>NC_135891.1:44847213-46248220 GCF_964194155.1 Cetorhinus maximus | reverse complement strand
CTGCCAAGCAGAAGCAGCCTAGAAGGGAAAGGTAGCTGGTCTGAAGCTAAAGTTGGTTGAAAGTAGCTGCCAGAGAGAGACAGGAGCAAAAGGGATAAATAGCAAGTCCCAAGCTAAAGAAGAATGTCCCCAAAGAATCCAGGGGAGTGGAACAGGAGAAAGTCCCAAGTAGACCTCCTAGTCAAAGGAAGGACAGGAGTCTGGAAAAGGTCCTGTTAAGTGAAGCTAAGAGTGCGGGGCAGAGACAGGCTCTAAGCTTCAAGCTTAAAGAGATAGAGGCTTGTGAGAAGCCATAAGGCCCAAAGAGACAACTGAAGGTCTGTTATTCTTTGCTATGGGCATATAAAGCAATGGTATACTGTTGACAGCTGAGTCAGTGAGAGAGAGAGCGTGGAGGAAAGATTGAATGCATGTGGTGACCCAGGGGAGATGAACATTGGAAAAAGAGTTCAAAACCCTGCGTTGAACCCTTGAGGAAGGCATCTGAGAGAAAGCATCAGTTTGGGAGAAGATTCCAAGGCGAGTTCTTGGAAAGTGGAGATTGAAAACCCTCAAGTGAAAGACTGTGCTCAGTCAGATTGGTTGGCTCACAGTCTGACAAGCGTCTGGGGTGTGTTAAGGAGGGATCTATAGCATCTGTCTGAGGTGGTATCTGTCACTTGGTTTCAGAGTGTGGTGTGTCTGACCACCGGTTGCCTGTTGGTTTACATGGACGGCGTACTTACTGTGGGCATTAGGGTATAAAATAGCTTTTGTAACTTGTGTTATCCTTACAACTCTGTAAATATCTGTAAATGTTCAGTTGTGGATGAAGGAGTAATGTAATATAGTTCATCTTTTCTTGTTTAATAAACGTTTTATGCTTTTGCTATTAGCTGACTCTGTTCAGTAGCCCCTCTCCACGTGTCTAAACAAATAAAAAATAGGATCAAGCTGGGTTCCACCCTGGGATCAGGCTTGTCCAGGGGTAACTTCAGCTGGGGATCATAACAACATTATCAAACTATTATTGCTAAAATGAACTTTTGTATTTGCCTATGTAAAAAATAGCTACACTTCAGTAAAAATTCACTAATAATGGAATACTTTGGGCCGCCCAGAGGATGTGTTAAGGTGCTATGTGAATGTAAACTCTTTTTTTTCCTCATCATTGCTCTTTAACTACATTATGTTTGCTTAGTGCTATGTAATCTGGACAAAGAGGGCTTTGATTCAAACCAGCCTGAATTTTATAGATTTTGTTTGAACAACTAAATCTCAAGAATGTCATTTCATGGACCTAAAAGCATTAGGCATTTTAGGGTTCTGCCCAATGGCAATAGATCTGATAGAAAAATTAAGTCCTCAATATTAATTGCAAGGACAATAATTAAAACTATGAGAAATTAAAGTCAACAGATTCGTAGAAGACCTAGATTCAGTGCTTATGCTGGAAAGGTCTGCTGCAGTTCTGTTCAACAACAACGCTCACAGTGTAAGCAGTGAAAAGAGAATCTCTGAATAAAAACGGTGAAAGGCACTGTCGGCGAAACTCTGCATAGAATCACAATTCTTCTCCTCATCCACTTGTCCAATCTGCGTGGATACAGTTCTTGCTTTCCCAAAGGATGAGCTGTAACACAAGTTATATGCAAGTTTGGATCAAAAAACATTGGGCAGGATTTTATGTCCCACGGGTGGCCATGTGCCCGACCCAATTGGGCGTAAAATAGTGCGCGATGATAGTGTCCCGACTTCATTGCGCACTCACGTGATGTTTCGGTCAGCGGGCACACGCAAGAGTTGGCAGCACACCTGCCGACATTTAAGAGGCCTATTAAGGTCCTTAATCAATTAATTCAAACATATTTTTCGCTGCCCGTCCAACCTTATGGTTGGCAGGTGGGTGAATCGGCTAGGCATCCTTTTGATTTTTTAGCAAACCTCATCAATGGTGGGATGAAGTTTCCACAATTAAATAAAAAATAAATATAGATTTTTGGGCAGAATTTTTATTCTGTTCATGTTATTGAGATTGAATCCAATGTCAGGACATTTTTTTCAGATTTTAAAAATATTTATTTTTGATTTTACAGTTGTTCAGGGAGCTTTCAGTGCGTGCTCCCCCGCGCATGCGTAGACTTTTGCGCTTGCCCTTCTCCCGCCTCCACCCCGGCAGCGCTGAGCTTCTCAGCGCGCCTTTCACACTGGCTAGCTATTAATTGGCCAGCCAGCATGAAATCGCGGTTGGGGGGGCCGATTTCCCGGTCACTCCCAGGCCCGCCCGCCCACCGTGCCCGCCCGATGACCTGAAAATCCTGCCCATATTGTTCAAATAGGTGATTGAAGGCATTGTAGAGAAATGCATTTCTTTATGAATGGATTTGACTAACCAATGTGGAAACAAATACACTTTAAAAAGTTATGGGCGGAATCATCCCAGATTGGCACTAAGTGTGGTAAGTGGAAAAAAGGACGTTTAACCTGCTGGCCACAATGGCAGGTTTTCATGCCTTATTGTCCCAATCCTGCCTCATTAATCATGCATTCCTGGGAAACATGCCGTTTCGCTGGAGGGCGGCCTCTGATTCTCCCATCACACTGTCACCTCACCACTTCCTCACACTGGGCACCATTTTTAAAGTGCAGCCATGCGTACACTTATCAGTGCTTCCAGCCCAGGACTGCTGCACAGTATACATGACCCAGAAAGGCAAGAAGGCTACTATCCCCTGATTCAGTGACGCATTCCTGGGAAGCCTTCTGGAGACTGCCACGATGTCTTCTACCCCCACACTAGCTGCAGGAGGCTCATCAGTGTCACCACTCTGATGTATGCGGCGGTGGCAGAGGTGGTCAGTGCCAACCAACGTTCGACACCCGGTGCAGAAAGAGGATGAATGACCTCATCTGTGTCGCCAGAGTAAAGCAACCATCTCATCACTCTAAACTCTCACACTCACAAGCCCATCACATATTCACTGGCATCTCAGGGGAGGTGATGGCATAGTGGTATTGTTGCTGGGATAATAATCCAGATACCCAGGGTAATGCTCTGGGGACCTGGGTTTGAATCCCACCATGGCAGATGGTGGAATTTGAATTCAATAAAAATCTAATGATGACCATGAAACCATTGTCAATTGTTGCAAAAAGCCATCTGGTTCACTAATGTCCTTTAGGGAAGGAAATCTGCTGTCCTTACCTGGTCTGGCCTACATGTGACCCCAGACCAGACCCACAGGAATGTGGTTGGCCTTTATAAACAAGAGGGCAATTAGGGATAGGCAATAAATGCTGGCATAGCCAGTGATGCCCACATCCCATGAATGAATTTTTAAAAAAATCTCAGTCACTGCCAGCTCAGGGGACATCACATTCACTCACTCACATCCCCCTCTGGACTCATCTCCTCTGGAGACTTCCTCCTCAGCCCTCACCCCCTTGAGACCAACATGTGTCCCCACACACATCCTGGGATACCCCCCTTCCCCAGTAATGCTCTAGCCCTGCAGCTTCTTCACTTGCCTGAGGCCACTTCTCCCCCTTCCCCAAGCAGGCCAGAGCCCTGCAGCTGGTCTCATTAATAGAGAACTGCCGTTGAGCCCCCCGCAAAAGTGGTGTGGTGCTGTCTGTGAAGCCTAGCACTGACGAGCGCGAGTGCTGCTGAAGAAAGGTAGGCAAACAAGCCTCAAAGTCCTGAGTGAAGTGCAGCTCTCCAGGTGTGCATTGCTTATGTTCAGTTGTGAAACACATCGAGCCTGGATGATCCGGCGTGGGAGGGTGATTCTGGCGAGCTGTGAGCTGAGCTTATAATGATATGCAGATGTATTACAATAAAAAAAATTCCCACCAACGTGTGCCGGTGGGAAAGTGGCCCACCATTGACAGGTGGAGCAGATGATTGCAAACTGGTTTCATGACGTTGTGAAACTGATTTTTGGCCTCCCCGCCATATTGTCCGCTCATGCCCACCATGACGCCCAATGCCAGCAAGCATGGAAAATTCCGCCCCGGACATTATTTTTCAGTAAAGCAATCAATCTTTTAGCACTGAACACATTATACCCTTAGCTTGAAAACTTGTCAATATGTCTTAGTTACAATGTAACAATATTCTTTAATTCAACAGTCCTCGATTAAAATACAACATTAGAAACTTAGCATCTTCTACTCTTCTCTTCGTTTTCTCTCTGTTAGAATACACTTCAGTAAAGCCGGCAACTGTAGCATTTCTGTTCCTCAAGCAAATGATTAAAAGTAGAGTGCTCAACCAAAGTGGCAGGAGGGTAGTGGGGCGGTGTTACGATGGGGAAATTACAGTCACAAATAGAAATTATCTGAATCAGGCATACTCCCAACAATTGTCAGTAGCTATTCCTCACAAGTGGGAATTCTGGTTGTTTTCGTGTCCTCCTTATCCTTGAGTTTGGAGCCAACTGTAGATCAAATTTAAGTTTCCTTACTTTGCTTTGATTAGTAGTATACCTACCATTCAACCTATGGGTTGAAAGGTTATGGGGAGAGGGCGGGAAATTGGAGTTGAGGCTGAAATGAGATCAGCCATGATTGTATTGAATGGCGAGGCAGGCTCGAGGGGCTGAATTGCCTACTCCTGCTCATAGTTATGTTCTTATGTTCTAATGGTGTTTATGCAAGCTGTGCCATAAGGAAGAACTTGAATTTATATAAATACTTTTTATGAACATCCAGGGTTGGTAGTATCAACCTAGGGTGTGTACTTCATCTGCAGTGGGCCTTAAAACAGCAACTTTCTGATTTAAGAGCAAGAGTGCTTCCAATTGCACCAAGCTGATTCTAAGGAGATTCATTGATATTGTTTATTTCCTTTCATAAATAAAGAAATCACTTGTCTTCTCACGAGAACATACTATGTCCTTTGCTTCCAAATGTACCATTAGAGTTTATTGTTTTAAATCCTGAACGTACATTGATAAAAGTGCACTTTAAACAATGCATTCCTTGTGATGTTTTCATATGTGTGCTTTCAAAAGCTGAGCAGCAATTGAGTTGGAACCATGTTTTTATTGTGTTGTTTTTCTTAGAACTGCTAATGCTCATGAAATGTTAGGTAACATTTATGATCAACGAGTGTCATAGTGTCATAGATTGTAAACTTATTCAAAATGTGAAGTAATGTTTATTTTTAAAATAACTAATTGATTATAGCTTCCTCAGAACTTCTCAAAGTTTCACAGAAAATGAATTACTTTTTAAAGTGTGGTCCCTGATGGTATGTTAGCAAACCTAACAGTGAATTGTGCAGAGCAAGCTCAAACATTTTGTCTGGTGTTTTTTTTGTGTGAGGTACATCTCCTGCATAGCCCAACAAGACCTCAGTCTAATATTTCATTTGAAATACTTCACCTTGGACAATTCAATATTTGGTAGTGTTAGGGAAATTCCATCAGCAATGCCTCCGCCGCGTCCTCCAAATTCAATGGGAGAACCGTTGAACAAACATTAGTGACCTTCTTGAAGCCAGCTCCACAAGCATTCAGACAAAATACCTGAAAAATCAACGACAACGAACCAGGCACTGTGTCCTGATGCCTGGCCAGCGTTCCGGGGAGGTCAGAGAAAACACTTCAAAGACACTCTGAAGTTCTCCTTGAAGCATGGAAGCATTGACGTTAATGACTGGGAGCAGATTGCTAACAATCATTCAAATGGCAACAACTTGCCAATCAAGCTGCATCATGCCTTGAGTCCAAACAACTTAATGTTGAGGCTGAGTGGTTGCAGAGGAGGGAAGGAAGCAAATCCGAACTCCAGATCCTACTACCACATGTCTTGTCCCATATGCCCAAAGATCTGTGGGTCGAGATTCGGCCTGTTCACTCACATGAAGACTCATGGCAGAAACTTGTGACCCTGAATAGATGTCATCCTCTACTTGAGGAGCAGCTGACAATGAAATAGTGCATGAAATTGTCAGTTTAGATAACCCTGAAGTATGTGAATTCCTTGTCTGTTTTGGTACCAAGCTTTACAGGGCAGTACACTCCTAAATCAGTCTGCTTTCAAGCAATAGACCTTGGGCAGTGGTGTGGGTGCTTTATTTCTTCAGCAGGGGGAGGGAATAAAATCAGTCCTGCTGATAACAATCCAAAAACAATTGCCAGAAGGTGCATGTCGACCTTGGATAAGGACTGAATGGATTTAACCGTAGAATAGACTGCAACACTCTTTGAGTATCAATAAAATCACATCCCAGAAAACAGTGACGGAAGGCAGAAAATGGGGGAAATTTTCAAGCAAAAGTAACTATTGCTACTTTGTAGCGAGGCGTGATGGGCCTGTGTAATTGCCCATTGCTACCATAGAACCATAGAAAAGTTACAGCACAGAAGGAAGCCATTCGGCCCATCTTGTCCATGCCAGCCCGACGACACCCAGGTGCCCTTTCTAATCCCACCTTCCTGCACCCAGACCATACCCCTGCAGCTTACAGCACTTAAGGTTCAGATCTAGGTACTTTTTAAAAGAGTTTAGAGTTTCTGCCTCTACCACCAACTTGGGCAGCAAATTCCAGACACCCACTACCCTCTGCATAAAAAAGTTCTTTCTCATGTCCCCCCTACACCCTCTGCCACTTATCTTGAATCTATGTCCCCCTGGTTCTAGAATTCTCCTTCAAGGAAAACAATTTTATCCTGTCCACTCTATCTATTCCCCTCATAATTTTGTACACCTCAATCAAGTCACTTCTTAGCCTTCTTTGTTCTAAGGAGAATAACCCCAACCTATCCAATCTCTCCTCGTAGCTACACTTTTCTAACCTTGGCAACATTCTTGTAAACCTCCTCCGCACTCTCTCCAGAGCTATTATGTCCTTCCTGTAATGTGATGACCAGAACTGCACTCAATACTCCAGTTGTGGCCTCACCAGTGTTTTATACAATTCCAACATTATATCCTTACTTTTATAATCTATACCTCTGCCAATGAAGGAGAGCATTCCATATGCTTTCTTTACAACCTTGTCTACTTGAACTTCTGCCTTCAGGGGCCTGTGTATTTGTACACCAAGATCTCTCACTTCATCTACCCTTCTTAGTATATTCCCATTTATTTTGTAATCCCTGTAACTGTTTGACCTCCCTAAATGTATGACCTCACACTTCTCTATGTTAAAATCCATCTGCCACTTTACCGCCCACTCCACCAACCCATGTATATCGTTTTGGAGATTATGGCTATCCACTACTCAGCCAATCTTTGTGTCATCTGCAAATTTCCCCATCGTGCCCCCCATGTTCACGTCCAAATCGTTAATATATAACACAAACAGCAAGGGTCCCAACACCGAGCCCTGTGGAACACCACTTGAGACAACTTTCCATTCGCAAGGGCATCCATCAACCATTACCCTTTGTTTCCTGTTACGAAGCCAACCTTTTATCCAGTTTGCCACATTACCCTGAATCTCATGGGCTTTTACTTTCCTGACCAATCTGCCATGTGGGACCTTGTCAAATGCCTTGCTAAAATCCATGTACACAACATCCACTGCACTACCTTCATCAACCCTTTTTGTCACTTCCTCAAATAATTCAATCAAATTTGTGAGGCAAGACCTTTTAACAAATCCATGCTGTCCATCCCTGACTAGTCCATGCCTTTCCACATGACAGTTAATCCTACCTCTCAGGATTGATTCTACTAATTTGCTCACCACCGATGTAAGGCTGGCCTATAATTATTTGGCATTTCCTTTGATCCCTTTTTAAACAATGGAACTACGTTTGCATTTCTCCAGTCCTCCAGTACCTGCCCTGTATCTAGTGAAGATTGGAAAATCATCCTCAGAGCATCTGCTATCTCCTCCCTGACTTCCTTCAGCAGCCTCGGAAACAATCCATCTGGCCCTGGTGACTTATCAACTTTCAAGGATTTCAATCCTTCGAGAACTTCCTCGCTCTTTATGACTATCCCATCCAATATCTCGCAGTGTTCCTCCTGGACTACTATATCTACATCCTCCCTTTCCTTTGTAAATATGGAGACAAAATATTCATTCAAAACCCTTCCCACAGCCTCTGCATCTACACACAAGTTTCCATCTTCATTTCTGATAGGTCCCACTTTTTCCTTAACTAACCTTTTAGCATTAATGTATTGGTAAAACGTCTTTGGGTTATCTTTAACTTTATTTGCTAATCTTTTTCCATGCCCTCTCTTTGATTTCCTTATTTCCTTTTTTATTTCGTCTCTGCACTTCCTATATTCATCTAGGCTATCTGCAGTGCCTTTGTGCCTATTGTATACTTTCTTTTTCTGTTTGATCTTCTCTTGTATTCCTCTAGAAAACCAGGGAGGTCTAGGTTTGGCAGTACCACTCTTATTTTTGTAGGGGACATATCTACTTTGTACAATTAGGTTCTTGCTTTTTAGTGCTTCCCACTGGTTTTCCACTGTTTTATCCTCCGGCAGTGCTGTCCAGTCCACCTCAGCCAAGTCCCTTCTCATTTCTGCAAAAAATTTGCCTTCCCCCAGTTCAAGACTTTTACTCTTGCCTTATCTCTGTCCTTTTCCATGGTAATGCTAAATCTAACTGAATTGTGATCACTGTCCCCGATATGGTCGCCAACTGTCACTTCACCCACTTGCCCTTCTTCGTTCCCCAAGACTAGGCCTAGAATTGCATCTCCTCTCGTTGGGTTTGTCACTAATTGGTTGAAAATATTTTCCTGGACACATTGCATGAATTTTTCTCCCTCAGTGCCCCTTATACTGTTTGAATCCCAGTTGATATTAGGATAGTTGAAGCCTCCTACTATTATTGCCCACTTGTTCTTACAAGCAGAAATTTGCCTACACATTTGTTCTTCTATCTCCCTTTCACTATTTGGGGGTCTGTAGTATGCTCCCAGTAGGGTGACTGCCCCTTTTTTAATTTCTAAACTCAATCCATAAAGCTACCTTCAGTCGTTGCCATGGCTGTTATCCACATTGTACGTTTGACCCTGACAGGCTGACAAACAAGAGAGAGAGAGGGAGGGAGGGAGAGAAAAGGAGAGAGAGGCTGCCGGGTAGACAGCAGACCACACCATCCAGCACTAGATAGGCAAAGACAGACAGTGCTGCAAACATGTCGGATAGTATCCCTCTGCAGCCTGTCCGCCACAAGAAAATCCACGACTCCAAACAGAGGAGCGGGTAAGAGACAAGCCACAACTGCATAGAAACCCGGCGAGTTCGCTGCAGTTGTCTGGGTTATTTTTAGATTAAAGGGTTTTTTTTTTCAATATACAATAAATTCTGTGATACAACTCGGGATTTGTGGGTACAGGGTGTCAGCTCCCTGCTTTTACGCAGAGGCTGAGCTGGCGATGGATGTTGTATTTTCGGTTAGCATTATTTGGGGGGGAACAATGTTGTGATCTGGAGGCCGGCACCATCCCAGCAGTGACCGGGTTACCTTCTCGCTCCACGCTCCCTTCCCCAGTGTGTAAACTCAATCCATTCAGACAGGCGGGCAGAGCTGAGGGAGACTGTCATCGGGATTGTTTATAATAACGAGATAAATAATAATAATTAAAAAAAAGATGCGTAGCACTCAGCCGGGGAATATTTCGTAATGGGGAAAGACTGCTGGCGACTGGGAAAGCGCGTCGCCTCTGTCAGACACCACAGAGAGGCAAATTCTTAGGGCGAGCGGCAGAGATTTCTTTTGTGTACAAATTGGTTTTTTTTTTGGCGTGTAATTTTTGTAAAGTGCACTTGGAATTTAGGCTTTGTGTACGTGGTGAGAGGAAAGCTGACCGAGTTGGAGGCGTTTACATTTTATTTTCGGTAGACGTTGCCTGTGTCTGGGTTCAGTTTGCTTGTGGTGGTGAAGGTAGGGAAGGATTTCCTGGCAGGTTCTTCCTGGTGTACCGCCATTGAGTGCGGCGCACCCTTCAATAATAACGCCAACATGTTGTATGAAATGAAACTGCCCCTCACCAACAGTCAGAAATTCTGATATTTAGAGAGCGACATCATATTCCAGGACGGGAAACCGATTTGCTAAAAGATATTTTTTTTTGGGGGTGGGGTGGGGTGGTGCTTTGGGAACTGGATAAGCCCAGGGGTTGACCCAATGATGATCTCATGGTACTGTCATGTACCCTGGTTTCAGGGTGGAGTGTGTGTGCCACTCGCTTCTACAATCGCGAACATCGCTTTAGCTGTTTGCTGCTCTCTCACCCCGCAAAAAAAAATTGCTGGGTTCAACCCTTCTCTGGCGAGAGCGTGTTCTGATGAATAAATACCAGCTTAAACCTGCAGCCCTCTGCAAACCCCTTCAAACTGCAATTTAAAAACAGTAGGCTTGTGTGACACCCTGTCAGACCATTGAACTTGCTTTCTGATCGTGTTTGGAGCTATCCTGCCGAGTTGGACACACAAAGCATCAATAATCTGCGGTTGCAGTTTTCCACGAGTTGGAACATATTTGTTCACAGCGTGCCTTGTAGCGCCCTTTCATTTTTGTAGCGAGATACATGTTCACCAGTATCAACTGCAAGAGTGCTTCCTTTTGCACTAGTGACTTTTGCTTTTTTAGCTGTGTCCTGCCCTTTAGAGCCAGAAGCAAAAGGCTGAATTTTTCCCAACCCTGTGGTGAGGATGGTAGTCTGCGCAAAAGATTTGAGGGGGAGGGGGTGGTGTCGGGAGTGGCTGCACAGTGCGGAGACGATCAGCTGAATGGAGGTGGCCTCCTTGCTTGTGGCAGGCTGGAGGGTCATTGGAGCCAGAGAATTTAGTCCATGGAGAAGATACCATGCAGTAAATGGCCTCAGTCATGGCAGTGTCCATAACTGTGGTGGGGGTGGAGGGTAGGAGCTATCCTGCCCGATGGCCCTCACCCCTTTGGCCTTTCTTACATCACTCGTTTCTGGCCTGAGGTATCATCGTGCTTTCCAACCTATGACAGTGGGCTTGCTGAGCTTTCAGTGCTGGATGGCCTTCTATTGGTCCTCCAGATTTGGAAGCTGCACCTGCCATCTTCAATTGGACAATGAGCACAGAGATGGCCAGTTAGGAGGCGATCTCCAGGAAAACAGCTCAGTCGGTTTGGCTGCTGGCAAGTGTAGGCCCGGGATCACCATTTGATCTCAACGTCAAGTCCTGATGGCCTGTGAGAATATCCTGCCCAAAGAGTGACATTTTGTGCTATGAGGTATTACCTTGATTGCCACAGTAAAAAAAATTGAGTATTTTGGACAAGTGTTATTAGCAGCTCCCTATAAAACAGAAAATAAGTGATGCCTAGAGCTTTTAAGAGAGCGCTACTCTGCTGTGTCAGGTTCAGTTCTAATTGGTTTATTCCAGTCTCTTTGGGTTGAAGTTTAAATTCTAACATGACACGATCTTAAAACCTTGTTTTGAAATCTGCTTGTAGCAGTCATCTGACAACAAATCATAAACATGCCAGAAAAATATAATTCTAAAATATAAAAACTAATTTGGACTAGAGATGGAAATAATTGTAAATATATGTGAATTTAGACTCAAATGAATGCAGCATTTAGACTCGGATATGAATGAATGCAGTTTGCAGTTGGCAGTGCAGTCAAATGAGTAAATTACTTCTTGTAGGAAAAATAGTCTGTAGTTTTTGTCTCCAGACAAAGGCTTGCTTTGGAGTAAAAATTATGATTTGTGCTCAGCCCTTGTCACTTTATGCCCTTATTACAGTTGAATAAATGTCCATGCATTTGCTAATGCTCTACATTTGTATGGAGATCACAAAGTTAAGCTCTGATGAAAATTTCCATTAAGATACAAAATCATTTCTATTCAGTGCAAAAAAAAGTAGTCTGGTTAAAATTAACTCTCTATGATCAAGTTCTGCTTATGAATGGAGTTTTGGTGCTTGCATCACTGTAGGAACTCCTGTGAAAAATAACTGCTATGGAGAAAAAATTCCTGAGCTTACCTGATACACAGGGCTTTAAGTACTCAAGTCAGCTGTCTTCAGTGCTGAGATTCTTGGAGAATATATGCAGCTAAGATATCCTGTGTGTTTTCCATGATAACTTTGGATTCTTATTACAATATGTGTACTTAGGAGAGGGGGTGGCATAGTGGCAATGTCCTTGTACTAATAATTCAGAGACCCAGAGTAATGGCCTGGGGACCTGGGTTGGAATCCCACCATGGCAGATGGTGACATTTGAATTCAATAAAAATCTGGAATTAAAAGTCTAATGATGACTAAGAAAGTGTTGTAAAAACCCATCTGGTTCACTAATGCACCTTTAGGGAAGGAAATCTGCCATCCTTACCTGGTTGACTCTTAATTGCCTTCTGAGATGGCCTAGCAAACCACTCAGTTGTATCAAACTATTAAAAAGCCTCAAAGGAATGAAACCTGGCTTCGACCTAGGCACTGCAAGCGACAATGGTAAAATCAGCCCTGTCAACACTGCAGAGTCCTCCTTACTAACATCTGGGGGGTTCTGTCAAAATTGGGAGAGCCGTCTCACAGACTAGTCAAGCAACTGCCTGACATAGTCATGGAACAGCTCACCAACCAGAGGGAAAACATACTTGACGTCATCCTCACCAACCGCAGATGTATCTGTCCATGATAGTATCAGTAGGAGTGACCACTGCACAGTCCTTGTGGAGATGAAGTCTCGTCTTCACACTGAGGATACCCTCCATCGTGTCGTGTAGCACTACCACCAAGATAAATGGGATAGATTTCGAATAGATCTAGCAACTCGATTCTGGCAACCATGAGGCGCTTTGGCCATCAGCAGCAGCATCAACCTTATGGCCCGGCGTGTCCCGCACTCTACCATTACCATCAAGCCAGATGATCAATCCTGGTTCAATGAAGAGTGTAGGAGGGCATGCCAGGAGCAGCACCAGGCATACCTAAAAATGAGGTGTCAACTTGGTGAAGCTACAGCACAGGACTACTTGCATTACAAACAGCATAAACAGCAAGTGATAGACAGAGCTAAGTGATTCCACAACCATAGGATCAGATCTAAGCTCTGCAGTCCTGCCACATCTAGTTGTGAGGTGGTGGACAATTAAACAACTCACTGGAGGAGGAGGCTGCACAAAACATCCCCATCCTCAATGATGCAGGAGCTCAGCACATCAGTGCAAAAGATAAGCCTGAAGCATTCGCTACAATCTTTAGCCAGAAGTCCCGAGTGGATGATCCATCTCAGTCTCCCCTGGAGGTCTCCAGCATCACAGATGCCAGTCTTCAGCCAATTTGATTCACTCCACCTGATACCAAGATACGGCTGAAGGCAGTGGATACTGCAAAGGCTATGGCCCTTGACAATATTCCGGCAATTGCACTGAAGACTTGTGCTCCAGTACTTGCTGCGCCCCTAGCCAAGCTGTTCCAGTACAACTACAACACTGGCATCTACCTATGTGGAAAATTGCCCAAATATGTCCTGTACACAAAAAGCAGGATAAATCCAATCTGGCCAATTACCACCCCATCAGTGTACTCTCCATTATCAGTAAAGTGATGGAAGGTGTCATCAACAGTGCTAACAAGTGGTACTTGCTTAGTAATAACCTGCTCACTGATGCTTAGTTTGGGTTCAGCCAGGGCCACTCAGCTCCTGACCTCATTATAGCCTTGGTTCAAACATGGACAAAAGAGCTGAACTCCAGAGATGAGATGAGACTGACTGCCCTTGACATCAAGGAAGCATTTAAGTGTGGCATCAAGGAGCCATAGCAAAACTAGAGTTAATGGAAATCAGAGGGAAAACTCTCCACTGGTTGGAGTCATACCTAGCACAAAGGAAGATGGTTCTGATTGTTGAAGGTCAATTATCTCAGTTCCAGGACAGCACTGCAAGAGTTCCTCAGGGTAGTGTCTTAGGCCTAACAATCCTCAGCTGCTTCATCAGTGACCTTCTCTCCATCATAAGGTCAGAATTGGGGATGTTCGCTGCTGATTGGTTCTGAACATTTCACATTCACGATTCCTCAGATACTGATGCAGTCCATGCCCAAATGCTGCAAGACCTGGACAATATCCAAGCTTGGGCTGACAAGTGGCAAGAAACATATATGCCACACAAGTGCCAGGCAATGACCATCTCCAACAAGAGAGAATCTGACCATCACCCCGTGTCATTCAATGGCATTATTATTGCTGAAATCCCCACTATCAACATCCTGGGGGGTTACCATCAACCAGATACTGAACTGGAATAGCCATAGAAACACTGTAGCTACAAGAGCAGGTCAGAGGCTAGGAATCCTGCAGTGAGTAACTCCACTCCTGACTCCTTAAAGCCTGTCTACCATTTACAAGGCACAAGTCAAGAGTGTGATGGAATACTCCCCACTTGCCTGGATGAGTGTAGCTCCAATAACACTCAAGAAGCTTGACACCTCCCAGGACAAAACAACCTGCTTGATTGGCACCCCATCCACAAACATTAACTCCCTTCACCACTAAAGCACAGTAGCAGCAGTGTGTACCATCACTGCAGGAACTCACCAAGGCTTCTTAGACAGCACCTTCCAAACCCATGACTGCTACCATCTAGAAGGACTAGGGCAACATACACATGGGAACACTACCACCTGCAAATTTCCCTCCAAGCCATTCAGCATCCAGACCTGGAAATATATCACTGTTCCTTCACTGCCCCTGGGTCAAAATCCTGGAACTCCATTCCAAACAGCACTGTGAGTGTTCCTACACCACAGAGGCTGGAGTGGTTTAAGAAGGCAGCTCACCACCAGCTTCTCAAGGGCAAATAGGGATGGGTAATAAATGATGGCCCAGCCAGCAATGCCCACATCCCATGAATGAATGAAAAAAACCTATTCTTAAGAGGGGAAGTGGGCTGAGAAGAAAACTTGTGAGCATACAAAAATGAATGTGGAAAATACGGAAACTACAAGTAAATAAACAGTTGAAAAGGAAATTAGCAACAAAAACTGAGGAAAAAAAAGTCAAAGGCTTAACTATCAATATGAAATAGACAAGATAGGACTCTAGTTTCTGCCTTTTTTCTTTGTGTCTTTATATTTATTTGTGTAGATGAGAAAAAGGTAAACAAAAGATGATAGTGTGATTTACGAATGTTTAAATATAGGATCTATCTAGTTCAGAACTTTGGTCTACGTTATTTTAATCATATTTCTTGCTTCATTTCTTGTACCACAGCATCTGTTTATGATGTTTCCATGTTAGAGAGATTGTAAGGTTTGTATATTAGACTGTATTGTGCACCAACAATGGGCAGATTTTAAGTGTAATTGCGGCTTAATTTTAATTAATGGTATTGGAGTTGGCAATACCATTTTTGTTTGTTATATTGCAAAAGAACAATTCTAGATGACATAGCTCCATTAAGTAAATGAGAAGGTACATACAGTATTTGTTTTATAGTGGGTGGTGATTTGGTGTGATATGAAATTGCTTTTTAGCGATTAGTCATAAGGACTTTCTTGGGTGTGAAAGCCTAGCTTAGAGACTTGGAATTCTCAGTAGCATTGAAGGGGACATCAGCAGTTCAGTGCATCATTTTTCATAGTTGCTAGCGATGGATTTAGGCCTTTTCTGGAACCTTTCCAAGTTGGACTTTCATTTTACATCTTCATTGAGGATCAAGTGTACTGGATCCTATTGCTTTAGCAACTTGCAACTTAAAGTTTTGGTACTGTTACACTGAATGGGAAAAGTGAGACTTCCAAATAATTTCAGTGCAGAATTACATGGCTGAGATTCAGGCAACCTAAGATTGCAAATGTTTTACAGAATGACAGTACACAAGTTCCATTAATATAACGGGTATGAGAAAAAAGTGATTAAGAGACCCAGCATTGTAAGTCAGTTATGATAGCTTGAAGTAAATAAATTTGAATGAAGAGGAATTTTCACTTATTTTGTTTATTCAATTCCTGAAATTGCTTCCTGTTCCACTGAAAAGAACACACCATATAACATCTGAAATAAAAACAGAAAATGTTGAAATCCAGGTCTACTAGAATCCATAAACAGAAGATATAGTTTAAATCTTCAAGTGTAGACCCTGGGCAGAAGTTTTCATGCCTGCTGGCATCGGGCATGTTTAGCGGCGTGAGTGGACAATATGGCGAGAAGGCCAAAAATCAGTTTCAAGATGTTGTGAAACCAGTTTTCAATCGTCCGCTCTGCCCGTCAATGGTGTGCCACGTTTCCCACCATCAGACTTCAGGAACCTCATCGTGACAATTATGCCTGTTATAATTCTTTGAGGAGATAATGAGCAGGTCAGACAAAGGAGAGCCAATGGATGTTATCTACTTGGACTTCCAGAAGGCCTTTGACAAGGTGCCACACAGGAGGCTGCTCAGTAAGATAAGAGCCCATGGTGTTAGAGGCAAGGTACTAGCATGGATAGAAGATTGGCTGTCTGGCAGGAACCAGAGAGTGGGGATAAGGGGGTCCTTCTCAGAATGGCGGCCGGTGACTAGTGGAGTTCCGCAGGGGTCTGTGTTGGGACCACAACTTTTCACTTTATACATTAATGATCTAGATGAAGGAACTGAGGACATCCTGGCTAAGTTTACAGATGATACAAAGATAGGTGGAGGGACAGGTAGTATTGAGGAGGCGGGGAGGCTGCAGAAGGATTTAGACAGGTTAGGAGAATGGGCAAAGAAGTGGCAGATGGAACACAACGTGGGGAAGTGTGAGGTCATGCACTTTGGTAGGAAGAATAGAGGCATAGACTATTTTCTAAATGAGGAGAGAATTCAGAAATCTGGAGTGCAAAGGGACTTGGGAGTCCTAGTCCAGGATTCTCTTAAGGTTAACTTGCAAGTTGACGCGGTAGTTAGGAAGGCAAATGCAATGTTGGCATTTATTTCGAGAGGACTAGAATATAAAAGCAGGAATGTGCTGCTGAGGCTTTATAAGGCTCTGGTCAGACCACATTTAGAATATTGTGAGCAATTTTGGGCCTCGTATCTCAGGAAGGATGTGAAGGCCCTGGAGAGGGTCCAGAGGAGGTTCATGAGAATGATCCCAGGAATGAAAGGCTTAACATATGAGGAACGTTTGAGGACTCTGGGTCTATACTCGATAGAGTTTAGGAGGATGAGGGGGGGATCTGATTGAAACTTACAGAATACTGAAAGGCCTGGATAGAGTGGACGTGGGGAAGATGTTTCTATTAGTAGGAGAGACTAGGACCCGAGGGCACAGCCTCAGAGTAAAGGGAAGACCTTTTAGAACAGAGATGAGGAGAAACTTCTTTAGCCAGAGAGTAGTGAATCTATGGAATTCATTGCCACAGAAGGCTGTGGAGGCCAGTTCATTGAGTGTATTTAAGACCGAGATAGATAGGTTCTTGATTGGTAAGGGGAGAAGGCGGGTGAATGGGGTTGAGAAACTTATCAGCCATGATTGAATGGCGGAGCAGACTCAAAGGGCCGAATGGCCTAATTTCTGCTCCTATGTCTTATGGTCTTATGATCATAAGATACACCTGCATATCATTATAAGCCCGCTGGAGTCAACCCTCCACGCTAAATCATCCGAACATGTCACCGTGATTGCATGCCAAGGTGTTTCATAATAGCATAGATAAGGTGTGCCCTTGGCGGGCTGCACTTGGATGGGAACTCGAAGATGAGTGCCAATTAACATTGCCCAGCGCTTGCCAGGATCACCTGTTGCACTTCAAGGTTGAGGTGCTGCGCATTCAGGCAAGGGCACAGGCAAGTCGCTTTTTCCCGGCTGACTGACAATGCGGTGCCAGGGCAAGGGCTGCCCTGTGGTTGAGGTGAGTTGTGCGGCAGGGGTGGGTGCAAGGGGTGCACTGCGATTGAGGTGACTTGGTGGGATGGGCAAAGGCTGCACTGCGGTTGATGATAGTGCGGGGTAGGGAGTGACCACGCATCAGGGAAACCTTGCATGAAATGACCATTCCTCCGCAGCTGAGACAGTTCAGACGCAGTCACATTGACAAGCTTGGAGTCGGGTCTCTAGCTTATCTGCCCACTCAAGCAACGCAGAGGCATGAAAGTGCCACCAAATGTGCCTGAACTTTTCACCCCTCGGGGGCACACTGCAAACTAATGAGCGTCTTAGTGGACTGCAGAACAGCTGGACAACTGGGCACATTGCACAATCTCCTTGCTAAAGCTGCTGTGGAGCAGTCACTGGTGGAGGCGCTCATAGCCCCTTGCAATGTCATCATCCTGGTGTGGACCAGTCTCCCTATGGTTCAAGCTAACAGTGCAGCCTTGCAGTGCGGGTTAGGAGAATGCCTGAGCTGAGAGCACAGCATGCAGTCCAGTGGGCAAAGCTGCCACCAGTTGGTCAGGTTGAGTGGGGCAGAGTGTGGGGTGTCGGGCAGCCATGCAGCGCACTAAACTCTGGCCATCCAAGTGGTGGCTAGCACTCTCCAAGATGCGTTAAGGGGCCTTCAGACTTAACCAAGAGAATACCCAAGCTAACACACGTGTCTCTCTCTTTCATCCTGCAGAAGGAGTACATCAGGAGCGCAGAGCCTGGTGACCTAACTATATGTCTCATGGCGTACAGAGAGCAGAGATCAAGGGGATGAGAGCAATGGAGGTGCCTGGCTGGGCTGAGGGGGGAACAGAACTCTCAGGAAGAAGGGGTGGCTGGGGCTCCCGCACACACTGCTGAAGAGCCACAGCTAGACCCAGGGTCTATAGACTCCGCCTTCCACTCCTACAGATGACTGAGAACCAGTGTCGCATGCCCAGGGAACTGGTTGGTCACATCCGCCAGCTCTACAGGATTTGGTGCCATGGGGACATGGAGGGCATCCACTGCCTGTGGCCATGAAAGTGACCACAGCACTCATTTTTTATGCCATGCCTCCTTTCGGGGCTCCACAGGTGACCTCTGTGGGATGTCACAAGCCTCCACCCACAAATACATCCATGAGGTCACAGATGCTGTCTTTACGAAGGCACACAACTTTGTGCATTTCACCCGGGATGCAATTGCATTGGGATTTGTCTAGATCTCAGGTTTCCCACAGGTGCAGGGTACCATCGACTGCACTCACGTGGCGCTCAGATCTCCATGGCAACAAGCAGTCAACTGGGTCTGTGCACAGTTTCCAGGGAGTGTCCACGAATCCCACATTCTCGGTTGGTCACAGATCGCTGAGGTCTTCCAGGGCCCACAGAAGCTTCAGGGATGGCTCCTCAGGGACAAGGGCTACCCGCAGAGACCCTGGCTGATGACACCTGTGCGGCGGCCTCAGACTGCAGCAGAGCGAAGGTATAATGAGGCTCATGCTGCAACTCTCAACTTGGTGGATCAGACCATCAGGATGTTGAAAATGAGGCACCTGGACCGGCCTGGTGGAGCCCTGCAATATAGTCCACAGAGGGTGTCATGCATCATCGTCACCTGCTGTGCCCTTTACAACCTGGCGCTGCAATGGGGGGAAGAGCTGGCTGAGGAGGAGATGGAGGAGCTGGGAGTGCCCTCTAATGAGGAATACGTTGATGAGGATGAGGGTGAGGAGGTCCTTGAAGGTAACGATGATGGTGATGAGGCCATTGCACAGGCCAGACGAGATGGGCGCTCAGGAAGCCTCATAACTGCTAGATTTGTGGCGGTTGATGACGACATTCAGTGAGGAGACACCAAAGGTGCTCACATTACACCTGTGAACGTTTGACTCCAGTCTGGCTATTGGCAGCACACATATCCTCTGTGATAAGGCTCCTGTCATAGAGACGCAGCAGAGGCCTTAATATTTGCTCCATTCCAGGAGGATGATGACGACATGCAGTGAGGACACTCCACAGATCTTCACATAGCCTCTGTGAATGTCCGACTCCTGTCTGGCTGAGGGCAGCTCACTTGTGCTCTGTGATCAAGGTCATATCATGGAGACACAGCCGTGAAACTTTAAATGCACCTGACCCTTTGTCAGCCTTCAGCACCTGACTCCTTCGGGATCACAGCATCACTGGTCACAGATATTGATGAGATGGGGGCCAGCCTCATCTTAAAGGTGCTGAGAGCACACAGAGAGAATGATGGAACTTTGTGATGCCCGCCTACGACATTCTGGCAGCAATGACAGCACCATCGAGGTGCAGGCATCATTAATGTGTCCAGTGAGTGAGGGCCGAGACCTGGAGAGCCCCAGCCTGCTTTCGGGATCCTGCTGTGTGGCAGTGGCACTGTCTGGGCATGTGGATCTGGAGCTGCTGGGGTCACAGGAAGAGGGGATTCAGATGGGCCAGACACTCCCTGCAGTCACCTGGGTGGATTGCCCTGGGGTGTGCACCTGCTGATCCTCCTCCCTATGGGGTGCCCAAGGGCCCCTAGCTGACTCCTTGAGCATAAGGGATAGCTGGAGTGTGATTGAGCTGCCCCGTACCCCTCTTGCGTACATACTGTGGAGGCCAACTATGGCATCAGCAATGGAGTTCAGCCCACGCAGCAGTGTAAGACCGATGTCCTGGACCAAGGTCTCCATGGTGGCCGCCATTCTATCAGTGTTGACCTATGTGCATTGGCACGCAGGCGCTATCACCTCAGCCTGAAGGCTTGCCTTACAATCTGAGGAGTGCAGCGGACATCCCTTCCTGATGTTCCCGAGCTTGCCTTTGCAGCTTCAGCAACTGAGGTATGACTGAGTCCAGAGGCTTGTCATCTGACTCAGACTCAGCAGATTTCTGGCCTCCAGCCGTTCTCCCGAGTGCCGGAGACCTGGGAAGTCCCTGCCTCCGCCTGCTGTGGCTCAGAGTGCGATGTGCTCATCAGGTTATGACCCCGAGGCTACTCTAAAGGTAGGTCGCACTGAGGTGTGTGTCTCTGCGCTGGTGGAGAGAGCAGGTGAGCGCTGTGATGGGTCTTCAATGAGGGTGCCTTCAGATTCCTCTTCAGAGGTTTCTTCGGGGCTTGATTGGAGCTCCTGGCTCATGGACTCCGCCGGCTGTTTGGCAGATGTGCCAGCGAAAGCAAGGAGAGATGATTAGTGCATAGCAATGGCCTGTGAGACAGGACACATCACTCACGGCATGGTTGTCTGATGGATGTTGCGCTGCTGGATCCTCACTTGGTAGAGCACCATCGACCTCGGCTACAGCACAGGAATGGTCCAGATTGTCGCCGGCCGGATGGATGGCTCAGTTTTCAAAGTCGATGAGGACCTTGATATCAGGCATTCCTCCTGTGGCCTCTCCCTCTTGATGTATGCCAGCTTGTCCTGCATTGATATAAACGGGGAGAGTGTCAGCGGGATGCCTACCAGGCCAGATGATAAGTATGGCTGGCATATGTGGGAGGTGAGTGGTCCTATGAATGGGATGAGGACAATGAAGGTGTGTGTGTGTGAGAGTGAATGGTGATGTCCCTTGAACTGGCAGTGAGTGAGATCCCTGTGGATGTGTGATGGGTTTGTGAGTGTGTGAGTTGAGAGTGATGAGATGAGTGACTTACCCTGGCAGAACGAGGAGATCGTTCATCCTCTTTTGGCACTGGGTGGCTGTCCTCTTCTGCAGGGCGTTGGCGCAGACTGCCCCTGCCTGGATTGGTGATGTTGCTGCCCCTCCAGTGACCAGAGTGGGGGTGGAGGTCATCACAGCGGGCCTCCGTGGCGTCCAAAAGACGCTTGAGGGACGCGTCACTAAACTGGAGGACTGCAGTTTTCTTGGCTTTCAGGACCATATTATCTATGCAGCATTCCTGGGCTGGAAGCACTGAGAAGTGTTCGTGTGGCTGCACCTTAAATATGGTGCCCGGCATGATGAAGTGGCAAGGTGACGTGTGGCGGGCAAATGAAAGCCCCTCCGCCATCGAAACAGCTTGTTTCCCAGAAATGCATATAATTATTGGCAGGTTTGGGATGATATGGCGTGAAAAGCTGCCATTGCGGCTGGAGGGTAAAACATCTTTTTTACCTCCCGCTCATTGCACTTCATGCAAATCTGGGACAATTCCGCCCCCTATGTCAGAACTCTGTCTTTAATGATTTAATGACTGTGGACTCACTTTCATTAATTTGAATTTAGTTCATTGACATTTTATATAGCACCTTTAATATACAACAAATGTAAATGAGGTAAAGAAAAAAACTGCGGATGCTGGAAATCCAAAACAAAAATAAAAATACCTGGAGAAACTCAGCAGGTCTGACAGCATCTGCGGAGAGGAACACAGTTAACATTTTGAGTCCGTATGACTCTTCATCAGAACTAAGGAAAAATAGAAGAGAAGTGAAATATAAGCTAGTTTAAGGGGTGGTGAGACAAGTAGAGCTGGATAGAGGGCCAGCGATAGGTAGAGATTGCCAAAAGATGTCATAGACAAAAGGACAAAGAGGTGTTGACGGTAGTGATATTAGCTAAGAAATGTGCTAATAGGTGACATTAAGGGTAGAAAGCAGGACGAGCAAGGTACAGGTAGCCCTAGTGGGGGTGGGGTGGGGGGAAGGGATTGAAATAGGCTAAAAGGTAGAGATAAAACAATGGAGGGAAATACATTTAAAAATAATGAAAATAGGTGGGAAAAGAAAAATCTATATAAATTATTGGAAAAAAGGGGGATCGGAAAGCTGCCTGAATTAGTGTTGGTGAAGTTAAAAAAGACATCGCTTAAATCAACAGTAATCAAATTTACGAAATAACCAACAAGTTTAGACAAGCCTACTCTGAGATTGTTTAATTTACTGAATTGCTGAATAATGTTCCCACTCTCATACAGTCAGTTCTGGAATGTCCAAGGATCCATCTTTGGACCCTCTTCCTCATTTACTTGTTCTAGATTAAAGATGCTATATAAATGAATCTCATTATTAATAAATTTGAAAAACGCTTCATCATTTAAAAAAAATTTAAAATTTATTGATTATATCTCTGCTCAGTAAAGTATTCTCCAATGGAAATATGTCATGACACTTAAATAGGCTGCTAAAAGGAGGATTTTAGGAGTACAGAGTTATGTCCTATCCCTTTGTGGAATGATGTGTTTGAACAGATATGGGCTCTGTCCTGCATTATGTTATAAAATGTCACTTCAGATGCATTTCATCGAGGGGTATGATTTGAATATTTTTAAGTTGGAGCAGTTGCCATTCCTGATTTGAAGATTTCCTTCGTGCATATGGATAGAACAAACTTATAAATCAGTCTGGAAGCATTTCATGGTAATAGCATAGAAATTCTGTTTGGTCTATGCAACATTTGATAGTATGCGATAACTTGCTTACACATGGTTCTTATGGGAGGTGGTGGCATGTCAGACGTAAAATGGAATTCCTCGGATAGAAATACAAGAGTTTCATTTCCCATCTGTGATGAAAATAATTAATATTGAATACCAATTCATTGGGAGAATTTGGGTTTTCTTCAAAGACATATATCTATTGTAATAAACCTGCTTTTGATCTGAGGTCAGAAGCTGCCTGGATGAAATGTGCTGCGGCCTTTGTCCATATCTTGTTTAATTGGTTCAATTATTTATCTGCAAATCATTGCTGTGAGGCAAAATTCTCAAGGGGTAAAGGAATGCTCCAAACAGAATCCTTAAAAAGACTCTGTCTAGATTCAAAATGTCTTGTTAATTTGATTTTAGCAAATGGTTCACAGTACCAGTAAAAACCAAGTATTGTGCTACTGTTTGCCTACCTATTTATTTTAGTTCTGTATAATATACGTCTTCCAATAACTACAATTTGTAGTCTACTCTGAAGTATATGATCTGCTACGGTGGCAAGGAGGAGAATATGATGGTTTTTTGATGTGTGCTTTTTTTCTGCTTTGTCACTTGAGAAATGAGTAATTGTTAATCGTATAGCATGGTAAATGATCCTCTAAGTGTCAATTCATAGGATTCATAGGAGGTATGGTCCTGCATATGGAAGCTGCCTTGTTCTCACAAATAGCATTGGGAGCAGCCAAAATTATTACTGCAAGCCTTGTCCTCTTTCTTTCTCATCTAGTTATCCTCCATTCACACCCTGCTGTTTGGAACTTAGGCCTGAATTTTTCAGTCGGTGTGCGGGGGAGGGCCAGACATGCCGATGCGTAAAATGACATGCGATGACGTCTGGTGCGCTGGAGTTAGCTGCGCACCTGCCAATATTTAAATGGCCTATGGAAGTAATTAATGTAATTGTTAACGTTGCCCATCCAACCTTAAGGCTGGCTGGCAGGTGAAAAGGCCAAGTGTCCTTCATGGCCTAAAGCTTTTATTAATTAAATTAAAATTTTTTCCTAAATATAAAAAGATGTCCCATCTCATGTGACACAGCCACGTGAGGGGACATGTTTAAATAAATTTTTAATCCATTTATTTAATAATTTCAATAATGATTCAATCTCCCTGAGGCAGCTCTGTGCGTCAGGGAGATTGAAGTGCTCTTTAGCGCGCGTGCATAAAAGAGCGCTGGCCCTGACATTCTTTCCTCCCCCCGCCCGCACAGGTACCGCTGAGTGCTATGGCTCGCATCTTACACTGGGCGGGCCTTAATTGGCGTGGAGCCGATCGCGGGCGGCGATTGGCTCGGTGACCGTTCCCGCCGAGTCCGCCCACCAACTGAAAAATTCAGACCTTAGTGATGTATGGCGGATGCAGTTCAGTGGATGGTGGATACTCTTGGGTACCATGCTTATGTGTCTATTCTTCAATTATGAGTTTGAACACTGAGGGTTAGTAGACCATTCAACTGTGTGACTCCATTAAAACCAAGCCTTATTAGAACATAAGAACTAGGAGCAGGAGTAGGCAATTCAGCCCCTCGAGCCTGCCCCGCCATTCAATATGATCATGGTTGATCTCTTTTCAGCCTCAACTCCAATTTCCCACCCTCCCCCCATAACCTTTCAACCCGTTACTAATTAAAAATCTGTCTATCTCCTCCTTAAATTTATTCTATCTTCCATACCTGTGCTTTCTACAGGATCTAAGCAGATATGCCAACACGATTTGTAAATGGACCCTTCTCTTAATCCATATAGATTAATTGCAAAAATGACCTGTGGTCAGAATTCCAAAGTTTAGACATGACTTGAATCTTTTGATGGCTCAGTGGTCATATGCACTGTATGGTGTGGAATTGAACTGTCTAGGCCAATAAGTTGTCAGTGCTTCATTCAGTTAGCTGACCCCAGTTAGGATAGCAGTGGGAACATTACAGTTTGCTTCAATTTCCTCAGACTAGGGGGAAGAAAATTGGTCAAGGCTCCTGTTTGTGATCACTATCAAGAAATGTATTTTGCAAAATGTTTCTGTGTGGAAGAGAGGAAGAGGAGGCAGGGCTCAGGTTCAAACATTTTGTTGAAGAAAAGGGAAAGTTATTGGTATCCATGGAACTGTATTCAGCATGAGTTGACTGCTCTCGAGGAGAAGAAATTGACTTAATTTGTCATGCATACAACAGTGTGGGCAAGATTTTCCTACCATTTCACTTTTGTAACTGTTTTTACTATTAGAAGAGTGAAGACATTCCTGAATAGAGAGAGGTATATAAGGAAGGGTGCTGATTGGAAACCTGTAGAATCACAATGGGAGGCAGAGTAGAAAGATTTAAGATGCTGAAGGTAAATAAGACACCAGACTCTGATCATTTTCATCCATTTCTGCTGATGGGCTTGGTTGAGGAGATTGCTGAAGGAAGAATTGATTAGGTTTTGGTGAAGTTGCGGATCCGGATCCTGGAATTTTTAAAAAAGATCCATTAACATTGGGAGATAGGATGAATTGGCGATTTTTTAGATTGTTACAGGTTGTTTTGTTTAGAATGGTGTTGATTGTTTTAGAATGACGTGGATTGTCTCAGCTGCTGCATTACAATCTATTGTCAAAATCTGGTTTTCAGAGCAGGTTGTTGGATGCAGATTGGCCCAAAGCCTCCTCAATGAGATGGAAGCTCTTAATAAAAATATTTTTTTTCAGCTTTGTAGTTACAGAGCATCAAATAGGCAAGGGAAAAGCCTCAATAACGAGCTGCAGAATTGTGATTACATTGTTAGCATAGCTTGGTATGCACTCTACTGAGTGCACTCTTCACGTGTTAGTACTGGATTAGAAAGTTGCAAATGTGCACTAACTGCGCCCACTGCCCCTCTCACTCCCACCTCTCACTCCCACCTCCCCCATCTTAAAACAACAACAGGCAAAGGATGAATCCTCAAATTACAGAATTGTGAGCTTTGGAGTTGCTTTTGGGAAAGTTCATGAAATTTTGGGATATGATGCAGGGGTGCTGAACTTAAAGATGTGCCAAAAAATAATTACAGGATACAGATCCTCATTTATAAATGTAAAGTGCTATCTTCAAGCCCCAGAACTGTCTATACCATGACTTTGTCTCTCCCTGGCTACAAGAGGAATGTTTTTTGTTAAAGAAAGCTTACCACATTGCCCTCAGTGATCTTTCTCCAGTCACCAAAAATATCCTCAGCAAAGCTGTTTTGATAGTTTTCAATCCTTGAACACCATCCTTCCCTATTCCCTGCAATGAGTATTTACTGTTTTCTATAAGTTTATCAAACTCATCCACCTTTGCTTTTAAAAACTGATAAAGGCTGGATTAGTTGTAACGACTCCAAAATAAGCTTTTACCATGTGCCTGTTTCATCCATCATTTTCTTCAAAAGGGAAACATGCCTTTTCATCCATTCATTCATTTAGCTCGCTGCTGACTGTTTCCACGCTTTTAATCTGTGTTCAATGGCCTTTGATCCATAAATTTGATCATTTTCTCACTGCTGATGTTTTCTTTTGTTTTAAGAATTGAACGTTGCTTCAGAACTTACCTCTGTGAGAAAAAAGTCTCAACACGGTGACCAAGCTGAACAAACAGCTGTCTTTCATCTGTAAACTGGTTTTTATTTCTCCAAAATTCAGTTCCGTTATCGGCTTTTTCAATCCAATCATTTGTTCTTTTCCCAGATTAACCAATCTCCTCTTTCATTTTTCTCTCATTGGGATTCCTCCTACACTACCACTTAAGTAACTAACATGAGCAGCTTTCAATTGTATTTTGTATTTGCATTGAGGTGTGGCCATTAAACGCAGTGAAATATATGCGTGGAATAAAGAAAGGGTGTAACTATTTGTACAGTCTAAGCCAGGTGTGGCACAGCAGCTTCTGGCTTGATGGAGAATCTGTACAAATCTGTGAACTAATTTGTTTTCATAGTTGGCTGTGCATGTGCGTGTAGCTTAGACATATACTTCTGCGTAATTTTGGAAACAAAAATCAAAAATGATGTGTTGTGCCAGCATAGCCAACGTAATGCTTGTCCTACGTCCTCTTGTATGGGATCTATACATAGAAATGTGTGTTGTACATTACATGTAGATATATAACAAATGTATATTCTTCCACTGCTGAATTGCTGGATAAATACACTAACCCAATGTGATACTACTTGATGAGTGTTCCTGTTAGATCCCTACGTTGGGTTCAGTTAGCTGTCCTGAGTCGAATAACAATAAGTGTATCTCCAACAAATGTTGGAAGGGTAAGATAAAGTCAGCCAGGATTCCCACTGCCGATTGCCTTCCAATGACCTCTGCTGGGAAGCACATGTGTGCAGACATCATATGAAGCAGGATCATGTTGGCTGTGGTGCAACTGAATATAGCACTGCTTCTCCTGCAGCACTGAAAGTGTTGGTCACAATTAATACAGCTGACTTGTGTGAAGCTGCATTTTCAGCAACAACATCAATGAAAACAAAATACCGAACTTGGATGACCATTGGCCATGAGATGTGTGTGATTGTTGAAAGTACCTTCACACGTTGACAAGATTGTTGATCAGCGCCAGAAACAAGTTTCACATCAAGACAATAATAGTAAATATATATGTTTAATTATATAATTAATTTTTAACCAGAAGAAGTATTTGTGCTACAGGAGGCTGTGGAAGATTTATTGGGGTGGGGGAGGGGCTGACCGCAAAAACAAAAAGGTTGAGAATTTCTGATGTAAATGATCACCTGGAAGGACAGGATCTTGTTAGAAAAAGCTGGCATGAGTTCAGAAGAAACAGGTACAATTTTTTGAAGTTCTTTGAGGTTACAGATCTGATGAATAAGATTGAAGGAATGAATATTATCTGCCTACCTAACAGCAATGGCTGCACTTTGAAAGCAAACCATTGTTTGTAAACCACATTCTAACAGTCTGAGGATGGGATGAGCTGCTCTTTTCATTCTTTTTTCTGAATTTCAGGAAAGCATTTGTTATTAACCCACATAACAATTATTCAGAAGCTGAAAGCTTACAGCAGTGGTTCTCAAACTGGGGTCAACAGAAATCTTCCTGGGGTCCCTGACACTGGGCTGGCCTTGCAGGTGGGCACATGAGCGACTACCCTGGTCGAAAGTGAATGGGGGCTGGAGATATGATCTGCTCTTGCTGCTGCTGCCGCCCCCCTTCCCCCAACCGCAGACCCCCCCCCCCCCCCCCTTCCCCGGTGCTCCTGCTCTTCTCCCTGCTGGTCAAATGCTCTCTCCCTGCTCCTGTGTTCTCTCTGTGCTGTGCTCCCACAGTGCTCCTGCTGTTTCTCTGCTCCCGCCATGTTCCTGCTCTCTCTCTGCTGTGCATCCTCAGTGCTCCACTACTCCTCCTGCTTCCCTAGTGCTTTCTCCATGTTCTGTTCCCCTTGGCCTCCTGACTTTTCTGGGCTCCTGCCAAAGATAGACTCCGCAGTGAAAAGCAGGCACACCCATCTCGTTGAAATCTGTATGAAAATACCTGCTTTCCTCCACGCATTATTAAACACACTTACGTACAGCACGTTCCTATTATGAATATTATATAACTTTATCATTTAGATTGTGGATCCATAATTACTAATCTGTTTGTAAAGGGGTCCTTCAACCACACATGTTTGAGAAGTATTGGCTTACAGGATAGATGGCAAACTGTTATGAAAACAGAAAGTACTACATGGGGGGTGGGGGTCGGGGTAGGGGGGGTTAGTTGGAGAGGCAGGGGGGAGTCAGGTGGTGAGGTGGGTGGAAGTGGTGGGGGTTAGTCAGGTCGGGTCAGTGGGTAGTTGGGGGGGGTTTGGTGGGGGGGGAGTCAGGGTGTGGGGGCGGGGGGAAGGAATCAGTTGTATATTTACCCAGGGATTAGAGTAGGATTTCCCTACCCAACATTCCCTGGGTAACTATTCATGTAAGTAAGTCTGAACTGTCCAAATCTCCGACTCTACGTCAGAGTTGAAAACTTTTTTGGAGGGTTCTGGGGAGCGTTGAACTTGTACAATGGAAGTTCAAACTGCCTGGGCACTTCCTACAGAGTTAGTGCATTGGAACTTCCATAGGGTCCCACAGCACAACATGGGGGGAGGCGGCTACACCTGGTCTCCATTGGCCTGGAGACCGGAAGATCATGAACTTGAAACATTAAATCTGTTTCTTTCTTAGGTGCTGCCAGATATGTTGAGTATTTCCAGCATTTTGTGTTTTTATTTCAGATTTCCAGCATCGGCAGTAGTTTGCTTATGAACTAGTGGCAAAAGCTATGGCCAGTGTGTGGCTGAACAAGAGACAACAAACAAAATGTGGTGATTTGTGGGGAAGAGCTTAAGTTGAAGCTCATTAACCATGGAACACCATAGGGGCTGATATTAAGTTGTAATTTTTTTTCAGGGATTTAAAGGATGACTATTGTCCTTGGTGTCTGGTTATGTGGCTGACATCAGATTGTGTGAGGTAGCCAATGATGCTAACCGACATATGGTCATACGCTGAGAACTCGAAAAGCTAGATTAATGATAGAGAAGTGGCAGGTGAGTTTAATATGCATAAGCATAACATGATGAGAGTAAGTAGAAATAGTAGGAATTTAGATTCTATATTAGATGGCAATATGCTTGAGGCCACTGAGCAAGAAAAAGATCTGAACATTTTAGTAGATATTGGTAGATCATGAAAACTATTGATTTGGTGTATTAACAGAAACTGAAAAAAACAAATAAAATTCTGCCATATATAGCTAAGACTTCTTATGGCTAAGAAAGTAATTTTGAAATTTTATCTGACCTTGTATGAGGGCAAGTCTGAAATACTGTTCAATTTCTATTTTCATAATACAAGAATGATGTGGATTTATTGGATAAAGCCCTGAAGATGGTTAGGAGGCTGATTTCTGAGCTCAGTAAAAATGAGTTGTGGAGCAAGATTGTCCATTGTGGAACAATACCCTGTAGAAGAAGATGATAATGTGGAGGAATTTGACAGAAACCTTCCTGGCAGGCAGAGAGTTTTATAATGATGGGCTGCAGTAGGTTTGTATGTCATAAGAAAATAGAGGATATATTTTTTAGCAAGCGGGTAGCTTAAACCCACAACTAAGGTCTTCCATCTAAACAAAGCAAACTACTGAAAAATGAACTATAAGCTGTTTAAGATAGATGTGAAACCAGATTAAAAGATATGATGGTAAATAGGCAGTTGCAAGCACTTAAAGAAATAGCTCATAATTTGCAATAAGTTCCCTTAAGAAATAAAACCCCCACAGTAAAGTGATTCAACTGTGGCAAGCGAGAGAAGTTAATGATAATATTAGGTTAAAGCAAGTGACATAATATTGCCAAGAATAGTAGCAAGCCTCAGGTTTCAGAGACTCTAGAATTTAGTAAAGGATGAGCAAGAAATTGATAGAGAAAATAGAATATGACAGTAAACTGGGAAGAGTCATAAAAACAGATTGTAAATGCTTCTATTGGTATGTATAAAGGAAGAGATTAGCGAAAGTGAAGGTGTGTCCCTTACAGGCAGAGACAGAAGTTATAAAGGGGAATAAGAAAATGGCAGAGATATTAAACAAATATCAATACTTTATACTTCAGAGTGGAAGACAAAAAAAAATTACAGAAATAGTGAAAACCAATGGTCAAATAAGAATGAAAAATGTAAAGAAATACTACTGAAAATGGTGGAAACACGCAGCAGGACAGGCAGCATCTGTGGAGAGAAATGGAGTTAACATTTCAGATTAATGACCCTGCATCAGAACATCAGAAGGACCATTGGCCTGGAATGTTAACTTTGTCTCTCTCGACAGATGCTGCTTGACCTATTTTGACCTTGAGTATTTCCAGCATCTTCTGTTTTTATTTCTAATTTCCAGCGTATTTTGCTTTTGCTTTTGTTTTGTGTATTGACCTTGTTTATATCAAACTGTTATGAACTGCATCTGAAAGATTTGTACAGTATTTTAATTCTTAATGGACAATTTTATAATGATTTGGTTTGTAAGTATTGTGCTGATTTAGAATCTTGCTGCGTGATTTGGCTTTTATGTGCTCATTAACTGTAAATAATTTTGATAAGTAGTTTTTGTCTGTATGCATTGGGTTGTCATTGTATTATTTTCTACTTTCTAGGAGAGATAAGGAAATATAATGGGTATCCCACATAACCTCCAAGGCAATGTAAACAGCAAATTAAGGCTAATTGTTAATCTGGTATATTTTTATTGTGAACATGAAACAGAACTACTGGGGGGAAATTCAACACGAAAGTGGCAGAATAATTTGGGAGTTATGTCCCAATTTAATTATTGCATGTGCCAAGCTTGAATGGTATGAGAAGACCTATCATATTTTGAGATTTGGAGAATAATTTAAAACCAAACATTTAAAAATAAATCAAAGTGCATTCACAGATGTTTAGAAAAAAAAGGCGAAAGGTGGTTTTAAAAAGTTGTTTTTTGCTAAAGGCTGTAAATAATAAGCAATTTGTCAGCCTATTTCGGCAGTTGATAAACACTTCACAGCTATCTTGTGAGAATGTTTCTACTTGTGAACAGAGATTTTGTAAAAAGAATAGAGATTGTGACATGGTCTGTAGGTCAGGTCTAGCGAAGGCTGTGAGGGCAGTCAGCTTTTGGCCAAGTTTCAAAGTTCTTCATGCTGCAAGATAGTTACGAGTGATGTTCCCTTTAAGCTGTGTGGCCATGCAGCAATCTGAAAGTTTGTTTCAGGCAGGTTGTGCACAAGTTGCCCCCTTTAAGTTACTGCATGCTTAAACAAATTGCCTCCGCAGTCCAAAAAAAAATTAAAGGGTACATTGGTTAGGAGTTTGTTGCTTAAATCAAGGAGGGCAGCCCATTGTGGAGGACAGACTGTCCATTGTTTTCTATTATTACATGAGGATAACTATCCTAACTATTGCTGTGTATTTTCAACTTGCTGTAAAATAAATTGGTTTAAGGAGTTGGGGGGGTGGTGGGGAGGAGGGGGAGTGTGGGATGTAGTAGTCGGGTCAGTAGGGGGAGGGGGAGAGTGGGGGTGGCGTAGTAGTCGGGTTGATGGGGGGAGGGGGAGTGTGTGGATGGTGTGTAGTAGTCAGTTGGGGGGGTGGGGGAGGGGGGAGTGGTGGGGGGGTGCAGTAGTCGGGTTGATGGGGGTGCGGGGGAGGGGGAGTGTGGCGGGGGCATAGTTGTCGGGTTGATGGGGGGAGTGGGAGTGTGTGGGGGGTGTATAGTAGTCAGGTCGGAGGGGGGTGGAGGAGGGGGAGTGTGATGGGGGGTGTAGTAGTTGGGTAGGTGGGAGGGGGAGTGTGGGGGTGTGTGTAGCTGTTGGGTCATGGGGGGGGTGGGGTGGGGGAGTGTGGGGGTGTGTAGTAGTCTGGTCAGTGCAGATTCGATGGGCCGAAGGGCCTCTTCTGCACTGTGATTCATATCTGACTTCATCTTACCACTTTTTTCTTGTTTTACCTTTGAAGAGATTGAGGAGAGAGCATACGTATGAAAGGAAGCAGACTGCAGTTCCATTATAAGGAATACAATAGTTGCACTCCTGGGTTATGCTACTGCTTAATATCCCTTTGAAGCCCTCCCCATGCAGAAAGACACTAAACCTATATCTCAAATTATTTACAAGACTCAAAACAGTGTGTGCTGTGCAGCAAACATGTACTGTGAATAACCATACAGCATACTTGTATTTGAATCAAATGACTTAGCCCATTGATCAACTCCAATCATATTGATCAATTAAGAGTGTTTCCTTCCAAAACTAAAAGCAACACCCAACTCACTCATCAACCAGTCTGGTATGTATGCCCCCTGTAGCCTGCCAGTAACAGCTAGTAGTTTGAAAATTTAGCCCTATGTATGCTGTGACCAACTTGAAAGAATCCAATCAATAACCATCATAGACAAAAATGTTTCATAACAGAACGTATGAACAAGGTTTGTATATTAGTACTGGAGCTAGTAACTGAAAATTTGCAGCCACCATATAATTGAGCATTAGTTCTAAAAATATCAGTTTGACATTTTTCAATAGGAAAGAAAGCTGGAATTGAAAGGAGCAGTGCCCATAATTATGAAGAATCTCAAATTTTGAATATTACTATAACAATCTTTACCCGCAATATAATTACTGTTTAGAAAAAATAACTCCTTTCCCAGTGGAACAAAAGATTTTAAAAATTTATTAATTCATGAAATGTGAGCCAGCATTTTCTGCTTATCCCTGGCCTTGGGAATTGGTCTTGAGAAGGTGATGGTGAGCTGCTGCCTTGAACCGTTGCGGTCCATGTGGTGTAGCTATACCCACAGTGCTGTTAGAAAGGGAGTTCCAGGATTTTGACCCAATGGCTGTGAAGGAACAATGATTGTAGTTTCAAATCGGAATGGTGTGTGATTTGGAGGGGAATTTGCAGGCGGTGGTATTCCCATGCACATGTTGGTATCCAACAACTACAATCATCTTCCTTTGTTGTAGCTATGACTCCAGCCAGTGGAGAGCTTTCCTCCTGACTTCATTGTTTACTCTGGCTCCTTGATGCCACACCCAATCAAGTGCAGTCACTCTCAACTCAGTTTTTGTGTTCAGCTCCCTGTGCCTGCCCCCTTCCATTGGCTTTAAAACTCTTACATTCCTATCTTTCTTCAGTTCTGATGAAAGGTCATCTTGACCTGAAAAATTAACTCTGTTTCTCTCCACAGAAGCTGCCTGACCTGCAGCATACTTCCGGCATTTTTTTGTTTTAATTTCAGCTCTTTTGTCCATGTTTGGACCAAAACTGTAATGAGGTCTGGAGGCAAATGGCACTGGCAGAACCAAACTGAGCACTGGTGAGGTTATTGCTAAGTAAGTGCTACTTGATAGCACTATCAACAACACGACTTTGCTGATGATTGAGATTGATGGCATGGTAATTGGCCAGATTGGATTAGTTCTGCTTTTTGTGGACAGGACATACTTGAGCAATTTTCCCTGTTGTCAGGTTGATGCCAGTGTTGTAGCTGTACTGAAACAGCTGGTTAGGAGCGTGGCTGACTCTTGAGCACATCTTCAGTACTGCAGCTGGGATGTTATCAGAGCTCATAGCCTTTGCTGTATTCAGCATGTATTATTTCAAACATTTTGTCTACACATACATTACAGATCTTATTACACTCATTTTCGCACACAATTCCAACCTGAAAATACAAGTGTGTCTTGTCTGGTGCAAAGTATTGCCTGTTGAAGCCAGGATGATTTTTTTTGGAGCCCTTCAGGTTTAATCGAATGATTTGTCAAATTTGGGAGTTTTCCATTCAGGGTTACGGATAGTAGTTTCAAAAATTCAGCTCCAGTAGGTCAATTTTAATCATTGAAATTCAGGGAATTCTTTCATGTGGTTTTACTGTTTTTCTTTGTCAGCTTATGTTTAGAATTATTCCGTCTTTTTAAGTGTATAGAGTTAATGTAGATAAAAGTTTACTTATTTATGCTACTTTAATGGTGTACCATGGTTTGCTACTTTGTATTCATTAGGTGATGTTGCATTAAAAAAACCCAGTGGTCAGATGTACCTGCTGGAGCTTGGGATTTATTCTGGTCCGCAATAACAGATACAGTTTTGCTGAAAAAACTTGTTGGACTTAAGAGTAACGAGCTGCCTGGTGGTGTAACTGATAGGATTCGTCTTCAGGGCTCACTGCATTCACGTATGTATGGGCTGCCCAAGACACACAGAAGTGTTGTCCCTTTATGCCCTGTCATAACTATGACTGGTTCTGCACAACATGAATTGGCTAAATGGTTGGGCGAGTTGTTACAACCAGTTCTGAGTAAGTTTTCCATGTGCACAGTGAAGGATTTCTTCACCTTTGCGAAAAACAAATAGGGCTTACATATTGATAGCAATACTGTGTCCATGTTCCACATTGTTAGCCTATTCACTAACGTACTACTCAAGAAAGTCATAGACATTTGCACGGTGGCACTATATCATGGCGATCTCGATGCACTGCCATTGTCTGAATCTGTATTCATTGAACTTATGAACTCAGCAACTCACGCAGTTGAGTTCAGTATTAATGATATCATGTGTGCCCAGACAGATGGTGTTGCCATGGGATTCACTCTAGGCCCAGCTCCTGCCAACCTCTGTCGGTTTCTATGAGAACCGCGTCAATGGAATGACCCCTAACGTTGTACCCCTTGCATATTTCCAGTACGTGGATGATATGCTTGCTAGATTTGAATCTGCAGCTGCATGTAAGAATTTCCTTACAAACCTTAATGGGCTCCATCCAACGCTCAAATTCACCTTTGAAATGGAGCAGTCAAATGAGCTCCTTTTTCTTGATGTGCTAGTTGAGAAATCTGCCAAGGGGTTGTTTACTACTGTTTACTACAAGCCCACTTTCACTGGTCAGTATATGCAGTGAGATTCCTACAGTTCCCTGCTGTATAAGATTGACTTTATCGGCAACCTGGTAATAGGGCCCAAGCCATTTGCTCAACGTGCAAGCTTGATGCTGAAATAGGGCACATCAAGGCTACACTCCAGGATAATGGCTACCCTGATCAGATTGTTGTTTGCTGTATATAGTGCAACTCATGAATGGGCCTAAGGCCGTCACTTTCAGTCCTGAAAAGTGCCCAGTCTACCTCAGATTACCTTCGAAGGGTAAGGTGTCTCAAAAATTGAGCAACAGGTGAAGAATTGAACAGCTGTTTCATGCTGCTACTATGCAGTAGTAACATAAGTGGTATTCTCCAATAACAGGATGCTACTGAAAAGCCAAAAAGGTGTTCTGTCTACCACACAAGTGAGTAACAAAAACAAAAATAGCTAGAAAAACTCAGCAGGTCTGACAGCATCTGTGGAGAGGAACACAGAGTTAACGTTTAGAGTCCGTGTGGAACTGAAGAGAAATAGAAATGAGGTGAAATATAAACTGTTTAAGGGGGGTGGGACAGGGGAAGCTGGATAGAGGGCCATTGATAGGTGGAGGCAAATGAGAGATTGCCAAAGATGCCATAGACAAAATGTCAAAGGGGTGTTGACGGTGGTGATATTGGTTAGAGGATGTGCTAATGGTGATGTTAAGGGTAGAAAGCAGGATGAGCAAGTGGCAGATGGCCCTAGTGGGGGTGGGGTGGAGGGAAGGGATCAAAATAGGCTAAAGGGTGGAGATAAAGCAGTGAATGGAAATAAATTAAAAAATAATAATAGAAATAGGTGGGAAAAGAAAAATATATTGTAAAAAAATATATATAATAATTATTAGAAAAAAGGGGATCGGAAAGTGGGTGGGGATGGAAGAGAGGGTTCATGATCTGAAGTTGTTGAATTCAATGTTAAGTCTGGAAGGCTGTAAAGTGCCTAATCGGAAGATGAGGTGCTGTTCCTCCAGTTTGCGTTGAGCTTCACTGGAACATTGCAACTTGACTCCAATCTCTCTTCCCTTGTCCAGTCTCTTGCCACCTACATCCGCGATTCCTCTGATGCCCTACATCATATCAACAATTTCCAGTTCCCTGGCCCCAACTGCTGCCTCTTCACCATGGACGTCCAATCCCTTTACACTTCCATCCCCCACCGGGATGGTCTGAGGGCTCTCCGCTTCTTCCTCGAACAGAGGCCCGAACAACCCCCATACCACCGCTCTCCTCCGCCTGGCTGAACTTGTTCTCGCACTGAACAATTTTTTCTTAAACTTGTCTCACTTTCTCCAAATAAAAGGTGTGGCTATGGGTACCCGCATGGGCCCCAGTTATGCCTACCTCTTTATGGGATATGTGGAACATTCCTTGTTCCAGTCCTACTCAGGCCCCCTCCCACAACTCTTTCTCCGGTACATCGATGACTGCTTCGGTGCCACTTCATGCTCTCGTCTGGATCTGGAAAAATTTATTAATTTTGCTTCCAGTTTCCACCCCTCCATTATTTTCACATGGTCCATCTCTGACATTTCCCTTCCCTTCCTTGACCTCTCTGTCTCAATTTCTGGTGATAGACTTTCCACCAATATTCATTACAAGCCCACTGACTCCCACAGCTACCTCGACTACAGCTCCTCACACCCTGCTTCCTGTAAGGACTCCATCCCATTCTCCAGTTCCTTTGCCTCTGTCGCATCTGTTCTGATGATGCCACTTTCCAAAACAGTTCTTCTGACATGCCTTCCTTCTTCCTTAACCAAGGTTTTCCACGCACGGTGGTTGGCAGGGCCCTCAATCGTATCCGGCCCATTTCCTGCGCATCCGCCCTCACACCTTCCTCTCCCTCTCAGAAACATGATAGGGTCCCCCTTGTCCTCACTTATCACCCCACCAGCCTCAGCATTCAAAGGATCATCCTCCGAGATTTCCGCCAACTCCATGATGCCACCACCAAACACATCTTCCCTTCACCCCCACTGTCGGCATTCTTTAGGGACCGTTCCCTCCGGGACACCCTGGTTCACTCCTCCATCAACTCCTACAGCTCAACTCCCTCCCACGGCACCTTACCATGCAACCACAGAAGGTGCAACACCTGCCCCTTTACTTCCCCCCTCCTCACCGTTCAAGGGCCCAAACACTCTTTTCAAGTGAAGCAATTTAGTCTACTGCATTCGCTGCTCCCAATGTGGTCTCCTCTATATTGGAGAGACCAAACGCAGACTGGGTGACCGCTTTGCAGAATACCTTCGGTCTGTCCGCAAGCATGACCCAGACCTCCCTGTCGCTTGCCATTTCAACACACCACCCTGCTCTCATGCCCACATGTCCATCCTTGGCCTGCTGCAATGTTCCAGTGAAGTTCAACGCAAACTGGAGGAACAGCACCTCATCTTCCAATTAGGCACTTTACAGCCTTCTGGACTTAATATCGAGTTCAACAACTTCAGATCATGAACACTCTCCTCCATCCCCACCCCCTTTCCAATCCCCTTTTTTCTAATAATTATTGTATATATTTTAAAAAAAAATATATTTTTTTCCCCACCTATTTCTATTATTTTAAAATTTATTTCCATCCATTGTTTTATCTCCCCTTTTAGCCTATTTCGACCCCTTCCCCCCCCACCCCACCCCCACTAGGGCTATCTGTCACTTGCTCATCCTGCTTTCTACCCTTAACGTCACCATTAGCACATCCTCTAACTAATATCACCACCGTCAACACCCCTTTGTCCTTTTGTCTATGACATCTTTGGCAATCTCTCCTTTGCCTCCACCTATCACTGGCCCTCTATCCAGCTTCATCTGTCCCAACCCCCCTTAAACAGCTTAAATTTCACCTCATTTCTATTTCTTTTCAGTTCTGATGAAGAGTCATATGGACTCGAAACGTTAAGTCTGTCTTCCTCTCCACAGATGCTGTCAGACCTGCTGAGTTTTTCCAGCTATTTTTGTTTTTGTTTCAGAATTCCAGCATCCGCAGTATTTTGCTTTTACACAAATGAGTAATATGTATGCGAATTTCATTGCCGGTATGGTGCCAGGTGTATAGCCATATGTCCCACTAACTGACAGATTGTATCAAACAGCGCGTCCCTGGCTGCTCGCAACAGGCAAAATACTGACTGTACACAACCAACCTGTGCTTGCAAAACTCAGAACATAGTGTCCAAAATTAAATGTGATCCTACGATTGGACAACACTTGACAAACAATCCTGATTGCACTAAGAATTACGCTGACAACCAATTAAGATTATCAGTTGGACTCACAGTGTGGCTCCATTATGAGTGCGAGAAAAGATACATATATTCGCACACAGGGCCCTGTCCTTTGTAAACAGAAAGAACATGTCCATGCATTTCACCTTTTTCAACTAAACAAAAGCTTGGGGGACAGACATTCCCTGGTGAACTCTCCATTGTCAATGCCTCTGCTGATCAGAGTCCACTTGCCAACCAATCAGAACTTTCTTCTCATCCATTATAAATTGTTGTTTCCTTTGAGATTTGGTATTCTTGCCAATCTGTCCTGATAAGTGCAAGATGAAAAGCTTTGACAGCATGTGTTTTTTTTTAGCAATACTCAAGTTCTGCACTACTAAGTTACAGTTTTGTTTTGTTCAGTTCCAGTAGTGGGAGGGGAAAAATTACTTTAATTCCGCGTATATTGTATCTGTTATGTGTATACGCATTTCCTAATCCTGAAACCTTGCTATTTGGTGGGTTCCTAAGTGGACACAGACACAAATTTTGTAAAACTAAAAGTTTATATAGACGCAGCTCCATTAGACAGCATATGCTAAATTAAAACAAATAATGCTTTCTTGAAACTGGGGCTCATTACCAGTGCCACATGTCTTCATGAATAGAAATACGATAAAATTCTTTGTTTACAGTCAGTGTCAATGCATCAGATAGTGTAAATATAGTCCTGTGGTAAATTATTTATATATCCAATGAAAACATTTCATTTACCTGCACAGGTTTCCTTTTATACCTTTCTATCTTATTTTTTCTTGTCAGCCAGATATCATCATCAGCATATTTAAATGTCCAAACTAAACTGCTAATAAAACCATATAAGCAGAATTTCTGTTTGACTCATGTCCTTCCTATTAAACATTCTATTAAGGACATAGTCCTTACTCCATTTGAGAACTTGGGTGTAGGTCAGCAGGAGGCAAGGCTTAGGAACCCTTAAGCGTGTACAGCAGTGTCCAGGTTCAACCAAGCAAAACTCGGCAAATTACTGACACAGAGCACCAGTAACCCCGGGCGGTGGAGGCGATGGTGGTCTTGCAAGAGCCCGATATCATCTCCTTTCAGGAAGGCCTGCTAAATTAAGTGACAATCAGGCACTTAACTGGGCAGGGGGGTGGGGGCCTTCTCTGGGATCGGAGCAGTACACCCAGCTGCTGAGAACTGTCAGCCAATCAGAGGTTGGCAGCGTCACTGGGAGAGTGGTGACTGCTGCCAACACTACACCCACCCAAGGCCAAAGATTGAGAATGGACCAGGCACAGGTGAGTGATGGTAGGAGGGTGATTGCAAATTGGGTGTTGCAGGGAAGGAAGGGAGCAGGGTCGGCAGCAGGCTCTCCCTTCCTGATGCTGGGTCCCTCGATCAGGCACTGAGTGCCTTTGCCTTTGAACAAGGGACACTGCTGCACCCTCCCCCAGACTGCCAGAAGCCTGCAAAAGAGTGGGCAGTCCACTTAAGGGCTTCAACTGGCAGCGAGCAGGAAGGCTGTCTACAAGCCTTCCTGCCACAGACATAATTGGGGCAGAGGCAGGAAGATTGTGGTGTCCCCCTGTCACCCTCCCATCCAGTTAACTGCCCCTGCCACTAAACCCACCACGTGTGAGGGCATTAAATTCGCCCCAGTGTCTTGTCAAGCTGGACGATCCTATCTGTTGCCTTCTGGTATTAACTGGAACTGAGCAGGAAATATCCAGCTCCCCTAGATAGATGTTCTCATCTAGGTCACATCAATGAGGTGGGCTCATTGTCGAATCATCTACTGCTCCTCATCCACGGACCTCTCCACAACATCAGAGTGATGAATGCTATTGTGTCTTGACTGAAATATGGAGCATGCTCTGAAATTTTTACCTATGATTATTTTTCTCTCTTGGAAGATTAATAAAGTCTGTGCCCGGAATTTTCCAGCCCCTCACACTGGCGGGATCATCTGGTCCCGCCGATGTGAACGGAGATTTCAGTGGCTCGCCAGGTGGAACCTGCCGTGGTGGGGGGGAGCTGGAAGATTCCGACCTATGATCATGAAAATTATGAGTGGTCTGTTGAAAGGGCAATCAATAAACTCTGCTTTTCTTGTCCTGGGATCATGTTACCCATACTAGTGCCAATTAAAAAGCTGTGGGGACCCAGGCAAAATCCTTGAGCTGTTTTCAACCAGTATCAAGTGTTTTGAATGGTTATCATTTGAAGTAATTGTTACTATCTTTAAAGAATTAAGGCTTGCTTTCAACCTCTGGTAAACTTTGTTGATTTGCTTTATGACTTTGCCCAACCACTCATTCATCTCTATCTTTTAATGTATTTGTCCCTAGCAAAACCTTTTATTTTATTTCTGTGCTGGTCACTGTTGCATTATGGACTCTATCTTCACTCCCACAGGTCCAAGGGGATCAGAGTTGAGCATAAGTGCCATGGATTTATCTGTCCATGACCAGATAGCCCTTAATGTGATCCAGCCTGGAAGAACATAAAATAAGAAATAGGAGCAGGAGATGACCATATGGTCTGTTGAACCTGCTCTGACATTCAATATGATCATGGCTGATCTTGGGCTTCAGCTCCACTTTTTTTCCCGCTCCCCGTATCCCTTGATTCCCTGGAGGACCAAATATCTGTCAATCCTAGCTTTAAATGTATTCAACAACGGAGCATCCACAACACTTTGGGGTAGAGAATTCCAAAGATTCACAACTGTTTGAGTGAAGAAATTGCTCCTTAACTCATTCCTAAATGATTGGCCCCTTATCCTGAAATTGTGCTTTCCAGATTCCCCAGCCAGGGCAAACCATGTCTCAGTAAAGTAAGTCCTCGCTTAATGTTGTAGTTGTGTTTCTGAAAAGGACAGCTTAAAATGAAGCAACGTTAAGTGAATCACACTTTCCCATTATAGCCAACTTAAAAGCTATAGTTAGGTTCTGTAGGACCTTTTTCATCAGAAAATTATTAAAACTTTATACCCCGTAAGTTGAAATACTTCACATTGTTAAATTCCTATACTCGTAAAGGAAATAAGTTTCAAAATAAAATAAATTTAAAAATATAAAAGAAATATGCTGACTCTTTCTACTTACCTTTGCTGTTACTCCTGCTCTTTGTTGATCCCTCTCGCCTCCGCTCACTCTCGCTGCTACTTTCCTCTCCCGAACCCTTGCTGTGAGCAAGAGCTTGTGAGATGAGTGGCAAGAGGCAGGAAGAGCCGCTCTAAGTTGCAAGGTTGCTGAGGTAAGCTGCAAGCTGGACAGGGGGCGAGAGGAAAAGATGGCAGCAACCAGGAGGGTTGGCGAGAGGTAAGGTCAGCGGGAGGGAAGGTCGGCAGCGACCAGGAGGATTGGCAAGAGGGAAGGTTGACAGTGACCAAGAAGATCAAGGAGCAGGAGAGGCCACTCTGAATGGCACAGATTGAGCCACGTGACTCTATATCAGACCCAGTGCAAAACAATGTTAAAAAGAAACTCCCAATGCTAAATGTGAATTTGGGCCCAATTAACTGACTAACTTTAAAGAAGAATTACTTAAAAGGAGACAACATAAAATGGGGACTTAACTGTATCTACCCTGTCAAGCCCCTTCAGCATCTTGTATGTTTCAATGAAATCACTTCTCATTCTTCTAAATTCCAGAGAGTATAGACCCCATTTATTCAGCATCTCATCTTTGGACAATGCTCTCATCCCAGGGACCAATCTAATGAAATTTTTCATCCTGCCTCCAAAGTCATTATATCCTTCCTTAAATATGGAGAGCAAAATTGCACACAGTATTCCACATGTGGTCTCACCAAAACCCTGTACAATTGTAGCAAGACATCTTTATGCTTGTACTCCAATCACCTTGCCATAAAGCAACATGCCATTTATCTTCCTAATTGTTTGCTGTACCTGCATGTGTTCTTTGTACGAATACACCCAAGTCTCTCTGCACATCAATATTTACAAGTTTCACACCTTGTAAAAAAAATTCTACTTTTCTATTCTCACAACCCAAAGTGAATAACCTCACACTTCCCCATTTTATACTCCAGCTGCCCCTTTGTTCCTACTCACTTAACCTGTCTATATCTCATTGAAGCCTCTTTGTGTCCTCCTCACAGCTTGCATTCCCACCTAGCTTTGTATCAACAGTAAACTTAGATACATTACTCCGTGTCTTTTTGTCTAAGCCATTGATAAAGCTTGTAAGTAGCTGTGGCCCAAGCACTGATCCTTGCAGCACTCCACTAGTACCAGTCTGCTAACTTGAAAATGTCCCATTTATGTCTACTCTCAGCTTCCTGTCCATTAATCAATACTCTATCCATGCTAATATATCACCCCCAGTTCCATGGGCCCTCACCTTGTATATTAACTTTTTGTGTGGCACCTTATTGAATGCCTTTTGAAAATCCAAGTACACTGTACTGACTGTAACCCTGCTAATTATTATCCCAAAAAATGATTACATTTTTCAAACGGGATTTCCCTTTCGTGAAACTGTGTTGACTTGTTCTAATCATACTATGCTTTTCTAAGTGCGTCGTTAAGGCTTCCTTAATAATAGATTCCAGCACTTTCCGAATGGCTAATGTCAGGCTAATTGGCCAGTAGTTCCCCATTTTCTCTCTACCTCCTTTCTTGAATAGCAGTGATACATTTACTAACTTCTGATCTGCTGGGACCATTCCAGAATTTAGGAAATTGTGGAAAATCATAGCCAGCACATCCATTACCCCGGCAGCTACCTTTTTTAGAACCCTGGGGATCTTTCAGATTTTACCCAATCAACCTTAGCCAGCTGTCCCATCATACCTATATAATTGGCTTTATTTAAGTTTATGATTCTTGTTTGTGATTGGATTATGTCATTTTCAAACGTAATGTGGAACTCAGTTGTATTATGATCACTATTTCACTGTGGATCTTTTACTATGACATTACTAATTAGCCCTGCCTCGTTGCACAATACTAGATCTAAAATAGCCAACTAGATAGTCCCACAACAAATTGCTCCTGGAAACGGTCACAAAAGCATTCTGCGAACTCATCTTACAGACCACCTTTACCAATTTGATTGATTCAGTCTACATGAGGATTAAAGTCCCCTACAACTGTTACATTGCTTTCATAACAAGCTCCAACAATTTATTGTTCAATGCTCTGTCCAAAAGTAGAACTACTTTTAGGGGGCCTATAAGCTACTCCCACCACTGTTTTTGGACTCTTGATATTCCTACTCTCCACCCATACTGATTTCACTTCCTGATTTTCTGAGCCAAGATCCTTTCTCATTAATGTCCTTATGTCATCCTTTATTATCAGGACCCCCCTCCACCTTTTCCATTCTACCTGTTTTTTTGAAATGTTGTGTATCCTGGGATATTTATTTCCCAACCTTGATTACCTTGTAACCATGGGCAGAAATGTTTGGCCCACGGGCGGGTGCACACCCAACCCAAACGGGAGCAAAATAGTGCGCGATGACGTCGGGTGAGCATCCCGACGTCATTGCGCACTCGTGCAATATTTCATTCGGCGGGCGCATGTGGGTGCTGGAGTGGCACCTGCCACTTAAAGTCCTTAAAAGTCCAATTGTCTGTGATTTTTCCTTGCCTGTGCGATTTTTGCTCATCGCATGGGCAAAATGGGCAGGTGGCCAGCTGACATTTTCACAAACCTTATCCAAGGGTGGGATAAAAAGGGCCATCAGCATTGCCAGTGCGAGTAGTGAGCTGTATTGGAGATGGTTTGCAGCTGGTTGCTTATTGGTACTTAGCAGCATCATCTCTGTTCGGGGCTTCATTCTTAGCATTTTCAGGCTTCATTTCAAGACTCATTGCTGTCTGCCAGGCCCCCCGGAGGATTCAGACGGTGTGGATCCTTCCAGATATCAGTCTTCCCGTACCCTGGTAATGGGGATTGTGGTCTCTGCTGGAGGTACCTCCTCTGAGGAGGAAGAGAGGGGCAGAAGGGAGAGGAAGCCACGTGTCCATATGCAGTTTCCAGGGGAGGGACCTGTGGGAGGAGGGGTCCAGGCACAAGGGGCGCAGGGCCAGCAGCGAGTCCAAGGCGGAAAGGGTCGCAGAAGATGCCACTATCCTGCTGCCAGGGTTTACAGGTGGCAATGCAGCTACCTCTATGTCCAAGGTGAATTGCCGAAGGAGGTTCCACTTCTCAAGGGAGAGTGTGACCTCCATTTGCCAGATGATTGGCCCTGAGATCAGCTCCAACTGTGTGGGTAGACACCCCATGCCAGAGGCCCTGAAGGTCACAGTGGCCCTCCACTTCTATGCCTCTGGCTCTTTCCAGGTCTCAGTGGGGGATCTGTGTGGAGTCTCCCAATTGGCTGTCCACAGTTGCATCAAGCTGGTGACAGAAGCTCTGTGCAGGCAGGTACTGACCTTTATTCTTTACTGTATAGACTACAGTACCCCCCCAGCACGGTGTCACTGATCATGGTTGCATGCTGTGCTCTCCACAGTCTGCACTGGCAAGGGGGGACCCACTGGAGGAAGAGGAATTTGACATTCACAGATGATGAATCCAGTAGTGAGTCTGAAGATGAGCACTGTAAGTAGAACGCCGAGAGTGTGGAGCCAGTTCTCGGTAACCTCCAGGGAGTCAGGGACACCAGGGTTGACTTGATCACAAAGAACACTCAGTGCCTGTGCAATAAAGTTCAGAGCCACCTACGTCCAGCATTACATACTGGTGTTCCCTGCACCAATGAAATAAAAAGGTGAAGCATACTCAGGCCATGATGACAAAAACAAAACTTACCTCATTTTGATAATTCCAAACTATTTACATAAACTTCTCCTCTGGTTTTCTTTCCCAGATCAGTATGGATAAAGTAAACATAAAATCACTCATGACCTGTCCCCCTTGTGCCTTTAACTTATGTTTGCGAGTGCTGCATCTAAGTGCTCTCCCCTCACTGGCACCGGCATTGGAGGCAACCTGCTGACTCCGCTGTCTTGTTGGCCTTGATGACCTTGGTGGTTGTCCTCTGGCTAGTGGAGCCTTTGCTGGCCCCACCTGGGAGGGAGTGGCCAGTGCCACAGCTGGCATCCCCCCAGTCGCTGCAGCCTCATTAGATGCCACAGTCACTGTGGAGGGGCAGAGGAGCTGCTGCCCTCATCCAGAGCTCCCTGAGAGGAGCCTGCAAAGATGACAGGCAGCTCGTGTGCCAACATGAGATTGCTGTGGTCCTCCCCGCACACTGTTGATGGACGAGCACCTAGCTGGGATACTGGTTGCCTCATCCATCTCCCACTGTGACACTGACCACCTGAGGTCAGTGCCTGTGTGAGGGCTTGCAGGTCCAAGCACAAACCCAGGAACCCCTCATTCTGTCCCTGGAGATGCCTCTTCATGACAGTTAGCACTTTCAAAGGAGGAGGCGGTGCACTTGGCCATGATGGTCAGCGCAGTGCTCATGCTCTGCATGGACTCCTCTATCATGGAGACCATGGCATGCAGACCCTTATGGATCTCCACACATCTCGTTGGACATCCAGCATCTGCCTCATAATGGATGACTCCATGGGCTCATCATCAACCTTCGACTAAGCATCGTCCTGGTCCCCAGCAGCCCTCCGACTGCCGTCGCCCCGGGCACTCTCTGCCTCCGCCTGCACCTCAAGCGACTGTGAAGTGCCCTCACCAATGTGCACCGAGATACTAGCTGCTGCTCTAATGCCCACCAAGGTGCTGGTATCTGTGCTGGTGCCTGCTTCAGAGAGCGGATGTGAATGACGTCCGGTGGACCTCCAGTGCCAGAGTTGGCCCTTCGGGGCCTGGAGATTGGACTTCTGCTGGTGAATCTAAAAGGGAGAACAACGACATGTCATTAGTTTAAGGCATCACACTGTCACTGTGCATGCTAGGCACCCTGGTGAGACAACGGAGATCTGCATCATGGTGCCCTCATCTTCCAATGATCAATGGGGACTCCAGGTTTGAGGCTCACATCGATGAAAAGACTGCACTAGAATGGTTGCCACAATCCAAAACTCTCACCTCTGTGCACTGCACTCAACTTTACCTGGTACCCCCGCCTCTCCACGCCCAGTTACATGTGGGGCGTGCTGGCTCTCGAGCTCTAGGGCATCTTGCTCATACTGCAAAAGGATTAGGAGGCTTGCGGAGCCTCCGCCAGTCCACGACCTTTCTATTTTGTTGTGGGTAGTCTTCTCCTGAAACGACAGAGGTGCATTGATTAATCCACTCGATACCTGCAGTGCCACTGCAGCCTGGCCAACCCCAGCTGAGGAGCACCTGGCAGGACACTTCCGAGCCATGGCTCTCGAGCCGCAGGCACTCAGTCCAGTAGCCCGGGTTCAATCCCTTGGCCAACTCTGGCGTGATTGATGGCTGGCATTCAGGCTCTAGCACCCCTGAGGTCCACGGGGGGAAGGCCAGACCTTACCACATCTGCACTCTGACCCATGCTGACATTGTACTCATCCTTCCTGAGCGCAGCAGGTCATTGAAGTGCTTCTGGCACTGCACCCAGGAGCGCCGCACCATGTCACAGCTGCTGATCAGCGCTGCCACCTCCTCCCATGCCCTCTTGATGAGGTGCAGTGGCCTCCTCCCATCCCTGGGGACAAGTGTCTCCCTCCTGGCAGCTACCTATTCCAGGAGGACGCTGAGGCATTCATCAGAGAAGGGGGAGGGGGGGGGGGGGGGGTGGGGGGGGGGGGGGGGGGGGGTTGCCGAGTGCCCACCTGACCTGCCCTCTCACCTGCTGTGTCCATCTGCACTCGGGTCCATTGTGCCGGCTCCTCATACTTGTTGTTGGATATTGGTGTGGGCAGAGGATAAGAGTTAAAGATGATAGTTGGCAGTAGAGAAATGAAGCAGCGTTTATCTTAGGTCTCCACAAAGAAGCTGAAGTATTGATTGGGTTTGACAGGGGAGAATGATGCCTGATGGTGAAGGGAGTTTTAGAAATCCAAAGATAAAAGCTGAGGCAATAGGAAATTATATCGATGTTGGTAAAGACAAGCTGAGCAAGACAGGAAGGTACAAAGAGTTTAATGGTCATCCTGCATCAGAAAGTAAGGCTCAATGCAGGGAATAATAGTAAAAATAAGAAATGAAATTGAAGTCACTTTATCTGAATTTGCAGAGGATTCTTTCTTACTAAGATTGATACTGCCCAATCAGCTTCTTTTGCTGCTTCATTCCCTTCCCATTGACTACCAATTTCTCACCCCAGTTTTGTACTCCTCTGACTCTGACTTCATGTACATCCACCCATCTATGCTTGTTACTGGCAGCAAATCATTCTTGAAGTGTAGTCATTGTAGGCCAACCTTGCAACCAAATCTGCTCATGCCCATGGCCCATTGAAATTAAGTAGTAGTTAATCTTTCTTTGGTGATGTTAGTTCAGGGATAAATGTTGGCCTAAACACCAGAGCGCCCCTGCTGTTCCTTGAATTGCTGCATATCAGTTAGCTCACCTGAGAGGGCAGGCGTCTTATGCATTTTATCCACTCTCTATCTTTGCTTACAAAATTGTTGTAACATGCTTTCATTTTGTATATGGCATCCAATTTGTGAAACTCCCTAAATCGAGCAAATTATTTAACCAATATCTTTAAATGATACATATTGCTTCAACCAGCACTTTACTATCAGTTTATACATGAATGTTTCAGGACTCATCTGGCAAAGACTCTTGTGCATAATGTGTTAATTTGGAACTAAATGCGACTTTCCCATGAGCTTTAATGAATCAGAAAGGTAAAATAACTTGCTTTAGTCAGTTCACTTCCTGAAAGCTCTAATTTGAGTATCAAACTCAGTAAATTTACACTTTGCTATTCGTGGAAAAGGTACACATGTCATAACTTATAATTTGATGCAAACATTTTTATTTATACTTGTTCTGCACTGATCTCTGTAACCCCCCAACATTCCCCAATCAGGTGAATGAGACAATGTAAGACACCGATGTCATGTAAAATGAGACTGTAATTTCACAGAAAAATAAGTCTTCAATGTACAGTGCCAGTATTTTCTTTATCCAGTATATACTCTAAATATGCATATCTCTTTTCTAAAGGTGCTGTGGCTGGTGCTGTGGAGGAAGGGATTTCAAACCTCGTACAGTGTGGCTTGGACACCCAGAGAAGAGAGAACATAAATACCCACGAAATGTTATCAATAATCAGAAATACAACTTCTTCACCTTTCTTCCTGGGGTATGTGTTTGATGAATCTCATTTGTTAAATGAATAATGAACTGTAATCATCAAAACTGTTTGAAACCCCACATAAAGAATCATGATCCATATACTTTTGGATTGTGTGTAAATACATATGCGCCAGTTTGTGCATATATGTGTCAATTATTTTGAGTGCTGCTGATTATTCATATGCATCAGACCATTCAACTCTTGCAAAACCTACTTTGGTCAAATAAGCCTATTCAGACTTTCCATGAGCTCCTGGTTTTATTCAGAAGGAAAAAGATAGTTCTTTCTAATTTAGTGTAAGAATAGAACCATAGAAAGGTTACGGCAGAAAGAGGCCATTCAGCCCATTGTGTCTGCGCAGGCCATAAAAAGAGAAAATAGAAACTAGCTGCTCATTTTTAATCCCACTTCCCAGCACCTGGTCTGTAGCCTTGCAGGTTACAGCACTTCAGGTGCAGACCCAGGTACCTTATAAATGAGTTGAGAGTTTCAGCCTCAACCACCAATTTAGGTAGTGAACTCCAGATGTCCACCACTCTCTGGGTGAAAAAAGCTTTTCCTCATATACCCTCTAATCCTCCTACCAATCACCTTAAATCTATGCCCCCTGGTAATTGACCCCTGAGCTAGTTGAAACAGGTTTTTGGCTCATTGTTACTTTTCCCACACCTTTCCTTGGATCTCCTTCAAGTACCACTACATTCCCTGGCTAAGAGGAATGCCAGATGACATGATTCTACCCACACCACCTTCAGCTGGTCATTAACAGCTGGATAAAAGGACATTCAGTTGGCTTCAACTCTTCCCTCGCCTCCCTTTACTGACAGAGAAAGATAAACATCTTCACCCCATGGGCTTATAACACAGTATGTTGGAGCCCGATACTTTGTAGTTTTTTCCTATACAGAAAGGAACAAAAGGAACCTTCTGGATCAGGATAAATTTGCATAAAATAAATTGAATATGGCTATTTGATTGGTGCGTTACTATTTAGAAAGGCTCTACTACAGTTCTTCTTCATATTTTCTACTCTCTAACCTGGATGGCATTTGGCATTATGGTACTTTGCCCTTTATCTAGATTTCTCAAGGACAAAAGAAAGTGTAACTCACTTGTGGATATTGTTTGATCTATTATTTAATAATAAAAACGGATTGCATTGTCAGATAGCAGCTGTTAACTAGGTGGGTCCTAAAAACATGGTTCTTCAAAATGCTAGAATCATTTGCATTCACACATGGATTGGGTTTTCAGCTGGACTTTCCAAAGGTCAGTATTTTAGCTGGCATTTCCCAAGGGTCAAATGCAGGCTGTTGAAAAGACTTGATAGCAGACTTGATGGCTTGTGCAATTTTTCACAGCTTTCTTATCCCATTCACCTTTGAGTAGATTATTGAGACAGAAGCTCAGAGTCTTTCACATATGTAATGAACAGTCATTGGCTGTTTCCTATATGTATTTGTTCCCTTTTGTCATGGTTTCTCCATGTTTGTTTCATAATTTCAATGGAAATTCTCATTTCCTGTTGTTTCTCTTGTGGCTCATTTTGTTTTGTGGAAGATTGTCCATTGATCAATTCGTGAAGAATGAAGGAGCTGTTAGTTATGTATTAAAAATTAATTGTAACCTGTTGATATCCTAATATATTTACAAATATGGCAGATCACTTTCTTGCCTGTAAATTTTACGATATATGATAATGTCCAGTTCATGTAATTTAAAAATGCATTGGTTTAGAATCTAATTCTTGGACACTGTAAAAGTGCTCATTTTCTATTTGCCATTATCTGAAATGTTTCACTTTTTTTTTCTAATTATGCCTTTATGAAGCACCTTGGCATTTTTGTCTACATTATAGGTGTGATATAAATACAAGTTGTTGTTGTTTTGATTGCAGCAGTAGAATATATTTTGTCCAATGTTAGGGCAGACAGGTATTTTTTAATTTTAGACTGTGTTGCAACATGGAAACAGGCCATCTGGATCAAGCAGCCTGTGCTGGTGTTCATCTTCTATGTGAGCAAAAGTCCTAATTTTATTTACCCATCCTGCTTCCAATTCCTTCAACACTTTTCCTTCATTCAACTCTCCAATTTGATTTTGATTGATATAGTTAACATAGTTTCTGCCTCTAATACTAACCCTGAACGTGAATTCTACATCCTCATACCTCTCCGTATAAAGACATTTCTCCAGATCTCTACTCTAAATCTCTTATGGGGAGAATTTTCTCCCCGTCTGGGGAGGGGGGTTTTGGGTGGGAGTGGGCGCAGGCGGGCATGCAGCCGATTGCCACCTGCAATTGGCTGCGCTCCGCTATTTTACGTGGGCGGGCCAGTTAAGGCCCGCCCAGTGTGACGCGCACCCGGAAGCGCTAAGCGCTCCCTGTGCAGGCGGGGGGAGCAGGCTGAGCCGGGGCCTGCAAAGAGTGCAGAAATCTCCGAGGCACAGAGCAGCCTCAGGGAGATTAGTTTGATTTTTAAAAACTTTAATCAAGACAAAAAAATTTTTTAAGACATATCCCTTCATGTGACAATTAATTTTTTGAAAAAATTATATTAAACTTTAAAAACCTTCATGAAACCTCATCCCGTCCCTGGATGAGGTTTCATAATAAATGCGAAAGCCGCCTGGGCTCTACGCCTGCCTGCTTAAGGTTGGACAGACAGCTCAGTTAAGTATTTTAATTGATAGTTAAATGGCCTTAATAGGCCTTTGACAGTTCGGCAGATGCGCAGCCGACTCTGGTGTGCACCTGCCGAACTGAATATCTGAATGACACACAGTGACGTCGGGACGCACGCCCATCGTCACCGCGCATCATTTTACGCTTTGATGAGTGGGGCCCACCCCTGCTCACCGATCCAAAGATTCTACCCTATGTTTAGTTTTGTACCTAGGGCCCTTCACTTTTTGAAAATAAGCTTTGGGGTCATCTCCTGATCGCTGTCCCTGCTGGAGCTTGGGTGTCTGTTCCCCAACTGACTTTTAAAAAATTCATTCACAGGACTGTCATGCTTGCTGAATTGCCTCCACCCCTATCCAATTACCATTGGTACCCTCTCCCCCACTACCGCATGCAATTGGAAACTGCCCTTCCCCTTGCTGCCCCACCAGCATGATCTGGACCATTCATTCCCAATACTGTGCGTTCAGAACCCCACCTGATCCCCTTTGCTTGCGAAACAGGTTTCTTATCTGAAAGGCTGGTGGGAACCTGATTGAAAAACATCTAAAGGACTCCTGCAGTTAAAATCCTGATCTTCCAAACTTCACAGCAGCAACCCCCGCACAGAAATTGCCTCTGTTGTAAAGTCTAGGCCTCAGTGTCACTGCTCACATGATAAATGAATAACCTGAGTGATCTGGAAGTTGACTGATATCTATAGGAAGCATACTTCAGCAGTGACCTTCAAGGGCGGAGAGGAGAAAATTGACAGAAGGATAACATCTTGTCTCTTTTAAACTAATTTTAAGTAAAAATTGAAAACAAAACTTTTTTCTACAAATAACAAGAAATAAAGTTACCAATCAAATTTGCTTTATAGATATAATGCATATAGGGCTGAATTTTATGGGCCACTCGCGGGAAAGAAGAGAAGTGGGTGGACCCTTAAATTAGGGTGCTGTGCCATTGGCGGCGTGCCTGTCTACAGTCTGCCTGCCTTTTTTAAGACTTTATGAGCAGCGGGAAGGTGTTGGATGGGCTGCCCAATTGAGGCCCTTAAGTGGGCAATTAATTCCCAACTAAGGGCCTCAATCTGTTGCCAAAATAATTTAATGGGCAGTGCCTAATGTGCAGCCTGGCAAGTTTAACCTTGTGGACTGCAGGTCAGTGAAAAGGTGGGGCGTGCCTCTTTCCCAGGCCCCCGTGCCAATTGGAGGCCCTCCCCTCCATCCGCTCCCCATTTTGTGGTCCCTCACCCCCCCCAACACCTTCGCTGGGGCCCATTGACCCAGCCCCGACAAGATACTGAACCTACCTGGGTTTGGGGGCATCCGTGGTTCCTCTTACTCCTGCAGTACTGACAGTGGCCACTGATCTTTGGTGTGGTGCAGAGCTGCTGGCCCCTGATTTGCCGGCAGCTCTGTGAAGTGGGACTTCCTCCTGGAGATGGACAAATGACCCATCTCGTACTAATTAAAGTGTCTTTGCCTGAAAAAAATTAAAGCAGGGTGAGCCAGCCAAGCGGAGGAGGGTTTGTCGCCTAAATTTATGTTGGGGGGGCAGGGAGCTCTCCCTCAGCATATAATCCAATCCATGCATATTAGCTGATGTAAAATAAACTACTTGTCTATTCCCCATAGCCCATGTGTACCTGCACAGTATCAATGTGCAAACCTCCACTTGTTGATGTGTACCTTTATAAATGTATGTTCAGAAGAATGTAATTCCCAGCTGTAACATAACCCTACAATTCAGAGGCCATTTCTAGGCTGATGCAGCTTCAATGATTTCAAGCACCATGCCAGAGAGTTTCCGTTAGTTTGTGCTGGGTTTTTTTCCAGCACCAGTTCAACTGGAATTAGCCAAACTTGTGTGAAAGATTGGGGCATTTTAAGCACAAGTTATGTCAAGTGTAAACCGAATTTCCACGATCTTTTACGCTGGTTATAAGAAACATTGTGCTGGAAATTAGCCCAGTCCACAAAACTGTCCCAGACTGAATTAATAACCATGGCCACTTTCCACCATTTGCGCCTGTTTGAGCAGGCTCTTCAAATTAAACTCTTCATTTTCAAAGGCAAAGGCATTAGAAGGTACTTTGCAAATGTTTTCCAAGTATTAAAAAAAAGATGTTTTCCAAGAAACTGACTAGCGTACACCAGTGAAACTAGTAACTGGTTCGGTTTAGTGTTAAAGTCATTTTCAGTGATTGAAAATCAGATTATTCACTTGTGGTCAACTGGTGACTTTTTTCTGCTCTGTTAATGAAACCGCGCTAAGTTATCACTCTTAAATGCATGAGTGCAATTTTTTAATACAAGGTAAAGAAAGCAGTTATGCCTTATTATGCTGCCTGTTTTTACTGGCTCATAGAAGATTTTGGCCAGGATTTTCCAGCCCCGCTGTGCCAGGTCCTGCCGCAGTAGATGCAGCAAGCCAGCCAGAAGTCCATTGACTTCAGCGGCATCAGTAAATCTCATCGGTGGCTAGAACCGTATGTTTGTGGGGTTATGCGAAAAAAGTTAGCATGGAAACTCAAACTATAACGGAAAACAAACACAATTCCAATTGCAATTTGCACCCAATTTGCCAAATGCGCCCAATGCAGAAAGTCTACCCATGTCAAGTATTCCTGTTAATATCAAGTATTCCTGTTAATTCCATCCTGGGGACAGTATTTTGTAGTTTCAATACTACTTTCAAGTGTGTTTTTGAAAGATCTTTTTTGGGATTGGGTTCATGGGAAGTTGTAGAAAATTGATCAAACCCATTACTTTAAAACAATGTTGTAAATCTTATTATTTCGAAATCAACTCGTTCTTCTTCAGGATTCCAAGCTGGGCTCTTTCATTTAGAATTTAATGCATTCTTTCTCTCTTTTTCTAGGTACTTTTTAACCAGTTTAAGTATTTCTTCAATCTGTATTTCCTGCTGTTGGCATGTTCCCAGTTTGTACCAGATTTGCGGCTTGGTGCTCTGTACACATATTGGGCTCCTTTGGTAAGTCCACCATTATTCATCTGACTTCACTATACTTCTCAGAAAGTCCAAGAAACCAATATTTGAGACTGAATATTGTCCCATATGAATACTGCAAACAGATAAGGCCCAATTTTACGTGCCACTTGCATTTCATGCTACTTTCACACCCTGTGCAATTTTAACAGAGAGGTTTGGGTCAGCATTGATCCCTCAACCCAGGCAGGCAGGGATGTCAATTTGAGATCCAAAAGCTGAGGCCTGATGATGTAATTCAGATTCTGACATTATTTTAATCTGAGCCAGATGACTCTCACACATTACCCATTATGCTCGAGAACGTTTGCATGAGAAGGCTTCAGCACCAGAAGATGCCAAGGTAATATGATGGCTACGTTGTTGGCCAGGAGCATGAATCAAACCGTGAGGGTGCACTTTTACCAGAACAGCTGGACTCTGGAGTTTACAGAGCAAATTTGTTTGTGAAAGACTTGTTAGTTGGCATTAACTTTATGGAGAAGAGATTCTGCTCAAGTAGTAGTGGAACAATCAGTCACCCAGTCGTTCTTGTTATCGCAGTCATATGGATATGTTTCCTGTTGAACTGTTTCTTTGTGACCTGTATTTTTAGAACTCTTTTGTACACCTTTTTACATTTTCATTCTTTTTACATTTTCATTAAAAAATGCACAAATGACAAATGTGCTAGCATACTTTACTGATTTCTAGTTTCCTGGTCAGAATTCCAGTTCTGTTTCTGCACAACAAAATGGCACCAAGGCTTCTGAGTGGATTTTTTAATCAGACCAAAATTGCATTTTATGATCTCTGTGACTGTGCTAAATAAATTTATTGTATAATTGTCATTCAGTTTTTGTAACCCCAGTCTTCCATGAGTTTTACTGAAGCCCTTTGACATGATTATAGACTACACAGACTATAGGATGAACAGATGCAGATGGGGCCAAGTTCTGAAGGAGCCCTGTGTTGGGTGTGACTGAAAGTGACTAGAATCTCTCTGAATAGCTTGAAGCTCTATTGTGGAAATGTCGCGAGGCTTCACTCCTGGAATCGATTATCCAAACATTTGCATGCAGTGTGTTGAGGCTATGTGGCAACAGATACTCAACCTGTTGGGTGTCTTTTTTAAAGAAGGTCTTTATTTAAAATCTATTGTGAGACGTGTACAGGATAACATGTTGTCATGTGTTCCTCATATAGATATTCAAAGACCAAGACTGCTGGAGTTGGCCTGATGGTTTTATTTTGTGTGGTTCTACGTCCTACTTATCCATTTGTGAACTCGGGTACATGCTGAGTTAGCTGATCTCCACTGGGGTCCCACAATTGGCCTTAATATCCTGAGGTTAAGGACCACATAAAGTCAGTAGTCTGGCTGCTAATTGCTTTCAGAGAGCCTGTGTGTACAGATGTCTGATCAGTGAGGTTGGTTGTGACACCTCTGCAGTTAAATATCCTGCTAATACTGACTGTGTCAGTATAATAATGGCCACTTGCTTGAGATACTGCTGGATTTCCAGCCCTCATGGAAGTTTGTCCCAACTAAGGGCGGAATTTTCCGTGCCTGTTGGCGTTAGGCATCATGGCGGTTATGAGCAGACGATTTGCAATCATCAGCTCTGCCCATCAATGGCAGGCCGCCTTTCCCACTGCTGGATGTCAGGAATGTCATTTTAATACATCTGCATATCATTATAAGCCCTGCGTGCCAGAATCATCCCCTATGTCAAATTTACCGTCCACGTTGGTGGGAAAACACGCTGGTGCAGACCACATCTTGACAAGTGTGACGTTCAGAAGTCTGGACTTACTGTCAGGGCCTTGCTCACATTGTGGACATCCAAGGAGCAGAAGATGTTGGAGCCCTCCAGCAACCAGACCCTGGAGGAATGTGCATCGCATGCTTGGTTGACTCTGATAGGCATGGCTTGGCTGGAAGGTGGAAGGTCACTGTTGAGGTCTGCTTCTGGACATCAGTGTCTTGGCCATGGTCTGCTACGGATGATCGTCAAAGGGGTTGAGAGGACGGTCCCAGCTGCGGGTGAGAGAGGACTGTGTATCGGGCGGGGGGGTGGAAGAGGAAGGTCTAGGCTTCACTGAGAGAGGAAGGTGTACCGGGGTGGGGGGGGGGGGGAGGGGTTGAGTTTAGGAGGCGCGAAATGATGATGTCGGTTTGGGGGATGAGGTTGGGAGGGGGAGGGAGAACATGGGAGAATGCGGCAACTGGCGAGGTAGGTGTAAGTGGGGAGGAACGTATAAAGAAAGGAGTTCTGGGGGGAAAGGACTGCAGGTGGAGGAAGGGGTTTGGGGTGGGGGGCAGGAGTCCAGGCGGAGGAAGGAGTCCGGGGGGGGAGGAAAGGAATTTGTGGGGAGGAAGGAGTTTGCAATTAGTGCAAATCTGGGATGATTCCACCCTTCAAGTCTGCTCCTTCAGGAGAGCAGAGAAGGAAACTAGGGTTGAAATCTATGCTGAGCTCACTGTCAGAGATTTACTTGTTCAGTTTAATATAATTCTTATTAAAGCAATTCTTGCAGTTTGAGGATGATGTCACCACACAGCTACGGCAGTGCAGTTTAAGGAGGTTTCAGGAAGTGAAGTGATTTATTTTAAATAGAATCAATGATTTACTATTAGTCACTTCTAGGTTGCTGGTATTTGCTGTCTAACCTCTGCCATTGTTTTGCAGAATTGGGTGGTAAGCGATGAGAACTGGGGTGGGGGACATGATCCAATGTGGGCATTTTGAAATAATGATGAGTTTCCATCAGGCATATTTTCTATCTTCTGCACTATCGCAATGCTGGTTCATTCTGTTCCTCCTTGATGTCCAGCATAACTATGGATGGCGGAAGGACAGTTTAAATGGCCACAAAGCCTATTATGCTTTCAGCATTACTTGACAAAGCTTTTAAAGTGCATTTTCTACTGGCACCAGAACACTGTTCCCTCTCCAGGCTCGTTCCCTAGCTAAAGTTGGAGAACGTGCCTTAATTATGCTAATAACCTTGAGGCTGGAAATTACCTGGGTCACGCATTATTTTTGTGGTGGGAAGACATTCTGCTGAAGATATGCCCAATTCTGTAAAAGCAGAATATCTGAACCATAATCATTTACCTTTGTATTCACTGTAAAATCTCAAGATGGGCTGGGGGTGCCCACAGGAAATCTTAAGTAGGATATAGATCGTTTAAAAAAATGTTTAGCTGCATCTGTGTTACTATGACAAGAATTCTAATGAAAGGGTGAGACAGTGTAGTGGAGAAAAACAACTAGGGTGTAAATTCTGTGTTGTTTTTAATTGTCTCTGTTAGTCTCTCTAAGCCAGATAACTAATCCTTTTATTGTTTGAAACAATATTTCCCCTCTTCTTTCTGTTTCGTTACAGTGGCATTTGCTGCTGTTCTGCTTCAGCTGAGAGGGGAAAAAGCCAAGGCTGCTGATGGTCTTGTGGTTTTCAGTGACTGGTTGATGAATGAGAGATGGGGTAGGCTGGTATTTTAAGTGTCTCCATCACTAAGATTCTGTGTTCCATCCAGTAGCTGAGAATTGGCTAAACATACTCAGTCAGGTTTGGGATTGAGTTCAGAAAGCTCTGGGTGGGATTGAAATTTGCCGGTTCCATTCTGGATTGAAATCCAACACTAGTTGAGGCACACTTCAGGTGCAATACAGTGAGCACACACACACACACACACTCACACACACACACACACACACACACACTGTGGACCTCAGATCTTTAGCCATTGATTCCTACTAGGCAAAGAAACAAATTTATATATAAAGCTCGAAGTTGGACACGTGTAACATTCAGACGTTGATCTCCGTTTGCATTAAGAAAAGTGTTTTTTTTTCTGTATCTTTTTGTCCTGTCCACTCTTCTCATTTGGAAGTGCTGTTACTTGTGGGACAGGTATCTGTGGGACAGTTATGGGACTCATCGTATTTAAGCCCAGAGAACTGAGTACTGTTAGACAATTCACACGGGGCAGAATATTGCCATTGGCGTACGAGGATGGGCCCGACATGTTGACACGTAAAATGACGCGCGATGACGTCGGGCGTGCGTGCTGACATCATCGCGCATCATTTTGATATTTCATTCAGTGGGCATGCGCCAGAGGGGGCTGCGCACCCGCCGAACTGTCAACGACCTATTAAGGCCATGAGAAAAGTAATTAAAAACAAAAAACTGTGGATGCTGGAAACCCAAAACAAAAACGGAAACAGAAATACCTGGAAAAACTCAGCAGGTCTGGCAGCATCGGCGGAGAAGAGTGCAGTCGACGTTTCGAGTCCTCATGACCCTTCAACAGAACTCTGTTCTGTTGAAGGGTCATGAGGACTCGAAACGTCAACTGTACTCTTCTCCGCCAATGCTGCCAGATCTGCTGAGTTTTTCCAGAAAAGTAATTCAGTTTGTTAACAGTGCTGCCCGTTCAACCTTAAGGTTGGCGGCAGGCGAAGAGCCCTAGCGGCCTTTGTGTTTTTCAGGAAACCTCATCCATAGGCGGGATGAGGTTTCCTGAAGCTTTTATAAAGTAAATAAATATATTTTCTTAACTTCACAAACATGTCCCAGCTCATGTGACACTGTTACATGAGGGGACGTTTAAATAAATTTTTACTTTATTTATTAAGAAGTTTTGTAACCTATTCAATCCCCCTGAGGCAGCTCTGTGCCTGGGGGAGATTTCTGTGCTCTTTCACACACATGCATGAAAGAGTGCAGGCCCTGACTCTCCCTCCTCCCCCCGCCTGCACAGGTAGTGCTGAGCGCTACCGGCCATGCGTTACGCTGGGCGGACCTTAATTGGCCTGCCCGCGTAAAATGGCGGTGCGCAGCCGATCATGGGCGGCGATTGTCTCCGTGCCCGCCCCTGCCTGGAGCCACCCAGCCCGCCCGCCATAGGAAAAATTCACCTCATGAAGAGAGAGAGCATCACAACTAAACCTGACTCTGGTGTCCATCACACATTTATCTTCTGCAGTGAGATTTCTGGTTGGTTTTACCCATCCTTAGGTTAGGGTCAGGGAAGCTAAATGTTGTGTCTCTATCGCTGGTCCACACAGATACAGATGTAAAAGGCCATTTGACCCATCTTTGTTCATCAACCAAGAAAGATCTTGCAGTCCCTTTGTCACACTAGCATCAAACTGCTTCTTCAGTGGTTCTAAGATTTTCCTTGTTCTTGTTTGTTCATCAAAATCAAGGATGTTGGCAGAAAGTTCATGCTGCTTTTGTTTTAAAATATTCTTGGGAGTCTATTCCACATCCAATTTTCTTTACTTCCTCTACCTTTCTATCTCGATGGTGCTGCTCATTACCAAAGTGCAATTTCAGTGAGCAGAATCTTCCGGTCGATGAGTTGAGGTGGGGCCCACTCGCTGACACGTAAAATGATGCGGGGTGACATCGGGTGGAACTCCCGACATCATCCTGCATCATTTCCATTTTCAGGTCGGCAGGGGCGCAGTCGAGTCGGATGCGCGCCTGCCGACCTGTGAATGGCCTATTAAGGCCATTAGAAAACCAGTTCAGCTCATTAATGGACCTGCCCATCCAACCTTAAGGCTGGCGGGCAGGCTGGGAGCCCAGGCGGGCTTGTGAAAAAACATGAAACCTCCTCCGCTGGCGGGATGAGGTTTCATGAGGATATTTACATTTTAATGAAAGGTTTAAATAAAAGTGATGGACATTTCCCAACTTATGTGTCAATGTCACATGAGGGGACATAGCAGGGACAATTTTTAAACACCTTTATTAAAAGTTGAAAATCTGAGCCGTTCTCCCTGAGGCAGCACTTAGCCTCAGGGAGATCTGTGCACTCTTTCGTGCGCATGCGCGAAAGAGTGCACTCCTGGCAGAAGTCACACTGGGTGGGCCTTAATCGGTCTGCCCATGTGAAATGGCGGCGCACCCGATTGGGAACCTGCCCGCTCTACCCCCCCACTGGGGAGAAAATTTTGCCCAATGTTGCCAGCAACCCTTTAGCACCCTATCCCAGTGACCCCTTTTTATGTGAGTCTAGGTGGCAAGAATTCGCAGGTTAGTCAACTATGGAAAGCATCACAGCTGAACCTGATGGTTCCTGCCCAATTTCCTCAAGCATGCAGAGGCCATTGGATAGTAAGCAGGAATGGGAAACCTCCCTTGCCTTGGGTACTGAGGCTATTGATAACACATTACAGCTCCAGCTGAGATCATTAAATATCAGGAATTGAACCTTGGGATCTTAAGTCTGGATGGATACAAGGTATCAGAAGATCTTCAGAACAGTTTTTCTAGAGAGGCTTCTGAAAAGCTAAACGCTCCAATAAGAGCTATGTTTAGTTTAGGTGCATAAAATAGAGAGGCGAAATGGTTTGTTACAATACAGCTCAGTGCTTGATCAGGTACAGTTTGATGTATTCAATTTTCACTAATAATAATGATACACCTGCTCTCAAAATACAGCTCTCCAGCCTGGAAGGCTGCTGAACCTGCCATTTACTGCCTTAGGTTGGTCTGAGGCAATCAGTATATTGGATAGCTCATTTCAATTTGTTAAATGCCCAACTCCTGGGACTGTGTTTAGTGAGGGTAGAGCATGGTGATGAAATTGTTTACCAGCCTTACAAGTATTGACTTTCATTTTATTTTTGGTTTGCAGGGTTTTGTCTTGGCAGTGACAGTCATTCGAGAGGCAGTGGAGGAGATCCGATGTTATGTCCGAGACAAAGAAGTGAACTCCCAGATCTACAGCAAGCTCACAGCAAGAGGTTAGCACCTAGGGCCCTGCTCCTGCTTCTTGTATCCTGTTGCCAGCTGCTAAAACAGTAGGATTTAACTAAATTGAACAACATTTAAAATCAAAGGCTCTGTTCTGGGAAAGCATATGTGCTGTTTCTGTGGTGCTATACAAGTGATGTGACAGAGCCCCCATTTGGAGCACTCCTAGAGATTTATGACGCATTTGTCATTTGCATACCAAAAGTGGTTTGGTTAAAAAAAGACTGCTGTTAGGTTCTGACTTAGCTTAGGTTTATTGCTTTAAATCTCCCTTTAATAGAAGATTTTTAAGCAAACGTGGAATCTCCTTTGCCACCCCCCCCCCCCGCCCCCATCCCACCCCACACTAAAAAATATATGGTGACATGATGTTGAGACCCTTCATCAGCACTAAGCAGAATATAAGTCTATAGTATATAGGAACCAAATATTTATAGATGAATTAAATGTTGACTAAAACATTTGAAATGTTACAAGTCACACACAGCTGATGCATTGTGAACACCATGTCAGTAATGTCTTTGAAGTATCATTGAATCAATTTCAGAATTAGTAACTTTGTTCTGAACCTCACAGTAGGAATTGGAGACTCAATTTCTGTTCTTGAGTTTTATAAAATGGTTTGTTGCTGCTCTGATTGAATTCCCACTTCTTTTCTATAACCTATGGAAAGAATCCTGGGTGTGGAATGAGACCTGCAGAGACGTTTAAGAGTATGAACAAATGACCAAACACACTGAAAGATATACAGTGCTGACAGGGCTCAGAGCTGACCTCATTTTTTATGAGATGGCTGCTGTGTTTAACCCTGACAGATGGCCATAACAGTGCCATGAAATCTCAATGTTGTGGAACTAATCCAATCTGAAATGGGGTGCAAGGCTAGGTTAGGGAACTGAACACAATCTGCTTTTACTAATCTGCACCGATCCTGTAAGGTGTCTTTCTGTTTCTGGCTTTCTCGAGTTTGAAACCAATTCCTTGTATGATTAGGCCAGTTTCCCACCAAATCATTGTTACGGAACAAAGATATTCTTCTCTGAATATCTGACATATGACAAGGCTGTTTAAGTACTCAAATCATATTTTCTTCTAAGAGTATTGTTTGTATCTATTAATTTATTTAAAATGATTTTAAATAGCTGGTTCAACACAATTACTGAACATCCCATCGTTTATGTTCAGTATGTATATTGGCATGGGGTGAGGTAAGTAAAGCATCCTGGATATTAGTTAATCAACTATATTGGCTGTTGGGTAATAGGAACATCAAGTGATAGTGTATAACGGACAATACCCAATTGCCCTCCTATTATACATCTCTCTCATTTTTTTTGTTTCAGTTAAAGTCAATGGAAATAAAAATCTGGAAATATGGTGTGAAACCAATTCAATATCATTCATTGTACATGATCACCCAAAGTTAAAACTACCCCCCAAAGACTTTTTTGGATTGATCAATTTATAAATGTACTCCTCAATGTGAAATTGAGCCACAAAGAGCAGAAGGTTTCAGCTCTGGCTCTTGTCTACACTGAGTTAGCTCTCCATTGGATGACAGTCAGCGCTCTGCAATTAACCTCTGTACTCCTTGGATAGGAAGGAGAAAAATCCACTAGACTTTTTTGCCCAGTCTTTCTGCTCAGTGACTCCTGCTGGAGTGTATGGATATTGGGTGAAAGCAGGATTGTATCTAGATGTGATACCCTGAAGAATCGAATGGCTGTGATAGTTAATTAGCCGAGTGACACTCATCATTTATACTCACAAATGAAGTATGCGTATTTGGTGAGATAGTAACCAAGAAACTGTGCAAATGAGAAATGTGAAAATTCAGAGAAAAATGCTTGACCCTTATTTTGGGTGACCGCCTTCATCAGTTGCTGCAGTCCATATGGTGTTGGTACTCCTTCAGTGCTGTTATTTTTCTTTATTCTTTCTTGGGATGTGGGCGTCGCTGGCAAGGCCAGCATTTGTTGCTCATCCCTAATTGCTTTTAAACTGAGTGGCTTGCTAGACCATTTCAGAGGGCAACTAAAGGAGGGAGTTCCAGGATTTTGACCCCATGACAGTGAAGAAACAGTGATATGTTTCCAAATCAGGACGGTCTGTGGTTTGGAGAGGAAATTGCAGGTGGTGGTGTTCCCATGTGTGATTTGCCCTTGTTCTTCTAGGTGGTAGAGGTCACAGGTTTGGAAGATGCTATTGAAGGAGCCTTGGCGACTTACTGCACTGCATCCCTTAGATGGTACACCCAACTGCTACTGTGTACTAGTGGTGGAAAGAGTGAATGTTTAAGGCTGTGGATGAGGTGTCAATGAAGCGGGCTACTTTGTCCTGGATGATGTTGAGTTTCTTGAATTTTCTTGGTGCTCTATTCATCTAGGTAATTACAGAGCATTTCATCACACTCCTGGCTTGTGCCTTGAAGATGGTGGGCAGGCTTTGGGGAGTCAGGAGTTACCTGCCGCATGTTTCCTAGCCCCTGACCTTCTCTTGTAGCCACAATATTTATATGGCAGAGCCAGTTAAGTTTCTGGTCATTTGTAACTCTGGGGATGGTGGGAGATTCAGCGATGGTAATACAATTGAATGTCATGAGGAGATGGTTAGATTCTCTCTCGGTGGATTTGGAGTGTGAGCTTGACTCATACAGGTTGAGCACTTACTTGAGAAAATGATATTGACCACAATTCATTGCTTGAGATTCCAAATGTTGTTTTTGGCTTCAAGGATGAAAGTGCTTTAGAATTAACAAATAGTCCATTACATTTTTGGTACTTTCTTCCCATCTCTCATGAAGCTGCTGACATTTGCTGGTGTACACTTCCACATATATGGGATGCTCTTCGGTATCTTGCCCAAGTGGCCATTTTTCAAGCGTAAACCAAGATAGTGAGTGCTGACAAACATTCAGGAGTGAGAACCATGACTGATTCTTACCCACACCCTCCCCTTAGCTGGAAGCTCAGCTAAGTGCCAAATAGGATGCTGAGTTTGTGAATAGCCTGATTCATCGAAGGCAATAGCTAGGAGGCAGATGGAGTAGGTGGCAAGGGCATGCATTTATGGTAGGGGCCGAAAAAGCTGACTCTTCCAGTCTTTAGTTGGTGGAAATTGTAATTCATGTGAGATTGAGTGTTGAACAAGCAGTCTGACAGTACTGAGTCAATGATGGGGTTGCATGGTAAAGCTACCTTGTGGAAGCTGACACAATATCTGCAAATTTGTCAGATGAAGCTGGGAGCTTTAGTTCTGAATGACTTCAATACTACAGCAGGCATTGCCTTCTGCCACTAAGCTATTAGGAATACTAACCCACCTTTCAAAAAGATGTGTTTATCTAGGTAAAAAATGTCTGTGTTCCAAAATCAACTGTAGTTTGCATTTTGTACTGTAGAGTTCGCCATATAAAAGGGATGATTTTAAAAATGCTATGGCTGGAATTTTATGCCCCCACCACCTGGAGTGGGGTGGGTTGGGGGTTAAAATCAGGCGTTATGGTGGTGGGGGGCTGTGCCCATCGTCTACCTGCCTCTATTGGCAGGGTAGGTGGTGGATCTGCCTCTATCGGCAGGGTAGGTGGTGGATCTGCCTCTATTGGCAGGGTAGGTGGTGGACCTGTCTCTGTTGGCGGGGTAGATGGTGGACCTGCCTCTATTGTCAGGGTAGGTGATGGACCTGCCTCTGTTGGCGGGGTAGGTGGTGGACCTGCCTCTATTGGCGGGGTAGGTGGTGGACCTGCCTCTGTGGGCAGGGTAGGTAGTGGGCAGCCTGCTCACCTTTCGGCAAACTGAGGTCCTTAAGTGACCAGTGGTGAGGCCACCAGATGAACCCTGGTGGCCTTGATGCAGGCTGCAGGGAGTGGGGGTGTTCCTCCTGTTCGGGCACTTGATTGCAGGCTTGAGAGGGAGGCGCCCATGGATGGCTGACCCTTGAAGAATGGCCCTAGCCTCAAGATTGAAGGCAGGACATCCTGCCTCTGGGGTGGGGAAACTCTTTCGAGTTACCAACAGTCACAGATTGCAACTTCTTTTGAGTACAATTACAGTTCTTGGTTTTCCAGGAGTGGGACATGAACCCACAACCCTCTGATTCAAAGGCGAGGGTGCTATGAACTGAGCCACAGCTATGCGAAGCCACAATCTCAGGCAACCAATTGCCCGACGACCGTAAAATCCAGTTGTGACCTCTAGGGCCAATGGAGGCAGGCTTGCCTCCCGGCCGGGTTTCCAGCTGTGGGTGGGGCCACTGCCTACGTGTTAAATCCCAGCCTACAGCTCAGTAATACTCCTGGAATATCCTTTTATTTGTTAAAATAATGTTCTCCTTCCCGATGAACATGAATTTCATTTTAATAAGGTGTCCCAGCTGAAAAACCTGGTTGAACTTTGCATTTACTACTCTGGCACAGTACATTACTGAAATGATACCTTGGGCAGAATCGCCCCAGATTTGCACTAAGTGCGGTAACGGGCAGGAAAAACAACATTTTACCCACTGGCCGCAATGGCGGCTTCTCATGTCTTATCGTCCCAATCCCGCCGTATTAATTATGCATTCCCAGGAAACACGCCATTTCCATGGCGGGCAGGCTCTCATTCGCCCACCACACCACCACCTTCTGCTTCCTCACACCAGCTGCCATATATAAAGTGCAGCTGCCTGCACACCTCTCAGTGCTTCTAGCCCAGGACTGCTGCATGGAAGACATGGCCCCAAAAGGCAAAAAAGACTGCAGCCCCCAGGTTTTCTGACGCATCCCTTGAGCGCTTTATGGACTCAGTGGAGGCCTGCCGTGATGCCCTCTACCCAGCTCTGGCCACAAGATGGGCAGCAACATCACCAATCCGGCTTGGGAGGCGGTGGCAGCAGTGGTCAGCGCCAATGCCCTGCAAAAGAGGACTGCCACCCAGTGCCGAAAAAGGATGTATGATATCCTCCATTCCACCAGGGTAAGTTATTCTTCTCATCACACTCACGCCACACACTCACAAACCCATCACACATCCACTGGGATCTCACTCACTGCCAGTTCAAGAGACATCACCATCCACTCTCTCACACACACCTTCATTGTTCTCATCCCGTCCATGGGATCACTCACCACCCACACTTGCCAGGCATACTTACCATCTGGCCTGGCAGGCATCCTGCTTGCACTCTTCCCATCCCTATTCATGTAGGATAAGCTGGCACACAAGAGGGAGAGGGCACAGACTAATGAGGGAATGCCTAAAATCAAGGTCCTCACGGACTTTGAAAACAGAGCCACCCAGCTGGCTGGCGAGGATCGGGACCATTCTTTGGTTGGAAATTGGATGGGGTCCTGAAAGCAGACTTCAGGGAGGTAGGAAGGAGATTGAAAAGCAGGACCTCTAAAGCAGTAATCTCAGGATTACTCCCAGTCCCACATGCAAGCAAGTATAGAAATAGGAGAATTGAACGATTGAACACGTGGCTGGAAAGCTGCTGTAGGAGGGAGGGCATCAAATTTCTGAGGTATTCGGACGGGTTATGGGGCAGATAGGACCTGTAAAACTCGGATGGTCTACACCTGAACAGGCCTGGGATGAATATCCTCGCAGAGAGATTTGCTGGCGCTGTTAGCGGGGGTTTAAACTAGACTGGCAGTGGGTTGTGAACCTGAGGGCAAATTTAGAGGAAGGAATGGGAGATGGAGAATTAGTGAGCGACTCTGAAAGACAGAAGAAGTACAGGTTAAAAAATGTACTGCACAGGAATTTGACAGTGTTAAAAAGGTATATATGTAAATGCAAGGAGCATAGTAAATAAAGCTAATGAGCGGAGGGCACAGACAGACACATGGCAGCATGATATCATCGCTATAACGGAAACTTGGCTTAAGGAGGGGCAAAAATGGCAGCTCACCATCCCTGGCTATAGTTTTCAGGCAGGATAGGGAGGAGGATAAAAAAGGTGAGGGTATAGTATTATTGGTTAAAGAATCAATTACAGCTGTGAGGAGGGATGATATACAAAATGAAGTATCAAATGAGGCAATATGGGTTGAGCTCAGAAATAAAAAAAGGGGCAGCCACACTGCCAGGAATGTACTATAGACCCCTAAACAGTGGAAGGGAGTTAGAAGAGTAAATATGTAGACAGATTTCCAAGTGCAAAAACAATAGGGCAGTAATCATTGGGGACTTCAACTACCATAATATTAATTAAGATATGAACAGTGTGAAGGGCACAGAGAGTGCAAAGTTCTTGGACTTCATTCAAGAGAACTGTTTTAGCCAGCACATAACAAGCCCAACGAGAGGGGGACAATTCTTGATTTAGTCTTAGGAAATGAAGCTGGGCAAGTGGATGAAATAGCAGTGGGGACCATTTTGGAGACAGTGACCATAATACAGTTAGATTTAGCATCATTGTGGAAAAGGACAAAGATAGGAGTTTTAGTTCTAAATTGCGGGAAGACCAATTTTACAACATTGAGAGGTGGGCTGGCAAGAATGGACTGGATACAGCTATTAGATGGAAAAACTATGTCAAATCAGTGGTAGGCATTCAAAGGCAAGATTCTATGAGCACAGTGTAGACATGTCCCCACAAAGAAAAGGGTGGCACTGCCAAATCTAGAGGTCCCTGGTTATCCAGAAGCATACAGACCACGATAAAGCAAAGAAAGAAAGCTTATGACAGTCACAAAAGACTTAATATCGTAGAAAGCCTAGAGGAGTATAGAAAGTACAGGGGTGAAGTAAAAATGGAAATTAGGAAAGCAAAGAGAGAATATGAAAAAAATATTGGCAGGTAAAGCCAAAGAAAATCCTAAAATGTTTTACTAGTACGTTAAGAGCAAGAGAATAACTAAGGAAAAGGTAGGGCCTATAAGAGATGTACATGGTAATTTATGCGTTGATGTTGAAGATGTGGGCAGGATTCTCAATGAGTACTTTGTCTTCACTAAGCAGAGGGGTGATACAGACATTCTAGTTAAAGAGGAGTGTGAAATATTAGATACAATAAGCATAGTGAGAGAGGAAGTACTGGAGGAATTGGTATCCTTGAAGGCGGATAAATCACCAGGGCCACATGGATTATATCCCAGGCTGTTGAAGGAAGCCAGAGAGGAAATAGCGGATGCTCTGAGGATCATTTTCCAACCCTCATTGGATACAGGTGAGGTCCCAGAGGATTGGAGGTCTGTGAACGTTGTGCCATTATTTAAAAAGGGTGCGAGGGATAAGCCAGAAAATTATAGGCCGATCAGTCTGACTTTGGTGGCAGGCAAATTATTGGAAACAATTCTAAGAGACAGGATAAACTGTCACTTAGGCACAGATTGATCCAGGATAGTTGGTATGATTTTGTTAGGGGAAGATTGTGTCTTACTAACTTAATAGAATTTTTTGAGGAAGTAACAAGGAGGATTGATGAGGGTAGTGCAGTGAATGTTGTCTAATTGGATTTCAGTAAGGCATTTGACAAGGTCCCATGTGGCAGACTGGTCAGGAAAGTGAGATCTCATGGGATACGGGAAAATGGCAGGTTGCTCTACCAAGTGAGGATCCAGCAGTGCAACATCTATCAAATAATCATGCTGTGAATGATGTGTCCTGTTTGACAGGCTGCTGCCATGCACTAATTATCTCTCTTTGCTTTCACAATGAGAGTCCAGCCCTTCAAACCCCTTCTTTCTGTGACCCCAACGGCTCCAGCTCCACAGTCCGAGGAGGGTGCCACTGTCACACAGATCTCCCTCCAGGTCTTGGCCCTCTGAGGATGCCTGCCAAGGTCACCACGTGCAGGGCATAGCAGTCAGCAGCCTGCCTCCACCTTCACTGTGGATGTCCAGGGAGCACCAAGACGTAGTAGCAGTGTTAGGAAGGTTAAGAAGATGTAAATGCACAGCCTGGGCATGGGTGTTAATCACTTGTACACAATGTTCACTATTGTAAAAAAACTCCCAAGAATATCTCCCTGCTTATGGCTTCTTATTCTGATGAGCAGTGTTCGTGTCAGTCAGATGTGAAACCTTGTTTCCTGCACAAGATAAAGGCAGGTGTCCCATTCCAGGAACTCTTCCCTGTGCTTTGTACAGCCTTCAGATCCAAGTGATGGTCTGGCCTCACACTCCCTGGACACATTACTGATGTCTGCACCTCAGTGATGCTTGCCATTGCAGCCAGAATGTGATGAGCAGGTGTCACAGAGTTCTATCATTCTCTCTGTATGCTCTCAGCACCTTTTAAGGTGGGCTGGCCCCCCCATCTCTTCAGCACCTGTGACCAGTGTGCTCCTGAAGGGGTCAGGTATTGAAGGCGGACAAAGGATCAGTGTCCTCACTGCGTGTTGTCGTCATCCTCCTGGAATCAAGCAACGTCTTGCGTCTCCATGACAGGAGCCTTATCACAGTGGGTATGTGCACTGCCATAAGCCAGACTGGAGTCAAACATCCACAGATGCAATGTGAGGATCTAGGGTGTGTCCTCACTGCATATAGTCATCACCCGCAACAAATCTAGCAGCTATGAGGGCCTCTCGAGCATTCCTCCCTCATCTAGCCAATGCGAGGACCTCCTCACCCTCATTACTGTCAACGTCCCCCTCATCGGAGGAGTTCTCCTCCTCAGCCACATCCTCTCCCCGTTGCATCACCAGGTTGTAAAGGGCGCAGCAGGTGATGACGATGCGTGGTACCCTCTGTGGACTACATTGCAGGGCTCCACCAAACCGGTCTTAGGCACCAGAACCTCATTTTCAGCATCTCGATGGTTTGCTCCACCAAGGCGCGAGTTGCAGCGTGAGCTCATTATACCTTTGCTCTGCTGCAGTCTGAGGCCGCCGCACGGGTGTCATCAGCCATGTACTATCTGGGTAACCCTTGTCACCCTGCAGCTTCTGTGGAGCCTGGAAGAGGTCAAGGATCTGAGCATGTGAGAGTTGTGGACACTCCCTGGAAACCATGCACAGACCTGCAGGATGTGTTTGTGGCACACCAGGTGCACATACAGCAAATGGAAGCCCTTGCGGTTGACATAGTTAACTGCATGTTGCGACGGACATCTCAGTGCTAGGTGAGTGCAGTTGATGACACCCTGCACCTGTGGGAAACCTGAGATCTGGACAAATCCAATCACTCTTGCATCCTGGTTTTCCTGGTACTGGGAAATGCACAAAGTTGTGTGTCCTCGTGAAGATGGCATCCGTGACCTCATGGACGCAGTTGTGGGCAGAGGCTTGTGATATCCCACAGAGGTCACCTGTGGAGCCCTGAAAAGAGCCACTGGCGTAAAAATTGAGCGCCGCAGTCACTTTCATGGCCACAGGCAGTGCATACCCCCCCCTGTCCGTGTGACACTAAATCGAGCAGCAGTTGGCAGATGTGACTGACCAGTTCCCTAGACATGTGTAGTCTTTGGCGACGCTGGTTCTTGGTCATTTGCAGGAATGAAAGTTGGCGTCTGTAGACCCTGGGCCTAGGTAGGCGACGGCTCGTTGTGGCTCTTCAGTGGTGTGTGCGGGAGCCCCATCTGCCCCTTCTTCCTGAAGGTGCTGCACCCCACTCTGCATAGCCAGGCGCCTCCGTTGCTCTCTTCTCCATCGTCTCCACTCCCTGTACGCCATGTGGCATACAGCTAGTTCACCAGGCTCCATGCTGCTAATGTACTTACCCTGCAGGGTGAAAGAGAAAGATGCGTGGGTTAGCTTGAATGTTCTAAGAACCTCTCCTGCTTAAGTCTGAAGGCCCCATAACGTATCCCAGAGTGTGTTGGCCACCACTTGGATGGCCAGAGTTTAGTGCGCTGCGTGGCTGCCTGAGACCCCACCCTCCTCCACCCTACTCCACCTGACCGATTGGCAGCAGCTTTGCCCATTGGACTGCATGCTGTGCTGTAAGCTCAGGTGCAGGCATTCTCCTAACCCGCACTGCAAGGCTGCATTGTCAGCTTAAACCATGGGGGAGACTGGTCCAAACCGGGATGATGACATTGCAAGGGGCTGTGAGCGCCTCCACCAGTGACTGCTCTGTGGCCAGCTTTAGCAAGGAGATTGTACAACGTGCCCAGTCATCCAACTGTTCTGTAGTCCACTAATATGCTCATTAGTTTGCGGTTTGTGCCCGAAGGGTGAAAAGCTCTGGAGCACTTGGTAGCACTTTGATGCCTCTGCATTGCTTGAGTGGGCAAATAAGCTAGAAGCTCGACTCCAAGCTTGTCAATGTGGTTGCGTCTGAACTGTCTCAGCTGTGGAGGAATGGTCACTTTATACAAGGTTTCCCTAATGTGTGGCCGCTTCCCTGTCCCCCCCACCCCGCACATGCTTCTGCACTACCTTCAACCACAGGGCAGCCCTTGCCCTCTTCCCCCCAAGTTACCGCAATCTTAGGGCAGCCTTTGCACCCCCCCACCCCCCCGCAACCTTGAAGTCCAACAGGCAACCCTCGTGTTACTGTGCACCCATTCCCGCGTTCCCCTCAAAGTGCAACCCAAGTTCACTCCTTATATTTGCTGTTGTGAAATATGTCGGCGTGCAATCACGCCAACATGGGCGGACGATTCTGCGTGGGAGTGGGAATGATTCTGGTGGGCTGGCCTTATAATGATATGCAGATGTGTTACAATTAGGTTCCCAATGTTCGACAGCGGGAAACATGGCCCGCTATTGACGGGCACAGCGAATGATTGCAAACTGGTTTCACGATGTCGTGAAACCGATTTTTGGCCTTCTTGCCATATTGTCCACTCATGCCACTGAACACGCCCGATGCCAACGGGCATGGAAAATTCTTTATGTTATACTCTTGTTATACCTTATGTTGTCCTTGTCACTCTGAATCTTGATAGATCAGGTGTTAAATTGTGTAGACTGAAAAAGTAAATTTGTTCGGAACCTCCGGAAAGGTAGAGGGAAATAATTTTGTACATCATTGTTTGGATCTGTTAGTTGCTGTGCTGAAACATTTGGCCTGAATCACACTGTGAGAGATATGATAGGCTCCTGTTTAATGACACTTTAAGTGCAAAGTGGAAGTGTTAGCAGTTGCAGCTTGTTGCCGGACTGTCAGTGAGCTGGCCTGGTTATTGTTAACCTGAAGCTGTGATGAGAAGTGCATCCTGCAGGAGATGTAAATGAAGTGTTTTAAGTAATAAAGCCAATGTGACCTTTGTCATTTCTGCTAATTTCCTCCTGAACTGGCTGCCTGCCTGGTAATAAATGTAATACATTGCAGATTATTATTGCAGCTGGGCTTAATGGTAGCTGGTTCTACCCCATCTCATCTTGCAAAAATTTCCCCAAAACAAAATGTTTTTTTTTTGCAAAAATATACTTTATTCATAAAATATCTTCAATCACATTCCAAACCATTTCAAAAACAACGTTACAAGGGTACAATCCAGGTTAAACTTTTACAAAATGTATCACCAGGTGCATCAGTACAAACAATATTACAATCATTTACAGCCTTTCATTTTGATCTGTACAGCCCGAGGGGCTCTAAACCGTTCCCAGTCTCTCGGTGCGCTGTGGTAGAAAGGTCTTAGACAGCGACCCTTCCCCATTGCGCCTTTGCGGCAGCTGCCCCAAGCTTTAGTGCGTCCCTCAGCACGTAGTCCTGGACTTTGGATTGTGCCAGTCCGCAACAATCGGTCGGGGACAACTCTTTGTGCTGGAAGACCAACAAGTTTCGGGCAGACCAAAGCGCGTCTTTCACCGAGTTGATGATCCTCCAGCTGCAGTTGATGTTTGTCTCGGCGTGTGTCCCTGGGAACAGCCCGTAGAGCACAGAGTCCTGTGTCACAGAACTGCTCGGGATGAACCTCGACAGCAACCACTGCATCTCTCTCCAGACTTTCTTTGCAAAGGCACAATCCACAAGGAGGTGAACAACGGTCTCTTCCCCACCACAGCCACCTCGAGGGCAACGTGCAGAGGGGGTGAGCCTCCTGACATGTAGGAAGGATCTGACGGGGAGGGCCTTTCTCACCACCAGCCAAGCTACGTCTTGGTGCTTGTTGGAAAGTTCTGGCGATGAGGCATTCTGCCAAATGACTTTGACAGTCTGCTCGGGGAACCATCCCACAGGGTCCACCCTCTCCTTTTCCCTCAGGGCCTCTAGGACGTTACGTGCTGACCACTGCCTGATGGACTTGTGGTCAAAGGTGTTTTTCTGCATAAATTTTTCCACCAGGGACAGGTGGTACGGCACGGTCCAACTACTTGGAGCGTTCCGCGGCTGCGTGGCCAGACCCATCCTTCGCAACACCGGGGACAGGTAGAACCTCAGCACGTAGTGACACTTGGTGTTTGCGTACTGAGGGTCTACGCACCGCTTGACGCAGCCACACACAAAGGTGGCCATCAGTATGAGGGCGATGTTGGGCACGTTTTTTCCCCCTTTATCTAGAGGCTTGTACATCGCGTCCCTGCGGACACGATCCATTTTCGACCTCCAGATAAAGCGGAAGATGGCTCGAGTGATCGCCATCGCGCAGGAGTGTGGAATGGGCCAGACCTGCGCCACGTACAGCAACAGCGAGAGTGCCTCACACCTGATGACCAGGTTCTTACCCGCAATGGAGATGGAGCGTCGCTCCCACATGCCCAGTTTCCTTTTCACCATAGCCACTCGCTCCTTCCAGTTTCTAACGCATGCCCCGGTCCCTCCGAACCATATCCCCAGCACCTTCAGGCCGTCAGCCCTGACAGTGAAGGGGACAAAGGATCGGTCAGCCCAGTTCCCAAAGAACATGGCCTCGCTCTTCCCACGATTTACCTTGGCTCCCGAGGCCAGTTCGAACTTGTCGCAGATGTGCATCAGTCTGCGCACCGACAGCGGATCCGAGCAGAAGACGGCGACGTCGTCCATGTACAGGGAGGCTTTTACCTGAGTGCCTCCACTGCCTGGGATCGTCACTCCTCTTATGCCCGGATCCTTCCTGATGGACTCGGCAAAGGGTTCTATGCAACACACGAAAAGGACAGGCGAGAGAGGACAGCCCTGCCTGACTCCAGATTTAATCGGAAAGCTATCTGTTTCCCACCCATTGATTGAGACTGCGCTACTGATGTTAGTGTAGAGCAGTTGGATCCAATTTCGAATTCCCTCCCCAAACCCCATTTTGGAGAGCACATCCCCTATGTAGGTGTGCGATATTCTGTCAAAGGCCTTCTCCTGATCCAAGCTGATGAGGCAGGTATCCACACCCCTGTCCTGTACATAGGCAATCGTATCCCTGAGCAGCGCCAGGCTGTCAGAGATCTTCCTGCCTGGCACAGAGCAGGTCTGGTCAGGGTGAATCACCAATTCCAGAGCGGATTTGACCCGATTGGCGATGACCTTGGACAGAATCTTATAGTCCACATTCAACAGTGAAATGGGTCGCCAATTTCTAATTTCCTCCCTTTCCCCCTTGTGCTTGTAGATGAGGGTGATGATGCCTTTCCTCATGGATTCTGACATACTACCGGCCAGGAGCATACTCTCGTACACTCCTAGCAGGTCTGGGCCGATCAAGTCCCACAGAGCCGAATACAACTCCGCCGGCAAGCCGTCGCTTCCGGGAGTTTTACTCTTCTCGAAGGACTCAAGGGCCTTAGTCAGTTCATCAGGAGTTAGCGGTTTGTCCAGGCTCTCCCGCGTACTGTCGTCTAAGACCTCCGTGATAGAGGACAGGAAGGACTGGGAGGCCGTGCTGTCCGTGGGCTTCACGTCATACAATCCGGCATAAAAGGATTTGCTGATCCTCAGAATGTCGGACCGTGATGACTTTACTGAGCCGTCTTCTTCCTTCAGGCTGCTGATCACAGAGCTCTCTCTGTGTACCTTTTGGAAGAAGAAGCGTGAGCACGTCTCATCCTGCTCCACGGAGCGGACTCTGGAACGGAAGATGATCTTGGAGGCCTCCGAGGCAAAGTGCGAGGCTTGCTGGCTCTTCACCTCTTGGAGCTCCTCCTTGACATCGACCCCCATCGACTGCAGCCGGAGCAGATTCTGCATGTTTTTCTGGAGTCGGGACATTTCCCTCTGTTCCTTTCTAGCTTTCTGGGTGCCTTTGAGGATGAAAAACCTCTTGATGCTTCCCTTGATCGCTTCCCACCAGTGTGTCAGGGACTCAAAGTAGCACTGGCAGAGGCTTGAAAATTATCTGGAAGTAAAATAAGGAGAGAAGGGAGAGAATTTACCCTCTTGACTAACCATTGTCGCCTGATGAGCTTTTGATTAACTGAATGTCACCCAAAAGAAAGTATGAATGAAATTATCTGTACTTCTTGAATGTTTGAAATTGATTTCATGAAGGCTAATGGACCATCCCTAAATAGATCGTTATTGTTATAATTGGTGGCTGTTATGGCCATAATGCGCATCTTCTGTGCGGAAGTGCGATGCCAGCAGTAATGGCTTGATGGATAAGGCATCTGACTACGGTGAATTATGTGATGCTATCAGATGATTGCAGGTTCGAGTCTTGGCGCCGCGAGATGGCCTAGCGGTTAAAGTGATCGACTATTAGCCCGCTGTGGCCTGCAGGATTGTGTTCAAATTCCACTCTCCTCGTTATGTCACGGAGTGTTTAATGCACATACTTATTTCTGTGTCTGAAATTGAAGATGTTGATGAGAAGCCAACAGTAATTGTAAAGTACTAAAGCTTCATCTTGTGTTCAGATAGAATACACTGCTCTCTCCAGTATAAAATGTGCTGGAACTGTCATTCTGAGGCTTGGTGGATTGTGGTGTAGTTATTGAGCTGTTGTGGTTTATCTATTTTTATCAACTTTACTCTTGTGCTCTTAATGGAAATACCTACTGTTGCTAAATTTTCTTATGTTGTTTCAGAATTAAGTCAAAATGTCCACACACAATGCTATCCCAGAACCTCATAAAACTCTACTCTGCACCATGGAACTTTCTCCCGCTCCATACCTTTTACTTAGGGAGTGGGGAAGGAGCAAAGTTTCTATACCTCCCTTTCTTGAAAAATATAGTGGGTTTCCAACAATTGCCCATAGATAACTGCAATACCTGGTGTGGCAGTGAGACAAAGGAAACTCCTGGGATTTTCCTTCTGGTGACTGGAACTTGATTTCTAGGGAACTTCCAAGTCCTGACCCCACCCTCTGGCAGAAGTAGACCCCCAGTGTGATTTTTCAGCGTCAAGTGAACTAGTGGCCAGAAGGCGGGCTCGCTGTCCAATGAAGGACTGCCTCCCGAGGCTGGAGGGCCAATGAGAAGCCCTCTAGCAATGACACGTTGGCAGCCCCACCATCTGAGGTGGAAGCTGCCAATGTACATAGAAGAGAGAGGGCACCTCTATCTTGAGATGCCTCCTGAACACTTTTTAAAAGCATACAAGGAGAAAGAGGCTATGGCTGCTAGGCTGGTCTTGTGGAAGGGAACCATCTACATAGATGCACTGTGGCTGCAGCTGTCACCTTCGCAGAATGGTTTAGCAGTTTAAAATGCCCACTGGAGCACTGGCTCCCTGGTCCACTGCTGGGAGGCCGCCTCCTTTCAGTTCCTGCGTTTTGACCACCACAAGGGACCAGCCTGCTGACTCTAAAGTTTCGCTTGGCATGGGGGAGGGGCCTTAATAAACCTCTTAATTAGTTTCATTGGCTACCTGTTATTTGTGGGTGGCCAGCAGTCCTGCCTTCGACCAGCCTTTTTCAAAATGGCTCTATGGCACGCCGGCTAGCAGCAGGCAATTCCGGACCCACCTCCCTCTGGTTCTGCTCCCTCAAATCCAGCGCCTGATCTATACTGTCAGTTGAGCTTACTGGGAGTGGAGGAAGGGTGCCACCCCTGGCCCCAAGCTAGGTAGGGGCTCCTATTGAGAATATGCATTGTAACCTGTGATTTTGATAAAGTTGTACTAAAATGTATTCTTCCTTTATCACTCTAGGAACTGTGGTTGTCAAGAGCTCGAACATTCAAGTGGGGGATTTGATTATTGTCGATAAGGTTTGTACTTACATGTGGATTTAAAAATAAAGATTTCTTTCACGTGGAGTCGTAATGTTATAGGAAAGATATTAGAAACATCTGGAAGCCAAAAATATAATAAAGAATAGCTGGCACGGTTCACAACATGGAAGATCATACTTGGCCAATCTATTGCCTGGTTTTGCAGCAGTGATGATGGTGAAAATGTCAGGGTCTGCCATTATGACTCCTCTAGAACTGACAGCAGCTTCTGGAGTCCACACGTGGAGTTAAACATGGAGATCTAGATGTTGTTGTCAGTGATCCTGTGCTCATTCAGTTGGTGCACTGCTGATGCTCCCCCAGAATGCAAACAATTAGAAATCATTGAACTAGTGAGAATTTCCACTGTTAGCCTCACTGTAAAAACCATTGGAAAAGTTGCAGCTGTTGAATGAGGTGCAATTGAGTTTTGAATGGGGTACTAAGTTAATAATTACTGGCAAACACCCTCATCGGCCCTGTAACTTCATATTCGTTGATAAAATATCCACACTTTAATTCTTCTTAAAGCATGTTTGATATTTTAGCTTCTACCTTAATCCCATGTGCATGTCCCAATCATTTATTTCACTACCTACAAAGTTAAAGTTGTGAAGGAATTCAGTGGATTTTGTTTCCTGGTTTGCTGTCTGGGAGGAAACTTCAGTGTGATTGGCTGCTTACCCAGCTTGATGACATCACTGCTGCTGGGCGTCTGGAGGGATCCCCTTGACTTGGTGCCAGATTCAAACTGACATCAGGAAAAGGGAATTTCACACTACAAAGCTCACAAGGTCTTTGTGGTCAGTGGTGAGTGCCTTTGCTTTGCCACCTACTGTGGAATCTGGCCCATTGAATTATTTGAAGAAACAATAGAAAGGGTAGTGTAGTTGGTGTAATATAAATGGACTTCTAAAAGGCCCATGTTAGGGTACTGCATAGTAAACTCATGACTAATGTTAGAACATGATGCTGAGACCGTTCTTGAGGTTCCCCCAGAATGCAAGTGATTAGAAATAATTAAAAAGATGAGAACTTCCACTGTTATGCTATTATTTGCCCTGTAAAAACCATGAACATGTTATATCTTGTGGAAGGAGGTGTAACATTGTACTAAGTTCATAATTATTTGAGTATTGCTGAAAAAGGAGACATTTTGTTAAAGCTTTTTGTGTTGTACTCATCCGGACAATCGCAAGAATACCCATGTCAGGGGAAGCAACAACTTTATACTGTATGAGAAGAGAGTGCTGATTGGTAGAGGTGTTGCCATGGAAAATACACCAGTTAATGATGGCTGACAGCTAACTGCCAAGCATTGTTTGAAATTTAAGCCAGGCAGCTTGACTCTAATTGGTCAAGGCATTACTCTGAGGAATGAACCAGCGAGTGGCCATCACTTATTTTGTTTAGCTGAAACAGGAGCAATCTGTGTACTTGTTCTTTCTGTCTGCTAAGAACAGGGCCCTGTGTCTTAATATATGTAGCTTCCAGTACACGCAAATGCGCCATATTGCGAGCCCGACTGACAATCTTAAATTGGTTGTCAGCGTAATTTTTATCACAATGAGAATTATTTAGCAAATGTTGTCCAATCGCGGAATCACATCTAATGTTGGACACTGTGTTTTGAGTTTTGCAAGTACAGGCTGGCTGAGTACTGTCTGTACCTTGCCAGTTGCAAACAGTGGAAGGGATATGCTGTTTGATATAATCCACCAATCTTTGGGACATGTGGCCTATATACCTAGCATCACGCTGGCACTGAAATTCATATATCACATTACTCATTTGTAAGATGGGCAGAATGTCTTTTTGGCTTGACGCAGCATCCTGCTAGTGGCGGTAGCACCATGAGTGGCATTCGCCACAAACATTCCTCAGGGCAATGCCTTGACCAATCAGAGGCAAGCTGCCTGGCTTAAATTTCAAACAATGCTTGGCAGTTAACTGTGCATTCTCCATGGCAATGCCTGTACCAATCAGAGTCCATTTGCCAACCAATCAGCACTCCCTTCTCATACAGTATAAAGCTGTTGCTTCCCCTGATATTGATATTCTTGCAATTGTCCTGATGAGTGCAAGACGAAAAGCTCCAACAAAATGGCTCTTTTTTCAGCAATACTCAAGTTCTGTACTACCAAACGACTATTCATATTAACTACTAAACAGCCTCACTGGTCTTAAAAGCTATTTTATATTTTCTGAATGGCAAATGTCTCCATATTGAATAAAAAATTCATATTTTGTGTTTTTTTAACAAAAACTTACGTAAATAATTTGGACTTGGAAATTGGAAATACAATATTAAAATTTGCAGTTAATATACAATATTAAAATTTGCCAATTTGGAGGGTATAGTTAGTTATTGACTAAAACTATGTAAAGTACAAGAAGACTAACAGACTTGCAGAATAAGCATATAAATGGCAAATGAGGTTCAATATTGATAAGTGTGAGATGTTGCATTCACAAGTTGAGAAGTTATGTTAAACTTGTATGGAACCTTGGTTTGACCCTGTTTCGAGTACTGTGCAGAGCTCCGGGCCTCAATAATACAAAAGGGATATCTAGCACTGGAGAAAGTGCAAAAATGTTTTACAAGGATGATACCAGAACTAAGAAGGTACAAACATCAGGAAGGACTGAATAGGCTATGGCTCTTTTCTCTAGAAAGGAGAAAACTGAAAAGTGACCTGATAGAGGTCCTTAGCATTATGAAGGCGTTTCGGAGGGCAGGTGTAGTATGGATGTTTTCACTTGTGATATGCCCAGAACTAAGGGCCTTAAATACAGGATACTTATGAGTAAATCCAATAAGGACTCTGGCTCAATGATAATGCCAAAGTTACACCCAAGAATGAAATCCAGGGTAGATTAGTTGTGGCAAGAGGTGTGACCAGTGACTTAACTAGTGCCTGGAAGTCTAAAAGCATCAGCATGAAGCTGAAAAAGCCTAGTGCAGTCACAAATGTGGAATGCTGCATTCTATGGATGCGAATGTTGGGAAAGAAAGATGAGAGGGAGATAACAGCTTTTGAAATATGAATATGTGGAGGATGCTCAGAGTCAGCTGGATGGATAAAAAGACAAAGGAGTGGGTTAGATCAAGACTAGAAGGCCAGGAATGAAAAAAGTTGCTAAGTAAAATTAAAAAGAGAGAAAGAGATAGCTAAGTTGGGAATGAAGAGGAAATTGAGGGTAAAAACAGAAGAGGAAGGAGAAAATATTGGATGGCTGGATAACATTGAGATGTGGATTGAGGGAGGCTTAAAGAAAGCCAGAGAAGGAGCAAGATGATGCCAATGGCCCCACTTAGGCTATGGTCACGATAAACCAATGAACCAATAGGAATTTGTGAGAAACTCTCAATCTACACCATCAGGACTGATGTAACCTGACGGAGGGAGGGTCTGTAGATGTGTGCTTTGTCGATGTTAACTGCCTCTGGGGACCTTGGATAGGATACAGCTGCTGTTGAACACACAACTCAAAAGCCCAATTGATTGAGTGGGAAAGTGAGAGATCCTACACTGGAGGCCAAGTTGGAGAACTTTGGGACTGCATGTGGTGGCATATATGTGTGGGAAGTAATATAGGCAAGTTGTATCTTTGTTGTGTTGACAATTTAAAGTCGTTTACTTTTCAATTTAAAGTATCATTTTCCTGTTAATTCATATTTAATTTGCGTTGGCTCTGATTTGTGTTAAAGTAAAAGTTACAAAAAGTGAAATCTTGTTGGTAATTTCCTCAGTTGGGAGTCATTTGGTAAATTCTGTTATATTGGTTGTTTCCTGATTTTCATTTTCTATAGAATCAGCGGGTACCTGCTGACATGATCTTCCTCCGAACATCAGACAAAAGTGGTAAGTGACTTATCAGTAATTCATTTAAATTTTAAAAAGTTTCCCTTTCAACTGCCTCCCACTTGAGTATGACAAAGCTGCTTTGTTTAAATAGCCACATGGTCACAATTCTGATACTGTGCAGGTTGAGACATTAATGGTTCCACTCTGCAGTCAATCCAGTCTGCATATCTAATAAGTAATAATTCAGTATAATCAATTGCAATCTTGGTAATGGTGTTTAAAATGTCTCAGTTCTGGAAAAATAGTGCAATTCTTTGTTTGTACAATCATTGTATTTTTCAATCAATTTTTCATTGTTTGATGTGCCTACATAATTCCCAATGGCTGAGTTTACAGAAGTGTAACAAGTGAACAGTGACCTGTGTGACAGAGAGCAGCTGTAAATGGGCTTTTAAAAAAACAGAGGTGATCCCCTGCCCCCACCCTGGCAGTAGGTCATTGAGTTTATTCAGAATATTTGAGCCATTTAGACCCTGGAAGGTCCCAGATAATAGCAAGCTGGAAGATGTTTGAGCTCTTAGCGCTTATTCTTCACACATCTTCATTGTTCAACTCAAATAGGCAAGATCAGCTGTCAAGGTGACAACTGATCTATTGGCTGATTTGCTAATTCAAAGCTATGTTTATGACTCCAGCTCCCAGGCCTGTAACAGACTCAAACAGCTGGTCAAAAATGTTCCTTATCAGGAACCATGACTGCACCCATCCACTGCCCCCTCCCCCCTCACTCCCACTCATGGCCAGCTGTAGAGGTAAGTGCCAAAAGCATCATGTCCTGACCTCCAGTGCCCTTGGCAGCAGTCTTCACAGTGCTGATCTCAATCAGCATCCCCCTTCAAATCCAATAGAGGCACAACCAGTTTAAGTGTACTGCTGCGTCACTGATTGGAGTGCCTGTCAAACAATAGGTGGTACAATTAATGCAGAATTGTTTGGCTGCACTACAATGCTGTTGATCTGAAAAATAATATGTTCATTGAGAGTGCTGCTCTTGCTTTGCAGTCTAGTGTTGTAACTTGACCTTGTTAATTGAACCCGAGGAGTGGAGCTAATTAGGGCAAACCAGTTCTAAATTAGATCTTCTAAAAATTCCTGTACACTTCTTGAAGTGGCTACAAAGACCAATAGGGGGAAGAATATAAACACAAAAAACTGCGGATGCTGGAAATCCAAAACAAAAACAGAATTACCTGGAAAAACTCAGCAGGTCTGGCAGCATCGGCGGAGAAGAATAAAGTTGACGTTTCGAGTCCTCATGACCCTTCAACAGAACTGTATACTCAGTTCTGTTGAAGGGTCATGAGGACTCGAAACGTCAACTTTATTCTTCTCCGCCGATGCTGCCAGACCTGCTGAGTTTTTCCAGGTAATTCTGTTTTTGTTGAGGGGGAAGAATATATTGGCTAGTTCGTGGGGTGACATTTAGTTTTAATGTTGATTGTCTCAGCTGGCACTCATGTAAGATGTGGGTCTGGGTTACATTACTACCAGTTCTGAAACCTACGAACTATGATTTACAAGTGGAAATTGAACAATTCAGTTAATTGTTTGATCAAGTTTTTGGAATGTTGATTTGGAAAATAAGACATTCATCAATCAGTGCTCTTCTAGTTAGCAGACAATAATTGAAGCTCTGTCATTTCAACTTGTTTTTGCATTCTCTAAGTTAACTTGGATGAAGGTAAAAGCCACTTGCTGTACTTTCCTACCTTCTTAGTGGCAGCATTAATGCGTCAGTATTGTTTGCCCATGGCTTGTACATGTGTGATTGTCTCCCTTCCTTCTGTTGTCCAGGTTCCTGTTTTATTCGTACAGATCAGCTGGATGGTGAGACTGACTGGAAGATGCGTTTGCCTGTTGGCTGTACTCAGAGATTACCCATAGCAGCTGTAAGTATTGTAGAAACAACTGGGATTGTGGTTTGGAAAGTTCTGACTGGAAGATGGCCTGCAGAATCCCACCTCTTGTCGCCTAGTAGTTGCTGGTCTTTTTTCTGTCCCCACCGTTGCTCTCCTTCCTCAAAGACAAATAATATCACAACATCTGCGCTTTGTTCTTTCATTTAATGCTGCTGTTATTTTTCCACCAGTGCAGCACTGAGATTTTTACACTTTTTGGTGCCAAATAAACTATATGATTGGGTATTGGAGCTAGTGAGAATACCTCGAAATGACAGTCTTCTTCTATATTGACATCACATTAGCAGCAGCAAAACTGATGTTGATCTAAAGCTCCCCTTATCATTTCGGTGTTTTAAAACTTTTTAAAAATGATTTTGCCTGCTTATCAGGGAGCCTTTCAGTTTCTGCTGGAAAGAACTGACTGCTTCCCCCTCCACCTGCCCCTCCACCCAACTTCCTGAGGGATTAACGATAGTGAGTAGTTGAAGTTGCATAACCACAGGTTGATCATGAGCCTTTGCTGAAGTAACTGACCTCAGCTCCGGCAGCTGTCGGGGTGCCACTGTTAACCTGAGTGCCTCTGTTATGGACAGGAAACTCGGGAAGTCTGTCCTTTATTGGTGCCCAGTGACCTCTGCTTGAAGCGTGTGTGAGGGAGAGAGCCAGAATTGGGCTGATCTGTGATGCCGCCTATAGTCGTCACCCACTCAATGTCAAGACTCATGAACGTGCATAAGTAATGGATACTTTGAGGAGGCATCAGGCTGTGAACAGTCCCTATTGAACCCTATCACAGTGTGGAGATCAGTACCTCTTGAACAACTGCAATAACAATGATAAGTCAAATACTGATGCATTAGGAGGATGATGAAAAAGTTCAAGTGGTAGATTTTATGAAGGGCCTTAAAAGAAGGAGCTGGCAGGGCTTAGAAACAAAATTCCAGTATGTGGGCATCGGCATCTGAGGCACTGGTGGGTGAAAGGAGAAGGGATGCCTTTAAAGAGACCCAAGTGAGAGGAATGGAGCGTTCTGGAGGATTATATGTGTAAGAGGGGGAACGGCAAGTCTGCTGAGCAATTTAAGCATGAAGATGAGGACTTTAATTTTGAGACAGGGAAACTGGAGACAGAGAACCAATATACGTCAGTAAGGCTTGGAGTGGTAGGTGAATGGGATTGGTGTGGAATAGAGTATGGACAGCAGAATTTTGGATGAACTGAAGTTAACAAAGGGTAGGAGATCAGCCAAGAGAGTATTAAAGTAGTCGATTCTCAAGGTGGCAAAGCATAAATGCGAGTTTTAGCAATAAATTGGTTGAGTCAGAGCAGAGATGGATGACCTTGCAGAGGTGAAAGTAAGCATCCTTGTGATGAAGAGGACATGGAGTCAGAATCTCAACTTGGCACCACATATGGTGCTGATTTTCAAATGTGTGGCTCAAACTGAGATAGTGGCCAGGGAGGGAATGGCATCAGTGGGGATGAATACAAAATTTGTGACTGAAGAGGATGGCTTTAATCCTTTTTCAATAATTTAACTGGCGGAACTTGCAGCTTGTCTGAAACTGGATGTCAGACAAGCAGGTGTAGTGAATGTGTCGAAAGAGGTGATGGAGAGTTTCTGCTGTATACTCTGGGTTGAATTTTGACTCCCAAAAATGATGGGTTGGTGTTGTCAGAGGTTAAAATGCAAAAATTCTGAAATAGAAAACCAACCCACTTTGAAGCTGCCCACTTCTGGTTTTGTACAGAGGTGGGACATTGGGCCGATAAGCAACCTTTTTGTGGGTTAATTATTTAAATATTAATATGAGGATGCATACCCCTTTATTCTAGTAGTGATTCTAGGTTTAGTCCCAGATGCCTGGGTTTCCTAGGCCTCAGGAAACTCAGCAGCTTAAAAGAGAGGAGAGAGCCCTAATCTATAAGCTAAGTGCTGTTACATATCTGCTTGTGGGCCTGGAGGAGCAGGAGTATTTCCTCAAAGCCCAACAAACTTATCAAACAATCACTGCCCACCCCCCAATCTGTCTGCTCTGTTCCTCTTGACAACCAATCTCTTCCCCACAAACCATCTGAATCCCACCTCCCCAACCACCATCATTGGACCCAAACCCATTCTTGCCCTATGATCTCTCCTACTCCCCCACCTACCAACTCTTGTATGCTTCAGTCCTGTCAAGTAGGCTTGTTGGCCGAAAGACCTCCAGCTGAGTCTGGGTGGGAACCACATATAAAGAGCAACGTATTACGGGGTGGGTGGGATTGGATGGCTTGCCCTCTCCCCCGGAAACAGAGTTGGCATGGTGCCAACTCACTGGACACTGGCCTGTCCCGCACCATAACGTGCTGCAAGCAGGTTAAAATGGCTGACATTGGGACTTCCGCCCCTCACTGGGGAGGAAGTCCTAGCCTCGGGAGCTGCCGACCAACCAGATTGGCTGGCAGGTCCAGCAGTCCTGACAGCACCAAGAGTGCATTAATGTGAGCTACCAGGACTGCGAACAGGCCTATGGATCCTAGAGAAAGATAAGTCCATGGCCAGAATTTTTCCGTCGGTGAGTTGGGGGCGGGGCCCGCTCGCCGAAGCGAAAATGACACGGGATGACGTCGGGGGGGGAATCCCCGACATCATCCCACCCCATTTAAATATTCAGGAAGGTGGGGGGACAGCGCGATCAGCTGTCTGCCCGCTGACCTGTCAATGGCCAATTGAGGCCATTGACATGATAATTAAGCCAATTAAAGGCCCTGCCCGTCTAACCTTAAGGCTGGTGGGCAGGCCAGGAGCCCCAGTGAGCTTCTGAAAAAACATGAAACCTCATCCACAGGCGGGATGAGGTTTCATGTCTGTTTTAAAAAAGTTTAATAAACTTTGTGATATTTATTAACATGTCCCATCTCGTGTGACATTGTCACATGAGGGAGGCATGTTAATTTTTTTATTTTACTATTTTTTAAGTTTATAAAACTTTCAGCGCTCTCCCTGAGACAGGACTTTGCCTCAGGGAGCAGTGCACTCTTTCGTGCGCATTGCGCAAAAAAGCGCACTTTGACAGTTGGGGAATCCCCCCCCCACCGCACAGGAAGCGCATAGCGCTTCCCGTCGGGTGGCCCGCCCACTTAAAATGGCGGCGGGGCCCGTTTCAGCGACGGCGATCAGCTGCCCCACTGCTGCTGAGCCGGTGGGGTCCGCCCACCCATCAAGGGCAAAATTCTGCCCCATGTCTTGTGCAGGGAAACTTTGGGCAGGGAGGGGTGTGGGGCTGGTGTGTTTCACAGAACAGGCAGGAAGGAAGAGGGAATACTACCTTAGGGGGGCTGCCACTTGATGTGCAAAGGGCACCCCCCGAAGATAGTACCCATCCCTTCTTTCCCACCATTTTAATAAAGTTTTTTTCCAAAAATGGGCTACCCACTCCCGGCCTCTGTCAATCATATTATTTTGTTTTTATTCATTCATGGGATGTGGGCTCCGCTGGCTGGGCCAGCAGTTATTGCCCATCCCTAATTGCCCTTCAGAAGGTGGTGGTGAGCTGCCTTCTTGAACCGCTGCAGTCCATGTGGTGTACGTACGTATTGTTAGGGAGGGAGTTCCGGGATTTTGACCCAACGAAAGTGAAGGAACGGCGATATATTTCCAAGTCAGGAAATGGCTTGGAGGGAACTTCCCATCTGTCTGCTGCCCTTGTCCTTCTGGATGGTAGCGTCATGCGTTTGGAAGATTCTGTTTAAGGAGCTTTGGTGAGTTCCTACAGTGCATCTTGTAGATGGTACACACTGCTGCCACTGTGTGCCGATGGTGGAGGGAGTGAATGTTTGTGGATGTGGTGCCAATCAAGTGGCCTGCTTTGTCCTGAATGGTGCCGAGCTTCTTGACTGTTGTTGGAGCTGCACTCAATTGGAAAGTATTCCATCACACTCCTGGCTTGTGCCTTGTAGATGGTTGATAGGCTTTGGAGAGTCAGGAGGTGAGTTACTCATCGCAGGGTTCCTAGCTTCTGACCTGCTCTTGTAACCACAGCATTAATATGGCTTGTCCAGTTCAGTTTCTGGTCAATGGTAACCTCCAGGATGTTGATAATGGGGGATTCAGTGATGGTAATTCCATTGAATGTCAAGGGACGATGGTCAGATTCTCTCTTGTTGAAGATGGTCATTGCCTGGCACTTGTGAGGCACAAATGTTACTTGCCACTTGTCAACCCAAGCCTGGATATTGTCCAGGTCTTGCTGCATTTGGACATGGACTGCTTCAGTATCTGAGCAGTCGCGAATGGTGCTGAACATCGTGCAATCATCAACGAACATCCCCACTTCTGACCTAGTGATGGAAGGAAGGTCATTGCTGATGCAGCTGAAGATGGTTGGGCCTAGGACTCTACCCTGAGGAACTCCTGCAGTGATGTCCTGGAGCTGAGATGACTGACCTCCAACAACTGCAACCATCTTCCTTTGTGCAAGCTATGACTCCAACCAGCAGGGAGTTTTCCCCCTGATTCTCCTTTACGCCACTTTTGCTAGGGCTCCTTGCTACCACACTCGGTCAAATGCTGCCTTGCTGTCAAGGGCAGTCACTGTCACCTCACCTTTGGAGTTTAGCTCCTTTGTCCATGTTTGAACCAAGGCTGTAATGATGTGAGAAGCTGAGTAACCCTGGCGGAACCCAAACTGAGCATCAGTGAGCAGGTTGTTGCTCAAGAAAGTGCTGCTTGATAGCACTGTTAGTTACCCTTTCCATCAATTGACCAGGTTGCATTTGTCCTGCTTTTTGTGTACAGGACATTCCTAGGCAATTTTCCACATTGCTGGATAGATGCCAGTGTTGTAGCTGTACTAGAACAGCTTGGCTGGGGCATAGCAAGTTCTGGACCACAAATCTTCAGCATTATTGCTGGAATATTGTCATGCCTCATAGCCTTTGCAGTAACCAGCATCTTCAACCGTTTCTTATATCACTTTCAGTGAATTGAATTGGCTGAAGACTGGCATCTGTGATGCTGGGGCCTTCTGGAGGAGGCCGAGATGGATCATCCACTCGGCACTTCTGGCTGAAGATTGTTGCAAATGCTTCAGCCTTATCTTTTGCTGGGCTCCCCTATCATTGAGGGTGGGGATGTTTGTGGAGCCTCTTCCTCCAATGAGTTGTTTAATTGTCCACTACCGTTCGTGACTGGATGTGGCAGGACTGCAGAGCTTAGATCTGATCCATTAGTTGTGGAGTCGCTTAGTTCTGTCTATCTCTTGCTGCTTTCGTTGTTTGGCGTGCAAGTAGTCCTGAGTTGTAGCTTCAGGTTGACACCTCATTTTTTAAAAATCCATTTATGGCATGTGGGCGACACTGGCTAGGCAAGCATTTATTGCCCATCCCTAATATTTTTAAGAGTCAACCACATTGCTGTGGGTCTGGAGTCGCATGTAGGCCAGACCAGGTAAGGGCAACAGATTTCCTTCCTTAAAGGACATTAGTGAACCAGATGGGTTTTTACAATAATCGGCAATAGTTTCATGGTCATCATTAGACTTTTAATTCCAGATTTTTATTGAATTCAAGTTTCACCATCTGCCATGGTGAGATGCAAACCCTGGTCCCCAGAGCATTACCCTGGGTCTCTGGAATACTAGTCCAGCAACAATACCACTATGCCACCACCTCCCCTTTTAGGTATACTTGGTGCTGTTCCTGGCATGCCCTTCTGCATTCTTCATTGAACCAGGGTTGACCCCCTAGCTTGATGGTAATGGTAGAGTGGGGGATATGCCGGGCCATGAGGTTACAGATTGTGATTTTGTGCAATTCTGCTGCTGCTGATGGTCCATGGACAGCACATTATTGGGATGAATTGGCTTAATATCAAGCTCAATTGATCTTTATTTATTTATTTAAATATGGCAGGTGAAATGCTGATTTCGGCACCTGCCCAAACCACCCCTACCCCCATTATGGGGGTGAGCTCGGGGGTCAGCAGGAAGGTGGTGGTGTTGGCATCTTCCCTATTTTAGGTGCCCGCCCCGCCGAAAACACGCTCAGCACAATCCAGCCCAAAGGCTCCCAGCAGCTAATTTCTACAGGACATTTGGGAAATCCGTTCTATCAGGTTTCCCAACCTCACAATACCACTCCCGCACAGAACTTACATCCAGGTTGGCTCTGAATGATATCCCCAGGGGACAGTGCACAGGTATAGTAAAAACGAATGGATGGAGAACTGTGCTTTGAAATTGTGCTAATCTGCCAAAGCCTCTGTTCAAATATAAACGTGCCTGGAGAAACGAGAGATCTTTGCAGTATTGCACTGCCCTGCCTCTAACCTTATCTTTATATTCTCAGTTTTCAGAAGGCAGTGTGTATATTTATTGTGCGTGAGAATGAATTATATTTTAGAATAGCTGTCTGTTCAACCTCTTTAAATTGCACCAAGTTTGGAATACAAGATTAATAGGTTGTAGCAAAACCACCAGAGCTTTTTTGTCTTTGTAAGCTCCTTAGGTACATAACATGGAAGCTTGTGAGCCACATTAAGTTCAAATCACTGCTGCCATTACTTTGCATGTATCTTAAACTGCTTACATGAACAGAACTCAATGTTCTTATTTAGGATTTATTTGCCAGAGAGGCAATAGTGGTAAATGCATGCTCTTCCAAAACTCTATACGTACACAAATCAAGATGGAGAAACAATGAGTAAGAGAGTCAAGTTTTTAAACAGAAAGTTGAGTGCAAACTTTCATCAAGTTTAGAAGGTTTAGAATGAAAGAGGCTTACTACAAATTAATTTATTTAAATCAAACAAGACAACTTACTGATTTTAGAAATATTGTATTCATTATTTTGTACTATTACACAAAGACCAGTTTGCAATAACTGGATCAGTAGTTCTGAAAGATCTTTGGTTGTCGGACCCCTTTATTAATGGATTAGTAATCACGGGCAACCTTCCCCAACCCCATTATAATACTGTATAATAATCAATATGAAAGTGCTGCAAGTAAAGAGTGTTTTAATAATGCTTTTAAGAAAGCAGGTATTTACTTACAAATGTCAGTGAGGTGGGTGTGTCTGCTTCTCACTGCAGTCTGTCTATCCTTGGCAGCAGCACAGAGAGGGTACGAACATGGGCAGAGCACAAGGGGAGCAGCGGGAGAGGAGAAGCATAGAGCGGGCAGGAGCACAGAGAAAGCACTGGGAAGCTGAGGGAAAGTGGGAGCATGGAGAAAGAAGTACTCCGGAAAGGTAGGGGCACAGAGGGAAGCCCGGGAAAGCAGAGCACGAAGAGGCAGGGGCAAAGGGGAGCAGTGCTTGGAAAGAGCAGTAGAGGAGCAGGGGAGAGCAGGATCCTGGGGAGAGCGGAGCACATCTTCAACCACTGCACCTTTGCCTATTCTTGACCACGATGCCTTGGGTGGTCACCCATCTCGCCCACGTGTAGGGCCGACCCTGCTTTATGGATCACTTGGAAGGTCTGTATGGATCCCCAAAATACCCATTATTCAGTTTGTATGGTGTGGGTGGGGGTTGTATTATTATGTCCCAAGGGCAGTGCTTTCCTGTAAATAGTTATTAATGGGCATTAACTAAAAAATCTAAAGGGTGTAGATTCATGCATGGGAGTGACTGTACAATTAAGAGAAGTTGTCTATGGATATTCAAAATTGTAACACATCTGCACACATACAAATCTAGACATGCAAACACTCCGACTTCATGTGCTTAATGAGTATCAGGAAATTCCCAAAGTGGTCAACCTGTGGTTTTTCTAACAAACATCAATAAATCTTGTAAAGGCTCAGGAACATGATTTGTATGTAAATAGACAAAGCATTTATTATTGAGCAGTTGACCAAAAAAAAAACCTGCCTGTGCTGGTTTCCTGTGGATGAGACTGGTGTCAGGTTATCATCACTCAGCATCTGTCAGACTATGGCACACATGTTACCCTTACTCTGTTTTCATTTTTACCCACAGGATCTGCTGCAAACACGATCTTATGTTTATGCAGAAGAACCAAACCTTGACATTCACAGTTTTATTGGGACTTTCACTCGGGTGAGTTCGCATTGGCGACTGAGAAGAAAATGTTCCATATAGCGGTTGATAATAATTCAGTATTTGGCAATGTTATCCTAGATATTGTGTTATTGCCATCCCATTTTTAAAAGATTTGATTCTGAGGGACTTTTTAATTTGTTTTATTTTTTGTGTAAACATGTATATATCAATCTTTGGGGAATGGTAAAACTTGCTTTCGCGCTTATTACCACTTTTTTCCCCTCAACATTTCTCCCATTGTCCCCTGAAGGTGCTGGCTACTTCCTGGCGTATTGTTCCATGGAGATAGAACAGCCTCTGAAGCCTCGCCCAAGTGACCATTATTCATGAGAGAGCTTCAAGTGAATGTGGGTTGCTTATTCAACCACAGGAGAATGCATCATAGCTGTAACAAAAGCCCTTCTCTCCCAATATTACAATGCATGCAGTTTGAACAGAGATTGCTGGATATAGATCAGGAATGGGAATCCTTCAGATTTCTCCTTTCCCAACCCAAGGCCCTGAAGACAATTATCGTGGTCACAGTACCATCCTGTTACGAACAGCTGACTCCGCATAGATTGAAAATTCTTCTAGTCCATTTGGTTCTTGCCTCTCAGTCATGGGGAAAGCAGGAGTGCTTCACTAACTCGGCTGGTTCTGCTAGAGTGAACTACACGAGTGAGCCACTTGTCCTCACTAGTGCTTGGGATTTGATGGCAGAGAACAGTTGCTTAGCTAGCACACAATAAAAATGGCCATTTGATGAGATAGCAGGAGTGGCACTCTGGCTGAATTCATTCATATTGAAAAATATATTGCTTTAATTTGCAGATTGATGTGATAATATTTAGAATTTTTGTTGGCAGTCAGGGAGCAGTGAACCTTTGAGATACTGCACCTATTTAAATTGGAAGAATAATTCTTCATTTTGTATGTTTTAGGAGGATAGTGACCCGCCAGTTAATGAGAGTTTGAGCATCGAGAATACATTGTGGGCCAGTACTGTCATTGCTTCTGGTAAGGTGATTTTCTCTTTCCCTTGAGGAACAGAAAAGAAGCCCGTGGGTTCCTCATTTTCCAACTTTTCAAAGCATTCCTGTAAACCTCTTGACTGCTTACCATTGATTAGGCCTTGCTGAGTGGTAAATGGGCATTTCAGGAGAAGTCACCTTCATGACAACATCCATTGCAGACTTTTTATTGTTTGTTTAGTTTGTTTGGCCTGCTGAATTAAGTGAGAATATGTCATTGTGTGCAAAGTGCATGTTTTATTTCCTTCCAGAAGCAAAGAACAGTTTGTCAGATGGTTTCAGGAAGATCGTGGCTGCAAAATGTGTTTGTGTAGCGTCGCTTCTAAATACAATATGAAGGCCTACCTGAATTTCACAGGACAAGCTGCTCCTCCAACCGTTGTCTGCACAGTCCATGCAGTGTCCTTAGAGATGTGCACATGCATATTTATCTGTCCTCTGTGTGCCAAAACACATTGTTTTGCTGCTATCTAGGTATCACACAGCTCAGCTGGCTGATGTGACACCAGGATCCCAAGTCTGGGCAATGCCTGTGTTGTTCAGACACATAAGAAGAGCATGAAGCACTATGTTGGATCTGCAGTGGCAGGTGAAAGGGCCTCTTTATCAGTGCTGTTTCTCCCTTTCCTCCTCCTGGGGTTGCTGCAGCTGGGCAGGTGGATGTCTGTAAGTAGAAACTCAGAAGGGGAAGGTTATTGTGAGGTACAGAGGGTGGGGTGGGGTGGGAAGCAGGAGATTCATGGTCATACCATCAGTAGCTTCCTCATCATGATGGATTGCAGGATGAGGGTAAGCTAAGAGTTGAAAAGGGGCATTATGTAGGAACATGCTGCCAGCCCCAATTTTCTCAGTGACAGCAGATGCCATGGGCTCTGCCACAGCTGGCACCATGATGTAGAGAGCCATCTCCTCTGTAGACCTCAGGAGATGCAGGCACCCTTGTCCCCCACAGGCTCTGCTCTCCTACTTTCGACTGTGTGCCACCTAGTCCTACAAGAGAGAGGGCAGAATGTCAGTGATTGTGTCGCACTATGTTTAGGTAATGTGCCTATTGCAGTTGAATAGCTGGAGTTGTGCCGAGACAGGAAAATGTGGGTGTGAGGCTGACAACATTTGTCAGTGTGTGAGGGGGAGGTGGAGTCTCTAAATATTAGGCTTCATAGAGTCACAGGGTTATACAGCACAGAAACAGGCCCTTCGGCCCATCATGTCTGTGCCAGCCATCAAGCACCAATGTATTCTAATCCCATTTTCCAGCACTTGGCCCATAGTCCTGTATGCTATGGCGTTTCAAGTGCTCATCAGTCCGGTGTGCCAGGGAGTGCTGCTAGGTGAGTGATGGAGGTGTTGTGTATTGAGCAGCGTGAGAGGCTGGCGTTCCAGTGTGCAGGAGATTGTGAAGGTCATTCATTGCTGGCCATTAGACCTCTTGTGACACTGCTGCCAGGTCATTGGGCTGAGACACAGGAGTTAACTTTTCTGGCTATGTGCTCCCACTCTCTTCTGAGTGTGACCCTTAAGTTCTCCTGGGTTACACACATTTTGTGTGCTGCCCACCTCCATGTGAATGGGTGTGCGCAAGTCAAAAATTGCAACCCCCATGCACAAAAATCTAGGTAAATACATTTCTAGTCCTGTTTCTCTTTAATGTAGTAATAAGTTTTTCCTCTTTGTAGCGTGGATGTGCAACCGTGCAGCAATCCGGAACATAATGTACAGTGCAACAAACAGTCTGTGCACGTGTATGTTTGATTAAAGATGCGCATGTGCATGGTGCACAGCTATCTAAAAGGGACCAGGCAATGCAGCAAACAGGTCACGCATGGGAAAGAAAATCTAAAGGGAACAATGATAGTGACTATATTCATTTACACGATTAACAGACATTACAGGTGGGATTTTCCACTCCCACCAGCAGCGGGAATCATGAGAGTTGGGTGTGTTTAATTTGGCGGGAGGCAAAAAACCTGTTTCCCGATGGCAGGATAAACTCTTGGAATTTTGTCCTCTCAACTTTTAAGGTGGGTTGAAGGCGGGTCGAGCTTCCCGATGAACAATGCCGGGAATGTACTTGCAAGCATTAGCATGTCATGCATGCTCATTAAAAGGCCATCTAGCCAAAATTAAATTCTCCCTCCAAAGGTCAGTAGATGTTGCCTTCTCCTTCTTGGGGACCTCTCATAACTTCACTTGAGTGTCATCAGCCAACGGAGGGAGGCAAAGGCTGGAAGGCTGGGTGGGGGTAGGGTGGAACAAAGGCTGGACTGGGGGGGCAGACTTATGGGGGAAGGGTGGAGAGAGTGGCTGGGGAAGGGGAATGCCTGGGGGGATGAGGAGAGGAAGAGGCTGTTAGAAGGTAGGTAGGTGGTGTCGATTGTGGGGTCCTGGGGGGAGAACTCAAGGTACTGGTGATAGGGAAAAGTCACAGTCAGAGGGGGGGTGGGCATTGGATATGGTAGGGCGGCAGGTCCAGGGTGAGTCTGGTAAGTGAAGGTCTCATCAGGTGGGTTACAGAGGGGCACAAGACAGGTCTCTTGGATTATAGGATGGGGCACAGTCATGGAGGACATGGGGATAGAAACGAATGTCGGCTCTGAGGTGAGGAAAGGCATGTGGAGGTGGATCGTGACAGGGTCCAGGGAAACCGGGGTAGGTTCAAGGGTGACAGAGAGGAATGGAATGGTGATATTTGGTGGCTCTGTGTTGCTGGGGAGGGGGGGTGCGATGTTGGTGGGTGACAGGGGGAGGGTAGAAGGTGGTGGAACAAGTTTGAAAGGTGACGTGCACCATTTTTCAAAACTAACCTTGACCACCCAGTTAGTCAGTAAGTGAGATCCCTCCTGGTGCGTGGAGGGTCATTTCGGGTGAGTGGAGTTCAAGGTCACCAAGAGTGGCCGACTGAAGGGACACCCTAATAATTATGAGACAACTGGTTTTCAAAGATGCTCACTTCTGTTCTCCCCTCTATGGTGATGCCCACACGGCAGCCAGTTTGTTCCTGGCTCATGGGCCTCTTAATATCAAGATCCCAGCAAGGTGTGGAGCTGGCGTTCATTCTGTGCCATTTGCCATCAGCTGCAGTCAGAGGCAGGGATGAAGGGAGGGCGGGAGGTGGAATGCCTTCGAGGGCTGGTGGAGGGTAGCCAACCTACGACTCCAAACTTCCATCCTCCCAGGTGAACGTTCATGGCTGACAAGGGGTCATGCGGTTAGTCATTCTATGCTACCAAGGCAATGGACTCTATAAGCAGAAAAGTGTCTGCGTGAGGCTTCATACACATGGCTCTCATCACCCTGGTCAAAGAACAATTTCTCCATACATAGTTATCTATGAACGGAATGACCACCCATCTCTGGTCCTCCAGGGTGTCCTTAACCTGGAAGGGATGGGGTGGGGATGCCATGTCTAGACGGAGGCCAGATGAAGGGCTTAGCACTTGCCTGTTGGCTTTGAGATGGAGGGAAACCTGTAAAGGACATGCTCACACAATGTATCACTTCAATTCATTCACACATCCACTGAGGCATTGATGATGCAAGCTGCAGGCAATGCCTTGGTAATGGCTCTCATCCAGTGAGGAGAAGGAGGGCCCATGCCAGTTGGCACAGGGCCATGAGGAGCAAGGGCATGAGCAGCAAGAGGCAGATGGTCAAGGTGCTGGTGAGCATGGACCACTGCAACGGCGTGCATTACCCCAATCATGGGTGTGTCGCCGGCGGTGCTCTTATCTGGAGATGAGCAAAAGGTAATGCCAGAGGTGCCCTCGTATGTCCTGGGATGTGGTTGTTCACATCTGCCAGCTTCTCCAGTATGAGCTGCGGCCACAAGGACTCTGGAGGAGTATTGAGGGGCTCCTGGCCTGCAATGATTTAAACTTCTTGAGTGTTGTGGAAGCAGCACTCATCCAGACAGTGGGGAGTATTCCATCACACTGCTGACTTGTGCCTTGTAGACGGTGGACAGGCTTTGGGGCTTCAGGAGGTGAGTTACTCATTGCACGATTCTTAGTCTCTGACCTGCTCATGTAGCCACAGTATTTATATGGTTAGCCCAGTTCAGTTTCTGGTCAATGGTAACCCCGAGGATGTTGACAGTGTGGGATTCAGTGATGGTAATGCCATTGAACATCTTAGGGTGATGGTTGATTCTCTCTTGTTGGAGATGGTCATTGCCTGACACTTGTGTGGCGCGAACGTTACTTGTCACTTGTCAGCCCAAGTCTAGATATTGTCCAGGTCTTGCTGCATTTGGAAATGGACTGCATCAGTACCTGAGGAGTCATGAATGGTGCTGAACATTGTGCAATCATCAGCGAACATCCCCATCTCTGACCTTATGATGGAAGGAAGGTCATTGATGAAGCAACTGGAGATGGTTGGGCCGAGGACACTACCCTGAGGAACTCCTGCAGTGATGTCCAGTAGCTGAGATGATTGACCTCCAACAGCCACAACCATCTTCCTTTGTGCTCGGTGTGACTCCAACCAGTGGAGAGTTTTCTCCCTGATTCCCATTGATTTCAGTTTTGCTAGGGCTCCTTGATGCCACACTCAGTCAAATGCGGCCTTGATGTCACGGGCAGTCACTCTCACCTCACCTCGGGAGTTCAGCTCTTTTGCCATGTTTGAACCAAGGCTATAATAAGGTCAGGAGCTGAGTGGCCCTGGTGGAACCCTAACTGGGCGTCAGTGAGCAGGCTATTGCTAAGCAAGTGTCGCTTGATACCACTGTTGAAATCCCCTTCTATTACTTTACTGATGATCAAGAGTGGACTGATGGGGCCGGAATTGGCCAGGTTGGATATGTCCTGCTTTTTGTGTACAGGACATAGCTGGGCAATTTTCCACTTAGCCGGGTAGATGCCAGTGTTGTAGCTGTGCTGGAACAGCTTGGCTAGCGGCACAGCAAGTTCTGGAGCACAAGTCTTCAGCCGGAACGTTGTCAGGGCCCATGGCCTTTGCAGTATCCAGTGCCTTCAGCCATTTCTTGATATCAGGTGGAGTGAATTGAATTGGCTGAAGACTGGCATCTGTGATGCTGGGGCCTTCTGGAGGAGGCCGAGATGGATCATCCACTTGGCACTTCTGACTGAAGATTGTAGCAAATGCTTCAGCCTCATCTTATTGGCAAAAGGAGCAATGCTGACATTTGGAAAACTGTTTTACGCGGTGAGTGGTTAAATTCTGGAATGCACTGCCTGAGACTTTGGTGGAGGCAGATTCAGTCATGGCCTTGAAAAGAGGATGGACGCTTATCAGAAGAGAAAAAATTTGCAGGGCTGTGAAGAAAAGACAAAGATTGGGACAAGGTGAGTTGCTCTTACAGAGAACTGGCATAGACACGATAGGCTGAATGGCCTCTTTCTTTGCTATAACCATTCTGTAATTCTATATAAATGGTGGAGCCTGTCACAGCTGTCACCTCCTCAGCTACTTCATTCTGTTCACCCCTTTTGAACGCCTTTCTTTTGTTCCATTTTTGAGTTGGAGTCCTTCCACTCTACAGATGTTGGTAGCTGCAATGTGTTTCCAGCTTTTGCAGTTTTTCTCTCGTTTCGGAGTGATATTTCCAGATTTGCCATCTTCACCAGTTTATATGTTTGGCCAAAATTACCATTCCAAAATCTAAATTGTTGTAAGAATATATACAGAAGAAAGTTTGGACTGTTTCCTCCAATTCTGTGGCTGTTCTGTTTATAAATCCATTTATCACTACTGTGCTGTAGGTTGTATCAGTGGCACAAGCAGCTTAAATTTAATATAAACTGAAGATTTTCAGCATATAAACATTTAAAATAATTGTTGATTAATTTATTCCCTGGTTATGGTTACTTTTTGTCTTAAGTAATTGCTGTACACCCTTTATTAGTTCAATCAAATCATTAGATATGTTTCATATGTAGTGGTTTTTTTGATACATTTGGTTAGTATAGAAAATACCATTGTCACTGCTTGTCAAATCATACGTTTCACTTGTTGCTGTGCATTACCTATGGCCCAGTGAGAGGGATTCAAGCTAGAGCCACCATGCTACCATACCGCATGCCCCTCGTACCACTTGCCCAATGTGTATTCCAGTAGATAGTGATGCCCCAATATTTTGAATGCTGTATAACCCTAAAATGAGATAATACAGCTCAGTGTCAAAATTGTGTTAACAAAATGTCAAAGCTTTGCTTTTAATAATGGCCTTCTATTCTCTTGAAGTGTGACTGTGTTGAAAGACACTGCAGGCTGTGTGTTCCCCCATACACAGTAGTAAAATTGCAAGGTCAGTTGTGATAGAGCAGTCGGGTAATTACTCCATTCTGACTTACAAGTCCTCAAATGCCTCTTTGTTCAAATTGCCATGTGTGGCTTTCTGATGCAGTGAAGCCTGTAGGAGTTCCCTTGACTGATGCAGACTCTCAGAATCCAGTACTGGAATTTTGTGAAATTAATGTCAGGCTGTTATACCCGCTCCCACTTTGTCTTTCCTTTGCGGTGTATTTTCCATCTTCACCCCTCCTTCAACACCTTTCTCTCCTTCTTCCCACCTTTTTACCCTTTCCCAACCCCAGGAACATTGTGCCAACTGAAGCATCCTTACTCGTGCTAGTGGAGATTGCCTAACTTCACACTGGCCTGCGATCAAACCTGGGACTTTCCTAAGTTGCCTAACCCTATACAATGTAATATTTCAATCACATTTTTAAAGTGCAATAGACAGCACGTTGACCATTTTAGCACCCACTGAACCTGTGGAGCAGATTGATTTGTCGGTCATTTAAAATAAGTTTATTCTTATTGTGCTACTTGCTTATTTGTGTTTTCTGATGTGATCTCTTTTCAAGGTACTGCAGTGGGAGTTGTTATCTACACAGGCAAAGAGATGCGAAGTGTCATGAACACCTCTCACCCAAAGAACAAGGTGCAGTTTGAAAATCTTAGGCTAGAAAATGGTTAGCAATAAATCCCATAATTCTCTCTCCCATGTAAAGAATAACACTTAAGAAATTTCCCTCAATATTTTTAATAATGTTTATTTTAGTTATGTTTCATGAAAATTTTAGATTGTTCTAGCAAATAGTGCAGAAAACCATTCCTCATTTGTTATGACGATTTATAAACACCGACATTTAGAAAAGGTTTCACCGGATTGATGCAGAAGTTGCACAAACCCTAAGTTGAAAGGTGTGAGAATTTCTTTGCTTATCTGACTGGATGTGCAAATTCTCAGAAAAAATTATGCACTCAGATGCCTACTGTCTATTGATGTCAATGAAATTTTAAAATAAAATCTCTGGATGAAAGTTTTGGGTTATGTCTGACCTGTCAGGGCTATTTCTGGGACTGACAAGAAATCCCATTAAAGTCTCGTGGGTTCCAGCTGCTGGGTGTACTCCATTCTAAAAAATAAATGTGCAGTCCCAAAGGAAATGTACTAGAATATATAAAATTTAATATGCTGTACACCAGGATAGATAAAGATTTGTGGATTATGCTCAAATTCAGCTTAGGGTAATGCTATCAACATTTCCTCTGTCTGCCAGCTGTAAGGGGGTCCTTTTGGGGAAATGAGTTTTGGGCAGCTTCAGACAGTTCCTAGTGGGGATAGGCCTAACTAAACATGATTTGTTCATTTGATGCGCAGGATATCATGCATGGATAAATATAACATTGATTCAGTAGTTGACACTGTTCTGAGGTTGGGGCTAAGGTGCAGAGTAGAGAGAATTTTACTCTGCCTGGCTGTGCTAGGTTTGACCTTGGAAGTTCTTGATTATGAGGGAATTTTTGAGACACACTGGATTCCATTTCTCAGTAATAATAACCTCCACCTTGGTGAGCATAGAATTTTTCAATAAAACCTGTCTGTAACTAGTCAATTATAGTTCGAAAATAATGGTTGGAAAGTGCAGCAAGTAATTAGAAAAGCTAATGGAATGTTATCATTTATTGTGAGGGGAATTAAATACAAAAGTAGGGAGATTATGCTTCAGTTGTACAGGACACTAGTGAGACCACATTTGGAGTACTGTGTACAGTATTGGTTGCCTTATTTAAGGAAGGATGTAAATGCATTGGAAGCAGTTCAGAGAAGGTTTACCAGACTAATACCTGGAATGGGCAGGTTGTCTTGTGAGGAAAGTTTGGACAGGCTAGGCTTGTATCTGCTGGAGCTTAGAAGAGTAAGAGGTGACTTGATTGAAACATATAAGATCCTGAGGGGTCTTGACAGGGTGGATGTGGAGAGGACGTTTCCTTTTGTGGAAGAATTTAGAACTAGGAGTCACTGTTTAAAAATAAGGGCTCGTCCATTTAAAACAGAGATGAGGTGAAATTTTTCACTCAGAGGGTCGTGAGTCTTTGGAACTCTCTTTCTGAATAAGTGGTGGAAGCAGTCTTTGAATATTTTTAAGGCAGAGGTGGGTAGATTCTTGGTAAGCAAGGAGGTGGTAGGTTATCGGGGGTAGGTGGGATGCAGATTTCAGGTTACTATCAGATCAGCCATGATCTTATTAAATGGTGGAGCAGGCTCGAGGGGCTGAATGGCCTACTCTTGCTCCTTGTACGCATGCCCTTGTTCGGATGTACTTTGAAGCTTGAGGTTGACAAAATTGGATTCAATTCATTTGAAATATGACTGACCTGCCTCCCAATGGTAGCTATCCACTTCTGATCCGTGTGTTTAAATAGGCATGGTTTCCCAACATGCAAGCTAAAAATTACTATTGTGAAGCACCCACTTCAAGTTACTACGATTTTTTGGATTTAAACAGCTTATTCTTCATCTGGAGATTAGCACTTATTAAATTTTGACTGAGGGCTGCCCCCATCTCCTCACCAGAAGGTGGCAGCAGGAGTGGCATCAAGTCTGGTACCCTGAGTGGGAACGGAACCAGAATTAGGTTCACCGTTCTCTAATAAATCTAATCCAGAGCTAGAAGTTACGTCATCATACAATTTTTAAAAAATGGACAATATAATCAAATAACCTCCCAGTATCTCTTGTTATCTGGCAACTTTGCTTAAATAGCTTTCGTATTGTTGTTCTTGGTCGCAAGCAAGATAGCTGTCACTTCTCACAGGTGAAAATGTTGAATGATATTTGTGTATTTACATGTACCGTAACATGATTTCATACAGAATTATGAATATGGAGAAAATGTTGTGGAGCCTTAAATTTATGGATATATATGCACAGAAACTGTTTTGTTGATTTTTTTTTTCCCTCCTAGATGGGGCTGTTTGACCTGGAGGTGAATTGTTTAATGAAGATCCTGTTTGTTGCCTTGGTGGTGTTGTCGCTTGTCATGATCTCCCTGCAGCACTTCAGGGGTCGCTGGTATCTCCACTTGTTTCGCTTCTTCCTTCTGTTTTCCCAAATAGTTCCAATCAGGTAAATGCACCAATTGAATCTGGTCTGTTTCTGCCTGCCAAAAGCAATCTTTTTAAGACTTTTGTTTCCAATCTCCTTTTTATGTCCTCTGCCCTATCAATTTATATTTTACATATATCCCCGATTTGGTACCTTCTACAAATCTTGAACTATTTTGCCAATTTCTGTGTTTAAAACATTTATGCACGTGGTAAGCAATAATGGTCTCACAACAGATCCTGCAGGATGCCATTCCCACTACACAAAGAGTAGATAAGGACAACACAATGGATGTGGTATACATGAACTTTCAGAAGGTCTTCAATATGCACAAAGCAAATCATGACAACATTTAGGACAGGTTGACCCAAGGAACAGGTTACAGAATGGATTGAAAACTAGCTACAAAACAAAGTAGGAGTTAAGGGATGTTTCATAGACTAACAGAGAGTGAATGATTGATATAGACTTAGACATCGGAGCTGTAGTGGTGAAATTTGAAGTATCAAGTTAGAGGAAATAGCTGTAATGGAGAAGGCCACCCCAAAAAGACAGATGACATAAAAAGGCTTGCAAAGTGGATAGATAGATGGCAAATGAAATTCCGCATAACGAAAAAAGTGTGGTGGTACATTTTTGTAGGACGAATAAGAAGCCATTCATTATTTGGAAAGTAAGATATAAATACAATAGAGGAGCAAAGAGATCTGGGAATATACTTACATCAATCACTAAGTGTAGCAACACAAGTTGGTTTAGCTTTAAAGTCCAAACAAAATACTTGGGTTCATTTCTGGTGGAATTGAATATCTAATCAGGTAGGTAATGTTAACTTTGCATAGAACCTTGGTTCAAACAGATATGGACCATTCTGGTCTCTCTACAATAAAAGGAATATGGGAGAGCAAGAGATTTCCCAAGTGGTTCTATTGTTCAAACTGCACTCAGCTTTTTTTTGTTTTCATGAGAATCCTACACCTTTTTCAGAGGAGTCATACAAACCTGACAGAAAAGATAGTGAAGCACTGAAGACAGTGTGGGAAAGATTTACAAAGATGTTACCAGAATTGAGAGAATGCAATTATCAGCAAAAATTGAGCAGGGAATTGAACCTAACTGCTTTGAAGATTATCTCCAGAAAAGGAAAGACCTGACTGAGGACTTCAATGTCATGGAAGTGTTCAGTAGGATAGATGTGGAAAAATTATTTATCCTTGTGGATGATCCCAGAAAAAAAAGGAGTGCAAACATAAAGGAGCCACTAACAGCACAAATAATAAATTTAGAAGGAATTTCTTTAGATATAGTGATGAGAATGTGGACACGTGGAGTAGTCGAAGCAGAAAGCATTAGTGCATTTATGTCATTCTACATAGTGCCTAGCAGTCAGTGCTCAGCTGCAAATCTTGTTCAAGGTCCACAATGTTGGCTGGGGAGAGGTTGTTCTTCTGAGGTTAATGATTTTAAAAATAGCAATGTTGAGGCAGCAAAATGTTTTGTTCTACAGCATTGCCATACCTTATCCTCGTATACCTAAATAAGACCCCCAAGAATTAAAAAAGGATAAATAATTGATTTTAGATCTTATGTATTTCTTTTCCTTTCTTTTGGTTTTTTCCTACTCCTCTCATGAAGGAGTTGACTCTGGGAATGGTTCCTCTCAAGAATCACACCTCCCTTCACCTCCAAGCGCCTTGCCCAGTGGTTCATTCTTTATGTGTCTACCTTGGTGATGGCAGTCTAATTTTCATGGAAGTGATCATAGTTGAGACTGAACCTCTGGTCAACTGACTAGTGCATATCTAACAGGGATTAGAGTACAAGTCCTGGTTGATTTTATGCTCTCAAACCTAGCCATGTTAATTGTAATACTGTTACAGCCTAGCCAACTAAAATGACCCATCTTGGCTCAGGCTATGGTACAAACCCAGGACCCTCCTGGTTTTTAAGGTTCAGCTATTCATTGCAGAAACTTGGTGAACCATCAAAGGAGCTCAGTATTTATTTTAGAGTGAACCCTGTATAGATGGGCCCCATTCCTCATACAAAGACTGATGCACAGTTGACTCTGTTGTGTCTGCCCATGTATGGGATCTGTATAGAGGAATGGAGGATGAGTTAACAGAGCATGTTTGTGACGCTTTTGCTAATAGCTTGTTAATGGTTAGGTTTTGCAGTTCTATGCTAACAAATTAATCTTGGCAGGTCAACATCTTTAATTTTGGATCTTAATATTTATGGATATTTCCATTTTGTCTAAATACACCTATCAAAACATTTATTGACATCTGCAATAACATTTGTGTGTATGCTAACTTTAAGTCCTGTCAGTAATACTTTCACACAAACGTGCACATCCCAGCTGAGATCTCCAAATATTTGCCTGAGAAATATGTTTTATTAGGTTGCAAAGGCTTGCTGGGAAGATTTGTTTAAAGAACAAAAACTGTGGGCTGGATTTTATCCTATCTGACCCACTGGAAGTGGTAAGGCATGGGAAGTGTGGAAGTTAGAAATCTCCCACACACTGCAGATTTACTCCACAGTGTACATGTAATGTCATGGAAAGGTTTGCCAGCCTGATTGCCAGTCTTGGCTACCAGTTGGGCAGGGAGCAGGTCAGTTGAGGCTGCCACACAGGGTAGGACCTTGCCCACAAGGGTTGATCCCAAGGGTTTGGGGGGGGGGGGGGAAGGGGCGGTGGGAGCGAGTCTTGGAGCTTAAGGTGAGGTGGGTGGGGGCGGTGCAGTTGCTGGTGGGGGGAATTGGGAGCCTCTGGAGAGGTGGGTACCTGTTTGTGAGAGGTTGTCTTGGCAGCATGCTGGATTAAGCAGGTAAATGACAAGGTACCCAGCTGCCTCCTGTGTCTGACAGCCCACTGTTACATTTCAAATGAGGAACAACAATGAGGTTCACAGCCTCATTATAAAACTTAAAGTGCTGACCTGCTTCATTGGAGCAGGTACGTTGTCCTCCCACCTTCCTGTGTCCATTAAAACTAGAGGTGGGCAGGTTGAAGGCGTGCATAAATCATGATTCAGGCTTTTTGCACTTCAACCTCCCAGCCAATCCAAACTTGCCCCTGTTTTGAAGTTATGGTTCTGTTTGTGCTTCAATGAATTTAACCAGCTGAACCTTACAAAGTAGGAAGGAGTTAGGTTAAAATCCCTGCTTCGTGTTGAGTTAACAAGGGTGAAATTCAAGGTGTTGTAATTGGCCTTAATTATACTGGATTGATGAAGGGCAAAAGTTAATCTGGATTCTTGTCAATGTTCAACAACCCCTGTTGAAAGTTTCCAGGACAGGTGAGGACATGATTAGACTTGGATAGTAATGTTCCATAGAGTTGCATAGTTGCCTGAAATTCATCAGAACGTGGCTCATGAATGAATAAATGTTTGCTTGGGTGAAGTACTAGAAAATACCTGAAATGTATGTCAGCAAGATGTTCATGCCTTTGAAGAGAGGAGGACAGCAAAGAATAAAAATAATATTTCCCCACAGACCCCTAGTATATTTGCATTTTGTGGTGACATCAGTTCCACTAAACCTCATCTGGTTTGTTCATTATAAATTGGAAACCATACCAAATATTTTTCTACTACAGTGGCATTGAAACTCATGTAATATTTTATTTTTGCAGCCCAAAAAATGATTGGCCAAATCCTAATTTAGTTATCCAAAGGAACCTTCACATGTTCAGTGCATTCAGCCACTATTTAGTTGTTTCTGTGGCCATAAATGTTGAGGTCTTATTTATGTATGTTCTTTCTGATCCATACAGTTTACGTGTCAACCTGGACATGGGAAAGATGGTTTACAGCTTGATGATTCGGAAAGACTCTAAAATTCCTGGCACTTTGGTACGGGCCAGCACCATTCCAGAGCAGCTTGGGAGAATTTCTTATGTACTCACAGACAAGACAGGTAATGGTTATATACAAACATACGAAATAGGAGTAGAAGCAGGCCATTCGATCTCTCGAGCCTGCTCTGCCCTTCAATAAGATCATGGCTGATCTGTTTGTGTTTCGAGTTCCACATTCCCATCTACCTCTGATAACCTTTGATTCCTTTGCTTAACAAGAATTTATCTACCTCCCCCTTAAAAGTATTCAATGACCCTGCCTCCACCGCTTTCTGAGGCAGCGAGTTCCAAAGTCACACAGCCCTCTGGATAGCATTCTATTAGCCTCCTTGATTACTTGCTGTGCCTGCATATTAACTTTTTGTGACTCATGCACGAGAGCACCTAGATCCCTCTCCACCTCGGAATTCTATGTTGGGATTGCGTTCTGATGTCCATCCACAAGCACTTTCAAGATTATCAAGGCCATAGGGAGGCTAAGGAAGAGGGTTTATTAGATGATAAAAAGGATAAGAGGCTCTAGTTAGGAGAAGGGAATTGAAAAGCTGGAGCTTTTCATCAAAGCAAAGAAGATTGCGAGAAGATTTATGTTCAAAATTAAAAGAGGCTTTGATAAAGTAAACTTGGATAAACTTCCATTTCCATTGTTCGGTGAGTCAGCAGTGGGCATAAAATTAAGATCGCTGCAAAAAGAACAAAGGGAGAGATTATAAGTTTTTTTTCACACAGTGGTAAGATTTGGAATGCTGCATCAGCAGCAGGGGAAGCAGAATCCATAATGGTTTTCAAAGGCATAGTGGATGAAAATTTGTAAAACAAAGATTTGTAAGGATATAAGATTAGGTAGGTATCTCTTTCAGAGAACCACACAGGCACAATGGGCCAAATGGCCTCCTCCTGTGCTGTAAAATTGTATGACTAAGATTCACTGTGAGCATTGATGTTGTAACACAGCATCCTGTACTGCCCCAGCAACTTTCTAATAATGAGCTGCCTGTCTCTGAAGAAGAATAAAGAGTTTTGAATAAAATCTGAGACAAAATAAACATAGCTGACTGAGCAATCCCCTCAGGAAGTGAAACATTTAATATTTTTTTCTGTTGCTGTTCCTTAAATCGCTCTGTTACCTTCTTCCTTCAGGCAGCTTTTTAGCTCGTGATCACCAGACCAAAATATTATTGCAGGCTTGAATTTTGTTGTTTTAAAGAGACAGAAAATCCCTTTTATGTTCTTGGGTGCGTTATAACCTTTTGTGGAAAACTAATGAAGTTTTTCATAAATGAATAGATCACTGTTTTTAATGTTATGAATTTGGACCTTAGGAAAACTAGGGTGAGTGACAAACGGATTATGGAGTTCTGTGCTTTCCCTTTTTGAGGAGAAATAGCCTCTGGTCAGAAATATTCTGCTTCTTCCCAATTCTTCTGCTGGCAAGTAAGGAGAGGACATATACACTGAATTGTAAAACTTTAACAGGAAAGGAGACATTCAAGATTCAGATTTACTAATCTTTAAAAGTTGATGAAGCTGTAAAAAAGAATAGACATTCATATAGGCTGCTAGATTTATAAATGGGGCACAGAATACAAAAGCAAAGATGCAATGCTAAACCAAGACAAATTATTGGTTAGGTCTGAGTTCAAATAGTATGTTCAGTTTTGGCTGCCTTGCGTTAGGAAAGATATCAAGGTGATGCAGAGGAAACTCAGTAAGATTACACAAGAGCTGAGGCTCTCTGACATAACTGTAATCTAGAGCTGGATTTTCAAGCTGGGGTTTGGAAACCCGATGCTCGGATCATTTTCAAGTCCGGACCTTATTTATTTATTTATTTTTATTCATTCATGGGATGTGGGCTTCGCTGGCTGGGCCAGCATTTACCACCCACCCCTAATTGCCCTTGAGAAGGTGGTGATGAGCTGCCTTCTTGAACCGCTGCAATCCTTGTGGTGTAAGTACACCCACAGTGCTGTTAGGAAGGGAGTTCCAGGATTTTGACCCAGCGACAGTGAAGGAACGGCGATATATTTCCAAATTAGGATGGTGAGTGACTTGAAGATGAACTTCCAGGTGGTGGTGTTCCCAACTATCTGCTGCCCTTGTCCTTCTGGGCGTCCTATGTTGCTCATGCGACACTATTTTAATAGGCAAAGCCCCAATTGGACCAGAGACAAGTTTGATGCTCAAGTAGTGCTGCCAGCCACTGCCTGGGGGCAAGAACTGGCTCTGGAGTGCAATGCTCAAAGGCATCCAGTAGCCATGACTGGGTATGCCATTGTCTTGCAGATTGGAGCACGCAGGAGAACAGAGGGCCAGCAACCTCACGGTGCATACAAGTGGCCAAACAGTTACTCAAGTCGAAAATTGCAGCACGTTTTGGAGGCATCAGAAGATGGGCACACCATCCGGCAGCGCAATTTTCAAAGCATGTGCGCACCTGACCTCACGCGCATGGGCATTTGAAAACCTAGCACCTTTGTCTTGGGGTACTGAAACGTTGTGAGAGAGTGTTAAGTCGCAGATATCTTCTTAATGTCAAGCAGTCAAATCGCTTGCTGAAAGGACTTCCCATGGGTGTCCCCAAGAAGGCGTAATATAAACTATATTAAAGGATGATAATCCAACCATTCTAATCCCAAACCATCTGGATCTGGAATGCATTTTGTATTGGATAATTTCCTGAAGTGTGAGCACTTCAAATTTTCTACACCTGACAAACCTTTAGATCAGGTTAAAAATGTGCTTTTATGAAAATTCCATTTATGGAAAGACTATGTAAAAACCATAATAATCATATTATTTAGAATAGGGCCCTGATTAATGCCATGACCTCATCTCTCTTGGGTCTCATCAGTGGTATAATTTGTCTGTGAAAGGTGGAGTGTTGTCTCCAACAAATTGGATTTTGCAAATTTCCTAAAAGTTTGGCCTGTTTTTTTGGGGTCCCAGGGAGTGTGCTGGGAGGTGTGAGTAGTGGGTTGGGGAAGGGGGTAGAATGGGTGACAACGGGGTAAGTGGCAGGAGCTGGTGTGCCCATCGCCATCCTGCCGCCATGCGGCAGAAAAAATAATGGATGGCCGCCCAGTCTTTAGACCAATTGAGGCCTTTAAGTGTCCAATTAAGTGCTTCTTCCCACCACTGCTATTTTTACCAGTGGTGAGTGGGCACTTTGCCATGTGGAGAGAACACCAGGTATACCCTGGCGGCCTCCTTGCAGGTTTGGGGCACGGGGAGAGCTCCTGATTGGGCACCCTGCGTCTCACGGAGGGCTTACCACTTTGCTAGGATTGCTGCCTTGGAAACACGTTAACTGTCTTTATGAATGACCTTCCCATGGCTTCCACTGGCGTTGTTGGGACTGTAACCATCTGATTGGCTGGCGGCTCTTGTGGGTGGGACCTCATCCCTTAAAGACATGGGAGCCCTGACTGCAGGCAGTTGGCTGCCTTCTACACATAAAATCGGATCGGGGCTCCTACAACTGGCCAAGGCGGTGTTATTCCTGACTTTCCAATCAGTGGATGGGGCCACTGCTGCCCTATAAAATCCCAGCCATCTTGACTCTGGTCTGCCTGTGGAAGGCAGGGTGGGGGGTAATTGAAAGAAGAGATTTATTTTTTCAAATATAGATGCTGCAATGGAGACAAATTAGCGTAACCGTTGTTTTAATATAGTATTTAGTATGCCAGTTTTTTTCTCCGACTACTGGAAGTTATCAGTTTGTAGATAGGAAGCCAGGTAATTTCTCTCCAACTACTGGAAGTTATCAGTTTGTAGATAGGAAGCCAGGTAATTTCTCTCCGACTACTGGAAGTTATCAGTTTGTAGATAGGAAGCCAGGTAATTTCTAAGCTGGGATGTAGTTCCCCAAGTGGCCCAGTTGGTAAGTGCAACACCTCCATATTAAATCTCATTCTGTGCTGAATTGGATACGGTTGGCTGGCCAGTACTAAGTGCTACACTTATTTTTTGTAGCCCTGAATTAAGAAGGGGAATTGGGGCACAACAATTGACCCCTGCATTCCCTGTGCTAGGAAGGGATAAGTAACCAGCCACTCTTGATCGCAGTCCATTGACACCTGCTGAAAAGTGTTTGCAGGTAATTTTGACTTTCATGGAGTGGTGTAAAACAGGGGAAGTGAATGGCTAGCCCATATTACATCTCTCTCAATTTTTAATTTCAGATTAAAAATCAGGAGAGCTATAAAGTGGACTCCCAATTTGCTGTCATCCATCATATACAGTTGCACTAAGGCAGAATTATACTCTGTATCTGGGGTCAGGTGAATACAGTGTCATGTTGAATGATGTTGTCTTCCAATGGACATAATCACAATCACTGAGTGCCTAGGTACTGACTTGAAGGCAGTCGGATAAGAAACTGAACTGTACTTCCATAAATTTCCAAGATCTCACATCTTTAACTTGGCCTTTCCATTTCACAGGAACTCTTACGAAGAATGAGATGCAGTTCAGGCGTCTTCATCTGGGTACAGTATCTTATGGGATGGATTCTATGGATGAAGTAGAGAGCCATGTTTTTAGTGCATATACACAGGTAATAGTGTTGCAAATGACGAGTTTCTACCAATGCTGTTTACTGCTCAGACTAATAATTTACCGTAGGCCCCTGATCTCCATTACTGAGGAAACGAACAGTGAAACTCTAGATGCCTTTCAGTGATTTATAAAGCCTATGACATCATCATGGCTTTGGTGTGCTCCTTTCTCATTTGTTCTGTACAGTTGTTTACACTGATTATTATGATGTTTAATTTCTTAATTCATTTATTATCAAAATTTCCTTCACTTATTATTCAAGTTTCAACATCCCAGATAATTTATTAACTTCTAGTTATTTGACTGTATTTTACAGTGTGAGAGGGACTGCACTTTGGCGTAACAGGTCAACACAGTGAATTTTGTTTGAATCCTGTTGAAAGTGTGATTATCTACTCTCCTGTGGTATATACAGTGATTAACCTTGCAATGGAGAGCAGGAGAGTCCCATGTCAGCTGAATGAACCAGGACAGCAGATGTGATCTAGCATTAGCAAAAGTTCCAGGTCCTGTTATATATGTACACATGTGAGTGATGACAGCAGGGATATGATTGGACTCTGATGTGATTCATACCCATTTGACTAGCCTACTGCTACATTTTGTCTAGGTTCAATACATCAAGAAAGGTGAAGGTACCTGAGAGTGCCTGGTACCTGTGAAACTATACCCAGCCATGAGTCAATTCTTCAAAACAGAAGAGAAGTGAAAGGGAGGAAAATACAAGTGTGTGAACATCTGGCTTGTGAATGAACCGTCAGCCTTATACGCTGTGTATTACTTTCACTCCGTCATTTCCTATTGCCATTGGGTTCCATCATCCCAACCGTTCCTTTATCCCTTTCATTACTACTAGCTCTTTATAATTTATTGTATTTCCTGTGCAATATTTTTAAGCCCCATCTGAAAGGACCCATGCCTTTTGTAATGCCAATTTGTTGCAGCATCTGTTTGAGGTCTTTAGGCAATTAAAGTAAAACTCTGGTAACTTAATCTGATTGTCAGTCACTAATGCAAAATATCCCATTCCAAGTGAAAAATACAATCTAACTCAAAATAGTTTGTGTCCCAGAGTCAAGTTACCCATGTAGAGTTAATGTCTAAACTCTCATTTAAACAGTGGTTCTTTATTCTAAATAACAAGAGCCCATGAACTGTACACTCCTATCCAGGATTTCTCAACTTCCTTCCACTTCTTTGTTAGCAATTTTACTTGTATCCCCCCACTCACTTTGTCCCTTTCACTTCTGCTGGAGGCATTGATTTCATACTAGGATATGAGTTCAGGGACACTTGTCATTCTGTAGTACTGCACAAAGTTGGCCATTATTTGATGTGCTGAGCCCCAGTGGTGAGTGTTGGCTGTTTAATTTGGCTGCAGAGTCACCACAGCCAGTCAAATTTTGCTTTCACCTAAGACCCACAAATGTGCATTTCTATCTATGTTTGCTGGATGCTAGTCAAAAGCAGGAATCCAGGTTGATTTTCACCCCTCTAATCTAAGGACGCTAAGCCACATTTAGAAGCGCTATTGGCACCCTAGCTGAGATCATGGCCTGAATCTTCTGGTCGGCATGTGGGGGCGGGTCCCGCTCGCTGACATGTAAAATGACGCGCAGTGATATCGGGCGTGCGTCCCAATGTCACCACGCGCCATTCCGATCTTCAGTTCGGTGGGCGCGCACCGGAGTCAGCTGCACGCCCGCCGAACTGTCAAAGGCCTATTCAGGCCATTTAAAAAGTAATTGAAACAATTGACAGGGCTGCCTGTCCAACCTTAAGGTTGGCGGGCAGGCGAAGAGTCCAGGCAGCCTTCGCGTTTATCATGAAACCTCATCCACGGGTGGGATGAAGTTTCATGAAGGATTTATAAATCAAAAAAATTTTTATATTAAAACTAATTGACATGTCCCAGCTCATGTGAGACTGTCACACGAGGGGACATGTCTGACATTTTTTTTTTCTTCAATAATGAAAAATTTAAATTAATCCCCCTGAGGCAGCTCCATGCCTCAGGGAAATTTCTGCGCTCTTTCACGCCCATGCGCAGAAGAGCGCAGGCATCGACTCTCCCTCCTCCCCCTGCCCGCACATGGAGCGGAGCGCTCAGCGCTTCTGGGTGCACTTCATGCTAGGCGGGCTTTAATTGGCCCATAAAATGGCAGTGCGCAGCCAATTACGGGCGGCGATTGGCTGCGTGCCTGCTCCCGCTCAGCACCCCCGATGGGGAAACAATTCTCCCCCATATGACGTGGTACAGAAAGAGGTTTAAATTGTCAATCTTTTTGGTTCATTTATCCATTATATAAGGTTGCTGAGCTGTGGAGAGTCCCAGCTAGCCTCTGAGTGTCCCAATTACATGTCACTATGTGACTAACCTGAGGGCCTGTTCATGCTTTTTTCAGTGGCTAAAACAATGATTTCAAACATTTGGATTTTGAGATGTAGCAATCTATTGGTGGCAAAACATTGGGAATGTAGAAAATGTCCACCTAATGATCACCTGTGAGCATGCAGTGATAAACGTATTATAGCAGCAAAAATATCTTAACTGTAAAACTCTATCCAATTTCTTTGAACAACTAGGGGCAACTGAGGATTTTTATTCTTCTAACTGACTAGCCTGACTCTATTTCCCACTTCATTCGTGTAAAATGCTCCCTAGCTACAAACTCCTGCTGTTAGCTGTCAGAAATTGCAATGGCACAACATAGCTATCATTAATCTTGCAATAGAAGCATAAACTATCAATTCCACCGTCAGGCTAACCTATTCTGGGATATTAAGCTACCATGAAGTAAAGTAAGCTCGATATGTTTTGCTCAGAGCTGTTGGGACAAGCATTATGATTTTTCAAGTTCTCTGTTGGTACAAATGATGATAAATAGATACTGCTCAGGGTCCTGCACCTTTAAGAGCATTAGGCCGGAATTTTCCATTCCCATTGATGTCAGGCGTCATGACAGGCATGAGTGGACAATATGGCGGGAAGGCCAAAAATCAGATTTTATGCCGCCATGAAACCAATTTGCAATTGCCCGCTCCACAGCCAATGGCAGGCCACATTTCCCACTGCCGCAAGTCAGGGACATCACTTTAATACATCTGCATCTAATTATAAGCCCTGCTGACCGGAATCATCCCATCCATGTCAAATTTGCCGCCCACGTCGGTGGGAAAACATGCTGGCCCAGAACACGTCTTGACAAGTGTGACGTGCAGAAGTTGGAATTACTGTTAGGGCCTTGCTCACGTCGTGGACATCCGAGGAGAAGATGATGCTGGAGCCCCACAGCTACTGGACCCTGGAGGAACATGTGCACCGCATGCTGGGTAGATTCTCATGGACATAACTCCTCTGTGAAACAGCTCACGGAAGGTGGAAGCTCTCTGTTGATGTCTGGGGGCTGCTTTGGGACATCGGTGTCTTGGTCGTGGTATACTATGGATGATCATCGAGGGGGTGGAGAGGAAGGTCCCAGCTGTGAGTGGGAGAGGAAGGTGTATCGGGGAGGGTGGGAGAGAAAGGTCTAGGCTTGACTGGGAGAGGAGCGTGTGCGGAGGGGGTGAAGTTGGGACAGGGGAACGAGGGGGGTGAGATTTTTGGGGGAAACAAAGGTGTTAGGGGGTGTGAGGTTGGGGGATGAGCGAGTACAGAGGGTGTAATGGGGGAGAATGTGGAAACTGAGGAGGTAGGTGCAAGGGGGGAGGAAGGTGTAAGGGAAGGAGCCTGGGAGAGGAAGGACTTCAGAGGGAGGCAGGAGTCTGGGGGGGATGAAGGAGTCCAGTTGGAGGAAAGAGTAAGGGTGGAGGAAGGGTAAAGGTGGGGGAGGAGGTGGAAATGTCCAGGTGAACGTGCAAGGGGGGGTTCTGTGGAGTCGATGGCTGCCTTCTGGGGAGTGAACTGAGGGTGACTGTGGTTGGAGGGATTGGTGAGTATGAGGTGGGGGTGGGCAGAGTGAGCCAGAAGGGTGGGAAGGTGAGGGTGCGACGCTAGTGGTCAAAGGGACAGCAAGGATGGTTGGTGGGGATTCGGAAGCAGACACGGACTCTGGGGGTGGGAAGGAGGTGGTCGGGGAGGTCAATGTGAAAGGGAGTGGGATTCTCAGGACGATAGGAAACATGCACCTGGACATCCTGGAATGGCAAGGGTTCTGGTTGGTAGGTGACGGTGGGGAGGTGGAAGGTGATGCCGGGGGGGTCAACAGTGATGGGGGCAAAGGACATGAATGACTGGGAGAGGGGAAAGGTCGGGGAGCTGAAAACATACCTTGCAACTGCCATGCTTCTGAAATCGAAAGTGAGCAGAGCCGCGTGTTGGACGGCACAGGTGCTGCATGGGAATGTGATCAGTGAATAGGCGGAGATGCAGGTCAGCTCAGATGGACAACTGAGAAAGAATCCCAGCAGGCAGCATTGAAAATGCTCAGGACATTGAGATGAGTGTGATGGACGAAGCCCCCGTGTGTGTGTGGGAGAGAGCTTGCATGAGGCTCTGAAAAGCCCTGTCACTTCTCCCTCCAGAATCACGTGTGGTCTAGCTGCATGCAGTTTAACTGCTAGTGGTGGAGGGGGATGCATGGGGAGGATTCGCGAAACATAGAAACTAGGAGCAGGAGTAGGCCATTCAGTCCTTCGAGCCTGCTCTGCCATTCAATATGATCATGGCTGATCCTCTATCTCAATGCCATGTTCCTGTTTTCTCTCCATACCCCTTGATGCTCCTAATATACAAAAATTTATCCATTTCTTTCTTGAATATGCTCAGTGAGCCAGCATCCACAGCCTTCTGTGGTAGAGAATTCCACAGGTTGACCACCCTTTGAGTGAAGAAATGTTTCGCATCTCAGTCCTAAATGGCCTGCCCCATATCCTGAGACTGTGGCCCCTGGTTCTAGACTCCCCAACCAGGAAAAACATCCTCCCTGCACCTGGTCTGTCTAGCCCTGTTAGAATTTTATACATTTCAATCAGATCCCCTCTCATTCTTTTAAACTCTAGTGAATACAGGCCCAGTTGAACCAATCTCTCCTCATACAACAGTCCTGCCATCCTCGGAATCAGCCTCGTGAACCTTTGCTGCACTCCTCTATGGCATGTACATCCTTTCTTAGGTAGGGAGACCAAACCTGCATGCAATACTCCAGATGTGGTCTCACCAAGGCCCTGTATAAAACTGAAGTAAGACATCCCTACTTCTGAACTCAAATCCTCTTGCAATGAAGGCCAACACATAATTTGCCTTCCTAATTGCTCACTGCACCTACCCGTATACTTTCATTGACTGGTGTACAAGGACACCCAGATCCCTTTGTACATCCACATTTCCCAATATATCACCATTTAAAAAATACTCTGCTTTTCTGTTTTTCACACTGAAGCGTATCACTTCACATTTATCCACATTATATTGCATTATATGCCATGTGTTTTCCCACACGCACAAATTGTCTAAATCGCCCTCACAACTCACAACCAGCTTTGTGTTGTTAGCAAACTTGGAGATATTGCAAAACAAAAACAGAAACAGAAATACCTGGAAAAACTCAGCAGGTCTGGCAGCATCAGTGGAGAAGAGTACAGTTGACGTTTCGAGTCCACATGACCCCTCAACAGAACTGAATATGGAGATATTGCATTTGGTTTCCTCATCCAAGTCATTTCTGTATATCGTGAGTAGCTGGGGCCCAAGTACTGATCCCTGCGGAAATCACTAGTCACCGCCTGCCATCCTGAAAAAGACCCATTTATTCCCACACTCTGTTTCCGGTCTGTCAACCAATTCTCACTCCTTACCAGTATATTACCCCCAATCCCATGTGCTTTAATTTTGCCTACTAGTCTCTTATGTGGGACCTTATCGAAAGCCTTCTTGAAATCCAAATACACCACATCCATTGGTTCTCCCTTCTCTATTCTACTAGTTACATCCTGAAAAAACTCCAGTCAAAAAACTCTAGTTAAGCATGATTTCCCTTTCATAAACACATGCTGACTTTGTCTAACCCCTTTAATGCTTTCCAAGTGTTCTGTTGCCACGTCTTTTATAATAGACTCTGGCCTTTCCCCGCTACTGATGTTAGGCTAACTGGTCTGTAATTCTCTGCTTTTACTCTCCCTCCTTTTTTTTAAATAGTGGGGTTACATTTGCCACTCTCCAATCTGTAGGAACTGCTCCAGAGTCTATAGAATTTTGGAAGACGACTACCAATGCATCCAATATTTCCAGGGCCACTTCCTTTAGTATTCTGGGATGTAGATTATCAGGCCATGGGGATTTTTAAGCCTTTAACCCCATTAATTTCTCTAGCACCAATGCTGATTTTCTTCAATTCCTCCCTCTCACTACACCCTTGGTTCCCTAACATTTCTGGGGAATTATTTGTGTTGTCTTTTGTGATGATAGAGCCAAAATATGTGTTCAATTCTTCTGCCATTTCTTTGTTCCCCATTATAATTTCCCCCGTTTCTGACTGTAAGGGACCTACATTTGCCTTTGCTAATCTTTTTCTCTTCACATATTAATAGCAGCTTTTACAGTCAGTTTTTATGTTCACTGCAAGTTTACTCTCATACTGCACTTTCCCCTTCTTGATCAATCTTCTTGTCTACTTTTGCTGAATTCTAAACTGCTTCCAATCCTCAGGCTTGCTGCTTTTTCTGGCAATTTGATATGTCTCCCCTTTGGATCTAATACTATCCCTAATTTCTTTTGTAATCCATGGTTAGCCATCTTTCCTGTTTTATTTTTTGCGCCAGACAGGAATGAATAATTGTTGTAATTCATGCATACATTTCTTAAATATTAGTCATTCCCTATCCACCATCAACCCTTTTAGTAAGGTTCCCTAATCCATCATTGCCAACTCACACCTCATACTCTTGTAGTTCCCTTTATTTAGATTCAGGACCCTAGTTTCGGATTCAACTTCTTCACTCTCCATCTTAATGAACAATTCTATCATTTTATGGTCGCTCTTCCCCAAGGGAACCCGCACAACAAGATTGTTAATTAATCCTTTCTCACTGCACAATACCCCGTCTAGGATAGCCTGCTCCCTAGTTATTCCTCAACATATTGGTCTTAAAAACCATTACATACACACTCCAGGAAATCCTCCTCCACAATATTTTGGCTAGTTTGGTTTGCCCAATCTATATGTAGATTAAAGTCATCCATGATTACGGTTCTACCCTTATTGCATGTGTCTCTAATTTCCTGTTTAATGCCTTCCCTTACATCTCTGTTACTGTTTGGGAGCCTTTAGACAACCCCCACCAACATTTTCTGCCCCTTGGTGTTTCTTTTCTCCAACTAAACAGATTCCACGGCTTGATTTTCCAAGCCAATATCCTTCCTCACTATTGCATTGATTTCCTCCTTTACTAACAGTGCTACCCCATCTTCTTTCCATATTTGTCTGTCCTTCCTAACTATTGAATACCCCTGGATGTTCCGTTCCCATCCTTGGTCACTCTGCAGCCATGTCTCCATAATTGCAACTATGTCACAACTGTTAATATCTATTTGCGCTGTTAATTCATCTATCTTATTACGAATGCTCCGTGCATACAGTGCCTTTAGACTTGTATTTTTAACCTTGTTAGTCATCTTAGCTTTATTTTGCACTATGACCCCATTTGTTTCTCGCCCTTGTTTTTTCTGCCTTCCATTTTTGCTTCTTACTTTCCTGTCTTTCGTTTCTATTCTTTTCGTTTCCCCTTCCTCTGTCACCCTGTTCAGGTTTCCACCCCCCTGCCATTCTAGTTTAAACCCTCCCCAACAGCACTAGCAAACACCCACCCCGCCGAGGATATTGATCCCAGTCCTGCCCAGATGCAACCCGTTCTGTGTGTACTGGTCCCCCCTTCCCCAGAACTGGTCCCAATATCCCAGGAATCTGAATCTCTCTCCACTACACCATTTCTTCAGCCACGTATTCATCTGATATATCCTATTATTTCTACTCTCGCTAGCACCTGTAAATGAAGCTGAAAGACACCATTGCACATGATTCAGTGGAAGTGAATACATTTTCAGATTATAAGGTGACACAACGTGTTCATCCGTGCAACCATGTGATCAGAAATTCTTAATTTTTCTAGGCCTACCACATCTTCTAGGTGCTGCCCTGACATCCGCAGCAGGGGTGGAGACAGCCTGTGCAATGGTTGGCTCTGTTGCCTTTGATGATTTTGGCATGTGTTCTCTGGAGAGCCGAGGCCTTGAGGGCCATGGCTTGCTTTGGTTATCCTCCTGTGGGCCCGCTGCTCCCTCTACGGTGACAGAAGACGAGGTTCAGGGGGTCACAGGCAAAGAGGTCTCAGAGGAGAGGACAGCCTCTGAGATCCCTGAGCGGATGACCCAGGGGTGTCCAGCTGCCACTCATACTCCCTTTGGGTGCCCGAGGGCCCCGGCCTGACTCCTTGAGGGGAAGGAGCACCTGGGAGGACATCGAGGTTCCCCACTTCCCTCTCACGTTGCCACTGCAGGAATTCACCCATGGCTATCACAATTGATTGCAGGTCTGCACGTACCTCCGCATTCTGCTGCACCAGGGACTCCATGGCATTCACTATCTTTCACATGGAGACCTCCATACGTGCACATGTGGGCACCGCTTCATCAGAGAGCAAGCGGATGCTCCCTCCGACTCGTGCGCCACTCTTTTGAGGGTTTCCAACAGCTCTGCGTGATGTTCCCCCGCCTTCTGCTGACTCTCCAGGATGAGTTGGAAGGCCGAATCCAGAGGCTCGTCATCAGACTTGGACCTCACAGATGCCTCTGGCTCAGCACTCCTCCAAGTGCCAGGGAGCTTAGTCGAACCTGCCCCCTCCTGCTGCGGACACACGTCCGTGTGGTGACCAACAGATTGTGAACCCAAGCTTGCTCTAGATCTAGGTCCCACAGAGGTGTGTGTCTCTGTGCTGGTGGAGGGTGTGGGTAAGCACTGTGACGGGTCTTCCAGGCTGCTTATTGACAATGTTAGAAACGTAGGCCCCTTTGAGAGCAAACCTGGACAAGCTTCAGAGTGAATTGAGAGCAGATGATGTTCATTGAAGCCTGTACTGCATTTTCCCTTCATTTGCGTCTGAACAGGGAAAGGATCCAGAAGAGAAGAGTGGAAACTGATATTCATACTGAACTATAGTTTAACATAGAACAGTTGTAATTCACAGAATGTCTTCTGCTGCCTGATTCAGTTAATGGATATCCACCTATTAAACACTTATTTTCAGCTCTTCACTGGAGGAAGTGTCCTCTTGGCTGGAGCTGTGGACCTGGAAGGAGCTGAGGGACTGGCTGGCTGAGGGTGTCGGTCGCTTGGCAGAGCTCCCTGCAAACCAAAGTAGAGATAATTAGTGCATAACAGCAGAGTCAAAAGCAAGAGAGATAGCACTCACAATTGTGTTGAGGGAGGGATGATGTGGTGCAGGATCCTCACGCGGGTGTTCGCCTCTGACCTCACAGTCGCTGCAGGCACGATCCACATCCTCACCAGTCAGCACGATGGCACGCTCCTCAAAGTGAGTGAGGGACCGAATGTGGGCCACTCCGCCCCTGGTCTGGGACCCCACCCTGCTGTTGTGAGCCAGCTTCTCCTGCATGGGAACAGATGGAGAGAGTGTGAGCAGGACACATGGCAGTGTGTGGAATGTTTGTGTGGCGAGTGGAGCCATGGACAGGAATGAGGATGCGAGCTCCAGAGGATATGAGCCTGATGGAGGTGTGAGGGTGTGTGAGAGAGTTAGCGGTGTTGTCCCTTGAGGTGTGAGATCCCTGTGGATTAGTGATGGGTTTGTGAGTGTGAGAGTTGGGTGTGATGAGAAGAGTGACTTACCCTGGTGGAACAGATGAGACCATTCATCCTCTTCCTTCAGTGGATGGCTGTCCTCTTTTGCAGGGCGTTGGTGCTGACCTCCGCTGCCACTGCCTCCCATGCTGGATTGGTGACCGGGGTAGAGGACCTTGTGGTGGGCGTCCAGTAGGCGCTCAAGGGAGATGTCACTAAACCTGGGGGCAGCACGCTTCCTCCCTTTGGCAGCCATCAGTTTCCAGCAGCTCCGTATCACTTGAAGAGTGCTCGCTCTGTGCAGGAGCGCTCTTTAAATATGGCACCTGATTTACTGAAGGCCTGAGGTGACCGTGAGGTGAGCGAATCAGAGGCCACCCTGCCAGCAACCCGGAGTGTTTCCCAGGAATGCATAAGTAATGAGGTGGAATGGGGCAATACAGTGTGAAAAGCTGTCATTGCGGCCAGCGGGTAAAATGTCCTTTTTTCCAGTCCGCTACAACACTTAGTGCAAATCTGGGACGATGATGTCCTTAGTCAATCGTACAATCTCTTGTTTCTTCTTGCATGCATTTTGAAACTTTTTTATTTAATTTGCTGGAGTGTGGGTAACATTGGCACTAGATTCACTAAGGACGTTGAAGTGGGTCACTTCAGAGGGAATTGAGTGAACCATGTACATTGGTGTGGGACTGACCAGATTGTGTAAGGATGGTGGGTTTCCCTTTCCTATAGGACATTAGTAAACCAGTTGGGTTTAACAATAATCTGGCATTTTTCATCATTTCACTAGCATTAATCCATGCCAAACTTGTTATTGATATTTTGTCATTGATACTTACCCTGTTTAATCTGAATTAATTTCAAGTTTGGCAATGCCAAATGTAAAAGTGCCTAGGATATATATTTGTTTTCTATCATTATAATAATGGTTACTGTACTCGGGGACAAATTGCATCATTCAGACCAGCCTAACTTGTTTTGACGATAACCAATGCTTTTGTTAGCTTCAAATTGCAAATTGCTTCCAGTTTGTTTGCACTGTTCTCTGTCCCCCCTCAATAATGGTGTACGCAAAGCATGTGCTAAATTAAAATGGGATTTTCTTGTTTTCTAGACACCGGCTTCACAGGATAAGCCCCCCTCAACAGCACCTAAAATACGTAAAACTGTCAGCGTCCGTGTTCATGAAGCAGTGAAAGCGATTGCGCTGTGCCATAATGTTACACCCGTCTACGAGTCTCATGGCCCTGACTCAACTGACCGAGCTGAAGCTGAGCAAAACTATGAGGATGCGTGTCGGATTTACCAAGCAGCCAGTCCAGATGAGGTTAGTCCTTCTCATCTACCCAGTAGTGTAACTTCCTTCTCCAGCAATTGTCCTTCACCATGAGACCCAATTCCACTTGCACTGAGCTGGGTTTACCTTTTATTATTAATTTTTTTCGAAGTTTGTTAGATAATATCCTCCATACTTTCAGATGCTGAGCTTGTTAGTTCATGAATTTTTTTGCTAAGTGGTATAAAGTGGAAGTCCATAATTCTACGGACTAGAATAGCAGTGATTTATTTTTTACTATCTCTCTGGGATGCACAGGGGGACACTGACAATCTGAAGCTGACTACTTCATGGTGTGTGAGAGCAGCTGAAGTTGATGTTGCTTTTCCTCCAAATTTGTGCGAAATTGCAGGTTTCACTTTGAAATATGACAAAAATCAACGTTGTGAGAAATAGAATAAATTTGCATTGATGCTGTCGGCAGTTGAGATTATGGCATACTTTGGGACAGTGTAGCAGCAGGTGCACCTCAATAGGGACTGTGTGATTCAATACAGGTTCTGAAGTTTAAAATGGATTTCCTTCCCCAGAACACATACCTGATGTGCACATGCTAGTGCCAAAGCTGGGCTGGTCCAGTTTCAGGCAAATGTTCCAGATTTTGTGATGAACTCATAATTCAGACCCATGCATTGATTTACCAGCCAGCCATTAAGATTGCTTTGTAAAATGATTACTTTGAACTCTGGTAGATTGCTGTAACTACTGAAACAATATGTTTGAACCAAAGATTTGTGTTGAGATTTAAATATTAGAATGTAATCTGCACATATATTAAATAAGAACTCTTTTCTCCAAACTGGAGGTAGATTCTGATTCAGTGTTAATAACATCTCTGCCTGTTACTCTCCTTATTGACATTGTCATCTGGGGCAAAATCTTCCCCCCCGTTGGGAGGGGAAGTGCAGGTGCGGCCGCGGGCGGGCCACCTTCCGATTGGCGCCCCAAGTCGGGGGGGTGGGGGGGGGGGTGGGGGGGCGCCATTTTGCGTGGGCAGGCCAATTAAGGCTCGCCCAGTGTGACGTCCACCAGGAAGCGCTATGCGCTCCCTGTGCAGGCGGTGGGGGGACTCCCTCAGCTGGGAGTGCACTCTTTCGCGCATGCGCACAAAAGTGCGCACAGACCTCCCTGAGCCAAAGTGCTGCCTCAGGGAGATCATCTCCCAATTTGAAACTTCAAATGAAGGTTTTTAAAAAATTTCCCTGCTATGTCCCCTTATGTGACACTGTCACATGAGTTGGGACATGTCCATAACTTTTATTGAAACCTTTAATAAAAATTTAAATACCCTCATGAAACCTCATCCTGCCCGTGGATCAGGTTTCATGCTTTTTCTGAGGCCCGCCTGGCAGGTTAATTCGTTTTTTAATGGCCTTAATAGGCCGTTGACAGTTCGGCGGGTGCACAGCCGACTCGGCTGCACGCCCACCAAACTGAAGTCTAAATGATGCAGGGCGACGTCGGGATTCACGCCCGACGTATCCCCGTGTCATTTTAAAGGGGGCCCCACCCCTGCTCGCCGACCGGAAAACGTTGCCCCTGGTTTCTAATCAAATGTTCTTCATATCTGGCCATATTGATTAAAGAATACACACGGTACAAATGTGATTTTAATGAAAAGATTAAAAAAATCTATTTCAGTTTTAAACTATTTGGAGTAATTATAGATCATATCATTTTGCTCTGTCAGCCAGTTTGAAATTTTGAAACAAAAACAGAATTACCTGGAAAAACTCAGCAGGTCTGGCAGCATCGGCGGAGAAGAAAAGAGTTGACATTTCGAGTCCTCATGAAGGGTCATGAGGACTCGAAACGTCGACTCTTTTCTTCTCCGCCGATGCTGCCAGACCTGCTGAGTTTTTCCAGGTAATTCTGTTTTTGTTTTGGATTTCCAGCATCTGCAGTAGTTTTTTGTTTTGAAATTTTGAATGCTGGGAATAGACCAGCTTTTGTGACTTCTTCTGTCACCCACAAGGCATAAACCATACAAGCCCTATTTAGTTACTATCTATAACCACAAGAGCTAAAATTCAACTCATTACACACATCTCTAATACTATAAAAGAGAGGTGATAGATAGTAATGGGCTGTGGGTGTAAGTGTCTAACGGTGAACTTGTTTTTAATAAGCATGCTTAGGTAAAACATTTTGCAGCAATTGAGATGCATAAAAAAATATTTTGAAAAATTCTGTGGCCAGTGGCCACAAAAATATCTTGCTATGGTCCATTTTCAGGTGCATAACTGATGGCACACATCTATTGTGTGCCCAAGCTAGGAGGCCTCAGATATCACTGTGATAGTTGTAGTGAGTTGCTGAATGCACCCCTATGGCCAGAATCAATATTGGTTGTTTGCCTTGCCAGCAGTGGTCCCCTCAGTAAGTCCTAGGAGGGAGGGAAGAGATGAAAAGGGAATGATTGAGGGTCATTATCTGCCCCCTGGGAACTAGGATTACTAGTTTTATTCCACAATCTCCCCCTACCTTTCCCAAATGGTTGAGCTTTACCAGTGAACAATTTGGTAACGGTGGGCATTGGACCTTGTTAGAATCTCATCCTCGCCTGATGTGTTCATTTTGCATTGGCCAGCAGTGGTTGTTGGATAATGATGATGGATGAGAACCCATGTTGAATTTCCATCTCATCCTGGGACAATGGGGCCACTTGCTTATTTCAGGTGAGATGAAGGTGCTTTTATATTGTGCTAGTGTCACTGAGACTTGATAAAATGATTGTTCCTATCAACTTGTTTCAGCAATTCCTGGCAGTTTTACATTTTGCTTCCAGTTGGCTGTGAGAGTCCCCAACTTGAAACAGGTCTTGTGTGGCATATAAGTATCTTATTACAGAGATCAATCCTCAGACCCTTCTGGTTTCTATGACTCAAACATTCATTGGATAAACTCACTGAGCCATCAATGCAATCTGTGTTCTTCCTCCTAATTCCTATCATTAAAACTAGCTGTGAGAATAAGTGATTTCATGAAGCTATTATTAAAATATATAAGTCAAAGGTCTTCATGTTTTGAGTCCTGCGGTTAAAAATGAGTCATTTCATTTGATTTAGCTATGTATATTTGAAACCTACACTATGTTGTGGAGTACAGTGAATCTCAAAATCTATTGCAGGAATTATGCATGATTTTGCCAATGGTAGACTCATTTATTGCAGTGCCCTTCTTTCTGGTCTTTCATCATGCACTCTCCAGAAATCTGAATTGGACCAAACTGCAGCCACTCATATCCTCTGTCAAATTAATTCCGGATCACCAGTCATCCCTGTCCTTGCTAATCTACACTGATTCCTTGTACCCAATGTATTATATGTAAATAGTTGGTCTACAAATCCCTCTGATTCTGGCATTTTGGAATCCTCTCTCCCCACCCCACCCCTGCCACAATCCTTTCGTTACATTGCTAGTGGTTAAGCCTTAGTATCAGACTATGGAACTCCTTTCCTAAAGTCCTTCCCCTCCTTATCAATTGCTCTATTTTTTAAATTGCTTTCTCAAACCCATCATGTCAACTAGATTTTCACTCAGCCCTTCTGATGTTTTCCACTATGGCTCAGCATCTGTGTCTGTGTTTCGATTTGTGGATGAAATTCACATTTGGGACTTTTAATATTTAGACAAAGATATATAAATGCAAGTGGTTTGTACCATTGGAAGGAAAACCAAACATAATCTAACTCTGGGGTGCACTCTCCAGCCTCCTTTGGTTATTTATCCAGTTTTTAAAAATATAATTATATTACCATTGCTCTTGGCCAGTTCTGATAAGCAAACACCTGTCCATTTGACAAGACTTAAAATGTGCCTTTATTAAAATACCTGGGTAATTTCATGCAAACTCGTTTACAAGGAATAACACACAAATGTGGTAGTGTTCCTTGTTCATATGGCAGGACCCCCGGCCAATCCTGTGAATTCCCGCCATGCCGGAGAAAGAGCGGGGAAGTGGGCGACTAGTGGAGTTGTTCTTACAGAGAGCTGGCGCAAATACGACAATCCAAATGGCCTACTTATGTGCTGTAACCATTCTATAATTCATTCTATGATCCTATGACAATTGTTTCTGGCCTCAGTGGAGGGGGGGTGACGCCATCTGATGTTGTCGGTGGTGCATATAGTATTGTGACATATTGAAAAATGTTGCTCTTATGCACTCCGACTAGTTTGAGAACCAGTTTGGATGTTCAAGGTGAAAGCGGGTGATGACACCTGTTGCTTCTATAGCACCTTCCTGGTCCAAGGTTCAGTAGCAGTGGGAACTAAAATCTAATAAGAAGTGATAAAAAAAATCATAGTGTATAGAAAAAAAGCATTAATCTAAAGCTGATTCTGGCAAAAGTGTTTTTTAAAATCAGGAGCTCACAGAAACCCTCCTCATCTGATTGTAAATATTTCTGCAATATAGTAATTTATTTCTATTGTTCAGTCCATTTTGACGGCATGAAGGTGCATTGAGCACCTCATGAATTTTTGTTTTTTTACTAATCTGATGTGAATTAGGGACAAAGCTTTTGGAGCTTTTAAGGCCTCGTTATCTGGTGGAATAATCAAAATTCTTGGTTTTATATATAAAAAAGGAATAATTTGCATATCAATAATACCCACTGTACCCCTTGTATTCACAATGTCTGAAGAGCTTCAGGGCCCAATCAGGCTGCATTTCAGTCTTTTATCCCTATTAAAGTTTGTATTAGATACATTCGCTATTCAGAGAGATAACTATTGGTGGCTCTGGGTTCTCAGTTGTATTACTTTAGTGTACTGTGTCTGCTTTATTGATGCTGCACAATCAAAATTCAGCGTATATGTTCTATTTTGAAATCTGCAATGGAAATTCAGTGCTCAGAGGGCTAAAATAGTGTTGAACGCTTTGCTTTGACAAACTCCTTCGGTATCGTTGAAGGGCCAAGATCTTGATGCCAAGTCTGCCCTAGCTTTTGACAGTAGGGATTGCACCATGATACCCTTATGATGATTTAAAGGGTTATATTGATGTTGTGATTAAATTATTCATGGACAGATGGTTAAAGGGAGGAGTTGACGTTTCGAGTCCTCATGACCCTTCAACAGAACTGTTCTGTTGAAGGGTCATGAGGACTCGAAACGTCAACTCTTTTCTTCTCCGCCGATGCTGCCAGACCTGCTGAGTTTTTCCAGGTAATTCTGTTTTTGTTTTGGATTTCCAGCAGCCGCAGTTTTTTGTTTTTATCTATGGTTAAAGGGAGGGGCTAACATGTTGAGAAAGGAAACTGAATATCATACAGCACAAAGGGAAGTGTGACCCTTTTGAACAATGGATCCATTTTGTACCTTTCACATGCACCTGCCATTTTCATGACTATTTCACATCAATTGTAAAACATCTCATGTTATGGTACTGAGCCGTACTGTCTAGAAAGGTGCAAGTTTGCTCTCTCAAATGGCCTCAGGTCGGAGTTGGCTGGGGAGTGAAAGACTATTAACCGAGGTTCCTGTTCATGACTTTTATCCAGTGATTGCTGCTTCACTCAGGAATCCCACCTGAGACTCTCCTGGCCTGTATGGTTCAGCTAAGCTTTTACATCATGAACTCACTGTGCTATCAGAGGAGCCCCTCCTGCTTCTGGATGCAGTTGTGAACCTCACCTAACTTTATGGCTGATAAATCCTAGTTCTATTTTGCCTGCTACCCAGACCCTTGAGAACCAAGGGCTGAATTTTATGGGCCACCCATGGGTGGGAAAGCAGGCGGTAGACCCCTTTGTTAGGGCACTGTTCCATTGGTGGCAACCCCACCACTGGCCCGCATGCCCCTGCCCCCAGCAAAATTTTACGAGCAGAAGGGGAGGCGCTGGGCAGGTCACCCACCCCTGTCCCACTTGAGGCCTTTAAATGTCCCACTCCCGGAAACCAAGAACTGTGATTGTACTCGAAAGAGTTGCAATCTGTGACTGTTGATAACTCGAAAGAGTTTGAGGCCTTTAAATGGACAATTAATGCCCAATTAAGGGCTTCATCCTGCTTTGATTTAACGAATGGCAGGAGAGGCTGGCGCTCAATGTGCAAACTAGCAGTTTAATCCTGTGGGGCTGCTGACCAACTGCTGCCTCTTGCTGGGGAATTGGAGGGCCTTTTCCATAGTTTTTCCCCCTTGTTTACTCCCCTTCTTCTCCCCCCACCCTCCTCCCAACTCTATCTTACATGCCCCAAACCCCCACCAGAGTCTGTCAGCCTGGCCCCAGCAAGATCGTGGACATACCTGACTATCCGGGCCCATTGCTGAACACCACTTCCTTGACTTACCTGCAGCACCAACAATGGTCACTGCTCCTCCTGAAGTTGCTGGTGTGCAGAGCTGCTGGCCTCCAATTGACCAACACCTCCATGAGGTGAGACTTGCTTCTGGAGACGGAAGGAAACCACGCCTCATACTAATTAAAAGGGTGTTGCCCCAAAAAATTAAAGAGGGGCAAGCCAGCTGAGCAGAGGCAGGCTCGCCCCAATATTTATGCTGGAGTGTAGGGAGCCTGCCCCCGTTTTTGAAGGGATTTTTCGAGGCTTCAAAGGTCAACTGATACGCTGACATCTGTGGTAGAGTGTCAGATACAAATATGACATGAGTAGTAATCAGAAAATACAGGTTTTTTTAATGCAAGCACCATTCCATAAGATCATCGCTGATCTGTTTGTGTTTCAAATTCCACATTCCGATCTACCCCTCAGGGAATCTATATACCTCTGCTTTAAAAATATTCAATAACCTTGTCTCCACCCTTCTGAGGCAGAGTTCCAAAGTCGCACAATCCTCAGAGAAAAAAAAAAATTCCTCACCTCTGTCCTAAAAGGGCAAACCCTAATTTGAAAACTGTGCCCTCTAGTTCTGGACTCACCCACAAGAGGAAACATCCTTTCCGCATCCACCTTCTCAAGACCGTTCAGGATCTTATGTATTTTAATCAAGTCACCCCTCACTCATCTAAACTCCAGTGGAAACAAGCACAGTTTGTCTAACACATCCTCATGAGACAACCGCTCATTCCAGATATCAGTCTAGTAAACCTCCTCTGAACCATTTCCAACGCATTAAATGAGACCAAAACTACACACAATATTCGCGATGTGGTCTCACCAATGCCCTGTATAACTGAAGCATAACATCCTTATTTTTATGTTCAATTCTTATCGTAATAAAGGATAGCATCCCATTAACCTTCTTAATTACTTTCTATACCTGTATACTAACGTTCTGTGACTCATGCACTAGAACACCTAGATCCCTTTGCACCTCATAATTCTGCAGTCGTTCTCTATTTAAGTAATACTCTGCTTTTTCATTCTTCCTGCCAAAGTGAACAACTTCACATTTTTCCACATTATACTCCATCTGCCACATTTTTGCCCACTCAACCTATCTATATCCATCTGCAACCTCCTTATGTCCTCTTCACAACATACTTTTGTTGTGTCATTTGCAAATTTAGCTACCATGCCATCACTCCTCTCATCTAAGTCATTGGTATAAATAGTAAAAGGCTGAGGCCCCAGCACAGACCTCTGCGGGACTCCACTAAGAAAAAGATCCATTTTCGCATACTTACTGTTTTCTGCCAGCCAGCCAATCTTCTATCAATGCTAATATGTTATCCCCTACGCCATGAGCTTTTACTCTCCGCAATAACCTTTGATGTGATACCTTATCAAATGCCTTCTAGAAATCCAAGTACAGTATGTCTACAGGCTCCTCTTTATCCACAGCGCATGTTACTCCTTCAAAGAACTCCAATAAATTGGTTAAACATGATTTACCTTTGTCAATTCAGGAACACCAGAAGAGCTAGTTGTTCACATTCTAGGACAGACAATTGGTGATGAATACCAAAGCTGCTTTTTTCTCGTGTTAAACCATCTAGAAGTGACAGAGGTCAGAAATATGATATCTCCCCAGTGTTCCAGCTAAATTACAGTGAAATCATAATAGTATCATTCCTGCTTGACGCCAGCTTGCATTTAGCAAGAGAGCTTCAATACTCTGATTTCAGTGATGGATGACAAGGCAGGAAGGAGTTGTGTTAGTGGCCTGAGGAGTGCAAAGGTCAGAAACTGAATTGTAAAAGTTCATTGAATGTTCAGTGCCTTTTCAAATCTTCGGCACCACTGGGTCAAAGGTGAGAGACTGGGTTTGATCTTTTATGATAATTTAATCATGTGGAAGATGGCCATTTTCTGTACAAGAAAAACTGATATCAAAGACATTTGATTTTGTATGAGGATGTGATTTGTTCGACAGTCATCATTGAGCCCACTTGCAGCTTTATTAAAGCAGTTAGATGAATGTGGATGTCCAAGGCACATTTCAAACTATCCTTTCAATTCAGCAGCAGTTTTTCATAGCATTGTTACAAGATATTTACACTTTCCTCCCCTATTTTCTGATAGCTTTGTCATGTACACCATCACTGGCCTGGTGTGTAGTTGACAACAATCTACTTGGCTTTTACAGTGACATTCTGAAGTTGCTCATTAGGTTTTGCAGGGCAGGCTTGAGTAACTTTTTCCAATTTTTTTACTCCTTCCACTGGGGAAGTAAGTGCCTGGTGTTTGAGTAGTGACCCGCTAAATTGAAGGCACAAGTTGCTCCTATACACTGGCAATTACCAGTTTGGGAATGCACCATGATGTTGTGCTGGCCCTATTTTTGAAACTTTATGGAAATATAGGGCAGAATTTTGCCGTCAGCGAGCAGGGAGCGGGGCCCGCTCGCCAACGCGTAAAATGACACGGGATGACGTCAGACGGAACCCCCGACATCATCCCGGCCCATTTAAATTTTCAGGAAGGCCTGAAATGGCCAATTGAGGCCATTGACAGGATCAATTATACAATTAAAGGACCTGCCTGTCCAACCTTAAGGTTGGTGGGCAGGCCAGGAGCCCCTTGGCAAATAGATAAAACATGAAGATTAAAGCAAAATACTGCGGATGCTGGAAATCTGAAACAAAAATAAAAATAGCTGGAAAAATTCAGCAGGTCTGACAGCATCTGCGGAGAGGAATACAGTTAACGTTTCGAGTCCGTATGACTCTTCATCAGAACTGAGGGAATATAGAAATTAGGTGAAATATAAGCTGGTTGAGGGGGGTGGGACAGGTAGAGCTGGGTAGAGGGCCAGTGATAGGTGGAGGCAAAGGAGAGATTGCCAAAGATGTCATAGACAAAAGGGCAAAAGGGTGTTAACGGTGGTGATATTAGCTAAGAAATGTGCTAATGGTGACATTAAGGGATAAAACATGAAACCTCATCCACGGGTGGGATGAGGATTCATGTAGGGTTTTAAAAAGTTTAATAAAGTTTTTATGTAAATTATAAACATGTCATAATGTTAGGGAATTTTTTTCTTCTATTTTTCATATTTTTCAAAGTGTAAGTGATCTCCCTGAGGCAGCATTTAGCCTCAGGGAGATGTGCACTCTTTCGTGCGCATGCGCGAAAGAGCGCACCCTCATTTTTGGGGAATCCCCCCTGCCCGCACAGGGAGCGCATAGTGCTTCCCACCAGACGTCATGCTGGGCGGGCCTTAATTGGCCTGGCCATGTAAAATGGCGGCGTGGCCCGCTTCTCCGGCGGGGATCGGTTCCCTGCCCGCTGGAGATTGGGTCGGGTCCGCCCGCCCGACAGGCAGAAAATTCTGCCCATAATTGAAATAATTAGTTCTTGCCAATATTCTTCACTCCATTCCCTAACTCCTCTGATGGTGTTGGCTTGCTTACTGGTGGGCTGTCATCTTTGTGGATCTTGCTCAAGTAACCATTTATACATGTGTGAGTAATGAGATTGAGTAGAGGCGGACTGTTTTATCAAGGAGAGTGTCACAGCCAAAATTGAATCCACTCTCACATATTGTATGTGGTATTGTAGTACTGATTTGCCTCTGCTCGTTTCTCCATGCCTCACGGTCTTGCGCTTTTCTTTTCAGTTGCTCGTAGAGCCTCCCATTTTCAATTTCAATGAGCAACATGACTAGGGAAGAGAATACATGAGGAGGTTTCCCATTGCCTGCCTCATGTGCTTAAAGGAAACACAAGTCCTTTTCCTGGAGGATTCTCCACCTGTAAGCAGCCGTTGTCTAGCCCTTCCACAACCACCAAAAATCCGCAAGTTCCGCCGTTGGCCATGGCTCATAACCCTGAGCATGGGTCCCTTATCTGGGCCTGGAATGACTTATAAAAGGGCAGGGACAACCACCCCCTGAGGTTTCAAATGAGCCTGCTACCCTGTATATGCATGCAGGTTTTTCAAGGGTTGCCAGGTAGTGACTAAAAGCTGGGACAGTGCCCATTCCCACCCCCCAGGTCTACATGTGGCACAACAGGTGGTCCTTAATGGGACTGGTGCAGGCCACAACCAGAAAGATAAGTTTGTTAAAATAGTTAATGGAATATGGAGCCGGTAGGAGCAGGAGTGATTGACCCAAACCCAGATTAAAGCCGTGGGCTAATGTCAGCCACTACTTGCTCTTATCATGAATATGACATCACCACCCAATCATGACCTGATCAGGAAATGCCGCTGCCACGATTATGGTTGTCCCCCCCCTCATCTGGTCCCCTTTAAAGTCCTGAGTGAGAGTCATTGCCAGTAAAGCAATAACCTGATCGATAAAACAGGTTGTCTAGGGGGTACCTATTAGGTGTCCACCGCTTGCTGGTTGGATGATGATGCTGGAAGCCCAGTATTGGTTGCATACATGGCCTATCCATTCCAGACATAGGGTTGCATTCCTGCTTGCTAACATTACTAAATTTTGACCTCAAAATGTCCCATCCTCTGTCATTTATGCTGAATGTTAGTTATTCCAGCATAGAACTGGTGTCCACAGTTGCTAAGTGTTGCCTTTTAGTGCTAAAACAAATTTAAAGAGATAAGCTTATGTTGCTGTTAAGAGCTTATGATGGAGGCTTTTTTTTTTGTTTATCATTGTTGCCACTTTACCAGGTGAGAAGCCGCCTGTTCCATTTTCGAGATGGGTTATAATGGGTTTCAAATCACAGATCCCGCCTTCTTTGCTTCTTGGAAGAGAAGTAGGAACATAGAAAGGACAGGGACTCTGTAGGTGCCCAGCACCCAGTGCGGATGCACCCACACATAGTATACAGGCAAAGGTATACCTGCATTTAAGTGAGGAACAATGCCTTTAGAAGTGCTACTTTGCAAAGGAAGTTGTCACAAAGTTTGCTTTTTCTCTTGCAAGCAGACCTGCAGCCCACTTCCATTATATGCACCATTCTGGCAGTGGTGGTTAAGGTTTTAACTGCTTTTAACTTCTTGTTCTGCTAAAAGGAGATCTACAACAAAAGCTTAAATAGCTGCACACAGCTGCAACGAACATCACAGATGCACTGTTTTCAGGACTTAACAATATTATCGGCTTCCCCACGGACAACTGGGGCCAACTTGGTAGAACAGTGTAATTGACAGTGTCAGGGTTCTCCAAGGTCCAGCTGTTTGCAGCAATCGCCCAACACCAGTCAACAGGAAAGAATATGTTTAATGTATAGCTTTCTTGCAACCATGTAAGTACATTTCACTGCTCTGAAATCTGGGTTTCTTTTGGAATTTAACCATGCTGCCACTCTTTAAGGAAGACGAGTCTTGGCAGGATCCCTGAAGATCTCTACAACCACGGCTGTTGACACTAGTGCACATTCCCAGGTTCGCCCGCTAAACACCACAGTAAATTTATCACCGGAATCATTACAGAACACATTGTAGGTTATAGGTCAATGACCTGCTACAAGTATCTGGATTGATCTGAGGCATCATGCACACGCACTTGCTCTTCATCAGCGTCACTGGACAATGATCTGGAACAGGAACTCTAACCAAACACACCATCCCCTCCCCTCCTCTGTCAGCCTTCCGAAGGGTCCACTCCTCTATCACCCCCAACACTTCATCCCCTTTGCCTGCCACCTTCCCATGCAATCGCAGGAGGTGTAATGCCTAGCCCTTTACCTCCTCCCTCCTCACTGTCCAAGACCCCAAACACTCCTTCCAGGTGAAGCAGCAATTTACTTGTACTTATTTCAATTTACTCTCCATTCGTCATTCACAATGCGATCTCCTCTACACTGGGGAGACTAAACGCAGACTGGGTGACTGCTTTGCAGAACAACTTCGCTCAGTCCACAAGCATGGTCCCGGCCTTCCGGTTGTTTGTCATTTCAGTTCATCATCTTGCTCTTATGATTACACTTCTGTCCTCGGCCTGCTGCAATGTTCCAGTGAAGCCCAACACAAGCTGGAGGAACAGCACCTCATCTTCTGATTGGACATTTTACAGCCTTCTGGACTCAACATTGAGTTCAATCACTTCAGACCAGGAACTCTGTCCTTTATTTTGATGTTTTTTTCCCCCCAGGTTTGATTCTTGTTCTCATGTTTTTGCTTTAAGACAGCACTGACCTTTATTCTGCTATTAACATTTACTCTGGACCAATGCTTTGTATCTTTAATACTATCTTAAACATCCCCTTTGCCTTATGCTCCATGGTATCTTTGTCATTTAATCTCCCCTGCCTTTTAACCTACCCCTAATCTTCTCTCTTGCTGCACTGGCCCCTTTCTCAACAAAATAAAATCCATCACATTTCTACCTATCTTCAGTTCCGAAGAAGAGTCATATTGGACTTGAAACATTAATGGTTTTTCTCTCCACAGATGTTGCCAGACCTGCTGAGTTTTCCAGCACTTTCTGTTTTTATTCCGGGAACCCTCACCCTAGCTGAGGATCTCTGAGCTTGCCGAAGCTCCATTGATCATATCTGGGACCTACTGGGTTTGTACATCTCAAACCTTTACTTGGCAATGTATTTACCAACTTAGTCATTAACAGAGGTTACAGGGCCAGCATTTTAAATGTGATGAACCAGCCAGACTACAGGGGAACATTCTACATTAGTGCCCCCTGACTTCAGTTCAAAATGTGTATATGGTGAAGTTATGGGTTGAGTATCATATGCTCCTCCAGGTGATCTCGGACAGAAGTCCAAATAGTACACTCAGATACACTGTCAACTGAAGGAGACTTCATGGACATAATAATCCCTTATATAAAAAAGGAAGGTAAAGGAGCACCAGTTTAGAACAGTTACCTTTTACCTCTTTACGCTTAATTTGAATACTGAAAATCTCCTGTGCTTGACGACTGTTTAGATTTATGCTTGAAGTTAGACAATCTCCATTCCTTGGACCTGAGTCCACAGCACAACACGGCTCTCAAATTACCAAAATTACCATGATTTTTCAACACGGATGATCCATTTAGATAATGGCAATGTAACACAATCAGATTAATGGAGATGGCTATGTTGGAGAGGGTGGTGGGAGGGAAAAGTGATTCTGTTGCTTTTCACTCACACCGTGGGCTAGAATTTGCTGTCAAAATATTGACGAGGCTTGCTATTGATGGGTAAATGGTACAGTGTGGAGCAGATGCAAGTTTAAGGCAGAGATGAGGAGGGTCATGAATCTTTGGAATTCTCTACCCCAGAGAGCTGTGGAGGTTGAGTCATTGAATATATTCCAGGCTGTGATAGAAAGATTTTTGAGCCACAAGTGAATTGAGGGTTATGGGGAACAGGCAGGACAGTGGAGTTGAGGAAAGATCAGTTATGGTCTTACTGAATGGCAGGGCAGGCTTTAAGGACCTTATGACCTACTCCTGCCTATGTTTCTTAAGTCCTGATGTTTAAGTGTGAATATCCAAAAGTTACTGTCCAGGTTAGAGCTCCACATTTAGCAACAAAAACAGTATGTTGTCCTTCGGCTCCCAATTATTTTTATAGACTTGCTGTATTTGCCTATTAATTGCCATTACACTCACCACAGAAAGTTAAGTCTTAGCATTATTAGCTCAAGTACGCTTTAACAACATGGCAAGTATTAATGACTGCCAATTAAACTCTGGCACCAAAAATTAATTGTTCCAAGTGTGTTTACTTTTGAAATGGAAAAGATTGATGACTCAAGTCTGTTCTTAGTTTTTATCTGGTCAGATGTATACAGTTAGAGCTTACAAAAAGACTCCTGAATTGCTCAGAGCATTTTCTAAAGGAAATTGTTTTCATTTATGTATAGCCAATCTCTCTTTGGAGAATTTAACAGTTTTGTTTAATCTTGCCCTCTCACCATAAACTTTCGCCGATCTTTTATGATAAAATCTGACCCAGTGCTTCAGGATATGCAAACAGGCTCCTGTTATTTTATCACCCTAGCCCTTGGAGATTTCCACAACATCATGATTTCCTACATTTTTATTTGCAATTAATATTTGGAAGAATTTTGTTACTTTATATGCAATGCCATGTAGTAGCTCTAAAAGAATGGTATAACTGTAGTGGCTAATATCAATTCATTTGATGACAAACTGGCTGACTGCATCTGGAAATTATTGTTTTAAAGTCACACTTCCAGCAAGCAACCCAATCTGTCAGCACGGACATTCAAGATTGCTTTTGTTGACATGATATTGTTGCATCTTGGGTAGGAAAATGTCAGGTTGTGGGCTAAAGGTCAAAGATGTAAGCAAAGCGGGCTAATGTTATTTATTAACAAAAGTAAACATGGCCTGTAACTGGACCCAGTTTGTTCATTTGAGTAAAGGAAGCTTTAGGAGTTTTGGAGGTGATGCTCATTCCACCATCTGGAAGCTAATGGCTGATGTAGGAGTGGTCTGAAGAAAGGATAAGTTAACGGCACAGTTTGATCTCGTCAAGTTCTGAAAATGTAATTGTACCATTCATAAGAATTTTATGATTTATATTACTTTGAGAAACCATATAGTGAAAAAAGGAGTCCTCTCCAGCAGGGGGTTGGGTGCAGAGTGGAATGGTACTACATGGAGAGCAGAGTTTTTGCATCTTTTTATATTACTAAAGCTTAGTTGTTCATTACTTCACATACTTGACTATGATTCAAGAACTTGGAACATCACAAAGGGTTGAGTGTGCTGAAATAGTGACTTATTCCATTCATTTCCAAAATGGTCTTAATTGCTAACATAGTCCTTCACTATTGAACTGTTATCTTTTTGTCTCTTTCTGCGCTGTAACTTTTCTATGGTTCTATCTTTTTAACAATAACCAAAGGACAGTTGAGATTGGAGTGAGTCAAAAGAAAAGTGCATTTTTGGCTTTGTAATTTTTGTAGTTGATGAGTAATGTAGAGTATAGATTGTTAACCACGAGCTGCAAAGATGATGAAGTGCGAGTTCTATCGACATGTCAGGTTTTATTTTTAACTGAGTACTCTAGTGAACAAGGAGGATTGTGAAAGACTTATGATGCAGCTTTGTGCTCTGGACACAGCACGGACTATGGGCCTGACAACAGCCTGGCTGTATAACAACAACCTACATTAATGTAGTGCACTTAACATAGTGAAACATCCTAAGCTGCTTAACCAGAATAACATCAATAAAAACAACGAATCATCAAGGGGAATGCCAGGATTGATGACCAAAAGCTTGTATGTAGGTGTGAAAAAACACCGTAAAAGAGGAGGGAGAGATAGAGAGTCAAAGAAGTTTAGGAAGGGAATTCAAGAGCTTGGGGTCAAGGCCGCCAACAGTGGTGGAGGTATTGAAATCAAGATTGTGGAAGAGCTGGTTGCCAAGGATGGAAACGCTGGTCTGGGAACAGAGTTTCTGGAGGGAGCCAAAGACAATGGCTTCAGTATTCCTAATATTTGGTTGGAGAAAGTTTCTGTTCATCCAATATTAAATGTTAGACAAGCAATGTGCCAAATCATAGGCCTGAATTTTACGCTCGCCTGCCGGCGGGGTTGGGAGGGGGGCGGAGGGTGGTGGGGGGGAGGAGTGTGAAATTGAAGGGTTGGGATTCCCTCTGGGTTCCCGCCTGCCCTAACCACACATCAATTTTACGCTGGGGTGGGCAAGGTCTCAGATGGGAAGCCCTTTCCATCTCAGCCTCAAGTTTTAGGCTGGCGGGAGGATTGACCTTGCATCGTGGAAGCCCGAAAATCAACAGACTTAGATCTCGGGCGGGGAGTGGGGGAGGCACCTCCATCAGAAGCCCCCTTCTGAAGTCCGGCGCCCACCGCTTAAGGTCGGGCGGCCTCTGGACCTCCACCCCGTCCTCTCCCCCGAGACCCTGATCACCCACTTCGCACCCCCCCCCCCCAGGTCTTCCCTACCGTCCCCACCTGGGGTCCTTTTAAACTTACCTGAGCCTCTGGTGCCTGCACTTAGTCTCAGGCATCCTCATGCATTTCCTGTTCAGTCCACTGCAGCTCTTGTCGCTGCAGGGACTGGAGAGCTGCCACCCAATCAGATTGGGGCACTCGGAGTCAGATGGCATGAAGCGAGATCCCACCATCTGAAAAATTCAGGCCTCAGACAGTGAAGAGTGAAGAGATCCAAAGATTGGTGGTGAGATAGAGCTGAGTATCATCGACATACGTGTGGAACCTCATGTGTCTAGGGGATATCACTGAGGTAAATATATAGATACGAAATAGAAGGGGCGGGCAAGGATAGATCCTTGGGGCAACCCAGAGGTAGGAGTGAGAGTAGGAGTCATTGCAGCTGATTTTGTAGCTATGGTTCAACAAGTAAGAATGAAATCAAGCTAGGGCAGTTCCACCAGGGGAGCGATGTTGGAGGAAAATAGTATGGTTAACTGTGTTGAAAGCTGTTGACAGGTCAAAGAGAGACAATTTACCACAGTCACAATCACAAAATATGTCATTTGTGACTTTGACAAGGACTGTTTTAGTGGCTAGGCCAGAGACTTTATTGAAGGTATTTAAATGTGTAAGTGTGGATGAAGTGGGGCAGGTATTTGGGAAGCAACAGTGCATTCAAGAGCTTTGGAGAGGAAAGGAATGTTGCAGATTGGGAGATTACAGTGATAGAGGGGTCAAGGGTAGCGACATTGTGAGAAGAGGGGTGATGACAACAGATTTGCAGGATGGTGGGAGGGAATTTAGGAACATATGGCCTAGGAGCAGGAGTAGGCCATTTGGCCCTTCAAGCCTACTCCACTATTCATTACGAGATCATTGCTAATCTGATTGTGATCTCAACTCCACTTTCCTGTCTGCCCCCCATAAGCCTTGACTCCCTTGTCTATCGAAAATCTGTCTAACTCTGCCTTGAATAAATTCAATGACCCAGCCTCCACTGCTTTCTTGGGAAGAGATCTCCACAAACTAAGAACCCTCTGAGAGAAAAAAATTCTCCTCATCTCCATCTTAAAAGGGAGATCCCTTATTTTTAAATTGCGTCCCCTAGTTCTATTCTCCTGCCCAAGAGGAAACATCCTCCTGGTATCTGCCCTGTCAAGTCCCCTCAGGATCTTATTTGTTTCAATTGGATCACCTCTCATTCTTCTAATCTCCCGTGGGTATAGGCCCAACCTTTCTTGATAAGATAAGCCCTTCCTCCCAGGACTGAGTCGAGTGAACCTTCTCTGAACTACTTCTAATGCAATTATATCACTTTTCAAATACGAAGACCAAGACTGCACACGGTGCTCGAGCTGTGTTCTCACCAAAACCCTGTACAGCTGCTATAAAACTTCCCAACTTGTATATTCCATTACCCATGCAATAAACGCTGACATTCCATTCATTTTCCTAATCACTTGCTGTACCTGCATACTAACATTTTCTGATTTTATGTATCAGGATACCCAAATCCCTCTGTACCAGTGAGTTCTGCAATCTTTCTCAATTTAAACAGTGTACTGCTTTTTTTCCCTTACTGAAGTGGAAAAGTTCACATTTTCCTGCATTATACTCCATCTGCCAAATTTTTTGCCCACTTAACCTATCCATATCTGTTTGTAAACTCGATAAATTTAGCTGCCATACATTTGGTCCCTTCATACAGTCATTGACATAGATTTTAAATAGTTCAGGCCCCAGCACTGGTCCCCATGGCACTCCATTAGTTGTAGCTTGCCAACTGAAAAAGACTTATTTATCTTTACTCTCTGCTTCCTGTTAGCTACCAATCCTCTATCCATGCTAATATCTTACTCCCTACACCATGAGCTCTTATTTTATGTAGTAACCTTTGATGTGGCGCCTTATTAAATGCCTTTTGGAAATCCAAGTACACCACATCTTCAGATTCCCCTTTGTCCACGTTGCTTGTTACTTCTTCAAAGAACTCTAATAAATTAGTTAAAATGATTTCCCTTTCACAAAACCATGTTAACTCTGCCTGATCACATTATGACTTTTTAAGTATCCTGCTACAACTGCCTTACTAATAGATTCTAGCAATTTCCCTATGACAGATGTTAGCTTTACTAGCCTATAGTTTTCTGCTTTCTGTGTGCCTCCTTTCTTGAATAAAGGTGTCACTTTTGCTATTTTCTGATCTGCTGGGACCCTTCCAGAATTGAAGGAATTTTGGAAAATTGCAACCAATGCATCTATTATCTCCTGGGGGGACTTGTCAGCCGTTAGGTCTAATATTTTTTCTAGTACCTTTTCTCTGGTGATGGTGATTGTTTTAAGCTCCTCCCTCCCTTTCACCTCTTGATTTTCAAGTGTCTTTGGGAAGTTTTCCAAGTTCTATACAGTGAAAACAGACACACACACCTGTTCAATACCTCTGCCATTTCCTTGCTTTCCCTTAATAATTCTCCAGACTTATTCTCTCGAGGACCAAAACTCGCTTTAGTTACTCTTCTCCTATTTAAATACTTGTAGAAACTCTTACTGTTTTTATATTCTAGCTAGCTTTCTCTCATGCTCTAATTTCTTCTTCTTTATTAATTTTTTCATCATTTGTTACTGGTTCTTAAGATCTGCCCAACCTTCTGACCTGCCACAGGTCCACCATGTTCTCTCTCCCTTTGCGCTCTTTTAAACTGGGTCCACTATTTTCTCTCTTTCTCTCTCTCTCACTCTCTCTCTCTCTCTCTGCTCTTTTAAACAGATCCACTGCTCACTCCCTTTGCGTTCTTTATTGACAGTACCCACGGAGAGGGAACTGTTAACAATATGAACTAATGTCAGACTCAGGAAGAAAAGTTGGGTGGTTCGCAGTTTAGTCATGATAGGTTCGAGAGAGTAGGAGTTGGGTCTCAAGGACAAGATGAAGTTGGGCAGAGCATTGGAGGAGTGTTGGAGATCTGTTCTTCAGAACTAGTTTTCCCCCTTCCCCAAGTCATTCCAATTCAACTATCACACTGATGCATCACTGGAAAATGTGAAAAAGGACTGAGTAGATCCATTTGCAAAGCACAGGACAAATCTAACCCGGTCATTTGCAGCGTTATCCGCCTCCTCCAACTCATCAGTAAAGTGATGGAGTCATCTTCTCTCCTCTCTCCCGCTACAATTCTTCCTCTTCCCTCACGATGACGGGGGTGCTGAAATGCTGTAGCACCATGCTGCCCTGCCAGTGCATCAGTCATTACTTTAAGTGACTGGATGGAAAAACCTGCGGTGACTGTCAGCTAGTAATGCAAACTGTTGAAGTGAGTTTATCTCCATGATCAGCAGGTAACTGGTACAGATAAAAGCAGTCAATCCTGCTGATTATTGTGCATGACATTAGATGGTGACATTTAACTTGAATTACAGTACTACAGTTTGAGGCAGAACAAAAATATGCAAAAACCTATAGAATCATTAGTATTTGGAAATATCAGGTTGAGTTAAACATGATGATGAAGCTAAAATGGCTTTGAATGTCTACCCAAAATGACAGCCTTGAATTCCTATCCAATTATTTAGAAGGTACATGGCAGAGATTTTTGTCTTATCATTGCATTTGTGATTGTTGCAACTAGTTACGTGGTTTGGTGACTTTGCTTTTCATTGTCACTTGCCTCCGTATGACTGATTCTGAAACTTTGTAGTCTCACGGATGGATGTTAAAGTAGTCAGTACATATTGCTGATTATCTCTATATTCAGACTGTACATGACATTGAATTATTACAAACATGAAGTTTACAAGTTTGGGACTGTCACTTTAAGGTAAAATGGAAGAATGAGGGTCTGAATGACCTGTTCTGAATTCTGCCCAATAACAAGCCTGGGCAGCTTAGTTATTGAAGGTTAAGGGGGCTTGTGGGGGCAGGTTGTTTTACTGAGAAGATGGTGCTAGATGTTTACACCTGTAGACAATGGTAAGAGCAGTTGTGCTGACTGTGGATAGACTATTAGTTTCCAAGTCTAACAGGTAGCTCTTAGGAATGTAAGGTTTCATCACAGAATCACAGAATTGTTACAGCACAGAACAAGGCCATTCAGCCCATCATGTTTGCACTGGCTCTCCAAATGAGCAATTCACCTAGTGCCACTCTCCCGCCTATGCATTCTTTCTTTTCAGATAACAGTCTAATTCCCTTTTGAATGCTTCAGTTGAACCTGCCTCCACCACACTCTCAAGCATTGCATTCCAGACCCTAACTACTCGCTGTTTGAAAAAGATTTTCCCCATGTTACTTTTGCTTCTTTTACCAGTTACTTTAAATCTGTGTCCTCTTGTTCTCAATCCTTTCACGAGTGGGAATAGTTTCTCCCTATCTACTCTGTCCAGACCCCACGTGATTTTGAATACTTCTATCAAATCTCCTCTCAGCCTTCTCTTCTCCAAGGAAAACAGTCACAGCTTTTCCAATCTACCTTCATAACTAAAGTTCCTCCTCCCTGGAACCATTCTCATGAATCTATTGTGCACTCTCCCCAATACCTTCACATCTTTCCTAAAGCACTGTGCCCAGAACTGGACACAATACTCCAGCTGAGGCCAAACTCGTGTCTTATATAAGTTCAACATAACCTCCTTGCTTTCGGGCTCTATGCCCCTATTAATAAAGCCAAGGATGCTGAATGCTTTATTAACAACTCTCTCAGCCTGTTCTGCCACCTTCAATGACTTACGCACATATGCATCCAGATTCGTCTGCTCCTGCACCCTTTTTAGAATTGTACTTGTCATGATGATAGCTGATCGTGTGTGTGTGTGGACTTGAGTATTAGATACTATATGGTACTCAAATAAGATACTGTAAGGTAAATTTTGTACTTTAACTGAGGCCACCTGACCTGGGGGTGGGGGAGTGCTGCTGTTGAAAGTCAGATCACACATATTAGGGAGTCAGCCAGCATGGCAGATTAAATGATGTTTTTCTTGCAGTTAAATCTGTGACTTTGAGTGTTGTTCTTTCAGCCTGAGATGTGACATTGGTGACGAGGATAAATATGGAGATATTTAGGATTGTGTCATGACATTTGCTGGAGCTGATATGTCTGCAGTCCAGGGGAATGGAACCATTTGATCTGACAGGCGATGCCAGCACCGTCAGCGTGAAATGGAAAACGTGGCTGGAGGTGTTCGAAGCGTAGGCTGACAGTCACAGTCTGCTTTTGGACAGGGTGACAGTGGTGCAGAAAGCACAGTGACAGGCCTTATTGTTGTTCAATGCAAGTGCTTCAGTGAGAGAGACTTTCAGGATGTTACCTGACACGGGAGAAAGGGTGGAATAAGAACGTGCAGTGAAAGCTTTTGAAGAATCCATTATGTGGTGATGCTAAATGCCACATTCCAAAGGCATGTTTAGCATCAGGGGAGACAGAGAGTGAAACAGTTGCCCAATTTGTGACTCATTTGAGGCAGGCTTCAGTTGGATGCAATGTTGCAACAGATCTGAATAACCAGATAATGGATCAGGTTGTCCAACACTAAGTCGGATAACAAAAACAGAATTACCTGGAAAAACTCAGCAGGTCTGGCAGCATCGGTGGAGAAGAAAAGAGTCGACGTTTCGAGTCCACATGATCCTTCAAGTTGAGACATAAGCTGCTGGAAAGGGAGGGTGACTTAACTTTGGTTGACACTTTGAAAATAGCAGCTGCATTGGAAGCAGTAGATGGACAATTTCACAGCACAAAACTTGGTCTCACCTCTGCCATTGGCATGATGAAAGTTGAGGTTAACCGAGTGGCGCAATGAAATCCAGGTGCATGTAAATGTAAACAGCAAAAGCCTGAGAGAGAGTGTTTTAGGTGTGGCAACTTGGGGCACTATGGAAACGATGCCTGCTGCCCTGCCAAGGGAAAGATATGCGGAAAAGCCCATTTAGCCAATACGTGCAGAAGCAAAACTGAACAGAAAGGGAAGCCCTGCAAACCATGTAAAGAAAAGAGATGAAAGTAGCACAACTGTGAGACAAGCTGTGCTTAAATTTTGAAATCTTGTGTGATCTTTTGTCAGTTACTGGAAATTCAAATACCTTTTTAACAATTATCAGTCTCTAAAGGCATCACAACAGAATTTATAAGAGATGATTCTGCAGCTAATCTGAATTGATTGTTAATTGCTGTACTTAATCTCCCTCAGGAAATTATAGAATTAAAGGGCAACAGTCTATGTTACAAGGTCGCCTTGCAGGAACTGTGTTGTTGGCCTGGACCTGATGGTTGATTAGCTTTCTTCAACTAACAATCCCTCCCCCATCACTCTTCAGTTAAGTGACCTTTAAACTCTGAATTCCGGCAGCATGGTTGATGTTCTCTCCCTGTTGTGTTTCAGGTGTCTTTGGTGCAGTGGACAGAGTGTGTAGGACTGACTCTTGTTGGCCGGGATCAATCCTCTATGCAGCTGAGGACACCTGGAGGACATATTCTGAACTTCAGTATCTTGCAGGTGTTTCCATTTACCTACGAGAGCAAGCGCATGGGAATCATTGTCAAAGTAAGTGGTGAAAAAGGATATTGAAATAAATGGTTAAGAGTTAACTAGTGCTATTATAAAGGCAAAATACTGCGGATGCTGGAAATCTGAAACGAAAACAAAAAAATGCTAGAAAAACTGCACCTGTGGAGAGAGAGACAGAGACAGCGTTTCGAGTCTGTATGAGGGTCACTCGAAACATTATCTGTCTCTCTCTCCACAGATGCTGTCAGACCTGCTGAGTTTTTCCAGCATTTTTTGTTTTTGTTAACTAGTGCTGTTCTGTTTGTTCTCGGTTTTTTTCCCCCCATCATTTTACTTGCTGTTTTCTCTATCACCCTTGAAGGCCTTGACTACTAGGTTGGGCTCCTGTTCCACAGGTTCCAATAATCCACCTGTATCACACCTAAGTTGCCATTATTCAATAAGCTAAAGGCCAAATACTGCAGATGCTGGAAATATGAAATATGAGCAGAAAAGGCTGGAAGTTCTCAGCTTGTCAGACCAAGGGTAAATTTCTCTCTCCGCAGCTGCTGCCTTGACCTGCTAGGTATTTCAAGCATTTTCTTTGTTTACATTGTTCATTATTCATGTTGCTATTGTCAGCAAGCTATTTGACTGCAGAGGGCATCATAATCAGGCTGATCCTGTCCTTACCTGATACCAACATATGGATGCATTCAGCTTGGATTGCTAGGTAAGGATCACGTGTGGGTTCTCTAACTGATATTTCCCCTCCTTAGCCCAAGGACACAAAGGCCAACTGCAGATTGAGATCAGATAACCAAACAGAGTCAGGAGAATCAAACCTGGGACCTTCCAGCTCTTCTGGGTGAGGTGCTCATTGGATAAATTTACTAAAACAAGCTTTTGCATTTTTTCCAAGCAGTTTTTTTTCCCCTCCTAAAAGCGCAGCAGGTCAGGCCAGTGATATCCCATGCAAACAGGGGAATGCTTAAAGAATCTCGCCATTTAAGGCCAAAATTAGAACTCTTGTCAAAGCATGGTATTTTAGCAGCACAAATAAATTACAATATTTATCATCTGTTCTGTCCATGTTAATATTTTTAACCACCATTTCCTGTACTGCTGTGGTAAAATACATAAATACTGAACTGTTTAATCTCTCAAACATTTGTCTAAACAAAAACTGTTTATGGTTTACTGTAATTTGAGCAAAATTAGATAAATGCTGACCTCGGCTTATTCTTGAACTCCATTTTGAACCACCAGTTATCTGTCTTTCTGCAGCTTGTTTCAAACTCAGAAAGCTATCATCTAATGTTTTTTCTAATTAAGGGTGACATTTGCCAGTGCAAGGTGCAAGACAAGAGGCATGTATTTGCAGTGAAAAAGCACACATTCATAGAAATGAGTTTGGAGCCCTCTGTTAAAATCGATGATAAATTCGGTTACCCAGCAACCATGGATAGATACTGCCTCATTCTTTTTGTTTAAAAGCTGACGTGGGAGTGTAGTTTAAATGTCAGGAGGCCTTTGTCCTCAGGAAATGACCAAACGTATTTAGCATCTTCCTTGAAGTATTTAATCCAATTATTATTGCATAGAAAAATGATTGTGGGGGTAGGAAATATTTAAAGGTGGCATCACCATGGAGAGTTCAAAATCCTGTGATTCATCGCAGCTCATAACTCACTGAACCCAATGATTTTCTATATGCTTGAACTATAGAGTTTGTTAATCCAGGACTGCTGATCAGAGCTTTGGTGTTTGATAGACACCAGGAAATTTGGTGTTATCTGACGAAGGGGCACAGCCACATTTACAAGGTGTATCCTCAGTTTAATAGGAAGGGCCACTGATGCAGGAACTTTGTGATGCTGAAACTTAAAAAAAATACATTTTTGCCTAATTTCTACTTTTTTTCCCCTTGCTTTTCTCTCCTCCCATTATCTTCTCTCATTGTGTGGAATTCTTTCTGGAATATGGTTCGGCAGGCACAGTGCCTTCCTGGTACTTGCCTATATAACCATTGTTCATGTTTGAATCATGATGGTGAGGGGAACTGGGGTGATGGGGTAGGGAGAGAGTGTGGGCAGGATTTTTGAAAGGTCAAAGGGTTGGGACCAGAGATTGGCGGGCCCAGAATTTCATGCTGCCGGCTGACATGTCAGCTGGAAGGCACCATCTCGCCATCTTCAAGAAAGCCGGGTCTAAATCTGTGCTCTCTGGTAATTGATTCCTCAGCTAGGGGAAACAAGTCTTTCCTATCTACCCTACCTAGGCCCATCATAATTTTGTAAACCTCAATTAGCCTCCTCTGTTCTAAGAAAAACAACCCTAGCCTATCCAATCTATCCTCATATCCTCAACGAAAGTGAGCGATGGTCCTCTAGGGAGAGGGTCTGGGGAATTAATAATGGGAAGTAAGGAAATGGCAGAAACTTTGAACAGATTTTGTCTGTCTTCACTGTAGAAGACACAAATAGCATCGCAGAAACACTTGTAAATCAAGAGGCGAAAGGGTGGGAGGAACTTTAAAAAATTACCACCACCAGGGGAAAGGTGCTGAGAAAACTGTTAGAACTAAAGGCTGACAAATCCCCGGGACCTGATGGCCTCCACCCTTGTGTCTTAAAAGAAGTGGCTGCTGGGATAGCAGGTACATTGGTTGTAATTTTCCAAAATTCTGCAGATTCTAGAAAGGCCCCATCAGATTGGAAAATAGCCTTTTTTAAAAAGTGTATTCTTACATGGGAAGTGGGTATCACTGGCTAGGCAAGCATTTATTGCCCATCCTGAATTGCCCTTAAGAAGGTGTTGGTGAGCCGCCTCCTTGAACTGCTCCATGTGGTGTAGGTGCACCGATAGTATTTAACTCCTCTAGTTAAGAAAGGAGGGAGACAGAAAGCAGAAAGCTACAGGCCAGTTAATCTAACATCTGTCATCAGGAAATGCTAGAATCCTATTAAAGAGGTTATAGCAGGGCACTTAGAATATCTTAATGCGATCAGGCAGAGTCAGCATGGTTTTGTGGAAGGGAAATTGTGTTTGACTGATTTATTAGAGTTCTTTGAGGAAGTAACAAGCAACATGGATAACGGGGAACTTAGATGGGGTATACTTGGATTTCCAAAAGGCATTTGATAAAGTGCCATATCAAAGCACAAAATAAGAGCTCATGGTGCAGGGGATGACATATTAATGTGGATAGAGGATTGGTTACCTAACAGGAAGCAGAGTGTAGGGATAAATGGGCCATTTTTGAGTTGGCAAGCTCTTACTGGTGAAGTGCCACAGGGATCAGTGCTGGGGCTTCAAAAATCTACAATCTATATCAATAACTTGGATGAATGGGCTGAAAGTATGGTTGCTAAATTTGCAGATGGCACAAAGATAGGTAGGAGGGTAAGTTGTCAAGAGGACATAAAGACCCTACAGAGGGATTTAGATCAGTTAAGTGAATGGGCAAAAATTTGATAGATGGAGTATAATGTGGGAAAATGTGAACATGTCCACTTTGGCAGGAAGAATAGAAAAGCAGAATATTATTTAAATATAGAGACATTGCAGAACTCCACAGGACAGAGGAATCTGGTTGTCCTGGTACATGAAGCACAAAAAAGTTTGTATGCAGGTGCAGCAAGTGATTAGGAAGGCAAATGTAATGTTGGAATATATCACAAGGAGAATTGAGTGTAAAAGTTGGGAAGTGTTGCTACAGTTGTACAGAGCCTTAGTGAGAATACTTCTAGAGTACTGTGTACAGTTTGGTTCCCTTACTTAAGAAAGGATATAGTTGCATTAGAAGCAGTTCAGAAAAGATTCAAATAAAAGCAAAACACAGCAGATGTTGGAAATCTGAAATAAAAACAAAAAATGCTGGAAAAACTCAGCAGGCCTGGCAGCATCTGTGGAGAGAGAAACAAAGTTAATGTTTTGAGTCCGTACGACCCTTCTTCAGAGCTTCAGTTGGCTCAAAGATTCAGTCGGCTGATTTCTGGGACGAAGGGGTTATCTTATGAAGAAAGGCTCGACATGTTGGACCATTATTCATTGGAGTTTAGAAGAATGAGAGGTGATCTTATTGAAACTTACAAGGTCCTGAGGGAAATTGACAGGGTGGATGCTGGAAGGATGTATCCCCTTGTAGGGGGGACAAGAACTATGGAACACAGTTTAAATGTAAGTGGTCTCCCATTTAAGACAAATGAGGTGAATTTTTTTCTCTGAGGGTTGTTAGCCTGTGGAATTGTCTTTCCCAGAGCGCAATGGAGGAAGAGTTATTGAATATTTTCAAGGCTGAGTTAGATTCTTGATTAACAAGGGAGTCAAAGATTATATGGGGTAGATAAGAAAGTAGAGTTGAGGCCACAATCAGATCAACCATGATCTCATCAAATAGCAGAGCAAGTTCAAGGGGCCAAATGGCCTACTCTTGTGTTCATTGATGGAATGTGAGTATCGCTGGAAAGGGCAACATTGAATTTCCATCCTCAAAGACCCATGAGAAGATGGTGGTGAATGTCCTTCTGATGTTTGCATGATGAGATATAATAATGTGATTTTTTAAAGTATTTTAAATTGTTGGTGGGAGATGAAAGCTGGTCTTGTTAAATTACGAAAAGTCCATCAGGTCCACATATGCTCGCCCATTTCTTCATAGACATCCCCTTTCTTCCACTTATCCCCTGGGAAGGACAAAAAAATATTGAGACCTCCTGCTGAATCAGGAACCTTCTGTCAAAAATTCCTCTGTGGTCTCTCAGCGACTATCAAACACATGCCACGAAACCCCAAACCTTGTAGATTGTTTCCCAGAATAAGCACTCTTATGTTCCTTAAACCATGATTAATGTGGAGTAAATTTTACCAGGGCAGCGTATTCCTCGCCCCTCCAGTCGAAAAATCAGTAGGCACCATGCCAACTTTAAAACAGGCTGCCCCGCACAATAATACAATTAATGAGGTTAGAGTGGAATGCCCACCCCTCAGGGGCAGAACTTCCTGCCCTCAAGAGCTGCCAGCCAATCAGATTGCCCAGCAGCTGATTAGTCCCAGCAGCACAAGAACACGGTAGTGTCTGCTCCTGGCTCAACACAGAGGCCTGAGAAGAAGGAGGATAGATATTTCGAGGTAAGTCTGGGACTTTGGTTGGGGAAGAATTGAGAACCCTATTGGGTTGAGAGGTGTTGGCTTTTAGAGGCTGAGGGTTGGGATAAAGGAGGGGAGGTGGGCACAGGGAACCCCCTCCCCGCCAAAGGAAGTACTCCTTGTACCATCCATCCCCCCACTCCCTCCTGTCTTTTAGCCCTGTTAAAGTTGTGGTCTGGTGACCTCCCTTCTACCTTCACCTGCCCAACGTAATATGGCAGTGGAGGCAGAATGAGATCCATAAATGGCCTTTAATTGGCAACGTAAGGGCCTCATTAGGCCTAAGGGCAGGCAGGCTGCCTGATGGCTTACCTGCCCACCGTAATAATGGGGATGGCTAGGGGTGGTAGAAAGGTGGTGGGCTGGCTTTATTTTACCTGCCCCCACCCCACCTTCAAATAGACCGACGGGGGCTGTAAAATTCACTCTCACATTTCAAAAACGCTCCTAGATCTACATGGACCCATCACCTCAAACAATTTACCTATTTATGTGTCAATAATGCTCTGATCCTCACTAAATCTCCATCTCTCAGCTGAATCCAAAGCCAGAGTATGAAGTCTGTTTCCATAGCTCAGAGACTGGGGATTGTTCTTACTGCTCTTCTTTAGAAATATAATGGCCTTGATAATAACTTCACTGCCAACTCTCGCTCCCCCCCCACCAAATGATGAGAAACTGCAGATTGGGGAATGGGTTAAAAAATGAAATGCGTGGAATGTGACCCCAACCCTGTGCACACACCCCCCTCCCCCTACGCCCCGCTTTCCCCCCCCCCCCCCCCCTCCCATTACTTTTTACAGCAATGGATATCAGGACCTCCAAGTGCCCCACAGTGGAGAGATTGGATGTTTTTTGACATATTTTTAACAAGTCCCGACAGTACAATTGCAAGCCTAATTTGAAGCTGACAGCTGCTGCACAAGCTTCCTGGGGTCAGGAAAGTCAGCCAGTGAAAGGGAGTTGGGAATTGGCAGCTCCCCAGGGTAAGTGCTATCAGCGCTCATTGTGGGCTAGTAGGAGCTTACCCCATCTCCAGCAGCCCCTCAAGGAAGCCTTTGGTCTACCCCCAGCTCTAATTGCCAGCTCCCCTCCACGGCTGCTCCCCCCCCCGCCCCGGCCAATCAAGCCTTTCCAGCCCTCCTGATTGCAGACCCCCATCACAAATGCCAGTGATCATCCTCGGGGACCCCTGGATACAGCCTCCTGCACTGGTGTTCCTTCTCATCTCGTGGCCAGGCTGTCAGTTTGACCAACTGCTGGGCATGAGATCGAGCTGCATGATGTTAATGAGGCCTTATATTAAGATCGGCCTCAACGACACCCTCAACACTTCGCTATTAATATCAAGCCCAATGTCCCCTTGAGCTGGAAGACCAAATTATATTTTCAAATGAGGTTTCACCAATTTTACTGTTATTGTGGCTTTAGTATTAAGTAGTCTGAGGAATACAGCCCAAGGGCCTTCTCATTTTGGCAAACATCATGACATTTCAATTGAATCTTTAGGAAGCAGCCAATAATCACTTGCAAGTTTTTTCTTTCTTCCTTTCACTTTTTGCCGTACACTTTCTTGTGCTATAAATAGCACATTTATATTGAAAGATATTTGTCAACCTTGGGCCCACTTTGCAGCTCATCCAAATCCATTGCAACATATTCCCTACTAATAATGTATCATACAATGTGTTTCATCTGCAAATTTAATTAGCCATAGTAGATGAATGTAATAAACAGAAGGGGACTCAATGCCAGACTCTTGTGCACCCAACTATTGCCTTGGACGCCACCGCAAAGCTACTCTTTTTTGAAGCAACCTTTGTTTTTGGTCCTTTATCCAATATGTGATCCATCTTGTCACATTGCTCTTCACACCATGAGATTTGTTCCAATGCATGTAATTCTTGAATGCTATAACTGGAGCCCTTTAGCTTGTTCATAATTGTGTAAGGGACTGAAATCACAGATTTAGTTATGATTATAAATAGAATGGATATTTCATTGAAATAAACAAAATGCTGGGTTTAGAGCCACTTTGAGTGGATTTCTGATACTGTACAGCTACCAAGTACCTCATTTGCAAATGTAAAGAAAACATGGCCTCTCACAACATGCCTATCCAGCAAAGGCTTTAACCGCAGACTTAGTGATTTTACATTTACCTTTATTTATTGGTTATTTTAAAATATTGGAAATATAAAGTGGAATTTAGTTTTGTGGACTTGATGCATATGTCGGAACATAGTGGGCAGAATTTTCTGCCTGTCGGGTGGGCAGGCCCGACCCAATCTCCGGTGGGCGGGGAGCCGATCCCCGACAGAGAAACGGGCCCCGCTGCCATTTTAAATGGGCAGGCCAATTAAGGCCCGCCCAGCATGACATCCGGCGGGAAGCGCTATGCGCTCCCTGTGCGGGCTGGGGGGGGTGGGGGGGGATTCCCCTAAAGCGAGAGTGCGCTCTTTCGTGCGCATGCATGAAAGTGCTAACTGCTGCCTCAGGGAGATCGCTTACACTTTGAAAAATAGAAAAAAAATTCCCTAACATGTCCCCCTCATGTCATGAGATGGGACATGTTCATAATTTACATAATAACTTTATTAAACTTTTAAAAACCCTACATGAAACCTCATCCCGCCGGTGGATGAGGTTTCATGTTTTTTCTATTTGCCGCCGGGGCTCCTGGCCTGCCCGCCAACCTTAAGTTTGGACGGACAGGACCTTTAATTGTATAATTGATCCAGTCAATGGCCTCAATTGGCCATTGACAGGTCAGCGGGCACGCAGCTGATTTTGCTGTGGGCCCGCCTTCCTGAAAATTTAAATGGGCCGGGATGACGTCGGGGGTTCCGCCTGACATCATCCCGTGTCATTTTACGCGTCAGCGAGCGGGCCCCACCCCCTGCTCACCAATAGCAAAATTCTGTCCAGTGTTACATGTGTTTCACTGAACTATTTTTAAATTTCTCTTCAGCATGACATGATTGGGAAGGTGATGTTGTTGCACATCTCTACAGCCCCCCGTTGGTTAGCTGGGAGATGGTTCCTTCTCTTCACCTGTCTTGTACAAAGCAAGGCCACAGAAACCTAGGCTGCAGTTTGGACAACTCAGCGGGGATCGTTTGAGAAAGTGACAACCTCCTGCTGAACTTGACTGGGGAAATAGCTAACGTGCATTGACTGCTGATTCTACGTCAGTATTTATAAACATTGTGGCTGCTTCTAGCAAGACAGGAAGCCAAGCTTTGTGTTTTATATTCACAAGCAATGTTAGCCACATTCATTTTAAATGCACTATGCTTCTACTTAACCCACAAACTGTACATCCGAAACAACTGATTTGACCAAGGTTCAACAATCTCGAGAAGTCAGAGTCATATATTTTGCCACTACATGGTTAGTTGTACAAAAGCAAACATGGACTGTAAAAATAATCAACTGGGTTTGAATTTATGAAATTTACAACTGAAAGCAATTTCCCATAGTTAAAGACAGGCAAAACAGCAGAACGATGCCTCTGTGCATTAATTCCTCTGAAGTGAGTGATTTTGTATCGGGGCTGGTTTAAAATAACGTGGGAATTCAATAAGATTTAATTGTCTTTTCGGTGGTGTGTTTAGCTCATCTTATGGAAAAAGGAGTGCATTGTGTACTTTAAGGCTTGAGAAAAAATTGAGGGTTGCTGATAGTCTCAAGCTGAAACATAACTGCCCATTTGTAAGCACTTTGTGTTTGCAGTGTATTATAAAATGGCATATAACGCTTACATAAGTTTTGATGAGGTGCATATTAGGATACTGAATGCTGCATGGTAGTTGTGCGGTGACATTTCATTTCATTCCATGCTGAGGTCAGCAAGGTCGGAAAATGAGTGCTGGGATGAAGTCATGACTGAGGAACAGTTTCATGGATACATAATTATAAGGGAACAAAGGTAAATTCCAATTGTGTTTCATCTTTATATCCAGTATTTCCTGAGGAAAGGCTGAGACATATGATTGTGGTTTTTTTTGTGATCCCTCCCTCGAGTATTCCTTTGATGTGTGTTGGCAAACGGCTGTCATTCTGTTTGTGATCAAAATACATGGTTTTAGATTTCACAAGCAGATGATCAATGATGGCTGTTAACTTGGACAAAGTTTCAAATAAGTTCATGAGTATTTTGCTTCTTTTCCCTTCCTAAACTCTGCCATGTCTCTCTCTCCCTTTAAGATCACCTCAAAACCCATCTCATCATTGCTGCTAATCTGCCCTTTACCACGCAGGCATGTGTTTTCCATACTCAGGTTGCTGAAGTATTTTGGAGCGTCTTTTTACATTGAAGCGGTGATATTAAATGAAAGTAATTATATTGACTGGCAATCTGAGATGTTGCCCTTTGATTGGCGAAAGGCTGGCTAGTGCAAGAGCGGCTAAGTGAGGGTCAATCGTGTCATCTTGTAGGAATTTAGCAGTGAACAAAGTAATCAAGCTGTTGCTCTAACGTCTGTCTTGTAATTGTGTTTTTGACTAGGATGAATCTACAGGAGAGATTACCTTCTACATGAAAGGGGCTGATGTGGTCATGATGGGAATTGTTCAGTATAATGACTGGCTTGAGGAAGAGGTATGTAATATCACTCATTTATTCATTCAGTCGTTCAAAGGGAGTTTCTCGGACCAGGTCCTGCAGTGTCTGGACCGCTGCGTGTTTGAGCACAAATATCCTCTAGTATGTTATTAGAAACAGTAAAAAGTGACCAAACTCATTGCCGCCTTGATTTTTGCTCTTTATAAAGGCAGGCTGCTGACCTTGCAGTCCTGATTTTAATTGCTGCACCTGAAGAATATATGGTAAACTTGAGGTTAAAATTAGGGGGGGGCACCCATGCCTCCAGGTGTGCACTGTGTTCACGTCCATTGCCACCCGACTCCCTGGTTTCTGGTGGCATTGGAGGCACTTCCAGCAGTCAGGCAAGGGCCTAATAAACAGGAAAGAGGTGAGATGTCATGTTAACACATGTTCGTGCAAGAGGAGCTAGAGATACATGGTTGCAAGCAAGAGTGAGACCAGAAGAAGCTCAGAAAAGTTAGTAAAATTAATTATTTTCTTGGGGCAGAATTTTCTGCCAATCTCTAGCGGGCGGGGAGCCGATCCCCGCTGGAGAAGCTGACCCCGCCGCCATTTTAAGTGGGCGAGCCAATGTCACATGAGATGGGACATGTTCATAAATTACAGTAAAACTTTACTAAACTTTTTAGAACCCTGCATGAAACCTCATCCTGCCGGTGGATGAGGTTTCATGTTTTTTCTTTTTGCCGTCGGGGCTCCTCTCCTGCCTGCCAACCTTAAGGCTGGACGGGCAGGTCCTTTCATTGTTTAAATGATTCTGTCAATGGCCTCAATTGGCCATTGCCAGGTTGGCGGGTGCACAGCTGATTTTGCTGCCTTCCTGAAAATTTAAATGGGGCGGGATGATGTCGGGGGTTCCGCCTGACATCATCCCGCAGCATTTTACGCGTTGGCAAGCGGGCCCCACCCCCTGCTCGCCAACGGCAAAATTCTGCCCTTGGTTTCCTCGTGGAAGATGAGGAACAGGGGTGCATCTCCAGGTTCCGCAAGGAGCTCTTTGCCCCCCGCCCCTGCTCTCTGACCCTCCTGCCCCAGGCTTTACGTCTCCATCCCCTGATTGCATCCAGTCCCCACACCTCACTTTTTCCATGCTGGGGACTGTTACCTTGGGTTCCTGGCAGCAGCCTCTTGCTGCTCAAAATTTGGTATTTGCCCACTGTCTGGATAGTGATTTTCACTGGGTTAGGGTGGGAGACTCACGGTCCAACATCAAAACGAAGCCAGAGATGAAAATTTCACCGGCCTCATGTGGCACCGTAATATGAACTTGCTGCTCATCACATGCCGCACTCACACCCCATGTTAGCATTGGTCTCTTGAGTTCAAATTCACCGACTGCCTGCTCAGTGAGAAGCAAGAGATTGTTTGGAACTGACACTGAGCACAGATGAGCTAATGATGCTATGTAGGAACAAACCTTCAACAATCTCTGACTTTTCTCCAAATTGCTTGCATTCAATCATATTCCTATATATTATTCTTTGAAGCAGATGCAAGAATTTATGTAAATCAGAGATTAACTGGAAGAAATGTAGATTTTTTTAAAAGATATTAGGAATCCAGTGCTGTTTATTTAAAATAATCTGTCAAGAAACATAATCAATGTAAAGAATCTGATTTGTTTTTGTTGTTCCGATTCCTGTTTGATTACAGTGTGGCAACATGGCCAGAGAAGGACTTCGGGTTCTGGTTGTTGCCAAAAAGTCTCTAACAGAAGAGCAGTACCAGGATTTTGAGGTAACTTGGGTGGGGCGGGGGAAGGGGAGGGGCGGGGGAATGATTTTATGGAGCCCACAAGAGCAGGAAACGTGGCACGCGGAGTAACTTGATTAGGCGGGATGCAAAACCTCAATTTCACAACGGCAGGTTGAATGCAGAGATAAAGGCCAGGATTTTCTGCGCCTGACCATGACGGGCGTGTTTGGTGGCGAGATATCACAGAATCCCGCGAGAAGGCCCTGGCCCCGTTTTCCGACGACGTAAATCCAGGAGCTGATTGTCCCCTCCCCAACGTCAATGCTGGGCCACGTTTTCCACCGTTGAATGTCAAGAACTTAATTTTAATAAATTTGCATCTCATTATTGTGGCCACACGCTGGAATCATCCCTCCCATGTCAAATTTAAATCCCATGTCAGTGTGATTTCATGACATGAATTACAACTGCCTTTAAGAGGCATGCGCCCGGCGACCTCAACTTTGAGGGGAATTCGGGGATGAGTGCACACAACTTTGTGCAGCGTTCGCAATGATTCCAACAGCTCTGCAGATTCCGGTTGGGGGGCACAGGCAAGTCTTTGCAGTAGCTTCTTCGTGGCCAGCTTGTGGTGCTGGGGCAAGGGCAACAGTGCAAGGGAGGAGGGTGGAGAAGGCAACCTCGGGGCAAGGGCGACAGTGGACGGGGGGAAAAAGGGGAGAAATCAACCTCCAGCCAAAGGCAATAGTGACAGGTAGAGGGGGGAGAAGGGAACCTCGGAGCCAGGGCAAGAGTGCCGGGGGCATCAGGGCAGCACCAGGTGGGGGGTTGGAGAAAATGACCTGGCTAATGGCAAAACATATCAAAGATGAGCACTACACTGCAGCTGAGAGCGTTTGGCTTGAGCTCAGTTGACATGCTTGGAGTTAGCCTAGTCAAGCTATTGTACCCACACAAGTATCACTAATTCCAGAGAGTGCCAATGATTGCTCCTTTGCTTTTAACCCCTCGAGCGCACACTTCAAATTCGAATGACTGTTCTGATGCTGCAGAACCATTGCGCGACTATGCATGCCTGAGGATCCTACTGGGAAAGGTGGCTATCGAACACTGACAGATGGGTGAGCTCTTAGCCCCTTGCATTATATTTCAGTTGACATTGAAAAGCCACCCTCATGGGACAAGCAAACCGTGAAGCCTTGGAGTCCAGGTTAGGAAAGCACCTGTGCCTGAGATGAGAGTTCAGGATGCAGTTGAGCTGCCGCCAATCAGTCATGTGGGGTGGTGCTGGATGTGAGCCATCATGCACACTAAACACTGGGCATCTATGTAGTGGCCTAGACTCTCCAGTATGTGTTAAGGGGCCTTGAGAGGCAGTTGCAGGCGATGACTTGACCAAGAGCGGCCCTTAGGAGACAATTGCTGATGCTTGTGCCTCTCTCTTTGGTACTGCAGTGAGGAGACCATCAGGAACATGGAGTCCAATGATCTCGCTATCTGCCTCGTTGCTTATAAACAGAGGAGAAGAAGGAGAAGAATGCAACAGGGGCACCTGGCTCACCAAAGGCAGGAGCACAACCCTGAAGACCAAAGGGCAGCACAGCCTGCTCTGCACGCAGAGGACAAACCCCAGAGCGCCATTGTTCATGGGTGCATCGCTAGACCCAGGATCTTTAGATGGCGCATGTGCTACCTGCAGATGTGCAAAATCGCTGACACCTGTGCATGTCAAGGGAACTAGTCACGCACATATGCCACCTTCTGCAGGATTTCGCACCGCAGGGATTTGGAGGGCACCCACTGTCAGTGGCAGTGAAGATGACTGCCGTGCTCAACTTCATGGCAGCGGCTCCTCCCAGGGCTCCACCAGGGACCTGTGCAGGATCTCGCAAGCCTCCATCCGCAAATGTATCCAGGAGGTCAGGGATGCCTTTTCTGCCAAGGCACACACCTTTGTCAATTTCAACAGGAATCAAGCAAGCCAGGAAGCAAGAGCGCTGGGATTTGCTCAGATTTCTGGATTAGCACAGGTGCAGTGTGCCATCGACTGCACTCATGTGGCTCTTAAATCTCCCTGGCAACAAGCAGTCCAGTATGTGAACCGCAAATGTTTCCACCCTCTATGTTCAGCTGGTCTGCGACCATAACAAACGGATCATGCAGGTTTATGCAAGATACCCCAGAGTCCACGACTCGTACATTCTCAGCAGGTCTCAGATCCCTGAAATCTTCCAAGGACCACAGAGGATGCAGGGTTGGCTCCTCTGGGTCAAGGGCTACCCACAAAGGATGTGGTTGATGACAACCATGTGGAGGCCTCAGATTCCTGGTGAACGAGGGTACAACAAGGCTCATGCAACCCGAAGTTTGGGTTGAGCGCACCTTTGGCATCCTGAAAATGAGGTTCCAGTGCCTGGACAGATCTGGTGGAACACTGCAGTACACTCCCCAGAGGGTGTCACACATTGTGTAGCGTGCAGCAAGCTGCTACGATCTGGCGACGCAAAGATGAGAGGTCATGGCAGGGCGGGCAAATCAGAAGCCGCCCTGCCAGTGATCTGACATGAAACCCGTGCCTCTATTTTTTCAACAAAGTGTCACACGATATGGCAGAAAAAGCTGCCATTGCTGTCGGCGGGTCAAACACCCCTTTCCCCACCCGATATCAGGCTTTGCCCATTTCTGGAACGATTCCGCCCAAAGTCACTGGCGTGTTTGCAGTGTGTCGAGCCTCACACTGGCCTGTAGTGGCTTCATACTTGTAATGAATACTCATTAATGTAAAATCTCTTTTAATTATGTCCTGCCTTCAAGATAAAGTAAACAACGCATGAGAATCTTGTGGCAACCGGTTCACCTTTGTTTAAAATTGGCGTACACCAGTCAGCTTTGTGCAGTTGTGTGTAAGGCTTTCCTTGTTTAACTCTACGGCATAAGGGAAGGGAGCAGGAGGATGGCAGCTTGGAAGGAGGCTTGGGACCTGACAGGGTGAGTCAGTAGTGGGAGGAGGGGCATGTAGAGTGAGTTCAGGGGTGTGGAGAAGTGGAAGAGAGATTCACTGGTGGACACACAGTCGTGTCAGAGGCATGGAGGAGTGAAGTGGGAAGGGCCTGATGTCCTGGGTGTGGTGGGGGAAGGGGTGGTGAGAACAGTCAGTCAAAGTAAGAAAATACCTAAAGGGTGGTGTCAGTACTATTCAGATGTGTGTCCATCTCATGGTGTTGGCTGGCAGAGTCTTACAGGGCCTTGAGTTCACCTGCAGTATTTCAATTATCCCTGCTGAGAATGATCTCAATGTCCTTTACAATGCACAGAAGGGAGAGCCAGCTGAGCCTGAAAACTCAGCCATATCCCACGGAGTGGCGAGTGCAAGACTGGACACTTACATGAACATTCAATACAGAGTGAACAAAAATAAAAGCACAATTTTGTTTCTTTCACAATAAACTCTGATGGTTACAGAATGTGTGCCAGTATCCTTAACTTTAACTGAGCTAGTCTCAACAAGTAATGATGCTGCATATATGAATAAAATGAAACTAATGTAATGTGAAATATTTACAAGTGAAATTTATGTTAATGACAATGGAGTTGGGCAGGAAAGTTGTGGAAGTGATGCAGAGCCTTCCTCTTTGAGCAGGAGGCTCTTTTATAGCTCACCTGTACCTGCTGCATTGTCAGCCGGTGCTGGGTTTCACCACTGAAAAGCTTCCCCGCCCCATGATAGCATGTGTTTTCCATGCATGCTGCCAGCACTTTAGATTTGAATTGTCATCATGTAGGAAATGGCAAAAAGCAAGAGAACAGAAGTGGCACACACTTCCAGTTATGCCTTTGGGAACGGCACACTCTTGACAAAATCCATCCCACCCTGCCCCCATGATGTCTATTTTAATTTTCTTATTAAAACATATCCCCCAGTGGCTTAGCAGGTTTATTGAGTGAATTAGGAAGACCCCAGGTTTGATCTCAACTTGTGCAGGCTTGCAGTTTAAGAGCTCATGCCCTGAGTTAGGGAGAGAGAAAAAGAAAAATCAACCAATTTTCCAACTCCTGAATGCTATCTAGAAACCACTGCAGGAAATGTGCAAATGTGATGTGGGTTGAAGATAGACTAAGGATTAGCTATGATGGTTCCCATGCTGTCACTGATTGTCAAGACTCATGTGACAATGGCCACTTAGTAAGGTACCAAAGAACACCTGTGGAATTGTGCTCTGTCAAGGTGCAAATATCTTGGAAGGGGGGAAGAAAATTGAGTTTTTTTAAGTCATTGCAACTTTCCTCTTTCACTAGACTAAATTGTGTCAAAATTACCAGGTGGCTTTATTGTGGAAATGAATGAATGGATAAAATGTCTCTTCTTCAGACTCGTTACAATCAAGCAAAACTGAGTGTGCATGATCGGTCATTGAAAGTGGCAACTGTGATTGAGAGTTTGGAGATGGAAATGGAGCTCCTTTGTCTGACTGGAGTCGAGGACCAGCTACAAGTTGACGTCAGGCCTACCCTGGAGATGTTGAGAAATGCTGGGATAAAGGTAAGACACCATGTCCAATGGACAGCAGAGCCAAGATTCTGTCATAGATGACTAAGAAAGACACCCACTTTAGATTGTACTTTTGAAATCTTATTTGTAATTGCCCAAACTTTTTTTTTGTCAGTAAAGGCCAGATAGAGGGTGCAGAAAAAAAATTACTTAAATGGCTTCAGGGATGAGGGACTTCAATTACATGGATGGATTGGAGAAGCTGGTTCTCCTTACAGCAAAGAAGGTTAAGAGGAGATTTAATCGAGGTGTTAAAAATCATGGGAGCCGAGACTGGATAGAAAGAGAGAAAAACTCTAGGAAGGGTTGAGAACCACAGTGCAATCAAGGTGATTGGCAAAAGAGCCAAAGTCAATACAAGGAAAAATATTTTTACAGAGCGAATGGTTATGATATGGAATGCACTGCCTGAAAGGATGGTGGAGGCAAATTCAATGAAAGCTTTTAAAAGGTAATTAGGTAAGTGCATGAAGGGAAAAATTTGTGCAGCAATGAGGAAAAGGCAAGGAAAAAGATTGCTGAAACAGCTGGCATGGACTCAACGAGTGCAATGATTCTATAATCTAAAATGTAGGATTAAGGTTAAAGTTACACTGCACTCTGCGATCTCAAACTGGTGTGAGCCTCCTCCTGGATAAAGCTTTACAGCTTGTGACCTTAGTGTGCTTGGTAATTTCCTCAGTTGACTGCCTCTTTTGTATTTATACACATAGAATGGTTCCATCACAGAAGGAGGCTATTTAGCTCATTGGTGTTCATGCTGGCTGTCTGTAAGGGTAATTCAGCTGCTTCCAGTCCTTGCCTTCCCCCCCCCAAACTCTGCAAATGTTCCATAGTCAGATAATTGTCCAATTCTCTTTTGAAAGCTATGATTGAATCTGCCTCCACTATGCTCTCAGGCAGTGCATTCCAGATCCTAACCACTTGCTGCGTAAAAACCACATGTTGCCTCTGGTTCTTTTGCCAATCACTTTAAATTGGTGTCGTCTGGTTCTCAACTCTTCTGCCATTGGGAACGTCTTCCCCCTATCTAGAAACGTTCTCTTAAATCTTTTCTGCGCCCTTTCTAATGTCATAACATCCTTACTAAAGTATGGTGCCCAGAAATAGACACAATACTCTAGTTAAGGCTGAAACAGTGTTTTATAAAGGTTCAGCATAACTTCCTTGCTTTTGTATCTATGCCTCTATTTATAAAGCCCAGGATCCGCTATGCCTTATTAACTGCTTTCCAACCTGCCCGTCCACCTTCAATTATTTTGCAAGTATACCCCCAGATCCCTCTGCTCCTGCACCCCCTTTGGAATTGTATCCTTTATTTTATATTGCCTCTCATTCTTCCTACTAAAATGTTTCATTTCACAATTCTCTGCATTAAATTTCATCTGTCACGTGTCTACTCATTCCACCAGTCTGTCGATGTCCTCTTGAAGTCTATCACTATTATCCTCACAGTTCACAATACTTCCTAGTTCTCTGTCATCTGCAGATTTTGAAATTGTGCCCTGCGCACCCAAGTCTAGGTCATTAATATTGACCAAGAAAATTAGTAGTTCTAATCCTGATCCCTGGGGAATGGCACTATATACTTTCCTGCCGTCTGAAACTCAACCATTCGCCATGACTGTTTCCTGTCACTCAGCCAACTTTATATCCATCACTGTCTCTTTTATTCTATGGACATTAACTTTCCTGACTTTCTTGTATGGTACTTCAAAACAGAAAGTGCTGGAAATACTCAGCATGTTTGGTAGTTCTGAAGAAGAGTAATATCCATGCTAGCTTTCCTGAAGTAGTCCACATTTCTCCAAGTGACTGTTAACTTTATCTCAGATTATTGTTTCTAAAAGCTTTCCCACCACCTAGGTTAAACTGACTGGCCTGTAGTTATTGTGCTCATTTTTACACCTTTGTTTAAAAAGGGTGTAACATTTGCCATTCTCCATTCCTCTGGCTCCACCCTGTACCTAAGCAGTACTGGAAGATTATGGCCAGTGCCTCTGCAATTTCCATCCTGATTTCCCCAAGTATTTTCAGATACATCTCACCCAGCCCTGGTGACAAATCAGCTTTAAGTACAGCCAGCCTTCACCTTTCCAATACTCCTCTTTATCAATTGTTAACCCATGTAATGTCTCAACTTCCTCGTCTTTCACATAACTTTAGCAACATCGCCTTCCACGGTAAAGGCAGATGTAAAGTACAACTTAGTACCTCAGCCATGGCCCCTGCTCCATGCGTAAATCCTCTTTATGATCCCTTTTCAGCCCCACTCCTCTTAATAACGTTTTGCTAATCATATCCTTATAGAAGACATTTGGATTTCCTATTATGTTAATTGACAGTCTCATTTCATACTCTGTCTTATTCCTTTTTTCACTTGCACTCTGAACTTTCTATCTTCAGCCTGGTTTTCACTTGTATTATCAACCTGACATGTCATATGCACCCTTTTGCTTCTTCATCTTTCTATCACATTCATCATCCAAGGATCTGTGCCTTTGTTTGTCCTACCATTCCCCCTCATCAAAATGTACCTCGACTCTACCTGAATCATCTCCTCCATAAAGACAGCCCGTTGTTCCTTTACGGTTTCGCCTGCCAATCTTTGATTCCAATTTACATTCTAGACCATGTTGCATCAACGCTGACATTACTCAGAGTCCCTCATAATTTTACGCTCCTTCTTCTAGGTGTGGATGCTCACTGGGGACAAACTTGAAACAGCAACTTGTACAGCAAAAAATGCACATCTAGTAACCAGGAACCAAGACATTCACATCTTCCGAACTGTAAGTGTTTCCACCATGTTGTTTTTGTGATTGCCACCACTAGATCCCCAAATATTTGGACGGCACTGAGCTCTGTGAACTTAAAGACCATAACCACCTTTTGAAAGGGTTGTGCCAATAGCAGCCTCTCTTTCAATGAATGCAATTGCAAGTCTTGGAGGGGAAAAGCAGGATTTTAATCTCCTCAACTTCTGAGGGTGCTAACTTTTGCTATGTATAGCTCCATAGGTAACGATTGGTACCAGTGACCCCTTGTCCAACGGGTCATACTTTATCCGAGAACTGAAACAGTGTCTTGACAGTTCGGCCATCAAAATATTGTTGTTTGCCCTACTTAGCAGGGCTCAATGAATAGCAATCAACAGCTGATTTTTCTTATACGCTTACCTTTATCCTCGTCGGTCAGTTGAAGGGCAGTGAAGCCAATCATGGTCATTCACTGCTGCTATGCCTGAAATTTTAAGTTGGTTTGATTCAGTAGTACTCAAACATCTGAGCCCAAAGGCTGTGGGTTCAAACCCCACGCCAGAGTATAATCTCAGCAGATTACAGTTAGTACTGAAAGTAAGCTACATTTCAACAGTTACCTCCAATTAGTTGAGATGTCTAGGCTCAGTTATGAAATAGGCAATGCAGTGACCTATTGAGCCACTGACAGAGAACTTGCTGTTCAAATAGAATGGGTACTTTTTTAAAAAAATGTAACCATCCCATGGGGGAGCAAGGCAAAAGAAAATCTCAAGGCTAGTCACAATCCTTATTTTAAAATTCTAGTTTTTTAAATATTAACCTCTGACAACTCTTTGTTTTCAATTGCTGCAAATATTGCAGTGAAGAAACTGGCCAAAGGCACTTGAAAGATTTTTTTTTCTATTTTCTCTCTTTTCTCGCAATAATACTTTGTAGCCTATCTGTTACTTGAACTGAAATGTAACTTCATGTGAATAAGAAAACATTAGCTCAATCTTAAAGGAAAAAGAATGCTGCAGCTAGTGTGGAACATGTTTTTCAGTTATGTGCTAAGTAGTTGGCTTGACTTTTGGTCATTCTTTGTATTTGTCGACAATTGACAGGTATGTATTACATAACAAATGTAACCAAAATAATGATAAAAAAGACTCCGATGTGTTTTCTGTATATGGTTTCTGTTGTTGCTAATTCTCTCTCTCCTGAAGGTATTAATTCCTGCCAGGGTACAGTTCTGTGGGTGCTGGCTGCCTTTCATTGCCATGCTCAAATTTCCTTTTTCATGGATATGAGCATTTCGGACATTAATCTGTACTGTTACTGATGTGTTCATTTTTAGATAACCAATCGAGGTGAAGCTCACTTAGAGCTTAATGCTTTCAGACGGAAACACGATTGTGCATTGATCATATCTGGTGACTCACTAGAAGTGAGTATTTATCTTCGTACTTTGCAATTGGTAGATTTCTGTTCATTATTTTCTTTAACCATTCAGGATTGTGGCACCATTGACCTCTGTATTATGGGATTATTTCTGGTCGGTCAATTCTTTTTGCCCAATTTCCTCCTTTTTAGACCCTTCTCTCTGGAAGGCAATAACTCTAGCTGGCAATATTGATTTATAGGTGTCGATATTCCTTCTGTACCTTAAATAAGGCATTGTTTCTCATGTTTGAGTCTGGACATTGGAAGGCACCATGGTAAAGCTTAGTCCTATTCCCTCCAATGGCCACAAGTTGAGGTTGCTTTTATAATCGGTCATGCTCGATTCCTGCAATGAAGTCCCGATGATCTAATTTAGATGTGCGTAAATACCTAGCACTGAGCCATCTAACCACCCATATAAATCCAAAGTTGGTAAGGAGCTGAGCAGTTTATGGAATTTCAATTTAAGAGCCCAGTAAGAAGACTGCTTTTCAAATTTTCAATCCATTTCAGTGTTATTAGGTTTCTTCCCAGGCAAATGAGGATAGCCTGGTGACAGGTAGGAATAAAAGAGTAAGAGACAATGGGCAGAATAGTCCCAGATTTGCATTAAGTATGGTAGCGGGTGGGTAAATCGACAATTTACCTGCCGGCCGCAATAGCAGCTTCTCGTGCTATATTGTCCCAAACCCGCCATATTAATTATGCATTCCTGGGAAACACGCCATTTCCATGGCGGTTGGGCTCTCATTCGCCCACCACACCATCACCTTGCCGCTTCATCACGCTGAGCACTATATTTAAAGTCCAGCCACGCGCATACCTCTCAATGCTTCCAGCCCAGGACTGTTGCATAGGAAACATGGCCCCAAGAGGCACAAAGACTACAGGCCCCCCAGTTTAATGATACGTTCCTCGAATGTCTTTTGGACACCTTGGAGGCCTGCCGTGATGTCCTCTACCCCCGTTCTGGCCGCAGGATGGGTAGCAACATCACCAATCCAGCTTGAGAGGCAGTGGTCAGCGCCAACGCCCTGCAAAAGAGGACAGCCACCCAGTGTCGTAATAGGATGAATGATCTCCTCTGTTCCGCCAGAGTAAGTTACTCTTCTCATCACTCTCAACTCTCACACTTGCAAACCCTTCACACATTCACAGGGCCCTCACTCACTGCCAGTTCAAGAGACATCACCATTTACTCTCTCACACACGCCTTCATTGTCCTCATCCCATCCATGGGACCACTCACTACCCACTCTTGCCAGGCATGCATATCACCTGGCCCGGCAGGCATCCTGCTTAAACTCTCTTCATCCCTATTCATGCAGAACGAGCTGGCAGATAACAAGAGGGAGAGGGCGCAGACTGGTGGAGGAATGCCTGAAATCAAGGTCCTCACGGACTTTGAAAACAGTCATCCAGCTGGCCAACGAGCATCTGGACCATTCCTGTGCTGACGGTGAGGTCGACGGTGCTCTTCCAAGTGATGATCCAGCAGTGTAACATCCAACAGACAATCATGCTGAGAGTAAAATGTCCTGTTTCACAGTCCACTGCCATGCACTAATTATCCCTCCTTGCTTTTGCAGGCACATGTGCCAAACAGCTGACAGATTTCATGACCCAGGGCCTCCAACCAAGCCCAGAAGACACCTCTGAAGAGGAATCTGGAGGCACCCTCCTTGAAGTCCTGTCACAGTGCTCACCCACACCCTCCACCAGCGCAGATACACATACCGTGGTGGGACCTAGCTTTAGAGTAGCCTCGGGATCACAATCTGGTGAGCACATCATACTTTCTGATCCACAGCAGGCAGCGGCAGGAACTTCCCAGGTGTCTAGCACTCAGAGGACTGCTGGAGGCCAGAACATTGCCGAGTCAGATGACAAGCCTCTGCACTCAGTCATGTCACAGTTGCTGGAGCTGCAAAAGCAAACTCGGGAACATGAGGAAGCGATGTCCGCTGCACTCTTCAAATTGCAAGGCATGATGGGGGAGTCTGTCAGTCAGTCTTCAGGCTGAGGTGATAGCTCTGCCAACGCACCGAGGTCAACACTGGCAGGATGGCAGCTGCCATGAAGACCTTATTACAGGATGTGACTTCTGCACTGCTATGCGGGCTGAACTCCATCGCCAACGCCATAGCTGGCCTCCAATAGTGTGTACACTAGAGGGGTGCCAGACAGCTACTCCTTCTCCTCAAGGAGTCAGCCAGGGGCACTTGGGCACCCATAGGGAGGAGGATCAGCAGGTAGTCCCCTGCGGTCATCTATCCAGGTGAACCTGGGAGTGTCCGGCTCATCGAATCCCCTCTTCCTGTGATCTCCGCAGATCCAGCTCCACAGGCTGAGGAGGGTGCCACTGCTACAGTTGAACCCCTAAAGAGGGCCGGGGCCCTCCAGGTCTCCGCCTTCCAGAGGATGCCTGCCAAAGTCATCACAGACAGGGCGTAGCAGTCATCAGGCTGCCTCCACCTCCACTGTGGATGTCCGGGGTGTAACTCTTTCAGAGTTAAAACAATAAACTAAATTAACACAATAAGGGATAAAACAAGCACAGCCCCTGAGTCAGGTCAGTTGTAAAATCAAGGAAAAACTTTAAAGGAACCTTATAAACGTTAAACCAAAATGTGATTAAAGGGGTCAACAAAACACCCCAGTCCCCGCGGCGCCCACCGGGCACGGAAGGCCTCGATGGTGCCAGCAGATACCGCGTGCTCCCTCTCCAGGGACACCCGGCCGCGAACGTAGCCGCGGAAGAGGGACAAACAATCGGGCGGAACTCCCCCAATGTCCGGGGTGTAACTCTTTTGAGTCAAAACAATTAACTAAATTAACAATAACAAGGGAGAAATTAAGCACGGCCCCTAATTCAGGTCAGCTGTAAAACCAAGGACAAAGTTTAAAGGAACCTTATAAACATTAAACCAAAATGTGATTAAAGGGGTCAACAAAACACCCCAGTCCCCGCGGTGCCCACCGGGCACGGAAGGCCTCGATGGTGCCGGCAGATACCGCGTGCTCCCTCTCCAGGGACATCCGGCTGCGAACGTAGCCGCGGAAGAGGGACAAACAATCGGGCGGAACTCCCCCAATGTCCGGGGTGTAGTTGCACAGCCTGGGCATTGCTGTTAATCACTTGTACATAATGTTCACTATTGTAAATAAATTCCCAAGAATCTCTCCCTGCCTATGGCCCCTTGTTCTGATGAGCAGTGTTTGTGTCACTCAGATGTGAAACATTTTTGCACAAGATAAAGGCAGGTGTCTCAGTCCAGGGCCTCTTCCCTGTTCTTTGTACAGCCTTCAGACCAAAGTGATGGTCCAGCCTCTCACTTATTAGTGATGTCTGCACCTCGATGGTGCTTGTCATTGCTGCCAGAATGTTGTGGGCGGGCATCACAGAGTTCTGTCATTCTCTCTGTATGCTCTCAGCACCTTTAAGGTGGGGCTGCCGCTATCTTTTCAGCATCTGTGACCAGTGATGCTGTGCTCCTGAAGGGCTCAGGTGCTGAAGTTGGACAAAGGATCAGGTGTATTTACAGTTTCATGGCTGCATCTCCATTTTATAACCCTGATCACAGAGTACAAACGAGTTGCCTTTGGACAGACAGGAGTCAGACATTCTCAGAGGCTATATGAAGATCTATGGAGTGTCCTCCCTGCATGTGGTCATCATCCTCCTGCAATCGAGCGACTATTAGGTCTTCCACTGCATCTCCATGACAGGGGCATTATCAAAGAGGGAATGTGTGCTGTCATAAGCCAGATAGGAGTCAAACGTTCATTAATGCAATGTGAGGATCTATGGTGTCTCCTCACTGCATGTCGTCATCATCCTTCACAAATCTAGCAGCTGTGAGGGACTCCTGAGCATGCCCGCCTCGTCTGGCCAGTGTGTTGGCCTCATCGCCATCATCGTTGGCTTTGAGGACCTCTTCACACATCACCATCGATGTCCTCCTCATCAGAAGAGACCTCCATTCCCTGCATCTCCCATTCAGCCAGCTCCTCTCCCCATTGCAGCACCAGGTTGTAAAGGGCACAGCAGGTGACGACGATGTATGACACCCTCTGTGGACTGTATTGCAGGGCTCCACCAGACCAGTCCAGGCACTGGAACCTCATCTTCAGCATTCCAGTGGTCTGCTCCACCAATTGCGAGCTGCAGCATGAGCCTCATTATAGCTTCGCTCTGCTGCAGTCTGAGGCCGCCGTATGGGTGTCATCAGCCACGTCCTCTGCGGGTAGCCCTTGTCCCCGAGGAGCCAACCCTGCAGCCTCCGTGGACCCTGGAAGATGTCAGGGATCTGCGACTGACTGAGAATGTAGGAGTCTTGGACACCCCCTGGAAACCGTGCGCCGACCTGCAGAATGCGTTTGTGGTGGTTGCGCACCAGCTGCATGTTCAGTGAATGGAAGTCCTAGTGGTTGACCCCTTGTTGCAATGGAGATCCGAGTGCCACATGAGTGCAGTCGATCGCACCCTTCACCAGTACAAAATCCAAGATCTGGGCAAATCCAGTCGCTCTTGCAACCTCACTCTCTTGGTCCCGGGCAAAATGCACAAAGTTGTGTACCATCCTGAACATGACATCCATAACCTCATGGATGCATTTGTGGGTGGAGGCTTGTGAGATCCCACAGAAGTCACCTGTGGAGCCCTGGCATAAAAATTGAGCGCCATGGTCACTTTCACAGCCACTGGCAGTGGATGCCCTCCATGTCCTCATTGCACCAAATCCTGCAGCAGCTGGCAGATGTGACCAACCAGTTCCCTAGCAGTCTTAGGCAACACTGGTTCTTGGTCATCTGCGGGAATGAAAGGCGGCGTCTATAGACCCTGGGTCTAGCTAGGCACAGAAGCGGCGTGTGCAGGATCCCCAGCTGCCCCTTCTTCCTGAGGGTGCTACTGTTCCCTCTGCCCAGCCAGATACCTCCATCACTCTCTTCTCTGTCATCTCTGCTCTCTGTACGCCACAAGGTATAACAACTAGTTCACCAGGCTCCATGATCCTGATGTTGTACTTCTGCAGGATGAAAGAGGGAGACACTTGGGTTAACTTGGGTATACTAAGAACCTCCCTTGGTTAAGCCTGAAAGCCCCTTAATGTATCCCGGAGAGAGCTGGCCACCACTTGGATGGCCAGAGTTTAGTGCACTGCGTGGCTGCACGAAACCCGAATCACCTCTGCCCCACTCCACCTGACCGATTGGCAGCAGCCTTGCCCATTGGACTGCATGCTGTGCTCTCAGGTCAGATGCAGGCATCCTCCTAACCTGCACTGCAAGGCTGCACTGTTAGCTTGAACCATGGGGGAGACTGGTCCAAACCGGGATGATGACATTGCAAGGGGCTGTGAGCGCCTCCACCAGTGACTGCTCTGTGGCCAGCTTTAGCAAGGAGATTGTACAACGTGCCCAGTCGTCCAACTGTTCTGTAGTCCACTAAAACACTCATTAGTTTGCAGTCTTTGCCCAAGGGGTGAAAAGCTCTGGAGCACTTGGTGGCATTTTCATGTTTGAGTGGGCAGATAAGCTAGAGACCTGACTGCATGCATGTCAATGTGACTGTGTCTGAACTGTCTTCAGCTGTAGAGGAATGGTCACTTTATACAAGGTTTCCCTAATGCTTGTCTGCTTCCCTCCCCCACATGTGCTTGTGCACTACCTTCAACCACAGGGCAGCCCTTGCCCCAACCCCCCCCCACAACGCGCCTTAGCCTTGAAGTCCAACCGGCGACCTCGGTGAGCATTGCACAATGTTACTGTGTATTTACCTCTGAGTTCCCCTCAAAGTGCAGCCCGCCAAGTGCACACCTTATATATGCTGTTGTGAAACACCCGCCAATGTGGGTGGACGATCCAGCGGGTCAGGGTGGGGGGGGGGATGAGTCTGGCAGGCTGGCCTTATAACAACATGCAAATGTATTACAGTGAGGTTCCCGATGTCCGATGGGGGGAAATGTGGCCTGCCATTGACAGGCTGAGTGGAAGATCGCAAACTGGTCTCAAGGCGTTGTGAAACCAATTTCTGGCCTTCTCGCCATATTATCCGCTCATAACACTGAGCCCAATGTCAGCCAGCATGGAAAATTCCACCCAACGTGTCACAATGCACAACAGCAACATCATGACATAATTTTTATGTGCATGCCCAGGATGTAGCATATCCTGTTAAACCAAGCTATATCCGCACAAACATCCCCAGTTTGTGAAGGATGGATGTCAATCAAAGCATATGAGGGAGACCTATCTCAATTGTTAATCTGCCATTGCTTCTTCATCAAAATGTGTGAAAAAATGGGGGAGGGAGCAGTGTAGTGGTAGTGTAACTGAGCGAGTAATCGAGGAGCCTAAGCTAATGCTCTGGGGACACAGGTTCAAACCCCATCATGACAGCTGCTAGAATTGAAATTCAATTAATAAAATATAACATCTGGAATTGAAAGCTCATCTCAGGAATGATGACCATGAAACGATCATTGATTGTTGTAATAACCCATCTGGTTCACTAATGCCTTTTAGGGAAGGAAATCTGCCATCGTTACCTGGTCTGGCCTACATGTGGCTCCAAACCCACAGCAATGTGGGTGACTCTTAACTGCCCTCTGAAATGGCCTAGCAAGTTACCCAGTTCAAGGCAATTAGCAATGTGCAACAAATGCTGTCCTTGCCAGCGACAGCCACATCCCATGAAAGAATTTTTTTTAAAAATGGTTACGCCATGGGGAACTTTAGCATGAGATAAGGTGGGAACTGTGGTATGAAATATGGCTGGCTGTGCAAGCCCTGAAGGTCTTTGACATAAAATGTGTTCAGAACTGTTGTAAATGGCATGATTGTGATTGTATTTCTATTTCTAACAGGAAGTTCTAACTTCTAACAGGAAATGCTCTGTAATACATACTGGTGATCACCTTGAATCTCAGTATATGATCTAAATCACATTGAATATGTTGCTATTGGGAGCACCTCCCCTTGTTTTCATTCTCCTGTAGGTATGTCTGAAGTTCTACGAGTATGAGTTCATGGAGCTGGCCTGTCAGTGCCCTGCTGTAGTCTGCTGTCGATGTGCTCCGACACAGAAAGCTCAAATCATACGCTTGTTGCAGCAGAGGACTCGCAAATTAACATGTGCAGTAGGTGAGAAACCACAAGCTACTTGTATTATTGTTGTTTTCCACTATAGTCTAGATGTTTAGACAGTGAATGTCAAACCACTCGAAAAAAATGCTGTTGTACTGTGTTCATTCTCTATCTCTTGCTTTCTTTGTAACGCTCTCCCCTCCTTCCTACCACATTCTGTGTTTTATTGTGCACCATACTGTAGTTTGTGACTAGTTAGATGGTCTAATCTTCTAGGATTAAGCTCATTTTGTAACTCAGCAGTTGGCTAATTATACCTCTTTATGTCATGGGTTAGTTTTGATCAGTTGTATAAATCATTTGTAGCAAAATCCCACAGTACCAGACTGTTTGGTAAACCAGAAATTCAGTAGTGCTAAAATTATAGCTTGAAAAGCAGCTTGGACTGAATAAAACACGAGCTAGGCCACAACTAGAGCACTGTGTACAATTCTGGTCACTGAATTACAGGTGATCGCAATAGAGAGGGTACAGAGAGTTTTATGGGGATGTTACTAGAAATGGGCAATTTTCGTCACGAAGGATTGGAAAGGGTGGGGTTATTTTCTGAGGAACAAAGGAGGTTGAGGGAAGATGTGTAAAATTAGATGTTAAAAAGCACTGATTTCCTTTCGCAGAGAGGTCCGTTACCAGGGGCATAGTTTTAAAGTAATTGGCAGAAGGATTTGAAGGCAGTTGAGAATGTTTTCACCCATAGTATGGTGGGTGTCTAGAACTCAGGAACCTAGGACTGGATTTTATTGCTCACCACCCTTCCAACCCCCACCACCACCCCCCATCCCCCACCCCCCATCCCCCACCACCACCCATCCCCCAACCCCAGGTTAGAAAAGTCAGTTGCAAGCCAACAGACTTTAAAAAAAAAGACTGCCCCACAGCAATAACATGGATAGGAAGTCCCGTCCTCGAGAGCTTCAGGCCAATCGGATTGGCTGGTAGCTCTAGCATTCCCAGCAGTGCCAGAACTCAGTAGTGGATGCTGACAGGACTGCAAACAGGGTACAGGAAGAGAGAAATGGATCCTGGACTCTGCTAAGTCCAGGAATTTTGGGCAGGGAGGGCCCCGAGCACCCTAGGGAGGGGGTTGGGCCTGGGCTTTGGAAGCCAACTGGGGAGGCACAAAGTAGGGGGGGGTGAGGGTATCATCTTGGAGGTTATCCCCAATGCACACACAGCTCCCCCAAAGGATGTACCCCCCTCATTCCCACTTTTTCATCTCGGTAGAAAAATGGGCTCCCCACTTTTGCCTGCCTGTTCACTTCAACCGCATTATGATGTGGACAGCGTCATATTTAGGTCAGTTGCCTGTTAATGATTTTTGTTTAAAATGGCTCCCTGGTGCCAGGGTCAATTTTACCAAACAGAGCAGAGCACACTGAGGGCAGGGGGAAGGGTGAATAGCCAGCAGTCGTGGTCCACATCAGCACCAGTGACTTAGGTGAAAAGAGGGATGTGGTCCGGCAGAGAGAATTTAGGGAGGTAGGTACAAAATTAGCAAGCAGGACCTCAAAAGTAATAATCTCTGGATTTATTCCTGGTACCACGCACAAGTGAGTATAGATATAGGAGGATATGGCAGATGAGTGCATGACTGGAATGGTGGTACAGGAGGGAGGGGTTTGGATTCCTGGGACATTGGGATGAGCTGTGGGGAAAGTGGGACCTGTACAGGCCAATCAAGCAGGGACCAATTTATTTCTGAGGCAATATGCTAGTGCAATTGGGGAGGGTTTAAACTAACTCGGCAAGGGTGTGGGAACCAGAAAATATTAGAGAAGAATATCAAGGTACACAGATTACTTGGAGAGACAGATAGCATTAGAGTAGGAAATGGTTAGGGATTAGGTGGGTTCAGTGTAAGGGGGAAAAGTAATGAAGTCTAAATTAAGATTATGTGTATATATGAGAATGTAGTAAATAAGATTGGTGAGTTGCAAGCACAGATAGCCACGTGGAAATATGATGATGTGGCTATAATAGAGACCTGGCTCAAAGAAGGGCAGTACAGGGTATTAAATATTCATGGATGCAAGGTGTTCAGGAAAGATAGGAACGGGGAAGAGGTGGCAGTGTTGATTAAAGGAGAACATTGAAGTGTTGGAGAGAGAGGATGTCGCAGAGGGGTCAAGGATAGAATCAGTTTAGCTAGTGTATGATGATGTAAGTGCCTGCATGCCATTGTGATGTAAAGGTGCTTGAGAGAGCAAGGGTTAATGTGTGATTGGAGAATAGCACTGTCCACTGTATGATGTATAGAGTCACATGGTACTAGACTCAGAACACATCCTAGAAACAGCTGGTGACAGTGGCAGTTGGTGACAGTTGGCAGTAGCACCATGCATGCCATTAACTGGGATCTTTACATAGTTAAAGATTAACAGTAAATGGTTTATATTTATACATACAAGCCTCAAGATCTCATTATTGAGACATCTAATGAATCCATAACACAACATGGTGACCAATGGTGGAACACAGCAAGGTGATCAGCGGTGGAACACAACATGGTGATCAGTGATGATAAGAAAGGTGGCATTTTAAATGATTAACCCAAAACAATATCCCAAGATATGGAAAACTAAAATCAACTGAAGCCAAGCTAGAGAGACATGGGCCTAAGAGGAAAAATTGAAGAAACTGTTGAAGAAGCTTCACTACAGACCTTGAAGTTGAGGAATGCACCAGAGTGAGTGGAAGTCCGTTGGAAGACCCTTGAGTGATGTAGAGCAAAAAAAAAACTGCTTAGATCACAAGACGGGTGAGCAACAGCACAAAAAACTTGCAAGATGCTGAACAACGTTGAGTAAGACAGTTAGTTAGATCACAAGATGGTACACAAAACTACAAAAATTGCAAGACCGAGAGATGCAATGTGAAAAATACTGAACAGGTCATGAGATGGTGAGCAAAAAAAGCTGTAATTACATTAAAAATTTCAGCACATCCATAGAGAAGCTGGAAGACAGCTGCAACATAAAAAAAAAGTTAAATTTAAAAAATAGGCTGGCAGAACAAAAGAAGACCCTGCAGAGTAAAAAAAAGAGACCTGCAGAGTTTAAGAAAGAAGAATCACCCTGAAATTGATTTTGCCGCTCAGAGGAGCAAGTTGCTGCAGTTTTAAAAGTTTTTACGAAAACGAAATGATTGCAAGGGAAGTCTTTTCAGTCGGGAAAAGTAGTTTTCCAGTAAAAAAATATAGAATTACTGCTGTTTTGAAGATTTTTTAAAATGGCACTGAGATTAAAAAGGAAAAAAACCTGCAGAGTTTGGAAAAGGAATACCTTTTCAGTTGGGTCCCTAAGCTTCTTGTTAAAGAAAAAGAGCTTCTGCAGAGTTAACAGTCTTGAAAGTTTAAAAATTTTTTGTAAAGGCCTGATAAAGTAGGGGAAAAACACGTAGGAAAAAACCGGCAGCTGCAGAGACAGCTTGAGTAAAAAAAAAGTTGAGTAAAAAGAAATGGTTACTGTACACAGTCTTAAAGAGGCAACGACATTTAAAGTGGTAAATACGGGGAAAAAAAACTGCTATGGACAGCAAATTAGAAGAACCAGATTCATTTTCACTAAGGAAAGGGTTAACCAGACCAAAGAGGGGGAGTCTTGGAGAAGACAATGTTTAGTTTACAGGAGACTTACAGCATTAAATAAGGAATCAGGAGAAGTACAAGTTGACGACTTTTTATTGGTCTTTGGTTCATTTGCTGGTGAAGTACCCCACATCCAACATACAGATCAATACTCAACAAAATTTGGTGAAGTATTAGAAGGCTTTGACAGATATTTTAAACTCCGAGTTGTAGAGAGCACCAACTCTAGAAGTCTAGTTCACCTCAATAAAGCGCCAAGGGCAACAAGAGACCCCAGAAAGAGGGTAACTCCCAATAAAGTGCCGAGGGTAACAAAAGACTCCAGAGCAAGAGCAACAGAAGACCCCAGAGTGAGGGAGACAATATTCAAGTAAACTACAAGATGGTTGACAACCATATCAGTGCAATGAAATGCATCAGCTGAAGAGTTTAATGCAGAAGAAAGAAATGGCTGAGAAGCAACTGAAAAGCTTAAAAATAGAGTTTTATTTGAAAATGCTGACATAGTACCGAACCTGAAACAGCAGGTGTGTGCGCAGAGTGAGCAGATGGCTGTGAATGGAGGAAAGCTATCTGAGGTAACTCAAAAGAAGCAAAACGTGCAAGTAAATGAAGGTGTTCTACAGGAAAATGTTCACATCAGAGCCAAACTGGAAGATTTGAAGCGCAAGATTCAAACTGAGTATATACCTCTGACAACGCATGATAAACTGAAGTCTTAAATGAACCAAGCTGAACAAACAAATTTCAGAGATGACACAAAAGGTACCAGGAGCAAATAATGACCCTCAATTCCACAGTTACAAATCAAAGTGGGAGTTGGGAAAACTCAACCAGATGTACAGCCAGGCAAAACAGTAGGTAGAAAAGGTACGCAAAGAAGTTGCAACTCTGAAAGACTCCTTGCAGAATCAATATGTAGCCATGGAAAAACACGAGAAGCTAAAAAGGATGTTGAATATTACTTCATAAAAAGCAGCATTAGAACTATCAACAGTAACAAAACAATGCATTGAAGCCCAGAGTGAGTTGGCACAAGGTCAACAAGAAAATAAATGGTTGAAAGAACAGTTAATTGTCCTTCAAGATCAAATGTAAAAGAAATGCATAACCATTCAGCAACATGAAATGAAGACTGTCTTAAACAGTAGAGTGGAAGCACAGCAGAAAAAAACTCAAGGAGACTCTTGAATTACAGGAAAGCTCACAATGAAGCAAGCAAGCTTTGCAAAGAAAAGGGAAACCTGTTGAAGAATCTTCACACATCACAAGAATTGCTTCAGACAAAGATTGTTCAAGAAAATTTCAAAGAAAAGCAAAAATGAACTTAAAGTCACTCTGAAAAAAACTGAAGAGCCGGTTGGCAGAGAAGAGTCAGCAATATTCCATATTCCAGGAGGAAGCCGAAAGCTACAAGAAACAGACTGAAGAGCTGAAGAGGCAGTTGAATGAAAATGAGGCATTGAAAGAAAAAGCTGTAGAACTTTCCAAGCTGCACAACCATGAGTAACTCAATTATAGAACTGAAACAAGTTAAGACTTCACCGGAGACAGAGCGGACCAACAGTGAAACCGAAATGTAAGGCAAGGACAAAGTTATGCTGCAGACAAGGAAAGAGAAGGCAGAAATAAGATCAGAAAAAGTAAATCCAATACTGAAGCACAAGGAACTCAGAAGAAAAGCACTGGATGTCTCAGATGTACTAAGAACTATTGAGCTGAATGAAAAAGTTCATATACTTGCAAAACAATCTGAAAATAAAACAGCAAACAGATGTTTGGCTGAAATTGTGAAACAAGTGGAAATGAAGGTTCCATTTGCGAAACATACATGGCCAGCAAGGACATGGCAGACGCCACAGAAAATGAAAATTCGAGTCCACTCTAGGACTGAACGGAGTGCACATTCCCTTCGGAAGGAGCGGGACAAATCCACAGTGTCTGATAAAAGCAGGTGGGTTGTTAATAAAGAGAAACACAACTCAAAGGAATGCGAAAAATGAAGCAAATGGAAATAACCAAGTACCAGAAACACGGAGTACTGCTACCATTCATCCAAAAGTGACAGACCAAGATATGGAAGAACTGTCAAGCCTCAAGACTGTCTGAATTTATAAAGTCAGAGACTTGAGGCGGGGGAGAAGGGATAGCAAGTAGAGATTATATCATTAATAGTTATACTCCACTGGAAGGGAGGAAAGTTTTTTCTTTTGAGAAGGGGGATGTTGTATGTGCCTGAATGCCATTGTGATGTAAAGGTGCTCGGCAGAGCAAGGGTGAACGTGTGACTGGGAATAGCACCGACCACTGTATGAAGTATAGAATCACATGGCATTAGACTCAGAACATTCTAGAAGCAGCTGGTGACAGTTGGTAACAGCACCATGCATGCCATTAACTGGGATCTTTACATAGTTAAAGATTAACAATAAATGGTTCACGTTTAAACATACAAGTCTCAAGATCTCATCATTGAAACATCAAACAAATCCATAACACAACAGCTAGAGCTAAGGAATAAAATGGTGTGATTACATTGCTCGGTGTAGTCTATAGGCCACCAATTAGTGGGAACAAATTTGCAAGTGATTTACAGAAAGCTGCGAAAATTATAAAGTAGTTATAATGGGGGACTTTAATTATCCAAATATGGACTAGGATAGCAGTAGTGTAAAGGGCAGAGAGGCAAGGGTTCCTAGAGTGTGTTCTAGAAAATTTTCTAGAGCAGTATGTATTAATTGGCCCGCCCACTCAAAATGGCGGCAGCCCCACTTCGGCGGCGGGTGTCGGCTGCCGGCCCACCGCCGAGCCAGTGGGGCCCGCTCACCCACCAAGGGTAAAATTCTGCCAATGGTCTTTGACTCCTGAACTACACTATCCCTCTCCAATGCTATAATGGCTTGTTTGATCAATACTGTCACACACCCCTCCTTTTATTCCATGCATCTTTGCATTAAATCACACTTACTATCAGTTTATGATCATTTACATTAGGTCATGAAGTCCTTATCTTATCTTGAAATATAATCAGTCAAAATGCAGATTGGTACCAAAGTGCTGTTCCGTAGATCAGTTCAAGTTTAGTCATAACAAGCTCCCTTTTTCACCTTGCTACCATACATCAATACAGAAGTGTCAACTGTTGTTGGTGACCTTGTGTTTACAATTTTTTAAGGAGGTGATGTTCCTAAAGATAGCTTGAAATAAAGTCTAAATATCAAAACAATGAGAGAAAATCAGATAAAGCCTGAAAACGGACGTGGTGATCAAACACACGATGAACTCAGGCTTGTCCATGCAAACTTTGTGCTGCTTGCTCATTATGATTGCAGCATGCAGCCAGCGCTATGCACGCTGCTGAGTGACTGCACGCCTGAGTAGGGGGTGGAAAGCAGGGTAGCAGGAGTTCTAGCTAGCCTGCTCTATTTAAAGCAAGCCTTCAGCTCTTGAAGGTGATGTAAATTTTAGATTGAGCAGGTGCTGAAATTCATTGCAAAAGTGACTTGGACCTGGGAAAGAGCTGAGCTTGGTGGAGATGGATTCAATTGTGGCTTTCAAAAGGAAATTGGATAAGCACTTGATGTTAAAATAAAATGTAGGATTACATGGAAACAACAAGGGAATGGAACTAAGACAAAAATAGCTAGAAAAACTTAGCAAGTCTGACAGCATCTGCAGAGAGGAACACAGTTGATGTTTCGAGTCCGTATGACTCTTCATCAGAACTAAGGAAATAGAGAAATGAGATGAAGTATAAGCTGGTAGAGGGGGGTGGGACAGGTAGAGCTGGATAGAGGGCCAGTGATAGGTGGAGGCAAAGAAGAGATTGCCAAAGATGTCATAGACAAAAGGACAAAGGGGTGTTGACGGTGGTGATATTATCTAAGGAATGTGCGAATGGAGACATTAAGGGTAGCAAGCAGGACAAGCAAGTGGCAGATGGCCCTAGTGGGGGTGGGGTAGGGGGGAAGGGAGCAAAATAGGCTAAAAGGTAGAGATAAAAAATAGATTGAAATACATTTAAAAATAGGCGGGAAAAGAAAAATATATATATTTTTTTAAATGATAAATTATTGGAAAAAGGAGGATCGGAAAGGAGTGGGGATGGAGGAGAGAGTTCATGATCTGAAGTTGTTGAACTCAATATTAAGCCCAGAAGGCTGTAAAGTGCCCAGTCGGAAGATGAGGTGCTGTTCCTCCAGCTTGCGTTGAGCTTCACTGGAACATTGCAGCAGGCCAAGGACGGACATGTGGGCATGAGAGCAGGGTGGTGTTGAAATGGCAAGCGACAGGTAGGTCTGGCTCATGCTTGCGGACAGACCGAAGGTGTTCCGCAAAGCAGCCACCCAGTCTGCGTTTGGTGTCTCCAATGTAGAGGAGACCGCATTGGGAGCAGCGAATGCAGTAGACTAAATTGAGGGAAGTGCAAGTGAAGTGCTGCTTCACTTGAAAGGAGTGTTTGGGCCCTTGGACGGTGAGGAGGGGGGAAGTAAAGAGACAGGTGTTGCACCTTCTGCGGTTGCATGGGAAGGTGCCGTGGGAGGAGCTTGAGGTGTAGGGGGTGATGGAGGAGTGGACCAGGGTGTCCTGGAGGGAACGATCCCTGCGGAAAGCCGTCGGGGGGGGTGAAGGGAAGATGTGTTTGGTGGTGGCATCATGCTGGAGTTGGCGGAAATGGCAGAGGATGATCCTTTGAACGCGGAGGCTGGTGGGGTGATAAGTGAGGACAAGGGGGACCCTATCGTGGTTCTGGGAGGGAGAGGAAGGTGGGAGGGCGGATGCGCGGGAGATGGGCCGGACATGGTTGAGGGCCCTGTCAACCACCGTGGGTGGAAAACCTCAGTTAAGGAAGAAGGAAGACATGTCAGAGGAACTGTTTTTGAAAGTGGCATCATCAGAACAGATGCGACGGAGGTGAAGGAACTGAGAGAATGGGATGGAGCCCTTACAGGAAGCGGGGTGTGAGAAGCTGTAGTCGAGGTAGCTGTGGGAGTCGGTAGGCTTGTAATGAATATTGGTGGACAGTCTATCACTAGAAATTGAGACAGAGAGGTCAAGGAAGGGAAGTGTCAGTGATGGACCACGTGAAAATGATGGAGGGGTGGAAATTGGAAGCAAAATTAATAAATTTTTCCAGGTCCAGACGATAGCATTAAGCCGCACCGAAGTAATCATCGATGTACCAGAGAAAGAGTTGTGGGAGGGGGCCGGAGTAGGACTGGAACAAGGAATGTTCCACATACCCCATAAAGAGACAGGCATAGCTGGGGCCCATGCGGGTACCCATAGCCACACCTTTTATTTGGAGGAAGTGAGAGGAGTTTAAAGGAGAAATTGTTCAGTGAGAGAACAAGTTCAGCCAGACGGAGTGTAGTGGTGGATAGGGATTGTTCGGGCCTCTGTTCGAGGAAGAAGCGAAGAGCCCTCAGACCATCCCGGTGGGGGATGGAGGTGTAGAGGGATTGGACGTCCATGGTGAAGAGGAGGCGGTTGGGGCCAGGGAACTGGAAATTGTTGATATGATGTAAGGCGTGAGAGGAATCGTGGATGTAGGTGGGAAGAGACTGGACAAGGGGAGAGAGAATGGAGTTAAGATAGCAAGAAATGAGTTCTGTGGGGTAGGAAAGGGCTGACACAATCGGTCTGCCGGGACAGTCCTGTGTGTATTTGGGTAGGAGGTAGAAGTGGGCCGTCCGAGGCTGGGAGACTATGAGGTTGGAAGCTGTGGAGGGAAGATCTCCAGAGGAGATGAGGTTAGTGACAGTCCTGGAAACAATGGCTTGATGTTCAGTGTTAGGGTCATGGTCCAAGGGGAGGTAGGAGGAAGTGTCTGCGAGTTGATGCTCAGACTCTGCGAGGTAGAGGTCAGTGCGCCAGACAACAAAAGCACCACCCTTGTCAGCAGGTTTGATGACAAAGTCAGGGTTGGACCTGAGAGAATGGAGTGCGGCAAGTTCAGAAAGAGACAGGTTAGAGTGGGTGAGAAGAGCAGAGAAATTGAGACGACTGATGTCACGCCGACAGTTCTTAATGAAAAGATCAAGAACAGGTAAGAATCCAGAGGGAGGGGTCCAGGTGGAGGGAGAATATTGGAGGTGGGTAAAAGGATCCGTTGAACGGGGAGAGAACTTCTGCCCAAAGAAGTGAGCACGGAGACGAAGACGGCGGAAGAAGAGTTCAGCATCGTGCCGAGCCCAAAATTCATTGAGATGAGGGTGTAAGGGTATGAAACTGAGTCCTTTGCTGAGCACTGAACGTTCCACATCGGAGAGGGGAAGGTCAGGGGGTATGGTGAATACACGGCCGGGGCTGGGATGAAGACTGGATGAGGTCAGGGGGAAGGGCAGGGATGGAGGGTCCTGGATGGGCGTTGGTGTCGATGAGTTGTTGGAGCTTGCGTTCCTTTGCACCTGAAAGAAAGAGACAAAGTTTCTTGTTGAGGCGTCGGATGAGACGAAGAATAAAATGAAACTTGGTGCAAGGACAGCTTAGAGATAGGATGAGTCGGTGCTGCTGGAGGGAGAGGTCGAGTGTGTTCATATGGCAGCGCAAGGCACTGAGTGTGGATCTCAGGATGCGACAAGAACAGCAGTCCAAGGAGCTTTGTATGTCTCGGAGATACCTGTAATCCTGGGTTGGTTCGAAACATGAGGGATGGAACTTCAGCTGGAATCCACGTGGGTAAGTCGGAGATGGAGACAGCCACTGAGGAAGGAAACATGGCTGTGAAAGCGAGTTTTAGTAAACACCTTGTCAAACACCAGGAGAGAATTGGAAAGCAATGAAGGTGAACAGGGCAAAAGAGACAAGCGGAAATCCTGTCGGAGAGAATGGAACTAACTGAATTGCTTGTGCAGAGAGCCAGTGTGGACCCGCCATGCTGAATGATCTCCTTCTGTGCTGTAACCATTCTATGATTCTCTGAACGTGGCAGAAAGCGGACTTTAAGGTTCTTTGACCCAGCACCTTGAAGCAAGAGCTTCACATGATGAGATAGGTCCTCTATCCACATGGGACCAAGAGGCCCTCTGAACAAATTCTGAGAAGGCAATAGAAGCAGATTGCTGCTGCAGTCAATGACAGGAGCACAATGCCAATGGTCTGGGTGCAGCGCCGGGAGATATTCAATGATGTCACACAAGTGAATGTATCTTTAAACGGTACATTCCACAAACTGCAGTAGCAGCTTCACACACTGCTCAATGCACCAGAGCCCCATCTCTCACTCATTAATCTCTAGCAACCACTTCATACCTCACATTCATAGTTTCACCTCATCCTCACACACGCAAGACAGCTGCAAGTCTCACACCCTCATCTTATTGCACATGATGTCAACTATTCAACCACAACAGGCACATCACTCAAACACATGGTATCACACTCACTGACACACCTTCCTCTCTCATGTCAGACAAGGCTGTGCATGACGGAAGATAGCAGTGGGGACAGGTATGGCTCCGTGTCCTCACTCCGATGGAGGAGACTGTGTTGGTCATCATTTGTGCATCTATGACCAAGAGCGTAGACAGTGGTGGGGCTAACAGGACTTGGAAGGTGACTATTCTTACCTGATCCTCTTTCCCATATCCCATTTCCCTCTTCTTTCCACAACATCTCCTAATTCCCAAGCTGCAGATGGTGTAAGTGTGCACTTCTTGTCCACCCAGTCCCCTCCTTCCTTCACCGGGACCTTACTCTTCTGCCTTAATCCTTTCCAGTACCCAGGAACTGTCACCTGGACAGAGGCACTGGTGCAGAAGCAACAAGTGCAAGAGGAGGAAGAGACTGATGATGATGATGAAACATCATCACTCGATCTCACGCTGACAGCCACCAGCTCAGCTAGTGACACTGCACACTTCAGATGGTAGCAAAGACTGGATCTGATGTGGTGAGTTAGTGGGCACGAGTGGCCTACAGACAAGACAGGAAAAAAGGTGCCATCTCCCTAGAGGGTGAGATCACACAAGTTCTACTGCAGAAGACTCAAATGAGGAAGTCGATGGGGTGGCATACAGGAGATTGGCTGATGGGCTTACACTATGAAATGGTTGTTGCATTGCCAGGCCTGCTAGAAAGATCATTGTTACTATCAAAGAACATGAAGGGGCCAGCACCAACTCGGCACAGGGCTTTGCACAGAGCTTGGAATCCATCCTTTGCACGTGGAACTGGTGGCCAACTCTATAAGAACGTTTGTGGACACAACCATGATGCAGCATCTGATGCCCAATGTCTCATCTCTCATTGCAGCACAAACGTCTGAATGATATATAGACACTCTGACTGAAATCATGCAACCTCAGCTTGTGGCCATGCAGGTTCAGACTTCAAGATGGCTGCAGATACCAGTGCGCAAAAGGGCTTGCAGGGTCTCACAACAATCCGGCAATCTGTCCTCCAGTTTGCTGTTGCCGGTCCGCTAGCCCCGGACTGCTACCGTCTATTCCAAAACGGTACAGTCTGAAGCTGGGTCTTTTAGGCACAGAGGTGCTTGAGGTCATCTGCAAGACCATTTACAGGCTCCTTTACTGAAAGTCAGCAGCCTTCCACTAGCCATGCGGCAGCCACTGGTATAAGACTGGGAGCACTAGGCCAGGCAAAAACCCTAAGGGAATGTACAAGGATGATTTAGTTCAATTCTGCATGGAATATTGGATGATTTGTTTGATAAAGTTGGTTTGGGATGTTTGTTTTATGGAGACTTGTATTTCAGCATTGTGGTCAAGAGGACAGTGTGTTGTCAGTATCTGAGGGAAGGTCAGGATGAATGTTGGTGAACGGGGCTGCTGACTTTCAGTAAAGGAGCCTGAAGGTGGCCTTGCAGATGACCTCAAGCATCTCTGGGCCTAGAAGACCTGACTTCAGACTGCACCATCTCAGAATAGACATTGCATTCCGAGGCAGGTGCACTACCCAGGCAAGACCATCTTCAGGCTCCTTTACTGAAAGTCAGCAGCCCCGTTCACCAACATTCATCCTGACCTTCCCTCAGATACTGACAACACACTGTCCTCTTGACCACAATGCTGAAATACAAGTCTCCATAAAACAAACATCCCAAACCAACTTTATCAAACAAATCATCCAATATTCCATGCAGAACTGAACTAAATCATCCTTGTGCATTCCCTTAGTGCTTTTGCCTGGCCTAGTGCTCGTAGGTTGTCTTACCCCAGTGGCTGTTGTCCTGTAATGGAACGTCAGTCACCTTCTTTATACAGCAGTGGTTGGCAAACTGGGAGATGTTACAGATGTTGCCTGCTCTAGTCTGTAAGGGCCCTGACACAAAGAAATTCATGGCCACCTCACCTAAACAGCCATTGGCAGCACTGTCCTAGCCCTGCTGTATGGCTGCAAGTCTGTCAACAAGAGGTGTCAGATCTCAGTGAGCACATCCTTTGTAAAAGACAGATGTCATGCACACTGTTCCTCAGTGAGGCTGAGTCAGAGAAATTCTCCCTGAAGACTCTGGGTAGATAAGGCCTCCTGCTGAGACGCCCCCTCCCCCTTCATCCCCCTTTTCCCTTCTCCTCCCTCTGTCTTGCATTTGCTCAATCTCCCTGACATGCTGTGGTCCGAGGGGAATGGTAAGTACAGCACCCGCGACCAACGCAAGTGATCTGACCAGAAACAAGACCTTCTCCTTGTGAAGCACCACTCTCTGCAGAGTGAACCAACTTTAAGCTGCATTAGAAAGCTCACAATACTCCTACAAATTCAGACAGAGCCAGCAGAAATCACTCAGCAACTAACTAGAAAGTGGTTGATTACCCCTTTAAATAGCACTGGTGGGAAGTTCTTCCTGCTGTCGAATGTATGTTTAACTCTGTGTGTTTAAGTGAGGGTTTTAGGTAGTGTATTGAAGTTGAAAATAGTCAAATCAGCGCTACACTCTTGACTGATGTCGCAATTTGCCTCCTCTGCATACATCTGGCGCTCGCTCCTAACACCCGCACTAACGCCCTCAGCAAATGGTGTGTGGCCCGGGCCGCACTGGAGGTGTGCTCACAGACTCCAGACACTATTTTACATTCAAAACAGCACCTATAGTGTCGAAAATACGGGGGTTGCATACAGCTGAATTTTGCAGCCAACATGTCTATTGTGAGACAAAGCTGTAAATTTTTTGATTCATGGGACCATTATTTTTAGTATAAAAATAATTGAAATGTTAACCTCTTTGTTTATTTTGCTACCTAGAGGAATGTCCCGTGTAAACACTGGCCAAAGGCAGAACCTGCAGTCTCACTGCCATTTAACAGCGCCACCATCTGACTACAAGATGCACACTAATGCAACAAACACACATCCACCAATACAAAAAGAGTGTGCTTTTACCTAGGTTCTTTATAACTATTTTTCTCCCCTTCTTTCCTGGAATTGTGACTTCTGCTTGGTTACAGTGCCTCAGTTGCTACCAGCCCTCCGATAACTCACCAAGGTGGCCATTCGTCATGTATATAGCTGGAACACACGTGTTAGGACATTCCTTCGGGTGGGGTGAGAAGGAACAGTGGATCGCAATTGAGCCCAATCCTATCCGCAACAGGCTTCTGCACGGAAGCTCTTCCCAGCAGTGGGTGGGGTGGGATGGGAGTCACTGACGGGATCATAATCAAGAGTGGGAGCCATAAGTGATTTCCAGCCACTGCTCAATACTTTAACTCAGGACCAATAATACTAATTATATTACTCCTAATGTCTCCCCCAGCTGAGATCAGTTAACTCCGTATCGACTCAGGATCAAAACTGTGATTGTTCTGTGTGACAAAATCATATGAGTTAGGATTGCACAAGAGGAATGAAACACATCATCAGATATAACATTTCCTTAACTGAAAGCTAGGTGACGCTGTTGCATAATACAAAATGACTATGAAGGAACTGAATGTGCTTGGCATCACTGATTTAAGTAGGATTAATTATCCCCAGATTCTAATAAAAAAATACTATTCTCCCAATTTTCCCAAATATATGAGAGCCTGCAGTAGAAGTCAGTGGATATATGTAAAGTATTTATACTGAACAATTCTGTATTTGAGGCATTGTTCATGGTAAATTGCTAATCTAAATTTTCTATATGTCTAGGATAATTTGCATAAATTCACAAGCTTCCAGCGTGGAAAGTGCCTCTGACTTGGCACTTGCCAGTTACTAGATTTGCAGCAATGTGTTGCTGATTGACGCAGTTTAAAGCAGCAGCCATTGTTATGTACAAGGCAGCGTCTTTCTTTTGCAAACATATCTTCAGGCTGTGCTGAAGAGGCAAACACATGTTTTCTCCAATGGAGCAAGCGAGGCAGAGCTTCTCTTTAAGAAGATCCACAGGCAAGCTGCTTTACAGAAAAGGCAGGAGGTGGCAATCGATGTAATTGCCAACAGTAACATAGCGTGTAACTGGAGGCAACATAGGAAGAATATTCCTATATTTCACCCCTCTCCTATTTTTACTTAGTTCTGTTGAAGGGTCATGAGGACTCGAAACGTCAACTTTGTTCTTCTCCGCCGATGCTGCCAGACCTGCTGAGTTTTTCCAGGTATTTCTGTTTTTGTTATAGGAAGAAGATTAATGATCTTACTGGATTGGTGAAGCTGGGAGAGTCAACTATGATCTTCCATTAATTCAGTTTTCTAAGCACCTCAGAATTACACTTCTCCCTCACTAATCTAAATTATTTTTGATGCTTGCCATGGAGGCTCATTATGTACAGGATACACACCATCAGCCTTCTTCTGGAAGTGTTTGTTTACTCATACTCTTTCATGGATTTGGGCCGAAGTAATCATACTTTAAAATTGCTGTATGATGCATGTTTGACATTATAGCCAACTTGAGCTGAACTCTGGCACTTGGTTGTGATTGACTAATTATCATTATAAACATTGCAGCGCCTCATTTTTTTCTACACCGGTTGCAGGAAAAGACATCTCATTACCAAAGTGAAAAATAGCAGGAAGTCTTCCCAGTGTTCTTGGACTAATCATATCTGAGGAGGGACAGAAACTATATAGGGTGCTTGAGCTGGCGAAATAAGATTGGCCTAATTTGCGATTTGAGTGGGGCTGGTGATGAAAATGTTGGTTTGACAGGGAGTCCTTTGTAAGGGGAGAGGGAAGGGAAGAATGGCTATTTGACTGAAGAGATACTGTGCTTGTGGAAACAAGGAGTGATACTTTCATGTCAGAGGGGAGACCATTTATATTTTTATTTTCAGAGTAAATTAAAACTGAATGTGGGGCTGTAAATTTTCCATTCACTTTAATGTCCAGAAATGTCATTGAGTTGTCTGTGGTACATATGTTGTACTACCACAGCAAGTGGCGCGTTATTCACTGAGCTATCAGACTATACCGGAGGGTGATTAGGTGATTGCAATAGTGTCTATAATATAGTGTCTGCAATCGTCTTAAGTGCCATCTAGCCTGTCCTGATGAAAAGTAGGAATAACATGAATTACCCTATTCAGTACTGTACCACTTAGAAACTAAGAAGTGTGCTGCGCGTAATATGGGAACCTGTGTGTGTCAGATTTAAAACAAGCTTGGAATTTAGACATGCATATTTCATTGCAGGTGATGGAGGAAACGATGTTAGTATGATCCAGGCTGCTGACTGTGGAGTGGGGATTGAAGGCAAGGTAAGGGTATTGGGATTTGGAAACACATCAGTGTGTTTAGCTTTTCTCACGTTCTCAGCTGTTCTGTTCATGTTCTGCCCTGGTTATGCTGGTTAATCTAAGTCAAATTAACTCCAAGTAATGATTTACAAACCGATTTGCAATGAGCAGATGTGAACAAGATCCAACTCATGGGCTGGATTCACACTCGCACTTATTCAGGCATATAGGGTTAGTTACATACCTGATGTGGTCTCACCCCACTTATGGGCCGGAATTTTCCAGCTCCTCCTGCCGGCAGGATCTTCCGTTCCTGCTGATGTGAATGGAGATTTCAGTGGGTCGCCGTCCCTGCTGCGGGGGAACCCAACATGTTGATGGGGGTGGTGGAAGGGGAGGCTGGAAAATTCTGGCCACAGTTTTGGATTGTGCCCGGGTCCACACTACATGCTTCCTGACCACGAATTGATCAGTTGCCACAGCATTTTACATTATGACTTATTTTGTGTACGTGGTAAGTTACATAATCAACAGACAGTGCACCTCGTAAAGTAACTTATGGTGTAAAATACTTTGAGAAGTTTAAATTTGTCAAGGTGCTGTAAGAAAAGCAAGTGATTTTAGGTAAGCCCGAAGGCAGAGCACAGTAAAGTTCAATATGGAGTTGCTCTGTTAAAATTGCTTTTAATCTCCAATGGTGGTGTCCACTCTCAATGCCACAGGTCTTGTTTAGCTGGCTGATTCTCAATTTTAGTGAATCCAAGCAAATATACCTTTAGGTTGCAGATGGGAGCCAGCATCGTTATTGTAGGACCCAGTACATTATCATGTGCTGCCTGAGAGTATCTATCCATGGTAAGTGCGGCAACACCACAAAATTAAACTGAGTCAGGAGTTTCCAAGATTGGTATGAGGGAACTAGAAGGCTGAATCTGGATAGCATATCCAGAAGTGTCAGCTTTGTAAAACAAAGGCTAGTGCGGTTTATGTATATAAAAATATTTCAAGGTTTCAATGTGTGGATGAATTGTGCCGTGCTTACAATTTGTAGCTTTAAAAAAAACTCAGGTTTCTGAGGGAGATGTCAACCAGAAGGATTAAGTATTTTCAAAGCAAAAGGTCACAGTCCAGAGAGACTGAGAGGCCACAGGAAACAGGAATTAAGTGACAAAGAGTGATCACTGGAGACCACTTTCAAGGAGAAAGGAGATGTATAATTTTTAACTGGCAGATGAGTGTAAGCAAAGGCATCTCCCTTCGGAAATCCGAGGAAAACTCAAAGAAAAACTGTTCAAACCAGTTCAGTGCATATTTATTCTGACAGTGTTTAGGCTCTGTGGAAATAGACCAAAAAATAGGCTGGAAGTAAAACCACTGAGATCAAAAGATCTTCACAAATTCTTCATTTTCCTTAGCAACTTTACAAACTAGATCATAAGATAAAGTAAGTCGCGAATTACACTGAGCACTGTTTAATATAATTAGTTAAGCATGTTACAATGATTGATACATTAGCTCCTTGTCGGCCAATACTTTCAGAAATAATGCTAACTGGAGTAGATTTACATTTACATTAACTGTTTTATCTGGTGTGATATAAAGTAGAATGGAATAAATATCCCCTTACAGTAACTGTGTTGCTCTTGTACCATTAAAATTCTGACAGATTGCAAGCATGAACATGGCTTAGACTTGGATTTAAGCCATGGAAAGAGGTGGTATAGTGTCTTAGAACACTGTCCTTTCATCTCTGTCACTTATGATTGAATCTAGTCTACACTGGTCGAGTGAGACTGTTCAGTCACCTTCTTTCATTGCCTTGATCACCTGAAAATTTGTCATTATTTTCTTTGTGTCCCAACAGGTAAATATGTTCGTCAGAAGCTATGCTTTAAAGTTTGCATTTTAAGATAAACTCACACTGCTAAACAAAGTCGCATGTCTTTTGTTTGAACCCCTTTAGGAAGGAAAGCAGGCATCTTTGGCGTCAGATTTCTCTATAACTCAGTTCAAACACCTTGGCAGGTTGCTGATGGTTCATGGGCGCAACAGTTACAAGAGATCAGCTGCTCTTAGCCAGTTTGTGATCCACAGGAGCCTGTGTATCAGTACCATGCAGGTAACCTAACCACCATGTTCCTCGAAACAAATTTTTAAATGATAACAAAGAAGATGTGAAAAGTGACAGGATTGCACAGGCAGCAAAATAATGCTGGAAACACATACCAGGTTAGCAGTTCAGTCATCATCTGTAACACGAAGCAACATTTTGAACCTTAATCACATTTTTATATATAGAATATATAATTTCACATATTACTTCACAATAAGGGTAGCATGTATGATTGTTCTTTGCCTTCCCAACTCCCCTCCCTCCACCCTCATCCCTGCTTCCCTCTGTCCCCCTAGGAATACCACAAGAGAAAGTTGAGCGGAGTGAGAGAGCACAGTCAAGGGGCAAGTTTTCATCAACCAAATTTGGGAGTGGGGGAAGATCTTTAATCTATCTTCAGAAACCATTTTTATCTTTGTTGAGAGAAGACAATAATAAATTCCAATCCCAGAAGTGGCTTCTTGGTGGACTTCAGAGTAACAGCATACAAACTTCACAGTCTAGAAGGTAGCAGCTTCAATTGTCTGATTGTGCTGACTTAGCTGGTTGAACAAGTATAGCAGTGGTCCTGTAACAGTAGGTTTCAATGTTCCTGAAGTTGAGAGGGAAGAAATCAGACAGGGTTCCTGCAACTGATCAGCATACTTATTGCATTTTGTTTTACCAACGTTCCTCCAATTCCTGTAGAGAAAGTTTCTATGTTTTCAGGCTTATACAGGGTGGAATCATCTTCTCATGTCAAAGGTCCCAATGGCAGGACCGGAAGTGCACAGCATTTCTGTTCAGAGGTGGAGCAGCTGGCCACGTGCAATTGCGCAGTAGCCAGCCAATTAGATATGTGGAGGCGAGGACGCCAGCCAATCATGCAGCGGGAATGGGCAGGAAGCTGCCGGCCCAGCCATTACCTCATGAGGTCATAGGTCCAGGCGCTATATTTGAACAGCTCCCGGGCAGGCATCCAACAGCACTTTGTGAGGAGTTTGTAATCTCTGAATCTGCTGTGACACCAACCCCCACACTTTGGATCTGTCACCTCCCTGGATCCCTGGAACTGGAATCGATCATCCTACAACTCCCCCTTTGTCATTTTTGGCCTTCCCTCCATCATCCTCGACGCTCACTCCATCACCCTCACCCTGCCTTCGGTGACCCTCAACCCATTCCCCCATCACCCTTGACTAACTATCACTCACTCTACAGCTTTGCCACCGCATCGCTCCCACACCCCTCCCCATCACCAGTGGTCAACCCCTGGCACATTGGAACTGCCCTTTGTTACCCTCAACCTGCCATCTGTCATCCTTGGCCGTCCTTCTATTATCTTTAACCTGTGACTCTCAGAACGTCACCATTGAATTTTCTTGCATAACCCTTGATTCCCTCACACTCATGCTTGACCTACCATCTGTAGATATTGACCTTCCCTGTGTGGTCCAGCTTCCTCCCTCTGTCTCCCATGAGCCTCCACTGGGCTGACACCTACCTCCCTCCCCAGTCAGCTGTGCCCCGTTCCCCTTTCATAGCCACCCCTCCCCCACCCCCCTCCCTTTCACAGCCACCCCCCCTACCCCAGTCAGCCATTTGCCGTTCCCCTTCCACAGCCGCCTCCTGATCTCAATACATCAATTCCTCCTCGCTCCTGGTTCAACAAAGCTCCCCATATGTGAAAAGTAGCTCCTACCCAGTTCAAATCCACCTGGAAGACTACCTTGCCTGCTGCATGCCACCTTTAACCAGTTATGAATCTGAAGACACATGTTTGTCGTTGGCTGCATACTTAATTCCAAAGGTACAATTTAAACTGGCGCAGTTGTATTTTAATGAGCATGCTTGACATGCCGATACATTAAAAAGAAGTTTCTGCCGCTTGCTGTCAGGAAGCATAATCCGCCCTCAATCCATTGCCAACTTATAGCCAACTCTCAACCTACCATTGGGAAGTAACATTTTGACTTGTGCTCAATTAAATGCCACCCTCACTCCCCAACGGCTCCCCACCCCATTTCCTGCTCCCGGGAGCTTCACAAGATTCTGCCCATAGATTGGGGCAGTTCTCTATTGCATTGGAAGTAGAGGGTGCCTCAGGTGTACACTGGGGGAGATTACAAGGGGAATTATTCTGTGGCAAATAAAATGTTGTTAGCAAGTAAAAATATTCATGTGTCCTGTAATGAGATTTTTGATTTACTTTCAATTATGACAAACTCATTTTCTTGTGCCTATTACTGGATTCACATGAAATTGCTGTTTCAACAGTCATTGATGTGAAATATTGCTTAATTTTACCAATTGCAAGGTGAGCTGTAAAATGGGAATGAAGTTTTTTTGCACATCAGAGTTTTATAGTTTGGCTAGGGGCATGTGTGTATTTAAGAACATATAAATGGTATTGTTTTGAGTTTCTGCTTATAGTACAAAAATAGCAACTATCAGGTTTTCATTTTAAGTGGAATTTAAATTGTTATGAGTTTATTGCAGCTGTAACAGTGGTATTTATACGTATCAGATAGATTTGTGCTGTTTTATAATAGGTGAGCAGCTCCATAAGCAAAGGCTCTGCCACCTGCCAGTACCCAGGAATTCCATCAAAGTGTGTTTCTAAAAATTATTTTTATTATTTTTCCCCCAACCTCTACCATGCAGTGTTAGGCAAGCCACAAGCTGTAAAAATCATTACATTGCACAGGAGCTTGTTATGAACCTTGCACAAGATAGTTTGATGGCATTGTAAAAGTGTAGCAAAACAGCCCTAAATTTTGAAGAAGAAAAAGGCAATTAATTTATTTTATGTGCCATTATACAGATTGATGTTAGACTTGGATTTACGCCACCTTTGGTTATTGTTACATAAAAAATACCAGTCTAATAAAAGACCACACCACAAAAAGTGCAGGGGGGTAGAAGGAAAAGACATTTGTTCTCCTCCTTGATCTACAAGAATAACATGCACTTCAACAATAGTATAATATCAGTGAATGGTTAATGGAATTATGGACATTGGCAGTTGATGAAACAAGGTTAGAGTTTTCTTTTAAATATTGGCAGCAGTGACCTTCTCTTCATTACCCTTATCTGGTGGGAAGGACAGGGAGATTTGCAGTCTCTCCCACTACCAGCCTTGAGTCCAGTTACTGGGACATATTGAGCTGAAGTATTTCCACCTTCCTTGGGGCCAGGCACAAACCTCAGCAATTTGGCTTAAGTCAGAAGTTGTGATGTGGAAGGTCACAGTGGTGACTCCATTGCACCACTGGTCCACTAATATTTTCTGTAATTGTCTGTTTCAAAAGCAAATACAAGTATGTCCTACTTTGATGCCAGTTAAAATAGTTCCATTTGTTAACTAACTCTATATCTTTCCACAGGCTGTTTTTTCTTCAGTATTTTATTTTGCTTCCATTCCTCTGTACCAAGGTTTCCTTGTTATTGGGTAAGTAAGTTAAGTATATTTTTAGTTATATAAGGATTGATGCAACTTCCATGCTAATTATTGTAAATAATAGTTCTAGTTTTGTTAAAGAGTAAAGAATCATCTCTTAGGGAAAATCTGAATTGGTCTGTGGAGTACAATATGAAAAGTGATATGTGTGTGAATAAACAATGAATTATTACCACAATTGATCACTTAAAAGAAAATTGTTACTTTCTTCCTAACCCCCATGTGCATTAGTGAATAAAATGAAAATTTATAAGTGTTTGACTTGATTCAGAAGTTTTATGAGATTAACATTAATGCCCTTTTTTATAACATATAGAGTAAAATGTTATGGGTTCTCCATTTAGCTGGTCCCTGATACCAGCTGGTTTTCCTTAGGAAAGTTTCCACAAAAGGGAGAAAATTGAAGGGCAAGTTGAGATGTATCCCTCCAGGTATTGGGAAATGCTATGTTGATCAGGGTGGGGGGCGGGGGAGTAACTGAAGGGAAGCTGAAAACAGTTCTTTAAAAGCAAATGATACTCAATTTGGTAGCTGAAACCTGAGCAGCTATTGACTCTGGTTTTTTATCACAATGAACAGTTTGAATAACAGTTTTTAAATTCTAGTTAACTTGCTTTGGCATACAGTATTTTAAAACTAAAGATAAATGCAGAACTCCATTGTTCAGGGTAAGTCAGATGTTACACTAATTGGTAAGGAATGCAGTACCATCATTTAATGCATATATTATGATTCTAAAGTCATGTCACTTTAAGGCCATTAAGTCTAATTGTAAAGTCAACAGACCCTCAGAGTTGATGTGTTATTTGCTCATGAAACTTTGCAAATTACATTTGTCACTATTTGGCTCCAGCTCAGAAGCACGCTATAACTGTAGATTGTTTAACATATGTAACCAACTCTGACACAGAAGTGATAGTATCCACATGCATATCATCCATGAACAGCACCGCAGTAAATTCTTGAATACATCAACATTGTCTGTAGTGTTGCTCATGAATGATCTGCTGCTTTAAAGAACAGCAGTGTAATACCATAGAAATGAGAATGTATTATTCTGCTAACATGAATCAGTGTTGCTTCATGACTTCATATACTAATTGTTAAATAAACAGTGCCTGAATGATCCTTCAGAGTTTAATCCAAGAACTTTGAGATTGGAATGTGCTTTGGAATACTCTTGTTAATTTCAACCTATGGTTTAGCAGGATGCATGTGTCATTTTAAAATTATTTCTACTTCATGCTGTGAGTCAGAATTTAGGATGAATTAAAATTAAAAGCTGGAAACGCTCAGCAGGTCTGGCAGCATCTATGGAGAGCTAACGAAATGGGAGTTAAGGGATGGAATTTTCCGTCCTGGAGTAGAAGTTTGGCGGCAGGAGGGGAAGTGAGCACAGGAGATTTGGCCACACGTGATCGCCCAGTGGTCAGCTGGTTAGATATGCATGCACGAGGAACACAGAGAATCTTGCTGCAGGGTTGGGCAGGAAATCGACACGCCCGCTGTTACCTCACAGAGTTGAAGGATCAGGCACCGTATTTAAAAGGCACTGGACAGGCATTCATTCCCTGCAAGCCAGTAGCATCACTTTGGCTCTTGTACTGCAGCCAAATTTTCTGAACCTATCCCCCCACCACCTCCGCCACTGCTAACTTGCAATTCAGGATGTCTTAGAGCAGACAAGTGGCCCCACAATTCAGCAAAGCCTCACTGCAGGTTCTCCTCCAGGCTGACTGGGAAAGGCGGGAGGTCCTGTTTCCCAGGGATGGCAGGAGGAGGCCCCGCCGTCAGACTAAGGCAGCCTGGGCAGAAGTAGTAGCGCAGGTCAGCGCCAGTGGGGCCCACTCCAGAACCTGAGTCCAGTGCTAAGAAAGGATGAATAGTCTGCTGCGTTCTGCACAGGTAAGTGACATCACCTGGTCACTGCAAAGTGACACTCAAGGGCATCAGGCAGTGTAAATGTGCAAATGCAGAGGGATGTCAGATCGGAGGATTCCGTGCAGGCCTCAGCAGCAGGTGGAGTATGTGAACTGAATGTGCAGCAGCCACTTCATGCTGTGAATGTTGTATCAGTTGCAGGACAGTGCGGTTGCTAATCGCTTAATCACACTGGAGAAGGCTCAGGAGCTGTCATAGGCATGCATGCTCATAAATTGCTCATGCACCCAATCGAGATGATATGCCAATCCTTCTGTATGTCTGCAGGAGAAAAATGCGCACAAATGCCGGGAGTGCAACATGACATAAAAACCCTCACCCACTTCAAGCAGGTGGTCACCAAACTTGCCGGGGAGGACCAGGACTGTGCACACACAGATGGAGAGACCGGAGTTTTGCAGCAATCCAGTGAGAAGGACTCCAAGTTCTGCTGACAAATGGACATACAAGACTTAAGGCCTGAAACATTGTTCAGAGAAGGGAGTGTGCATAACCATCAGCTAATTCTTTTGTTCTCCATTGCAAGCACTTGCAGAAAGTTCAAGACCAGGAAGACAAGGTCGCCTACCCCAGCTCCATCTCCACCTCCACCTCCAACTCCACGTCCACCTCGAGCACCCCCTCTTGAGGCTGATGACTCAGAATCCTTGGAGGATGCACCATCACAACATTTACCTGTACCCTCCACTGATGCAGATACATTCTCCTCAGTGCGTGCATGTTATAGATTATGCTCAGGGTGACAGTCTGGTGAGCACATCACAGATGTGCCCATAGCTGGTGGGGGATGTGACAGCCGAGGTCTCTGAGACTGGGAGGATTGCTGGAGAACAGGCCCATGCTGAGCCCCATGCAGATGATGAGCCCCTGGGCTAGGCCGTAAGCGGACATGATGGAGATGCAGAGATAGGCAGGGGAACATTAGGCAGAGATGTCAAAGGTCATGTGCAGACTGGACTGAAGGCTCAAGGAGCCTCTCCATGTTATGAGCATTACCATAGCTCCAGCATGTGAGCGCTTGGCTTCCTCCATGGAGAGCGTGGAAACTGTCTTGGAGATCCAGGTCCAGCAGAATACTTGGTGGGTGCCGGATATACGCTGGGACCTGTACTCCATCTAACCATGGATGCAGTGCAGCAGTGGTTGGACAGAAGGGGGACAAGGCACCTCGACCTCCCTCCAGGTGCCTTTTCACAGGGAGCGAGGGAGGTGCCATCGGGCACTGACAAGAAGGGTGAGCGCCAGCAAGGCACCCCAGGGGCATCCTAAGACACTCCAAGGGTGCCCTGCATCTCCACCACCTCCCTTCTGACAGTGACCCCCATCGACCCCAGCAAGTCAGGCCGAGGAGGGTGCACCTCCACCTGTGCAGGAGGCCCTCAGCAGGCAGGAGCACCCTAGACCTCGGACCACCAGTGGACGACCGCCAAAGTCATCACAGGCAACAGGGCGTGTCGGGGCTGCACCCAGGCATAGTAGTAGGAAAAGAAAAATTAAGAAATTTTAATGACACAAAGGTGGGACAGGTGTCTAATCACTGTATATATGAAACACACGGGTGTGTGTGTGTGTGTATATATGTTTAATTGCACTTTATTCATGTATGTTGTATTTTCATTATGCTGCTAGTTGCTGCAATAGTCGCATATACTTAAGGGCGTTGCACTTCGTTCCTGATCAGTCTTGGATGATATGGGCCTGTGGATACACCATTTATTGTGTCACATTGTCAGTAGTGGCATCTCTGAATATACAGGCATGTGTGAGATTGAAACTCGAGCATCATTTGTAAAGTTGCAGCCTTGGAACGCAACTGACAACCCATCAGGTAGTGTTCACCTGATCATCATCCCTCTGAGGCTGCTGTCTGAGGAGCGTCTGCAGCCAAGTCATTCTGTGCCTTGCTGGTGTCCACGTGACAGTTCTTTGCAAGGCATTGCCCCCATTTGGAGAATGCGTCAAGTGAGACATGAAAATATCTCTGCCAAATTAACAGTGCATGTGGCTTCCATGCATGCATGTGGGCTTGCTTGATCCAAGGGGCTGCAACATTTACCTGGTCACAGGAATATGCAGTGTTATACAGGTAGCGTTGCATTCCTGCTGGCACTGATGCCGCAATGTTGTCAGGGAAGCACATTTTTCACCAATGTGATGTGTTTCATTTCTGAGTGGCCCATACACAGGATCACAATACCAGCAGGTTTAATGTGAATACATAAAATTCAATGCAGCCGCCAGAATATAAGAGCAATGAAATGAAACCAAAACGCCTGTGCCCACTAGGGAACCCAGCCTCACAGAGGATTAGAACCCACACCGCAGTAGACATGTGTCAATGCCTCACTCGGCCTGGAATCTGGCGGCGATAAGATCGTCAAGGGCCTGTCTGCCATGATGCACCATTGTCTTGGCTTCTGCCGCTGCATCTGCAACATCCACTCCCTCACCAGCAGCATCGTCTTCCCCTTCCTCCTGGTCAGAGGAGACATCTGGCTCCTCCATCACCCCCTCTACAAAATCGCCCCCCCCCCGCCCCCCCTTTGATGAGCGAGGATGTGCAGCATACAACAAACCACAATGACCCTGGACACACTTTCTGGCGAGTACTGGCACTCTTCACCAGAGCAGTCCAAGCAGCGGTACCTCATTTCGAGCTGTCCTATCGTTTCCTGTATTGTTGGCCTTGTTGAGGCATGGCGGCATTGTACCTCTCCTCAGCAGCATTTTGTGGGTTCTGCACTGGTGTCATCAGCCAGGCCCTCTGAGTATCCCCTGTTACCACCGAGAAGGCCTTCAGTTGATGAGGTGGAACAAACACTTGTGGCACTTCGAGTTGTTCAGAACGTAGACATCGTGAGAGCTCCCTGGGTAGTGTGCACACACCTGAAGGATTTGTTTTTTGTGATCACATACCAGCTGTACATTCAAAGACTGAAACCCCTTTCTGTTGATGAATGCAGCGGGCTGATCCCAGGGAGCTCTCAGCACTGCATGTGTGATGTCAATTGCCACTTGCACTTTTTTGGGAATCCTGCGATTGCAGCAAATCCCACTGTTCTGGCTGCCTGGCTATTGGGGTCCGGACTGAATTTCACAAAACCATGCGCTCTGCTGAAGAGAGCATCTGTCACTTCCTGGATGCATTTGTGCATGGAAGTCTGGGATATTCTGCACATGCCCCCACTGGAGCCTTGGAAAGAGTTAATGGCGCAGAAGTTCAATGCCACTGTCACTTTTAAGGCTACCAGCATTGAATGGCCTCCCAGTCCTCGTGGACGCAGATCTTCACGGAGCAGCTGGAACATGAGAGTTACCACATCCTGAGACATCCTAAGCCGCCTCTGGTATTGCCCCTCAGACACTTGCAGGTAGCTGCAGTGCCTACGATATATATAGTCCTGGGCCAATGCTCGCTTTTGCACTGGCTCCTGGCTGCCAGTATCCTGCGCTTCTTGAGCCTGTGCTGCTCTGGCTGTTGCTGCGCCTAGCTCTGGGTCGCCCTCTGTCAATTCCTCCTCAGCTGGACCATAGCTAGTAGAAGTGCAGTGTTGCCTGGAGCCAGCATCATTTAGGCCTGAAGTGACCTGTGAACAAATTGCAATGATCCATCTAGTCAGCATATTCTTTGAAGCTCTCCCACCGAGCCTGAGTATTTCAGGCAATGGGAAGCCTGTACCTAGCATCGGTCACCCCTGCACTATCCCACCATGGTGAAGCCCATCCTGTAGGACCACAGATAAGTTTGCCCCTCATTCATACATTCATGTGCATAAAGACTGTAGCGTTAACCAGGGTAATGAAAACCATGTCCGTGCACCCTCCCTCAAATAATACTGGGCTTCCCTCCATCGCCCTCGAGACACATTTGAAAGACCCTTGCCTTACCATTATAGACATACCACCTTATTGTCAGCCATGACCATCTGACCGGGACCCTCAAGGTTCTAAAATTACACATTGTTGTTATCTCCCCAACCCGGATCCTGGGAAGCTCAACCCTGCCTCCATTCTTCCCTCTGTTCCTCCCCTCCTGTCCACCCCACCTTGGTCAACTTGAGTTGCCATTCAGTGCAGACTTTACTGCAGCTCCAGATATTGCTGGAATCTTGATGTTATGAGACCCGTGTGTCAAGGAGCAAACTTGCTGCCATGTGGGCCTCACCATAGAGTGGAGAACACACCTGAGCATGGTTCTCATGCATTTGACTCCTGAACATACTGCCATTCTTTCAATGTCACAGGATCAATATCCCTGAATTCCCTTCCATCAGTACAAGAACTGCAGCGGGATTAATTCCGCCATAATTACATCAAGGCAACAAGGGGTTGGCAAAAAATCCAGCCTTCCCAGTAGCATCACATTCTAAGGCAGGGGTGGCCAAACTTTCCAAACCTTAGAGCCATACACGATAATCTTCAGACCTTCAAGAGCCGCAAGACATGGTCAACCTTTACAGACACATTGTCATTACTATTGTACACACTTTAGTGAGGAAAAAGATTTAACAAAAATGTAAGTGTAAATAGTATGAAAAGAATATGTATACCAGAACAAATGTATTTAATTATCTTTAAGTTTTCTCTTAACTTCAATAACAATAAAGTACGTACACCACATTTTGCTTAAATTAAATTCCATCTTATAAAACTATTATATGGTAATATCCCTTAAGTAAGATGATACTTACAGTTATCAGGGCTATTAAATGCTAGAGGTAGAGGCCTTGGGAGTCTCCATCCTGGATTCTAGATACAGGCAGAGGCCGCAAGTTGAATGGTCAACAATAGGAGGATGGGTTAGGGAACCAGAGAGGCCACTCCAAAATGGCGCTGATCGAGTCTTGTGGCAGTATGCAGCAGGAAACTACCAAAGGAATCTCGAGACGGCATTGGGTGGGGACTGAATCAATCCTGGACTCGCTGAGCAGTGGACCAAATTTGAGATGAGCCAAAACAAATTATTGATCTTACTTGTAACCTTCCTCCCTCTCCTCCATGCTGTCTGCTCCCCAGTTCTCACCCCCAATGAAGCTGTGTGTGGCTGAAGCTACTGTGGCTGTTTACCTCCCTCCAATGCATGGTTTAAAGGGTTCCATAACACAAGGAATGAACCGCACTCTGTGTGTAAAAGAGCCCCATGCAGCTGGCGAGCTGTAGTTTGGCCATCCCTTTCTAAGGTCATAAGAAATCATTTTTTAAAAAAATCATAAGGCATTAGTTATTATGTCAAAGGAGAAAAGTAGTTTGTGCAGATGAAAAGTAATATTTTATATCTGTCTCAACAGGTATTCAACAATTTATACAATGTTTCCAGTGTTTTCTCTCGTTCTGGACAAGGATGTGAAATCAGAAGTTGCAATGCTCTATCCAGAACTATACAAAGATCTTACCAAGGTACATGATGGAATAATTCTCTTTGTGTAAATTTCTTGTACAACATACATTTATATTATTTCAGTTTCATTTTTAGAATTTTGCAAAATCCAGATAAATATATTTAGACTTGCACCTGTTATGTATCTACATTTATAAATGTATATGAAGTCTTCTTTCTTCTTATTATTTCACGGATGTTGGCGCAGTTGGCTAGGCCAGCATTTTTATTGTCCATCTCTAATTGCCCTTAAGAAGGTGGGGGTGAGCTGCCTTCTTGAACCGCTGCAGTCCATGTGGTGTAGTTACACCCACAGTGCTGTTAGGGAGGGAGCTCCAGAATTTTGACCCAGTGACAATGAAGGAACAGTGATTTGGTTCCAAGTCACGATGGCGAGTGACTTGGAGGGGAGCTTGCAGTTGGTGGTGTTCCCAAGTATCTGCTGCCCTTGTCCTTCTAGATGGTAGAGGACGCGTGTTTGGAAGATGCTGTCAAAGGAGCCTTGGTGAGTTGCAGCAACTCAGGGATTCAGCGTTGATTGTCAAGGGGAGATGGTTGGATTCTCTCTTGTTGGAGATGGTCATTACCTGGCACTTGTGTGACACGAATGTTACTTGCCATTTATCAAGTCTGAGTATTGTCCATGTCTTGCTGCATATGGGCACGGACTGCTTCAGTATCTGAGGAGTCGTGAATGGTTCTGAACATTGTGCAATCATCAGCAAACATCCCCACTTCTGACCTTATAATGGAGAGAAGGTCACTGATCAAGCAGCTGAAGATGTTTGGGCCTAGGACACTACCCTGAGGAACTCCTGCAGTGATGTCCTGGGACTGAGATGATTGACCTGCAACAACCACAAGCATCTTCCTTTGTGCAAGGTATGACTCCAACCAGTGGAGAGTTTTCACCATGATTCCCATTGACTCCAGTTTTGCTAGGACTTCTTGATGCCACACTCAGTCAAATGCTGCCTTGATGTCAAGGGCAGTCACTCACTTCACCTCTTAAGTTCACCTCTTTTGTCCATGTTTGAACCAGGGCTGTAATGAGGTCAGGAGCTGAGTGGCCCTGGTGGACCCCAAACTGAGCGTCAGTGAGCAGGTTATTGCTAAGCAAGTGCTGCTTGATAGCACTGTTGATGACACCTCCCATCACCTTGCTGATATTAATATAATAGGATTATTTGAGTCAATGAGTCATTTAAAGATTATATTCAATATTTTTATCTTGGTACTATAAAAAAAATTTGCATCTATGTTGTGCCTTTCATGACATCAGGAAGCCCCAGAGCTCTGTACAACCATTGAAGTATCTTTGAAGTGTAGTCAATCTTGTCGGAGAGAAGGGCTTTTGTCAGCATTGTTGTGGAGCTGTGGATGTAAACAGTCCTGGTGCTGAATTGGAAATAGTATTTGAAGCTCCATTCAGAATTAATTTCATCTCTGGGAAACACTTTAGATGCTTTTCTAAATTAAAAAAGGCATTGTATGAATATGAGCTCATTGTTGATAAATATTGACTAATTCAGTGTGAGTTAGCAGCTGCAAGAGGGATAGTCGTACCAAGCATTGGGAACTTTTGGTAGGGCAGAGTACAATGGATTTGTGGTTATTTGTATATGGATTGGGTGCCTATACCATTTGCTTCTGGGAAGGGGATCAGAGTTTTTGAGTAGCACCTTGCTATGATGTTAAGGGATTAACCATTCCGGACCACAACATTCTGGACCAAACGTATATTTTATTCAAAAGTGCTGTTGGGGGAACCAACATTTAAAGCCCATTTCTAAATATGCCCCATGTCCATCTACTTCTGTCGTGTTATGGGGCAGGAACTGTTGTGGATGACAGCATTCTGCCAGTCTTTTCTCTTGTGACCTCTGCATGGTGGCGACTAAGGGTAATAGAGGAAATGCCTGTCCTCATTTTTGGCAGAATTTCATACACAATAAAAAAAGGATGTGGAAACTTGGCTCAAACAAATCTCAGCCCTAATTCTTCTCCTGCTCACTCAAGTAGCACTGGAACTGTATCCCAAAATCAACCAGGGTCACCTGATTGAGAATACAGGAAAGGGATCTAAGTGAGGAAAGTGAGCATGAGTTGGGCATGCCTTGGACTTGAACCCGTGTTCTATTGGATGACTACTACACCCAGCAGGCCTGATAAGTATCCTGTTTTTTATCCACTTACCGCTCCACCTATCCTGAAGGTAAGGATCCCTGATGATGCCTCAGCCAAATGTCTCAATCCAAATGGCCAATTCTTAATCCGTGAATTTAATTGATGAATGAACAGTGGAAGGGGAGTCATCACACCTTTATTTAATATTCACATGTACACTTTGCAAGCTGGCTAACTGGTTAATGAAAGGAGCAGGAACCTTTGCTGATTATTCTTCTCTCGCTTTATGGCTTGAGATACTACAATCAGTGGTGGTGCTCCCACTATTACCCTGGCTGATGTCAGCGAATTTTGTTCAGTTTATGGATTGTATCTAGGATATTCCTGGATTTTAAGGCTCTGTACCATGTCTACAGGGGGGGTGGGGAGATGGGATTATTTACCAGTCTGGTTTGGCCTAGTGGTGTAGTGGTTATGGCAATCGGTCCTAAAAGTTTGTGGTCACATGTAACCGTCTCAGGATTACTAATCTCTCAGATTTGCTAACCGCAGCTCTTCTGAGATTGATGGTCAGTAGGTGGGATACTTTGTGGTTACCTGGTGACACAGAGAAAATCTCCATCTGGAACAGAATCAGTTTATTGTCCATCTCCACAATATCTGCTTTGAACTTTTGTAAATATTTAAAAACATAAAAGCAGAAACAGTGCCAGGAGAACATTTTTAATGGGATAAAGCAATGGAAGTGTATTTCTAGATAATAGTGGTCTGCTGTAGGTGTTAAGTAAACAATAAAATTAACTTCCATGAACGAAAAATGACTTTAGAGAAGTGATAGGCAAGGATCATATCTTTGATTGCATCATAAACTGTAGGGAAACTTTTTCTAGTGATTGAACCTGTTTCCCTTATTATCAAAACCCATCAATGACTTCAGATAATGAAGCTTGAGAGGCATTTTAGCAGCACTGAAAACAAATGCTTCAGCAATTATGTGATGACTACAACATTGTATCTGTGCTGACAAATTTCAAAACTCCCAAGTCTAGCTTGACAAAGATACAATGGAAATTTATGCTGCAGCAGACACAGTTATAGCAACAGTTCCAGGAACTTGCTGCTGCTTAAAAACTCCAAATACGAGAATAACTATATAACTTGTTAACTGCGTCAATTGATTAGTTTCCAAAGAAATCTAAATTAAGTCTGTTGGTGAAAATAACATTTTTAATTGCACATTTTAAAAAATGTAGGTTCTCTGTTGTATAATACCTGCAGGAAGGGCTCTGTGTACTGAATGTTAAGATGTTGACTTGAAACTGAACTGTAACTGTAAGGTGCAGAAGTGTCTGCAAAATTGATTCTTTCCTTTCTCTATTTCAGGGTCGACCACTCTGTTTTAAAACCTTTTTGATTTGGGTTTTAATTAGTATATACCAAGGTATGGAAATTACATTTTATTACAAGTGGGTAAACTTATATAGCGCCTTTCAGGACCTCAGGAATTTCCAAAGCGGTTATAGATAATTGTGTACCATTGACGTGCAGTCACTGTTGTAATATAGGAAACTCAACAGGCAGTTTGCAGAAAGCAAGATCACATTATTGCGATAATGACCAGATAAACGCTTTTAGTGATGTTGATTTGAGGGATAAATATTTGCCAGGACACCCAAGAGAACTTCCCAGCTCTTCTTTGAATAGTGCCGTGATATTGTTTTACATCTACCTGAGAGAGTAAGCAGACCTCAGTTTAACATCTCATCCAAAAGGTTTCACCAACAGTGCTGCACTCCCTTGGTACTGCACTGGAGTGTCAGCCTAGAGTGGGACTTCCGCCAACAATCTTCTAACTCAAAGACGGATTGTGCTCAGGCAGGGTTATTTCACTTGTAAGTGCCTGTATCTCCATTCAAAAAAGAATGACCATATTTTTGCTTTGCTTTTTTCAGGTGGTATAATAATGTATGGAGCTCTTCTGTTGTTTGACTCAGAGTTCGTACATGCAGTAGCCATTTCCTTTACCTCACTTATTCTCACTGAGTTACTGATGGTGGCGCTAACTATCCAGACCTGGCACTGGCTCATGATTGTGGCAGAACTTCTCAGTCTCAGCTGCTACATTGCTTCCCTGGTCTTCTTGCATGAGTTTATTGGTAGGTCAATGTCAAAACTTCATTGAATGTACAAACAGCACTTTTTATTCTTTTACCAATCTTGCCAATCAATCAATCAAGAAACATTCTCACCTTTCTTTTCCTGAATGTATTGATTCCTTGCAGTTTCACAGGGTGCCCTCTAGTACCTTGTCCAAATAGACATTATTCATGTTCATAAAATGATCATTAAATGGTAGAATTTTATATTGAGTTTGAGAGTGAATTAGTTAAGTCTGAAACTAAGATCTTCAATCAAAGCAAAGCAAACTGTGTAAGTATGAGGAGTGAGTTGGCTAAGGAAAATGGGAGACTAGATTTAAAAAATATAATGGTAGATAGGCAATGGCAAACATTTAAAGTATTACATCATAGTTCACAACGAACATACATTCCCTTAACAAATAAAGATCACACTGGAAAAAATGGTCCAACTGTGGCTAACAAGAAATGAAAGATAGTGTTAATTTAAAGGAAGAGGTTTATAATTTTGCCAAACAGTAGTAAGCCTGAGGTTGTGAGGATTTTAAAAAGTAGCAAATGATAACCAATAAATTGAAAGAGATAATAGGATATGAGAGTAAACTAGCTAGAGACATAAAAACAGATTGCAAATTCTATAGATATGTAAGAAGAAAGTAAATGTGGAGAGTCAGGGAAATAAAGACATAGCAGAGACATTATACAAATACTTTGTATCTGTCTTCACGGTGGAGACAAAAATAATACTGGAGGTAGTTGGGAACCGAGGACAGAGTGAAAATGAGAAATTTTAAGGATATTAGTATAAGTAAAGAATTAGTACTAGAGAAATTAATGGGATCAAAAGCTGACAAATCACCTTGACCTACCCCTGGCTACAGGGACAGTGAATGCATTGATTTTGATTTTCCATAATTCTCTAGTTTCTAGCACGGTCCCCGTGGATTAGAAGGTAGTAAACATGACCCCGCAACTCAAGCCGGGAGGGAGAGAGAATCCAGATCTATAGGCCAGTTAGCCTGACATAAGTAGGGAAAATATTAGAACCTATTATTACAGAACGATGACAAAGCACTTAAAATCATAATATTATTGTGCAGCACCAACACGGATTTATGAAAGTGAAATCATCTTTGACAAACCTGTTAAACTTTTTTGATGTTGTATCTAATGGGATGGATAAGGGGGAACCAGTAGATTCAGTGTATTTGGATATTCAAAAAGCATTCAATAAGGTGCTGTACAAGAGGTTATTATACAAAATTAAGACTCATAGGATGGGTGTGTGGTATAAATACTGTGGCCACTAGAGCAGGTCAGAGGCTGGGAATTTTGGTGGTTAACTCGCCTCCTGATTCCCCAAAATCTGTTTACCATCTACAAGGCACAAGTCAGGAGTATGATGGAATGCTCTCCACTTGGCTGAATGAGTGCAGCTCCCACAACACTCATGGAACGCAACACCATCCAGGAAAAAGCAGCATATCTTGATATATATCTTGATACATATAGATCAACACCCCAACCACCATCTCTCACATTCACATCGTCCATCACCAGCGCATGGTGGCAGCAGTGTGTACCATCTACAAGATGCACTGCAGCAACTCACGAAGGTACCTTTGACAGCACTTTCCAAGCAGGTGCCCTCTACCACCTAAAGAACTAGGGCAGCAGGTAGATGGGAACACCACCACCTGCAAGTTCCCCTCCAAACCACTCACCATCCTGACTTGGAAATATATCGCTGTTCCTTCACTGTTGCTGGGTCAAAATCCTGGAACTCCCTCCCTAACAGCGCTCTGGGTGTACTTACACCACATGGACTTCAGCGCTTCAAGAAGGCCACTCATTACCACCTTCTCAAGGGCAATAAAGGATGGGCAGTAAATGCTGGCTAGCCAGCAATGCTCACATCTGATGAATGAATAAAAGAAAAGGAAGACTGGCAATGTAATCCACTGGTAAAAGAGAGAGTAGCACAGTTTGATTGCTTCCCCAAAACTCAAATTATAGTGGAAAGCAGTTTGAAACTATTGTCACCTACTCTAATGACTACTGGTGACCCTCAGAGCAGTGGTTCACTGCTGTTGTCTCTAGCCACAGCTAATGCCTGTTGTTATCTCCATTATCATCAGCTGTTTATAACAGGCCAAGACAAAATAAAATGAATGATGTTGCAGAATGTAACTGCCCAAATTTACCTACACACCGTAGTTGTGTTCGTAACAAACATATGTACATATTTGCAGCTAAAACTGTTAGCAAAAATTAAAACATTTGGTGGAGACGGAAAATTATTCTGGGTTTTCAGTTTCTGTTCACTTTGCTGAAATTTTTAATTATTCAGTATTACCGCAAGTGGATGCGGTTTCATTTTTCATAGTTAGTGGAAAACAAAGTAATTGTGACGAACTGGTGTTTCAGTGGGAAATTTAACTTACCACAGACTGTTGTGGCATTGAAGCCATCGTACTAAGACCAAAGTGGCCTGGTATCTACAGACAGCAGCAATCTGATTGTGAGAAGATTAACTTGAAATGCATCTGTCTTGAGAGTGGGATGTTGCCGTAGTGACATCACTGGCTGGCTGGAGGATGTGTGGGAACTGCTCAGTTCCTGGCTCCTCCACTTGAATACGGCTCTAGTGATATCATTTTGGTCGCACTCCTACTCTCCGGAAGCGGATGTCGTGCAGCTCGCTTTCTTTTTGTTGCAAAGTAACTGAACGTAGCCCATAGGTATGAATTGAGATTTCACAAGCTCTTCATTTTGATTGAAAACCCGCTCCTTATTGCAGAAGCATTCCCTCAACTCAAGATAGCAAAGAAATTGTTCAAGCAACAATGTTTCTATAAGTAACGTGGCAAAAAAATTACTCAGTGCACTTGGCTATTTGCTCTCCTCCTCCAAATTCCCGTCTTTTGTTTACAAAAGCAAAATACGGCAGACACCGGAAATCTAAAATAAAATCAGAAATGCTGGAAATACTCAGCAGAGCTGGCAGCATCTGTGGAGAGAGAAACAGGGTTAACATTTCAAAATGATAACCTTTCATTAGAATTAGTAAAGGGTAGAGATGTGACAGATTTAAGCCAAGTGCAGAGGAAGGGAAAGGGCAGAGGGGAAGAGGGAAGAACCGGGCAGGTTTGTGATAGGTTGGAAGGCTTGTGATAAGGTGCAAGACGGGAAGGATTCAATGATAAAAGGGATGATGGTGCAAAGCAAAAGGGAGTGGGATAATGGAACAAGTTGGATAAGATGTGTTTAGAAGAGGTGCAAGTGGGAAGGAAGAATTATTTCCAAAGGCCTCAGGTTCACCCTCTTATCTTAATGAATTTTGAGCCCAGCACAACGCTAAGGTTTTCCAACATCTTTGTCTCCGTGCCCACTCCTTCAGCCAGATCTCCAGATCTTTTCATTGAGAACTGTCAACGTGATGTCGGTTGTCTCAATTTCTCTGCTCCCCTCACTCACTCTAATCTATCTGCCTCTCAACTTGCAACACTCTGTTCTCTGGCCCAATCCTAACATTATCACTAAGCTTGCCGACGAGGGTGACATTGATATTGGTTGGCGTACTTTTGTTCTATTCACCCTGCTCCCTTTCCCAGCCTCTATACTTGCTTTAAATCAGTCACATCTATAACCTTTTCCAGTTCTGATGAAAGGCCATCCCCTATCCTTCCTTTGTTGAATGCACTGATCCAGCTGGAATACAGAGATGCTGGTATTGCACCAATATCTTGCCCAACTAGCCATTCTTCATGTCTGAAGCTAGAAATTGTCAGGTTATTTGACCATGGATGAATCACGGCTATGCTGAGATTTGTCCTCATGTCGAGAATTTTACCTATGGTGGGTGGGCTGAGCGGGGGCGGGTGCAGAGCCGATCGCCCACCTGCGATCGGCTGCGTGCCACCATTTTATGCGGGCTGGTCAATTAAAGCCCGCCTGGCGTAACGTGCGGCCAGTAGCGCGCAACGCTACCTGTGCGGGCGGGGGGGGAGAGTCGGGGCCTGCGTTCTTTCGCATATGCGAGCAAAAGAGCGCAGCGATCTCCCTGAGGCACGGAGCTGCCTCGGGGAGATTGAATGGATTTGAAAACTTTTAAATAAATAAAGTAAAAATTTATTTAAACATGTTCCCTCGTGTGACAGTGTCACATGAGCTGGGACATGTTTGTGAAGTTAGGAAAATTTATTTTTTTATTTTATAAAACCTTCAAGAAACCTCGTCCTGCCTGTGGATGAGGTTTCCTGAAAAACGCAAAGGCCGCTTGGGCTCTTCGCTTGCCCGCCAACCTTAAGGTTGTATGGGCAGCGTTCTTAACAACTTAAATTACTTTCTTAAAGGCCTTAATAGCCTGTTGACAGTTCGGCGGGCGCACAGTGGCCTCCGGTGCACACCCGCCGAACGGAATATCAAAATGATGTGCGATGATGTCGGAACGCATGCCCAACATCATCGTGCATCATTTTACGCATCGGCGTGTCGGGCCCGCCCCCACGCACGCTGACGGCAATATTCTGCCCCATGTATTTGGTTTCAAATATCACAAGATATCTATAAGAAGTAAGTCTTCCATGCTTACTGAGACTTGAGTTGAAGCTGCCCAATATACATGTTATATTGGATCCTTGCTTCCAGCAGCCCAAGATACTTTCACCCCTGAATCTGAGCTGGATTGACACTCACATCCCAGAAATAACAGAGCAGTACGTAACTCATCATAACTAGTTGGTGAATAGGTAGATATTTATAAAGTACCTATTTGTCGGCAGTGATGTACAGATTCACAGATAAAAGATTCAGTAACAATGTTGATTTTCTATTTAATTTTTGCCCTATTTTGAAGTAATTTGTACTTCTGCCTCTTGAATGTCTCTGTGGTGCATGCCACTTATAAGCCAAATGGATGGCCTGGAAACTACTCCTGGCTCTTTGCCTCTGGAGTCATTGATCCAAGAAGTGCATGGAAGAGTGGCTAGAGTGACACACTCCATATGGAAACATCTGGACTCCTTGTGGTGTGAGAAATTGAAGACTCCAGTCAGTGTTGTACAGAACTGATGCACTGAGCCACAATGTTATCAGTGTAGTGCTGATACATTGTTTTATACTGGCTTTGAATTTCCAATTCAAATGATGGCGCAAGTGTCAGTGTTGACCATTACTGTGTGAAACTGACAGTATCTTCTGGCATATGCACAGGTAAATGCAAAACCAGAAGCTGCTGTCATTGATACCCTGCTCCCTCACAGGGTGCTCTGTTGCAGTCTTTGAAGGTGCTTTCAGCACAGAATCAATCGACGATGTTTTCCGGTCCCGCCCACCGTGGGAATCGTCACAGGCAGGACCTGAAAATTCCGCCCAATAATTTGATGTGAACTCTAACTTTTTACACGTTATTCTCTCTGTAACATTCATTGAAAATGTCAAGTCTTGTTGAATGAGAGGTAACAGAGTTTTTAATGTCGTACTATGTTGTAATTAATGCTGAACAACCTCTCTGGTGCTGAAAAACTAATTGTAGAAGCCTGGAGTGTCATTCTCTCCATTTCAGGATAATTCCATAGATTTTTTAAATGATCGATATTTTTTCAGTTCCTAACTTAATCCCATGTGTATGACAAAATATTCATTTTGCTCTCTAAAATTATGAAAAAGTGAATGATCGTCAGTGCTCTTTGCTACTTGATTTGGTGTCTGAGAGAATTCTTCAACCTGCTTGGCTGTTCAGACTGTTTGGTGACTTCACTGTTCCTGAATACCAATAATCCCCTATAGATAGTACCAGAGTGAAATTGGTATTGTTTTAGGGAAGATCGATATCACAGAGCCCACTAAAACTTTGAGGTCAGCACGAGTGCTGTCCCTAGCTTCAAAATCTGAGCCATTTTTCTACAATTCTGTCAGTTGAACCCAAGGAGTCTGTGCTCAGTACAATGTAGAAACAAGAGTAAGACTGGAAGATCTTGGTATATAACTGATGCATTGCTTGCTTTTCTGTTGCAGATGTCTACTTCATCATCACTTTATCCTTCCTGTGGAAAGTCACAGTAATCACTCTTGTCAGCTGCCTTCCCTTGTATGTACTGAAATACCTGAGAAGAAGATTCTCTCCACCGAGCTACTCCAAGCTTACCTCATAGACACCGAGATCCGGATAATAATCCCAACTCATTAGGGATTCACATCCAACAATTTGAGAAATTTATTTGACAATTTCAAGTACGACTGATGGACTAAAATGATAACTGTAACAGTCATGACCAACTGATGAATAACAATTGGCCAGTAGACACTGTCAGAGATACAGCCTACTTCTTCAGAGTCCTAAGATTTAATCACAACCAGAGCCAAAAAGGGAATCATTGTACCATGCAAAAGTGGGTGGTCGGTCAGAAAAAAGATCCATAAAGAAAAAGGGATCACTAAACACTGGAAACAAAGTGATTGAGCCACCGACCCAAATATATGTGAAATTTGTCCCCCTTCAGTTATTGCCTTATTTTGTTTGTGACCCATTTCCACAGTTGTTCAGGCTTTTCAATTGTTGCTCTATTTTCATTACCCTCCTTGTTTTCAGCTTGGGTGCTTTCAACCATGTCGTCTTGTTTTCATTCTAGTTACAGGATTTAAAGGTAGAGCATCATCCCATTGATTCAAACAGGTGCTAGAGTCCCCTCTTTAAGATAGTGACTAAAACACAATGACCCAGATCTTCCAGTCTCTGGATAGATGGAAACCGGACATACCCCTCAGATTCTCTAAGGGACCCTTTAAAAGTCCCAATTCAATGACTTTGTGGGAATTGACCGGGAAGTTTGAGCTTCCAATGGGCAATTCCCTTGCTCCCCTGGACCCTCCAAAAAAGTCTCCAACTCTTGAGTTAGAGTCAGGGACTTTGGATGGTTCCAGCTTACTTATCTGGATAGTTACCCATGAAATATTAGACAAATTAAAACTTATTCTAACACCTGGGTAGCTATAGAACTGACCCCCTCCAACTCACTCACTTTGACCCCCCCCCGAACTGACCTGACTAGCCCCCGCCACCTGATTCCCCACCAACCCAATCTGACTAGCCCCCATCACTCCACTAATCCCCCCCACCCCCGCACCGATTCCCCCCAATCTGACCAGACTGGCCCCCACCACCTGACTCCCGATCAACCCAACCTGAATAGCCCCCACGACCTGACTCTCCACACTCTGACCTGACTTGACTAACATCTGACTCCCTCCAACATGCCCCAACCCTCTGACTCACCCCTGGCCCAACCTGTTTAGCCCCCCACCACCTGACCCAACCTCACCAACCTACCATCCTATCCCCTCACCTACTTACCTTCTCCCCTTAGCTTTTCAAAGAAGCTTTGGGACATTTAAACTCGCCAGTGACTACAAGACAGCAGCTGGTGCCGTAAAAGGGAGGGGGGGTGTTTCTGCAGGAATTCTCTCTGCTGCTCTCCCCGAGGTTTCCTGCATTGAGTTCTGCAGGGTCCTCCATCGAAGATTTTCCTGAAAAATCGGAGAAAGGTGTTTTTTTTTTGTCAGATCAGGGTTGGAAATAGGAGTTCTGACCCTGAGCAGAAGATTCGGGCCTCTGTTTCAATGTGAGCTTGTTGATGCCTCTTTCTATGTGGATTGTGGTAATGAACACACAAGGGCATGTTCTTCATCTACATCAGAACATTTAGTTTATAAATGTGATGTATCATAGAGCTAATTTGCTTTTTAATTCATTATAAACACACCTGTGTTTTGACTGTGTCATAGCCTACATATGCACTTTATAACCAATACAAGCTATCCTGTAGGAGATTAATAACCCAGAATGACAAACCATCTACATTTCTTAACCTGTGCTCAGAAGGGTTTTTTCTAAGCTTCAGTCAGTTCTGACATCTGATGCTTTGATGAATGAAACAAGGATGCTGACTTAGACTAACAGTGTATCTGTAAAATAATTGCAAAGCCACATTCTTTTTTCATCTCATCTAATCATACTTTTAAATAATGGTAGCACTAAAATTGATAGTTTACTCCCTCCCCAACCCATGAGTGTTTGTTTTAAATTCTCTCTTCCTGACAGGATAAAAGAGAACTGTAAAGAGTAGGATAACTGTCCCAAGAGGTTGGAGTTTATTTAAATATTAATGTTAGAACATGTTTTTAATTGTATGTTAGGTAAAATGATAGAAGTACATACTGACCCTTTAAAGATGATGCTGTGCCTTGGTAGGAATGAAGAATGAGAATAGTCCAACCATAGTTTGTGACATCATCCTCTCTGTCAGTAACATTGAACTTGATGTTGGCATGTGCAAGGGAAAAATGTACATGTCAATTTTTTATTACACGGTGGAAACTTGTACATGTGAATCACACTAATTAGTGCTGCCTGTAAACATTTTACTTTTTTTTGTAGAAAAGAGCTTTATGGAATCAAACTGACTACTTTCTAACTAAAACAGTGCTTCACAAACTTTTTCCAACTGTGACCCCATTTGTTGCTTGAAAATTGGTGCGACCCTAAAGTGAGAGCAGTGTAGGGGTTGGCGGGGAGGGGGGTTGAGTTGTTGAGCAGGGGCCAATGGTTTTCCCCACAGCCATTTTGAAGACTGTGATGGATTCTTGGAGCTAGAAATCGTGCATGCATGTGTATTGGAACCTCAGTGCCGATCCCAGGACTGTCCCACAAGAGTCTCTGCTCGATAGTCGCCATTGCTGCCTTGGAGTTTGCAACCCCAAATAATCGCCCCTGAAGTCGTGACTCACAGTTTGGGATCCCCTGAACTAGAAGCAGCATTGATTTAATGATTTCCATTAACTTTACAATGGCTGCTGTATGATTGGACATTTGATTTCCAACATTGAACTCCTGGCTGTACAGCCCTGGACTCTATTTCTCTGAGGCCAATAAAGTTTACATGGAATTATAACTGTTTCCCAATATGGGCAACATATGTATGTATGCCTTTAAAATGATGTGTATAAGTAATATGTCTGATCAAGGTCTAAAAGCTGTATTTATTGTGATGCTGACACTTTTGAAGCTTTTGTGAATTTGGACAACCAAATCTGAATGCTGTAAGATGAGTGATTTGTATTCGCAATATATTCCTGCATCCAGGATGAGCTCATACCTTCAACTGAAAGAGCGCATGGTGATTAAGGTGCTTTCTTTGTGATCTTTCTGATTGGAAATTCCGGTCCATTTGCTGATCAATGCTGTCAGCTCTTGACTGAATTGTCAATGTCCTGCAGCATCTTATTCTAGCTGGGACTAAGGAAAATAGCCACTTAATTGATTGGATAATGTAAATTCCTACTTGAACGTCAGAGCTCAAAGCCCAGATGTCTAATTAAAGCATTTAAAGTCTAAACTGTATTTTACCCATTACCTGGGATCTGGAAGAGACAGTTATAATATAATTTCTTTCTGATCAAATTGGAATGCCTAAAAAGAGGTCTAATACCTGCCCATTATTTAAAATTAGCATTAGAGCTACAGTCACCCATACTGTGGGTTTCTCATTTTCCCTATGAAGTCTGAAGAAGTACTTGGTAAAGAGAGATGGCTGAAACGTGAAGGCATTTCACCCAGTTGCTCTCATGCAAGGAATTGGTAGCTGATTTCCAAACAGCACTGGCAGAGACCTGAGCCTGAATCTTGCGTTCTGTGGCCGGGTGCGCGCCCAACCCGGACACACGTAAAATTGCGTGAAATGACATCAGGTGTGTGTCCCAATGTCATCGCGCTCATGCGCAACATTACGGTCAGCGGGTGTGCGCGGGAGTTGGAAGCGCGCCCACTGACAATTAAGTGGGCAATTAAGCCCATTAAGGAGGCAATTGTCAGCAATTTTACACAGTCTGTCCACTTTTATGGTTGGCGGATGGGCCAGACGGCTTTCACGTTTTTACGACAAACTACATCTAGGGCGGGATGAAATGTCCGGGATTAAATAAAATAAAAGAAGAAAGGTGATCTGCTATGTGGTCTGCTGCCAGGTACTTGCATTTACAGTATTGTCACAGTTTGCAGCAGTTTATTGAGATCATTTTATTTTTAAATTACTGCAACTCCCTGAGGAAGCTCCACAGCAGCTTTCAGGGAGCGCGAGCCCAGACTGTCCCTTCTCTTGGCGCCCACCCTCTTCCTGCAACCCCCTCAGATCAACGCACATTTCACATTGGCTGGCCGTTAATTGGCCAGCCAGTGTGAAATTGCGTTTTGGGGCCAATTGCGGGTGGAAGCGCATTTTGTGTCTGCTTCCAGGCCTGCCAATTATGCAAGCTCAACGAACTCAAGATTCAGGCCCTGGAGAAAGTTTGCAGTCTGCCTCATTGTCTAAAGGATAAAGATGTATGAAAAGGTGAGGAACAAAAAAAAAAACTGGGCAGAATAATAATGCGGGGCAAAAATTTAAAAATAGGCATCACCTGCCAGAGTACATTACCCTCAGTCCTACAGAACGATACTTATTAATTTCCTCAGCAGCTACGATTTGTCTGTGGTAAAATGAAACCTATTTGTTGTCCTGTTTATATTCCTAATTATGATTGAATCAAAAATATCAAATCACTATTGTGAAATGTGTTTTCTTGTTAATTCATTAATTACCTAATACATTTGGTGTAATTTCTACAATACCTCTTTTTCATGCCATTGATTAACCTTCCTACTTGTCTACTTTAAAAAAAAAGCAGTTTAATTTCCTTTGTAGCTCTATCTGATTTTTTTTAAACTTCCTTTTAATCAGAGATTGCTGTCTAATTCACAGTGCCTTGTAGGTGAGTTTTACACTTTGTAAATGTTTCTACAGTCACTACATGTACCCTCGTTAATGGTTCAAAATCGATGCCACTCTTGGGACATTCCTTGGAAGCTTGATTCCTTTCATTAAAAAGTACAAATGCATTATTCCTTTTCATTGACTGCCACCATATCATCCATGTTTTCCTCTCATTCTTTGCACATATGTCAGTTGCCTTGTGGTGAGGAAACCCTTTGGAAACTATCTGCCCAAGTCACCACCTTCATCAAAAATGTCTTGAAGGGTAATTGTACTTTTAATCAAGATTCTGGTCTATGAAATATCCAGGTAGATCAGTTCTAGAAGAGGTGTTGGGGAAAGCAGTACTTATATGGACTTTATTCCTATTTATAATCCATCTGGCCTGATGCCTTTTGTAGCTGTGAATGTTGGCATAAAACTCAGACCCAGGCTGCTGCCATTGTCCCTGTAACCAGTCACTGAATGGGTGCTGGCACTGTTCAGGTATGACTGTCCACTCTGAATTTCTTCCATCATGCTAAATGCCTTCCTGATCATCACCTGTCCATGTTGAGTGTGAGGCTCAGCATTGCAGTGCAGCCCTAAATGTGCAGACTTTCACCTTGAATGCCATTGTTTCAGTAAATCCAACAGTAATCTTCAAATGCACCAAATCCTCTGCAATGCAAGTAATTTCATTTGGACATGTAAGTCCAAAACATTGAATGTCATGCTAGAAAGTTTCTGGGAGTGAGGAGAACGTGGATGGGACATTCATCCTTAATTTTAGTACAAATTAAGAATGCACTAACATCAACTGCTGCACAGAATTTGAATCATTTGATAAATGCGGTTAAATTATGTTGTAAACACTATTGCTATGATCCCCTTGTACTGACCATGGAGATTAGACTATCTTATGAAACTTTTCTAGTTGGCTTACTACATTGAAAAGAAAATGGACAATCGTACCATCTGTGGGACATGGGGCTCTCTTCTAACATGTTATACAGTAAAAGGATGTCCAATTGAGGTAATTCCTTTCCAGTTTGTTTAACACTAAACTGTCAAAATACGTCAAGGGGAAAGATAAATAGCAAGCATGAAAGACAGATTGACCCTGAGAACATCTGTGAGGCAATCATGTCACTACTAATTTGAGGCAAGGCAAGATCTAACGAACAGACCATTTTTTCATCTGAGGCAGGCAAGTACAGTTACAGAATGGTGACAGCACAGAAGGAGGCTATTTGGCCCATTGTGTGTTGCTGGCTGTCTGAAGGAGCAATTCACCTAGTGCCACTCCTCCCCATAGCCATGCACATTGTTCCTTTTCAGATAACAATCAAATTCCCCCTTGAAAGCCTCAACTAAACCTGCCTCCACCACACTCTCAGGCAGTGTGTTTCAGGTTCTAACCGCTCACTGTATGGAAAAAGCTTTTCCTCATGTCACCATTACTTCTTTTGCCAGTTACCTTATATCTGTGCCCTCTACTTTTCAATCCATCCACCAATAGGAACAATTTCTCCCTATCTACTCTGTTCACAGACCCTTCATAATTTTGAATATCTCTATCAAATCTCGCAATTGTTTCTTCTCCAAGAAGAATAGTCCAACTTCTCCAATATATCTACGTAACTGAAGTTCCTCATCTCTGGAGCCATTCTTGTGATTCCTGTTTACCTGTCTTATTGCAGTACCTGCAAGGTTCAAAATAGATGGTTTGATCAACCCTGTTCTTTCAGGTTGGTGTCACTTACTATGTACTAATCCTTGGAACTTGCGGTTCCACATTTATGCTCCTGCACAGACCCCATTAGCTGAAGAGCCTTTGCATGTTTGAGATATCAGAAGACTGTATTACATTTTAGTGAGTAACAAGGTCAACCAGAGTCAAAGTGCAAAGAGACGCAATGGACATCATTCACCAAAGAAAGACCAGGATCTCCTTTTTGCTATCATTAAAGCAACTTCTCTACAGGTTTTAAGTAGAGTTGCAAAAATGCATCTACAACCTTGCAATGATACTGAACTAGTAAGATAATTAATATCAAACTCTACCACTTAAGGGCACTGTTAAGTGAAATGCCTGTTGAGATTTGCAGACCATTGCTGTGTGATGGAAGTCATTAATCTGGGGGCAGCCCTTCAAAAAATGCAACTATTTTTTGATTTAACTAGTTAAGTCACATTATCAATTGGCTAAAACCAGTTTAGCACATATTTAAATTAGAAAGAACTGGTAAGACATTGTGGTTCAGGGAAGATCATGTTGTAGAATAATGAAAACTTTTCTTAGACAGTTACTCTTAAGAATTCTGAGGTCACCTTGCCTTTGGATTATAATCTATGGGAGATGGAAGAGATTTTAAAAATTAGCGAGTTATTTTCATGGTTAAGCTTTCTCAAATTTCTAAAGATTTAAATTGCAAAAGAAGTTGGCACTGATATTTTTCTATAAACCTTGAATTGATTGGATGAATCATGAATATCATCTTGAATGATTCTGCCTGTGTAACCTGAAACTACTACCTGTGGGGGTTGCAATTAGTTTCATCTGTTGTGTTTCGAGAAGATTGTTAGTCCAATCATGTTTGAAGGCAGTCCACTGTAAACCTCTTTGAACAGCACTTTAATAAACTGCTGGCAATATACAGGAGGGGAATGAGATTACAATCAACTCTGCAAGCTGCTTTTATGCATGAAATGAGTGTTTTTTCCATGAGCAATAATGAAAGCAAAATAATGCATGTGGGAGACATTTAATATATCTGCTTCCCTTAGAAAATGCAACGTCTTTGGAATTGGATAGTAGAACAGCCCTCAGGGTGGGTGCTATGGAAGGAAAAGTGAGTATTATGGTACCAGCAATTGCAATGTAAAATTGAGATATCATTTTGAGCAGATAGCCCAGGATTAAATAGTCACTGGTACCACTCAGAAAATGAGTACTGAATTACCTTCATGGAGAGTTCCTGGTTATTTTTTTAATAGAAAATTAGAAATGCAAAATAATACTCTTGTATTGCAATAAGGAGGCCAGATCATCCGCTATTTTTGTAAACATTTGCCCTTTTGCCTCTCATTGCCACTCTCTATAAATTCCAGATTCTGATCAGTCCAAGACGCACTAACCTACTCTGAGACTCTGGGCAAAATTTAAAAGAGTCCACCAGAGTGGGCATGACAGCAGGGGGGCTGGGAGAATTGGGTGGGAGTGCCCGCATGGGGGGATTAGGGAAAATTTTCCCCAATTAAGTTGGGAGTGGGAAAGGGCTGATGCGGAAACCCTGCCCGCTGGACACCAATTATCCCTGAGCTCATTGTAATTTAGTGTTGCCTCAGTGATCAAATGGGAGTCATATGGCTTTTCCATGCCTCCTGAAGGCAGCCCAGCAAATCCTTTAGGGCTTTACCTGCAGCCTTGTAGGTGGGGTTGGGGTGGTGAAAGGGCTCCCTTGTTCAAGGGTTCTCAGTGCCCAAAGGACCTGGCATTTGGAAGTGGCAGGATTACTGAAGCCCACCTTTGCCTCCAACACCCCCCCCCCAAAAACCTCCAACCCACCCCCACTTACCAGCATCCTTAGATCCAGCATTGATTATTGGGCTGCCCCTGGGAACATTATTGGCAGTACCCACTGCTCCCGGTGTTGCTGCTGGCAATGGAGAGCTGCTGGCCTCTCATTTGCTGACAGCTCTCAACAGGTGGGAGTTCTGCCCTCAGTGTCCTAAATCCCATGGAAGGCTTGATGTTGGCCAGTTAAGTGCCTAACTTGCATTGGACCTCCACAACGGAAGAGACACTGGGTTGCCACCAGTTCTCCAAACGGTGGGGGGGACCCCCATTTTGGGGACAGAATTGCAACCTCTGTCGTCTTCCTTTCTCTGCATATTCCAGAATTCAATTATACTACAATGCTAAAGAATCTGAAGATTTATTTTTGCAAACTATACTTGTAATGGAATAATATTACGGGTGTATCAGTTATGCAGGGGTGCTGATTAATACTATATATTAAGTTTCCGTCTAAGTCACTATTACTTGTCAGTGTATTGAATCTGACTAATGAAAAATATGAACATCTCTTCTGAAGATGCACAAGTAATGGAACTTGATGTAAATTAAGAGTACTTGTATCTTTTGTTTTCGCCCCATCCCTCCCTCTGGTGAATCTCTAGTTTCGATGGGCCAAATTTTATTTACTTAAGGATTACATAATTTTATATCCTGCGAGCTTTGTAAAATATCCTAAATTATTCTTACAATTGGATTCTGTTGCTAGACTGGACTTTCCCTCATCTTTTGGGAACACCTTAATGGGTGCAGGTGCAATATTGTCAACAACTACTCCACATTATGGCTTTGTGGTGGAATTTCACTTTAATGGATCCCACCAAAATGAATTCGGCAATCTTGATCCAGAAGGGTTAATATTTCCGGCGCCGACAAATGGCTTGGCATTACTTTGAGAAACTGGATTCTGGTTGGCTGGTTCATTTGAGTTTGGTTGCCCCATAATTCAGATCTAGGATTTTCCAAAGTTGCTTCATTAAAAATAAAACTGTTCAGTCCTCAAAGTGCTGATGTTATCTTAGAAGTATGTTGTAGAGGGGAAATGAAAATCTTGTGAATATCGTGTTAATCCACATTATCGTTGGTGTCTGTGCTGTGGAGAATCTGCTCTCTTATGAGCAAAGTTTAATTGTACTGTATTAAATACACAATAAAACGTGGTTTTATGATATTTGTTTTAGCGGTATGTTTATACACACATCTGTAAGCTGGGCAGACTTTTAGATGAATAACCAACGCTTTGTAGCCTGGTCACTATAAAAATGTAATTGCTTTCCATGATGAGCTGTTATCCCAACCTCCTTCCTGCATCGACAGGACACAGTTGTTTCTGGGGTATGTATTTGACCTAGCTTTTCCGCTATTATATCAGTTTTTTGTTTAAAACTAACGTATGGCTTAACTATACTGCCAAGAACTGGTTCAGATAAACTGAATTAATTCTGTGTGTATTTTTAGAACATTGTTTTGTGAGACAAGCTGGCATGGACATTTAACATATACTGCATGTTGTTATGCTGGAACAGGGTTGGGCATAATAGATCAGCTTGGAAAGTAACTAACGTTGTAAGCAGAGAACAAAGCATTTAAGACTTGCGCATCACATAAGTTATGAAAATAATTCACTATGCTGAAGACACATAATTTGGGTCTAGTAGCAACATCCTAAAAATACATTTTCTGTTCATCATTGTGAATAAATAGCTGTTTGGTTTTATTTTTACTGCAAGCATTTTAGGATAGCAAAATTGTCACCTATTTTCTACCCTAAAAAAATAGGTTGACCTGACTAACTTGGTGTGTCAGTAATAATTCACTATTGCATACTTTGTGTAGGGAAATTACTCAAATGCCTTTGATATTACATTTCTAATTGCTGGAATACTTATATTTAAGCAGCACCTTATGTCTGAACATCAAACAGTGCTTCCTACTCTGATTTGCTTTTCTAAAGCATGGTGGCTGCCATTATTATACAAATGCAGCATTGATTCTATGCCTGCAACATGCCTGAAACAGCAATTATATGACTGCTGCTTTTTTGGTGGTGTTGCTTGAGGGAGGAATGTTGGCCTCAATACTGGCAAACTGCCCTGCTCAACTGATGATTGAGTCAGATGGCAGTATGATATCTTTTGCTTTGGTTCCTGAAACATGACCTGGATTTTGCTGTTGGTGGTGAGGTGACAGCGCTTGCCACTAACATCAAAGAAAGTTCCCCATAAAGATCAAGCGAAATGTGTGGCATGGATTCCACCTTTCCTGAAGTTCATTCTGATGTTCAGAAACAGAGTCATCAAGCAGGCTAAACAGCCAATCACATTGAAATATTCTCACAGGCACAAATTAGGGAAGTGAAAAGCACAGATTATACATTCTTTTTAATCATTTTACAGAGTGCAAAATAATAATTGGGACATTCACATTGGATTAAGGTAGAATCTGAAAAATTATAAACAAACTTCAAAGAATAATTCTTATTATAAAAGTCTATGGAATTATTTTTGTCATCGAGAAGTTAGTTTTAAGGGTTGGTCAACAATAATTTATGACTTAGTATACTCTTGGGAACCCAATTCACATCACTCAACAAGATGTGATTTTTTAAAAAGGGTTTTTAAAGCAAGACTAACTGTAAAAAAAAAATAGAATTCATGTCAAATCAATTTCTAAAATTTCCAACTGTGAGGATTTCAACAGGGCACTCTGGTGGAGCAGAGAGTCACTGACTACAACTTCTAGATACTCTGCATGTGCGGATGCCAGTAGTTGCTGCCTGTTTCACCGAGTAATCATGGCTAACGCTAACCAGTTTTGGCATAATCTGCAAAGTCTGGGGCATTACATTTTATAAGTAGTAAATACATCTGCATTTAATTTTCTACTAGTTAATATTTAAAAATTGTGTATGTTACTACATTGTATCCAATACAATGTTACCACATTGTATACATATGTCAAACTATTTGGATATACAATTTATCCAATAGATAAAATATATTTATATGGCGTGTTTTACCACATGTCTCACCTACAGCCAATAAAACTACTTTGTAAGTGTTATCACTGTTTAATGTAGGAATCGGAGAAGCCACTATGTACACAGCAAACTCCCACAAACAGCAATGTAATAATGACCAGATAATCTGTTTTTATGATGTTGATTGTGGGATCAATTTTTGCCTGGACACCAGGGGTAACTCCCCTGCTCTTCTTCAAAATAGTGCCATGGAATCTTTTTTATCCACCTGAGCAGGTAGATGGGGCCTCGGTTTAATGTCTCATCTGAAAGATGGCACCTCCAATACTATAGCACACCCACACTTCACTGTGGAGTGTCAGCTTTGATTATTACACTTAAGTCCTGGAATGGGACTTGAGCCCAGAACCTTGTGATTCTGAGGCATGAGTGTTAGCAACTAAACCATGATTGACAAATGAATCCAACTGACTATTTTGTGCTAAAATGACAGAGTCCTAATGTCAGATAAATATTTGTCCATGTGTTCTTTCTGCTTATGCAATGAGAGCAAGCTGATTTTCTTTTTAAATAAAATGTTAATATGTGCTTGCTTTCAGTCATGACAGAACAGTAGAAAAAATGTTGGTGGCCAGGAATGCTCACTTTATATGATGGGCTTAATGATGCTTCAATTGTATTTATTTCGGGTTTCTTTTTAGAATATTTTCTTGAATATTGTTGGAATTATTATAAATAATACCTGGATAATGCCTACAGATTATTTCTTGAATTCTAATTTTTCATTTTAGTTTGGAGCTTTTGTGTATCAGTTGAAGTTCAGCATCTTGTTCATACTCATTTTCAGAATTGTCCAGCCTCAGCTAGTTGCTGTGCATTTGCCTTCAAAGTTTAATGAATGAATGAAAGGTTAATCAGGAGTAAGAAATTAGAATATTAGAGGAAGTTAGCTAGAAATGTAAAAACGGATAGCAAGAGTTTCTACAGGTATTTAAAAAGTAAAGTGAGTGTTGGTCCTCTAGAGAGTGACAATGTGGAGTTAATAGTAGACAATAAGAAAATGGCGGATGTAATGAACAAATACTTTGCTTTTGTCTTCACTATACAAAAAACATGCCAGCAATAGCTGTAAATAGTTGGAAGGGAGAAAGGAACTTGGTGAAATTACAATCACTAGGGAAGTGGCACTGATGGAGCTGTGGGCTGACGAGTCTTCAAGTCCTGATGGACTTCATCCTAGAGTGCTTAAAGAGGTGGCTAATGAGGTAGTAGATACATTGGTGTTAATTTTCCAAAGTTACCTAGATTCTGGAAAGGTTCCATCAGACTGGAAAGTAAATAATAACCCCTTATTCAAGAAGGGAGGGAGGCAAAAAACAGGAAACTATAGGCCAGTTAGCTTGATGTCTGTTGTGGGGAAGGTGTTAGAATCGATCATTAAGGAGGTTATAGCTGGGCACTTAGAGAAACTCAAGGTGATCAGGAAGAGTGAGCATTGTTTTGTGAAAGGGAAATCATGTTTACCCAATTTATTGGAGTTCTTTGAAGAAGTAACATGTGCTGTGGACAAAGGGGAGCCTGTAGATGTACTGTATTTGGATTTCCAGAAGGCATTTGATAAAGTGCCGCATCAAAGGTTATTGCGGAAAATAAAAGTTCTTGGTTTAGGGGTAACGTATTAGCATAGATAGAAAATTGGCAGAAAACAGGATATACATAAATGGGTCTTTTTCTGATTGGCAGATGTGACAAGTGGAGTCCTGCAGGGGTCTGTGTCGGGGCCTCAACTTTACAAATTATATCAATGACTTAGATGAGAGTAAAGGGATGGTAGATAAATTTGCAGATGACACAAAGATAGGTAGGAAAGTATAGTGTGAAGGGAACATAAGGAGGTTGCAGATGGATATAGATAGGTTGAGTGAGTGGGCAAAAATATGGCCGATGGAGTATAACGTGGGAAAATGTGAAGTTGTTCACTTTGGCAGGAAGAATAAAAAAGCAGAGTATTACTTAAACAGAGAAGCATTGCAGAATTCAGAGCTACAGAGGGATCTAGGTGTTTTAGTGCATGAGTCACAAAAAGTTAGTATGCAGGTACAGCAAGTAATTAAGAAGGCTAATGGAATGCGATCCTTTATTACGCGAAGAATTGAACATAAAAGTAAGGATGTTATGCTTCAGTTATACAGGGTATTGGTGAGAACACATCTCGAATATTGTGTGCAGTTTTGGTCTCCTTATTTAAGGAAGGATATAAATGTGTTTGAGGCGGTTCAGAAGAGGTTTACTAGATTGATACCTGAAATGAGCGGGTTGTTTTATGAAGAAAGGTTAGACAGACTGGGCTTGTTTCCACTGGAGTTTAGAAGAGTGAGGGGTGACTTGATTCAAGTATATAAGATCCTGAACGGTATTGACATGGTGAACTTCGAAAGGATGTTTCCTCTTGTGTGTGAGTCCAGAACTAGGGGGCACTGTTTTAAAATTAGGGGCTGCCCCTTTAGAACAGAGATGAGAGTTTTTTTCTCTCACAGAGGGCTGTGCAGCTTTGGAACTCTCCCTCAAAGGCAGTGGAGGCGGGGTAATTGAATATTTTTAAGACGGAGGTAGATAGATTCTTGTTAGGCAAGGGAATCAAAGGTCATGGGGGGGTAGATGCGAATGTGGAAATCGGTGGAGTAGGCTCGAGAGGCCGAATGGCCTACTTCTCCTATTTCGTATGTTTGAATGTGCACATTTGAAGAAATGGTAATTTTCACACTGATCACATTTTCCATCTGAATACCTTTACACTAGCAGCAACAAATTCCAAAGTAAATTGTATGTTTCTGTTGATATTTGTTTCTGTTATTCCCAGTGTTGTGGCATTCAGTTAGTTAAGCACCTTGGGACATTTTACTATGTTGAGGGGGAAGTGATGGCATAGTGGTATTATCACTGGACTGGTAATCCAGAGACCCAGGGGAATGCTCTGGTGACCCGGGTTTGAACCCGCCATGGCAGATGGTGGAATTTGAATTCAATGAATATCTGGGATTAAAAGTCTAATGATGACCATGAAACTGTTGTTTCATTTGATTGTCATAAAAGCCCATCTGGTTTACTAATGTCCTTCTGCTGTCCTCACCTGATCTGGGTTACATGTGACCCTAGACCCACAGCAATGTGGTTGACTCTTAAAAATGCTCTCTGAACAAGAGCAATTAGGGATGGGCAATAAATGCTGACCTAACCAGCAATGCCCACATCCCACGAATGAATAAAAAAAATTAAGATGCTATATAAATGCAAGTTGTTGTTGTAATTAGTGCAATAAGAGAACAGTGAATTATTTGTGGATTGGGAAATGCCTTTGCCTGGTTCACAGAGTGGGCTGGATTGTACCAGCTCTTTGCAGATGGCCTCCCTACCTCCTGGCCCTTGTGAAACAGTGGTGGAAGGCATCGGGAAGGGAGCCCGACCTCTTCCCACCATCACAGGATACCTGATCAGCACTTATATATCTTCCTCTACGTTGTGTTGATGCCTTTTCTGTTTCTATGTTCAATTTAAATGTCATTGCAGTCAAGTTATTGTGTGTCATCCATGGTGCAGTTGTTAGCTCTCTTGCCCCTGAGTCACAAAGTTCCAGGTTCAAATCCCATTTCAGGGCTTGAGCAGAAAATCAAGGCTGACATTCCTGTGCAGTACTGAGGGCTTTGTTGTCACTACAACTGCAAAATCTGGGCATTACTCATAGCACTATAAGTACTTTTGAGGGATTACTGCACTGTTGGAAGCACTGTCTTTCGGAAGAGATGTTAAACCAAGGCCCCTGACCTTGGGTGGGTGATATAAAAGATCCCATGGCGCTGTTTTGAAGAGGAGCAAGGGAGTTAGCTCCAGTCCATGCCCAGGCCACTATTTATCCCTCAATCAACATCACAAAAACAACTATCTGGTTATTAAAATTGGCTACTGTGTTTCCTACATTACAAGTGACTACACTTCAAAAAGTCCTTCAGTGACTGTAATGCGCTTTGAGATATCCGGTGGGTGTGAAAAGTGCTATAGAAATGCAAGTCTGTCTTTTTCAGTCAGTTCTCTTTTTCTTAATTCCATTATGTTGAAGACAAGCAAGATGAGAAAATGTTAGTTCTTATTCATGTATATTCCTGGTTATCCTTTGTGCTCTCTTTCTAAATTCTGTTTGTTCCTTGCTTTTAGCAGCTTGCCATGATAAGTTCTATTTCCTGCCTGGTATATGGTGAACCTTTTTCATTTTCCATTCCTATTACTAAAACATCTACACCTAATAATGGCAAGTGGATGCTTCATGTCAAAATTATCTTTGACTCAAGTATTCTTTCTCTTCTTCGGCATTGAATCCCAGTTGTGGTTTTCTGGGATGGTTTTTTTTTGCAAAAATATACTTTATTCATAAAATATCTTCAACCACATTCCAAACCATTTCAAAAACACCATTACAAAGGTACAATCAGGTTCAACTTTTACAACATGTATCACCAGGTGCATCAGTACAAACAATATTACAATCATTTGCAGATATTCATTTTGCGCTGTACAGCCCGAGGGGATTTAAACAGTTCCCAGTCCCTCGATGCACTGTGGCAGAAAGGTCTTAGACAGCGACCCTTCCCCATTGCGCCTTTGCGGCAGCTGCCCCAAGCTTTAGTGCGTCCCTCAGCACATAGTCCTGGACTTTGGAATGTGCCAGTCTGCAACACTCGGTCGGGGACAACTCTATGCGCTGGAAGACCAACAAGTTTCGGGTAGACCAAAGAGCGTCTTTCACCGAGTTGATGATCCTCCAGCTGCAGTTGATGTTTGTCTCGGTGTGTCCCCCTGGGAACAGCCCATAGAGCACAGAGTCCTGTATCACAGAACTGTTCGGGATGAACCTCGACAGAAACCACTGCATCTCTCTCCAGAACTTCTTTGCAAAGGCACAATCTTCAAGGAGGTGAACAACGGTCTCTTCCCCACCACAGCCACCTCGAGGGCAACGTGCCAAGGGGGTGAGACTCCTGGCGTGTAGGAAGGATCTAACGGGGAGGGCCTTTCTCACCACCAGCCAAGCTACGTCTTGGTGCTTGTTGGAAAGTTCTGGCGATGAGGCATTCTGCCAAATGACTTTGACAGTCTGCTCGGGGAACCTTCCCACAGGATCCACCCTCTCCTTTTCCTTCAGGGCCTCTAAGACGTTACGTGCCGACCACTGCCTGATGGACTTGTGGTCAAAGGTGTTTCTCTGCGTAAATTTTTCCACCAGGGACAGGTGGTACGGCACGGTCCAACTACTTGGAGCGTTCCGCGGCAGCGTGGCCAGACCCATCCTTCACAACACTGGGGACAGGTAGAACCTCAGCACGTAGTGACACTTGGTGTTTGCGTACTGAGGGTCTACGCACCGCTTGATGCAGCCACACACAATGGTGGCCATCAGTATGAGGGCGATGTTGGGCACGTTTTTTCCCCCTTCATCTAGAGGCTTGTACATCATGTCCCTGCGGACACGATCCATTTTTGACCTCCAGATAAAGCGGAAGATGGCTCGAGTGATCGCCACCACGCAGGAGTGTGGAATGGGCCAGACCTGCGCCACGTACAGCAACAGCGAGAGTGCCTCACACCTGATGACCAGGTTCTTACCTACAATGGAGAGAGAGCGTCGCTCCCACATGCCCAGTTTCCTTTTCACCATAGACACTCGCTCCTTCCAGTTTCTAACGCATGCCCCGGTCCCTCCGAACCATATCCCCAGCACCTTCAGGCCGTCAGCCCTGACAGTGAAGGGGACAAAGGATCGGTCAGCCCAGTTCCCAAAGAACATGGCCTCGCTCTTCCCACGGTTTACCTTGGCTCCCGAGGCCAGTTCGAACTGGTCGCAGATGTGGATCAGTCTGCGCACCGACAGCGGATCCAAGCAGAAGACGGCGACATTGTCCATGTACAGGGAGGCTTTGACCTGAGTGCCTCCACTGCCTGGGATCGTCACTCCTCTTATGCCCAGATCCTTCCTGATGGACTCAGCAAAGGGTTCTATGTAACACACGAAAAGAACAAGCGAGAGAGGACAGCCCTGCCTGACTCCAGATTTAATCGGAAAGCTATCTGTTTCCCACCCATTGATTGAGACTGCGCTACAGATGTTAGTGTAGAGCAGTTGGATCCAATTTCGAATTCCCTCCCCAAACCCCATTTTGGAGAGCACATCCACCATGTAGGTGTGCGATATTCTGTCAAAGGCCTTCTCCTGATCCAGGCTGATGAGGCAGGTGTCCACACCCCTGTCCTGTACATAGGCAATCGTATCCCTGAGCAGCGCGAGGCTGTCAGAGATCTTCCTGCCCGGCACAGTGCAGGTCTGGTCAGGGTGGATCACCAATTCCAGAGCGGATTTGACCCGATTGGCGATGACCTTGGACAGAATCTTATAGTCCACATTCAACAGTGAAATGGGTCACCAATTTCTAATTTCCTCCCTTTCCCCCTTGTGCTTGTAGATGAGGGTGATAATGCCTTTCCTCATGGATTCTGACATGCTGCTGGCCAGGAGCATACTCTCGTACACTTCTAGCAGGTCTGGGCCGATCCAGTACCACAGAGCCGAATACAACTCCGCCGGCAAGCCGTCGCTTCCGGGAGTTTTACTCTTCTCGAAGGATTCAAGGGCCTTAGTCAGTTCGTCAGGAGTTAGCGGTTTTTCCAGGCACTCCTGTGTACTGTCGTCTAAGACCTCCGTGATAGAGGACAGGAAGGACTGGGAGGCCGTGCTGTCTGTGGGCTTCACGTCGTACAATCCGGCATAATAGGATTTGCTGATCCTCAAAATGTCGGACTGCAATGACTTTACTGAGCCGTCTTCTTCCTTCAGGCTGCTGATCACAGAGCTCTCTCTGTGTACCTTTTGGAAGAAGGAACGTGAGCACGTCTCATCCTGCTCCACGGAGCGGACTCTGGAATGGAAGATGATCTTGGAGGCCTCCGAGGCAAAGAGCGAGGCTTGCTGGCTCTTCACCTCTTGGAGATCCTCCTTGACATCGACCCCCATCGACTGCAGCTGGAGCAGATTCTGCATGTTTTTCTGGAGTCTCTGTTACTTTCTAGCTTTCTGGGCGCCTTTGAGGATGAAAAACCTCTTGATGTTTCCCTTGATCGCTTCCGACCAGTGTGTCAGGGACTCAAAGAGGGGTTTCATGGTTCTCCAACCTTTGTAATCCCTCTTGAGCTCCTCAATGTTCTCTGGGGTCAGCAGTTGCACGTTGAGCTTCCATGCCCCCCTGCCCACCCTCTGGTCCTTCTCTAAGTGGCAGTCCACCAGTAGGAGGCAGTGGTCAGAGAAGAACACCGGCTTGACGTCGGTGGATCTGACTGTGAACGCACGGGACACAAACAGGAAGTCTATCCTGGAATGGATGGACCCGTCTGGCCGCGACCAGGTGTATCTACGCTGCGCTCCATCTGCAGGGTTGCTGAAGACGTCGTGCAGCTTGGCATCCTTAACTGTTTCCATCAGGGATCTGGACGTAGCGTCCAATCTGCTGTCAGCCCTGCCGGATAGTCCAGCCGCATCGATGATGCAGTTGAAGTCACCGCCCAGAATGACCGACCTGGAGGTCGCCAGCAGCAATGGGAGCTGCTGAAAGATCGCCAGCCGCTCGCCCTCTTGTGCCGGGACGTACACGTTAATTAACCGGAGTGGAACATTCTTGTACATTATGTCTGCTATGAGGAGACGCCCGCCCATCACCTCCTTAACCTCGGAGATGGTGAAGTTGCCTCCCCGCAGCAGAATACCCAGGCCGGAGGAACGAGAGTCATTTCCTCCTGACCAGATCGATGGCCCGTGGGACCACCATCGTGACCATTGCCTGTAGAAGCTGAGGTGCGGTATCGCACACTCCTGCAGAAACAACAGGTCAGCTTTGACCTTGGCAAGGTAGTCCAAGGTCGCAACACATCACGTAGTAAATTTAATGCTACGCACATTTATGGATACAATCTTTAAACCCATTTTAAAGCATTTATTCTCCTACCAAACCTGTTGTCTCTGAGAGTCCCAGACCTTTAGTCTGCTCCTTCATACCCGTAGTGAGCTCAAATTCCTTCACTTTGGATGGGCTGAGGAAGTCCTCATTGGCAGTGTTCTGCTTGGGTGGCATCTGGGGGTTCGCGCAGAGAGTGGGGTTTGAGATGACCTTTGCTGGAGAAGCTTCTCCAAACCTCTCCCCCTCTGGGGCGTTGCTGTTCCCGGCTTCCCGGAGCTGGGGTGCGCTGATCGCCTCACTGCTCCCAGATTCCTGGTGCTGTGGTGCACTGGCCTCTTTGGGTTGCAGGCAAAGTTGGGGTGCGCTGGTCTCCTCGTTGTCTCCAATGTTCTGGAGCTCGGGTGTCTCGTCCTCCAACTCCCTAGAGCTTTGCCGCTTTTTCTGTCGGTGCCGCCCTGGCACTTCTTCGTCCGAAGAGCTGCTACCTTTGTCATCCATGTCGGATGGGAGACGCCTCTTGCCACTTGTCTGGGAAGTGGCTTGGTCCCTTCTTAGCCCGTTCTTCCTTTTGGCTCTCTTCACCAGCTGCCACTCCCCCTGCTGCTTTTCCACTGCTGCCCCCTCCTCCTCTATTGATTCACTCTCCTGAGGAGTGGGAGGTTCAGGGGGCAGTGCTGTTGATTGGCTATCTGTTGCCTCAATCTCTTCCTCCACCTTGTCTCTCTCTGTGTCCTCCTTTGTCCCGTTGAGCTCCCTGGGGGCCTTGGTGGTTGGAGTGACACGAAGCATTTCTTCTGCTTCCTCCTCGTTGGCTTTGGCTGCCTGTGCGTAAGTACGGCAGTGTTTGGGGCAGGTCCTGTAGAGGTGGCCTGCCTCGCCACACAGGTTGCAGCACTTAGCCTGTTTGCAGTCTTTTGTCTGGTGCCCTTCCTGTTTGCAGTTCTTGCAGAGGGCGGCGTTGCAGTTGGCCACCACATGACCAGCCTTGCCACATGAGCGACAATGTTTGGGTTGCCCAGCGTAGACAAGGTAGCCACGGCTTCCCCCGATAGCGAATCTGGAAAGAGGGTGGAAGGTGGCTCCCTTACCGTCGGTCTTGAACGTGACCTTAAACTGGCGTTTGCCTGTCCAGATCCCCACATCATCTCTAACCTCGGTGCAGCTCCCAACCTTATCGAAGTACCTGGTGAGGAAGGTGAACACGTCGGCGACAGGGACGAAGGGGTTGTAAAGATGCACCGTCACCACCCGGTCCCGTTGCAACGGCAGAGCAAAGAGCGGCTCCGCCGTCAGGATCTTCATCTCCGGCAGGTCTCTCTTCTCCTCGAACACCTTCAGGAGCTTGACGCATTCTGCCACTCGCTTGAACGTCACATCGAAACATCCAGCACTGGGGAAGTCCTGCAGGGTGTAGATCTCGGCAGCTTCAAAACCACACACCTTTAACAAGATCCTCCTGGCGAAGAAGGCCCGATCCATAGGTGCTCCTCCTTCGCTGTCCTTCACCGTGACTCGGACGGTGTTTCATACCTGGGATGGTATTTGCCAACAGGGAGTGAGGCAAATTCAAAAAACAAGCATTCCCACTGCTTGGGTGAGGGATAGGAAATGAGTCACCCATTGACTCTAACCTTGCTGCTAGTATTTTGCAAGTTTTTTGGGGGATGGCGATGCTGGATTTGAATCAAACTGTAAATAATGTTGTACTCTGCATTCTGTGGTTTCAAGTACCAAGTATAGTCACATTGAATCAAATATGCAGATTGGCCTGAATATTTCTGTGGGTGGAACATTTGCAACCAGATAACATCTCCCTTATGAAACAACAGATTTTTCTGCCTGGCCCAACGTGTTTTTAAGGTTCTGATTATTAATGTTCATGCTTTCATATCTCTCTTGCGAATTTATTGTTTAAAATCAGCTGTATAATCCATCTTCTCAAAGGCTCCTTGGATTGAGCTGCTCTCAATAATCCATTTGGGCATGACTGGAAAAAAGTCCTCATAGAATGGTACAGCATGGGGAAGGAGGCCACTGTGGCTGCGCCAGCTCTGTGAATGGAACACAGGAGCAGAAGTAGGCCATTCAGCCCCTTGAGCCTGCTCCGCCATTCAACTAGATCATGGCTGTTTGTCTACCTCAATCCCCTTTTCCTGTTGCTATCCCCATATCGCTTGATGACATTAGTATCTAGAAATCTATTGATCTCTGTCTTGAACTCTTGAACAGTGCAGTAATCCCTCAAAAGTACTTATAGTACTATGAGTAAGACAGCCCTCTGGGATAGAGAATTCCAAAGATCCACTGCTGTCTAAGTGAAGAAATTCCTCCTCATCTCAGTCTCAAATGACTTGCCCCTTATTGTGAGACTGTCCTCTGGTTCTTGACCCTTAGCTAGGAGAAATATCCTTTCTGCATCCATCCTTAAGAATGTTATAAGTTTCAATGAGATCACCTCTCATTTTTCTGTACTCTAGAGAATACAGGCCCAGTCTCCTCAATCTCTCCTCATAGGATAGTCCTGCCATCCCAGGAATTATTCTGAAACTCCACTGCACTCTTTCTGGCAAGTATATCCTTCCTTGGGAAAGGGGACCAAAACTGTACACAATACACCTGATGCGGTCTAACCAAAGTTCTATACAATTGAAGCAAATTATCTTTACTCCTGTCCTCAAATCCTCTTGTGATAAAAACCAACGTGCCATTTGCTTTCTTAATTGTTTGCTGCATCTGTATGTTAGCTTTCAGTGATTTATAAATAAGGGCACCCAGGTCCCTTTGGACATCACCAATTCCCAATCTCTCACCATCTGAGAGATACTCTGAACCTCTGCTCCTCCTACAAAAATGGATAACCTCACACTTATCCACATTATATTCCATCTGCTATCTTCTTGCCCACTCACTAAATCTGTCCAAATCCTCTTGAAGCCACTTTGCATTTTCGCCAAAACACACACTCCCACCTAGTTTTGTGTCATCTGCAAACTTAGAAACATTACATTTGGTCCCCACATCCAAATCATTGATATAGATTGTGATGAGCTTAAACTCTTTGTTCGAAATTCAGGCAGTAGGCCATCTTTGTGTAATCAGCTCATTTATGTGTTGACTGTTTGCAGAAAACACTGACAGTGCTGTCCATTCACTGCACGTATCAGCAAAGTACCCACAATCATAACATTCTAACACTTCTTAAAGCTAGCCTGCATCACTAAGAGGGAAGGTGCATTGTAACTGGAGCAGATGCTGGGAGTCATGCAGGAAGTGAAAACGGCACAACATAGAAGAAATGGACTTTCCAGGTTTTCCAGTTCTGTACTAGGTGTCTTCCTGGAAGTGGTGGCTAGGAGAAGTCGTCCAATATCCACAGGGGGCCCTCCACAAAAGACAATTGGAACAGACAGCCATCGAGTTCAATGCCAAGAGTCATGTCGCAAGAACCTGGATTCATGCGGCAAGAAATTCAGTGATCTCACAAGGTGTTTAAGGTCAGTGAATGTGTATTTAAATGCCACATCCTACCAACTTCACCACTAGCCTCATACACGGTTAATGTACCACACCCCCATCACTCACCTACCAACAATTTCTATCAATCAGGGCTCATACCTAACATTCATAAAGTCACCTCATGCTCACACTTAGCACTGCTGCAAGACTCTTACGCACATCTCTCAGCTTACACTCACTGTGCAGATATTCAATCATGATAACCTCACCACACAAACAGATTGCACCACACTCAGTAACACAGTTCCCTCTTTCAGGACAAAGTGCACACAACTGGAGGCAGCTGCATGGCCTTACCCCAGTGGAGCATACAGTGCAGTCCGTCATTGGAGTGACCATTGCTGAGGTTGTGGCCAGCAGCAGGGCTGAAACAATCAAAGCCGATGGTATCCTGATCATTCTCACAGCCCCCTTTCACCTCATACCACAAGTTCTTCTGATTTACAAGCTGCAGTTGGTGTAAGCATTCACCCTTTACATTCTACCATGCCCTCACCACAACCTTATCCTTGTGCCTTTTTCCTTTCAGGTACCTAAGAATTGTAACCCGACCAAGCAGTGGAGAAACACCAAATAGAGTGATGCTGAAGACACACTGTAACTTGTTTGATGCTCGCAGCCACCAGCTCAGATACTGACACTTAGAGGACAGGTTATTTTTAGAGATAAAGGCAGGATCTGCACATGGTGAGACATTGGCCATGAGTGTGCTGCAACATGTCCAGGGGGCAAGGATAGAGCACATGTCAGTTTTCTGGAGGGCAAGGTCACACATGAGTTCTGCCTTAGAGGACTTCAATGGGGCACGTTACAGGAGATGCTGTTGGACATGCACAATGAAATGCTTGGTGCATTGGAAAGCCTGCCAGAAAATGCATTCAATGTCAACGAACATGGAGGTCAACATCACCAAGCACAGGAATTTTCCCAGGGCTTGGGAGTCCATCTATTCCAGCATGGAAGTGGTGACCAATTCCATCAGCATGCTTGTGGATCCAACACTGATGTGGAGTCTGATGGTTGATGTCTCTACTTCCATTGCAGCACAAGCAGCTTCAGCAGATTGAAGTCATGTAAGACTCAGCTTGCTAGCATCAATGCTGCAGGCACCAGTGTTCAAAGGGGCTTTCAGGGCATTGCATCAGTCTAACAACTGTCCTCCCACACAATTACTGAGATGTTGCCCTGAGTGGCTCCAAGTAGTATGAGCCTGCGGTCCACTCTCAGGATAGCAGCATTAGTGCTCCCACTCCTGCCACTCTGCTAGTGCTTTTACTGTTGCCTGTCAGATAGGCAGCTCAGACTGCTGCTGCACCATGTAAAGATGGCGCAATCAGCAGCTGGCTCTTCTAGCCCCAGTGCTGCGGGAGATTGGCCTCCAAGACCATTTGCAGCCTCCTCCACTGACGTCTGCAGCCTTCCACCAATCATGCTGCAGTCACTGGAGATAGCACTGCGTAGGAGCACTAGGACAGGCAAAGACACAGGGACGACAACGAGATATTAAGGGAATGCACATGCGTAATTTCTTAAATTGTGCATTATTTTGTTTTTGTTTTTATTTCTGAATTCTGGCCAAGAGGGTGATGTATTGGTCAGTAGTGAGAGAGTGAAGATGAGGTGTGGGACTAGGAACAGGGAATTGGTGTTACAGTTGCTGACATTGCACTCAAATTAGACACAGACAACTCTGGGCAAAAAGGTGCAGTCTGCGTTGGTTTGTCCCTTTTTCTCCTCCATGTTCCTAGTCCTCCTCAGCTGCTGGCTTGATGGTGGCATGCGCTACATTTTGTGCAGCATTCAGCTGACCACCATGGATCTCCAGACCCACTCAGCCAAGTACTACAGGAATCCTCTAGAGCAGCCCAGACAGTGGAATCAATATTTAAACATGCCAATGGTCTGCTCTATCACATTTCATGTGGCAGCATGGCTTTCATTGTATTCATGCTGTACAAATTTACATGGAATGCACACCAGATTCATGAGTCATGTGGTCAGCGGATAGTCCTTGTTGCCCAGTAGTCGCCTTTTAGTTTGCCAAGGTGGATGAAATGCAGTTGGCACAGGACACTGCTGCAGAATGAAGGCATCATGACTGCTGCCAGGTTACCAGGTGTGTACCTGGATAATTTCAACCTATGGTCACACACCAGCTGGCCTTTTGAAGAAAAGGAATCTCTTTCAGTTCCAATACATGGCAAAGTTGGCATGTGGTCCCCACAAAGTGCTCTACGCCGTGGAGAAGCCTACTATTCTAACAAATCCTTGTGCTTGGTCCACTTGCTTATCTCTGACAAGAGAACATTTAATGTAGCTAATACTCCTTGAATAGAGAACATTACTGATCGTTGTTTTGCAACAGCGGATGTCAAACTGTGAAATGTTACTATTATCTCTGTAAGGAGCCAGATGTTAAAAAAAAAGTTAATCAATGGCTACCTTCATGGTTACTGGCAATGTGGTCCTTTTCCTGCTCTGAGGATGTAGGTATTAGTGCAGAAGATGGCAAATTTCCGTCAGGGTGGCTTCTTTGGAATGCAGATACCTTGCTCATAGTTCCCACAAAAATACAAGAACTTGGAGCAGGCGACTGAGCCTCTTGAACCCACTCCGGCACTCAATAATATAATGGTTGATTTTATTGTGGTCTCAACTCCACTTTCCTGCCTGCCGTCCAGAACCCTTGATTCCCTTGTCAATCAAAAATCTATCTAATTTAGCCTTGAATACATTCAATTACCCAGCCTCCATTGCTCTCTGGAGATGAGAATTCCATAGACTAATGAACTCCTGAGAGAAAATTTCTCCTCATCGCAGTCTTAAATGGAAGATCCCCAATTTTTAAGCTGTGTCCCCTAGTTCTTGACTCCCCCACAAGGGGAAGCATTCTCTCGCCTCTAAGAGTCACATTGGAGAATTGCTCCCTTAACACCCTGGGATAATATGGCCTCCTGCTCTCACCCTCTTCCTTCTCCTCCCCCTTCTCATAGCTTGTCCTGCTCTGTATGGCTCCTACTCATTTTTCCAGTCACCATGCATCCCAACAGGAAGACCTACTAGTGCTCCCATGTCTGGGAGCAACCGGTGTGTTTAGAAAACTTGAAGCCAGCAAAATGCCCCTCAGTACCTGCCACACTGTCATCGTTTGCTGTCCCTTGATTCGAGGGTGATGTCTGTTTGATCACAAGTTTCTGCCATGGGTTTTCATGTAACTGAACAGGCTGATTCGTGACCCGTACAGCTTTGGGCACATGGGGCAGGATATCCCACAAGATAATGGAATACAGAATAAAGGATTTGATTGCTTTCCTTCTCTGCTGCCACTCTGCCTCATTTGTCCTAGTGTCTTAGGCCCAACCATCTTCAGCTACTTCATCAATGATCTTTCTTCCATCTTGAGGTCAGAAGTGAGGATGTGCGCTGATGATTGCACAATGTTCAGCACCGTTCGTGACTCCTCAGATACTGAAGCAGTCCATGTCCAAATGCAGCAAGAACTGGACAATATCCAGGCTCGGGCTGACAAGTGGCAAGTAACATTCGGGCCACACAATTGCCAGGCAATGACCATCTCCAACAAGAGAGAATCTAATCATTGCCCCTTGACATTCAATGGCATTACCATCGCTGAATGCCCCCACTATCAACATCCTGGGAGTTTGCATTGACCAGAAATTGAACTGGACTACACATACAAATACTGTGACTATAAGAGCAGGTCAGAGGTGAGGAATCCTGCGGTGAGTAACTCACCTCCTGACTCCCCAAAGCCTGTCCACCATCTACAAGGTGCAAGTCAGGATTGTGATGGAATACTCTCCACTTGCCTGGATGAGTGTAGCTCCAACAACACTCAAGAAGTTTGACACCATCCAGGACAAAGCAGCCCGCTTGATTGGCACCCCATCCACAAACATTCACTCCCTCCACCACCGACACACAGTGGTGGCAGTGTGTACCATCTACAAGATGCACTGCAGCAACTCATCAAGCCTCCTTAGGCAGCACCTTCCAAACCCATGAGTGCTACCGTCTAAAGCAGCGATGGGCAACCTAGGCTAGTGAGTGGGCCAAATGAGTGGCCCTCCTTCATCTCAGTGGACCGCAAGATTGAAATCGGGCATGTGCACTAACCATGACCCCCACGAATAAGATTAAATACATTTAACACACGCCGAATATTTCATAATGAGTTATAGAAAATGCTTAATCATTCATATATTAATAAAACTGTCATCAACTTCAAATGATAAAAACAAAATAAATATTTATGCTTCCCATACATCATATTCAGTGCGACTTCTGGTTGGATCTGTCCTCCACAAGCTTTCTTAGATTAGGACTCGGGGATGTGCGGACGCTTCGCAATTCAGCACTGAGGTTTCCATCCATTAGTCTGTTGTGCCTCTTACATTTGATGTGCCCCATAGCAGGAAAAGTCTACTCACATGTGTTTGTTAATCCAAAGATTGACATCAGCTTTGCAATGCAATGCCGGGGAACTGGACTGGGGATATTCAACCAAAATTCTCGTGTACCTTTCCTTTTTGTCTGGTTAATTTTGTCTTCATCCAGGGCACGAACATGAATTAACTCCTCATCAAACTTCCTTTTATCAACCCCAAGCCTTTGACATACTGTGCCACATTTGCTCAGATCAAATTCAAATGGATTTGAGAGCAATTAGAGGAACTGCTTCAGATTACTCAGAGAAGAAAAGCAGTTCTCAAAACGCTGTGCCAGTGTAGACAGCATTTGTATGTGAACTGATGGATCATATTCATTTCCTTGATCAGAGTGTTTTTCCAGCATTTTTTTCAAATTTGAGAAGTAAGTGTGGTCACATGAAGGTAACCGAGCAGACATTAACTGCAAGCGTAGCATGAATTTTCTGACACCAGCAGCTAGTATGGGTAAGAGGTGATTTTTCCCCTGCAATGACTCATTCAACGTGTTCAGGTGACCAGTGATGTCGGTGAGAAAAGCCATATCCAAAATCCAGTTTTCATCACCTAACTGTGTATATTTGAGATTCATGAGCAAGAAACTGCTTGATTTCTGGTAGAAGTGCCAGGAAGTGGTCCAGTACTTTACCGCGACTTAGCCAACACACTTCAGTGTGCATGATGAGGTCTCCACATTCTGTTTCAATTTCGTCCACAGGTTCCACAAACTGACAGTGATGCAGGGGGTGAGCGCATATGAAGTTAACAATCTGCACCACTTTGTCCATTACAGCTTTCAGTCTCACTCCCTTGTTAAGTTTAGCATAGAGCACTTCTTGACATAGTATGCAATGCACACCAAATATGTCAGGTACACAAGCTTTCAATATGGCTGCAAATCCACGGTGTGTTCCTGTCATGGAGGGGCACCCATCTGTTGTAACTGATACCTTTGGAAAAAATTGTAACTCTAGCCCTTTGAAATAATCAAAAAATGCCTTGAAAAGTACTGAGCCCTGTGCTCGCCTGTATATTCCCAAGAGATCAAAACATTCTTGTCGTGTTCAGATCACTGTCAACACAATAAACCCATATTCAGAGCTGAACAATGTTGTTAATATCTTTGCATTCATTCAGCGCTATCCTGATAGCCTCGCTCGAACGTACAGTTTGAAAAGTTGCTCTGCCAGATCGATAGCCATATCTTGCACTCCATGACACAGTATGCCTGCTGATTTGCAGACATTTAACACGTTTGATAATTTCCTCTTGGTTTTTGAACTCATCAAATAAAACATCCGAGGATTCGATGATACATTGTTTCAGAAACTCGCCATCTGAGAATGGCTTTCCATTTTTTGCAAGTACCCAAGCAATACAAAATAGGTAAAGTCACTGCATCACTCCCATTTAATACTCGCCTAAGTACCTGCTTCTGTGTTTCCACAGCTTCCTTCAGATTCCTTTCGAGCATGTTAGGCATGTTGGAAATTTTGCCATGTGAGAGGAATGCCTCTTATCATTGTAATTTTTTTGGAACTGACATCAGTTTGTTGCAAAATGGCCTCCATTTCTGTTCAAGAACAAAATAATCCAGCTCCCAACTCTTTTAATCATTCTGCCCTCGTAACCCATTTCCCTCTTTTTGGTTACTTCTTCTTCGTTTGTACTTTTTGATTTTGCACTTAATTGTCCTCCTTTTATCATGCCACTTCACCACTCACTTCACCACTGCCGATAGCAGCCCTTTTATTGGACACAGAGGGAGTGCACAGCTCTCACAGTCAATGGTGTGTGCAATCAGAATGTACCTTGCTTCACATGCCCTTGCTTTGCATGTGTACCACTTAATACCAGCAGGAAAAAACTATGTGGTCGGAAACCATTAGAATCTGGAAACCCTACGTATGAGCAACAGTTAACAAAAATGTCTCACGGGCCACACTTGGAACCCTGATGGGCTGCATGTGAGCTGCAGGTTGCCCACCATTGATCTAGAAGGATATGAGCAGCAGACAGATGGGAACATCACTGCCTGGAAGTTCCCCTCCAAGCCACACACCATCCTGACTTTGAACTATATCACTGTTCCTTCATTGTCACTGGGTCAAAATCCTGGAACTCCTTCCCTAACAGCACTGTGGGTGTACCTACACCCCATGGGCTGCAGCGGTTCAAAAGGCAGCTCACCACCACCTTTGGCCTAGCCAGAAAAGACCTCATCCCATGAACAAACAAAAAAAAGTCATTAAGAAGACATGACTGAAAGCATGATGGATAAATTGTCGTCATTTTGAATGATTGGCAGCCAGCTCTTCCCAATCATTAATGGCAATGCTGCCATGCTTCAAGGAGAACTTCAAAGTGTCTTTGAAGGGTTTTCTTTGTCCTCCTTTGGATCGTTGGCCATTTGAGTTGCAGAAACAGGACCTGACAGGGTCAATGTTTTTCAGCCATCTGGATACAGTACGCAGTCCATCAAAGTTGGTTTTGCAGGAGCTCACTGACACAAGGTTCTGCCAGGGCCGCTCAGCTCCTGACCACATTAAACCTTGGTCCAAACATGGACAGAAGAGCTGAACTCGGTGAAGTGCGAGTGACTGACTCTGATATCAAGACCGCAATTGACCGAGTGTGTCATCAAGCAAAATTGAAATCAATGGGAATCAGGGGAATACTCTCCACCAGATGGTTGTGGTTGTTGGAAGTCTATCATCTCAGTCCATGGACATCACTGCAGGAGTTCCTCAGGGTAGGGTTCTGGGCCCAACCAGGTCAGAGACTGGGAATTCTGCAGTGAGTAACCCACCGTGTGATTTCCCAAAGCCTGTCCGCCATCTACAAGGCACAAGTCAGGATTGTGATGGAATACTCTCCACTTGCCTGGATGAGTGCAGCTCCTATAACACTCAAGAAGCTCGACACTATCCAGGACAAATCAACCTGCTTGATTGGCATCCCATCCACTACCCTAAAAATTCACTCCCTCCACCACTGATGCACAGAGTCAACAATATGTACTATTTACAAGATGCACTACAACAAATCGTCAAGGCTCCTTCAAAGGCATATTCCAAACCCATGACCTCTACCACCTAGAAGGACAAGGGCAATAGATGTATGGGAACACCACCACCTACAAGTTCCCCTCCAAACCACACGCCATCTTGAATTGAAATATATCACCGTTTCTTGACTGTCGCTGGGCCAAAATTCTGGAACTCTTTACCTAACAGCACTCTGGGTGTTCCTACACCACATGGACTATAGCGGCTCAAGGGCAATTGGGGATGGGCAATAACAGCAGACCTGGGCTGTGACGTCCATATCCCATGAATAAATTTTTAAAATTGATTATTGGTCCGTATATTGCTCATGGTACATCATATAATATCTTCTTTATAAGGACAGGAATATTCTTTTGGTAAAGTGAGCCATGTAATTTTAAAGCTAAAGAATTCGATAAGCACAGGCAATGCCTGGTCAGTTACAATTTTTTAAGTACGTACAGCCTTTGGCTAATCAACTTAATTAGCGATACAACTGCACAAGATGAGTTAATTGGTGTCTAATTGCGTATCAAGCCGTGAGACAAACCCAAGGAGAAATAATTGCCTTTTAATTGTGATTGCTAACTACATACGCTATCTCTTGTGTTTTATCTAGGTGGAAGAATTATTGTATAATGCAAAATGATTGGTTTTCCTTTGTCTTAAAAGACTATTCAGAAAAATATATATGATCCAACTGGTTGCAGGAAGTCTGCATTGAATATGAACATACGAACAAGGAACAGGAGTAGGCCATTCAGCCCCTCAAGCTTGCTCTGCCATTTAATAAGATCATGGCTGATCTGATAGTAATCTGAAATCTGCATCTCTCATACTGCCGATAACCTATCACCCCCTTACTTACCAAGAATCTATCCACCTCTGCCTTAAAAATATTCAAAGACTCTGCTTCCACCACCTTTTCAGGAAGTGAGTTCCAAAGGCTCACAACCCTCTGAGTGAAAACATTTTGCGTCATCTCTATTTTAAATGGGTGACCCCTTATTTTTAAACAGTGACCCCTAGTTCTAGATTCCTGCACAAGAGGAAACATCCTCTCCACATCCACCCTGTCAAGACCCCTCAGGATCTTGTATGTTTCAATTAAATTGTCTTTTACTATTCTGAACTCCAGCAGATACAAGCCTCGTCTGTCCAATCTTTCCTCATAAGACAACCCACCCATTCCAGGTATTAGCCTGGTAAACCTTCCCTGAACTGCTTCCAATGCATTCTTCATTAAATAAGGTGACCAATACTGTACACAGTACTCCAAATGTGGTCTCATTAGTGCACTGTATAACTGAAGCATAACCTCCCTACTTTTGTATTCAATTCCCCTCACAATAAACATTATATTGGTTTCCTAATCACTTGCTGTATTTGCATATTAGCCTTTTGAGATTCATGCACTAGGACACCCAAATCCCTCTGCATCTCAGAGCTCTGTAATCACTCACCATTTAGATAATATGCTTCTCTTTTACTCTTCCTGCCAAAATGGACAATTTTACATTTTCCCACATTATACTCTATCTGCCAGATCTTTGCTCACTCAACCTATCTATATCTGTTTGTAACCTCTTTACGTCCTCTTCACAACTTACTTCCTACCTATCTTTATGTCATCAGCAAACTTGGCAACCATCTCTTCAATTCCTTCATCCAAGTCACTTATATAAATTGTAAACAGTTGAGGTCGCAGCACTGATCCCTGTGGCACACCACTCATTACATCTTGCCAACCTGTAAAAGACCCATTTATGCCTACTCTCTGTTTCCTGTTAGCCAGCCAATCTTTTATCCATGCCAACATGTTACCCTCTATACCATGAGCTTTTATTTTCTGCAATAACCTTTGATGTGGCACTTTATCAAATGCCTTCAGGAAATCTAAGTACAGTACATCTACCAGTTCCCCTATACTCACAGCACATGTTACTTCCTTAAAGAACTCCAATAAGTTGGTTAAACATGATTTCCCTCTCACAAAACCATTTTCCAATTTGCTTCCCTTTCTTTCTTGAGAGTGCCAACTTTTGTTAGGTTATGGTCCTTTTTAAAAGTCCTCATTTAAAAGTGGTGTCTACATTCCATCAGTGGAGTAACTTTGAACCAGGTGAATTGACATTAACTCAGTTCACTTTCTTACAAGCCTTCTCACTGGTGAAATTCTGCTATGGCACTGAGCCATAGACCAGGAAGGTACCAACTTCAATACTGGTCCATTGAGTTGGCTAATTTCAGTAAACTGGTGAGTGCACTATTAGCCTCAGCATCTCTGGGTTAGAGAAATATAAACAAATCATCTCGAGATAATTGCTGAAAATTGTGGATAGCAGCCAAAATCAGGATGGAAATTTGGCTATGGTACTTCTGTGGTTTAATAGTCTGTGACACATTGTCTAAGGTCACAGATGAAATATGGCTACCCGGGTGATGAGCAGAAGACCTGTCAGTACTTGCAAAACAAAGTGAGAAATGTAGACAATGCCTGATTTATTTCAGGAAGGTGTATTATATGGTATTGCATGTTTTTCACAGCTTTGTCTGAATTCTGATGTACAGGAAGACATTAGAATAAAAATGGATAATATGCATCAGATAGATCTGATGTAATGTGTGAGTGACTGCCTTTGTTTACAAAGTATTTATATATGGTAAACTTCAGCGGGCTGGAAGTTCAGGCGACACCATACCCTCAAGATTCTGATCCATGATCTATTTTGTAATTTCTCAAAAGGCTCTATTTCCTTGGATTTCCCGGCAAAATTTAAAAAAGAAAAGACTTGCATTTATGTAACATCTTTTACAACTCCTGGAAGTCTTCAAATACTTTACAGGCAATAAAGTACTTTTGAAGTACCTTTGACAGTGTAGTATGACAGATACTGGAGTGTCAGCCTTGATTTTTGTGCTCAAGTCCAGGATTTGGACTTGAACCCAGAACCTTTTGAATCAGAGGCAAGGATGCTGTTAACCGAGCTGACACTTGCCTAGAATTTTTGACGTCCCTTCAATCATTACATCCATCCTATCCAATGCCCTTCATTCTTGAGTCACTATTACCTACTCTTTTTCAGTAATTATCTAAATGTTTCAAGTTATATGTATTTTCCTGAACATGTACATGTCCTGGAATCCAGCTTCTCCATCTTCCTGTTTTCCTCCATGTTTCACCCTGTTTCTCTCTTAGCCACGTCTAATCTTTTCCCTGGTTCCCAGAACTCACCTTGGTTCCACCTGTCATTTCTTGACCACTGAAATTCTTTCCCTTTCCCATTTCAGGTTAATGTCTTTCCTTGATTATAGGCTCACAGCTCCACTTTGTTTTAGCTTAGGCATCACTAGTTTTAACCACTGCAATCATTCAAATTGCAAAGTCCACTTCTCCCACTGCTTTTTCTGACTATCCCACCTACTCCACTCATCTGGGGCATCCATCTTTCCATCCCGTCTCTCCTCTCCTTCTCTCTGAGCCCATTCCACCCTTTTGCCACCCTAAGTTACATTGTCCTCCAAAATGTCTACTTCCTTGTTAATAAGTCTCTCATCAACCACCATGTCACTGCCAAGGAGTGCATTGATATTTTAGGCCTCAGCAAGATTTGGCTTACTGCTAGCAACTTTTTCCCCTGGTTTAGTTTCCCTCAGTTGTTCTTTCCACCATGGCTATCATTTCTAAATGTCATTTTGCTCTAATTACTGATATTCTGGAGTTTTCTCACCCTTCATCACCTCTCTTTCAACATCTTGTCATCTCAAAAGTATTATGAAGAGGTTATTGAGTAAATCCCAGAGCAGTTCACACCCAATATTAGAATTGTTTTCATTTTAACATGTTTAGCAGTGGGGCATAATTAAAGAACCATATTGCTTGCACATCTGTCCACACCAAGACCTCAGGGGTTTTGCTTAAAGTGGTGGCTCTGATTGACAGAGAGGGAGATTAGTCACAGAATGACACAATCGGAGGCAGGTGCAGATCTCACTCTTGTGTCCAGACAGAGGTTGAGAGACGCCAGGCTGAGGTATATGGCCTGAAAGAGAAAAGCGTGATGCCATTTGGTTCAGGGCCTGCTAGTGAGTTTGGCCCAAAATGGGGAAAAGTTGCGGGATTTACGACATTTCATGGTAGGTGGAATAGCAGGAGATGGACCTATTTGCAGAACTGTATTTTGTTCATTCATAAATTCTGTGTCAAATAAATCATTTTGTTGCTTCACCATCATTTTCATTACATTTGATTTGCTTTTCGTTCTACCTTTGTAAAGATGGGAGTGCACGGGGCAGCAGGCATTTGACCATAATCTCCAGTACTCACAAGGTATCTATTGATATGTGTTTATTGATATTGACAGTATTGATACTGTTTGGCAGATCTTAGTGAAGTCTTCGCAGTCTTAAGTAGGTTAGCTGTATGTATTTATTAATTATACGAACTACGTACATATATAAAGTAAAAGATTCAAGCTAGGAGCTGTCTCCGTGCTTGCTTGTGCACATGGCTCTGACCAACACTAGACTGACTCCAATGTGTGGGTCATGTGATCTCTTGTGTCACTGTGTGGGCGGTGCTGTGCTCAGTCCCACGTTAACCCTAAATGTGCCAGACATCTATACTACAATATGATCCATAGATTGTTATCATTTTAATTAGACATCAGGCGGTAAAGGTACACTGCAGATCTTAGAGGACATAGGCCTGAATTTCTCACTCACTCCTACACCAGCGGGTGTTTAGGCTGGGAGAGTGTGAACTTGAAGGAACGGGGTTCCCTCTGGACTCCTGCCCGCCCCAACCTCACAGTGATTTTAGGTGGGGTGGGCAAGGCCTCCGGTGGGCCTCCTGCCCTTGCCCCAATTGAGGCCCTTAAGTGGCCAATCATTAGCCACTTAAGGGCTGTCTCCTGGCCAGCCTCAATTTTTAGGCTGGCGGGAGGATTTACTTGGTGTGGTGGAAGCCCAAAAATGAACGGGCTTAGATCTCAGGCAGGAAGAGGGGTCGGGTGCCTCCATCAGAAGCCCCCTTCTGACTCCGGGCGCACCCCACCCCCCAAGGTCCGATGGCTGCTGGACCTACCTTCCCCACCCCACCCTCCAGCCTCTCCCCCGGAACCCAAACATCCATTCTCCACCCCCAGGCCTTCCCTGCCCTCAATGTCCTGGGACCCACAAAACCTACCTTGCTGTCCAGACCCGGGACTTAGGCTCTGGCAGGTTGGTGTCCCTCTTCTGTCCATTGCAGCTCCGTCGCTGCAGGTACTAGAGGGCTGTTGGCCAATCACATTGGCTGGCAGCTTTCTAGGGTGGGACTTCCTCCCGAGTGAGGGGCGGAGGTCCTACCTGCAGCCAATCAATGCTCATTCGAGCATGCAATGGCTGTGGAGCAGTCAGATTCGGTAGGGATGTGTTCCTCACCGATTTTTCAGATAACGGGAAGGGAAACCCCGCCATCCAAAATATTCAGGCCATAAGGTCTGTTAAATGAAAAGTGATGCTGAATATAAGAAATATGTGTAGAAATTGTAATGGTCCATTTCCACTTGCTTTTCAGCACTATGACTGTATCACATTGTCACTTTTCATCCTTCTTGGCTTGACTGAGTTAATTATTTTATCCTTCTCCAATGATTCCCCTTTATGGCAATGCTCTCTCCTGGGACAGAATTTTGCCCTCGTCAGGCGGGCTCGGCGGGGGCAGGCAGGGGCGGTTGGGAATCTGACTGCTGCCCGCGATCGTGGCCCGATCACGATTTCACGCTAGCGGGCCAATTAAGGTCCGCCCAGCATGAATCGTGTGCTGCAGCACTTAGCGCTGCCTGTGTGGGGGGAGGAGGGCGAGCATGAACTTCACGCACAGAGCTCCCTCAGGGAGATGAACAGTTTTCAAAATAAAAAGTAAAGGGTCTTAAGGTGTAAAAAAAAGTACCCTCATGTGACTCTGTCACATGAGCAGAGACATGTTAGAAATTAGGATGAAATTTTTATTTTATTTTTTAATAACGGATCGAAATCTCATCCCGCCCATGGATGAGGTTTTGCAAAAAATGCAATGGCCACTTGGCCTTTTCGCCTGCCTGCCAACCATAAGGTTGGACGGGCAGTGAAAATTTTAATTCAATTGGATTGTTAATGGCCTTAATAGGCCTTTTAATTGTCGGCGGGCACGCTGCCAACTCTCACGCGCGCCCACCAACCGAAATATCACGCGAGTGGGCGATGATGCCGGGACGCTCGCCCGACGTCATCACGCATCATTTTATGCTCAAGCGGGTCGGGTGCATCCCCGCTCGCTCAATGAAAAGTCCTGGCCCTGGATCCTTTAATTGAGCAACAGCACTAAATTACTCCTATTCTTGCTCTGATCAGTTCACACTCTGTGTACAACAATTTTGGTCACCAAGGCACAAGGAAAACATCAAAGCCCTGGAAGTGATGCAGAGAAGGATAATGGGGTTGACCCTTCATGCCAGAGAAGTAAAAACTTCTAAAAACAAAGAAGGAAAAGAGCAGGTACCGTTTTGATATATGCAGGATATCAGGGGAATCTTAATGCCCAAACTCAGATGGGTAGTAAAAGTTGGAAAAAATTGAAGCACGTTCACAATCCCTGCAGCAACATGTCCATTCTGTGTTTAACAGAAGCATGTTTGGCTGCGTGTGGGTAACCTGCTTGCCAGAGTTGGCATGATAATGAGCATAAGCAGGTTGACATATAACACAGAGATTATGTGGAAATAGGGGGGGATTTTCAATGGATTTTAACACCACTTTGAATTAATGCCTCCAGCGCAGGTTGCCTGGGCTTGCTTTCAGGTGCAGTTCATGGGGCTAGCGGATTGCCCAATCTCAAAGGCTCAATGCTGCCAGCTGCATTGTCAGACTATCAAGGGCCTGTTAATCTGTTACACAAAAACTGCATTGAGCAGGTGGCTGATGAGTTGTGTAAACCACCTCTGTGATGACAATAGCGAGAATAAGTAGGCACACGTATTTGCCCCTCTGGCTTACTTCCTACCATCACAGGGGTGTGATTGATTGCACACATGTGGCGATCCAAGGGTCATCAGAGCAACCAGGAGCATTCATAAACTGAAAGGGATATTCTTCCATCAATTCAGAGCTGGTGTTATGCAAGCCTTCACCTAACCCTTCGGAGCTGTCATGGTGCATTCATACTGAGGTAGTCCAACATGTGAGACATTTTTGTTCCAGAACCAGTAATGAAAGGTGGACCATTGCCTCTTTGAGGTGCTGCACCAATGAGACCTGGAATCTCTCATTACAACAGGAGTCACATGACCATCAGCTGTGTCATTAAGCAAGACACCTGAAGTTGTGCTTCATGTGTCTAGGTAGATCCTGAGGTGCCCTTCATTTCTCAACAGTGAAGGTGTCTTGAGGGTATTGCATCCTGCATAACCTTATCTAGCGGAAAGGATTGTAGCTAGTAAAAGATGAAGGAATGCATGAGGAGAGCACTGAAGAGGAGAAGCAAAAGAAACTTGAAGATGGGACACCCTTCGCCAGACCAGCTGTGTATATTGCTTGCTGAGACGCCCTCATAACTAGAAGGTTAAATTAACTATTCCAACTGGAACAAATAACAATGAAAGGCACCAACAATCGCAATCCCCTCCTTCCTCCCCAAACCCTTCCCCCATTGTTTTCACAAAATAATCCTTCAACCATGCAAGTGGCAACAGTGGATGGGTACATAGGGTAGTGAAGAAGTGCATAGAAAGTGAAGTGTGGGTGTGAGGAGTGATGTGGTGGAGTATGCTTGATAAGACAGAGTGAAAGGGACATGACATTTACACCACAGGATGCAGATGAATCAGCTAATTTTTCAAATTTTTCATGACCTAGTTAGATCACTTCCTGCATTATATCCAAGAGCGCAGCACAATGCTCCAACTGTTAGGCCCACTTTCTTGGTAGGTTTCTGTCTCATGTTGCTGGGGAAAAGCCTGTCCCTGCTGTTCCTGACTGCACCCAGGATTAATTCCACTGAGCCTGAGTGCCAGCCTAGGTCTATGCATCCATCCTAAATACATTCTGGCTCCTCTACTTCTACTTCTACATTGGCTCTTTAAGTAGGGGACTTAATACTGTGTCATGTGGGTGTACATTGTGTTCCTACACAACTTGGAGGCATGATACCCAGAAATCAAAAAGTATTGCCTCAGTCAAGCCAAAATTGCGGAATCTGACACTGATATTATTTCTAGGTTTGGCACTGCCTGTCTCAGAACCCACCTTTACATTAATATCAGGGCCACTACAGAGAAGTTAAACCATAATTCAGTGGCAAGGAGACATAGGTACAAAGCTACTCAAGGAGTACTAAGAGAAGCATTTCTTTACACAAACAGTGGCTAATGTCTGGAATAATCTTCCAGGTACAGTAGTGGAGGCAAACATTTTGAAGTACTCAAAGCAGTTGTCTGCTTGCGATAGGGGATTGCAATTTTCTATGTAAGGACCACTCAACTGTACATTAATTATAGTATTGCCCAGTAGATGGTGCCAGAAGACAGGAGACTCATTTCTGTGTCAGAAAGCTATATGCAATTTGCTGTTTTAATCCCAATGATATCAGTTTAATTTGCTGACTTATTCAATTGTTTTTAGTGGCAGCTCACTGTTTAAGTGCAATGTCAACGATACAACCATGCTGAATCTGAAAATGGTTGCATCAGTTTGTCTCAAAGTGAAATTCATGGTGGTAATTTTCAATATCTCACTGATTGGAGGGCTCTTGATGCGTTGTGACATTAAGCTTACTGTTCCTACTTCACCTATACAAAAAAATTGTCATTGAATAACAATATATACATTTTAATCTACAAAGTAAACCGTCCCTATCATTAATTGTGTAGGACTGTCTAGATGATGGAATATAACATACCTATTTACTAAATACCTTGAATTTACCCAAGAGCTGGATTGTCCAGAAGTATTAATTCCCATCACTGACATTTATGATGCTAGATTTAACAAGCAGAAAATAATTTCCCCACCTCCTCCTTCTTTATCAGGTGTTAACTGCATTTCTTCCCTCAGCCAACTGGGCAGCAGCCTTCTTCTTGGCTATTTTTTGTGTTAACCTCATATGATGTATTTCCTGGAGGCCAGATTGGTCAATTCATTTTACCCTTCCTCCTTTTTAACTTCTTCCCCCTTTCTCCCTGAGATGGAATGTTCCACAGCACAAAGAGTTGCATTTAATAAGCAGACCTGGACTGCTGAAAGTCACTTAATGTAGGTAGGTGGATTGAAATGTCAATGGGGACTGGAATTCAAACAGACACCCTGAGAGGTATTTTAAGGTTAAGGGAGGGTGGCATAGATATAGACATCTATATCTATATAAATATATAGAGGATACTAAAGAACAAAAAATGCCAATGTGACAGGAACTCCACTTCCACATTTAACTGGTGGGCATTTCAATGTGCACAGGAAGCATGGGACAGGGTGGCCTGTGATTTAAATATGTAGAAAGGCGATTGTCTGAAGATTTAACCCTATATTCTGGCTTCATCTGCCAGCATATCAGTTTCCCAGGTTGTCTGAAACTTACCAGGGCAACTAAGGCGAGAGCACAATGGGGAGTGATGGGCTGATGAAATTGGCAGTCTTTTGCATTAGGAAACCTTTTGTCCTTGCCTAAGTGAAAAGCTTCTGCTCACAGGACTTGTTGTATCTCAGCTCATCTGCTGTTGAAACCCTCATTCATGCCTTTGTTACCCCCTGTACTTAACTATTCCATTGTACCCCTGACTGGTCTCCCATATTTAAAACTGCACTCTGTAGACTTGATATCATTCAAAATTTTGCGGCCCATGTCTTCACTCTCAAAGTCTGTTCATCTAGCACCCCTGTGCTCACTGGCCTACATTGGCTCCCAGTCAAGAAACGTTTTCATTTTAAAATTCTCATCTTTGCTTCCAAATCCCTCCATGGCTTGGCCCTCCCAATTTTTATATTATTTGTAAAGAAATAGGAACTATCTGTTGTGAGACTGTGGGCATCCAGGATACCACATTTTAACTGCTGCAATGCAGTGATGTGCTGAGTGACATTGTATCAGTCCACCAGTCACAAGGAGTGATGCAAGAAATGCAGTAGAAGGGTCTGGTACATAGAGGGTTAATGTGGGATGAGTTTCGTACCATCCACACAATGATTTAAGAATGCACATGATCCAGACCTAGCGTCAGTGTAGTGTTGGCCAGAGACATGTTAATAGAAATAGCTCCATGCCTGTACCTTTTATTGTATGTTTGTATCTAGTTACAAGTAGTTAATAAAGACTTGCTGTTAATATTCAGAAGATTACAAAGACTTCTTTAACAGACACGTTCTGTAACCAACACCAGCCCGACAAGAAATACACTCAATGAAGCTCCAGCATTTTGAATCTAAAAATGTGATTATTTCAAACTTTTTAGAACCAGAAGACGTAACACCAATCTCTGTGTTCTTCTCCAGCCCCACAACCCTCCTTTAATTCTGATCGCTGAGCACAGCGATTTTAATCTCTCCACCATCGGTGGCTGCGTTTTCAGTTGCCTCTGCCCTAAGCTCTGGGATTCTCTCCCTTCACCACTCTGCCTCACCCCTCTTTCCTCCTTCTTTTCCTTCTATGCTCCTTCAAACCTCTTTGATGAAGATTTTGGTCATATGACCTAATGTCTCTTTACGTGGCTCAGTGTCATATTTTGTTTCAGAATGCTCTCGTGAAGCACCTTGGGGACATTTGATGCTATATAAGTTTGTTCTCGTCATCATCGTCATGTATGATAGCGACCGTGTACTTTCATTGCTTTGGAGGTGATTTTCAAGACTTTGGACAGCATGTCTGCTGTCTTGTAAGTTTTTGACTTTAATCTGCGCTTCCAACCTTCACAGCAGCACAGGAGCAGCTCACACAGCTCTATCTTAGACCTCTGATGTAACAACTGAAACAGTAAATGTTGTAACTGATATTTCACACATGGAGATATTGTTGATAGTTTCCTTGCTGGGGCAATTTTTAGCGTGCCTTGCTTTGTCCAGTTAAGTAATGATGAACTAGTGATGAGTCAGGAGTTTGTTTTCCTCACATTACTGAGTTCCTAATTTTAGCTACATTCCTGTACAGGTAGGAGGAAATATTAAATGGGGAATGAGTCATTCCTATTAGCACTCTGTGGAGCCCCACCTAGAGCCTGGTTCCGAGAGATATGGGCAGAGCCTTAACTGCAGGTGACTCATGCACCCCTTTTTTTCGCAGCTGGCACAGAGCCCTCCCTAAAAGCCCGCAAAGGGCACACTCTGAATGTTGGAAAAAGTCCTAGAAATTTCATACTTACTAGGTTTATAGTATTTGGGTATTGTAAAATGAAGTTGGAAATCCACTTCTATCAGTTTGTATTATATCTATTCAGCTTCAGTAACTTAATAATCCCATGATTTTTTATGATAGGGGAACATATAGCGGGTGTGAAATTCATAACCTTGTCACACTGCCATGTGTATTCCCAGTGGAACTGGAGAGGAAAGGTCAAATGACAAGGATGTGTGGGCGATGTTTTTGGTTTTTATCAGGGGGATACTGAAGAGTTACCACAGATGTCCTATGGCCTCTCCGGGTTACCACAGCATGTACAGTAACAATGAGAAGATTGAAAAGCAAATAAATACCCTTTCATGGAGCTTCATTTCCTTAACCAACAACACTGAATAGAATTAGCCACTAATGACTGTGTTGTTAGTGATGGCAAAATCTCTGCAGTGTGCCATGGTGAGTCTCTACGGTGACATAAATTTATTTCAGTACGCCAGCAATATTTTATGACAAATATTTAACTAACAACAGTCTGACTGTATAGCAAAGACATTCTGCTAGTATTTTGATTGTGTGTTGATAGGAGCAAGAAGTAGTCTTTGGGATTCTTTGCTTCCAATTGTTGGGATGAGAGGGTGAAGGAATGGCCTTGTGAGCTCTGGTGCAGTGTGTACTTAAGCGCCCTTGGGTTCAGGCATAATATCAGTGGCGTGAAAGAGCAGTAGAACTATATTTCAGATTGATGGAAGTGATTCATTTCATGTCTTCCCTCCAAATTCAGTATGTTTGACTAGGTGGTTAATGTGGGTACAAGCTGTACAAATAAAATCTTTTCTGATGCATTTCTGGTGCAAGAGGAATGAACGTTACAACAGAAATAATGATGTATTGTGTTATAGTGAAGAGCTGTTTTACGCATCACTTGCAAATTCTCTCAAGCAACTTAAGTATCGACTTATAAAACATAACACATAATATTGCAGTTGTGCAATGGTCAGGAGTTATACCAGGAAAATGAAGTGCAATATCAAATAGCAGGAGGGGAACAAGAGAATATTTAATGGTCCTCAATTAGCCCTTGTTGAAATGTCTTTCTCTGTGAATAAAAAGAAGTCTTGAGGTGAATCCAGTAAACTTAGTACCCCACATGCTGAATTTTTAAACAAGCTCAGGGTTGAGATCAGAAGTGGGCAGACTGGCAATTTGGTGCCACCAGCCATCGTTTGGCACCATGACCACGACCCTGAGTCATTTTCAGAGATGCTGGGTTGCTCCCACCAGAAAATGTTGACATTGAGTTTGCATTCAATTGTGCTCAAAACCATCAGCACATCATTTGGCATCAAAAGGTGTAATTTGGAACAAGTTTCAATTGCAGAAACAGTGATCATTTGTCATCAACAGCGCTGGATTAGCCATCTTTTAACATTATGATTCCTTTTGACCACTCCTACTTCCGGAGTTATCAAAGTGTTCAAAAGCCATCACAGCTTGTTAAATTTGTGGAAGTGATCATTAGCGTTCAGCAATGATCCTCAGTGTGAGTTGAGTGGTTCTGCGCTGGGGCTGGAGCTGGAGACCTTCACCGAATGATGCAACAGCTGTGTGACCCAGTATGCTGCCGGCTTGGAGCCACGTGGTGGGGGGGCACCCGGGGATGGCACTGGGGCGAGAGATCTACTCAAAGTCGCCACCTTGCCCTGAGCCTCACAGCAGGGCCAGCTTTGTTGCTGCTCCCAGTCTCTTCCCATCTCCTTGCTGACTCTGCATCCTTCGCTGCCTCCTCTGGCACCACCACCACCGTTGTCTCAGCCACCACCTTTGCTACCATCTCCGCCATTGCTGCTGACTCTGCCACGCCTCCTCTGCTGCTGCAGCCTCTTCCCCTACCTCCAGCACTGTCACCTCCACTGCTGTTGCTGGAGAAAACATGCAGCGGTGGGAAGGGGGGAGGTGGAGTAAAGTGTTCCAGGGGCTGGGGTAGGTGCTGAAATCTGGTTGTAGGGGTGGGGGGTGGGGGGTGTGCAGGGGCAGGGAGGGAGGGTGTAAGTGCTGAAAGTTTTTTTTAAATTCTTTCACAGGATGTGGACATTGGTGAGTCAGCCAGCACTCTGGGGGTGAGGGGAGTTGTTTGGGGGGGTTGCAGTGGGAGGAATTACTACTGCAATTTTGGGGGTGGAGAGGTGGGTGGTGGGAGCAGGGGTGCATCTGGTTGGCCAGGCTGTACAGTCCAGAGAAATTTGCAAAATGCCTGGTGGGTCCACGATAAATCCAATTCTAATGAATAATAATGGAATAAAAAATAACACAACCTGTGACTAAGATCATCCTTTTGATTTGTGATATGAAATATGGCAAATGCATTAGTTCACATAAATACCAAGTTTATTCTCAAAAGCCAATTAAGATCAGGTATACATTGAAATTGTCACTTAGGTATTTCTTGCAATTTTCATCATAAAAAATAAAATTTAAAAATGAGGCAATGAACATGCCCCTCAAATAGGTTTTCGTTAGGAGAACACAACCTATCACAAGAAGATGCAGTATAAATTAAGGTTTAGAGGGTGCAGGAGTGGGAAGGGTGGAGACTGGGGATGAAAGTCAGCTGATAATGGTAAGATGTATAATGGATCATGAATTAATGCCTCTGTGCATTAAGGGATCACCTGAAATTTTGTTTGGAAAATTTGCCCAAATTTGTTTAATGAACCGTTCCTCCAGATTCTCGTATTTATGTGCTGAGCCTATGTTAAACATACACAGTGCATGCATTCATATAGTGCATCAGCTGGGACTTCAACAAATCTGATGTCTCAAACTAAATCAATTTTGCCTTGATCGCTAGAACTTAGTTTTTCCTCATGCACAAGCTCCTTGATCGCTTTTGATGTCAGCCTTCCCAGCACTTTAAATTATGCTAGATCATTATGCAAATCATTTTTTAAATCTTTGCATCATTTCATGTCAGTTGATCACTATTTTCGGTCAAATGATGATTAAACGATCACTTTTGAATATAGATGATAGCAAATGAGTGCATATGAACACTTGAACGCAAAATGATGTCAAAATTTTCAGGTGGGAGTGTCAGAACAGCTACCTGCCCACAACTGGCAGGTACCAATTTCATTTGTTCGTTTTCACCATAGCCTTAGTGGAACATCGTCTGTCTTCTTCTCTGGCTTTCCTCAAGCCTCCCTCAGGCCATGTCTCAATGTTATCCACCCAGCTGATTTTTCATCCCCGCAGTCTTTACTCTCAATTTCTCCTTCAATTGTTGCCAGGACAAAGCTGTCGGACCTTCAGATCCAATGTCTCGCTATCTTTCTCTCGCCAACTGTATTTAGCAACCCTTTTGACTCCTGACCTTCTAATCTTTATCGAACCCACTCCTTTGTCTTTGGGTCCATCCAGCTGATCCTGAGGATCCTACTCATTTCAAAAGCTGTTATCCTCCTCCTCTCACCCTCTTCCTTCAGAGTCCAACTCTCACACCCATAAAGTACAACACTCCACACTAGTGACTGTACTAGTCTTTCCTCAGGTTCAAGCTGAACTTCCAGATGCTACTTAAGTCACTGGTCATGACTTTTGCCATAACTAATGCAATTTGGGTTTTAAACCTGGTGAGATTAGTAGCATATTTAGGTTAATTAAACATGATTAAGGGGCCTATTAAGGCTCTGTTGCCATGCTGACTGGGGTTTCCAGTTAGCATGTGGGTAACACATATCTGGCTGGAACATGTCTAGGCCAATGTTGTGGGCTTAGGTCAGGAAGCAGGCAATTGATCCCACATGTTGCCTGGTCTTCTCCCCCCACCCCCGACCCACCTCTTCATCTTCAGATTGGCAGCTCTCGCTTCAGTCAGTGGGGCTGCCAACCTGTGAGTGCTGGAAAGCCTCCCATTGGCTCTCCAGCCTCAGGAGCCCACCCCCACCACCCCCCTCCCCCAATCCCTAATTGGATGGTAAACCTGCTCCCTGGCCTCTAATTGGCTAACCCTTTAAAAAATACTGGTGGGCGTGTTTGGAACTTGCCATGCAGGATTGGGGTCTGGTGCCTACATCAGGTTCCCGACCCGGGAATGAAAACTCAGCCCCATGTTTCATACATCATACCTATTTGTGCCATTACTAAAGACCCAACTAATCGCATCTGAATATTTGTAATAAAGGTAAGCTAAAGAAAGAGAGCCTTTGATTGTAGAAGTGAATCTCAGGACGTGCCTATTTACAGCAATTAGATTTTGTGGTCTTAAAAGGACAGGCCAGACAGACTGCAGCTTTGATTTGGCAGCAGAATTTTTGCACGTGAGCTGCTTCATATAATGTTCCTGTCCTTATTAAACTGCACATTCTGTGTTGCCCTCAGTAACATTGCAACACTTCCAAAGCAGAAGTCATTTCACATTAAGGATGTGAGAAAACAAATTATTTTCAGCTGAGAAAAGATTTAATGCTCCTGATTAACATGGTCCCTGGTTGAGTGGAACTTTTTCAATGGGGAAACCTTTCGAGATTGGGCAAACTTTCTAGATTTGAGAAACAATTGGCAGAAACAACAGAAATGCTGTGCACATTAGGCCTTTAGGGTCCTAACGACAAGGGAGATTGACTCATGGCTCCTGGATGTGGCAGCTTGTCTGAGCAGAGTCTGTTTCTTCTTGTTTTCAAGCAGCCATGTGGTAAAACACACAACATCTGATTCCAGTTCCCCAGTAACCCAGCAGCTGTAGACAGAATTTGTGGGCTACTTTTTATTACATTTCCTGCTTCTCCAAAGAGTTTGATCATGACATACCTCAGAGTCCTGTTGACTTTAAGCATTCTTTCAGGGAAGTGGTGCATGTTCTTGTATATTCCAGAAGTGTATTTTGGATATACTATTGCGTGCTTTGGTCTCAAGGTTTGCATCTAATCAGTTTAACAGGCTGAAAGCTTTACCAGATTTTGTTTTTTAATAAGCTGACTCTGAATTTGAATTATTACAAAAAACGTAATAAAACATGTTTGAAGCAAGAACTTGGTTCTCCAAGTAAACTAGACAACAGGTCAAGGCAAATACATTACTCAGACCTGACTGAAAAAACACAGCAAGCTAGAAAGAAAGACAGACTTGCATTTATATAGTCTTTCACATCCACGAGACAGTGTGAGCGTGTGTAACAGAAATACAATGAGGCTTACATCTTGGCCTTGGGTGCAATTGACAGTCTAACTTCTTAGTCTGCTACATAAGGATTTCAGCTAAGAATATGATAGATTCACTGACCAAAGTCATACAGTATACGAATCCAATGTTAATGGTCAATGTTTCAGAGATAGTGGGTGGAATCATCCCAGATTTGCACTAAGTGCGGTCAGCTGCAATGATGGCTTTTCATGCCATATCGTCCCAAACTCGCCACGTTAATTATGCATTCCCGGGATACATGCCATTTCGATGGTGGGTGGGCTCTGACTCACCTGCCACGCCGTCACCTCGCCGCTTCATCACGCTGGGCACCACATTTAAAATACAACCTTGCTTAGTGCTTCTAGCCCAGGACCGCAGCAAAGAAGACATGGCCCTGAAAGGCAAGAAGACTGCAGCTCTTGAATGCCTTTTGGATGCCACGGAGGCCTGCTGTGATGTCCTCTACCCCTGCTCTGGCCGCAGGAGGGGCAGCTACATTACAACTCCAGCTTGGTAGGCGATGGCACTGATCATCAGTGTCAATGTTGCACAGAAGAGGTTGGCCACCTAAGGCAGATAAAGGATGAATGATCTCATCTGTGCAGCCGGGTGTGGCAACCATCTCATCACTCTAAACTCACACACTCAAGCCCATCTACTACACTAGCATTTCACTCACTGCCAGCTCAAGGGACATCACCACCCATTCTCACACATATGTCCATCTGGCCTCATCCCTTCTGGAGACTGCCTCCTCAGCCCTCACCATCTTGAGGCCACTAGCATAGATCAACATGTGCCCCCATACACACCTTGGGATTCTCTCCTTTGCCAATACACCTCTGGTTCTGCAGCCTCAGGAGCCCACGCCCCCCTTCTAAAGACAGAAGTAGAATAGTCTGGAAATGCTGCCAATGAAGCAGTAAAATGCTCCCTTCTCTCCTCTCCCAAGTTAAGACCCTATCTCTTATAGTTTAAAAATCAAGCACAGAGCTAATGAATTATACATCGTAAGGAGCCTCAGGTCAAAACTCATTGATTTATGGAAGAGGCGGATTATGGATTAAAAATAAATTGTCTCCAGCAATTCCAGTTACACGGGCTTCAACTCAACCCCTGGAATCTAAAGGAACTTGGAAAAATTTCTGTCACAGCCACAGTGACCAGCCAATTAGGATTCATAGGGGAGAATTTTCTCCCCGTCAGGAAGGCTGCACGGGAGAGGGCACGAGGCCAATCGCCATCCGTGATTGGCTGCGCTCCGTCTTTTTACGTGGGTGGGCCAATTAAGGCCTGCCCAGCTTGATGCACACCCGGAAGCACTGAGCGCTCCCTGTGCAGGCAGGGGGAGGAGGGAGAGTCGGGGCCTGTGCTCTTTCACGCATGTACACGAAAGAGTGCAGAAATCTCCCTGAGGCACAGAGCTGCCTCAGGGAGATTAGTTTGATTATTATGAATTGAAATAAAGAAAAAAAATATATTCAGACATGTCCCCTCGTGTGACAGTGTCACATGAACTGGGACATGTAAATTAATTTATACAAATTTTTATTCAATTGACAAAGCCTTCATGAAACCTCATCCCGCCCGTGGATGAGGTTTCATGATAAATGCGAAGGCCGCCTGGGCTCTTCACCTGCCCGACAACCTTAAGGTTGGACGGGTAGCCCTGTCAATTTGTTTAATTGGTTGATTAATGGCCTTAACAGGCCTTTGACAGTTCAGCGGGCGTGCAGCCAACTCCACTGAGCGCCCACCGAACTGAAGATCGGAATGATGTGCGATGATGTCGGGATGCACGCCCGATGTTACCGCGCATCATTTTTCGCATCGGCGAGCGGGGCCATAAACAGTGAACTCTCAAGTTTTGTATCTTTCAGCATCGAACTTTAATTTGGCTAAGAAAGTAACTACCTACAGTATAACGTGTAAATTTTGCATGCTTGTGTTAATGTGGGTCGCAAAAGTTCGAGAAGCACGGGTTTACCTTTTTAAATATTTTGCTATCATTACCTGGATGGGTTTTTAACTCAATAAAAAACAAACCACTTTTGTTTTAAACCTCAAGAAAGTCTGCCAGACTGGTTTCTTTGAAATCAGTACATAAATGGTTAAACACAGACATTGAGTAAAATTCCTTCATCCTTCTAAATCCTTCAGCAAAACTCTATTACGGTCAGACTTGGGGGTGGTACAATAGTGGAGTCAATTTTAACCCTCCTCATGTGGCAATAACTACTGCTGCTGTTAAAGTAGGATCAAACCTAATACCACAGAAAGCCTTGTAATTATCGTTATCTAATTATCTTCATATGGAAGAGGTGTGGCTGCAACAATTATAACTAGCAGTGGCATATTACAATGAACTTTTAGATATATAGTGAACAAATATCAAAAGTAATTAAGGAGTACATTTTATACTACTGTGGGTGTGCACTGTGCACAGGGAAACAGCATTAGCATACGAAAGACTGCACGGAGAGGAGATTCTTTTCAGGGCTGTTTAACAGAATGCAGAGGGACTATTCTGAATATGTAAAGTAAGACAACCAACTGACATAAGCTAGCGTTGCATGAACATTAATTTTATATGACTGAAAATTTGAGCTTCAACAATTGAATTAAGCTAATCTGACCATATCTATTATATGTACATTCCCCTTATTGTGGAATAAAAATGCTTTGATTCCACTCAGCTCTGCTAATGTTAACTTGATGCCTTGTCAGAGATAGAGAGCTAGTAGATGTTCGAAAGATGCAGAGTTCCAATCCAGATCCCAAGTGGTTGTTACCATTATCCTACGATTGTACAAAGTGATACAGTGCAGTTTGAGAAACCTGCCTTAGGAGGAAGACACTGAGACAACTAATGGAAGTAGCTGATGCCATTGAAACTGAGTATGTACAGAAGGCTGACCCGGATTCCAAGCAGTTGCATTTCTCTGACCAGTTTCTGATTGGGGGGAAAAAACAGATTAGATGTGGTTTGCAAAAATTAAGAAAACGAAACGAGCTCAAGTATCATAAGGTAACAATTAATTTACCACTTTCAAACACAAATTCAAACTTGATCACTTTTAATGAATTTCAAGGCACCCCAGATGAATGTGGCCATTATATGAAAGGACCTCATTTAATTCACTTAACACTACATTAATACCATCCTTCCAGTTATCAGCATCAAAAGTAAAGTTGTTATCATTATTACCATGTTGTTATTGTGCATGTGAAAGATATGCTGATTTTTGAGGGAAGGACTTTGTTTTCTGCTTATGATGACAAATAAGGTCTTAACTTGGTGAGACCTTCAAGGAGGGCCAAATGTAAATATTAATTGAATTTATTATTCAAACCGGAGCATCTGAGATAGGAGCTGTTCATGAAATAAATCTGTTTTTTGAGAAATCTACTAATTTGTAAAAGTTTGCCCGATCTCCAGGATTTTGACCTCATTTCATGAATGAGAGCTGGTTTCATACATAATGAAGGAGAAATTTTGTTTTGGTAAGTCCACCATTCAATTATCCAGCAAAGTTACTGACACAAAACATCATGTAAAAAAAATTATACCCAGCTTACCAATATTGAGAGAAACATTCTTAGATATAATATGTGAAATACTATTTATTGATTTTGATTTTGGAGAGGCAAGAAGAAACAAGATTACTTGCATCTTATTGAACTTTTATATCACGTACAATTTGTTCTACCATGGACTCTAACCAATCCACTTTATTTCCTGGAGGAAAGCTCTGCATAAATATAGTAAACATAAATACTGATATTTACAGTTGATTTGACAAGAAGTGTTAAATTAGGATGTTTGAATTTCTAAAAGAGATTTATGCAATGGGATGAATCAGAATCACTTGCCAGGATTTTCAAACATGCCTCACTTGAAATAGTTAAATTCATTTAAAAATATGACTATGATAATTGAAACATATCCTAAGTTTGGCAAAGGATGAAGATTTAAGAAAATAAATAAATTCCATAAGACCACATTGCTACTAATTCCTTTAAATTTGTAGTGGCTTCCTACTATGTAGATTTACAAGTTCAGAATGCTGAGTTTTAATGTGCAGGTTGTTTTTATAGCAGACAGCAGGTAAAGAACTGTGCCTGCGCTTTGGATATGACTCATTCTTGCAACTGTGAAGTATTTAGTCTTGTTTAGTGTGTGGGTGCTTAGCATTTAACAACATTGAGTTAGAGCTGAATGCAATAGCTCCACGTGCTAAGAGCCTGATGTTTATATATTTTCTCTCTTTATTTTCTTTTTCCTTTTATGTTTATATTTTTTAAACACACAATTCTACATAGGCAAACGGTTTATCTGGGGTTTTTTTTGGTGTTTAATTTTCGCAGTTTTGCCTGTGTGATTGAAGAAATAGTGACTCTAAGAAAGAAAGTGCTCCATTCACAATGTTCCCACTTTCATCGTGGATGGTAGAGTTCATGAGCAATTTACAGAAGTCATTGTCTGTGATTGTGGGAAATTGGGTCACCTGTAAAAACAGCTGCTTGATAGCCCATGGATAGGGAGTGAGTCAGCATTGTAATCTGCTTCAAATTGCTTTTATTAAACCAAGCTAAAAGGAAACATGACATTCACTGCCACAGTAGGAATATATCAAAAGATCCCCAAATGTTTGTAAAGCTCCCAGTGTCTTGTGTGTTTGTACTGGTCCCTGTGCTCCCTTGGCCAGAATCCAATACAACTGCCGCAGCTTGGTGGCTTAAAACCTCGAAAGCACCACAAATCTATTTCAGTGGTAACTCCAGCCTGCTATTCAAATGATGTCTGTTTGAATTTGTAATTTTATTTTTAGTTGAATGTCTAATCTGATGGATTCAGAATTTAGCTAAATCTATAATATATTTAGCACAGCGGGAAACCAGACTCAGAACTCTGCACATTTAAACAATCTGCTTATTCCACCGCCCTGTTTATTTTGAAAGCGATGCTTCAAGTAAAATGTGGAAGATTTTGACAGTATGAAGCTGATGTACCCAAACAGGTAATGTTTACTTTCCTGATTTAATTAGAAAATACAGATAGATGGCCTCTATAGCTCCAACCACAATGATTACAACAACTCCTATTTTTAAACAGACTCCATGACATGCATTAAGTATTACAAAGGTGATGGAAAGGTGAGTTATTAAAAGCAAGTAAATACACACCTGTCAATTTGAAATAAGCAGCAAACCTTTCCCATTTACATCCAAGACATTCACTTCTGTAAAATGTAACATTTTAGCTGCTGAATTTGATTAATTTAAAGTAATTTTGCTCTTAGTTCTATTTATTTTTATGTCTGCATTGTAACTCCAACTGCCAGTCACCTTCTGTAGAATGGGTTGCTTGTTTTTTTTTACTGAACACTGAATCAGCCTCAGCAAACTCTGAATAGCATTATTTGATTGACGTTGAAAAGTGTATTTCATTACAGTAAAAAGAAATAGTGCAACACATCCCTGACACTTTAAGGAGATTCTTTACAATTATATGTAATTTGGCTAAAGGGAATGGATTATGTTTATCATAAGCATGTTTAAGGAACTCATCAATCAAATTAATAAAAGCAAAATACTGCGGATGCTGGAAATCTGAAACAAAAACAAAAAGTACTGGAAAAACTCAGCAGGTCTGACAGCATCTTTGGAGAGAGAGACGGAGATAACGTTTCGAATCCTGTAGATCTGTAGAAGGAGTCATGCGGACTTGAAACGTTATCTCTGCCTCTCTCTCCACAGATGCTGTCAGATCTGCAGAGTTTTTCCAAGTTATATGAAGGTGATCATTAAAGTTACAATAGGCAACATGTTAAAATATCCTTTATCATTTACTAATTTATGAATGTATCTATTTTTGTTGCATTCTCAAATATGATAACATTCCACAACAGAAACTTTATCAAAGAAAGCCAAAAACCTTTAAATTGCCATGCCCAGTATAGGCAGGCAGATATTACAGTTTTTAGTTATTTTTTAAAAAAATAGACACAAACACTTAAGATGGCTGCAGCATACTATGTGAGGACTTTGGCATTTGAGCTGGTGGACAATGGAGTCTGGGGCCAATGCTTGATTAAATATGGGCCTGAGTGAAGAAATCTCACAGTCACTTGTGAGATTCAGACATCTCATTGTCTGTTAAGTTTTGGCCCATTCTTAAACAATAGGGTTTGTAGAGAACTCCATGGCCTGAATTTCTCCCGCCATGGGCAGGTTCGGCAGGAGCCAGCTGCCGCCCGCGATCGGCTCAGCACCGCGATTTCACACAGGGCGGGCAATTAAGGCCCACCCTGCATGGATCGCGAGTGGTAGCTGAGCACTACCTGTGCGGGCGGGGGGAGGAGGGACAGTCGGTCCAGCACTCTTTTGCGCATGCGCGCCTAAGAGCGCTTCAATCTCCCTGAGGCTCAGAGCTGCCTCAGGGGTATCAGTTTAAGATTTTAAAATTTAAATAAAGGAAAAAAAAACTTTTAAAACATGTCACATGACTGCTCGGGTGCGCGCCCACCAAACTGAAAATCTAAATGACACGGTGACATCGGGACGCCCCTCCGACGTCACTGCGCATCATTTTACGCGTTGGCGAGCGGGCCCTGTCCCCACTCACTGACTGGAAAACGCTGCCCAATAAATAATCTTTGATTTTAAATCCACAAAAGCTTGCTGCTGGAAATAATTTAAATTGGGGCAAATCACCCTTTGAGGGCAAGAAAACAAACTCACATTAAAACACTTTGCTCACAGACAATGATAAAACAAACAAAATTCTGTACGTGACAAAATTAATTGCAATCTTCAGTAAATCACTGAAATGAAAGTTTGAACCATGTAAAACAAACATTTTTCATCAATTTAAAGTTCTATTCATTTTCATTGTAAAGAACCATGAAAACTGTTAAATCAGCTTTTATTTGGAAAGGAGTTCAATCTGTAGAATGAAAACATCTGGTATCTAACAACACCAGTGGACAGACTAGGGTGAATATATTTTTTCAGACTACAGCCATATATCTAATGATCCCTTTATGTGTGATAAGTAGCTGTCTGGCAACAAAACAACCACCTGCATTTATACAGTGCTTTTAGCATTGCAAAATATCCCAAGATGATTCACAGCAGTGTTATCAAACAAAATTTGACCCTGAGCCAAAGAATTTGGTCTATTGGACCACGTCACTTAAAACTTTGTCAAAGTGAAAGATTTTCAGGGCCATCTTAAGGGGGGGAAAGGTGGGGGGGAGGTTTAGGGAAGGAATTCCAAAGCTTAGGGCCTAGGCAGCTGATGGCACAGTTAGCAATGTTGGAATGATGAAAATGAGGGATACACAGAAGGTCAGAATTGAAGGAGCACAGAGCTTTGAGGATTGTAGAACTGGAGGAGGTTACAGAGAAAAAAAAGTGAAATGGGGCATTTGAAAACAAGATTGAGAATTTTAAGATCTAGGCCTTGCTGGACCAGGAGGCCAGTGAGTACAGGAGTGATGAGTGAAAAGAGTTTAGGGTGGAGTCGTCCGGTCCCATTGGCGGCAGGCATCATGGCAGGTCGGGAGGGACAATTCAGTGTGAGGGGCAGAAATCAGTTTCACGCTGGCATGGAATCACAACGGGATCATCCAATGGTGTCCGCCATGGCGGAAGGCAAATCCCATTGGAGGCCGGCGTGAACCCGATTTGCATCCTGGAAATGGGCCGGCCCAGAACACACCTGGAGAAGCGTGACGTGCAGAAGTCAGGACTTACCATTAGGCCCTTGCTCAGATCGCTGACATCTGAGGAGCAGAAGATGGTGGAGCCCTACAGCTACCAGACCCTGGAGGAACACACGCATCGCTTGCTGGGTGGATCCTCATGCCCATGGCTCCGCCACGAAGCAGCTCTTGGAAGGTGGGAGGTCTCTGTTGACGATGTCTGGGGGCTGCTTTGGAACATCACGACCTTGGCCATGAGCTGCTATGGATGATCAGCGAGGAGAGGCAGGGAGAGGAAAGTCCAGCTGTGAGTGGGAGAAGAAAGTGTACCGGGGGAGGGTGATGTTGGGGGGGAGGGGTGGAACAAAGGTGTCATAGGGGGGTAGGCTTGAGAGAGGGGGACAAAGGCTCTGGGGGGTGAGTTTGGGAAGGGGAGAGGAAGGTGTCGGTGGGGGAGAGGTTGTGGCCGGAGGGAGGGGGGGAGGGGGGGGGCGGAACGAAGATCTCGGTGGGGCCTGAGATTGAGGGGGAAGACAAAGATGTCAGGGGGGTGAGGTTGGGAGGGGGAAGAAGGAAATATGGGGTGAGTAGGGTGGAATGGGGGTGAATGCTGCAAATGGGTACATAGGTATAAGGGAGTAGGAAGGTGTAAGGGAGGGAGTTCGGAGAGGGGTAGGTGTCCGGGTCTAGGAGTGGGGGAGGAGGGAGTTTGGAGGATGTCCAGGGGTGGGGGTTGAGGAGATTCTGAGGGGGGAAGGTGTCCGCGGAGAGGAGCAGGAGCAGGGAGTAAGAGTGGAGGAGGGAGTAAGATGGGGGTGGGGGGAACGGATGTCCAGGTGAATGTGCAAGGAGGGGTCCATGGAGTCAATGACAGCCTCTTGAGGAGCCAACTAAGGGTAGGCGAGGTAGGTGGGAATGGTGAGTCTGAGAGGGGAAGAGTGAGCCAGAAGAGTGGGAGGCTGAGGGTGCGACAGCACTGGGAGAAGGGATGGCGAGGGTGGTTAGTGGGGACTCGGAGGCAGACACAGACCCTGGGGGTGGGAAGGAGGAGGTCAGGGAGGTCTGTGTGGATGAGAGTGGGACTCTCAGGAAGGTAGGGAATGTGTAGATTCACCTGGACATCCTGGACAGACAAAGGTTCGGGTTGGTGGGTGATGGTGGGGAGATGGAAGGTGATGCCGGGGAGGTCAATAGTGATTGAGGAAAGGACATGAGTAAATAGAGGAGGGGAAAGGACGGGGGAACTGATAAGATACTTGACTGTGAGCATGGTTGTCAAGATCGAAACTGAGCGGATCCTCGTGTTGGACGGACACAGATGCTGCATGGGAATGTGATCAGTGGGTGGACGGAGATGCAGGTCAGCTCAGATGGACAACTAAAAGGGAACCCCAGCAGGCAGCATTGAAAATGCTCAGGGCAGTAAGATGAGTGTGATGGATGAAGGCTCCGTGTGCGTGGGAGAGAGTTAGCATGAGACTCCGAAAGGCCCTGCCACACACACACACACACACCCCTCTCTCCAGAATCACTCGTGGTCTGGCTATGTGCAGCTAAACTGCTAGTGGCGGGGGTGGGGGTGGGCGAATGCAGGGGGAGGACTCGCAAAGCCTGTCAATGAAGCTGAAAGACAACATTACACATTATTCGGTGAAAGTGAATATAGGGCAGAATTTTGCCCTTGGCGTGCAGGCTTGTGGGGGGCGAGCAGGGACGGTTGGGAAGCTGACTGCCGTCCACAATTGGGCCCGGAAGGCAATTTCCCACTGGCCGGCCAATTAAGGACCGCCCAGCGTGAAATGCGAGTGGCCATGCTGAGCGCTGCCTGTGCAGACAGGAGGAGGAGTGCGAGCCAGGCGAGCGCAACCTTCACGCAGGTGCACGCATGCGCGCTACATAATCTCCCTGAGGCAAAGAGCTGCCTCAGGGAGATGAAGATATATGAAAACAATAATTTAAAAAATAAAAGTGTAGTGAAACATGTCCCTGCTCATGTGACTGTCACATGAGCAGGGACATGTTATTAATGAAAAATTAAAGTGTTTATTTTATTTTTATTTACTTTTGGAAACCTCATCCTGCCTGTGGATGAGGTTTCCAAAAAGTGCAAAGGTCGCTTGGCGTTTTTGCCTGCCTGACAACCGTAAGGTTGGACGGGCAGCAAAAAATTTATTTTAATTAACTTTTTGATCGCCTTAATAGGCCTCTTATTTGTCGGCGGACGCGCTGCCGACTCCATGAGTAAGCGATGATGTCGGGCTGCTCACCTAACGTCATCGCCTGTCAATTTACGCTCAGTTTAGTTGGCCGCGCGCCCACCCGCCCGCCGAGAGAAACATTTTACCCATATTTTCAGATTATAAAGTGACAAAATGTGTTCACCTGTGCAACCACTTGTGATCAGAATTTCTTAACTTTTCTAGTCCTACTACTTCTAGGTGCTATCCTGACGTCCGCAGGGAGGGGTGGAGGCAGCCTGTGCAATGGTTGGCCCTGTTGCCTCTGATGACTTTGGCATTTATCCTCTGGAAAGCCGAGGCCTTGAAGGCCCAGCTTGCTTAACTGTGGGTCAGCTGCTCCCTCTGCGGTGACAGAGGATGAGGTTGAGGGGGTGTAGGAGAGAAAGTATTTGTGAAAGATTTTAGAGAAGGACCAACATAATTATTTGGTGAAATAAGTGCAGTAACGGGACCTCTTTCGTACCACGTGAAAGTGGAAGATTGAGTCATACGGAGACATGTGGATTGTATAAGAAGAGGAGAAACAAAATACCCAGAAATGCTCCCACCAGTGTTTGTGACTGAATCGATGTCTCCTGTTGAAAGAATTTAATTGAGTACAGATGTGTCTGAAGAGCTGACTGTACCTGAAATAATTGAAGAAACAGATTTGCAGGTACCTATTGAAGAACCAGATGCTCAGACCACTACAGTGAGGGAGGGTCCAGATAAAACATCAGAAGCTGTAGAGCTGAGATGTTCTACATGCATCAGGAAACCCCAGAAAGACTGACTTTGTAAATTATTTACCTGTGTGAATAATTTGATATTTTGAGAAAAAATTGTTAAATGTATTTCTGAGGGGCAGGATGTAATAATCTGATGTGTAATATACCTTTAAGACAAATGTTGTAATGGAAGATCACATGATCTTGGTACCTAATAGCAGAGTAGCGTGGACTACCTCTGTAGTCAGTATTCTTGAGTTAGAGTCTGAAAAGTAAAGACAGAGTTTTGATTTGTAAGCACACAAGTGTAACTTCTGAGTTCCTTTTGTAAATAAACAAATGTGTTCCTTCTAAGAACAGTCTACAGATCTTCTCTGCCTTGGTACCAACTTGGTCACCCCAAAACAAGCTTGCAAGCCGGATCCTTTAGCCCCGACAAACCAGGGTACCGGATCCAACAGGGAGTCACAGGCAAAGGGGACTCGGTGGGAGAGGACAACCTCTGAGATTCCTGAGCGGATGACCCAGGGGTGTCCAGCTGCCACTCCTCGTCCCTTTGAGTGTCCGAGGGCCCCGGCCTGACTCTCAGAGGAAGGAGCACCTGGAGAGACGTTGAGGTGCCCTGTTTCCCTCTCACGTTGTTACTACAGGAACTCATCCATGGCTCCCGTGATGGAATACTGATCTGCACACACCTCCGCATTCTGCCGGACCAGGGTCTCCATGGTGTCCACCACCCTTCCCCGTGGAGACATCCGCACACATGTGGGCACCACTTCATCAAAGAGCAGGCAGACGCACTCCTCCAACTCACGTGCCATTCTGTTGAGGGTTTCCAACAGCTCTGCGTGATGCCAAATCCAGAGGCTCATCATCTTACTCATACTTCACAGATGCCTCTTCCCTAGCAGTCCTCCTAGAGCTGAGGAGTTCAGCTGAACCTACCTCCTGGTGCTGCAGGCACAAGCCCGCGTGGTGACCACCAGATTGTGAACCCAAGTCTGCTCTAGATCTAGGTCCAACAGAGGTGTGTGCCTCTGTGCTGGTGGAGGATGTGGATAAGTGCTGTGATGGATCTTCCAGGCTGCTTATTTCCAGCTCTTCAATGGAGGAGGTGTCCTCTTAGCTGGAGGTGAGGACCTGGATGGAGCTGAGGGACTGGCTGGCTAAGGGTGTCGGTCGCTTGGAAGAGCTCCCTTTGAACCAAAGTAGAGATAATTTGTGCATGGCAGCAGAGTCAAAGGCAGGCGAGAGAGCACTCACTGTTGCATTGAGAGAGGGATGATGTGGTGCAGGATCCTCAAATGGATGTTCACTGCTTATCCCACTGTTGCTGCAGGCCCAGTCCATGTCCTCACCAGTCAGCATGATGGCACAGTCCTCAAAGTGAGTGAGGGGCCTGATGTGGGCCATACGACCCCCGGTCTGGGTCCTCTCCCTGCTGCTGTGCACCAGCTTCTCTTGCATGAAAACAGATGGAGAGAGTGTGAGCAGGATGCATGGCACTGCATGGAATGTTTGTGTGGTGAGCGGAGCCATGGACAGGATGAGGGCATGAGCTTGAGAGAATATGAGCCTGATGGAGATGTGAGGGTGTGTGTGAGAGTTAGTGGTGTCCCTGGAGGTATGAGATCCATGTGGATGTGTGATGGGTTTGTGTGAGTTGAGAGTGATGAGGTGGTTGACTTACCCTGGCGGAACGGATGAGAGCATTCATCCTCTTCCTGCACTGGATGGCTGACCTCCTCTGCATTCTGGTGGCACTGACCATTGCTGCCACTGCCTCCCAGGCGAGCTTGGTGACTCTGGTGGACCTCCTGCAGCCAGAGCTGGGGTGGAGGGCAGCGTGGTGGCCTTCCACTGTACCCAGCAGGTGCCCCAGAGAGGCGTCACTAAATTTGGGGGCTGCCGTCTCCTTTGCTTTCGGGGCCATCTGACGGCTGGAGCAGCCCTGGTCTGTTGATGTGAATTACGGTCTGGTGCGCTTTAAATATGGCGCCTGGAGCGAGGAAATGCTGAGGTCACAGTGTGGTAGGCAAATCTGAGCCCGCCCACCAGCAACCTGGCGTGTTTCCCATGAATGCATTATTAATGGGGTGGGATACACCGGGAAGGGGATGATACGGTGTGAAAATCCATCGTTTTTCACACCTGCTACAGCACTTAGTGCAAATCTGAGACAATTCCGTCCTTAGTATGAGTTAAGATATGAGCAGCTGAGTTTTGGGTAACCCGTTACACAATGAAAGTACCTGATTCAATAGCCCTTTTACCTACTGGACTTGTAAAAAAGCATTACATGGCATAGAAACTGTCCCTGCAACACTTATGTTCAGCACAAGCTTTCTCAGTTTAACTTTCTCAGTTAAAATGTATATTTTATTTCGATTGGTCTGGGATAATATTCCTGATGAACTTTTCAATCTACTAATGTTTTGTATCTCTTGCAAATAAGTAATTTAAAGGTCCTGCCCTATACCAGCTGTCCAATTTTACTTTTGGCAGGAATTTGTACTCTTTTTGATTTTTAGGTTTAGCTACAAACATTGTAACTCTTTCCTCTAAGTCTTCATGCGATCTTCATTTTTGCACCTTAACCTTCGATTTCCTCTTATATACAGAGAATCCAGTCTGTGTGAAACCTTATCAAGGATGTAAAAATTTTACAGAGATGAAAGAATAGCCAGTGACCTATTTACAACCATTGTTACAAGACTGTTTCTTCCATATCAAAGGAATGTTAATGACCACTTAAATTATGTCAAATGACATTGAGAAGAGTGAGAAAGGCTATTCTGTTGTTTCACTGAAATATTTCTGTGGCATGGTTCATTACAGGTTTTAAGATCATTCCTTCTGTGCCCTTCAAGCAGAGGCATAAAGGAATTAGTGGTCCACCGTTGATATAATTAAAATTCTTGCATATTGTGCAGGCCATCTTTAAATGATCTCACACCTGAAGAAGTAGCTCACATGTGTCTCACCCCAAAGTGTCCTCCCACTCAATTTCCCAATGTTGTGCAGCCCCTTTCCAAACCTGAAGCCCTACTGTTCCTCTCCCACCCTATTCCTTAGTGCTCTTCCTCTCTCATCATCCCATCCCACTACTTGAAGTTGCGCTCCTCTCCCTGCTCCCTCCATTGATTTTTTTACTGTTCCCCAGTGTTATGCTGGATTCAGTGCACTTCACAAAGAGTATTTGAAAATGAACATTTATATTGGAATAAATATATAGTGTCTAAAAATGTATTTCTTCAAAGTATTGTTGAATGAATTGCTAGAATTACAATTATTCTAAGCAAAATTTATTTCATTCATAGTTATTTCCAGTACATTTTACTCATATTTATTGTGAGGACCATTAATCATTAAATAAGCCAAAGCTATTTACTCTCATCCTCTCTGGGCAGTACTGCTTCCAATACTGAACACAACCATTGCTCCTTGTGCGCCATTTTTTAATTGTTTGAACTGCATGGTAAATGTGGGAGCCAATGATTAGCAAATGCATGTTACTTTATCTAGCCAGAGGCACCACTTTATTGTTCGAAAGATTTCAGTGTATCAGGGCCCATGGTTTGTAGATGATAACTCTGTTCTTTGAAGAGCCATCCACCCAGTGTTTCTTCTTCGTCAAATTATATGGCCACAGTGAGCCTGCCTGCCAATGAAGGCACCTTGGCTGCTGCTTAAACAACGACAACTGACATGTGTGGTGATGCCCTGTGGTCTGATACCACCTGAACGTTCTCCTGTTCTTCTCAGGAAGGTCAGAGGTTTAAATTTAAATTTCAAAAAAACCTGATGCTTACATAAACAGCGGAAGTGGTTCTTTACATTCTAGGGAACTCTGATCACGTTGAAATCTGTGCATCCTGCCTAACTTTTCCACAGGACAGCTGATGAAGGTGTTGTTCTTGCAAATATAGTAGGTTGAAAGTTTCTTCAGGAATCAAGACTCCAATGTCAAGGACATTTTAGAGTCCTGATCTTGCATCAGGTTATGCGTGATGCCCAAGGCAATTTTTGATGAGCAGATGAATTAAGCACCAGAGTACATGCTTGCTGTCCAATTAAGGACAGTAGGCGAGTTCCCGAGGCTGGTGGGCCATTAGGGGCTCTTCCGAAATGACAGATTGGCAGGGGAACCCCCTGCCTGCAGTTGTCACCACCTTGCATTTGTGGCTACGGGCAAAGGAGGGGTGGCATGTTAAAAATGCAATACGGGTGATGGTGCCCAAGTGTGCCGCTGGGAGGCTACCTCCATTCATCGGCCTGTGTTTGACCTCAACAAAAGGACGAACTGCCAAATGGAAAATTCTAATAGATGTTTATGCAAAGGCCTTACTAGGCCCATTTAAGAGGCATAGGTAGGTACTCACCACTTGCGAGCAGGTAGTCATCCTTCCCCAAACTGACCTAGTTAAAATATGGCCTGTGGGCAGGAATATTTTGGAAAACTGGTAAGCTGGTCAGTGCTGGGAAATTGTGTGCCCTGTCCGCAGTCATTTAAAAATCCAGCCGAGTATCACTTCACTATATACAGATTGCCTGATATGACCGATAGTTCCTGAGGTGTCGTAGAAGGATGTGGTAGCATATCTGTGCAACAGATGGCACAATTCTGTGTAGCCTGCCTTGTGAAGCGGAGGTGCTGAAGATAACATTCTTTTTGATATGTCCAGATGCATGTCCTGGGGAAGTGAAGCTGGTGGCCAAGTACCTCGGAGTCACTGCATCTGCATTACTGGTCTTTCATGAATCCCTTTCCTTATTTCAATTACACAGTATATTCAGAATCCCTAAAGGAATATCCATTCTCATCCTATTGTAAGCTGCAACATCAAAGCAAGCAAAAGAACAAGAATAATGAAAAGAAGTATTAGCAAGGGAACTAAATAAAAATGTAATACTGGAAGCCTATGACGCAAAATGACCGAATGCAGATTGCAGCCAAGTGCACATAAAAGCACGAATGAAACAAAACATTTTAAAAAACCCAACCTTCTCCCTTTTTAGCTACAGTCAGTTCTATGAAGCTACACATGCTGATAATTTGGCCTTGTTTCTTTGTCCTAAATTACGGGTCATAAATCAGGCATACCCTGACTGGAAATTTCCGGGTTCCCCTGCGGCGTGGCCAGTGAGCCATTGAAATCTCCGTTCACACCGGTGGGACCAGAAGTTCCCGCCGGCTTGAGGGGCTGGAAAATTCCGGCCCATGAATTGAGGACGGACACTTAATTTTACAACCTTGCTTGCAGAATGAGAGGCCTGCATATAGCATGGGGCCTGCCTATATTTACTCCAATATACAATTTCCTACAAAAATATATGACATACTGGTCAACTTTCCTGTGGTGTCGCACTAGGAGAGTAGAAACCAAAATGTATATCCAGGTGAAATAAGGTTAGAGGGTAGGGGTAATTGGGCCAATGTATGCAGACTTAGTTCAGTCCCTATTTTGAAGTCATACATTTTATTCTTATTTCCACCTTAAACTTATGTGTCCACATTTATAATGGAAACTGCATAGATAATTTTTTCATGCTGTATTGCATCCTCCATAGGGAAGAAAGAAAAAGAAAGACTTTCATTTGTATAGCACCTTTCATGGCCACCCCCACTGGAGGTCCCAAAGCAATGTACAACCAATGAACTGCTTTTGAAGTTTAGTCATTGTTTTGAAGTAGAAAATGCGGTAGCCAATTTGTGCACAGCAAGCTCCCACAAACAACAATGTAATAATGACTAGATAATGCATTTTTGTGAGGTTGATTAAGAGATAAGTATTGGCCAGAACACCGGGAATAACCCTTCTGCTCTTCTTTGAATTAGTGCCATGGGATCTTTTATGTCCACCTGAGAGGACAGACAGGGCCTGGATTTAAGATGCATTAGCGGACAAAGGCAATTGCGCATCAGATCAATGACTTGAAACATTAACTTTGTTTATCGCCACAGATGCTGCCCAACTTGCTGAGTATTTCCAGCATTTTCTGTTTTAATTGTCCTTGTTCTATTATCTATCTTATATTCCTTGTTTTCAGGAGTTCAACAGTTCAACCAATGGGCTGTGGACTCTTTACCATCAATTAGCACCGAAGCTAATTAAAGGTCATCCCAATGAATAGGCCATGTACTTAGTGTATTCAAAAAATTCCAATGATGAGGCATGCTTTGAACAGAGAGGAATATGCATTTGTTACCTGGAGGAGCCTTCTCCCAAACGTGTCATTATTTTTCATTCATTCACGGGATGTGGGCGTCACTGACTCAATCAACATTTATTGCCCATCCCTAATTGCCCTTGAGAAGGTGGTGGTGAGCTGCCTTCTTGAACCACTGCAGTTCCTGTGGTGTAGGTACACCCGCAGTGCTGTTAGGGAGGGAGTTCCAAGATTTTGACCCATTGACAATAAAGGAACGGCGATATATTTCCAAGTCAGGAGGTGAGTGGTTTGGAGGGGCACTTCCAGGTGGTGGTGTTCCCATGTATCTGCTGCCCTTGTCCTTCTAGATGGTATCGGTTGCGGGTTTAGAAGGAGCTTTTGGTGAGTTTCTGCAATGCATCTTGTAGATGGTTATGTGTGAGGTAGGGTGGGGGCAAATGATCTAAGCTGCAAAGCTATTGGCGAGTGTAGGGTTTTATTGTCACACATAGTTTTATTTTGTTACTGAATTTGGAAAAACCACAAGTGCATCCAGAAGAAAACTGTACAATGTTGGGGGCAATTTCAACAGCTGCCCACCATTTTATCATCTGAAGAAAGAGGAAGATCAGGTAGACATTTCGGACACCCACCTGATGCCCACCTGATTCAACTTTCAGCCCATTGGGTTTGGCTTTTTCCCCTCCCCACTTCCCCAACAGGCTTGACTGGTTTGTCCACTCCTTTTCGAAGGTGACTGGTCTGAGGCTTTCCCAAATCAGTGAGCTGCAGCAAAGAGCCCATTTGGTTTACTGGCTGAATCATCCCAACCCAATCTTTGGGCAGATGGCCTATTCATTTTAATCCCATTTTGGATGCAATTTGAAAATCTCCATTTTCAAATGTCAGAACCCACAGATTATCTTATTATTTTCTACCTCAGCGACGTATTGTGAAGTTGCATGTCTGATATCAAGCAGATTGTGTGATTTTTAACTATAAGTTGCATACCAACCCTTGAAATTGTCTCATGTATGATACTGAAATATTTTATGCAAAGTGGTCTGGATAAATTGCAGGGGTGTATGGACCCATTGTCATGCCTAGAGATTGCAGACACCTGGGCAACTAGTTCCCTGTCAGCTGTTCACTCTTGAGTGTGGCAAAATGGTCTGCGGAAGTGTGACATCCCATAAATTCCTACGCTTACCATAGATAGCACAATTTTTTGCCTGGTTTCCCTAGTTTTACTTTAAAAAATCTTGTGTTCAGTGAAAATTTCTGAACAGGTCTGAGTGATAACGAATCATCGTCACCAGAAAACACTTCCCCTTCCCATGATTGTTAGAAACATTGATTTGTAACTAGTGATTTCTTTAGATCTGGTTACAGTTACATAATTAATCAAATAAGAATAGTAATCAAACATTTTGTTTCAAAAATAATCTATTTTTATACCTGCCACTTCTATAAATAAATTAGTGCTAAATATAATGTAAAGTATGGAACTGACCCATATAGGCCAACCCTAAGCATGTGTTGCTTTGCCTGATCTTAACCAGCTGGCAGGACATGCATTACAATTGGCCTCAGCACTCCTAGGCAAGGGAGTGAGGGGATAAAATCAGTTTAGCTTCCAGCGTTTAATTCCAATCAAGTAACTTGTGTTGATGTCAACCTTACTTTTGAAAGGTGCATTTGAGCATGCCTGTGGTGGCCCCTCTGATAAATTAAAATATTGACATTCATAGGATGATGTGCCTCATCCTCTGTGTGCATCAAAATCTGTGGATTTAGGATGAAGAAAATGAAGCAGAGGCCTCTGACACTAGGTTACCTGTACAAATTATGGTTTTATTTAGCGTGTAATGTACCTTTAAGAAAAATACTTGTTAGGCAAGATCACGTGATCTGTAGTAACCAATAAGAGAGTAGCACGGGCTACGTCAGCAGTCCGTGTAGAGATAGAGTTAAACTTGAAAGCACACATGTAGTTGCTGCTGAGTATATTGTAAATAAACTTAAAGTTTCCACCCAAGAAGTGTGTGCAGATCAACTCTATCATTAATAGGACAACTCAGCCATCCCACAACAAACTGGCGATGAGGATAAAACAGGATTGAACAGAAGAAATCAAGTTAAAAAGAAATCAGCACTGTACCTCGTCCGTTAGAATTGAATAAGTTACCCCATCCAAACTGCCACAACTTGGGAGAATTGATCTGTTTGAACTAGCCACAGACGATTGGTCTCAATACATAGAACGCCTCACATTCTTTTTTCAAGTGAACAAGATTACGGGCAAAGAGAAGAGGCGAATGATCCTCTTGAGTACATGTGGGAGCAAAACCTACAGCCTGATTCAAAGTTTGACGGCACCCAATGCCCCAGATTTGAAGAATTTTGATGAATTGATGGACCTCATGAAGGGTCACTTTCAACCAAAGCCCTCAATGACGCAGCAGAGGTTCAGGTTTAATTCACGAAATAGAGCCCCGGGTGAGACAATTGCGTGCTATGTGGCAAATTAGAAGCAGTTTACGGGAACATTATGAGTTTGGTACGACACTGAGTGATGCAGCTACCTCAACATGTCTGAGGTGCAATGCCGAAGGAGGCTCCGCCTCTCCAGGGAGACAGTGACTTCCATTTGTCAGATGATTAGGCCTGAGATCACCTCCAACTATGTGGGTGGGCACCCCATGCCAGTGGCTCTGAAGTTCACAGTCGCTCTCAACTTCTATGCCTCTGGCTCTTTCCAGGGGTCAGTGAGGGATCTTTGTGGAGTGTCCCAATCAGCTGTCCATAGTTGTGTCAAGCTGGTGACTGAAACTTTGTTCATTTCCGAACAGACAAGGCCAGCCAGTCTGTGCGAGCCAGAGGGTTTTCAGCAATTGCTGGGTTCCCCGCATCCAGGGTGCAATCGACTGCACACGTGGCCAACAAGGTGCCAGTGGGTTAGCCTGGTGCCTTTGTCAACAGGAAGGGATTCTACTCCATGAACGTGCAGAGAGTTTGTGACCACAAGACGCAGATTCTACAAGTCTGTGCGAGGTCCCCTGGCAGCTCCCTTTACACTTATATCCTCAGACACTCCCAGGTGCTGAGGCTATTCAGTGCTCCAGCCCGACTGGATGGATGGCTGCTGGGTGACAAGGGCTATCTGTTGAAAAGGTGGCTTATGATGCTTCTCAGCCACCCAAGAACAGAGGCAGAGCAGTGTTATAATAGGAATCATGCCTCCACAAGGGCAGTGATAGAGAGGACCATAGGTCTCCTGAAGAAGAGTTCAGCGGGAGCACTACAATACCTACAGAGCGGGTGTCACTGACAGTGGTTGCATGCTGCGCTCTCCACAATCTGGCACTGGCAAGGGAGGACCCACTGGAGGAAGAGGATCTTGAGGCAGCTCCACAGGCCGCAGAGGATGAATCCTGTAGTGAGTCAGAAGAGGAGCATAGTGAGGAGAACGCTTAAAGCATGGAGGCAGACCTCAGTAACCTCTAGGGAGTAGGGGCACCAGGGAAACCTTGATCCAACATTCCTTCAGCTAGGCTGCCAAAGATCTGCTTTCATCTCGTGCCAGGACTGCTGCCTCCAAGCCGGATGTCTGATATGACCCTTTCATATGAACCCAAAATCCACACAGGGCCTGTGTGATAAAGTTTAGAGCCACTCATGTCCAGCATTAAGTACTGACGTGCCTTGCGCCAAAAAAAAAGGTGAAGCACTAGGATATTAAAACAAAATCAAAATTTATATCATTTTGACATTCACAACTAATGAACATAACTATATCTGGTGTTAATGGCTACAACAGTAAACATATTAACTGTTAATATGGCGGAGCAGAAGATCACCTGTGAACAGTCCCTCTTGTGCTCATGGTGCCCTAAACCTATGTTTATGGGTGTTGCGTCTTGGTGCCGCCCCCTTCGCTGGCAGCGGCATTGGATGCAGCTGCTGACTCTGCTGTCTTGTTGGCCTTGACGACTTTGATGGTTGTCCTCTGGCCAGTGGAGCCTGTGCTGGCCCCGCCTGGGTGGGAGCAGCCAGTGCCATGGCTGGCATCTCCACGGTTGCCGCAGCCTCATCAGATGCCGCAGTCACTAACAGAGGGTCAGAGGAGCTGCTGCCATCATCCAGAGCGCCCTGAGAGGAGCCCGTAGAGATGACAAGTAGCTCGTGCACCAACGTGATTTCGCTCTAGACCCTCCCTGCTCGCCACTGATGTTCGGGCACCTAGCTGGGATACTGGGTACCTCATCCATCTCCCACATGAACACTAACCACCTGAGGTCAGTGCCTGTGTGAGGGTTTGCAGGTCCGAGCGCAACCCCAGGAACCCCTGATTCTGTCTCTGGAGCTGCCTCTCCATGAAAGTTGCCACTCTCTCAATGGATGAGGCAGTATTCTCGGCCATGAGGGTCAGCACAATGCTCACGCTCCACATGGACTCCTCCACAACAGAGACCATGGCACGCAGACCTTCATGGATCTCCGCCAGATCCTCCTGCACATCCCACTTGACATCCAGCATCTGCCGCCTAATGGACGACTCCAGAGGCTCATCATCTGTCTTCAACTCAGCATCGTCCTGGTCTCCAGCAGTCCTCCAACTGCCGGCACCCTGGGCACTCTCTGCCTCCACCCGCTCCTCAAGCAAATATAAAGTACCCTCACTGCTGTGTACCGACATTGTAGCTGATAATCTAACTCTCACCGAGGTGCTGGTATCTGTGCTGGTGCCTGGTTCAGAGAGGGGGTGTGACGCAAGTGCAGCTGAAGCCCAGCAGTCCCCTGGCGTCAAGGGTGGCTCTTCGGGGTCCTGCATTTGAGTGCGCACTGGCAAATCTGAGGGAGAACAAGGACATGTCATTAGTCTAAGTCATCACACTGTCACTGTGTATGCCAAGCACCCTGGTGTGACAAGGGAGATCTGCATCATGGTGCCATCGTCTTTCAATGATCAATTTTCCAGGTTTGAGTCTCCAATTAATGAAGGGACTACACAAGAATGTCTGCACAATCAGACATTCTCACCTCAGCACTGCACTCTTGCCTTCATCAGAGACCCCTGCCTTTCCACAACCCACTGACCAAGGTGGGTGGTAGCTCTCCAGCTCCAAAGCATCCATTTCATATCTCGTCATGCTTAGGAGGTTTGGGTGGCCTCTGCCAGTCTGCAATCTCTCTTTGTTGTTACAGCTCCTCTTCTCCTGAAAGGACAGAGGAGCATTGATTAGTCTACTCTGTACATGCAGTGCCATTGTAGCCTGGCCAACCCCACCTGAGGAGCACCTTGCAGGACACATCTGAGTCATAGCCCTCGAGCTGCAAGGCACTCAGTCCAAGCAGCCACGGCGCACCCCCTTGGCTAGCTCCGGTGTCATTGACAGTTGGCACACAGACTCTATCACCCCTGAGCTTCATGGTGTGGACACTTCCCCACACTGATCCATGCCAACACAGTACTCACTTTGCCAAGCACAGCAGCTCATTGAACCTTTTATGGCACTGCACCCATGTGTGCCACACAATGTTGTGGCTGCTGGCCTCGGCTGCCAGCTCTTCCCAAGTTCTTTCTGGTGCAATAGCCTCCTCCTGCCATCCCTGGGTACGAGGGTGTCTGCCTGATACCCACGTCCTCCACGAGGACCGTGAGGCACTCATCCGAGAAACGAGGTGCCGAGTGCCCACTCAACTTCCCACCTGACGTTTCCTGCCACTGGTGGGGGCCATTGTTCCAGTCTCCGGACTGAATAAAGATTCTCCCCTGGCAGCCTTCAGGGAGCTGCCTTTATTGGTTTTAAAGCGCCTGCTGGGTCACCATTGGACCCGGTGCCCAATAGGCCCCTGCCTGGCCCTTCCTGACCATGCAGAAGACGTGTTTCATGCTGGATGGGCCTTAATTGGTCATCCAGCATGAAATCGTGGTCGGCGGCTGATCATGGTCGGGAGCATGTTTCCTGTCCGCTCCTGTCGCTTCACCGATCATCCGTGCACAATGAGAAAAAAATTCAGGCTCGGGTGTCTATGCTGGGTTTAGGCCTCACAACACAATCACCTCAAAATGGCTTCTGCCGTGGAGTTTGCCGCCCTTTCTCCTGATTTGGTGGGCTTTCTTCTGGGTGAGGCCTTTGCCTGTCTGCTTACCCAGTATATGGTGTCAAGTGAAGTTTCAGAATTATGACCCTAAGCTTGTCCTGCCTCGCATAGTAGACCACCTGATCCAAAAATCATTTTTTGGTCTGCAGAAAGTTGGAGAGTTTTTCACCATGGACACCCATAACTATGCGATCACAGATTAGCTCGTCCTTCAGTGCCCTGTATCTGCAAGAGCTAGCTAGGTGATATAGGTCAGTTAGAAATAATTCAATAGACGCCCCAGGTCATTGTGGCTGCTGGTTAAAACGTGCTTGTTCAATTCCTAAGTTTTGCTTCAGGCTAAAATAATTGTCAAAGGCTTTAAAAATGGACTCATGGTGGACTCCTACGCCTCCTGTCTTAGGAGAACATCATCTGCTATTGGACCTACTGCATAAAGAAACGAACTGACTTGAAGCTTTTGCTCCTTCTTGTGAAGAGTTGATGCTGCTCGATACCAGAGAAAATGGCTTTTCCATAACTCCTACTGCTGGCCTCTCTGCGGATCCTGGAGGCAGTCAAATGGGTGGGGTAGGGGCAGGGACTGCTCATCAGGTACAGTCATTGCAATCTCTCTCCACTGAGCTCTTCTTCTGCCAATTTTTTTTTACACACAGCCATGTCAAAGTTCTCTTCACTCTGTGGTTCCTTTGATAACACCGGTGTCTTTTTTTTACATCAATGTCTCCACTGCTGCCACGATGATCTATCTTGGACTCTAGATGTCGGACTTGGTTAGTAGACAGACTGTAGACATAATCTGGTATCTGCTTAACACTTGTTTATTCATACTGCAACTAAACAGGTTACAGAGTAGGCATGCTGCTCCTAGGCATGATTTCAACCTCTGTCTCTTGAGGCTAACTGATTGACTGATGTTGGTGGTACGTCATCATCTACATCATACATCAGCATATCCCATCTGTTAACCCTTTATACTACGCTCCCCCAACCCCTCAACCTCATTTCAATCCACTGTTTCAAATAGACTTTAAGCCAAGTCTGCCCTCTCAGATGGGCGTAAAAGATTCCACAGTGCTATTTTGAAGACGAGCAGGGGAGTTATCCCTGGTGTCCTGGCCAATATTTAGCCCTCAATCAACACCACAAAAATAGATTATCTGGTCATTATCACACTGCTGTTTGTGAGATCCTGCTGTGCACAAATTGGCTGCCACATATCCCACATTACAACAGTGATTCCATTTCAAAAGTACTTCATTGGCTGTAAAGTTGCTTAGGGAAGCCCTGTGGTCCTGAAGGGTGCTATATAAATGCAAGTCTTTCTTTTTTCCTTTCGCTCATTGAAAGCTGCCCAGCTGCCCAGACCCCACTGAAATTATCTCCATAAACCTCTCAGCCTCTCCAACTTCCATCTTTAAGATCCTCCTTAAAACCCACCCCCTTGATTAACCTCTCCCAAATTCACCTTGTCTGGCTTGATAAAAGGCATTGTGAAAGGTACTGGGACTCTCTCTGCTTTAAAAATGCCTTCTGAAAGCAAGGGTTTATTTTAAAATTTATTGTTAAACATCATCACCGATATTTATCCATTTGAAAGGCGCCAACGGCCAAACTTTCTCAACTCATTCAATGTCCTTTAGTGAATCTGAGCAAAATATTTTAGCAGCCAGGGATGGAGAATGCAGCCTGCCTAAAATAATTCACACTGAAAAGGGGAGGAGCAGGGCGATTCCCAAAAAAAATTTAATTTGGCTGGCTGTTGATCACTTCAGCATTTTTAAAAAATAATGATTGGACATAAAGTCAAAATTTGGAAAAGTTCATTTGTTTGTTGTGGATTTCTCCTACGCCTGCACACTCTGTTTCCAACATTAGTAGGCTGCTGCTATGTAGGTGGATGTTATTTTAGGCATGTGTTTTCCTTAAGGACACGTTTAATCAATCTCCTTGAAAACAAAGGCGGCAGATATAGAGAGGAGGCAAAACAACTGTTTTTGTTTTGGGAGTCTCCACGTGGTTACAAACATTAGTTTAACATATTTCCAGTCTCCTCCACTTGGCACACACAATTAGCGGTTTTCTGTGTTCAAAACTCATACTGCGATTTCCAGGCTTCCTCTGTTCCAGCTTTTTAAATGATTCCATTGGTAACGAGAAAAGTGTGTTTGGAGGGAACAAAATGGGATGGGATTAATAGCATATTCCAATTTATGTTGTTAAGTAAAAACCTAAGATTTTTCAAAAGAAAAATGTTGATTTGAAGATTTTGTATTAAAAAACCTAGCAAACATATTTTAAAAATCGCATATAATCTATAGACATATCCTACATTTACATTAGACTTTCTGTGCAGGGCACAATATACAAATATGAGCTAGAGACCTCCTGTCCTAACTCCCAAATGGGAAACTGTGTTATTATTGCGTAGAAGTGTTGCACTGATTATTTATCTACATATATAATGTGTGTTATTAATTACATTAAAATTCAGAAATCTGATGACAGAAATCTGCTGACAGCAGTGCAAAACTCGATGTGCCTTATAGATAATCGAATCTTGTTCTGCTCAATGTCAAAATGAAGTTATTTTAAAGCTAATGCTTATTCCAGCACTGGGTCAGAAACACATTTGAACTTGATCAAGATTTATTTATATTAGGGCTTTGCCACTAATCATTAAACAGATGTTTGTTAAATTAGATTAGGCTGCTTGTACCGAGAATTTGACAGGATAGCCTGATCCATATTGGGAAAGGGAAACTGCAGCAACTCATAATCTGTTAACTTGGACCATAAAATATGCAATAAAATCCCCCACACACTTTCTTTTACAATTCCAACTTTCTCCCTCCTCTCTTGAAGGCAGTGACTCATGCTCGACTATTATTCCACTAGCATTGGCAACCATTCTCCAACTCATCCGTGTGAGGCTAGACCAATGATTTTCAAACTTTCCTATCTGGGATCTCCCATAAATATTCACATGGTCTCCAAACTCCCAAAAGGCATTATTAGTCACTCAAAGTGAGACAGTGCTTATCGCTGCAGAAAATTTCTTGTGTTAGTGTTAGCAACAGAAATGCCCTGCTTGGAATGATCTGTCAGAAGTACAGGTGCACTGACAGAAATCCAGATTTCATGTTATATTCTCCCTGGGAAGCCTTTAACTTTGCAAACCATGGCCTAGACTGTGGCTGTCAGCAGGTCAGTTGCCACGGATGGCATCACAGCAGAGCCCAGTGCTGTCTTCAAAGATGCACTTTCCAATAGTGACTGGTGATTATTTTTCCCTTTTCCTAATGCATTGATCTATTAGCCAGTTGTAGAACAACAACAACTTGCACTTGCACCTTAATTGTAGTTAAATATCCTAGGATACTGTTGGATAGATTTTTGAATTTTGAGGCAGTCAAGAGTTATGAAGATTGGACAGAAAAATGGAGAGGTTGAGACTAAGCCAAGATCTTATTAAATGGCAGCGCAGACTCAAAGGGCCATATGGTCTACTCCTGCTCCTATTTCTTACTCTCTAATGCTCTCAGGAGCCCAGGTGCCTGTATTTTATATGTCATTTTAGTAAATGAGATCAACATGCCATGTAACTGGATGGGTGGGGGTGTAAGAGAGCTTCACAGCTGCTCCTGATCTTCTCCTTAGGCATATTTTCCAATGGGGGTTACTTAGTAGCAAAAAGAAGCAGCAACTCTCAATGATTCCCCATCACCTCCCCAACCCAGGGGAACACTGAGACCAATGGCAGTTTTGTAACTACTGCCCTCACTGAGTAGGAAAGGGGATTTGACACTGGTTTTGTCATCCATTCACAGCCAATGGTAGAAAATCTAGCCATCGGTATATCTTTTAACCCAGAACCTACACAACATGGTGCATTCACCTGCAAAATCTAAAAAAACACTTCAAGTCTTGTGTAACTTTACGTTTTGCATTCATTTTCTTTGGTTCTGTTCTTCACACCCAGTTTAAGCCATGTGCTTGCATCTGTGATACACGTTTCTTTTCAGCATTTAGAAAAGTTGCACCATGGTTCCTCTCACGCTCCCCTTTATCTTTATTAAAATATAAACTGTGCTGAATTTCCCCTCAGAGCCGAGATCCAAATCGTCTCATTATTCCTGTAACTTCTCCCAATTATCTCCAAGGCGCCAAAATCTTTTTCAAAACTACAGACGGAATTCTGAAGGTGGCCTCAGAGATGATTTAGATGAGGTTACAATAATATGAAAAAAAAACTAAAGTAAAATTGGAGGGGGGGCGGGGAGGGGGACGCTGATATATGAAGAATTCAAAAAATAAACTTGGTTTGATAGACAGAGGGCGATTTTTTTCAACATTCCCATAGGGATATAGAGCCTGTAAAAATGTATCTGACTGTTCTTTTTAAAAGGCTAATTTCTTTGTCCTTCAGATTTGAGAAGTACATTTGACAATGAAGCACTTGTATTTCTGAATAAGAAACCCACAAAAAATTCTTTGGCATTTATCTGTGGCGACGTAATGGATTCCAGAGTTACGAGTTTGCAGGAAACCCCTTAGTTCAGGCTCGGGATGGATGCCAAGGTGGTCAAGGCAACGGACTAAACAGGAGGAAACATAAAGGGAATCCCGTTATTTTACTGGAGCGAAACTATAAACACTCTGATCCTTGGGAAGGAAGTGGCGTTTTCCCTCTGTAGTGAGTAAGCTCTGGGACAGAAGAAAGTCAGTGCAGCGCATGGAAAGCTCGGACCCGGACTGCAGAGTCGGATTGCTCCTGTCTTGCCTTTCCCAGAAAAGAGAATCTTTTATTCGCAACCTTGCGATGTGCACTCAAACTCCAGTCTGAGATACTGATGTTAACTGTTCTGCCTGCAAATGTTCAGGGGAGCAGCCTGCAGAGTGGTGCCCTATCACACCATGAGGTCTATGGATCAAGGTATGGGATTTACTTCTGGAATTAAGTTTCTTTTTTATTGTTCCTAACCCTTTGAAGTGAAGAGCTAATCTGGAAAGCGATTTCAGAACTGAAATGTGGTCATGACATTAATGGGAAAAGTTCAGGGGGCTTGAATAACATGTATCCTCTTGCTTTGAATGGTGATGATATTCTCAACAGGGCAATATTAGAATTTAGAATGCATGAATCTACTGTAAAATTGAAGGCACCGAGATTGGAAATGAAAAAAAAAAAAATTTTGCATCTTTTGTTTTTACTCCTTTGCCACTAAACTATGTAAAGTATAACGGAGAGAATTCTCGCTAATATTTTAGTAATTGTCACTTTAATGATGCATCTGTACATTTTTGGAAACATCTGTAAGGAGTTCCAGATGTGCAACCTCCCCCAGCGGTGCTGACGCGAGGCTGCTGGCTGCAGACGGCTCCTCTTGAAAAGAGACGGCACGAAAGAAAGCTTAAAAAAAAGGCAGCTTTTGTGAAATTGAGTAAATAAATAGAAAATGTACAACAACATCGCAAAGAAAACACATGGGTGTCCGTAACAAATAGTGCTAGCCGTTTCCATGACTCCGCGGTTTCTACATTGGTGAGTCAGGAGCAAAGTATCCACGCGCAGTTTCCAGTGTTTTTTTTAGATGTATTTTTGGATTATTTCTATTTGTGATAGAATTCTATGTGGATCGGTTAGTAAAACAGCATCACATCGCTCCCCAGTGATACTGCAGCTCCACAGTCTGTACACATTCACTTCTCCAACCTTTCTAAGCATCGCTGCCGGCAACGTGGTGGGTGGTGGTTGTCATAACTTTTTGCCTCATCCAATCCGAACCCCTTGTGGCTTCACTCTCATTCCCTGGCTCTCTGTCTTACTCTCTCCAACTCTAACCCACACATACTCTCCGACTCTCTTCCTCTGTCTCTCTCACTGACCCCACGCACTATCTGACTCCCCCGTCTCTCTCTGTCTCCCTCACTGACTTCCCCTCTCTATCACTGACTCTGAGACCCACACACTCTCTGAACCACACGTGCACTCTTAGTTTATTTTTCTGTCTCTGACCTCCATCCAGTCTTTCTCAATGACTTTCACACACACACACACACGCACTCTCACACTGACTCCCACACCTTTTCACTGCCTCTCTCTCATCTGATTCTCACACTTTCTCTGATTCTGTCTCTCACTAACTCTAACACTTTCCCTCTCTCACTTTGACTCACTTTTTCAGCCTCTGTCACTCACTCTTAACTTTCACATAGCCTCTTTGTCTGTCTCTATCAACCTGGCTCTGACTTACAAAACTCTGACTCAGTCTCTCTCACTGACTCCCAGACACACTTGTCTCTCAGTCTCTCTCTGGCTCCCCTGACATTTTTTGACAGCTTTGATAATCTTTGGCCACCATCCCACCCCCCACCCAACCCCAACCACCCAACTACAGTGTAACTCTTTGCATTCTGTTACCATTCCCTCTCTGGCATGTTACAGCTTCTTTGTCACCTTTAAAGTGCACAACCCTTTTCAATATCTGTGTGTTCATTAAAGGACTTAAGTCACATTTTGAAAAAAAATGATCATTTTTTTGTGACGTATAAAAGTCCAATAAGCGCTTTTAATAATAGGTTAATTGATTGTTTCAACCTTGGTCGCATATTGTTTGGAATAGGAGAGCTGTTGAAAGAAATGGGGTTTTATGTGCTATAATAAAATAAAAGCAAAAAACTGCGGATGCTGGAAATCCAAAACAAAAATAAAAATACCTGGAAAAACTCAGCAGGTCTGGTAGCATCTACGGAGAGGAACACAGTTAATGTTTCGAGTCTGTATGACTCTTAAACAGAACTAAGTAAAAATAGAAAAGAGGTGAAATATAAGCTGCTTTAAGGGGGGTGGGGGGGTGGGGGTGGGACAGTTAGAGCTGGATAGAGGGCCAGTGATAGACGGAGATAGCCAAAAGATGTCATAGACAAAAGGACAAAGAGGTGTTAAAGGTCGTGATATTAGCTAAGGAATGTGCTAATTAAGGGTAGAAAGCAGGACAAGCAAGGTACAGATAGCCCTAGTGGGGGTGGGGTGAAGGGAAGGGATTGAAATAGGCTAAAAGGTAGAGATAAAACAATGGATGGAAATACATTTAAAAATAATGGAAATAAGTGGGAGAAGAAAAATCTATATAAATTATTGTAAAAAAAATGGGGGATCGGAATGGGGGTGGGGATGGAGGAGAGAGTTCATGATCTAAAATTGTTGAACTCAATATTCAGTCCAGAAGGCTGTAAAGTGCCTAGTCGGAAGATGAGGTGCTGTTCCTCCAGTTTGTGTTGAGCTTCACTGGAACATTGCAGCAGGCCAAGGACGGACATGTGGGCATGAGAGCAGGGTGGAGTGTTGAAATAGCAAGCGACAGGGAGGTCTGGGTAATGCTTGCGGACAGACCGAAGGTATTCTGCAAAGCAGTCACCCAGTCTGCGTTTTGTCTCTCCAATGTAGAGGAAACCGCATTGGGAGCAACAAATGCAGTAGACTAAATTGAGGTGTGATTTTTAAAAAATTCATTCACAGGATGTGGACTTTGCTGGCTGGGCCAGCATTTATTGCCCATCCCTAATTGCCCTTGAGAAGCTGGTGGTGAGCTTCCTTCTTGAGACGCTGCAGTCCATGTGGTGTAGGTACACCCACAGTGCTGTTAGGAAGGGAATTCCAGGATTTTGACCCACACAAACAGCTTTGTAGCAGTTTTGCACCACTGTAGCTCTGCTGGAAGCATTGGCATATCTGTATTCTCTGTTATTTTGACCTGTTTGCATTGCCTTGTGTTATATGGCACTTAATAGTTTCCAGTATAGGTGAACTTGTGTGTGTTTGTGTGTGTGTGTGTGTGTGTGTGTGTGTATATTAGAGTATGAACGCATGATTTTCTGAAAAATTGTTTGGGCAGAACCTCAAAAAGTATCAGTGGTGAATGCGTTTTTTGTTCCTCCCATCATCTCTTCTAGCTTAGGTCTGCAGTGCCTTGGCCAAATGATTATTCTTGTGTAATTCTAGGCAGTGAATGTTGGCAAAGTATTCAACTGTGGGGGCCATCGCACTCGAGCCTGACCTTGCATCCATACAATATTTAGATACACAGGCCAGGATTTTTTCTATATCTCAGATGACACTACCAGCAGAAGTGTGATGGTGCAGGACTTTTTCTTCCTGTGTGACCCTCCACTGACCCTGGTAAACATTGTTAAGGCAGGCTCATTTAAATGTTTTAAGCAAGCTTCTGGTTTAAAGAGCCACACCACATCTTGAAAGTTCTCTATCCAGCTGCCTCCATTGAAATTTACTGCTGAAGTGGGGTGGTTCATCTCCTGATTTTCTCTTTTAAGTGTCTCCTGCATTATATTAAAGTAACTGCCCGGTTTTCTATGTTCAGCCTTACTAAAACAGTAATGATGGAGGGTGCAATCACATTCCATCATTACAAACTTATTAAAACACGATACCCATATTTGTATATCAGAAATAATGCTGGAAGGTTGCTAAGATAGCAGGAATGAGTGGGGATTTAGTGGTACAGCACCCGTGCATGTTCCATTGCAGCCAGAAAACTGGCACCATAAATGAGGAAATTCCAATCTCGACACTTTTTTAGTGGGAATCATTGGAAAGGGAAACCCGGCTAAGTTTAACTCTTCCCTGCCCTGGAGTTTTACATCAATTCTTGCTCTTCCTCCCAACCCCTCTACCCTGGTTGGGGTTAGTTAACTCAGAACAGACCACACTGATGGTGGAAGGTTTCTGTTTAGAGAAAAAACGCAGTGTCACCAGAAGTCTGCAAGAACTCAGTGTCACGGATTGGCAATGAAGAAGTGGGATTCCTGTTCTGCTCAGTTCCCAACCTGAGCCACTGACAGGGGTCCAGTGAAAATTGTAGCATCTCCCAGCGAGGGACAATCTGAGTGAAGTCACCTCTGGATATTCCATATTGACTCCCGGTTGCTGACCTCAGGGGCTGTGACTTGACAACAGGATGTGTGTGTCCACGGTCCCAAACGCAGCATCAGGCCAAGGGTGAAAGAGAAGGAATAAAATGACAAAAGCAAAGCAGAAAATTGTCGAATAAAGTAGTTTAGTTTAAAAACAATCTATTTTATAAAACTCTAGACCTAAGAAGCAATGAAGCCCTCATGAAGAGTTTGCAAATGGCTTTATGCATCTCGTTGTTTCTAATCAAACAGACAAAGTTGGGCTGCAAAACACACCCCATGATATTTGCATGCGCGACAGTACAGGTGCCTCTCACTGCACATGACCAGTAGTCTGATGTGATTTCAGGTTATTATAATGAGTTGTAACCTATTGCAAGGATCTCACTGCACTTCTCTTTAGCAGATTTCACATCCTCTATGAACCAGAAGCTGCAGCCTTGTGGTTTTCTATCCCTGCAGAGACATTGTACACTTTAGAACTCCCCTGAGCCTTGAGTGCTAGTACCTCCTGCACTTTAATTCTCTCAAGCACTCCAGTCTCTTCTCCTATTGTTTGTAGCACATTCTGACACTCAATTTGAACTCTGTTTCACCCAGGGCTATCCTGATTTTCCCACTTTCATGGTTGGAGGTTTCTATCTGCTGTCAGTCTCCAGGGCATAGCCTTAAACGCCCCTTTTGTCTTTGAAATTCATGGACTCCACATTAAATTTAAGGTAGATATAAAATAATGTGAATTATTGATAATTATTTTCCATTGGCAATATCACTTCAGATTGAAAGACCGTACATACAAACATACATACGAACAAGGAGCAGGAGTAGGCCATTTGGCCCCTTGGGCCTGCTCCGCCATTTGATAAGATCATGACTGATCTGATTGTGTTCTCAACTCCACTTTCCTGTCTATCTTCTTTGACTCCCTTGTCAATCAAGAACCTATGTAACTCAGCTTTAAAAACATTCAATGACCCTGCCACCAACAGTCTTTGGGAAACAGAATTCCACAGGTCAATGAGGGAAAAAACTATTTTTAATTGTTCATGGGATGTGGGCATCACTGGCCAGGCCAGCATTTATTACCCATCCCTAGTTGCCCCCTAGTTCAGAGGGCATTTAAGAGTCAACCACAGTGCTGTGGTTCTGGAGTCACATGTAGGCCAGACAAGGATGGCAGATTTCCTTTCCTAAAGGACATTAGTGAACCAGATGGGTTTTTTCGACAATGGCTTCATGGTCATCATTAGACTTTTAATTCAAGATCCTTTTTTTTTATTGAATTCAAATTCCACCATCTGCCATGGCAGAATTTGAGCCTGGGGCCCTCGGATTGCGTGTCCAGTGACAATATCACTACACCGTCACCTCTGTCTTAAATGGAAGACCCTCTTATTTTTAAACTGTGTTCCCCCATCCTAGTCTCTTCCACAAGGAGAAACATACTTTCCTAATTCACCCTGTCAGTTCCCCTCAGGATCTTTTCTGTTTCAATAAGATTCTTATTCTTCTAAACTCCAATGGCCTTATCTGTAGAATCGTACAGCAAAGAAGGAGGCCATTTGGCTCATTGTGCCTTTCCCAGCCTTTTTCCCAATGGCCCTACAATTGTTACTTTTACACATACAAATGTAATTCCCTTTACAAAGTTACAGTTGAATCTGCTTCCACTACCTTTTAGGCAGTGCATTCCAAATCATCATAACTTACTGCATAAAACGTTTTCCTCATCTCCTCTTGGTTCTTTTGCCAATTATCTTAAATCTGTTTCACCTAGTGAGAATATGTTTTGTACATATTACAATGTATTTGTTGGGATGTCGGTTATATAATAAACTCATAGTATTCTGCTACACACTTCCCATTGAAATGTTGAAAGGTTCAGTCCTTACACCAGACCATTCTGAGCTTTGGGGTCCAAATCTGTAATTGAGGCTCAGGATGTTTACAGAGTTTGTATATATCAAGAATCCCATAGGATGTACAACATCCATTTTACATGTGTAAATAAAGTCCAAATAAAGATGTGCGCGTCTTTTTAAACAACATATCTCAAAGCAAAATGACTAAAGCTGCAGTTCCCACTTGTTATATTTAAGTCTATTACTGCATCGCTTAGAAGGAAAAATTTAACAAAAAATACTCTTTCCTGATTGTGGATGAGATTTAAACCTTTTAAACCTGTTAGAACTCTAACCTTTTCCAGTTCTGACAAAAGGGGCAGAAGTTTCTGCTCCTGCCAACGTCAGGAATTATGGCAGGTGAGGGCACTGAATTTGGCGTGATGGAAAAAGTCTGGAATTTTGTTGTCTGACTTTAGAAGGTTAAAGGCGGGTCGAGTTTCCCACTGATCTGTGCCAGGAACCAATTTGCACTTATTTGCATCTCATGAATGCTCATTAAAAGGCCAACTCTCTGGAATTACTTTCCCCCCTCCAAGTTAAGCGGCCCACCGATGGATAATTATACAGCCGGGAAACAGACCATTCTATAGCTGGCGAGATTCACTTCATCAATTACTTCAAGGCACGTAGACGCTGCTTTCGCCTACCTTTAAGAGCATTGCTGCGAGATTTCGGGTGCCTGTCTCAGAAGCTGCACCAAGGCTGGACACAGGGGAGGTAATACCAGCGGGGATGGGGGAGATGGCAGCAGGGCTGGCAGGGAGGTGGCATGAAAGAGGAAGACAGAGGCAGGACTATGGGGTGGTTGAGGAACAGAGTGTAGAAGTGAAAGGCTGTCCTGGGGCAAGAATGATAAGACTGTCCAAGAAGGAGCCAGCGATTGTCCTGGGGCTGAAGCTACGCTTGTCAGGGGCATGTTGAAGAGACTGTCCTGGGGCTGTGTGGACCTTGTTAGAGGACTCTGCATGGCATGACTGGGTTGGTCCTGGGCAGGGGAAGGCCTGCCTGGGCAGTGATTGTCGTGCACAGTATGTGTGGGGCATGGTCAGTCACTTAAGGAAATTGGTCCTGGGGATTTTAGGTACTGTGAGGCAGAGGGCACAGGTTGGGGGAGCTATCTGCATCTTGTAGGTCGATAAGTCATGGGGTGGGTAATGAATGATCAGATTAGGGGTGGGGGGGGTTGTGGTCCCAGAAAGTCAGGGTGAATGTGGCCTCGAGAAGGGGAGGGGTCAGGTTGACAAAGGATTATGGGGACATCAAAGAAAGTATCAACATGGATAACGATGAGTTCAAGGGTAACAGGGATAGTGATAGGAGGAAGGGGAATTAGGTGATAGCGGGAGGTTGGAAGCTGGTCTCCCAGATGAAGGTCAGCAGCACCATTTTCAAGCTCACCTTACAATGAGGGAATTTGAAAAACAAGCTAGAAAAAAATTGATTGGGGAGGAGTCTCAGAGTGCGCGGGAGGAGTTCAGCAGAGCAAATCTTGGCTGATTGAAGGGGCACCAATAACTGTCTTGCTCAAACCATGGGGAGCATGGCTCAGCTGAGTGCTGGACTCAAGGGTCTAACACACAGTGAATGAGCTTGGTTCCTTTACTAATTGTGTGCATTCAGGTGAGAATCCATTACATTTAGGTGCTGAGATGCACATGGTCATAATTGGCATCCTTATAGAGGCAGGTCAGAATGGATGCAGGGTCAAAAATATCAATGGCCACGTCTGCTGCACAGGGGCAGCACGAGCCCTACAAACCTCCATTTTCCCAGTGCACTGGTCACGGCATTCAAGGTACCATAGATGCAGTCAGGCCATAAGTGCAAGGACAGGGTATCCATAATTGTTGTAAAGACAACTATAGGACAACCAACACAAGGCTGACTGTGGTTCCTAAGACTTGTGTCTTTTGACCTGAATTAAGACTCTCGTTATGAATGCGCAGTCAGGTCTGAGGGGAAAGATCAGCCACCTGTCATCCTCCAGGATGATATCATCCTGCAAGGGTTGGCCTTGATATGCGAAGTGCAGACTGAGGGAAAGTCAAGGGATGGAGAATGCATATTTGCCTTGTATATAGAGGGAGACCTTTCAACGGGAACTCCCATTGATTGCTCAATTGTATCCATTCACAGAAACAAGGAGGAGGTGCAGAATGCAGACTGCAGGCAACACTGCCTTCTTGATAGCTTTAATTAGAATGAGGAGAAGAAGGGCCCGTTACTGGCACAGCTCAGGGAAGACCATCACCCTGAGAAACAAGTGCTAGCAGGGCCCCAGGAAGACCCAACTGCTGATGAGGAGGGGCCAAATCCACAAAGACATTTGGTGCGACCAAGGGTTTATGGAAGATGCAGCTCATACATGGAGATTAGTGAAAGACAGTGCTGCATATTCCTTTGCTTGTCTGGGGATGTGATAGCTCAAATTCGCCACATTTCCATGAGGAACTCAGGCCGCACGGACTTGGAGGGCATCCATTGCTGGCTGCTCTGAAGGTTACGCTGCACTGAACTTTTTTGCCTGTGGATCCTTCCAGGGGACCTTTGCGGAATTTCACAATTGGCGACACACAAATGTTTAAGGGAGGTGACTGATGCCCTTTTCAATAAAGCTCAGCAGTACATGTAGTTCCACATGGTTGAAGCAAGCCAGGCTGCCCGAGCTGTGGGATTCACTGCAATCTCAGGCTTCCTGCAAGTGCAGGGCAACATCAGCTGCACACGTGTGACCTTGAGAGCTTCCTGGCAACAGCCTGTGAGATTCATTAATAGTAAAGGATTTCACTCTCTGAAGGTCCAGCTAATTTGTCATCACCGAAAGCAGATCCAACATGTTTGTGCCAGCTATCCAGGGAGCTCACACGACTCGTACATTTTGAGTCACTCCCAGGTGCCAAAGATATTTGAGGGAGATTGGCACTCAGAGGGTTGGCGCCGTGGTAATAAGGGGTATCCCCCCTGAAGACATGGCTAATGCTGCATGTTTGTCGCCCACACTGTGCAACTGCGGAGAGAAACAATGCTGCATATTCAGCCACAAAGTCCTTAACAGAGCAGACTATTGCTCCCTTAAAGACGCATTTCAGATGTTTGGACCGGTCAGGCGGGGCTCTCCAATATTCACCACAGAGAGTGTCATGCACATCATTGTTCACTGCATCCTGCACAACCTAGCGCTGCAAAGGGGGGATGTTTTGTCTCAAGGAGACATGGAGGAGCTATATGTCTGCTTGGATGAAGAGGGTGTTAAAGGGAATGAATCTGGAAGAGGGCGAGGACTCAGCCGAGCCCCATGATGCCATTACATGGGCACAATGTGGAAAATCTTTCCGTGACATCCTCATAGCCACAAGATTCCAGGAAGAATAAGGTGAAGACACATTTTGATTAATGCAGTTCTCTTCATGCTTTGATGCAGGTGATAAGACAACACCTTCATTGTCATCTTCAACATGTCACAAAAGATTAATCAATCTCTCAATGATCCAGGAGAAGGTATAAATCACCTTCAACCCTAACAATGGGGCCACCGCTTGAAGGTGCAGTAGCCTAGGGACCGTGTCGCTGCTGTGGGATGTGCTTAGTACTCCACATGCGCACATTCTTGAGCAATGACACACAATGCAGTCTTTTCAACCATGGCACCAACTCTTGGCATTCTTCAAGAGGCTGAAATGCTATTGCACATATAGATGCACTCATGCCAGTGTGACAGAAGCTTAGTAAGGTGGCTGTAAGAGGAAAAACATTCATCAATGGTTAGCACTTGACCATCTCAAATGGAGCCACATCCAGACAGCAACATCTCTCCAAACGCCAGCTCATGTGCATGATTAACGCAGAGGCTGCATCTTGATATTGAGCCCCAAGATGCCATTGGACATCAGAATGCAGTGATCTGTCACAAGACAGCATGGACACAAAGCTGAGAGTCAAGTTAGCATTGTCCTCACAGAACGTAGTTCAGCAGGACTATCGTGTGATCATTGCCAAACACTCATTACCCTACATTTGTCAGAAGCTTGCCAAGTTTACATCCTGCATTGCTTTGACATTTGGGAGAGATGTGGCCCAGTCAGTTTTGAAACAGCAGTCAATGATAAATGATTCCCTTCATTAATACTATTGAGCACCCAGGAGATGTGCCGGAGCATCGCTTTCATACCATTAAAATCCTCGATATTGTCCATCTCACAAAGGCCAATCCTCTCGTATGTACCATAAGTCAATGAGTGTACAGTCATACAATAAATTCCATATTGATTTGCATTCTGTGACTTCACAGAGGGATTCTGTGAAGCAACACTAAGCAGCCATTCAGGAACCAAGTAAGATCCTCACAGGTAAGTAGATGGCCTTATCAGGATGAGCACATACCTCTGACTTCACAAACATTCCTGCCTGGCAGACATTTCAAATGTCACCAAGAGGAACCAACTTCCATCACTCAGCGTCATGCATGCGGAGAATGGGAACTAATAAAGGAATAACGTTCAGCCTTAAAAGTGGAGCCAAAATAACATTGCTGGAAGGCATGAAAGGCTATGGTGTTCGATGATGAATACCACTATAACCAAAGCCTCACAGTTATACAATAAACGCCATTGCAAAGTGCACTTGGGTAAAAAGACTCCAATGTTGGTCATGACAAATACTTATAACATTTGGGTATCTGAGGGCCTCTCCAAACACAACTCCAGTAGGAACAGTGCATTCCGCTGGACCTGGGTCTCCAAGGCTGCTGCCACCCTTCCAATGGTGGCTTCAATGTGTTCGCATGCCAAAGTCACGACAGTAGACAGAACGTGGACAGACTCCTCCATCCTTTGTTCCAGTCTGCTGATGGCCTCTGACAACCCTGCCTGATGTTCCCCTGCCTGTCTCTGCATCTCCGACACTTCTCAGGGCCGATTGCAGAGGCTTAGCATCGAACTCAGACTCTGCAGGGGCCTGGTCTCCAGCAGCCCTCTGAGTGTCAGAGAGCCTGGCTGCCACTGCTTCCACCTGCTGTGGACATGTGTCTGTGAGGTGACCACCAGGTCGTGATGCCACACCTACTGTAGAATGAGGACCCGCCAAGGTGTGTGTATTTGCACTGGCAGCGGGTGCAGGTGAACGCAGTGACTGGTCTTCATCTGATGGTCCCTCTGCATCGTCATCCGAGGTGCTTTGGGGGCTGGGGCTTAGGCACTTCCGGGAACTCTTCCTCCGCCTTTTCTTGCTGGTGGCTGAAATAGAGAGAAGAGATAATTAGTGATTGGCTTGGCAGGCTCCTACATTATAGGTCACTCACAGCCATTGTCCACATGTAGTCGATTGTATATGATGATGAACCTCATAGGCTTGCTGGGAGAGTCTGATCTTACCTTCTGTGAAGGAACGATCTCTGTCCTCACCAGCCAGATCTGCAGCGTGCTCTTCATGGGACGAGAGTGCCCACAGCTCTGGGGTACCCCCTGCAGCCTTGGCTCTCTGCCGCTGATTATGGGCGATCTTGACCTGCACAAAGACAGGTGGATTGACTGTGAGCACTACAGATGAAAGAGCATTTCAGAAGAATGCATGCCTGCTGTGTGTGCTGAGCCCTCCCCAGCAAGGGATTAAGATGCCGTTTGTGCTGTATCTTACGTGAGGTGGGGATCTTAAAGTGGCTGGCAGACAATCAGTGCTGATGTCCCATCTGCTGGTCATGTGTGACATCTCTGTGGACTCGAACCCTTAGACTGCCTGATGTCTTTTGAGAGTGTGAGTTTGCAGTGAGGAGAAGGTTCACTTATCCTAGTGGAGTGCATCTGATGATTAATTCGCTTCCTGCACTGAAGGGTGGTCCTTTTCTGTTGGCACTGGTGATCTCCTCCCAGGGCGGCATGGTCTTCTTCTTATCGTGTCCACGGACATTCTATACATGGCCCAGCCAGAACTGGACACATTTTTGCGCCTTGTTGTTGAATTCGGCAAGATCTGCAACAGTGCAGAGTTCCTCTAGCGATAGGCATTGCAGGAGATGTTGCATAGTCTATGGCTCATTTCCACATTCACAAGTTGTCGGGCTGGTTGTATATCCCCATTTGCTTAGTGACGCCTTTGAACGACCTACACCAGTCCTAAGTCTGTTAAGGCACTTCCAGGTTGCCCAGTTGCAATTAGCTCCTGGGGGAAGGCTTTCATCCGGTAGAATTTCCATCGCTGGGGGTTGTTCGAGACTGGCGAGCCGGTCTTTCCACAAGGCGATGCGGGCTTCAGATGGCACGGTCAAGTGAGTGGATCTCCTGCTCCCATCCCTTGGAAAGAGGACCTCCCGCCTTTCCTGGACAGCCTGGAGGAGAATCCCCAGGGAGGTCTGGCTGAACCATGGAGCCGAGAGTTTGGTTCTTTTGAGCACCACTGAGAACCAGAATGAAACAACACACCTGGCCTGCAGCGAGTGAATGTCTGTGCGGGTGCCATTTAAATGTCAGGACCTTTGACTCCATAAGGTAATGGCAGGGCAGGCGACTTCTTGCCCACCCCACCCTGAGATTTGACGAGCTCCTTGCTGATGCATAACTAATGAGCTCGAAAGCGGAAAATCGGGCACAAAAACCTACCACGCCACCCAACGGGAATCACGCTGACTTTCCCGCCCGCCACCACACACAGCCTCCAGAGTGGAAAATTCCACTCAAGCTCAACAGCCTAATATGTTAAATCTCTTTCTTTCGCCACAGATACAGCCTGGCCTGCTGAATATTTCCAGCATTTTCTGTTTTTATTTCAGATTTCCAGCATCTGCAGTGTTTTGCTTTTGTATAAATGTCATCGGATCCCTCTTTCAAATAATCACATTGATTTCCAAGCTGAATATTCTGAAACTTGGTGAACTACCCTTAAAACTATTTCATTGTGTCAATATAAATATTGCTGATAAAAGCCCTGCTGAGTGGGTGGGAGTTTTAAATCTCTCCAGCTTTAAATGCACCACTGTCCTTGGGCCAATAGCTGACAACTTTAATGATTTTAACTTTCTCTACTCAGACAGATAAATATGACATCTGACACCTTACATCCACTTTTCAATTCTTACTCTAAATAAACGCCAAACAGAGGGACTTAGAAATCAAATCCACTTCATATTTCCCATAAGGATTAGGATATGGGAGCAAGTGTCCAAACACCTTAAAATTATGAAAGGTCATTTTGATTTTTTTTCCCCACGTACTGGATTTCCCTGTCTATTGCTAAAGTATGGTTTGGAACCCAGCATCACCTATACCCTGCACAGTTGTTTCATTGAGGTAATGTTAAATCAGTTGTCAACTCAGTCATGCGTGCTAGCTTTACTAAATCCCTTTTGAAATTTGCCGTTTTCTGATAAATTAATTTCAAGAGGAATTCATAAGAGAACTTTTTCTAAACAAAGTTGCATGTAAAACAAATTTCACTGTTTACAACTTTCTTATTCAAATGGAAATATTGAATTATCCATTCAGCATGAGGTCCTGATCTTTAGAGGGCTTGGGATAAAGAGGAAAGGGAATTGCTCCAATATTCAGTTTATTCAGTAAATCTGTTCGCAATTGGATGAAAAAAAGCACATGGGATTTAAATGTGTATTACAAAACTAGGAATTTAATTCACTAATCTCCAATCATTATGAGGCTTCCAAATTGGGCAAATCGCAAATAACTGGAACTAGTTCTTCCTACTATTTTAAAGGTACCAGCAGTCTATCGTCTTGTATACTAATATGCTATACAGTAATTTCTAGGCTATAACTGCTTTATGATCTAGTTGGGTCCATTATTCTTACGTCATAATTTGGAAATTGCCCAATTTGAAAAGGTTGTAAACTGATCTAAAATCTATGTTGTACTCCAGTTTGCAATGACAAACCTGTCATGGTATTTCCCTGTGCCTATGATGTTAATTTGTTGTTCTGCTATATAAAAAGAATGTTTCAATTGCTGACGTTTAACGTTGTTCCTTCAGTTAACCTCCAGATCATGTTTTAATAAATGGAATGAGCAGTAGAGAGAAAACATAGGAATTATTTCAGAATTCAAAGAGAGAGTTTTGCTGTTTCTTTATCTTTTCAAGTTGGGCAGTTGCAAGGCAGTTGTGGTGTGAGGTGTGGAGGCGTTAGGTTCCCAACCCCGATTTGAAAATCTGGCTCCAAGTATCTCTCAGTACTAAATTTCATAGAAATACAAAAGAAATGGAAAATTATGTTAACTGTTTAATATTTATGATATGTGAGGGACTGGGTGGTACAGTTAGTTATAACATTTGTTTTCTTCTTAGACTTGGCCACTTGATGACGTGTGACCATCCTTCATGTTGGGATGTATTCAAGGTCATTTTAGAGTTGGGGTTGCTTCAAAATAATATACCCAGCAATCAAAGGTGCATACAAATAAGGAAGATCATTTGGCCCATCGTAGCTCATATTAATTTTCAACTGATTCATACATTTCACTACTTGGATTTCAAGGCTCAGCCTCATGACTCTTCCTTGAACTGCTTCCAGGGCTTGAATGTTTCGCTTGTGTTGCAGTGATCACAACTGGACATTGTAGTCAAAGTATGGTCTGACTAATGCATTAAGCAGCTTGAGTCTGACTTCCTCTGACTCATACTCTACTGTTTTGGCAATACAATTTAGCATTTTATTTGCCCGGTTAATGGCTATTCCACAATGGGCATATCGGGTCCCAAACCTATGAAGATCCCTAGATCTCTTTTCAACTTCATCTTTATCTTTTTTGATACTGTTCACCAAAATTGAGTCAGCCTGTATGAGTGACTCAGTAATTGAGCCAGTATTCCAGAGCAATGTTCATGAATGACAAAGCTGCTGGCTCATTAATGAGAAGTTGGCCAAGCAAGTCAGTGGTCCTGGCTGGACGAATGGCAAGAAGCTTACCGATACTATATATGCTAATAAACTGCATGGTTTTAATTGGTTGAACCCCTACACACACGGGTCTCCTAAGCCTTGGCTCTTGTCAGCCTGTAGTGAAAGTCTTTAGCTGGATTTGGGTATATCAGTTTTATGTTCTTAATACTGAACAAACAAAAACTCTACCTGTGTGAATTTCTCAACAATATTTTTAGAGACTTGAAAGATTAATAATTCCTTCTTGTGTTCCACTGTGGCTAACCAAGAAATCTTGCAAGATCTGGATTCAGATCCAAAGTGAAGAAAAATGAAAATTACAATTGAGGGTTCCATCTAATGCAGATGTGATCCTGTAACAGAAAAGGTTTTGTAACTCAATATTGATTGGCACTAAATTGAAGTAACACCAAAAAAGGCCACAAAGATAGTTTTCTTTGGGGAATGGAAGTGCTGTACTAGTTCAGGTAAGGAAACTCATGACCCTGAGCAATAGGTGAATTAGGGAAGAGTAGAAGGGGTATATTTAGGTAGTCAACTTTTTTGCTCATGATCCCATTTGTGCCTCAATTTTAAAAAAAATGTGCTTATCATGATCACAAAAATTGATAACATTACATGAGGAAATAACCTCCTTATGTGAAATTGAACAGGATTTTCCGCATCCGCCCGCAGCCGCGATCTTCCGGTCTTGCCGCAAGTCAATGGACTTCTGGCTGGGGCACTGCCTCGCCCACGGGGGTCCCGCCCGTGACGGGGCCAATGACTTTGGTTTTACAGGTGTAAGGATGGCGAAACTATAAACATTCACTGGCGTTAGTCCATGAAACTGATAGAAAATCCTGGTATTTGCACATGTACAGTTAACATGGAAATGAAGAAGTTGTTGTCAGCGAATCCTTGTTGCTTCACGTTGTTCTTTTGAAATCCCTACAGATGGAAATCATCCAGAAATCACTGATTTGACACAAGCCTCCACTTTTTATGCCATTTCTTGCTGTAAAATCTTTTGAAAAAGTTGCACCTTGTAGAATAAGGTATAATTGAGTTTTTAACAGTGGACAAAGTCATAATTATCACTGAGCAATCTCTCAGGCACTGAAAATAATTTTACATATGGTATTTGTGTGATTTCATATTTTCCATTACAGAATTCATAGATTTTTAAGAATAAATATATATTTAAAAGTTTGTTAGTAATATTTCTACTTATACCTTAATTCCACATGTAGTACCATTCTTTATTTTGCTCTGTGTAAAATGATTTGAAAAGTGAACAATGATCAGTGATTTTTACCTCTTTATATGCTGACTGTGAGAATTCTTAAGTGTGATTCGGAGCTTAGCCTGCTTGATGACATCATTTATTGTACACAGGGATCTCCTATAGATGGTGCCAGGAGAATTTGTCAGGAAAAGAGATCAAAAGAGATCGCTATAGTTTTGTGGACAGCTTTTTTGAGTTCAGTGGCATGTGTCATCATTTTGCCATTGACCGCAAAATCCCAGTCAACAGTTGGCTATGTAATTTGGCCTAATTATGTCTTTTGTATTTCATATTCTTCTAGCTGTGTAAAATCCCATATTGGTTGAAAAGGTATTAAAAATGCATGCAATACACAATGCATAAATATTTTGTCAGCAAGGCTAATTTCTAGATAAATTAGAATGATGCAAAATATTTTGCTTCAGGCAAAAAAACTAAGTAAGCTGCATCAAAAATAATTTCCTTAATAATTAAATATTAATTTATCATCTTTGTTCTCATGATACAGTTCTAAAAGTACATTATAGCTGCTAAGATTTACTATCAGACGCGTGTAGTCTGTTGTTTGATGGAAGCCTGCGGTAAGATTATAAAATATTAATTTGTTGACCTGCATATTTTACAGCTTACAAAATAAAATCAGTGTGACATTTTGTCCTGTTGCACTGAATATCATTTTTTGAAGTCTGTACGTTTTAACAGATCCTAAACAAATATATTTTGAATAAATGAACTTTAATTTATGATAATTTTCTATCAGCTGAAATCTTTAATCTTTTGAAAGCTGTACAGAGATAAACTAAATTTGTTAAAAGAGAATGCATATTATATATGGATCTTTTTGAATTTAATTTTAAATGTTGTACATTGTACAAATCAAATACAATGTACTCTTTAGATAAAAGCAAAATACTGCGGATGCTGGAAATCTGAAACAAAAACAGAAAATGCTGGAAAAACTCAGCAGGTCTAACAGCATCTGTGGAGGGAGAAGAAAACAAGAGTTAACATTTCGAGTCCGTATGACTTTTCTTCAGAGCTCATCACTCTTTGTTTGAAACTCTATATTGTTTAGCAATTAGAAGTGATAGTGGCCAGTAGTAATCTGCATTTTGTTTGGCAAACCTGCAATAATAGTATCACAAGCATTATTCATTCAGTGTTGAGAATCATTGTACATGATAACGAGGTACCCTAAATTGACAGATGTTGCTAGCACAGAATTAGACCCAAAACTAATTACCATCCATGATCCCAAATGAACAGTACATATGTTGTAAAAGAGCAGATAGCCTCAAGCTTTCTAAAAGCAGTAATTTAATTGTATGATTCAGAAAAAGATTTAAACCATTTGAACAATGCTGTTGCAATTCATGATATAAGCAGAAGTATTGAATTAAACTATTCCACAATACCCGTTAATTGCTGTGTAGTTAGATTTTTCAGGTGGTCATAATTAAGAAATGATAGAATATTAGAATTTTTGATCTTCTTTCTGCATTGGGGGGTATATATGCTGTGGAGATTTTTAACTAAAATCCTGAAATTGCAGTGAGATTCTGCCTTGTTGATATCCAGCATTTCTCTTTAATTTTTACATGGAGCCTTTTCCAACTGATGAATGAATACTAATTATTTATAGGACACCTTAGTGCATTGAAATGCATCTCTGAAAGAGTGCAGTGACGTTTTATGTAGGTAAACATGTGTATCAGCCACCTTCCACAAACAGGAATCAGCTAAACAATCAGGAATTTCCGGAAACCTTGTCATCGGGAATTTCAGGAAACATTGTCGTCATGTATAAATCAAAGTCGTCTTCTTTGATGAAGACTGACTTGTATTTAGCACCATATAAAAGTACATGATAGTCTTTCAGTGCATAGTGCTTGTGGAGGGAAAACGCACCCAGAATATTTAGATGAAATTTTAGGCTGGCCTCAGGCTCTTGGTTTGGGCATGTATCTCATGCACATTGCCAAAAGCAGGTATATTTTTTTTTTCTAACCCATAAACATCGATGTGTGCCCTGCATCAGTAATGAAGTGCATTTCCTCTATTTGTGAATATTAGTGGAAGAAAGTTTTATTAACACACCATATTTATGACCTTTTGCATGGAGTCTGCTAAATTAATGCAAAATTATGAGCAATTCTGTGCTGTAAGTAAATTTGTACTCACTGGGAACTGGACTGAGAATGTGTTTCATTTAACACACTTTCATTTGTCAGTTTAGTCCTAATTTGAACTGAGCACACCACCAGGCCTCACATGAAACTGACATTTAATTTCCCACATGAAAAGCTGAATGATACTGGCAACTTAAGGTTTTGTGTGCAGTGGAGGCTCCTGATCATTTGTTACAAACTTTGGGGCTGCCTTAAATATTCTCCTAGGTTCACTAGTGCTGGACCTTCCCATGTGGTGGCCATGCACTAAATTTAGAAGTCCATTTATCACATGATAGCTAATCCAGGGGCATAGCAATTTTGTGATCTGAACTTGATTTTGTCTCTTTCACTTGTGTACTCACCTGCACTTTTCCTGTAGGCAGACTGAAACCCTTTAGTGAGAAGATGAAAGATGCAAATTAATGAACTGTTTGAATTTGCAGACAATAAGTGAATGTACAAAGTAACAGTTGAAATCTCAGTTACTTTGTTTACATTACTTCCCTGTTTGTACGTGACAAATCCAATAAACCATGCCACATTGTTCCATGTGAGTCATCTAACTTTTTTCTGGACAGCCTTCTGGCTCTGATCAGTTCTGAAAATGGGTGACCTTTTCCTCAAAAGGCTAAGGTCTGACCACGGAATGAACTGGGCTGACTGGCCATTGCATGTGTCCCATTATCTTTTTATTCTCTCTGCTCCCAGAAACTGGGAGGGCTGTCCCATTAAACTTTGGCTTCCTTCCCTGTTCTGTGATTCACCAGTAGGTTTGTCAAAGGAAACAGCTACTCTCCCTCCCATCTTGGGGTGTGGGTCCCCAGACATTATTCCATGCTGTTGTCAAAATGAATCATCCTGACTTAACATCTGAAATTTCATTTTCACCCATTTCCAGGCATGAACCAAGCAGCGTAGCAATACCTTCCATGCTTAATCTGATGGGTGAGAGGACCATGTGAGATTGGCCCTTCTCCATCACCAGGAAATAATAGCCTATTGCAGGTACGAGTTGTAGTCCAGGAGGTAGTTCATAGGAGGAACAATATTGTCCAATTTGGACATGTTCTTGTCTCGCTACTCACTGAAAAATCTGGGCTAGGCAAAGGCCCTTGCAACCAGAAATTGGCATATATGGCATATCCATTTTATGCCAGGTTATAAACAAATGGCATACCAAGTTCTCCCCCACTGAGTCTAGGAAGAGTCAATTGAATCTTGAACTTCAGGTTGAAGTGGTCTGTGAATGGTAACATTTGACAAACTGGCTTAGCTATTGGTGAAAACATTTCTTGACTACAAAAACAGAAAATGCTGGAAGTGCTCAACAGGTTAGGCAGCACATGTGGAGAGGCGTTTCTCGCTACACAGATGCTGCCTAACCTGCTGAGTCCAAAACTTTCTGTTTCTATTTCAAATTTCCAGCATCTGCAGTATTTTGCTTTTCTGTTTCTTGACTTTAAGATTGCACATCTAGAATTTTACTGCTCAGGGTGGTACGGTTAAAATCCAGAGTTCACCATGTAGGAAATGTAGGAGTATGTATATAGTTGGGATAAAGACTAAGGGGGAGATGTGTAATGGGTTAACATCAGGAGCACCTGATACTGATGCAACTACTGATGTAACTATGATGCAATGGCACATGATGAAGAGACTGAGATTTGGTGAGAAGTAGAAGTTCAACCTTGTGTAGAGTACTGAGATGTATATAGATGTGATAGAGTTTCATCTAAGACCCCAATCACTACATGATTGGGTATTAATTCATCTCTGAAGATCCTATAGTTGTAATTTTTCATGAGTCTGTACAGGTCATTTATAAATCAGTCCATGGATTCCCCAGGATTTTGCCTCCTCATTAAATTTTGCTCGTTCAATTATCATTTTTTTTCAAACACTGAATGCCTGGAGAGCTTCCTTAACTGAGCTCAAAGAATAATTTCATCTGCTTTGGCCCCTACTTTGTAGAGTAAAGTATTGGCCTGTCCCTTCTGGTCCTCCTTATGTAAACCTGAAGCTGTTCTGTATCTGGAGAATTGCTTCCTCCAATGTCGCAGAGTTGAGCCTGTTGCAAGCATTTAATGCTTCAGAAAGGTTCTAGGAGTGGCAATGTAGACTTCATGCTCACCTTAAGCTCTGGTTCTGTTACTGTTTCAGTAGTTTGGCTTGTAGATTGTGACCTGTACTCACTGCTATCTAGATATCTGTGTGGCAGCTGGCATCTGCAGCACCCACAGTGCTCTTTTCTCAGGCGAGTCTTCAATCTTTTTTCTTCTTGTCCTTTTTGCAAGGATTTGTAGGCCTTTCAGGTTTGTAGTTTTCCCTTGACCCATATCATATCACTTCATAGGGTGAAATTTTATAATATTTGTGAGGATGATATCTGAGCAGAACATTGCATTGGGTTTGAGACCTTTAACAAAAAGTCAATGAAGAACAATAAAATTAAAATAAGATATCCTGTAGCATGAGGGAGACTGTGGCATAGTGGTATTTTCACTGGACTGGTTTTTCCAGAGACCCAAGGTAATGCTCTGGGGACTAGGATTCAAATCCCACCACAGCAGATGGTGAAATTTGAATTCAATAAAAATCTAGAATTCAAAGCCTCATGACGACCATGAAACCATTGCCGATTGTTGTAAAAACCCACCTGGTTCACTAATGTCCTTTAGGGAAGGAAATCTGCTATCCTTACCTGGTCTGGCCTACACGTGACTCAAAACCCACAGCAATGTGGTTGACTCTTAAATGCCCTCTGAAGAAAGGGCAATTTAGGGATGGGCAATAAATGCTGGCCTAGCCAGCGATGCACAAAAAAAATACACAGTTGAAAGGCATCTAGCCTCTGATGTGGGCTGCCAGGAGAGCAGTAGAGTTGCAGCAAATCCTTGGTCATTACAAAAAAGTTAACAGACTCAAATGGTCACTTTCAATACTGCCCATTGGTGTTCCTTAACAACTGGAGGTTCATGCCAATTGTTTTGAGTGTGAAGGCTGCTTTGGTTGGTACGTAACTGTTGTAGCTAGCTAATGGATGAGATATATATATTTGTTAATAGAGGACATTGCCCACAATGCTGAATTGGCTAAAGGTGCAGGAGGAGGGGGGGGGGTGTCACAATTCATGATGAGCCCATGCCCAATCCCGTTGAGGCAGGAAGCACACAAGCTTGTTGCTGCCTGCTGATCTGAATCATTGTATTGTTTAGCCAGAGGCAAGCTGTGCTGCTGGCTGGCTGAGCACTCAGCAGGGGCCCAGCAGCATGCATGGCTGGCACGTGACCCACCTAGCCTGCACCTCTTAAACACAGCCTGTGCCTCTTAAAGGAGAACTGCAATGATTGTGAGGAAGCTGCTGCTGACTGTCTCCAGAGGAATTTAATGTATGGATGTCATGAAAATATAATAACTTTCATAATATTATTGTGATTTATTGTAAAAGTGGGTTAATAGTGGGGTTTGGATTAGTTTCTCTGTGTATGTGTGTGTGTGGGGGAGATTTAATTGAATTGGAGACAGTTGGTCTGGAGGTTTTGAGTTATCAACAAGAAGCTAGGCTTGAAATGCTAAATACGTAAACATAGCTGAAGCTTTAGAATGCGAGGTGTAAGGAAAATTTGCATTTTTAGATAAATTAGAGCAGTTTGAATTTCAAAGAGACAGTAAGTGTTACACCTAGCCAGAAGAAGCCAAGCCAAACAGTGTGTTTATTTTTCCCAAAGGTTGTTGATAAAATTAGTACTATGAAAGATTTATATTACGAGAAAAGTAAAGTTGCAAAGGCATATTGGAACAATGGAATTTGCATTAAAAGGGAGAAACAAGTATAAAGGAGATGAAGCTGTGTAAGAGAAGACATTTTAAGATCTAACACAAGTGTGAAAAGTCTCCAGCCTCTGTGCATCAAGTTACTGTCTACAGGAACGGAAGCTGAGAAAATTCATTTTGAGTGCGACTGTCCAGGGTAATGTGTGGCTTTGCCTTGTTCTATTTAAATCTATTTGTTTTTACTGTTGCCTTTATGGAGGTGTAATTGGGAGTCAGGTTAATTAAGGGTTTTAGGAGTTATTATAGTAGCAAATTGTAGACCTATGTATGTGCTTGAAACCTTTTCCTTTGTTAATAAATGTTTAATTTAGTTTTCTAAAAACCTCTTAAGTCGCGGTAGTCTTATTACTTCTGAATTCAAGGCACGCATCTCAAAATAAAATACAATTTGCAAAGCAGTTGTGACCACGTGATCAAGTTTCCCTTGTGGATTGGATCCACCTGGCACACATCATCTGCCACATCATAACAATGGAGAAGCATTCCAGATGGAGCAATAGGGAAGAGAGAGGGGTTTGAGAATCTTGAATGTAGGCCTTAGCCCAGGAGGTTGACAGGAAGAGAGAGGCCAACACATGGGTGGTCAAGGTCAGTGAATGCATTTTCACATCACATCTCCTACTCACCACATCACACTGCTCATTGCACCACAGTCCCACCACTCAACCGCCAGCAGTCCCTGACACTCAGGACACACACCTAAAACCCAGATTCGCCACCTCACCCTCACAACCCTTCCAATGCTACCAACCTTACACCAACTTCTCGCTGTCTCCACACACCGCCAGCTATTCTGTTGTGAATGGAACATCATCCAAACAGTGTGGCGCACTCACTGACATTTTACCCTCCCTCTTGCAGGACGAGATGGCCTTAACAGGAAGGAGCAGAACAGAATTGGAGGAGGACAGGCACACCTGCATCCCCTTAGTCTGCTAGTGGAGCCTGTGCTCCACATCACAGCTGTGACAGACCCTGGTGTAGAGTCAGGCTCTGGATGTAGTGAGTCAGAGGGTGATGTTCTGCTACAGGGACTCGGAAGAGGACTTTGATGGGGTCCCTATAGGATAACGCTGATGAACATGCACACCAAGATACTTGGTGCATTGGCAAGCCCATCAGACAGCCTGTTGTCACTAGACAGGAGCATGGAGTCTGGCTCCAACCTGGCATAGGGCTTTTCAGAGTCCACCCTTTCCAGCTTGGAAGTGGTGGTCAACTCCATGACAGCATTTCTGGATCCAGCTATGATGCAGTATCTGGTAGCTGCTGTCTCAGCTTCTATTGCAGCACAGGCAGAGGTCACTCAATGTTTGAGTGCTGCAGTGGAGCTTAGACAGTGTTTATGAGATGAATGCTTCCTGTTATGTAAACTCAGGCTGCTGCCATCTTGCCTGCAGATCGCAGTGTTCAAAGAAGCTTGCAGGCTCTTGCAGCAGTCCAGCAATTTGTACCCCAGCAGATCACTAGGATCACTGTCCTGGGGAGTGTCAGTGGCTCCGTGGAGTACAAACATGTTGTTGTCTCCCAGGATGACAGCATTCATGCTGCCACCACTAGCACTCTACCAGTGCCCTTACTGTTGCCTGTCAGCCACCCATACTGAGGCGGTGCAGCCCAAAGCTTGGCCCTCAAAGGTGACTTTTATTTCATGATTTTGGCCAAGAGGGCACTGTGATGAGACAAGGCAGAAGGATTGAAAGGTAAGGAATTTTGGAGCAGTGATGCTGAGGGGTTGATTTCCGGCAAGGATTGCTCGGGATGAATGGCCTATTTCTGTGTGGTATATCCTATGTAATCCTAAGGAAACCGTAGTCTCAGCTGGCTTTAATGATCAGCCCGTTCAGAATGAGAGGTCCCAGATGGCTTCCCCCTACTTTCTTCATCTTCCTCCTCCTCCTCCTCCTCCCTCTGTGTAAAGCTTCCCCCCTCTGCAGTCTCAGCTCCATCTCCCTGTGGTGTTGCAGACCAAGAGAGACTGTAACTACAGCCTCTATAACTGCAGCAGGATTTCTGTGGGCAGGTCGCTAACTTCTCAAACCTCCCCATCAAGAGGCAGCAACATTCCCTTCAGAATCCAACAAAGTCACTGAATGTACTTCCATAAACTTTGCAAGAGGAAAAGTAAGTTGAAAATACCTCAAGCAGCAATTTGGACAGCTGGCCCTTTAAATAACCTAGTAGGCGAGCCTCCCCCTTTTGCAGCTGAACACATGTTCAGCTGTGATTGACTGGGAAAGGGCATCAACTGAACCTACATCGTCCAAGTTTACAGCACGTTTGCTGCTTGAGAGAATGTTTGGCATCACAATCTGTCGACTGTCAATACTTCCAGTGTACATAAAGAATGCCCATGCTAGCACCTTCTCAGCATAGGGCGGTGGGCAGGCTGCACCTCAAATGGCCAGAAGCATGCATCTGCTATTTTGAAGGCCTTCAGCTTCTGCATCGCTGGCTCCTCTGCCCCAGCTGCCCTGAAGGTCTCCGCTTTGGCTCCCAGCAATCAGTTGAGTTGTGAGAGTGGCTCACACAGATTTATCTTCCTGGTATTTCTGTCTCCATGGGGAAACACCTGGCCTCTCCCTAACAGGTCAGTCTGAACTAGAACTCACCATTAAAAGGTGAAGTCCACAACAAATTAGTCTAGGGCACTGGAGCAAGTATACACAAAAGCATTCATTTTGACAGGATTTTATATCATTTATAATATTGAGTTGAAAGACATGGTCCTTATAGCCTGGTAGATAGAGTCAGGAAGTCATTAGATATACATTGGGGGCTATTTTGCTGGAAGGGTGAAAACAGGCATGAAGTGGCTGCTATGCTAATAAGACATGCTTGCTTGAAAGACTGGTTTTCATATGCAGTTTTGGACCTAACTGCTGTTTACCATAATTTGAATTTGCCTGGGGGAACTAAAATAAATAGTTGTAGGTTTAGCTCTCAAAGCTCTGGCTAAAAGCAAATTTTGTGGAGCAGTATACGTTGGTTCATCGCATCCACTACCACTGAAGGTGTGGAGTACACTGGCTGAAACACATCTGCCTGTTTCAAGATGGCTTAGGGGTCCAGGGAGAAGGCTCACGGATGCAGCATTGGAGACTCTAGCGGAGGAGGAGGGCTGTTCCATACCCACAATGGGCATGGTGTCCACCTTGCCCTCGTGTCCCTCTTTCCTGCAGTGGTTGGTGCTTCTCTATCTGGCACCATGTCCTCTCCAATCCCTCTTCTAGACCTAGGGGGAACCTAGCAAGATGCCCGTGAACAAGTATTCCGTTTCTCCTGGTGACTCCTATAAGGGAAAACAGCACAAATACTTACTCTTTAGTTGATGTCCTCAGAATTTTCAAAATAAATGTTGATAGAGTGTTGCTGAAGTCCTCACTAACTGTCCCAAAAGTCTCCCATGTATTTCAAGCCACCTCTTCGAAGAAGCAAGTGGACAGGGAGAGCTGAGCATGACTTTAAGTAACACACAGCAAAAATTGTTTACTCTTACTCATCTGATTGCTGTAAGGAGAGGGTTAGCCACCAATATGCTGTGCAGCCTCTTTAATTGACTATCAGCTCCTTAACGATCCTCAAGCAGCCATTTCTAGTTTGTGCTTCAACTCCTTTAACAAGATGGCATCTTGTGCTAAATGTGGCCTAAACTCATATGCCAGCTAAACTGGCTTTTGCAGAACTAGACCCCAGCTTGGCCCTTTTGAGGGTCTTTAGTGCTTAAAGTATCTAGGGGAAATCGCCCTTTTATCTTTTATACTGTAGTTCAACGAATGCAGACTGAAAATTCAGCTTCTGTTTAAATCCATTATATTTACTTTTGTTAACTGAATCCTTTTAGGTGATTATTTTTAAGATACTGCATTTTATTATATCTACATCTCAAAGTACAGTTCATCACAGTTATGTCATGTTTATATTGTTCAGGTAGGAAATTGTTTTACTTTCTCATAAAACAACACACTTGACAATGGCAACAGGGGGTACATTGTAGAGTATTTGACTAGTTCAATGCTTAACAACAATGTAGCTGTTCTTTACACACTAATGCTATTATTGTATATGTTAGCTTTAAACAAATTGTCTTCGATACATATGTGCAGCAAACAGGAAAAACTCTTAACAGGAACTGACTGGGTTATATTTAGGTGACGTTAATGTCCTACAGTGGTTGCTGAAAACCCAGCATTATTTTATTAAAAGTTCCACCTGAAAACATTGTCAGTGATATAACTTCATTTTCTACACCTATTTATAATGTGTTCTTTTCCCAACATAAAAATATTTACTCAATGCAACTTGCAAGTTCAAGTGCAGAAACTCATTCTTATATATCTAGTGTTTCCATTGTTTATTTTTAAGTTGAGCCCCTACTGCTGTCTGTCATTGAGAGGCGTATTCCACCGACACTGGCTGAGAGAGTTGGGTGCCTGAGTTCAAAGGACACGCCTGTTTTCTGCACGTTGTAGCTGTAACAGGAAGCAGCTATTATTGAACTTGTCAATTCGAGAGTGGTGTCATTGAGCAACCCAGGGAAAGACTTGCAGCTGAAATTTACCAAGCACTTTGTAGTAGCTTTTATTGTTTGGGTTTATAGCCAGTTCTTCATTGGCTGTGGAGCCCATAATTTGACAACAAAATCTGATGATTTGAAAAGGCACCTGATTCATTTTTTCTGGAGTGGGGAAAAATACAGAGCCACTTGAAGTACTTTTGCTCTGTGAAACCTCTGTCTTGAAAATTAAGGTGGTAAAAATCTCACAAGTGCTAACAGATGAGCTTCATTTACAATGTACCAGACCAGCAGGTCGACTCAGAAGAATTTGACTTTTCGGCACTTTTTGATAATAGTCACGATGAAGACGTGGCCACAAAAGGTTTGTAAGCAATATTCATCTTTTGTCATTTTTTTAAAAAAGCATAATCTTTAAAGAGTTACGTTTCGCGCTGTCAGATATTAGAAGACTGTAACAGTAACATGAGGCACGTGTGTATCTGACCTGCTTGTTTAAGAAGGGTTTTAAAAATCAATTGTAGACTTGTAAAAAAAAGGTTTCTTTTAATTTTTCACAAAGAAACTTGGGGAGTACAGACTTTGATTAGCGGTAATTAGACTATCAGGTGTTTAATCATAATAAGAAACCCAACTAACCTAAAAACATAGTGCAGTTGATCACATCTTATTTATGTCAAGTAGCTCTCAAATAAAGTAAATCAATTCTAGCTAAGTATTACGCTGAGTAAAAATGGCGCTAGAATGTGGATGTGTGACTGTGCTCGCAATACACTAAAGTAGTCATGTATTATCATTATTGATGCAACATTTCTTTCAAAATGTGCTGTCTTGATTAGCATAGTTCCTCACTGATGGATACAGGCTGTACAGCAATGGTAGCTGAGTTTCATAATGGACAGCCACATTGGTTTTTACTTCTGGGAACATTTCAGTTAAAACCCCAAGTTTGAGATTGAAGGTTGCCACGTGGTTATTGTCTCTTAGGTTTGCTTATTTCATCGGCTGCCTGTTGAAGACTGTTCTGAGTAGAAGCAAATTTGAAACATAAACTTGGTCAATTGAACAGTTTTAGCATTGAAATGCTATTTGCAGAATGGGATTGTTCATGGTTGAGTGATATTAGATTCACACATTGTAGAGTTTTTTGTGTTGTCATCAGGCCAGGGAAGAGTGCTTTTCATGAAGGTTATTTGCTGCCCTCAGGAAAGTTGGTGAGAGTAAGTGCATGGCCCATTAATAGAGGGTATAATGAGCTGTCTATCCATTTTGTGCTCAATACTTCATACAGTTAAATTTGTATTAAGCAGGTATGAAGGTAGGTAGTGGAGCCCGCTCTTTCATAACTGCCTCACACTTTCAACAACGCATATATTTTCTGCAACCAACTGTCATTATGAAACACACCCATGGAAGATATTACTGGGATGTGGTAAAATAACTTTTGGAAAAAAGGGAAAGTGAAGTTTAAAATAAATGACAGCACAATTGCTGATTTATGTAAATCTGAAATCCTGCATGTGAACCCCTGTACTTAACTTTAAAGAGTTAAAGAGCAGATGGATTTCCATTCAAACGTGAACTATTAGAAACAACATTTCATGTGTAGATATTATTACATTGACTCTACACAGGATATTTTGTTTATTTGTAACTGACAAAAATATAAAATCAGAACTAACATTAGTTATCAAGACAAAATGTGCGATTGCTAGCTGTAAAACTAATGGAAGTGATTATAAATCTATGGGACACCAAACTTTTCCTTATTTTGTTGCCTGGTAGCATTTAAATAGAAATGAATACCCCATGTAATATAATTTGGAAAAATATGTCTCTCCTGCCCTCCAAGATGCTTCCCCTGTCCGCAACACTGATCATGCTGAGTTACAATACCCTGGGTGCTAGCCATATCGACCCTAGGTGGTCATTGTTAATGTGAGCTAAGATATTGAACATTGGCAGTATATTTGACTGTATGGGTATTACACTCAATTCTGTCTATAGCCAATGCCATGTGCATGCACAGTCCAGGTGAGGCCAACTTTATCCTTCCTACCTGTCTTCAGGCAGACTAAGATTAACAAACTTAACATAGGCCAGTGATTGAAATTGGAACCTTCCTAGTTTCTATACAGCACAGTTTTACATTTGTCTGCACCTGAACACCTGTCTGCTTCCAGCAGGAATCTCTGTATAGAGATTAGATGCGGATTCCCCCCCTCCCTAACTCAGGAGTGTTAGTTTTTTAAATTTGTTTTTGGGTTGTGAGCATCACTGGCAAGGCTGGTATTTGTTGCCCATCCCTAATTGCACATGATAATGTGGTGGTGGAGCCACCTTCTGGAACCACTGCAGCCTCTGTAGTGTAGGTGCACCCACAGTGCTGTTAGGATGGGAGTTCCAGGTTTTTGTGACCCAGTGGCAGTGAAGGAATAATAATATAGTTCCAGGTCAGAATGGTGTGTGGCTTGGAGTACCAGTTGTTGTGCCTTTATCACTACCTTAGCTGAAATCAGCTAACAGAAATGGGCAAGTGACCTGTGACCTCTTTGCTCTGTGTGGTGCAGTAGCACACTGCATAAGCTTAACATTTTAAACATCTTTTATTTAGGATTTTGTTGTGCATGCTTTTAAAAAAAAAGAAACATGAATGATTACATTTTTGAAGGATACAGTAACAGCTGTATTTTATAACATCAACAGTGCATAAGATGTGTATAAAGCATTCAAAGTAATCACACACAAAAGAAACAGAAGGGCAAATACTGTAGAATAAGATGGCATCTGATCTGGATATTCTTTTCCAGTTTTATTTCTTATTTCCCATTTATTTTAGTTGCTTTAAATAATATTTTCATATACTGGAAAGTCTTTGCATTGATCATCAAAAATATGGTATTATGTTTTTAATCTTATTTGGACTAATGATAGGCATAAGTTACCTCAGCAGCTCAAAGGCAAAAACATAGAGGCTCAAATTTACGGTCAGCAGTGAAGCATTGATACTTGCTGCTGACCTGGAAGGAGACTGTCCACAAAGATCTAGTGATCCCTGTGGTGTGGATTTCACTTTGTTTGATGTTAATTTGAATCTGGCGCCAAGTCAAGGAGATTTCCAAACATCCTGCAACAGTGATGTCATCAGTTAGGGTAAGCAACCAATCACATTGAAGAATTCTCATAGTTAGCAAGCCAGGAAGTAAAATACATCAATTATCTTTCACTCCTTATGGGCAGAATCTTTGAGGTGGGGCCTGCTCGCCGAGGTGTAAAATGATGTGCGGTGATGTCGGGCGTGTGTCCCGACGTCACCGCTGGTCATTCAGATTTTCAGTTCGGCGGGCGCACACCCAGGTCAGCTGCGTGCCCGCCGATCTGTCAAAGGCCTATTAAGGCCAGTTATCTATCAATTAAAGCAATAAACTGAGCTGCCCACCAAACTTAAGGCAGCCTTCTCATTTTTCATAGAACCTCATCCACTGGCGGGATGAGGTTTCATGAAGGTTTTTCAAGTCTTGTAAAACATTTTAATAAAATTAACAGACATGTTCCAGCTCATGTGACAGTTTCACATGAGGGGATATGTCTTAAATTTTTTTTTTCACCTTTATTAATTTTTTTTCAACTTAAACTAATCTCCTTGAGGCAGCTCTGTGCCTCAGGGAGACTTCTGTGCTCTGTCGTGCACATACGCGAAAGAGCACAGGCCCAGACTCAGGCAACCCCTCCCCCGTCCGTACAGGGAGCGCTCAGCGCTTCTGGGCACGTGTCATGCTGGGCGGGCCTTAATTGGCCCGCCCACGTAAAATGGCGGCGCCCAGCCGATTGCAGGTGCCGATCGGCTGCGTGCACGCCCGCGCCCAGTCCCCCGCAAACCCTCGACGGGGAGAGAATTCTCCCCTATGAAATTTACAGAGAGGGAAGTAAGGATTGGGAAGTACACATGAGAAGCTGAAATATCACAATCTAACATTAAAAATTGTCAGCCCAGATCTTCTGGTCTCTGGATCGTCGATCCCCTAGAAATCACAATGCACTGACTCCATGGGAATTGCCTGGGAAGTTTGAACTTCAAATGGGCAATTCCCCAGCTCCCTGGGGCCCTGGGAAAAAGTTTCCAACTCTGAGTTTGAGTTGGAGGCTTCAGATGGTTCCGGCGTACTTACCTGAATAGTCACCTTATTAGAATAGACTCCTCCCCAACCCCGACCTCATCACCTTGCTCCCGGCACCCCCACCACTGCCAACCTGACTTGACTAGCTCCCACCCCCCAACGCCTCCCTGACTCCCCCCCGATCTCCTGAATCCCCCCGAGCCCAATCTGACCTAACCTCACCACCCTACCCAGTTTCCACCTACCCCCTTACCCACTTATCCCACTCACCCAGCCCCCTTACCTACCTACACAGTCACTCATTCACTCACCGATACACTCATACACTAACACACCGAAGAGCTGAAACAGCTTTTCAATGTGTTATTGAACACTTAGGAGAATATGGCAGCTAGAGCCTTAAAAGTGGAGCGTAGCTTGGTTTTCCTGGATGGTCCAGTGCTACAAGGAAGCAGACAGATTGAAGATATGCTCCACATTTCTGCAGAAGCCAGGGTCAAAAGTCCCGGCCAGAAAAGTGGAGCTCCTGTGAGGCGCAGAAAAGTAGGAGTGGAATGGCAATCCAATGTGATTGCTGCTCCTCAGAAGATTCAGGCCATGTTATTAAATTATTGAATTTTTCTATTATAATGGAGATATTTGACATTCCATAAATATAAAATTAGTTCTTCAGGACAAGGAGGCTGTTCAGTAGTAGTTATGACATAGTATACCATTAACAGCACAGTAGCACCTTTTTAAGAAGGCATAACCTTTTCAGGAATTGGTAACAGAGGAAAAAATGGGAAAGTTCTCAGATCAGTGATTTCTAAAGTCTGTCATCTGTGGGGACTTCAACAATGCACTCCGTGGTGGAGCAGACAATTGCTGGGAGAAACTTCTAGATTTCTGCATTGAACCGTTCATGTAGACAAGTTCCTGTCAGTTTCACAGCTGTAATAATGGAGAATGCTGATAGTTTCACTTTGTTACAACCACACAATCTGGGCCATCATTTCAATATAAGGGTGGTTAACTCCCTTCCTTATGAACTTTTCTTTCAGCTCCACTTATGTTTTCAGAGTCCGAGTAGCGCCACTTTTTTTTTAAGGTCCGTTTTCAGATCAGGTTTTGTTCACATCTTCCAAATTACTGACTCAGGCCTGAGAATAGCAGGGTGCTATCTGACAGTTTGAAAAATATGGTTGCCACTATTAAAGCAATAACATGGTGTTCCTTTCTTTCAGAGGCAGAAAATGTTGCTGCTTCTCACAAAGGCATTGTTCCTCCTTCTGGGATTGGTTATCCAACTATGGATGTCTCCCACTATGGATCTCAGTCATGTAGCTCCATGGCATCTGCAGTACTAGTTGGAGAACACATGAGTGGATACGGCCAAGTGGATAACAGAGATTTCAAAAACTACCTGGAAGCTGCAAAGCCCCCTGTGTCATCTGGAGTAGAAAGCCCAAGAATCGAGATCACACCATCACCTGGACTGTTTCATGCAGTCAGCTGCGGAGAGCAAACATATCATTCTCCCACTGCAGTTCCTCGAGTTACTTTGCCTGTGCCAGGCTCAGAAAGCATTGTATACAGAGACCCACTCAGTCCAGCCAGTAGTGGCTCATCCACAAGTTGGCATTCCTTTGTGTCTCATGAGTCGAGCTGTTCCCATTATGGAATGTCCCCTCAGACATCTCCACTAACATCGCCATGTGTCTCACCAAAGAATGGCTCCGAAGAATATCAAGGTCAGGGTGCTCACCATTCTCCAAGAACATCTCCTGTCAACTCGCCATCAACTCACACTGAAAATTGGCAGGGTGCAAGGTCACCATCCCCAACCCCCCGACCTTCCTCGAGGTCATCATCACCTTGTGGAAAGAGGAGGTATTCCTGCGACCGCTCAAGAACTCCTTCTCCACAGGCTTCGCCAAGAGTTATTTCAAGAGATGAACCTAATTTTCACCAATTTTCAAATTCTGCAAGTCTTGCTGATGCTATGAGCACTCTCACCACAGATTCCAACAATGACTTAGGTGAAATGCTTCCAATAAAAGCCCGGATCATGGATCATACACCACCATCCTCCCTTAAAACTGACATGTGTAAAGGTGAAAAACTTGCTAGCCTTTCCACACTGAATTTTGCCGAGTTTTCAGGGCCGTGTCAGGATGTGAAGAAAGATGTCTATGGTATTGACCCATTTTTTCTGATGCCCCCTCATCCATTTCATTGGACAAAACCCAAACCATCCTGCAGGTAAGTTATATTTTATATTCCATCCCGACTTCAAAAACTAAACAGAAAGGGTTATGTCATTTGGATTGTAACTAAAGTCCTAACAACTGTGTAGGATTTCTATTGATCTTTTATTGCAATTATAGTAGAAGATTCCTTAAGTGCATATATCAATTCAATTAGCGAATGTGACAAAAATTAAAAGCTTTATTGACAGTATTTCTTGAATCATGACAAATTGAAGAATATTTAAAAATGGAGGTGAGGGGCAGGTAATTATCATTTAGAGATGGATATCCAGATGGACTAATGAAAGGATGGACTTACTAAATTGTTATCTTTAACTAGTCTGTACCAGTGAGTAATAGATACAATAACAGTGCTAACTCACTTGATCTCATGCGGACCTTTACCGTTACAGTGAACTGATCATGTCAGTGAGTCTACAACAACTTATCTGGCAGTGCCAGGTGATGGCAACATGTCAGTGAGCCTTAATGTAAAGCTCCAGTCAGTTCAGTCTGTTCATTTTTAAAATCCCAACCTTGATATATACTAGATCCATCTGGATATAGTAGCAGGATCGTTAGTCCACTGTTACTGGCGCATAATCATTATATTTTATTTTGTTGATTTTTGGTGGTTAAATGCTAAAATTGTGTTAATTCTGCAAAAAAAGTCAATCAAATAAAACATTGTAATTTAAAATAAAATATCACTGGAAAAGTCACAATTCTTAGTGAACATTGTAACAAACAGTTTATCGCTAGATTATTAGATAATCTTTTGATTCCATTTTACACTTCTTTAACTCACCACATAAAAAATAATTGAACAGAACTTGGCTTATGATCACCAAGAGCTAACACTTTAATTGACCAATCATTGCAGGTATCCTGTGTGCTGGGAACAGCCTGTATTGTGCTTAAAGAACGAGCTCATAGTGAGGCTCATTTACTGCAAATCCAGACTAGACATGACTTCAGTGCTCCATTATAACAAGGACAAAACTTGACTAGCAATAAAAATAGAAAATGCTGGAAGTATTCAGTAGGTCTGGCAGCATCTGTGGGGAGAGAGACAGATTTATCTCCGAGCTGTGACGAGAGGTCCTTGACCTGAAACATTTAAGGGCCGAATTTTTCCAACGGAGGTGGGAATTAGGAAGTGGCGCCTAATAACGTTTGAAATGGGGTTGCCGTCCAATTAGTGACCGGGATGGGAGGGGGGATTGTAGGCTTGTGGGGGGGGGGGGGGGGGGGGGGTGGGGGGGGGGGGGGTTGCGGCGGTAGAAATGGAGGCGGGACACCAAGAAAGTGGGCCACATTTTGGCCTGAATCATCAGCCGTTGCTGTGGCTCCCATTTATGAGTGGCCTTGAAAACATGAAAGGATCTTCACCTTCGAAGTGGCCCCAGGACAAATGGAGAGCTGGGACCAGGAATAGGTTGATTATTAAAATTTCGTTGCTGTTAGATAGTTTTACTTGATGGAAAAAGTGAAAGTTTGTAAAAAAATAATAATTCAATGCTGCCACCCCTGTGTCCTCCAGGCTGCAGCTAGTCAGCTTCAGAGAGCTCCTAACGACTGCCTGTCACCATGAAAACCTTGGGAAGTCAGAAGGCAAGCTCTTAACAAGCTCCCTAATGACATGCCCAATTAACAAGGTGGGCAACTTCACTTTTCTGCCCACTCCCTATTGTCCCCCCCCAGTCCTCGGGAAAGTCAGCAGCATCATGACCAGAGGTGGCAGACCAACGTGCAGGCTGCCAGAGCCACTTTTGTTTTTAGTCATCCTGCCTCTCTCCCACCCCGGGAATATCTGGCCATAACGATGTTTTCCTCTCTACAGATGCTACCAGTCCTGCTGAATATTTCCCACATTTCCTGTTTTTATTTCAGACTTCCAGCACCTACAGTATTTTGCTTTTGTTTCAGTTATCAAAAAGGTTGACAAGAAATTACAACAACAACGTATATTTATATAGCGCCTTTAATATAATGAAATGTCCCAAAGTGCTTCAAGGAGCGTTGTGAAAAAAAAGTGTGATATCAAGCCACATAAGATGTTAGGTCAGATGACCAAAATCTTGGTAAAAGACAGATGTTTTAAGGAATATCTTAAAGAAAAAAAGTGAGGTAGAGAGGCTAAGCGAGGCAGGGAGGGTAGGGTATTCCAGAGCTTGGGGCCTAGGCAATCGAAGGCAAGGCCACCAATAATGGAGCAATTATGATTGGAAATGCACAAGAGACCAGAATTAGAGGAACACAGGAGATATCTTGGAGGGTTGTGGGTTTGGAGGAGATTATAGCAGTAGGGAGGGGCATGGCCATGGAGGGCTTTGGAAAAAAAAAAGAGAACTTTAAAGTCAAGGTGTTGTTTGACCAGGAGCCAATGTAGGTCAGCAAGCACACAGATGATAAGGGAATGGAACTTGCTGCAAGATAAGACACAGGCATATTTTTGGGTGACCTCAAGTTTACAAATGGCAGAAGGTGGGAGACCACCAGGACTACATTAAAATAGTCGAGTCTAGAGTTAACGAAGGCATGAGTGAGGGTTTCAGCAGCAGATGAGCTAAGACAGGGGTGAAGTCGAGTGATGTTATATAGGTGGAAATAGGCAGTCTTAGTGATGGCACAAGTATATCTAGAGATCAAATGTGACACCAAGGTTGCCTGGATTAATCTCAAACAGTTGCCAGCTAGGGAGAGGGATGGAGTCAGTAGCTAGGGAATGGAGTTGAGTAGGGGCCAAAAGTGGGGGCTTCAGTCTTCCCAATATTTAATTGGAGGACATTTCTATGCATCCAGCATTGGATGTCAGATAAGCAGTGTTGTTTAGCAACAGTGGAAGAGTTGAGAGAGGTGGTGGTGAGGTAGAATTAGGTGTTGTCAGTGTACATGTGAAAACTAGCACTCTGCCTTCGGATGATGTCATCAAGGGGCATTAAGTAGATGAAAAATAGGGAAGCCAAGGATAGATCCTTGGGGGACACTAGAGCAGGAGGAGCTGTTGTAAGTGATTCTCTGGCTACAATTAGAAAGTTAAGAATGGAACCAGGTGAGAGCAGTCCCACCAAGCTGGATGACATTGGAGAGCTGTTTGAAGAGCTTGGTGCAGTCAACCATGTCAAAGGCTGCAGATAGGACGAGGAGAGAAAGTTTACCTTTCTTACAGTCATAGAGGATGTCATTTGTGACTTTGATAAGAGCCATTTCGTACTGTGGCAAGGGTGAAAACATGATTAGAGGGATTCAAACGTGGATTTCAGGGAAAGATGAGAACGAGTTTGGGAGTTGACAGCACGTTCAAGGACTTTGTAGAGGAAAAGGAGATTGGAGAAGGAATGGCATTTTGCGAAGACACAGGGCTTAAAGGTTGTTTTTTTTGCAGAGAGGGGTGATGGCTGCAGATTTAACCGAGAAAGGGACGACATCTGAAGAGAGAGAACCTTTTGCAATATTGGCTAAAGTGGGGACCAGGAAGGAAAGTTGGGTGATCAGCAGATTAGTGGGAACAGGATCGAGGGAATAAGAAGTTGTTGTAATGAATATGATGAGCTCCGAGAGGACAAGAAACAAAATAGCTAATAAAGGCTTTAGTTTTGCAAAGGTATTTAGATTGCACAATTAACTGAATGTTACAAATCATCTATTATTTGCAAAGACTTGAATCTCCATGAGATAGCTTAGAGATTCAAAAGGAATATGTGGCCCTTTCAGGATTCAGTATTGCTCAGGTTTTTTTGAAATGCTGGTTTTATAATTTAAGAATTTTCTCAGAGGGAAGAACGGATAGAGTACAGAACCATTGAAGCTATTTTTAAAGTGTTTCCACCATGTGGCAACCTATTATGCAGCATTTTTCTTTCTGTTGCTTCTGCTGACTTGGTAATTTTTTTTGTAAAATACAAAGTAATTCGGTTACCAAGCTTGTTGGTCTTCACCTTCAATGGCTGGTCCTACCACAGCATTTAAAAGTTTTTGAAAACTTCTGAATTTTCCAATTCAGAATGTCATCTGCAAATTGTTAATCACTTTTGTCTCTTGCCTTCCCCACCCACTCATATTAAAGGAGATGAAGGCAAACAATAACCGTACTCATAGTATTTGCATCAGTGTCCATTTATTTAAATTGTGGAAATGCACAAAGTTCATGAGAGTGTTAAGATGGCATAGATGTACGTTTCCAGTGAGAAATACACAACCCACGCTGGTTATATGTGTTGCATTTTATTTGAAGACTCATCAAAAATACCCATGCCGTTGTGTTAGAGGACTGCAAACATTGGCATTATGGGACTGCAACATTTGTCAGTTGTGGCTCAGTGGTTGCACTCTCGCCTTTGAGTCAGGCCATAGGTTCAAGTCCCAAACCAGAGACTTGAACACATAAACATGGCTGACACTGCAGTGCAGTACTGAGGGAGTGCTGCACTATTGAAGGAACCATCTTTCAGATGAGACATTAAATCTAGGCTCTGTCTGCCCTCGCGGGTGGATCCAATGGCACCAAAAGAAAAAATGCTGGAAAAACTCAGCAGGTCTGACAGCATCTGTGGAGAGAAAGACAGAGTTAACGTTTCGAGTCCATATGACTCAGCTCTGAAGGAGAGTCATGCGCACTCGAAACGTTATCTCTGTCTCTCTCTCCACAGATGCTGTCAGACCTGCTGAGTTTTTCCCGCATTTTTTGTTTTTGTTTCAGATTTCCAGCATCCGCGGTATTTTGCTTTTATCCAATGGCACAATTTGTTGAAAGGTGAGGGAAGTCTTCTGGCCAAGTTTATTCCTCAATCAACACCTAGGAAAGAATTTTCCCCCCCATTGGGGGGGTTGTGCGGGGGCGGGCACGGACCCGATCGGTGCCCCCGATCGGGTCCGCGCTGCCCTTTTACGTGGGCGGGCTAATTAAGGCCCGCCCAGTGTGGCGTGCGCCTGGAAGCGCTGTGCCTTAGGGAGATAAGTTTTAAAAATTTTAATAAAGAAAAAAATTGAAGATATGTCCCCTCACGTGACAGTGTCACATGAGCTGGGATATGTCAATGAACTTTAATGGAAAAATTTATTTAATCTATAAACCCTTCATGAAACCTCATCCTGCCCGTGGATGAGATTTCATGAAAAATGCGAAGGCCGCCTGGGCTCTTTGCCTGCCCACCCACCTTAAGGTTGGACAGGCAGCTTTCTCAATAGGGCTAATTAGTTAATTAATGAACTTAACAGGCCTTTGACAGTTCAGTGGGCGCGCAGCTGACTCGGCTGTGAGCCCGCTGAACTGAAAATCTAAATGACGTGCGATGATGTTGGGACGCATGTCCGACGTCACCCCGCGTCATTTTACGCCTCAGCGAGCGGGCCCCGCCTCCGCCCGCTGAGCCGAAAATTCTCCCCCTAAAATAGTTTTATCTGGTCGTATATATCATTGCTGTTTGTGGGAGCTTTTTGTGCATAAATTGGTTGCTGTGTTTCCCACATTTCCTATACTGGTTAGGCCTCAGCTGGAGTAATTCTGTTCAATTTTGGATACCATACTTTAGCAAGAATGTCAAGACATTAGAGAGGATGCAGAGGAGATTCACTCAAATGTTACCAGGGATAAGGGACTTCAATTATGCAGAGGGACTGGGGAAGGTGAGCTTGATCTCCTTTGAGCAGCGTGGATAAAGAAGAGATTTTGTAAGGTTTTGATAGAGTAAATGACAGATAAATGGTGTCAGTAATCAGAGGAAACAGATTTAGGATGATTGGCAAAAGAAGATGACATAAAGGAAAACATTTTATGCAGTGAGTTGTTATGATCTGGAATGCACTGCCTGAAAGGATGGTGGAAGTAGACTCAGTAGTAACTTTCAAAAGAGAATTGGATAAATGTTTGAAGGGAAAAAAATTACATGGCTATGGGGAAAGAGCGGAGGAGTGGGACTAATTGGATAGTTTTAACAAAGAACCAGCTCAGGCACAATAGGATCCTTCTGTTCTGTATCATTCAAGATTCTATGATTAAAACAATGACTACATTTCAGAAGTATTTCATTGTACGTAAAGTATTTTGGGACGTCCTGATTCTATAATTAATAATTCTATAAAGAAAGGCATTCTATAAAAGTTGCATAAAAATTAAAATTGTTTCACATTCTATTATTGCAAACTTATCACTACAAATACAGCACTTGTGTTTGGACTCCAGGGGCAGAAATTTTCGCTCGGCCGGCGGGCGCACGCCTGACCCACTCAAGCGTGAAATGACACGCCTTGACGTTGGCCACAGTCACGCGATAGTTCGGTCGGTGGGCGCACGCCTGACCCACTCAAGCGTGAAATGACATGCCTTGACGTCGGCCACAGTCACGCGATAGTTCGGTCGGTGGGCGCACGCGGAGCCGGCAGTGTGCCTGCTGACAATTGAAAGGCCTGTTAAGTCCATTAAATAATCAATTAACCCTAAATTTTTCACTGCCCGTCCAACCTAATGGTTGATGGGCAGGCGAAAAGGCCGTGCGGCCTTTGCAATTTTTTTTGAAACCTCATCCACGGGCGGGATAAGATTTTCAAAAGAAAATAAAAATAAAAGTTTTACAATTGAATCAATAACATGTCCCCGCTCATGTGGCGGAGTCACATGAGGGGACATGTTTTATTACATTTTTATTTTCTTTATTTGTTTTTTTTAAACAACGCTTCATCTCCCTGAGACTGCTCTGTGCCTGAGGGAGATAGTGAAGCGCTCGCTCGTGCGCATGCGCGAAGTCCGCGCTCGGCCCGCTCACCTTCCTCCCCCTGCCTGCACAGGCAGCGCTGAGTGCTGCCGCTTGTGTTTCACGCTGGGTGGGCCTTAATTGGCCTGCCGACGTGAAATCATGGTCCGGTGCCGATCGCGGGTAGCGGGCGGCTTCCCGACCTCCCCCGCTGAGCCCGTCCGCCAAGGACAAAATTCTGTCCCAGAAGTTTGAGTACCACATATTAATAAGAATGAAATTCATCTACATGTGTGGAAATATTAAGAAGTGACCCACATCCACATCCTCACAATGAAGCTTAATCACTTTAAACCTTAAAGGTAACATCAACACTGATTGTGTTCATTATTCACACACATCCCTAAATCTTCTGCCGAAGCCCTAAGATTCCATTGCAGATCTTGGCACAAAGCTCGACAGTATATTCCATTCATAAAATTAGGGATGAGAATGGGTGGATTTTCTTTTTTGGTAACAATGGTCAAACTATTGCACCGAAACACTCTTTTCCTTTAGGTCCATAGTTTTGTTACTGCACGTAATCTTTAAAAAAAATCAGAATATATTTCAAACTGAAACCAAATTACTCCATAGTGTAAAGGTCAGCATGTATCCTAAGTGTGCACCATTTCTGTTTATTGGACAGGATCAAAGTTAAGATATTTCTAAAGCACAACATAACTTCATTAATTAAAAAAGAAACAAATGGAAAATCAGGACCTGGTATTGGTTGAAGAATATCTCTCAAGATTTTTTTGCTAGTGAGTCAAATTGTGAAATAGATGGGGAAGTGAATTTGAAAAGTGAAATTATGGAATATAAAACAGGAAGCATTCCAACAAAAACACTTGTTTTAAAGTGATGTGCAAATGCATACAATGCATAGAAGATGGGAAATATTTTAACATCAAATCACAGTTCCTCCAGAATATGACTAATGCAAACTACATACATCACAGTTCAGGACTATCAGAAAAATATGACCTAATCTTGTGTTAAGTAATGTGATATATTTTCAGATACAAACTGACAACCTAGGATTTAACAATGTTTTTCAAATAATCTGTCAATAACAATTCAGCATAAATGAAAATCAAACAGAGCCATTTTATTTTACCAGTAGATAATACTGTGTCGTACTTTGAGACTGTGTTGCCTCTTTTACCAGATCAAAGTAATTTTGGTTATTTGCCTCTTTTTAGATGTCCCTCCCCCAATTCCAGCTTCAGTCCTCTTTTGGGTGTTAGGGTGCGAGGGCGGGGGGTTGGGCGGGGGAGTGGGGTGAGTGTGGGGGTTAGTTAGGGATTGGGGAGAGGTGGGTGGCTTGCTTCCAGTGTCTGGTGGTTCTGCTGTGTTTTTCGTTGAATGAAAGCACATGGTAGCTGCTAATGATTGTTCTTAACTTCTTACGAAAAAGTCTCATGACGACCTGGATGTCTGTCCTTTCCAACCTGTCGTTTACCTGAAACTTCCTATATGAGGCCCTAGTTCAGATTTGCGTTGTGCCATTCTGCAATATAGCATCTGGCAATCTCAATGCATTGCACAACCAACACACCTAGGAGAATCTTGTAAAATTATTCTGGTCAATTGAAAAATCATGTTGGTTTTGGTATTTATATACTGATGATTTGTAAGATGACCATACAGATAATTATGAAAGCGGATAAATTCTAAAGAGCTTTATAAATTCCAGTGGGACTTTAGCCAGATCTAAAAAAGGTTTGGTGGAGATCTAGGAACAGGATTTGAATGATGAGATGAGACGAATGGATCAAACAGTCGTTCCTGTCTTTTTGTATTAATAATCACACTACTTATGTAGTAATGGAAATTTTTTTCTGTATGATCATGCACATGTGAGTGTTATATAGTTATATATATATAGTTATATATAGTTATATAGTTATAGTCTTATCCTGACTTGGGGAGTTTCTGACCTTCACTTTTCCCATGAGATATTCTGTTCCTATTACAGCCACATAATTCCTGATAGAATTTTAGCGTTTAGCTGTGTTCATGCTAGTATTTTAGTATTACCTTATATTGAGTGTTTCACGTGTGTGAAATTTAACAGCGGGATGACATTACAATTCACACAGTTCCTGAAGAATTTATTTACTGATTCAAAGTTTTGACTTCATAGGGTTTTATAATCCTTTCTATTTATTCCATAGCTTTTATTGTGTCTGGTGTGTCCATTGGGTCATTTTCCTGGGTATTGAATGTCAATCAATCACATTTCACGCAAATTGGGTGCTGCGTTTCTCTATATTATAGCAGTGACTACATTTCAAAGTATATCATTGGCCGTAAAGGACTTTGGAATGACCTGAAGTTGTTTCTTCCTTCATATGGTATTTCATTATTGCCCAACAAATGTGAAGATGTAACACATTGTTAATGGAGATTTCTGTAAGGGATAAAATTTAACACATTTCAATTTCTTAAAATAAAAAAAAAGTCATAACAACCTCTAACTAATCTGGGGTGCTGGATCTTGTTGCCCTATTTTCCAATTCACAGGAAATTGACCTCAGTCCACCTCACCTCCACCAGGCCTTTGTTCCCGGCTCCATCCCTTCTCTGCCTCACACATTTCCCAACTACACAAATCTCTAGCTCCCCAGATTATTTTGTCACATCATACCACATTTTCCAGGCTACTCTTGTGCTGTACCACAGGACATCTACTAGCTTTGTGGGCAAAAGTTTAAATTAAAATCATCACATAAATTTTTACAACTCTACTTCTGCCCCTTAGATTCTGTGTTCATGTTGTGACATGTGGTGTTGTGTACTGCAAGAAAATGTAGAATAACTGCCACGGCTGGTTGCAGAAATAAAACCTGATGTATTGTTTGTCTCAAACTGTAAGAACAAGACAATACCATCCCCCCCCACTGTATTGCAAGAGGCTCAAATTTTGTGCTGTACCTGCCCCGTGTTCTATAGAGTGCTGGGATATAATGTCTCCTTTAGATTGTTAGGAGGAAGCATAGAAGCAAAGGAGAGACTCTTTAGAGGGAATGGGGAAAATTAGAATATAAATTTACCTCATAGCGAAAAGCTTACGATATATTGCCAAAGGATAGGATAAGATCAATCCAGAATGCTCAAAGAAGAGCTGAGCAAAACTTCACATGTTTTCTAAATACTGGAACACTTATTTGTTTGATAAGTTGCAACTAATTATAAAAATATTTCCCATTATTTTGTTGTTTTCTTTCAGTGTCCCTTCTCTCCCTCCTTTGGAGTGGCAGCTGCCAAGTGCATCAGGACCATATGCATTGAAGATTGAGATACAGCCTAAGCCTCACCATCGGGCGCACTATGAAACAGAAGGCAGTCGGGGGGCAGTTAAAGCACCTAGTGGTGGCCATCCTGTTGTCCAGGTAACCTGTTTAATTATGAAAGATGGTTTGACTTATAACTAGGAACATAGAATTTCTTGTCCAAGCATAAGACTTACAGAATTTAGGTCTAAGCAAATATTTTATCCCCATGATTTTTTTTTGTTTTCATTCCTCGAGTTTTTTTTTTGCAAGACCAGAGTATATTTTAAGTAAATTGTAATCAATTAATTTCCTATTTCTGTCTGTAACACACTGTTATTCAGATTTTGGAACTTTGTTCTGCTGTAAAAATAATCATGCATATTTATCGAAGAGAAGTCTTGACTCCTGAAGCACTGACAGGTTTCCCTTACTTTAAAACATTGGGAGATGATTTTCATCAGTTGAAAAAGATGAGGTGGTCAGTTAATTATTGAAGGAGGGGCAAGATCTTCACTGCTCCAAGGGCATTCAAGGTATACCTAATAAAATTTTCAGCAGGACCTTTAAATGGGTGCAGATTATGTCCACCTGAAACATTAATTGTAGAACCCCATTCAAACACACTCCACTCATTTGTACCAGGTAATGAGCTGCCTAAGCTGCAGCCCTTATCAGGGTCATTCTGGAAAAGGTCGAGAAATCTTTTTGAGCCAGAATATTTGTGGACCATTATATTGAGCACTCGACAGCTCATCCGAATTATGCTGCTGCTGGCTCCAGGCGATCAGTGCAGCAACGCCACAGACTACACAAATCGTTTTGGGTTGAAAATTCCTCCAATGCTTTGTGGTCTATTTCAAACACCTACCCACACTGATGTGTCTCTTGGAATCTTTTGGTACAAGTCTTTTACTGTGTTGTAAGCACAGTACAGTTTTAAAAAAAATTGGGATCATTGGGGTATATCTTACCAAATGTTAACGTTTTCCAATAGTCTGTAATTCTGCCATGTTTTTTCTTGAAATACCTTGTTTAGAGTTTCAGGTGGAGTTACAGATTGATTTAGCTGCATCTGATATCTATTAACAATTCAAAACTCTGGACTGACCCAGTCATGTCTTCGATTTTGGTATCAAATTTTGAGTCCTGGCTAAAGTAGATAGGGAAAGACACTGCTCTGTGGTGACCTGTTTAGAGGCAGTAAACTGTGAAAATACATTTTTCACTCTTTGTTCTCTGTCAGCATCACTCTCCTTAGTGAAAGATGTGTTTAATGCAAGATAAAGCCTCTTAACACTTTCCTTAACTGTGAACCTCAAGTGTGCCTCCTTGGATAACAGTATGATAATTTAATTTTACTAGACACTGTTATGATCACTTCTGAGATTTACTAGCAAATTAGATTGTACTGTAGACTCGGGTTAGGCTAGAGCTGCAACTAGATGACGTCTTGGCGAATGCAGCTGGCCAGGTGTACGTTAATAATATCTGGCCCTCAAAATGAATCTGATCTCCTACTGCATGTATCAAACTTCGGCCATGCATTCCGTTAAGCAGCTGTCCTGAAGCTAAAATCATCTCATTGCTTTTCCAAGAAACATCTAGTCATTAATGCAGACCAATTTGTTTTGTGAATGTTATCAATTATTGTTAATAACACATCATGACACTTGTACTGCTTCAACTAATCCCTAAATATGAAATGTCCTAAAAAGAAATTCTCCATATAACAGAAAGTTCTGATGGTTCCTTGGTCTATATGCCACTGATTTTTGCATAGTATTTGGTTGCCCTCATTTTTTTTGCTTGTGGGCTGCACATGAGCTGAGTTCACATCCTTTGACTGAGATCTGTGGTTTCTTTTTTATATCTTGATGCTTCTTCCTCTATTTTTTAGATCTGGCCAGAAGTCATAGCATTTTGCAAATATAAAGCATGCACGTTCTTGAATAGTCCAGTATTTGTTTCAAGGGACTGAAAACAATGTTATCACTCTCCTTGCACAAATTTAACATTACAATTAGTTCTTAGGAAATATATATTGTTTAATTTTAAGATGCAGCAAGAGAAGTATTGGTTTAGAATCCGTCACATTTTGAGATGGGGAACGGGCGGCAACATGTATCACATTTCCTGGTAGTGTAATGCTAGTGTGGCTCAGACACTTTAGTTATGTAGTGTCGTGGTGAGGGGGAGGGGAGATAAAACTACATGATAGAGGAAGTTATTTGTGAAAGGACGATAAAACAAAATTAGAAGTGCGTTCAGGAGAAAACGCATGTGTAAACATTCAAATATACCCACAGGGAATGATATGCAAAGTAATTTGGAAATGGAGCACATTCATTCAGATTTTAATAACAAATAACTCCCTTTCAAATTTTCACCTTGTCATTTGTTATTTAACAACTATCAGGGGTAATATCAGCACAGGACTTATCATAAATTCTTACAAAGTTCAGTTTTTGTTGATAATACACCAAGAAACCCTTTCTTTAAACCAAATAGCTATGTGTCATTTAAGTTAGAGATATTTTTTAAAATTGCAACAGCTATTTGCATTATATGGTGCTTTTAACATAATAAAGCATCCTAAGATGTTTCACACAAGCAGAATGAGCCAGAACCTGACACTGAGCCTAAGAAGGAGAAAGTAGTATATAGGTGACCAAAAGCGAGAACTTTTAAGGAGTGTTTTAAAGAAGGGGAAAGAGGTGGAGAGGTTTAGGGAGTGAATTCAAGAACTTAAGGCCTAGATGGCTGAAGGCATGATCTAAAATATGTGCATAAGTCCTGTGAGATATTGAAATCTATAACATTCTGACTTGAAGCTAAGACTGTTTGCAACTTAGCTCAGCTATCACTGAAAAACAAATTTAGAAATAGTTACAGTAGGTTTGTTCCTTCCTCAAGCCAACAAAGAATATTCTTACCAATGGTATACATCAATTCCTTCAATGTATAAAATAACTGAAGAGGACAGTGAGTGAAAAAGGCTATATTTGTGTATGGTTGTGAGGCAGGCCTATTTTCATTTTTTATGGCTTGTTTGTTTTACTTATATTTTTGTGCCCATCTGTTCGTACATGATTTTCTGCCCCAAAGCTATTATTCTCCTGGAATATCCTCCGCCTGAAGTCAACAGGACTTTTATAGTGCCATCCTTGTCAATGACATCAGCTGGCGAGAGGCTATCTGACGTCAGTTCAGTAAACTGGCCTAAATCTGACTACACTTGACCGCAAACCTAACTCAGCAGTGAAGCAGCTAAAAGAGTTTCAAGTATGAAAGAAAAAGTAATCGCAGTGCAGGCATCCACCCATGTCTGGCAGCCACCAATGCTTTTTGAGCTTCTAGTTTTTTTAAGCATGAATAAAAATGCTCTGCATTACGCTGTAAGTAGTGCACCTGTGTCAATACATTTTGCCATTCTGCTCATCATCTTTTTCTACAGACCAACATGATGGTCAACCACATCAGGGTAAACTGTAGCATATTTCAGATTACTAATCAAGGCACAGTTTGCCGAATGTTTGACTTCCCTTGTTTTTATTTTCTAAAACATCACCTCACCCCACATTAGCTGCTTTTTGCCTGCCCCTGTGAATGACAGCTCTTTTGTGAATTTAAAAAGAAACTTAGCTCTTTGCCATGTTCTTCTTTACTTTCCATTTCTACCCGTTTCATTCTGTTGTTGCTGGAAGCTGGTTCGGTGCTGCAGCCCACATACCGTCAGAAACATAGATGGTGAAAGGAGTGTGCCGTTGGGTTTGAAAACATTTTTATTGTCAGTTGCGTCAATGTTATTTGTGGGAAATGAGAATTACCTAGAAGGAGGAAAATCTTTGTCCTTCAGTCTTGGCACTCTGACATTTCTGTAAAGCGTTTTTATTATTATTTTTATCCATTCACGGGATATGGGCTTCGCTGGCTGGGCTAGCATTTATTGCCCATCTCTAGTTGTCCTTGAGAAGGTGGTGGTGAATTGCCTTCTTGAACCACTGCAGTCTATGTGGTGTAGGAACAACCACAGTGCTGTTGGGAAGGGAGTTCCAGGATTATGGTACAGCGACAGTGAAGGAACGGATTATATTTACAAGTCAGGATGGTGAGTGGCTTGGAGAGGAACTTCTAGGTGGTGGTGTTCCCATCTATCTGCTGCCCTTGTCCTACTAGATGGTAGTGGTTGTGGGTTTGGAAGGTGCTGTCTAAGGAGCCTTGGTGAATTACTGCAGTGCATCTTGTAGATGGTACACACTGTTGTTACTGTGCCTCAGTGGGTGGAGGGAGTGAATGTTTGTGGATGTAGTGCCAATCAAGCGGGCTGCTTTATCCTGGGTGGTGTCAAGCTTCTTCAGCGTTGTGGGAGCTGCACTCATCCAGGCAAGTGGGGAGTATTCCATCACACTCCTGACTTGTGCCTTGTAGATGGTGGACAGGCTCTGGGGAGTCAGGAGGTGAATTATCGTCACAGGATTCCTAGCCTCTGACCTGCTCTTGTAGCCACAGTATTTATATGGCTACTGCAGTTCAGTTTCTGGTCAATGGTAACCCCCAGGATGTTGATAGAGGGGGATTCAGTCATGGTAATACCTTTGTAAGTCAAGGGGCGATGGTTAGATTCTCTCTTCTTGGAGATGGTCATTGCCTGGCAATTGTGTGGCACGAATGTTACTTACCACTTGTCAGACTAAGCCTGGGTATTGTCCAGGTCTTGCTGCATTTGGACATTGACTGCTTCAGTATCTGAGGAGTTGCAAATTTTCTTTCTTTCCTGTGTGGAGTATCTGGCCTCTACTTAGCGTCATGGGGTGGAATCATCCCAGATTTGCACCAAGTGCAGTAGCGGATGGGCAAAAGAAAGTTTTACCCGCCAGCCATAATGGCAGCCTCTCGTGCTGTATCATCCCAATCCCGCCTCATTAAGCATGCATTCCTGGGAAACATGCCGTTTCAATGGTGGGTGGGCTCTGATTCACCCGCCATGTTATCACCATACTGCTTCCTCACGCTGTGCGCCACATTTAAAACACAGCTGTATGCACAGCTCAGTGCTTCCAGCCCAGGACCGCTGCAAAGAAAACATGGCCCCAAAAGGCAAGATGACTGCAGCCCCTAGGTTTAGTGATGCGTCCATTGAGCGCCTTTTGGACGCCATGGAGGCCCACTGTGATGTCCTCTACCCTGCTCTGGTTGCAGGAGAGATTAGCAACATTACTGCTCCGGCTTGGTAGGCGATGGCAGAGGTGATCAGTCCCAATGCTGCACACAAGAAGTTGGCCATCCACTGCAGAAATAGATGAATGATCTCATCTGGGCTGCCAGGGTAAGGCAACCATCTCATCACTCTAAACTCACACACTCAAGCCCATCACACATTCACTGGCACTCTGCCAGCTCAAGGGACATCACTACTCACTCTCTCACACACACCCTCATATCTCCATCTGGCCTCATCTCCTCTGGACACTGCCTCATCAGCCCTCACCATCTTGAGGCCACTTTTACAGATCAATTTGTGCCCCTACACACACCCTGGGATGCCCCCTTCATCAGTACAGCCCTCACTCTGCAGCCTCTTCTGTTGCCTGAGGCCACTTCTCCCCCTCCCCCAAGAGAGTCCTAGCCCTGCAGATGTTTAGAAGCCACTGTCACCTTACGGCTGATAGGTAGATACCTGCCCGTGAACCCCCCTAAAAGTGATGTGTTGCTGTCTGGGAAGCCTGGCACTGATGACTGCGAGTGCTGCCCGAAGCAAGATAGACAAACAAACCTCGAAGCCCCGTGTGAAGTGCAGCTCGCCGGGTGTACGTCGCTTATGTACAGTTGTGAAACACATCGGCCTGCAATCATGCTGACGTGCCCGAATGATCCAGCAAGGGGGATGATTCCAGCGAGCTGGGCTCATGCAGATGTATTACAATGAAGTTCCCGAAGTCCGATGGTGGAAAATGCGGCCCGCCATTGGCGCGCAGAGCGGACAATTACACGTGACATCGTGAAACTGATTTTCGGTCTTTTCGCCATATTGTCCGCTTAGGCCGCCGAACACACCTGACACCAACGGACACGGAAAATTCCACACATGGCTACAATTAGGAAGTTATCCTCCGGATGATTCTGTGTCTTATCAGTGGTGACACAAGCATTATCAGATTACCTCACTTTTGTCACAAAGCCGTATTAAGAAGATCTTTTTTATTTAAATATTGTGTGGTTGAAGCAGCATAAAACCTCATTATTCCCTTGTCTCACATTAGCCTTTTATTAACAGAGTTTAATAAAAGAAAATGCATTTTTGTTAACTAATTTCATGAAAAGTTGGAGTCAGAAAAGAAACTAGAAGCTATTATTCTTGGATTTCATGAAGTAAGCTAGGAAGTTGTTTTTGGCCCAGTGCTAAAGGTGGGTCTGACATACCTTTTATTAAGTTCAGATGTTTGTTCCAATATAATTAATTTGTTCAAAGGTTACTTATTGACATACGACATGGGAAAATGACTTCTTTAAAGCTGTGTGCATATTATTGCCAATAGTGGGGTTGTATTCCAGAAACCACCCACACTAGGTTTTCATTGGAAAAGGGCCAGCGAGAATGAAAGAGCATGACATCATCAATGAGCCTTATCCCCCTGCTTTAACCCCAGGCTAGATTATTTAGAATCTGTAAAATATTCAGCATTTTATGAAAGAAAATCCAAAGAGGTTTCTAAATAATCCCAGTTACTTTAATTGGAAGTTGATTAAGACTTGAGCGCTAATTAAATCGAATAAGTTACAACTATTTTTAGTCACTTGGATGGTGTCAGATCATAGAATTATGGAATGATACAGCACAGAAGGAGACCACTCAGCCTATTGTGCCTGTGTCAGCTCTTTAAAGGAGCTGTCCAATTAGTCCCATTCCTTGCCCATTCCCCATAGCCCTGCAAACGTTTGTCCTTCTAGTGTTTATCCAATGTCTTTTTGAAAGTTATTATTGAATCTGCTTCCATCGTCCTATCAGGTAGTGCTTTCCAGATCATAACATTTTGCTGCATTAAAAATTCTCCTAATATCTGGTTCTTTTGCCATTTACATTAAATGGATGTGCCCTAGTGAAGCACAGAAGGTTACAGCAGTTACTTGTTCTGCAGAGCACTCAGTTAGTGCAGATTGTGTTGAAAAACATTGGGGAGAATTTTCTCCCTGGCAGGGGGGTTGGACGCAGGCGCGTAGCCGATTGCCGCCCGCGATCAGCTGCATGCCGCCATTTTACGTGGGCTGGCCTTGGGGGCGGGGGAGTAGGGAGAGTCGGGACCCCTGTGCTCTTTCCGCACAGAGCTGCCTCAGGTAGATCAATTTGATTTTTGAAAATTTTAGTAAAGAGAAAAAAAATTTTTAAGGCATGTCCCCTCATGAGACGGTATCACATAAGCTGGGACATGTCAATGAATTTTATTTAAAATTTTTACTAAATTTTAAATACCTTCATGAAACCTCATCCCGCCCGTGGATGAGGTTTCATGATAAATGTGAAGGCCACCTGGGCTCTTCGCCTGCCCGCCAACCTTAAGGTTGGAAGGGCAGCTCAGTTTATAAGTTAATTGATATTTAAATGGCCTTTGACAGTTTGGCGGGTGCGCATCCGACTCCGGTGCATGCCTGCCGAACTGAAGATCTGAATGACGTGTGGTGATGTTGGGACACACGCCCGACGTCAGCGCGCGTCATTTTACGCACTGGCAAGTGGGCCCTGCCCCTACTCGCCGACCCGAAGATTCTGCCCATTGGCACTGGTGATGAATTACAGCTGAGGCCTATTACCCACCATAATCAAAACCATCTTTGTTTCAGAAAGAACATTTCACTCGAGTGTAATTTACTTTGATACCAAAATTAATGTACTAAAAAAAACTGAAGTATTCAGAGTTGCATATTATAAGAAGAATTTCCTTCATAATACTGCAGCTTGACAAATTCTACTGTTGGGTCTCTACAGGCTGAGACTTGTAAGGCCTTGAGCAGAATACTGCACATCACAGCCTTTCTGTAGATGTACAAAAATCAAGTATGGTGAAGGGGTTGTTACAAAAGGGAGTTTTTAAAAAATCATTTCTTGCTTAAAATTGATTTTCTTTATTATAAATAATACTCAGTTGGTGGGCACTGCAAATCATAAAATGCTAGATTGAGGAATTACTATACCACACCAGTCTCAAATGATAGACCAACAGGCTGTGGAGACAGTCCATTGCAGTTCATACACCTTTAGTGTCTAGTACTTTCCAAGTTTGTTATTTTGTAACTCCGGTGTGTTGCACCCCCACCCCTGCCCCAGCTCGCTCATAAATTCCACAGAAGCCTTTATGATAGACGGATAAAATACTTGGAGCAGATTTAACTAATATAGTTATTTCAATGATACCTCCAACATTGACCATGATAATAGGTGATTAACTTTGTTAAACTTGTGGGAAGATTTAAATATTGGAAAACAGGAGTTATCAAAAGATCTAGATGGTCTGATACAACATTAAAACAAAAATATTCAATCTTGATTTAATGCTTCGTAATTATTAAACCTTTGAATCAAGACTTATTGTACTTTATTTTCTTATAATTGGAAATGACAGTACTTGCATTGTTCAGATATTCAACTTAAGAAATCAAAGGACACTGCATCTTTCATCTCACTTTCCACATTGCTGCATAACTCTTTGTGATACAATGCAACATGTGATGTTTCAACTCTGTTCTAAAAACATCATACATTTGTTTACCATTTCTTGAGCGTTACTTGTGGGGGGGTGGGGGTGGGGGGGGGGCGGGGGGGGGACAGAAAATAAATCTGGCTCTTTTGCAAATTGTTTGCACCATGTTTTGCATTACTCAGACAGCACTCATATTTTGCTACCAACATTCAGAAACATTACGGATGCAAAATTGGGATTGGTAGTGCTGGTTATTTGGGCGCTACGGGTGCTAATTAGGGACCAAAATACCACCTTATGTGCGCATGCACACTTCTGCCCTGAGTCACACCAGACATACCACGGCAAGCAAGAGATGTCTTTTAACCCATGCCTGAAGCAGGCATTACGCCCTTTATTTGCATATACAAATGAACGAACGTATGCTTGTCCCTGCCACAACTTAAGCTTTCCCACAGTCAGCCAGCACCAGTGCTGATTGCTTCTGGGAAAACCAATCCTAACCATCACATAATTAAAAACAAAAATTATCATGATCTCTACTGCTTCTGTTTCCAAGATCTCCAAACTCAATCCTGCCTGTGACTTCCAGTTCCCCCCTATCTCCCCTGTCCTGGTCTGTCCTCCTAGACCGTGTACCAGCACTTACCACCCCCCCAACAGTACTCTTGAGGTCTGCGATTTTCGTACTAAACACTCCAACCGTACTCTCGAAGTCTGAATTCCTCCTACCCAATCCCTGACAGCACTTTCAACTCCCACCCTAGCAGTATCCCTTAGACCTGTGATCTTACCCAACTTCCCCACAGTACTCTCGAGGCTGTGATCTTCCTAACTGAACCCTAATCACAAACTCTGAGGCCCATTTGTTCTTCCTCCAGACCTCCATGATCCAACACAATCACTTATCTGGAAATCGGAGCACTAACCTCTGCAGCCTCCCACCATAGTGCCATCTACACTATGGTGTGGTTTGAAGCACCTCGGGTTTCCCCATTTGAGCTTCGATTATTAATACTGTGTGGATAAGACACCAAAAAATCCATGTCCCTGAATTTCTAGCCCCACACTTCCTTATGACAATAGAACGAAGCATGCTATCCTCAGTAATACAGTTTATAATTGTTATGTCTGAAAAAGGTCACAAAACAGATTTATATTTGTTTCCCATCTTCAACAGTGGCTGGATTCAGACTAATAAACAAAATCTTAACATTACAATTAAAAAACAAAGCACAGCTCTTGCTCAGTGGGCTTTGTAAATAGAGGCATAAAGGACAAAAAGCAAGCAAGTTAAATTAAATCTATGTAAAATACTAGCTCAATCCCAGTTGGCGTATTGTGTCTGTTCTGGCCACTACATCTCAGGAAAGACATGGAGGCTTTGGAGAGGGTACAGGAGAGAGTTCCTAAGATAGTTCGAGGGATGAGGGTCAGTTACGTAGATAGACTGGAGAAGTTGGAGTTGTTCTTAGGCTGGAACTTTCTGTGCCCGCTGGCATCAGGCATGTTTGACGGTGTGAGTGGACAATATGGTGAGAAGGCCAAAAATCGGTTTCACGACGTCGTGAAACCAGTTTGCAATCGTCTGCTCTACCGGTCAATGGCAGGCCACGTTTCTTATCGTCAGACATTGGGAGCCTCATTGTAATACATCTGCATATCATTATAAGCCCAGCTTATTATCCAAACACATCAGCGAGACTGCACTCTGATGCGTTTCACAACTGTACATAAGTGACGTGCACCTAGCGAGCTGCATTTCACTCAGGATTTCGAGGTTTGTTTGCCTACCTTGCTTTGGGCAGCACTCGCGGTCATCAGTGCCAGGCTTCGCAGACAGCACCACATCACTTTTAGGGGGGCTCGCTGGCAGATCTCTACCTACCAGACCAGCCATAAGGCGGAGGTGGCTTCTCAAAGGCTGCAGGGCTAGGGCTTGCTTGGGAAAGGGGGAAAACTGGCTTCAGGCAAGGAAAGAGGCTGCAGGGCAAGAGCTGTATTGGGGAAGAGGGGTATACCAGGGCATGTGTGGGGGCACAAGTTGATCTGTGCAAGTAGCCTCAAGATGGTGAGGGCAAGGGAGGCAGTCTTCAGAGGAGATGAGGCCAGATGGGGATGTGGGGGTGTATGTGAGAGAATGAGTGGTAATGTCCCTTGAGCTAGCAGTGAGTGAAATACCCATGAATATGTGATGGGCTTGAGTATGTGAGTTTAGAGTGATGAGATGGTTGCCTTACCCTGGCGGCATGGATGAGATCATTCATCCACTTTCTGTATTGGATGGCAAACCTCTTCTGTGCAGCATTGGCACTGATCACCACTGCCATCGCCTACCAAGCAGGATTGGTAATGTTGCTGCCCTCTTGCGACCAGTGCAGGGGTAAAGGACATCACAGCGGGCCTCCATGGCATCCAAAAAGCACTTGAGGGATGCGTCACTAAACTGTGGGGCTGCTGTCTTCTTGCCTTTCAGGGCAATGCCTTCTGTGCAGCAGTCCTGGGCTGGAAGTACTGAGAGGTGTGCGTGCGGCTACACTTTAAATGTGGTGCCTGGTGTGGTGAAGCGGTGAGGTGATGGCGTGCAGGGTGAATCGGAGCCCACCCGCCATCGAAATGGCACGTTTCCCGGGAATACATGATTAATGAGGCAGAATTGGGACGATACACCAACTGGGGTTGAGCTAGTGTTTTACATAGATTTACTCTAACTTCCTTGCTTTTTGTCCTTTATCGCTATTGCACTTCGTGCAAATCTGGGACGATTCCGCCTTCAGAGTGAGAAAGCTAAGAGGAAATTTGATAGAGGTGTTTAAAATCATGAAGGGTTTGGATAAAGTAAATGAAGCAAGGCTGTTTTCAATGGCTGAAGGGCTGATAACTAGAGGGCTTGGATTTACAGTTGCAGAAGAGTCAGAGGCAGCATGAGGAAAAATGTGCTTAGGTTTTGAAATGGATTGCCTGATAATATGATGAATACAAATTTAATAGTAATTTTCAAGAGGAAATTAGATAGATATCTTGAAAAATAAAAAAAATTGCAGGCATGTGGCAAAGAGCCTGGGAGTAGGAAAAGCTGGATTTCTTTTGAAAATAGCCAACACAGACTTTAGTGGGCCAAATGGCCTCCTTCTGTGTTGTATTATTCTCTGATTCTATGCCTGGTATTATAACTACCAATGGGGAGGTAGGTTAAAGAGTGTGGGGATTGTTAACTCACATAAAAGTGAAGTCAGGCTGGGATCCCGACATCATCCTGCCCACTTCTGAGTTTGACTTGGATGGGTTTTCAAGCTAACGGGGGATCCCCCCCCGACCCCCACCCCCCCCCAACCCCCCCCGCATTCAGCTGTAGTAAGTGTAATATGTAAATCGGTAATGAACTGCTGTTTTTATTCAGACTTCTGGCTTTAAAAGCCAGTGCACTGGTTTCTTGAGCTGTGTGAAATTTGCCACAGCCAAACGAGTGACAACATAGCACAGAGTGCTTGTTCAGTGAAACTGATAGGCTGGGAAGCCTTCAAAGAGTGAAATTAGCCCTGTTTAGGTGAGAGGCCGGTGTTCACAGCGCCTCTATTGAGAGCGTGCTCTCACTGCTTCGCAGGTGATTTCCAACTTTTTGGATAAAAGCAAAAAACTGCGGATGCTGGAAATCGAAAACGAAAATAAAAATACCTGGAAAAACTCAGCAGGTCTGGCAGCATCTGCAGAGAGGAACACAGTTAACGTTTCGAGTCCGTATGACTCTTCAACAGGACTAAGTAAAAATAGAAAAGAGGTGAAATGTAAGCTGGTTTAAGGGGGGGTGGGACAAGTAGAGCTGGATAGAGGGCCAGTGATAGGTGGAGATAGCCAAAAGATGTCATAGACAGAAGGACAAAGAGGTGTTGAAGGTCTTGATATTATCTAAGGAATGTGCTAATTAAGGGTAGAAAGCAGGACAAGCAAGGTACAGATAGCCCTTGTGGGGGTGGGGTGAAGGAATCAAAATAGGCTAAAAGGTAGAGATAAAACAATGGATGGAAATACATTTAAAAATAATGGAAATAGGTGCGAAAAGAAAAATCTATATAAATTATTGGAAAAAAAAGGGGGGGATCGGAAAGGAGGTGGGGATGGAGGAGAGAGTTCATGATCTAAAATTGTTGAACTCAATATTCAGTCCGGAAGGCTGTAAAGTGCCTAGTCGGAAGATGAGGTGCTGTTCCTCCAGTTTGCGTTGAGCTTCACTGGAACAATGCAGCAGGCCAAGGACGGACATGTGGGCATGAGAGCAGGGTGGAGTGTTGAAATGACAAGCGACAGGGAGGTCTGGGTAATGCTTGTGGACAGACCGAAGGTGTTCTGCAAAGCGGCCACCCAGTCTGCGTTTGGTCTTTCCAATGTAGAGGAAACCGCATTGGGAGCAACGAATGCAGTAGACTAAATTGAGGGAAGTGCAAGTGAAATGCTGCTTCACTTGAAAGGAGTGTTTGGGCCCTTGGATGGTGAGGAGAGGGAAAGTAAAGGTGCAGGTGATGCACCTTCTGCGGTTGCATGGGAAGGTGCCGTGGGAGGGGTTGAGGTGTAGGGGGTGATGGAGGAGTGGACCAGGGTGTCCCGGAGGGAACAATCCCTGTGGAAAGCCGCCGGGGGGTGAAGGGAAGATGTGTTTGGTGGTGGCATCATGCTGGAGTTGGCAGAAATGGCGGAGGATGATCCTTTGAATGCGGAGGCTGGTGGGGTGATAAGTGAGGACAAGGGGGACCCTATCATGTTTCTGGGAGGGAGAGGAAGGTGTGAGGGCGGATGCGCGGGAGATGGGCCGGACACGGTTGAGGGCCCTGTCAACCACCGTGGGTTCAACTTCAACACCACTTTGTCCTTTTGTCTATGACATCTTTTGGCTATCTCCACCTATCACTGGCCCTCTATCCAGCTCTACTTGTCCCACCCCCCTTAAACCAGCTTATATTTCACCTCTCTTCTATTTTCACTTAGTTCTGTTACGGACTCGAAACGTTAACTGTGTTCCTTTCCGCAGATGCTGCCAGACCTGCTGAGTTTCTCCAGCTATTTTTATTTTTGTTTCCAACTTTTTGGAAGTCAGTTCAGCTGTGTTGGACTTCACTGACCTAGGCTGCACTTCCCTGCTGCCAGCCTTCACCACACCATGTGAGCAGCTTATGCAGCTCGACCTTGCACCTCTGGTGATGAACAAGATGAACAGCCATACCAATACCAATGGCACCAGCAGCAGGAACAAACCAGCAGGAGGACAAGTTGCCTCATCTTCAGTCACAGGAGAGATGGACATAGAGATTCGGCTCCTAAGTGATGAGATTCCCCCAATACAGGACCTATAGACAAAGAATCAACTGTCTGGAAATGTGTGAGCACCAGTGCCTCAGGAGGCTGAGTCTTTCATGGCAGGTTGATGTTGACATCAGCAGCCTCCTGGAACAAGGCCTTCTTCCTAGTGGACCAGGAGGAACCCCATTTCCAGTGGCTGTCATCAATGTGCCTGTCACTGGAGGGCCCAACACCAGCTCGGATCTGTGCTTCTTCCTGGAGTTCTACGCTTCCTTCTGGACGGAGAGAAATCAGTGAGTTGTGTGTTGGGAATGGATCGTGTGGACACAAAGGAACGATATTTGTGGAAGGTCACTGTGAGGCATGGGTGTGAATTAGTAAAAAGAGAAGGATGAGTGTGAGTGTTAGCTGTTCAGGTGGGGATGTTTGGAGATGCCTGGAGAGAGAGGAGGAATGAGCGAAGGTTCAAGGTGTGTTGGTCTGAGGAGTTATGTGCAGGAGAATTCTGGGAAAGTCAGAGTGAGCGTCTTGACACTTGAAAGTGTTATGTCTCTCACCTTTCCTGCCCCTCTGAGATCATTGAACCTCTTGGTACACTGTCTCCAGGCTGGAAGGACCACACTCCTGCTGCTCAGTTCCTCGGTCACTTCCATGCATGCCTGCTTGATTGGAGAGGCTGACCTCTTCCCCCAGTCCTTGGGAAAGATCACCTCACTGCAGACCCTCAGATTCAGCTGCCAGGTAAGAGTGAGAGGCCTAGGGCCTTCCCAGGTCTCCTCTCCATTTTGGTGATTGTTGAACCCTCAGGAAACAACGTATAGTTGAGCCATTCTGACCCCCTCCATGATCCCTTTAATTAGAAATCTATCCTTTGACAGACACGGCATGTTATCCTACCCACCCTCTTTGGTCAGGAAACCTTGATGCAGGATGCTCATACTGTGGCTCAGTTAAAGAGCCACAGCAAAACCCTTTCTTTGACAGACAGCCTCCTAACTGCCTGTGGATCAATTGTAATAAAACTCTGCCCTATGATTCTAACATACTCTGTCATGATCATGACCCCCTTGACTCATGTCATCACTCCCTGCTAAAGATAATTGAGCACAATTCCAGAGTATACTCACCTCTCCAAATTCAACCTTGGCCTTCTCTCTTCCACGGACAAAATATTCTGGCCTCAACTCTTAGGAGGAAATTACTTGATGTTATTGCAGTGCAATGACAGAGAAATTCTGGGGACAAGGGGCGGAAAGTGAGGCAAAACACAAATCCACCCTTTTCTGCTCTTTTTGAGCTGGACAGGCAGTTCTCATCCAGGGAAGAGGGGCAGCCTGCCCTCCTCATGTCCTGGTAGCAGTTTGTGGGTATGTCTCGGGGTATTTGTGGACTATTTGTGAAATGCCACTAGATATAGCTTAATTGACAAAGCTGCATCTACACCTGCAGCTCGAGTGCAGGCACTGATTTGATTCTAGGCTGCGAGTTTAAAAAAAAGCAAATGACAGTTGGTCCCAGAGGGATTGCTTGCCATAGTGTGAGTGAGAATGTTAGCAAATTATAAGCTTCGTTTCACTTTCAGCTCAACTGGCATCTAGCTCCTCATCCCGAAATGGCAGAATGCCACCTTGAGATTACTCTGGCTTCGTGCATTGGGTACTTCCAAGTGTGGAAACCTGCCCCTAATGTTTATATGACCTCTCCCCAGGATTTGGGATGCACAAGTATTACTTGAATTTCCAGACTCTGTTCTTTAACCTCAACTTAAATATGTTACTATCAAACTTGTGTCTTCCAGTTCTGTTCTCAGGCCTAAATTTTTGCTTCCAGCTCAGGAGCGCAGAGTTGGGAGAATTCCCAGCTACATGAACCCGACTCCTGAAAAACCAGCCCTGGAAGTTCCGATTTTCATTCCCGGGGCGTAGGGGTAGGGTGTAACGGGAGTTGCGCCCACTGATCTCAGAAACAGTTCGGAGGGAGCACAGAGGCTGCTGGGTGTGGAGGCAGGCTGGGTGGAAAGCCATCTTCAGTGATCTAGCATGTTGTCCCAGCTGCAAAAAAAAAAATGAAACAAAAAATAGCCTTATAGTTTCCCCCCTCCCCCAACTCACTCCCCATGCCCCATGGCAACCCATGCCACCTCATGCCCCACCCCCCCATGGCCCCTCATACCCTCCATGCCAACATATGCTCCTCCACTTACTGCCATGGCACTTTATATCCCCATATGCCAGCTTAGTACCAACTCATTCCAACCCATGCTCCCCACCAACCACCCTTTGCCCTTGTGTCCTCTATTTCAACTTACCCAGTATCCACTATGGGGAGAGGGGAGATAAAATAAAGTTCTAGCGACACAATTTTACACCGGCGGGATTTTATAGTTCCGCCGAAGTCAATGGACTTCTGGAGGGCTTGCCACATTTTCCAGCATTGTCGTGATGTGGCCGCAAAATTCCACCCTAAGTGTTTGTTGATGAATTCACTATTTAAAGAAAACACACTCATTGATAAATGCCCATTAACTACCTTTAAATTCCTGCAACCACCCTTATTACAAAAAGGATTTGTATTCATAGTCCCACTTCAAAGGCTTTCTAAGCACTTGGAGCTGTCAATCATACTGTGAACTGACAGACACCCCACTGTGATAATTTTAAGTTGTGAAATCAGTCATGCAGCACTAATCCTATAACGATAACCCTCAAGCTTATGTCAACTGACAGAGCGAAATAATAAGTGTTGATTTTTTTTAACACTGCGGTCAGTTTTTTCAGATACTTAAAAGGCAAGAGATTTAAATGCCTTGACAACTCCTTTGTCAGTTTCTTGACCTAGTTTCACTCGCAGCTCCCTTGGCACCTCCCTTGACAGTTCCAATGAGCTTGTCCACTTTTTATGCACATTCGTGTCTAATTTTAACAATCCCAAAAGGAGGCACTTGACCTCTTCCAAAGGGCACCCCACCTCTCCCAAAGGTGTCCCTGGATCTAACCAAAAGTGTACGTTACCTCTCCAAAAGGGTATATCACCTCTGAAAAGAATTCTGGTAAGTTTAGACCTTCTACTGATAGGTCTAAACTGCACAAGATATATTTTGGACATTCCACTAGCGAAAATTGGATCTGCTAAAGGCAGCTACATTTTAACATGTGAAGCTGCCTCTGTGAACTGCAGATGTGCAAAGTCCAACCCACTCCTGTTTGCCTGCCCCCTGCAAAAATGGTGGGGGCCAGGTTTGGGGGCAGGACTTCAGGATTCAGGCTTCTGGCACCATTTTGGCTAAGCCAGGGACCCTCTCCATCTGTGCGAAAATTCAGGCTTCACCGTCTTTACATCATCTGTGCTCCTCAGCCTTTTAAAAACTTGGTTCATGTTCCTCTAATTCCTGTTCTTTCCAGTGAAAACAAGTTCAGAATTAATCTAGTCCCTCTTCTCTGAAAATTCCCCGATAAATAAGTAAGCCTTTGAAGACATAGAGCTGTCCCAAAATAGCCTCACCAGTTATCTATAGCAGAATGTAACCTTTTCTTTTCCTCAGTATTCCCATTCATGCTATATTTACTTTTAAACATTTTACCAATGTTTTCTAAACTGGCTGAACTTTAATATAAATTTATGAACATTTTCTTGATCTCCACTGTAATGATCCAATTTATTTCATTAAGCCCTGAGGGAAATCAGATGTTAGGCCCTAAGATAGTAAAAACAATATGCATCATATGAGTAGGGCTTTGACCAATAGTTTCTTTTTATCCTTTCATGGGATGTGAGCATTCCCATCTCTAGTTGCTTTTGGTGGTGAGCTGCTTTCTTGAACCGCTGCAGTCCATGTGGTGTAGGTACACCCACAGTGCTGTTAGGGAGGAAGTTCCAGAATTTTGGCTCAGTAACAGGGGAGAAACAATGATCTAGTTCCAAGTCAGGATGGTGATCTCAGTAGTGTATAGTCAGAACAAACTTCGTTATTGTTAAAAGAAGGAATGTGTGACCATCTCGGCAGAATCTGAGCAGCATTCACTGAAAGTGCTGCAGGCTTTTACATTTTTATTTAAGCTGTCCACATTTAATACCTGCTGATTTTCTGTTTGGTGGCAGATGGGTGTAGCAACCCAGCTGTTAACATAACAGCAATCATCATCGCTATTCGTTACCATCAGAAATGAATTGAGAGCCCTCAAGAAGAATCTTTAGGAAAGTGTTGCATGTCTAAAATCATTTGAATAGTTCCTAGGTTCTATTTTTATAATCAAGCTGGTGTATGCCAACACATGGGATCAAAGTCAGCTAAAATTGGAAGTGCTATCCTGAAATGCTCTTTGCTTTCTTTATGTTTGCACAATTAACAGCACATATTGGAATACTTGAGTGTACACTTCCCTTAATTTTCCAACCATTAATGGTGTGATGCACGCTACCAATGGGCAAGGTTTCTCACCAACAGTATGGACTTAAAAAATTATGCCCATATTTACCTTGATAATTTGATGTATAGCTGAACACTACAAAGTTGTGATTTTCATCCCATATAGTGACAAAACTGAATGGAATCTGTCAGCAAATTAAAACCTGTGGTTCACTATAGAGGATACAAAAAACATTCCAGTAATAGCTGCAAACCAGGAGGTGAACGGGAGAAAGGAACTTGGTGAAATTGAAATCAAGAGGAAAACAGTACTGAGCAAATTGATGGAGCTGTGGGCTGGCAAGTCTCCGGGTCCTGATGGACTACACCCTAGGGTCTTAAAAGAGGTAGCTAATGAAGTAGTCGATGTGCTGTGTTAATTTTCCAGAATTCGCTAGATTCTGGAAAGGTTCCATCAGACTGGAAAGCAGCAAATATAACCATTCTATTCAAGAAGGGAGGGAGGCAGAAAACAGGAAACTATATGCCAGTTTGCTTGATGTCTATCGTGGGGAAGTTATTAGTATCGATCATTAAGGAGGTTATAGCTGGGCGCTTAGAAGAGCTCAAGGAAATCGGGAAGAGTCAGCATGGTTTTATGAAAGGAAAATCAACTTTAACCAATTTATTGGAGTTTTTTAAAGGAATAACATGCGCAATGGATAAATGGGAGCCTGTTGACTTACTGTACTTGGATTTCCATAAGGCATTTGATAAGGTGCCACATCAAAGATTATTATGGAAATTAAAAGTGCATGGTGTATGGGGTAACATATTAGCATGGATAGAAGATTGGCTGGCTGGCAGAAAGCAGAGAGTATACATAAATGGGTCTTTTTCAGATTGACAGGATGTGACGAGTGGAGTCCCACAGGGGTCTGTGCTGGGGCCTCAACTTTTTACAATTTAAATCAATGACTTAGATGAGGGGAATGAAAACATGGTAGCTAAATTTGCAGATGACACAAAGGTAGATGGAAAAGTACGTTGTGAAGAGGACATGAGGAGGTTACAGATAGATATAGATAGGTTGAGTGAGTGGGCAAAGATCTGGAAAATGGAGTTTAATGTTGGAAAATGTGAAGTTGTTCACTTTGGCAGGAAGAACAAAAAAGCAGAGTATTACTTAAATGGAGAGCAGCTGCATAATTCTGAGGTGCAGAGGGATCTAGGTGTTCTAATACATGAGTCACATAAGGTTTGTATGCAGGTACAGCAAGTAATTAAGAAGGTTTAATGGAACACTATCCTTTATTATGAGAGGGATTGAACATAAAAATAAAGATGTTAGCTTCAATTATACAGGGCTTTGGTGAGACCGTACCTCGAATACCGCGTGCAGTTTTGGTCTCCTTTTTTAAGGAAGGATGTAAATGCATTGGAGGCAATTCAAAGGAGTTTTACTAGATTGATACCTGGAATGAGTGGGTTGTCTTATGAGGAAAAGTTGGACAGTCTGGGCTTGTTTCCACTGGAGTTTAGAAGAGTGAGGGGTGATTTGATTGAAGTATACAAGATCCTGAATGGTCTTGACAAGGTGGACGTTGAAAGGATGTTTCCTCTTGTGGGTGAGCCCAGAACCAGGAGGCAATGTTTTAAAATTAGGGGTCGCCCTTTTAGGACAGAGATCAGGAGAAATTTTTTCTCTGAGGGTTGTGCGACTTTGGAATTCTCTGCCTCAGAAGGTGGTGGAGGCGGGGTCATTGAATATTTTTAAGGCAGAGGTAGATAGATTCCTGTCAGTCAAGGGGATCAAAGCTTATCGGTGTTAGATGGCAATGTGGAAATTGAAACAGAAGAAGATCAGCCATGATCTTATTGAATGGCGGAGCAGGCTCAAGGGGCCGAACGGTCTACTCCTGTTCCTATTTCTTATGTTCTTATGTAAACATAATTTAAAATCCCACTATAGTAGTTTGAGAATTTTAATTCAGTTTAAAAAAAAAATAACCTTGAAATGAAAAGTTAGTATCTGTAAACGTGACCATAAAGCTGTCAGACTTTTGTATGAAGCTGACTGGTTCAGTGAAGTCCCTTGGGGAAGGAAACTAGCTGTCCTTACCCAGTCTGGCCTACATGTGACCTCAGTTCCATAGCAATGTGGTTGAATCTTAACTGCTTACTGAAATGGCCAAGCAAGCCACTGCAGCAACTACAATAAAAGCCCATCAGCCCCAGCAGACTCAGGGCAACTTAAGGATGGACAATAAATGCCGGCTATGACGATAGCCTGAGAATGGATTTTAAAAAAGACATAAATGGCAGATTCTGAGTATATTAGATATTACATCAATAATAGCTTAAAAAGAATAGGTGAGTTCGGGAAAAAATTGATTTAATAGAATAGTTAGAGGTTGCCACACATTATTGTTTAAAAGAAGCCCCTATTTTGAAAGGAAATTTGATGGTAGCTTAAGGGATATGGAGTACAAGCAACAGAGTGGATTACATTTTGTGGCTCATGTGGACAAACTCATCAATACAAATGTGATGGACTGAGTGGCCTGTTTCTGTGCTATAGCATTCTATGGCATTGATAGAGGAAATGTGCAGGGAAAACTTAACTTTTGTTTTAGATTTATGCAGATGCTGTGAAGCTGAGCCTTAAATTGGTTTTGTATTTTCCTCAATGTCTTCAGGTCTGTTAAATCAAAGTTTGAAACACCAGAAATACAATCTATTCAGATTTGACCATCTGGATTGCAGCTGAACTCCTGAGTGTTCAAAGTTTGAATTTGAGCCTCATGCCCTAGAGCTACCTAAATAAATTGAGACGACATATGAAAACAAATCCGGATATTTGCCCGTATTTGCTGTAACCTAAAAGGATATTGAAAGTGTTTATTTTGTTGACCGATGCCCCTCTATTTATCTGCATTCTGCCGGTGGTGGGGTGTGTCTGAAAGCAATTTCCATGTGAGACCAGTGGGCATAAGAATGCAAAATGTAAAACAACATTCAATGCCTTTAGTGTGAAGGTGACTGCAGCTTTTGAAAGTGCTGCAAGGTTTGGCAGTGACCCCATTAATAACAACATGTACTGAAGCATTTAAAGGCATTTTATTAAATATACCACATTAGTAATTTAAGGAGGCTATGACATGCAAGAACATGGTGTGCATATTCTGTTTGTGATGGTGTTTAAATAAAGACTATATAAGCTAATTGAGAAAGTCCCTGTTGTTTTAAAAGCAATAACAAGCTTAGCAGTGCTTATTAAACCATGATTTAAAGCTGTTGTAGCTTATCTTTACCTATATATGAAGCACCCTAAAAGAATTTAATGTAAGCCTTGTCTTGAGAGCTTTCATATAAGTTGTCTTGTCTTTTGCCAGCTCCATGGCTACATGGAAAACAAGCCTTTAAGCCTGCACATATTTATTGGAACAGCAGATGAGCGGCTACTGAGACCACATGCTTTCTATCAAGTCCATCGCATCACCGGCAAGACAGTCTCAACCACCAGCTATGAAAAAATCTGTGGAAATACCAAGGTTTTAGAAATCCCGCTTCTGCCAGAGAACAACATGAAAGCAGCGTAAGAATATTATTTTATTTATATTTTATCAAGTATTTATCCATAAACAGGACTAGTCTGCTACTGTTATGGTGAGCACAATGCCTTTATATTTGAGACTTTGACTTGAATCCAGCAGAGATTGATAAAATGAAAGCCTCTTTTCTGTTGGTTGAAAAGATCCTACATGAACCGTATCTGTTAGTCTCAACACAGTTTCACTTTGCACTACATTGAATGAATTTGTATACACTTTTGGGTGATTGTCCCTGTTCACTATATTAACAAAACTGTTAACTTGTTTAATCTGTTAATGACTTTGTTTCACCAAAATGCACTAATCAATTTATTAAAAATAATGCACTTCTGTTACCGCACTGCTAACCTGAAAGAATAAATTTCACGCTGATGCAGTAAGGAGATTTTTTTCTGAGATTAGGATTGAGGTGAATTGTTGTGTATAATGCAGGGTCTTTACTTTTAACATGGTCCATGCTATGCTTGACCTGGGAGCACTCAATGGAGGTTTTTAGGGACTAAAAATGGGAAAATATTCCATTCCTCACTACTGATATCTCCTTCCTTATTAAGAACATGAATTCACCAAAAATATAAATTGAAAGAGAATTGTTTTGCCCAAGAACTTTTTGGATTAATATATCTAATCAAGGATATGTATTCTTCTGAACTTCAAATTATCACTTCACTGCACTTGCAACATATTTGTATGCAAATTAAAAATGAAAGAGCAGCATTAAAATTTGGTCCAATCCAAACTTTTACTGCATTTTGTTTGGATTTGTTCTCATTCTCAAAAGTCGACACTGCAAGCACAGGATTTCAGAGCAATGCATCTACACACATGATAAAAACTTAAGGAGAAATAATTAAACTAACCAGAGCCATCATTAAATGGATAATGCATAAATTACTCAAATAGAAATCCTCAGCACAGTGGCATTATTGAGATTGGTAGATTGGAACCTTGTGACCAATTTGGGCTCCAAGATGGCTGTTTAATCTAAGAGTAAAACAAGGTTTCTGACCTCCTGCCAAAATGTTAAAAGTGGAGCCGAGTTCTCTTCCTTGCATTGTTGAAGCCTTGACCCATGCGGATCTCCCACTGCCATCTCATCATGTGAGACCCTCCTTAAAGCCCTTTTTGTTTCACCAAGCTTTTGGTCACACTTCCTAGTACCTCTTTGTTCACCATCTTTTTTTTAATGATGCCTCTGTGAAACACTTTGGGATATTTTGTCTATGTTAAAGATAGTATATAAATGTAATTGTTTTTGGTTTCTCCATTCATTTTCACATTAAATAAACACTGAAGGAAAGTACTGTGGTGCTAGTTGAATTGTTATATTTCGATACATGTACAAAATAGTTTGAGCTTTGCCTTTACCATTATAGCCACTGGCATTTAATAGTCTAAATTTTATGCTTCAGAATTTACGTACCCGTTCAAGTACTTGTCAGATGAAAAGGCCTCCAGACCTCTGCCTGTCATTGCTAAAAGTGAACATTGTCTATTATTGCCACTATCCTAAATTGCTAGCCACAGATTAAAATCTTGTAGAGTTGCCATCTAGGCTCCCTACTTTTCCATTCTTTTGGTTACATGTAGTACCAAGGACTAACATGTAAACACTTTCCCGCTGCTATATTTGAAATTGAATTAAAAGTTATTAAAAAATGGTAAGATAATGTTAGGTGTGGCTTATAATGGGGCAACTTACAAACTCTGAAATGTTTTCTATTTCCTCTCCTGCATGGAGTAATCCAAGTCCAAATTTAGCTTATAACAGCCAAATAGTACATTTGTTGGAAATCACTTTGAGTTACTGTTTTAATAAAATTACGGACCATATTTTTTCCACAATGAAGGTAATGCAAATCGTGAGTGTTTATCTTATGCTATGAAGCAGTAACTTGTAAACTGTCATTTCCTGCCTGCTTGCTTCCAGTTGTGGGTGCTGAACTTGGAGTAGCTTCAGCTTTTGGGTCAAAGTAGCTGCACTGAGCTGCTCTGCACAGCACAGAAGATGCTTTGTGGAGTAGACTGAGGAATACTGGTACATTCTTTCCTGCAGTACTCAATTATGTCCTTTGGCAGGTCCACTCCGGAATGACTTATGGACATGTTCACAACTGGGCAGAATCGAGGGAAATGCTGGATAAAGGGTGAAAAGCTGACCAGCTTTCTTGTACTGTATGTGCCATAATTTTAGTTGATTAAACGTCAGCAGTGTACATTCACAAATTAGCGTTCATAAACATCAGTTCTTGCCAAATACACTTAAATTTCTTGGTTCAAGTAACTGCTGGGTTCATGTATAAAGAATGCACAGTCCCTATTGGTCAAATAGAAGCTCTGCTTCTGTAGATTTCTCAATTGTTTGGTTCAGGGGCTGTTAAGCAGAGTGATGAGTTTTTACATGTGGTAGATGTCAAGTTGACCAAGAAAAGCACTAGTCGTTTGGCAGTACAGAACTTGAGTATTGCTGAAAAAAGAGATTTTTTTGTCTAAGCTTTTGTCTTGCACTCATCAGGACAATTCGCAAGAATATCAAATGTAAAGGGAACAACAATTTATATTGTATGAGAAGAGAGTGCTAATTGGATGCGAAATGGCCTCTGATTGAAAGCAGCGTTGCCATGGAGAATGCATCAGTTGATGGTGACTGACTGTTAACTGCCAAGCATTGTTTGAAATTTAAATCACTGTCAAGCTTCCTAGTTTAAATTTCAAACAATGCTTGGCAGTCAACTGTCAGTCACCATCAACTGGTACATTCTCCATGGCAACACCTCTACCAATCAGAGCCTACTTGCAAACCAATTAACCCTCTCTTCTCATACAGTGTAAATTGTTGTTCCCTTTACATTGGTATTCTTGTGAATTGTCCTGGTGCGTGCAAGATGAAAAGCTTCAACAAAAATGTCTTTTCTCAGCAATACTCAAGAAAAAGACTTTATCTTTCTTGCATATAATAATAATTTTCTGTTTTTGGATGCCTAAAGTGTGCTTTTTAATGTAAACAAATGCAGTATAGCATGGCACTTTGAACTGGAGGCAGCTGCTTTTCATGTCCTTCCCACCCAGCAACTTGACCCTGTTCCTATGACAGCATGTGGTTTACAATAGACATGCTACTGAATCTGTCACAGAACCTGACCTTGAATAACCATGTAAACTGGCCAGATCAAGCTGTATGCTATTAATGTGCTTAATGATTCAAAATTAAATTGAAACAAATTAGGGTCATATTTATGAGAAAGATATCCTTTAGCATGAGGGAAGGGAATAGTTATTTTTAGGAAATGAGTTAGTGAGATTCTTTACAATTTGATTTGCTTTCTATTCTCCCATCTGCAAAACTCTGGCTGGTAAATAGAACCTGGTTGTATTTGACACTAGTTCTGAACAAAGAATGTTTTCAATCAGGGTTACAGGCAACAGCTGGAAAAGACAATATCTCTTTTGTAGGCTTTTGGCTGTATTCTGTAACTATCAAAGATAGTCATGTTGCTCAAATTAAGGATTTAAGGATAGGCGACAGAGAATAATACTGGATTTATTTTTAGGACTGGTAGAAGCAGGTTACAATGAAGCAATTTCACCTGATCATTTACTAGCAGAATTGGTGAGCATTTTGATTTAATGAGCAAACTGGAATGCTTTCCAGTCACCCTTAGACAGGAAATCCTGGCTCAGAGGATTGGGTAATCGAGGTGGGGATGGTTGAACTAGCCAAGTTTACAATCTGATCCTGGATAAATACTGGTCTGAGATCAGAAGCTACCAATTTTCACCACGCAGCACCACCTTTACAATGACTAGTTGTAACTCCAGTTATGATACCCAGGAAAGAGCTTTGTGCCGGTTAAAATTGGAATTTTAGATAGGGTGGCAGTATTTGCAGAGTCTACTGATTTAAATTAACTCCAGGTGAGATTATAAAGTTCCAAGGGGATTTAGGAGACCCCTCTTGACAGTTTGCAAACATGGTACTTGCAAGTGGAGTAATGTTTAACCCAAGTGGTGGGATACTGTCTTCTCTGGGTAGTTTCAAAGCACTTCTCCCCAGAGATGAACTTTAACATTGTAAACACATCCTGAGGCTGATTGCCTGATTAAATCTATAGCTCGAGTTCTTATCTCTAGCTAGCTGATGTGTGAAATTTCATGTTCGTACAATAAGATAAGAAATCTGATAAAGGTTTTCAATACCATATTTTCTAATAGAAAATGGAGACTGTAAACAGCTTCTATTGGTGATTAATTATGAACAATTTATTTTAATTTTCTCCCATGTCTCCTGCAAGTGCTGGCTATTGCTGTGGTTTGATTCAGCAAGCTTCAGCAGTCCTTTGGTATCACGCCACAGCCTAGACAGAAAGGAGACTGATTTTAACCTATTTCAGAAGATAGGATTACATAGGATATACAGCTTAGAACAGGCCATTCGGCCTAACCAGTCCGTGTCGTTGTTTCTGCTCCACTTGAGCCTCCTCCCATCTTTTCTTATTTATAGCTACCATCACAATCACTTATTCCTTTCTCCTTCACATGCTTGTTTAATTTCTCCTTAAATGCATCTGTACCATTCGCTTCAGCCACTCCCTGTGGCAGCGAGTTCCCCATTCTTTCAACTATTTGGGCAAGGAAGATTCTTCTAAAGTCCTTATTGAATTCCTTGGTGACTATCTTACATTAAAAGGTCTCTAGTTATGTTCTTCCCCACAAGAAGAAAAATTTTCTCTGTATCCACTCTATCAAAACCTTTCATATTTTAAAAAACTTCGATTAGGTTACCCCTCAGCCTTCCTTTCTCAAGTGAAAGGAGATCAGCCTGTCAATTCTTTCTTGATCTGTATACGCATGCATTGCTAGTACCATCCTTGTAAATATGCTCTACATCCTCTCCAGTGCCTCTATATACTTTTTATAATATGGTGACCAGAATTCCAAGCAATACTCTTAACACCCAGATATTCACTCCCAAGGCAGGCAGCATGAGTTGGGAAATTTCCTGGCTCGCTGCGCCAACCTCGGGAGAAACTCCCCCGAAATGGAGCAATCTTCATTCTGATGTTGCAGTGGTCCCAGCACTGATCCTTAAGAAACCCATGGGATTAGATAGAATGCTGGTTTAACACACCCCACGATATTATTCTCTATTGGCTTCAAATATTGCCACCCAAGTGCCAGCAAACAATTTGACTGTGCAATGGGTTGCAGGTGACCTCCAATCCCATTTGTCACAAGGTCCAAACAGACACACGTTTGTCTGATTTTCTTTCCTCTTCCCTTGCCCAAAGGTGCAGAAGCTGAGATCAACTAACTCAGCAACTCGGAATTGACCCTGTGACTTTTCTCTCTAAATTTAATGCCAGATTAGGCAGTGGCTTTAAAAACCAAATTAATTAATTATGATTCATTTTGATATCATTTTGTTTTAACAGTGTGGCTTGATGATCTCATTGAGAAAACTGACTTAGAGGTTTTGCCGCGTGCATCGGTGTGAGGGGGTTGAATTAACATACACAGTTGTAATGGAAATCCCTGGACTAATGACAGTATCAACTGATGTTGATTCAGTTGCATCAGACTGTTGGACTCTGAAACCCCAGTCTGTCCCCCTTGCTTGGCTCTTGTAAACTCATAATTTAAACTGAAATATTTCAACTCTCTCCCCAAATAAACAGTAATATGAAAATAATAACTGCTTACAGGATGTTCATAATTTACATAATTTTTAAAAATTGTTTGGAGGGAGAATAGAAGTGCTGATGGTGAGTCTGCCACAGAAACCTGCTGCAATAATTTTTGTTGTTAAGCTGATGAAGTTTCTGCTTTTTCAGCAGCATGTGGATTATTATAACAGAAAAACTAAATATTTAGGAAGCAAATGAGCTTTTGGTCTGAAGCCACGGTAATTGTTTGTCATATCATTAAAAATAAAATTGTCATCTTTTTGTGGAAAGCACTTAGGTATCATGAAGAATCTCCTCATAAAACAAAGGAGACCATGGCTTCACTATTTGTCATGCAGCCAGCTATTGCTGCCCACCAATGGAAATGTGAATGACAGTTGTCGGGAATTTCCTGTTTAAAATGCCTGGAGTTAATTTTCCCCCTGAATGGATATGGCAGGCACACAATAAAATTCTAGGTTGGATTACCACAACTGCTTTTTATAAAATTGGCAAATTGAAGTATCTGAATTATTTCCTCTGGTATTTGCTTTAGTTGGCTGTCAAGAGTCAAGCACTGAAAGAAAGAAAGAATGAAATAACTCATATTTCTATAGCACCTTTCACAGCTTCAAAATGCCCCAAAGCATTTTATAACCAACAATGTACTTTTGAACTGTGGTAATGTAGAGAGAGTAATGCCATGTAAATGCAAGTTCTTTCTTTTATGTGAGAGACTGAGAAGTTTAGATTGTACTGGAAAAGGTGTTTAGATTGGATTTAGTATTAATCTCAAAACATGGCCTATTATGAATAGCCAAAAGGATCGCTATCTCTTTATTTATAAAGGTGCCATGTGGCACGCTAGTGGATTTTAGTTTTTAGTCTCAGCACTAACACAGGCCAACAAGTTGCAACCCAAAACCACCACAACACAGCGACGTGGCACCAAAGTAATCTGTCATATGACTCCTGCAAACATTTCGAGCGTGGCAAAGCTAGAGCTACATTGGTCAAGTGCTTAACATCTTTCACTTAGCTCTAATTGCAAGGTGCCAATAATATTTTTAAATGTTATAATCATTGGTCTGATGTCAAAGCTTGTAGCAGATATTTAGAAGCACCAAGGAGGATGAAATAGGAGGTTGCTTGATATAAGTCTTGTCATATTCCAGCTTTGCCATCCTATCAGATCAATGGATTTGTTGTCTGAGGTGGGATCTCTTGCTTGTGAGTTATTTCATCTATAATGTTGTCTGGGGTGGCGGGGGAGGTGGGTGGGGGGGAAAGATCCTAAATATCTTTCTAGGCTTTAGATTTTCCTGGTTTTGCGAAAACAGCCACTCAAAAGATATAAATTAATGAGGCCAAACCTGTTGTAGGGACAGCCAGAGTCAGAAAATAATTGAGGTCAATAACATCACTGATTTTTTTTTAGTATGTTACTTTTGGTTTACTTTGAAAAAAAATCGGCCTTGACAAAAGAAAGGTTTCTTTAGCAAGAAAGTTATTTTTGGCAGTGCAGAGGACCTGTCAGCAAAAGAGAAAATACTGGTTTGGTCTTCAGTATTTCTGTGTATTATGAGTAATTTTTAAGGGGTTGGATTTGAGAGTGGCATGAACAATCGCTGGTCCACACAAACTGATTTCTATATAGCATTTAATTCATGGGTAAGGTAAATTTGCTGTGTACAGTTGCCTTTATTCATACTATCTTGGATTGCAGTACTATAATTTATACACCCTCCTCACCTAGAGCAACTGCATCTCCTTTATTACTACCTTCACAGACATAAATGACATAATCTTGTGAAAGAGTATCTGTCACAGCAGGCAGATGTTCCCTAGTGACTAAGTTTGCATCTGTGCTGGTTACTATTATTAGGGGCATTATACATTGCACCACACCCTCCTGTCATCTCCCAGCAAGCTGGCAAGCCATTGGAAAATAAAAATGAATTTGCAGATTGTTGCTTCCCAACACAGACAAAGACTTGATGCCAGTACAGACTTTTATAAAAGTCTTCCTTCTCTGTATTGATTCTTTCAGACCTCTGGAACTTCACCCAAAGGGCCAGTCTTAAAATGTGTTCCTAGATAGTGAATAGTGTTTTTCAGTCATGGATGATATCCCATTTGAGCTGAATTCTGTCTTTATCTGACATCTGAGTATGTGCTTCTGAAGGGGCCATTGGTTTGTGATCAGGAACAGGAACCCTTCCCCAGCCCAGGGTGTTGAAGCTAATTGTAATAACTGTTTCCCATGTTATGATCAGCAAGTTCAGCGTAGACTGTGAATCAAAGCTGGGACCTCCTGATCAGCGTGGCTCAGTGCTATGTGGGTGAAGGTGTTACATTATACAGCATTGGATCATGCATATTCAGTGAGGGAGCAATTGTTTGCAGTGCATTGACTACCATAATAAATTGTGTGAAACCCCACTTCATGGTGCAAAAGCTTCAGTTGATGGGGGCACTGATTTGGACATGGCTGACGGAGGGAGGGAGGTGTCAGCCCAACGAAGGCTAATGGGGGACAGGGAGGAGGCTGGACTACACAGGGAAGGTCAATGTTTACAGACAGTAAGTGAAGCATGATTGTGGGGAAATCAAGAGTTATACAAGAAAGGTTTATGGTGACGTTCTGAGAGTCGAGGGTAACAGTGGGCAGGTTAAGTATGATAGAGTGAGTGTTGAAGATGATGGATGACAGGTTGAGGACAATGAGGACTCACTGATGGTGATGATATGAAGCTCTAGGGTGAATGACAGCTAGTCAAGGGTGATGAGGAGGTGTGGGTTGAGAGCTACTGAAGGCAGGGCAAGGGTGATTCAGTGAGGGATGATGGAGGGAAGGTCAAATGTGACTGAGGGAGGGTGATAGCTTCCAGTTCCAGAGATCTAGGGGAGATGACAGTTGGAGGGGGTGGGCAGGGGAGATTACAAACAGCCAGACTAATGCTACAGGATGGCTAGGAGTGGATGCTTGTCTGGGTGCCATTTAAATTTGTCAGACCTTCGACCCTGTAAGGTAATGGTGGGGCCAGGGACTTCCTGCCCATCCTCTTGGGGCCCTTGCCTTAGCATATCTAATTGGCCGCGTGATTGCACATGTCCAGCTGCTCTGCTTCTAAGTGGAAGTGCAGACAGTTGCGGCATGTGAAGATGATTCCACTTTACATGTGCTGTTCCCCCTCCAAAATAGTGCCTGCAGTGTGTGGTCACATTTTTGGTGCTGGCCCCACTGTTGAACCATTTTAATATGCACTTAGCAGTCACACGTGGAGCTTACTTCGATAGTATGGAGATTGTGATGTCAAGCACTACATAATACTGATTTGATACCATTCAGCGATGCTATTTTGGAGCTCCCTGCATCCGTGTAAAATTCCAGCCTATGTGTTTTTGCTGGTTCACATCCTATGTTTAGAAAGGCACATTTTGAAACCTGGTTCACCTACCTGTTGCAAGAATCTTACCGGGAATACTTCATGCCTTCCCGTCAAATCTGCTTTTAATTTCCATGGATGAGGTTGGTTGTAAATCAGTCTGGTTTTGCTGGTGGACTGTTCAGTAAAATGTGGTAGTAAAGCAGTTTGTCATGCTTGCTCAGGTTTCATAACAATATTTTCGGATGGCGAAATTTGCTTTTTTAAAGGCAGAAGAAAAAGAGTGAAAAGTATTAGGGAGCATTGGTTATTATTGCTGAGCATTTGTGAAGCATGAAGAACAGAACCATCAACCTGCATGAGGATCATACAAAGTGCTGATTTTCCACCAAAGTTAAATCAATGAAAACTAAGATCGCTGTGAAAATTGTTAGTTTGCATGCTTCGGCATTTTATTTATTTGCAAACCTCTTGATATTTCAATTGAATCAATCATGCTAAGAAGTAAAATAATATTTTTCTTTCCTTGTAATGATGAGTCAATTTATATAATGATGATCTCCTCTCATTAGACATAATTAGGTGAAATGATGCTGGAAACTTTCTGAATGACAAGCAGCAGAGATGGGGAAATTGCTTGGGTTGATAGAGATGGAGGTATCGATATTTCCACTTTTGCCAGTTAAGATTTTATTCGATAGAAAGAATTGAGAGATGCCCTGTCCCATGAACATAGACCAGAACAGTTTTAGGTTTGTACTGAGTTAGCTATGAGAGTTTTAAATGTTAATTTTTAAAAAACTGCTCACTTGTGGCTAATTTGAATTAAGAGCAGAACCTCTGGCTTTCTAAGTAGTTGCAAAGAATTTTGAAGGACCCTCTGAAATTGCCTGTGCCACAAGAATTCTAAATCCCAGCTCCAAATGTGGATTGCTTTCACCAAGTTCAAGTACAGTTTTTCATTTCTCCTCATGAGGAGAAGAGAAATCTCTAGAGGGACCAAATCTCTTTGCATGAAGCAGTTTTACTGCCTGAATACACTGGCCTAGTGCCATGGTGGTACGAGTGTTTAATGATGCTACCAAACACTTAAAGCCTTTTAGAGATTAAGTGCAGTTGTTAACATTTTCTTCTGATTCATTTTGGATCATTTTTTCACAAAGTTTTCAACAATCCAAATATGAATCATCCAGTTTATGATGAGTCATTGAGGCTGTTTTTTGTTCTTGTGATATGGGGGTCATTATCAAGATTGGCATTTATTGCCCAACCCTAGTTGGCCTACTGAGTGGCTTGATAGGCCACTTCTAAGGGCACATTTAGGCCAGACTATGTAAAGACACCACATTTCCTTCCCTAATGAACATTGGTGAACCAGTTGCGTTTTTACGACACTCTAATAGCTCATGGGACGGGAGTTAATTGGCCCAACAGGGTCTTGTCCACTGGTCAAAGAGCTGGTGGGGAACCCACATCAGTTCTGTTGGGGAGGCCTAACTGTATTAAGTGCCCTTCAAGCACTTAACTGGCCACTGTTGGGCTTTCCCTGGGATTCGGGACCCCAGCTGGGGAAGTCTCACCCGCTGAGAGCTGCCACGTCCTCATTGTCTCACCAGAGGCCCAGGATTGCACAGGGAATTCAGACCAATGATGAGTAAAGGCAGGATGGGGATTGCAAGAATCCGTGAGGGGGTCGGAGGTTGGAGGCAAGGGCAGGGGGTGGCTTTCAGCAGCCAGTTCATCCCGATGCTGAGTCCCTCTATTGGGCACAGAGTGCATGATAATGAAGGAGTTCCCTGAGAGACTGTTGACAAACCCAATGAAGATCCATGTCCTTCTTTTCAAATTTCTTCCCGGCCATAAAAGTGGTTTTGTGGATCAGTTGTTCTTTATAGAATTTGCCTGCCTTTCATTTCCACTAGAAAGAATGGAAATGAAAATCAAGCCCTTTCTATAAGTGGTGGCCAATCTGCAATGCCAGTTACCCAGGCAACAAGTTGAAAATCTACCCCAAAGAAGAATAATCTGGGCCATTAGGTAGGCCACCTTGCCCTGGGGAAAAAGAGAAGATTCTGCTTTCATTTACCTCTGTTAATTGCATTTCCTGTTGAAAAAAACACAGTACATTATTGGTACCAAATTATGAAGGATTTGACACATTGTAGTTCCCAGTCAAATAATCTTTCCTTAATGAGAACATATGAAAAGTCATGGGGAAGAAGAGACCATTTAACCTAATGATGCTTACCCTTTCGGCAGCCTAACCATCTCAGCATCAAACTGTACTGTATTTCGAACCTCCCTGTTATTTATGGTAACATAAAATGCTGGGAAACACTTAGCAGGGCAGGCAACATCTGTGGAGAGAGAAACAGAGTTAATAGGCAGGATTTTGCACTCCCCCACTGGTGGGTTTGAGGGTTGGTGCAGGTGTGTGTCTCATTAAGCCCAGTGCATGGCCAGCCCACTGCCTAGCTGCCTGCCCCTGCCCCCAACACAATTTTCTCAGCGGTTGGGCCTACCAGTCAACCAATTGAGGACCTTAAGTGGGCAATTAATTCCCACTCAAGAGCCTCATACTGCTGCTGCCAGGATTTAATTGGCAGCAGAAGAGGCCCGTGCCAAGTGGCTAGCCCGGCAGGTTTCCCTGTGCGAGCAAGTGGCAGATAGGGTCCCTCCTTAAGCGGCTGACTGGACCCATTGGAGGGCCCCTCACAGTTTTATACCCCCCCCAACTCACCACCCCCACCCAGGTTGTTCTCCCCCCATTGGCCTCTCAAACCTCAGCCCCCAACCCCATCGCCGGGGCCTGCCAACTTGGCACCCGGTGGGAACCTCAAACATGCTTGACCCAAATACTGACCTAACGCCACATGCCTTTGTCCTGAAGTACTGGGCTGGCAGCTCTCTGAGGCAAGACTTGCTGACCCTGAGGGAAATCCCGCTTCCTGTCTATTCAAGGCCAATTGGCTGTTAAATGGCTGCAGTGCAGCCGGTGTTCTCCTTAGCATACAGGCCCCAACTTTTGAAGCTGAGGGAGCAGGAAGTCAGGCACCTCATTTTGATGGTTATTTACATTTAATTGGCTTTTATAATAGTTAATAGACAAACCTGAAGTAAAGAAAGATAGAACTTGCATTTAGAATACACCATTCATGTCTTCAGAATGTGCCAATGTGCTTTACAACCAATGGATCTTTTTTGTATTGTACTTTTGCTGTTATTAAATTGGCCAAAGCAGCAGCCAATATGTGCAAAGCAAGGTTGTATAAACAGCAAATGCATGAGCAACTAATAACCTGATTTTGGTCATATTAGTTGAGGGAGGAATGCTGGCAGCAGAGTGGGAAAGCATCTTATTTTTGAGTAGTGTCATGGGATATTTTACATCACTGTCTTATTATTTCTGGTTCCTTTGAGTTAAGAAAATGACCACATCACACACATCAAACTCACCAATATTTTGTACACTGAGTGCCGATCTTGATTTTGGTGATGCATTTGAGCATTGTGAGGCACCAACACATTGACGAATTTGAACTTTACACAGATTAGATGTCGATCCATAATGCAATTGATTCAAAATGAGAGCATAAAACCATTGAATACATTTCAGTTCAGGATGCTCTGCCAGATCATCCTTTACCCACACCATGCCTTAATTGCATAAAAACAGACAAAGCAGGAAAGAGGAAGAACTTATGATATGTTTGTCATGGCAAAGCTTTGTACTCACCTGTTCATCCTTAATCATCTGATAATTACTTTGGAGCAGAGTTTCAGCTTTGGGCGCAATTGGTGATTGGGGCACAAATTGCACTTAAAATTGCACTAGATTTCTGAATTGAACTTTTTTGTTCAGATTTGTGCTTAAACTATTTCCATTTCATCAAGCATAAAATCGCCAATGAATCAGCAGCATTTTAGAACATTTTATTCTTGCTTTAGAATATAGCCCTTGATATATTTGAGTGGTAACCTGGTGCACTTTGAATAATACAACTGAAACTGTGGGCAGGATTCTACGCTGGTGAGAATTTACAGTCCCGCCGAAGTCAATGGACTTTTGAATGGCTCGCCGCATTTTACCATCCTGCCCCTGCAGTAACGGGGCTGTAAAATTCCCCCCTGGGTTTATCACAAACATAAGCATTTTTGATAAAACCAACTAGACCATCTGTGGGTAATCTGAATTTAAATAATTGAAAATGACTTTAAAAAGCTACAGAGAGCCATTTACTGGTTTCATTTGTGTGCAGTAGCCTGTTTCTTAGTAAATTAGTATATATTTTTAAATGTTGAAAGCTTTTAAAGGTACATACCTATTGCTGCTCTAGCGCTTTAAGGCTTAATTTTAAGAGCCTCCTCAAAGATTCACCAGTGCATGGAATTAGCAAATACACGGCATGATGATTAATTCCATATGGGGTGGCGTGGTCAGTCTTGTGGGCGGGCCAACATCTAGACCAACATTTCTTTAAAATAATGCAAAAGATCGCCAAAACTTGATTTGTGTTGGAGTTAATTTGTGCTTGAAATTCTTTGATCTTTTGCACTGGTTTTGCTGATTTCAGGTGAATTTTGTTGGATGAAAACAGCACAGCTTAATGGAATCTCCAGGCCATTAAGTTCAGTGCAGTTAATAATGAATGAGCAGCCTCTAAATGGTTTATTTTTGGATAGGTGAAATGCAGGCCAGTGCATGGTCATCTCGTTGACAATTAATCTGTTCACAATCTTCAATGTGCTGTGAATTTGCAGGTTTATTTGGTGCAGATACCTTGCATAGATATAAAATGACTGGCAAATGAATTAATTGTATTTTCACATCATGTAGCCCAATATCCTTTTTTTTAATAGGATTGACTGTGCTGGGATCTTGAAGCTGAGAAATGCTGACATCGAATTGAGGAAAGGGGAGACGGATATTGGCAGAAAGAACACCAGAGTGAGGCTTGTTTTCCGGGTACACATTCCTCAAGCCAATGGCAGGGCTCTCTCACTACAGGTTGCTTCCAACCCCATTGAATGCTGTAAGTTTTCTTTAACCCTTAAGTCCATTTAGTGCACAAAAGCTTATTATAATACAGTCTGTGACCTACTGTTTTTATAATTAATCATTCATTTTACTCAGTAAGTTCTTCAGAATATATTTGACTTGTGGCGTATTATTGAGTTCACCTCACACACACGCACCCGTCCCCCCGCCCCCCACTATTCTCAAGGTATGACTCAGCAACAATGTTAAGTATCATAGAATAAAATGAGACCAAAAATGAAGTACATGGAACATGAACACATTATTAGTACTGTGTGCAATGATACCCATTTAACCCACTAAATTTAAATTTAAGGCCAAATGTGGCCCAGTATTGGGCATATAGTGATGAAGCAGAAGCATTCTTTTTTGTAAAACATAGGTGTAGGCATTCAAAGCCAACTGCAACTTATATATCTCCGGTAATTTGGAAAAGTGCTCCAAAGCCAAGGGGCATGCTGCAGGACACTACCAATGTTGAAAAGATTAAACAAAGCAGTGGGAGCTAGGTGACATCAACTTTCAAATCTGAAAGACTAGTTTAGCTACAAAAATAAAGATTAAGGCCTGAGTTTTTAGGATGTTGGGGGCTTGGCTCAAATAAGTGTTGATTGATAGTCGGCAGGACTTCTGCCTCTCACACGGGGGAAAATCCCGCCTTGGAGAGCTGTCAGCCAATCTGATTGGGCCTCACTTAGGGCAAGGGTGGAGCCCCAGTGTAAAATTGCTGCAAGGTCAGGGCGGGTGGGAACTCGGAGGGAATCCCGTCCCTGCAACTTAACGTTCCCCCCGCCCCCCTGCCCCCGCCACACCCACCTAAAAATTCACCAGTTGTAGTTGCGGGGGAGCATAAAATTCTGGCCTAAGGTGTTTCTACAATAAATGCAATTGATTGTGACTAGTTGAGGCTATGAAACTATGATATGCTAATCATATTACATAGGGTTACATCAAGGCAACAGCACAGAAACAGATTATTTGGTCCAATTGATTAATGCCAGTGTTTATGCTCCACATAAGCCTTCTCCTAGAGTTAGATGAAGAGTGCTCCAGCATATCATCCTATTCCTTTATCCCTTCATATGTTTATATAATTTAGCCTTAAATACTATTTGCCTCAACTATTGCTTGGGGTAGTGCATTTTATATCCCACCACTCGTTAGGTAAAGAGGTTTCTCCTGAATTACTTACATGATTTATTCGTGACTCTCTTACATTTATAATCTCTAGTTTTGGTCTCCCCCACTAGTGGAAATATCGGTTGGTATTTAATAGAGGCGATGGAGGTCTTGCCCGCTGGCTGAGTAGCCGGTGAGAGCCCTGTGTCACCATTTTTAGGGAAGGCCCGTCCTATTACGTGCCACGTGGGCACTTAACAGGACATCATCAGGCCTACCCCAGGATCCGTCATCACAGAGGCGGAAGTCCTGCCTGCCGAGAGCTGTCGGCAAATCAGGGTCCAGCAGCCCTATTGAGCAGCAGCGCCATGCCACCAGGGAGGCGATGGCTGCTGCTGGCATGACACACACCACAGCCTAGTATTGTCACTGGGTGTCAGACCACATGGTGGGAGTGGGGTCACAAGGTGGAAGGGGTGATCAGCAGCAGGTTTCCGCCCCACCCCCCCTTTCCAATGCTGGTTCCCTTAATCAGGCACTGAATGCCAATGAACAAAGGACCACCGCCCCTTCCAGGAGTCCACAAGCAACCCTGCACTGGTTTGCTTGTCATGCACCCCACACGGTGTGCTCCACAGCTGCATTAATGACCCACATAGGATCTCAATTGGCAGTGGGGTAGGAAGTCAATCCAAGAGTCTTCCTGCCGCATTCTTAACTGGGGTGGAGGCGGGGTTCCCTCTTGCCACCCTCCTGCCTGATTAAATGCCCCCTGCCAGCAAACCAACCACAGGGGAGGGCATTAAATTCCACCCATTTGTTTCCATGCCTAGCCTATAAAGCCCTATTAATCTCTTATAGATCTCCATCAGGTACACCTCAGTCTTTTCTTTTTTGGATGATGATCTGTTCAATCTTTCCTGATAGCTATAACCCCTCAGTTCTGGTATCAACCTTGTTAGTCTTTTTTGCACCTTTTCCAATGCCTCTACATCCTTTGTATAATATGGAGACCAGAACTGTGCACAGTACTCTGAATTTGGTCTAACCAAGATTCTATATAACTGTAACAAGATTTCTCTGCTTTTCAATTTCACAACCCCACCCCCCACCCGCTAGGAATGATTACAACACAAAATAATTATGAAATCTATTGTATTTTGTCTGAAATACAAAGCTGTTGCTTTGATTTTTGTGACATTCTAAGAAGTTCCTATGGAATGACGTTGGCAGAGGCTGCATATTTAAGTACAGTTGCCTAACATCAAAGGTAAAATTTAAATTTTTCGGTATTATTGTAGAAAAAGCCACTTGCTATCCTTAATCAAAATCAAATTTTAAGACCCTATCTGCTTCTGATTATTCAATTTGCCCATTTACAACATCTGAGGGTCTGTGCCAGGAGCCTCATCTTCTACAATTACACATCTTCTACAGCACAAACTGATGATATTTATTTGCTTTCTTCTTTGTAACATTGACATCATGAAAAAATAAACATCAACAGTGCAATCATTGACATAAGTTGATCCAACAAATGTTGTACACATAATTTGCAATCCTTTCACAATTTTCAGCAAGAATGAACCATCGTTTTGGACTAATAAGGATGTTTTGAGGGCAGATGTCTCTCAATTCTCCTCGTGATGCTTATGTGGAAATTGTATATCTTCCTAATTTTGCATTGTTGAATTGAACATGGTGTCATAATAAAAGGAACCTTGGACAATGTGTTGTAGAAGTGCACATAGTGGGTTCTTGATTGAACACAGAACACCCTGGGCAGAAGTTTTTGTCCTGCGGGCGGGCGTGTGCCCGACCTGAACAGGAGTGTAATAGTGCGCGATGATGTCGGGCGAGCATCCCAACATCATCGTGCACTCTCACGACCTTTCGGTCAGCGGGCTCGCACAAGTGCCTGCCAACAATTAAAAGGCCTCTTAAGGCCCTTAAGTAACTAATTAAGTTTCATATTTCACTGCCCGCTCAGCCGTTCAGTTGGCGGGCGGGCGAATAGGCCAGGCAGCCTTTGCATTTTTAACAAAACCTCATCCAGGGGTGGGGTGAGGTTTCCAACGCTAAAAAAAATTAAACAATTTTTAATATCCTTTTTTACATGTCCCTCTTCATGTGACTGTGTCACGCGGGGACATGACTATATCATGGGTAAAAAGTTTACTTTTCATTTTAAAATCCTTCAGCTCCCTGAGGCAGCTCTGTGTATTCAGGGAGCTGTCAGTGTGTACTTCCCCGTGCATGTGCACACTTCAGCGTTCATGCTCCTCCCACCCCCACCCCGGCAGCACCGAGGCTCTTAATGTGCCTTTCACACTGGGCTGGCCGTTAACTGGCCAGCCAGCATGAAATCGCGGGCAGCCGTTGATCTTGCGGCTGTTCCCGGGCCCGCCAGCCGTGCCTGCCTGACGAGGGGAAATATCTCCCCCATATGATTGAACCCAACTCCCCAGTAGAATATTGAAAAGGCAGCCTGCAAGAGGGCATTGAACAGGCACTGCCTAACTCCAGCTGTAACACAAGTAGCAAACTGTTGATTTTAATTTTCCTAACTGTCTTCAATAGAAAATGTCTCGTGCTGAAATCACCTCAGAGAGAACTGTCAACTCTCTTCTATTTAAATTCATTGTTTGTACTTCTAGTACAAAGTACATCCTTCACTCACTTGGTAAGGTTATTTTTGGTTTGTTAAGCAGATATGTTTCTATGATGCTATGATCTATTTTAAGTTTATAAAGTAGAAGTCACAACGTACATTGCTACTGGCAAGCGAGGTACTGTATTATGATCAAAATAACACAAGAAGATCAGTATTTGTTAATGGAATCCTTCATCAAGTGAAATTGTAGACAGGCCTCTGGAAACTTGTTGATTTTATTCTGGTAATGGAGGAAGGGATGAAGTGCCACATGGGTAACCAAAACAGTTGAATATTTGCTCAACTCCACTTCCTTTGTTGAGGTGAACCTGTCCCTTTTGTCATTTGTACTGGTCCCTCAGCTTGGTTGAAATGTAAAGGCAAATGCAGTCACAACGTAGGCTATTTTTTAGGTGCATCTCACTGGAGAGAAGCAAGTGCTGAATAATCGCATCTTTTGCTTCACTAAGTTAGAATTTGAATACTTGTGAAATGACGTTTCGTGAACCCACAGTGACCAGCATCAGTAATTGAAAAGAGCGTATTTAAAGTTTTTCACACATTAGGTGAATTACTGTTACACAAAGAAACATTTTGTAAAACTGAGCCACTGTTTACAAATTGCACTTTTTAAAAATAGCTTAACTATTAGGTTCAGTATTACTTGGTGTTTAAATCATCTGGAGTGTCTTGCTTACAAGCGAAGAACAAATCTTGTTTGCAGACTTTATTTATGTGAGCTACCAGATCCTTCCTATGTTACTTGGGCTGAATTTTACGTTGATCAGGCAGGCGTGCACCTGGCTCAATCAGGTGTGAAATCGTGCGAGATGACGTCGGACGAGCGTCCCGACATCATCGCACACTTGCATGATATTTCGCTTGGCGGGCGCGCTTCCGACTTTTGCGTGTGCCCACCGAGGGCAATTAAGCCCATTAATGGCGCAATTGTCTGCTATTTTTTGTCGCCCGTCCAACCTTACGGCTGGCGGACAGGTGAATCGGCCAGGCGGCCTTTACATTTTTCATCAAACCGCATCGAAGGGTGGGATGAGGTTTCCATTATGAAATAAAATTAAAATAAAAATCTGCGGGCAGCATTTTTACCATCTGTATTTTCAAGTGCCTGATTGTGATGTTCAGACATTTTTTTTCTGTTTTTTAAACGTTTATTGCAACATTTTTGGGTCCGTAGCTCCCTGAGGCAGCTCCCCGAGGCAGCTCCCCGAGGCAGCTTCCCGAGGCAGCTCCCCGAGGCAGCTCCCCGAGGCAGCTCCCCGAGGCAGCTCCCCGAGGCAGCTCCCCGAAGCAGCTCCCCGAGGCAGCTCCCTGAGGCAGGAGGCAGCTCCCTGAGGCAGCTCCCTGAGGCAGCTCCCTGAGGCAGCTCCCTGAGGCAGCTCCCTGAGGCAGCTCCCTGAAGCAGTTCCCTGAAGCAGCTCCCAGAGGCAGCTCCCTGAAGCAGTTCCCTGAAGCAGCTCCCCGAGGCAGCTCCCTGAGGCAGCTCCCTGAAGCAGTTCCCTGAAGCAGTTCCCTGAAGCAGCTCCCCGAGGCAGCTCCCCGAGGCAGCTCCCTGAAGCAGCTCCCCAAGGCAGCTCCCCGAGGCAGCTCCCCGAGGCAGCTCCTTGAGGCAGCTCCTTGAGGCAGCTCCCCGAGGCAGCTCCCCGAGGCAGCTCCCCGAGGCAGCTCCTTGAGGCAGCTCCTTGAGGCAGCTCCCTGAGGCAGCTCCCTGAGGCAGGAGGCAGCTCCCCAAGGCAGCTCCCCGAGGCAGCTCCCTGAGGCAGCTCCTTGAGGCAGCTCCTTGAGGCAGCTCCCTGAGGCAGCTCCTTGAGGCAGCTCCTTGAGGCAGCTCCCTGAGGCAGCTCCCAGAAGCAGGAGGCAGCTCCCCGAGGCAGCTCCCCGAGGCAGCTCCCTGAGGCAGCTCCTTGAGGCAGCTCCTTGAGGCAGCTCCCTGAGGCAGCTCCTTGAGGCAGCTCCTTGAGGCAGCTCCCTGAGGCAGCTCCTTGAGGCAGCTCCTTGAGGCAGCTCCTTGAGGCAGCTCCTTGAGGCAGCTCCCTGAGGCAGCTCTCTGAGGCAGCTCCCTGAGGCAGCTCTCTGAGGCAGCTCTCTGAGGCAGCTCTCTGAGGCAGCTCCCTGAGGCAGCTCTCTGAGGCAGCTCCCTGAGGCAGCTCCCTGAGGCAGCTCTCTGAGGCAGCTCTCTGAGGCAGCTCTCTGAGGCAGCTCCCTGAGGCAGCTCCCTGAGGCAGCTCTCTGAGGCAGCTCCCTGAAGCAGGAGGCAGCTCCCTGAGGCAGCTCCCAGAGGCAGCTTTCTGCCTTCAGGAGTTTTCTCTCAGCGCTCACCCATGTCTGCGTTGACATCATTGCCCACCCTCCTCCCACCCCCACCCCAGCAGCGCTGAGGTTTTCAGCACACGCTTCACGCTGGCTGGCTGTTAATTGGCCAGCCAGCGTGAAATCATGGTCGGGAGCCAATTGTGGTTCGCGATCCGTTTCCCAGCTGATCCCGGGCCCACGGATCGTGACTGCCAACTGAGCTAAAAATTCAGGCCCAAGTAACTGTACTTCAACAGTACTTCATGAGCTGTGAAGCATTTGGAGTTGGCTTAAGGAGATGAAATTTCAATATAAATGCATCACTTTTGTTTCTTAAACAGAAGCAGCAAACAAAATGTGCCCACATCATTTTGTGGAAAGTCATTTAAATACTTTAAGGGTTCCATGTTATTAACACCATGCTTGTATGAAGACCCTGGCCTTGATGTTTCATTATGAAACTGATAGACTGAGTATACTAGCCATAACTAACCAAGTTTATTTATCAGGTACAACACTGATGTGAGAGGATATTTATTGACATTGCACCAGATCAGACTAGTATAATGAATGCGGGTCTTTAATGCTTTTTGCACAAGGTATCGACGAAGAACTGAAAGAGCTGCTGTAACACTCCAATGTATTTTTTTGAATTATCAGCAGTGCCTTTCTGTAATGAGTTTACTTTGTTTCATTGTTCCAGCTCAGAGATCGGCACACGAATTGCCAATGGTGGAAAAGCAGAGCACAGACAATTGTTTGGTTACGGGTGGACAACGAATGATCCTCAATGGTCAAAATTTTACTACCGAGTCAAAGGTTCTTTTCACAGAGAAGACTCATGGTGAGTCATGTTGTCTGTCAATTGAATCTGGAAGCGAATTGTATTGTTAATGAGATCTGAAAGTAAATTACATGCTCAGTCTTTGTTCTTTTTGTGTCCTGATGGTTATTAATTGACGGATGGCATTCCAATGAAGTAGATGCGACCATTGTTCCATGCCAGGATCAATAATAGCTTGTATAGGTTGTATGAAATACAGAGTTCTCCCGACATTTCTCTGTTCCTGGAATTCAGCCACTGATCTCAGGAGCACACCTGCACTGTTGCAGTGTTGAGTGTGAAGAGCATTGTCTTGTGCTCTTTCCTTTTGTCTCTCTGAATTAAGTGGCAATACATTTTGATGGTAATTCCAAACAATGAATTTATACTTGTTAATATTAGTTTGAGGCTGCCGTCAATCATTTCATTTTTAAATATTTTTGTGTGCATGTCAAGATTATTGATCGAAGAATGGAAGATTTCCCAGTCAGGTAACTTGTCAGCATAAAGCACTCCTAGATTGGGAATATTATTCGATGTGAAGGAAAACTTTCTTTACGTTGCACCAGAAACATGCCTTAGCTCCGAACTCAAAAGTCTCTTTATGGGTGGAATTTAATGTTTGTGACAGGAGTCCTGCCAGTCAGTGGGGAACTGGTGGGAGTCCTGTGTTGCCTCTGTTAAATGCCCATCAGGCAATTAATGACTGGCATCAGGCCTTCCCCAGGATTAAGGACCTCAGGGGCAGAAATCCCAGCCCTCTCCCCCAAGGGGTGCCAGCCAATCAGAGGCTCGGAGCTCCCCATTGCCCGTCAATGCCACTGGGAGTGGTGGCAGCTGTGGGCATTGCACCCACCAGAAGCCCAAGATCAACGAGGGAGCCCAGGCCAAAGGCAAGTGAGGGTAAGATGGGGGTTCTGGGCACTGAGTGCCTTTGAACAAGGGACCCTTGTATTTGCTTTTGGGAACCCCATCTGGTGACTACCCCTGCTCATTGGTGGTTTAATACCAGAGGCAGTGGATGAGGCCCTTAAGTAGGCATTAATTATCCACCCAATTGATATGCAGACAGGAAGCTCTTCTCGCCCAGACTTAATTGGGGCAGAGGCAGAAGGCGAAGGGGTCCCCACACGGCACTCTCTCACCAAACTAAATGACTCCTGCCCCCACACTTGCGTCTGAGGTGGGGGGGGGGGGGGCATTAAATCCCGTGCTATATGGCCCATTGGACTAGTATGACATTTTCCACACCAACCATTCTTTGGACTGTCATAATGGGATTGGCAATTTTGTATCATTTAGAACATTAGGGACAGTTTCAGCACATGGACACTGGACTGAGACTGTCACTCTCATCTTAGGCAGCAGACAGAGTGGATTTGTATCCTATCAATCTATATGTATTTGAATCCAGGTCACAAGAGGTCAAAAACTCATTCGTCATTAGTGATCTGTCGCTCTCACTTGGAATGGAGTGTAAAGGGGAAGATTTTCACTGTACACTATTGGTTGAATTTTACTGCAGTTTACTGCTCACCACCAGCACCTCCACCTGCCCTCCCCACTGAAAGAAAGTCGGTACTGATATGACAGACACTCAACAAGGCCATGTCGCTGCAGTAAAACACTGTGGGCGGCCTTAAGTAGATGGACTTCCACCCCCCAGTGGGAGGAAGTCCTGTCCTCGAGAGTTACTGGCCAAACGGATTGGCTGGTAGCTCTAGCCGTCCCAGCAGCGCCAGAACTCAGTAGTGGGCACTGCTGGGACTGCAAGCAGTCCCACAAGGAAGAGCAATGGCATCCAGAGTGAGCTAAGTCCTGGGCTTTTATTATGGGGCAGGATCAGGCAACTTAGGGAAGGAGGTAAAGGGAGTGGGGGTGTCGGTTTTGGAGGCCAGGTGGGAAGAAACAAAGTGGAGGTAACATCTTGGGGGATGGTGCCCCCGATGTGCACAGGGCAACCCTGAAGGACATTTCCATCCCCCTCATACACCGCCCCACTCCCACACCCCCTTTCTTCCTACCTTTTGATCAGTTTGGTTAAAAAAAGGCCTACCCACTCCTGGTCATGCCAACCACACTATGATATGGGCAGATTAATATATGGGTCAATTGACTTGTTAACAAGCTCAATTGCCCATTAGTTATCTTTTTAAAAATGGCAGGTGGGCTGCTGATTTCAGCATCCGCCCACCTACCATATTATGGGGGACAATTCAGGTGGGCAGAAAGGCTTGCCACCTGTCATATTTTACATGCCACTGCGTCCCCTCCCACCGCCCCAACCCCACACCAAGAACTCACCCACCAAGAACTCATCTAGTATTGTAGGGTGGGGGGGAGGTGGGGGGAGCATAAAATCCAGCCCTATGTGGAAAGAGTGATTATAAATGGGTTTCCAATCTTGTTACACATGGTGCACTGCTGAAGTCTTACTGCATGGATGATTTATGTGGGTAGTGGAAAGGTTAACACTCATATCCTTCTGAGGTAACACTGAAGGTAAATGGTTGAGTATTTACCTTGCACTTGGGCTATGATGTACTGTTTCAAAAGTTTCTCTCTCTGATATTAGATGGCGAAAGGGGAGAAGGGTTCCATTCCCCAGCAGTAACATTGATGGGTACAAAAAGTATAAGTTATAAAATGCAGCATTAAGAGATCAAAATCAAAAAATGTGATTGCAGGGTAGATTTTAGGAATGTGTTCTCCCAGCATGAAACTTTGCCTGCCCATAGTATCCATTGCACCTATACTGCTATTTTAGTGATACTCAGCCACTGAGAAGCCCATTGATTTATCTGCATTCTAGAATGTGCATAGGAGGTGCATATGTATGTTGGGAGGCTACGTTTGTAAAATCTGCCCTTGTATGTGTGCCAGTTTTGAAATGCAATTTTGTAAATCAATTAAATATGGATATTGTTCTTTGGCATAAAATTAAAGAGACTTTAAAGTACAAACAGGCCAATTAGCCCAACTATGTTATAATCCACAGGAGTCTCCGCCTTGTTTCACCAAACCCTATCAGTGTTCTATTCTATTCCTTTCTCCCTCAAGTGTTTATCACAGATTATATCATTTGTATTCTTAATTTTGAGATGAACAGTAATAAATTGGAAGCTGGAAGCAGTAAAGATGAGCTGCCTCAATATCTATCCCACTGGGGGATGATCATTCCCTTCTGTAAATATTGAGCTTCCTGTCACATAAAAGATCATTGTTCATCTTTACAAGGGCTGATTATCAGATTATTATCATCATTGTACTTTTGGATTTTTCCATTGTAATTTGCTTACACAGATACACCAATATGTCAGTTTTAGCTCAGGGAATGAACCTTGGCCAATGATCCATCAGCATGCAAGTGGGAATGGCAGGTTGAAAACCTACTCCCAACTGGAATATTATGATAGAAAACATTTCCGAACAAGGTTTGAGTTTTTTGCTGAGATTGTACAACGTTAACTCCTTCTTCGCGTTTTCAGTTCATTATTTTTAGAAAGTTGTCCACAGTGTTCTGGAAAAAAGCATTAAGCTTTGTATTTTTCTTAAACTGGATGATGCAGGTTGCTATTTGTGCACAATGTTGATATTGCTGCTTTTGATGTGGTTACGATAGAGAGGCAGAAGTAAAAAAAATGAATGGTTTGGTAACTGATAGTCAAATGTGAGGTGATGTTTCTTTATTGCTGCTGAACCTGTACACCGTGTCAACTGTTTCTTCAAGCTGATGGCAGTGAGACATGCAACAGGACCTGAGAAAAATGCAGTTGTACAGAGAAAAAAGAAAGGAGGGCTAACAATTGCTGTAGTTAGGTTCCACTCACAAGTTGTTGCTCACTTTCGAAATCTATGATAGGTAGAATTATATTGCCAAAGATGTGGAATATTAGTAAATGCCACCGCATATTAATCCTTTTAGCATTCCATAAGATGAGATGGTGCCTGTTTAAAGGTGTGATTTATTTACACACTATACATAGCAATATAGTATTATTGATCATCTAGTAAAGATATGGGGCCAGATTTTCAAGGGGCAACTAGGACGGGACCTGCTGCAGCCGGGAATTTAAAATTGTGGCACTGGAGATCTTCTCGGGATCCTAACACCTCCAGGACAGTGAAATTTTGAAAGGACCGGCAGGGGAAAGGAGTGGGAAATGTGGTCTCAGCCAATTAATGGCCCCTTAAGTTGCTTAAAGAGCTTGTTAAGGGGCCTGCCAGTGCAAGGTTGTAACTTTTATATGTTCTTCTAACAAGCTTGACACTTTTGTGCATGTTTGTGCACAGCTGGCAGATTCACTGTGAGTACCAGGTAAATTGCTTTGTAGTGTTTTTAAATCTACTCTATGGGAGCCGGCATGAGTGCTGTTCCTACCATTCTAGTCCAGGGCCACTTTCTGCTGCATTCCACCTCAAGGAGGTACCTGCTTTAATTGGCAAGGTAGCAGCAGCCCCTAACATGGCTGCCACCTACCTTTGCTGCTGGCACCAGGCAGGCAACTCCTGCCTCATGGAGGCGCAAGGCACTTCTAACTGGGCATGCGGCCCAATGTCATCGTGAACTTGCACGATATTTTGTTGGGTGGGCGCGCGCCAGAATCGGCTCCGCACCACAATTTCACACGGGCGGGCCAATTACGACCCACCCTGCGTGGATTGCGAGCAGTAGTGCAAGCACTACCTGTGCGGGAGGCGGGAGGAGGGAGAATCCAGTCCGGAGTGTTAGTTGAAAAGCCTATTAAGGCCATTAACAAACTAATTAACTTCAAATTTACGCTGCCCGTCCAACCTGATGGTTGGCAGGCAGGCGAAAAGGCCAAGTGGCCTTTACGTTTTTTAGGAAACCTCATCCATGAGCGGGATGAGGTTTCCTAAAGCTAATACAGATGAAATAAAAACTCTATTTTGAAAATAAAAGCATGTCCCATCTAATGTAACATAGTCACATGAGGGGACATGTTTCATTAAATTTTTAACGTTCTTATCTATTTTTCCAAAAAGCGCTTCAATCTTCTTGAGGCAGCTCTGCGCCTCAGGGAGATTAAAGCGTCTTTTGCATGCATGCGCTTGCACTACCGCTCGTAATGCATGCAGGGCAGGCCTTAATTGGCCCACCCATGTGAAATCGTGGTGCGGAGCTGATTCCGGGGGGGGCGGTCAGCTCTGTGGGGGGCGATCGGTTTCGCAAGCTCCCGCCGAGCCCGCCCAACGACTGGAAAATTCTGGCCCAAATTGCAGGTCCTGAGATTCTCACTGAGGTGCTGTTCTGTCTCTGTCCTTCTTGCCATGTTTTCAGTCTAGGCTATTGGCTTAATCACTTCTTGTTATTAATAGGGTCAGGCAAGGTCAGTCAGCTTCAACATTTTTTTAATCTCAGACGGAATTTCACCATCCCTCGTCATCAGAAAGGGAAGCTTTTGTAGCTTGCCAGCTTCACCCTGGATAGGCATTAATATACTTTTCTGTCAGTTTAGAAATAGTTATTAATATTTACTAAACTGCAGATAGTTCAGTTAGCGAGGCATGCCTGCATTTTGCATAGCAGCAATAACCCTAATTATGCATTAGTAGAAGCTATTGAAATGTTGGGACTGGCTGCACCTGGAATGCAGAAACATGCCTGCTGGGCCAGGCAGGTCCCAACTCATTACCAGTGTGATTACATCTCAAAACAGAGCAACATTGTTTTTGCAAATAAACAACCCTTACATTCTGAATTTACTTAATGGTATTTATTTTTCACCCTATTTACAATCCATAAATTTACTATGTAGACTGTTGACCTAACCTGAAATTTGTAGGTTGCAGGTCACTTGGCATCTTTGTAGTGTGAACAACATGTGGCAAATACTGTTACAGTCTTGGGCTGATTCTTCTCTTAATTTCTTTACGTTCTGTTGGAATTCACTTAATTTCAACTGATTATCTGACTGATTATTTAATTTACCAATTAACAGTAATATATTCTTGATTTACTGAGTAGGTTTCACACTGCTACTCCAGCGTCGCCTCTTACAACTTATCTGAAGTTTTTATTTGCTGTTTATGCAAGAATTATTGTTGACTGCATTTCCAGTGTAAATCAGTGAGCTGGGGACATTTTGTTTAACCTAACTATGTTCAGCATAACTCTGTGAACATCATACAGTTAAATGAGTGACCAAAGACAAATAATTCTATGAAATACAGAGTCCTAAGGAATTTTGGATGATTTCCCTACTAACAGAAACAATCTGGAACTTTATAGCCTTTTAGCTCTTTAATTAATATGGGTAACTACTTCTGGCAGGTTTTCACTGGCTGTTGTCTTCATATGGTGCTGTGATAGCAGCAGGGCACTGTTTATAGTTTACCTTTGAAGACTGTTCTGCCTTCTTGCATTTTTATGGAGTAATTTTTTTAATAAATAAAACAAAGTGATGTTGAAGTCTGATCTTCTTTATAAATGGAAAGGTGCAAACCAGCCAAAAACTGGCACAAGTTCTGGAATTCCCTATTCAGTAGTGAGTAATGAAATCTTGATGTAATGAATTTTATGATGCATAGATTCTGGCTGATGATCTTCATGTAGCTCCTTTAATTTAAGCTACTGTCAGAACCAGGCTCCTTTTTTCCTCAATAACTAAAACCAACATTTATTTAATGTCTGTTTCTTTCCATTTGGATCCAATAATTTTTACTTTTTAATTAATACTAGTTTTAAGTACCACAATTTCACAAAGGTGATGTGACTTCCAATTTGTTGTTCACTTCTTTATAATTTAAAAATACTGATTGTACATATTATGCAGCCTTGTCTATCAATTCACTGTTAGTTACTACGTATAAGCTGAGTCACTGCCACTAACAGACTCACCTCTTTCTATTCCTATATTTAAAGGAAAATAGTAGACTCGGAAAAGAATTGCACATATAAGTCCAATATAATTCTTGTCATATGGTTTAGAGTTTCCGCTTTGAGTGCAATCTGCAATCCAATGCAAATTGCATGCAAACTCTGTTAGTTTTCTAAATGATTGTATTTTTGCCCAGGTTTCTGAAAGAAAGAAAGACTGCTGTATGTCTCAAAGCACTTTATTGCCAATGAAGTACTTTTGAAATGTAGTCATTTTTATAATGTAGGAAACGCAGCAGCCAATAGGCACACAGCAAAACTCCCACAAACAGCAATGTGATAATGGCCAAGTAATCTGTTTTTGTGATGTTGATTAAGGAATTAAATTTATGGCCAACACACCAGGGATAACTCCCCTGCTGCTCTTTGAAATAGTGCCATGGAAAACAGATGGGCTCTCAGCTTAATATCTCATCTGAAAGATGGCACCTTGCATTCCCACAGTACTGTATCAAGGCTGGCTCAGGTTTCTGCTCAAATATTGCCAAGCATAAAATGAGCCAGGGCAATTGGACATCTTTTTAGAACATAAATTTTAAAAACATTTTCCTTTTTTGAACAAAACCTGAATGTAAGAGGGTAATCTGGTGCAATTTATTTAAAACAATTGAAAAATGGGCTTATCACAAAAAATAATCATTTTACTTAGTGTCCAGTCCACCACCTGTGAATAACCTGATTTTAAATAATTGAAATGACTTAAATATACAGAATCATCTTTTATGTTTCATTGGTGAACGGTAATCAGTTTCTGAGCAAATTAAATATTATTTTAATATTTTAAAGCTTTGAAAAGATGCTCATTAGTTTCCTTCTGCCTAAAAACAAGCCTCACTTTAAGGTCCTCCTCAAAATCCAGCAAATGGGTGCCATTAACAGAAAATCGATATGGTGAGTAGTTCAGCCTAGTGATGGAGCCAGTTTTCTCAGCATGATTTTTTAAAAACTGGTACAAAAGATAGTGGAAACCTGATTTACACTGAACGTAATTTTCACTCTCAATTTCTCTGCGCTGGCTTGGTTGATTTCAGGTGAATTGTATTGAAAAAGCCATTGGGGAATCTCTAGGCCGCATGATTATAGAAGCAAAATGAAAAGGCTAAATTCAGGAGCATGGCCAATCGCCCACTGTGTCAGGCTGTGTCTGGTGAGCTCATAAATCATGAAGTCCCATCATCAATTCCTCGCTGGTTGATTAAGCCACAACAGCAGTGAGCTGCTGCAATTGGTTAGGGGAAGGAATACAAAGGCCCACAAATTGCTGGAACGTTGCATCTCACAGCAAGCGTTGTGAATTGAATTGTTTTACCTCACTTTTCAGATTGTATTATCTTTGTTGTGCAAATTACTGGATATGAGAATTGATAACGGCGTAATGAGGCCTGCGAGACCTCTGGGACCTCATGGGCAGAATTTTTCCCTCGTCGGGCAGGCGCGCGCCCGACCCGAACAGGAGAAAAATAGTGCATGATGATGCCGGGTGAGCATCCCGACGTCATTGCACACTCTCGAGATACTTCGCTCGGCGGGTCCACATGAGAGGCAGCAGTGCGCCCGCCGACAATTAAGAGGCCTGTTAAGGCCCTTAATCAATTAATTAAATGGAATTTTTCACTGCCCGTCCAACTGTTTGGTTGGTGGGCGGGCGAATAGGCCAAGTGGCCATTGCATTTTTTGCAAAATCTCATCCACGAGCGGGATGAGGTTTCGACCAGTGATTAAAGAAAAGTTTTTAAAACTAACTTTTAACATATCCCTGCTCATGTGACAGAGTCACATGAGGGGACATGTTTTCCTTATTTTTCAATTGTTTATTTTTAATGTTAAAAATCTTCAGCTCCCTGAGGCAGCCCTGTGCCTTCACGGAGTTTTCACTGAGCGCACTCGCGCGCATGCACTGACCTCCGTGCTCACCCTCCCCCACCCACCCGGGCAGTGCTAAGCGTTGCAGCGTGTGGTTCGCACTGGTTGGCTGTTAATTGGCACCAGTGTGAAATTGCAGCCAGGGCCCGATCACAGGGAGCGGCTGGTTTTGCTGCCGCTCCCTGGCCCTCTTCGCTGCACCTGCCCAACAACGTAAAAATCCTGACCCATGATTGTTGGACCTACAGGTCTGTCTCCTTAATTAGTATGAAGGATAAGGAAAGAAACAAAGGGAATGCCAGGAAGGACATCAAATGAATTACAATCAAATTGATACAGAGGTATAGACAGAGAGCAAAATAAAGGGAGTGCATTAAGATAGAAAACAAGACAGAAAGGAAAAGTAAAGAAAATATTTAAAGTTTTAAACATTTAGGAACAATTTACTACCTGTGGGAGTGAGACTCTGCAGTTACATCATTCTCTTTCTCAGCCTCCAAGGTTGAGCTGTATGTCACAACAATAAATCGTATTATTAACAGGGTCCATGAGGTATAAGTTACCAGCTCTAACTGGCTGCAATGAGATGAACTTATGTTAATGATGTTGGTGCGGCAATTTCATGATGCATGTTAAGGAGGCTTACTGTGAGATGATAACTGTTGGGTGCTTTGGTGAGGTTAATAGGGCAGCCGCTCAAATCATTCAGCAATTTGTGGCAAATCAGAACTCAGGGCGTATCTCTTCTTGGTCTCAAACTATTAATGACTGTGGACTCAATATTATTTTCCAACAATTTCAGGGCCATCAGCTTTGGGCTCTGCTCCTTTTGATCATGCATGTGTGCGTGCGTTGTCCTCATAATTTTTTATTTGTTTCCAAACCAGAGTGTGCCTCCATTTTGAGGTGTCCTTGCAGTCCTCGACCTGTGTTAGTGGTGCCCACTTCTCTGGGTGAAGCTGCAAAGGCTTCATAGCTGCAGCCTTCTGATTTTGCTGGCTTAATAGGAAGGCAATTGTGGAGGTGGCCAATTAGTAGGCTGCCTCCTGGAAAATTGCACCATTGGGCATGATGAAGGCAAGTGCCATCTAGAGACCCCCATTTGGTCCTGATGTCAGGGTCCAAAAGTCCACAGGAAAATCCAGTCATTACCTTGAGACAATATCTGTGGCACTAAAACCCTTTTAAAGTTTTAAATTTACAGTACAACAAAGTGTATCTTGAGCAAACTTTTAATTTCAGCTCCACAAGTGTGGATTGTAAACTTGAAAATAAATCTGAGATGAAGTTCTGGATGATCCACAGCGCTTTTAACTGCTAATGATAGTAAATGATACTCGTGGTAATGAATAGGGAGAAAAGCTTCATTAAGATGAGTCACATTGATTTCTTCATAGATGTAGCTTGCCAGTTTTAAATTGACCACCCTGATTGTTTTCCTTGTAGAAAAAATTGTTTTTGAAAGGTGTGTCTTCATTTTAGAATTTGACCTAATGCTATTTGGGGATTTTGTTGGTGGGAAAGGCTTGACCCCATTAGTGACATTTCTTTTGAAAGTGCGATTATTTTCTCCAGAGTAAAGAAATTTTGTGTTCAAGATGTTTGCTGCATGTTAATCCTGTCTATACATCTTACACGTATAACATTAGTTATTGTTCAACCTACTGTATTTTCAAACATTTGGATGAATGTGGAAATATTGCTGGATCTGGTAATGATTATTAAAAATAGATCAGGTTGAAAGACCATAATGTGAGTTAGTACATTGGAAGTAGTAACTGCAAAATGAAGAGGGTCAAGGTCCAAACAGAAAGGGACAAGTCAGTTCAAACATTGGAACACCAGGCTGATTAGTTCAGACTTTTGAACAATGAAAGATAAGTTAGCTGAGGTGAGGTCCAAGAAGAAATTGCCACTCCAGACTGTAAAGCAACATGTTTCTTTTAAATAGATTGCAAAAGACACTTAGTAGGTATATTCCAAGAAAAAAAAAAGCTACTACAAGCTGTTTTAGGATATAATGGATAAATCAAGAGGTCAAAAACTGAGTTGATGAAAAGGAACTAAGAGTATTATAAGAATAATAACGATAAAATACTGAAAGAAAATATGAAAAAATAAAAAAAGAGGTTAGGAGTAGAAGGAAGGCTAAGAGAGAGTATGAGGGGAAAAGCCTTTAAAAATTATGAGGAAAAACAAAATCATTAAAAGTGAGATGGGACCTCAGAGGAGAGGATTGTCAATTTGTAGATGAGTGAAAAATGGGGAAGCTATTTAATCAGCACTTTGTATCAGTCATTACTTAAGAGAAGAATATTGCAGAAGAGGAGAATCCTGAAGCAGTGGAGAGCAACATACCCTCTAGTTTTTTTTTGAATGTGTGGGTGATTTAAGTGTGCAGTCCTTTTTAAATTCGTTTGCATGCCCTCTCACACATGCTGACTAAAAGGGGCCAACCTGAGTGTGGCCTGTGCGGGAACTTATGGTTGCTACGCAAGTGCACAGCTTGGTGGAAAGCGAGATGATTGATACTCTTTGGATAAAAGGGGATTTTTAGATGAGTTAGTTAGGCAAAAGAAAAGCTAGGCCCCAAGGCCTGATGGAATATATCAGAGAATCCTGAGAGAGATGAAGGAAGAAATTGCCAAGGCTTTATATATTTCAGGGCTGTGTTGAGTGTGGATATATGCTGGAGGACTGGAGTATGGTCAGTGTAGCACGCATTTTTGAAAAAACGAGACAAAGCTAATTCAAGTAATTACGGCCAGCTAGCTTAACATCCGTGGGAGAGAATTTTTTTTCAAAGATAATAGAATTCTAGGTTTTATCACAAGAAGTATGGAATATAAAAGCCAAGAGATAATTATGAGTTTTTATAAAACCCTAATAAGACCCCCAAGAGTATTGTGTGCAGCATATAAGAAGACCATCAAAGTTTTTGAGAGAATAAAATAAAGATTCCCTAGGATTCTGCCTGGTATGAGGAAGTACAAATATAAATAAAGACTTGAAAAATTGTATTGTTAGAATTCAAAATAAAATTATTTGTTAGAACAACACACATTACAGATGATGGTGATGGAGGGAAGGTCATTGATGAAGCAGCTGAATGCCCTGAGGAGCTCCTGCAATGATGAAATTTCACCTCATCTCAATCCTAAATGGCTGACTCTTTATCCTGCCAGCAAGACTCCTAGTACTAGACTCTGTGTTGCATTATTGACCACAACTGCCTGTGCCTCTGCTGCCTCACACTGAAAACCACACACATGCTTCCATAACTTTTGGACTTGATTACTTCAGTGTCTTCCATGTTGACCTCCCTTCCTCCATCCTTCACAAACTTCAAACCTTTGCCGCACAGATGCACATATGCTGTCCCTCACTAAATCACACTCAACCATCACTTCTGTCGTCACTGATCTGCATGAAGTCTCTGTACCTTAACTCATTCAATTTAAAACCCTTGCCCTCATCTTTCAATCAATCCATGATTTCAATCCATCCTATTTGCTGCAATATCCTCCAGCTCTATATTACCCCACTCCTCTATTAAACACTTCATTCCTCTGACTCTGCCCCTTTGTACACCATCCCACTTTTTGTTCCACCATTCAGCCTTCAACTACTGGATATTGTTCTCTGGAATTCCGTCCATTAACCTCTCTACCTCTCCATTGCCCTTCATTTTTAAGAATCTTTTCATAAATCTATCTCTTTGGCAAATACTTGGTCACCTCTCCTAACTTCTCCCTTCATAGCTTAATTTCCATTTCCCTTCTGACAGTCTGTGAAATGTCTTGAGACGTTTTTTTATATTGAAACCACAATACAAATATAAGTTGTTATTTTTGTCCCATATCCAGAACTATTCTGAGTCCTGATCAGGAGATGAAACAATGCTCAATAGAGAGCTCTATGACCATCAACAAGAGAATAATTTGTGCCCTATTGCTTAGTGTCAGAAGTATTCTCTATAACATGGTGGGCTAATATATCTCTATTTCTTAAAACTGTGCTAATGATAATACAGGACAAGGTCATTTACAGCTGACCTTCCCATTGCTGCAATGCTGAGCAGAATTTCTGCACTATTTTGCCTCATGGGCAATTCCCTCCCTAACAGCACAGTGGGTGCACCTACACTACATGGACTGCAGCGGTTCAAGAAGGCTCAACACCACCTTCTCAAGGGCAATTAGGGATGGGCAATAAATGCTGGCCCAGCCAACAAAGCCCACATCCTACGAATGAATAAAAAAAGAGTGGGGGAGGAGTTTGGTGAGGAGTAGGGGGTGCATATCAGCCCCTCTATTCCTGCTGAGAAAGGCAGAAGTGCTACCGATCCATTTCATTCTCCACTGGCAAGTCAGTTGTTCTGCCCGCAGATCTTTCTGGAGGTTTGTGCTCACATCACTCAAACTGCTGGAAATAGGAGAGAGGGTTACAGCTTGGGACAGTTACCTTGGAGCAATCCAAAGCAGTCTTTAAAAAGGTTCACCCGACCACTTTTACAGCCCGTCATTCCCCCCACCACAACCGAGCTGTGAGCGGATATTTTAAAGAGCGGGTTCGCCGAGCCGGGAAATCTCCTGACTCTGCACATCAGACCCGGTGATGAAAATCTGGGCCAACATTTGGATGAGAAATTTTCCTTTACACTGCAATATTCTGAAAGTCCTGTACCCATGCTCCTATAGTTCCTACTGTCGTTTATACTGAACACCAAACAGATGATTAGTGAGTTATAACATGGCTTTCCGTCTTATTATCTACTTTAATTGATATTTCAGTTTCAAAATGTAAGAAAATTACAATCTTTTCAATGCTATGAATAAAGAAATGTTCTTTGGCTTTGTATTTCCCTGCAGTTCCATGTATCAGCATTCAGTATAACATATGTCATTAAGCGCAACATTCACAAACCTCAAGAAAAACATTAGAAATACCTTTTCCCCCCACAAGATAGTGAAGATGAACAAAGTCTCAAAGAAGGCCATTGACTCAGGAACAATTAATATCTTTTGAAATATAAAAATACATGCTGTTTAAACACTTTATTACTTTTAAAAAACAAACTTTTTTTCTGGAATAATATTAAAATTCTTTCTAAAAGTTTTAGGCAGGGCAGAGGTTAAATAATATTGCCTCTTAGAAGACCCCCTTAAAAAAACAAACTGGACTCAATCAGCTTGTGAGTCTCCTTTGCTGAGACTCTCTCTCCCACCCCCAAAGAGCTTGTATAGATTGTCAGAATTGATAAATCTGATGGCTGGACATGATCAATGAGATTGAAGCGGTGAATCTAGTTGTGGAAGAATAGCTTGTTACAGCTTGGACAGCTGGATTCAGAGCCACTTGGTGAGAGGTTGATGCTGGCTGTAGGGGACAGTATTATTATTATTAAATAATTAATATTTAATTAATTATTTAATATCCATTGAGTGGAGGAATTGAAAGTTAATGGCTTTATTATTTTTGGGGAAACAATGTAGTGGGTCATTTTGCAAGTATGTTCTAGAGCCAGCTGCTGCATTATTGTGAGTGGGCTGCCCATGATTATTGAACCTAATGGACAAATTTCAGTTGGCGCACCCACGATTTTTTGATATGCAGTGCTTGTGAGAGGAGTTCGTCACTAATAGCACGTACATGGAAAATTAGCCTTTAGTGTTCCTTAAAGTAAGGGATGAACAGGCAGCAGTGTAAGTGGGAAGTCAGTGTTAGAATAATCATACATGGGCTTTGGATGGATCAGGCTTTATGGTTTGTATTACTTTTTCTGCTTTGGATTTTAGCTTTTTTATTTAAACTGCTTTTGTGCAAAAAGGGAAGTATGCATTTTAAAAGTTGATTTAAAAAAATGCCTTTCAGGACCGAAAAGTTAGTTGTACTGTATATACTTGTTGATGAACTGAATTATGTTCTGGTTCATTAATGCACTTTGTACCTTGGAATCAATGGACAGAAATCTGATGACCTCAGGAACTGCATGTGATTGACCCATGTGTTTTGGGGTTCCATGGTTTAAAAATCTATGGCCTAAACTATATCTGTGGGCTGAATACGTTGACATGGATGTTGTTCTTAGACATGATGGAACACACCAGCTTTTACACTGCATCACTTATAGGTGCTGCAGTGAGAGCAGTGACTCCCAACAAAAATATAGCAAACTTAGGTGAATGTAGCAAGTCAGAAATGGTGCGATACAGTACACTAACATTTCTGTATAGATCCTGATGAGTCAATTCTGAGATCATTTGGGCCAATAGGTTATTCATTTGAATGGAATCTATTGTACTGAAGCAAATTTCAGAAAAGAGAGACATCTTTTTAGAAAGACAGGGAGTGGAAATATGCCTAACAGGGTGCCTCATCTTGCAGTCCGGGGTATTAAAAGCCATCACACTACTGCTCAGTGACTCAATCTGAAGGGAATCCCTGGATTAGTGCTGGTTTTCAATTTAGTACAGCCTTTGTATTTTTGGATAATAGCCAACCTCTTCTAAAAATGGCAGGCAGCATGGTTCAACTCGCAACAATAGATATGCTTATGAATAATGTTTTAGCCTGTTAGGGCCAATGGTCCTGCTAAGATTATTGGAACAATTCATTGGTTAGCAGAGCCCATTCCTGGATTTGCAGCAAAGCAGGATAATTCAGCTAAATGATCAAAACCATTGTTCCCACCTGCTATAAGTTCTCTGCTAAAATTCTTTAACAAAGATTTGATTTGATCACTAACCAATGATAGTGGATTTATTGTCCCTTTATTCTTATTTAACATTAATTGCATTTTTACGAAGCCCCATTTATTTCTAATAAATTCCTCATTCATCTTTGGATTTTTTTTTCACATTCATCAGTTTCAGGGACATCAGTGCTGTGGAATTACATTTACTTATTAACAGCACCAAACAATCTTAGGTTTGTTTATATGTTGCATAGGTTAGATAAAGTGTAAAAGTTTCTCTGCTCAACACCAATGTTCCATAAGCCAACTTCCGAGCACCCTTACTGCACCAGAACAAATTTGTATACACCTGACACCTTGCTGTACTTCTATGTTAAACTGCCAGTTTTCTTGTGATTAGAGTTATGAATCCTCACCTACAAGAACGTGATGTAAATGGATTAAGTTATTTCAATCAAGATCTTTGCAGGAAGCATAGAAATAACTTTATTTCATCAACTTGGGCTGGATTCAAACCCAGGTCATGGAGGTGAAAGGACAGTAAGCCAATGCATTACACCGTGCAGTTGATCAATTCATCTTTTATGCACTTGTAATGGCTTCCATTTTATATGCAATATCTTGTTTCGTTATTTTAAATCAAACTTTCATCCACTCTCTGTCACAGCATTCAGATGAAAGTCTTTATAACCCTATCTAATGAGACAATTTTACTGGGGCAATTTTTAATTAATGAGGCAGTTTCCACTGGAGTGAATCAGGATTAATTTTCCACTAGCATGAAGCAAGATTCATATTGCATTGTTATTAAGCAAGCGGTTCATCTGTGCAAAAGTTACTTAAATAGAATATTTTCTAACAGAGACTACTTGCAGATGGTGGTGTTGCTTTGGCTTTGCACTGGTTGCAGTGTAACTACAATTAGTAGTCAACTAAATTGTGAACTTTTCAGGTAGTCTCCTGGACTAAACTTAGTTTTTAATTCTAAATAGCCAAAGGGTGATGGTTGAAAGCCAGCGTGCAGAGCTCTGTAGATGTGTTTCAGTATACATGCAGAGAATACTCCCAGTCCTAAATAGAAACCAGAATAAGTGGGCAGAACCAACAGACACAGTGGCCCAAATATTGGCCACAACGGAGAAGCTCTCCATCACAGTGATGCAATGTTTATGTTTAATGTTTATGCTTTTTTGTAAAAGGACATTTTAGTGAAAAGGAATTGTTAAATAATAACTGCCAGTAGAGTGTGCTAAGTCCCAGGTGTATTGCTTGGAGAATAGGGATAAAGGAACCTCCTGTCTTTTAAACAGAAAGTTGGAGTTCAGAAGCAGATAGCTGTGCGTGTATTCTTAAAAGTGACAAAACACTTCAAATGGCGATGAGGATGGGATCATCATTATTACAGGCTTTAAAGGTTTATGATCCAGCTACTATGAACTTTGTAGTTTATGTCTCGCAAATGGAACAGTTTTTCATTGTGAATGAGATTGAAGAGGAAAAGCAGGCCTCTGTTTCTTACAGTCATTGGAATGAAAAATTTTACGTTACTGAGAAATCTCATTGCTCCTGACAAGGCAGCAGATAAAAGCTTTAAAGAGCTTGTGAACATTTTGAAAAAGCACTTCGATCCCACACCAGCAATTATTGCTGAGAGATTCGAGTTTCACTGAAGAGAACAACATGAAAGTGAGTCAGTTTTCCAGTTCCTGGCTGAGTTGAGAAAATTAGCAGAACATTGTGATTTTAAAGGTTACCTGGAAGAAGCGTTGTGTAATCGCTTGGTTTGTAGACTAAGAAATGAAAGAATTCAGCGTAGGTTTTTAGCGGAGCAAGAGTTGACACTGAAGAAAGCATTTGAGATTGTGCAGTGCATAGAAATGGCAGAGAAACAAGCTGGAGATTTGAAAGCGCATTCTAACAGTGCCAAAGTTAAAATACTAAAGTCAGGGTATACTTGCTTTCAAACATGTTACAACTGTAATGGAATAGGGCATAATGCAGAAGCCTGTAAGTGAGGAACTGTTGATTGTCGCTACTGTGGGGAAAAAAAGGACACATATAGCATGTATGTAGATCAAAGGCTGATCACAGTAAAGCAGTACTGCCAGAAAAAGGGCATCATGAGAAGCATAAGCATTAAACACAAACATCACAGGTGAAAATCCCAAAAATGGCTGAAATTTCTAAGTCCCACCCCAGAACCAGCATTTCCCTTCTTCGTGGGGGTGGGGGTGGGAGTAGAGTCGGGTCGGTGTTCACGCATGCGTGATTCTCAAAGGCAGCTGGTCACTTAAATCATCAGCTGCCTCCACTGAAGTGGTCCTGGAAGGCCAGGAGTGTGAAACCTGGAATGTGCATTTAGAACAGGTAAGAGGATGTCTGAACTTGGTGCATTAGTTTGGAAAGCCAGGATACTCATTTGGAGAGGTAAGGCACCCTTTGGGCTTGTTGAAAGTGACCATGACTATGCAGTTTTTATGCACAAACTCATTGTAACTGTTTATCTGTCAAAGAAATGTTGAAGAACTGTCCAGCTGTCTAAACTGTCAAGGAAGTGTCCAAGGATACTAGGTGAGTTGGTGTGGAGAGGGTAAGGACAATGGGTGGTGGGTGGAGATCATGGGTTGGCATGAATTGGCACTAAGTTGGCTTGGGAGTATGCAGACCATGGGGTAGGTGGAGGAGCATGGGTTGGCATGAGGGTATAAGGAGTAAAAGGTGGTGGGTAGAGGAGCATTGGTTGGCATAACGGCTATGAGGGATCATTGGGGCTGGGTTGGAGCATGGGTTGGCATTATAGCTATGAGGGACCATTGGGGCTGGGTTGGGAGCATGGGTTGGCATAGGTTGGCATGGATGGGCATAGGGAGTGTGTGCAGGGAGGTGAGGGGTGAGGCCTGGTCTTCTTTTATTAAATTAAATACAGTGCTAGAGCACAGAGCCTTGTGCCCAGCCCGCCTCCGCCCCTGGCAGCCTCTGCACTTGTTCAGGGGTTGGCCTATTTCAGCCCATCCCCACCCCTCTCCCCTACCGAAAATCCGAACTGCGAGTGGACGTTTTTAAATGTCAGGTTCACCGAGCCAGGAAATCTCCTGACTCTGCACGCCTGATGTGGGGGCGAAAATCTGGGCCTGCGTATTCATGCCACTCTGAAAATGGCACTGATGTCAAATCAGTATCTATATTATAAATATATATGATTCAATCTTTGCAAGATTGTTGTGTACAGCACTTCAAAAGTGACTGACAGACGTGGTTATTCCTCGGTAAGGGCAGCAGACATTCCTGGGAATTCTAACTGCTGTTTCTTAGATAATTAGGCCTTTTCACCCCTTTTACCATTTCCCTTTCTGTGCATGGCAATGTAACCTTGGAGCAACGAAGTTCGATAAAGCAGAGAACACTCGGGTTTGATAATGGTGTGCAAGTGAGCAAATGGAGCTTGATTTGTGAAAGGGTTTGGCACCAAAAGCAGTTCAGGCTAGCATGTGTTAGCTGTGACACTGTAGGTAGTTTTCTTGCCTGTTCGTCAGAAGGTTGGGGGTTCAAGTCCAACTCCAGACTTGAGTGCAAAAATTAAGGCTGACACACCAGTGCTGTACTGTCAGAGGTACTGTCTTCCAGGTGAGATGTTAAACTGAGATCCTTTTTGTCCTCTCAGGTAGATGTCAAAGATACTGCAGGCACTATTTTGATGAAGAAGGAGTTCTTCCCAATACCTGGCCAATGTTTATCCCTTAACCAGCATCACAAAAAAAAAGATTATCCTGCCATTATCGGATTGCTGTTTGTGGGAGCTTACTGTGTGCAGCTTGGCTGCGACGTTTCCTACCTTACACCAGCGACTATATTTCGAAAAGTACTTCATTGGCTGTGAAGCCCTTTGGGATGTCTCAAGGTCATGAAAGGTGCTATACAAATGCAAGTCCTTTCATTTCTTTCTGTCAGTGTTGGAAAGTATGAGGTGGACAGTGATAGTGGCTCAGTGAAAGTTGGACCTGAGTAAAATTGTGACGTTATTGAGCAAGGCATTAGCTGAGATAGTGGTTTAGGGTGGAGGGGGAGTGCAGGAAGACTACAAGAATAGCAAAGTGATAGTAGTGGGAGGTTCTAAAGTGGGGGGGTTGACAACCATATCAGCAGCCATGACACAAGTCAAAATTTTATATTACCTCTCTGGCACCATGGTGAAGGATATCATGATATTGTTGGAAAACCTTTGGAGAGAGTAGAAGAGCTTTTCGTAAGGAAAACAAATGAAACATATTTCCTGTGATTAAGGAGTCAGCAATGAGGTGGTCGGGGTGGGGAGGGTCACTAATTTAAAATTATTATTAACAGAGTGAGGAGAGAGGGTGGGAGCAGTTTCTTTATATAGAGAGTTATTGGAGCATTGAATCTTTTCCCACAGGGAGTGGTTGAGGCAGAAACCATTGTCTTTTTAAGTGAAAATTGAAAACATATTTCAAGCTGAGAAAGATACAAGGCAAAGGAGAAACAGTACGTCAGAGGGATTTGTTCTGAATTGCTCTAGCAAAGCGACAGCAGAGAGGGGTGATGAGTTGGCCTCCTTCAAAGCTGCAAGCTTCTATGATTCTCTGACATATCTTGTGGTAATGCCTTTTGTACTTCCCATCCTTGTCAGTTTATTTGGTTCTAATGGCAGCAGCAGTGGAGAATAATGTAAAAGCAGTGTTGGGGATGGGACATAACAAAAAAATGGCAGACTGGAGAGCAAAACTAACTAATGCAAGGAGCAAAATAAGCACTTTTGCCAGTGACTCAAACTGTGGTCAGCTTATAGGAAGCTTACTTGAGCAGGCCAGATCCCAGGACTCCTGATGCAAATATTTCATATGGGTGAAGTGCCTGCTGTGAATAGAGTCTTGCTTGAAATGGTGGGATTTTGCTCGGGGACCTGGTTTTGATCGTAGTATAATGTTAATGAGGCTCGTGCTTGTGTGTAGCGCTGTCTCATTCTGCCCCACAAAATTATGTGTCACAAAATGTGGTGCTCAGCGAATTGGGCCTGCAACCTCCCACATGGCTCCATGCTGCTGGAGTAGTCTCACAAGATCAGTCTTCTGCTTTAAGGTTTCCCAACTATGAATATAAAAATAGAGGTTTTGTTTGAAAATGAGGCTGTGAGGCCCTGCTCCTCTCTGAACAGTTACAACTTCAGTTTGGTATTGATTTAATTGGAATCCTCTCTAGCCAAAAAGAAAATCAAATGTTACATGTTTTCAAAAATACCAAATGTAGCTATAATTATAGTTTCTTAAAATATACGGCATATGGTGAATAATTAGAAATGAGTCATTGTGTGGGACTTTTTCTAAACAGGATTAGAACCAGCTTTAATACAACATATCTTACATTAAGCTAATGTTATCATTCAGAACCTCTTGGATTTTCTATTTCAGCCAATCATTAGAATATTTTGTGAAATAAAGTGGAGGTTTACAGCAATTGAAAGTGCAACATTCTGAATAAGTGTGAGTCAGTGAAAGTTCCCTAAATTTCAAAACCTACTCCACTTAAAAAAAAAGTGAAGGACAACAGAATCCAACATAAATGGTATTCTAAACTAAAACCATATCAACAAGAGAATATTGGATTGAACCTTGCTTTCAAACTTCCATTTGAGCAGCAGAAAACATCTGTTAAATTTCCAGCATCACTTTTGTAATTCAAATCCATGGTGTAGCAAATCTGTCTGATACAATCTTTTTCTAAACACCTTTGTTTTGAAATTGAGTTCTTTGGCCATTAGTGTGCAAAAGCTGAACCTGTTCACTTTTCTTGATTAATTTCTCTTTTAAATATAAGCAGACAAAGGAATTTTACACACGCGCTTGGAGCTAAGTGTTTGCAACGGATATTCGAAGGGGCTAATTTCAAGGCTTTTGTAATATGTGTGTCTGTTGAACTCTGTGAAGTGCTTCACTTGACACAATGACCTGGATTTTCATCCTTGAGGCGAAAATTTCCGGCCTCGGGGGAAAAAGTGCCCGCGAGGATAGGACTTTTATTGTGGGGCAGGACAGGTGCAGTCTGGAGTCAGGCAAGCCAACCCAGGAAAAAGTTCAGAGGCAGCCACAGGGCTGGTGGGTGCTAAGGCGGGCTGTTTAAAAGGCCCGCCTCAGTGCTGTGGAACTTCATCCCAGTTAAAATAAAAATGGAAAGCCCCTCCAATCCTGACCTGTCACAGTCCCCATGCTGCCTCATGACCCCCACACACCCTGTCTAGCCCCTCATGCTGGCCATGCCAAGGTATGAACCCCAAACAACCCCTAATGGATGTCTAGGCTGTCAACCAAGAATACATAATGAGGCTTGGCTGAGAGCCCAGAAATCCATTAGATAGCTGAAACAGCTGGGCCCCAGAGAAAATATTGTTTGATTGACAACTCTGGCTCCCTGATCTATACTGCCAACTTCGCAATGTTTATTTACACAACATAAAGAGGTTTCAAGTGCTAGCAGTTTCCGTTATTGACACTTTAAAGGGCCTGGATGATTGACGCTTTTTTTGGGCTGTAGTACATAGGAGATTTTTTAAAGAAAGTGAAAAGTTATCAATGAATGAATTTTTTTGAAAGCTTTCTTTTAACACATCCTACTGTCACTGTAGGGTTCATTGGTTCTATACTATGAATAGTGGATGTATGTGCCATAACTTGGGGAGCATGAGGTGTCGAAGGGACTGTTTGCGGAGGGCATACTTTTCCATGGGGTGCATAAGGGCCATAGGAGCTTTTGGGGAGCATACCTTGGCATGGGGGACATGAGGAGCCATGGGGGTGAGTGAGGGGCAACCTTGATATGGGGGCCATAATGGTTGTTTTGGGAGGCATAGCTTGGCATGAGATCATGAGGAGGACCTTTTGAACTTGCCTTTAAAAGGTCACCTCATGGAGACTATGGTTCACAACACTTCTGAGGTACTGTGAACCACGACTCATTGAAAACCTGGCCTGACTCCGTGACGATTGCGGAGGACATGCCTATCCCTGCAATGGAGCAGGCCAGGTTGGGAGTGCAGGGTGCTGGGTATTTTGACCCAAACCAGCCTGCACCCTTAAAACGCACTCCTGAAAATCAGAAATCCCAGGAATGAGATTGAGAATCCTGGAAATGCTCCCAGTCGCCATTTTTAAAGGGCTCTCAAGTCATCCCAATTCGCTGGAAACCCAAGCTAATGGATAAGTTTAGAATGTCAACTACAGTGTGAATAAGAAAGTTATGATTTTGATTCTGTAAATAATTGCCTAGAAATTCATTGGTACCAGGTCTGTTTTAGAGGCACAGAGTGCCAGAACTGTGCTGTGTACCATATTGGATAGGACTGCTTCATTGTTGTCCATAGTGCATGCAAACGAATGTTAAACAGTAATTAAAACTTTAACATTTGTGGGACACTTTTGTGAAATGGGTCTGCCTCAGCCATATGTGAAATGTGGTGCAATCAATTTGGGAGAGTGAAGGAAGGTTATAGAAAGGAGTATTCTGAGGAAGTGAGATTGAAGGTGTAAGCAGAAAGTAAAAGAACAGTATTGTTACCTTGACTATCCTGGTGAAGTCATTAAACTTCGATCAGCATTGCAGCCATGTCTTGGGAACTGAATTCCTATGTTGATCTCTTCCCATTCTGAGGGAAATGTTGCTTGGAGGGATTCCTGTCGTCTCTGTGCAATAGGATCTCTCTCCTCCTGTCTCCTAAGTTCCCCCACACCTTCCCTTTAATAGGTGCAAGCTGCCTTCAAGTAGCATCAGAGACACTTAATTTCTCTCCCCATTTTCCCCCTCCAGCCCTCTCCAACAGGCTTTCAGCCAATGATTAGAATGGGCAGCACTGATTGCATTCCTGAATTATTATAATGAGATCCCAGCAAAAATTTCACATAGTGCCTGGGATAGTGGGATTGTGCGCCCCACCCCTCTTCATTTTCATTCCAAATTTCAGATATAGGTCATTAAATGGTGCTGTTGGTTTTACTTGCAACATATGCCCATTCTTAGTGCAGAATCACTTCTTAAAAAGTGATTTTGCACAGAATATCCTTGAGCTAATGATTTTCTGATGATTTTTGTATGTTATTTCTTAGTATGTATTGGAAGCTCATATTCTGTAAGACATAATGTGAATTGATTATTAATCCTAGATAAAGTTATGCATTTATGACCACATACTTTTTAAAAGTGTTTCAAGGCTAGCTACTTAATGAGCTCCAGCCAGTCCAGCCATTATATTTCCAACACTGTTGTCGCTCGTACATTGGTCTTAGGGTATTTGTACCCTGGATCTCATGTACTCAACAGCAATCCCAAGGTAATTTTTCCAGATTCCTTGAACTCAACTGCCAGGAATTTTCAATGGGAAAGAAAAGGTCTTGGTTCCTATATATAACAGTGCAAGCTTTGAGAAAATAAGCTAACTGTACCATTCTCTTGCACTTACGTTTGTAATATGCAGTTTCTGATAAACTGCCTGTATTGTTGGAGTGCATCATTCTGAGCGTGCACAGACCTATCATTACATTTTGACTAGTGCATATGTGTGGCATGGTTGTGTCGTGCTGTCACCTCAATGTTACTATAAAGAACAGCAGCATGCCTGATGATAACATGACATTGCATGATGGCATCACCATCAATGTGCCCTATTGCTGGAGCAGCATGTTTACTGGTGCCAACAGTAGTCCGTTTTAAAAGAAAAGGTAAGTTTATTTTGATATGGCAACCAGATTTGTAAACGTCACACAATGGTGTTGGAAAACCAACTGTAAATTTCATAGGACAGATTAAACTATTGGATTGATGGATATAGGAATAAAAGGGAACTGTCACTTTAAATTGGCTTTTTTTCAAATTACTGTTTTTTAAGCCTTCTAACTTAATGAGAAGTGGTTTCTTCACACACTATATATTTTCTGGAGCCATTTGCTTCATTATATAGTACGAAATATTCAAATAAAATAACAATGATATCTTACATCTTGGTGGGAAAAATTCACTTGATTTTGCACTGGTAGATTCTGTCAATAAAGTTGTGTCAGTGTTTCTTAAGAATGCACCCAGAGGTATTGACTCTCATGTTCAGAACTGAATACTGCTGATTCTAAAAATACTTACATTTTCATTCTTTTTGATTATTCATTCTTAATTGTGTTCAAACGTTTTTTTTCAGATGGACAACAGATATGGGAGGTAGAGGCAACAGTGGATAAAGATAAAAGCCAGCCTGTAAGTATGAAGCTGAAAGGACTTTCTATCTCAAGTAAGAATCTGTTATGGAAAGGATTTTCCATTAATATTTTATAATAGGAAGATGGTTTAAAATTTAAATAAATATTGTTAACCCTTGTAAGTCCTAAAAGTGTGTCAGAAACTAATGAATATTTGCTGATACAGTGTATGTTTTAGATTTTAAATAAAGATATTTCTATTAAACTGCCAATAACTAAAACAGCATTTGTCAGGATTAAAGAGGTTTCAGAATTGACCAAAAAGATGCACACTTATACATCATAAGTGACGTGATTTTAGGCAAATTAAAACAAACGTTCTTCTTTAGTTAAATAGGCATTGCACTGATGTAGAATATTAATCCGTTTGAGGACATGTGTATAAGTTTCATGATTTTGGTTAAAGAAATAGGGTATAGTGTTATCATCATAGATCATCTACATGTGCAGCTTCCATTTTTAAGCGACTTATGCAGAATTTCCCATAACCCCCACCATCTTTATGCTGTCAGGCAACTTGTCTGACATCTAGTGTCTGTTGCTAGCAAATGGGCCCAGATAGGATAGTTGTGTAGTGAATGCGATGATGTTACACAAGCTCACACCCCACAATGGTCACAGCAAAGGTTGACTACAAAGCTCCATAATGTTGGCAAAAAAATTAGGCAACAAAAAGTAGCACTAACCACTGTGTGAGTATTTTGGATGAATTACTGCTCAGGTTTATATGCTGAGTACTAAAACCCCAATTTTGGTCTTTCGGGGAAGGATGTACCATTAATCTGGTTACTAGTAGTTTAATAAAAATGAACCCTGTTGGATTTCGCAGAGTTTCAAAAAATGGCAAAAGAATGAACAGGGCACCACATCATTGCTGCATATTCACCTTCTGCTTCTTTTCTATGTAGAGCATTCTCTTTGTTGAAATTCCACGCTATCGGAACCAACTTATCCACACAGCAGCCAAGGTGAACTTCTATGTTGTTAATGGAAAAAGGAAAAAGAGCCAACCACAGAGATTTACATACCTCCCTGCAGGTAAATGACTTGGAGAGACATCATGCACATCCCACCCTAAATGTTTAATATAGCTGAACCTGGGAAGGTACTTGTATTAAGCCAAGGTCCAGTTGGTGTTTGGATGAAACATGCTGCCTATCTGACTTACACTGGGCAAGGGGAAAAGGAATATCTTCCCCAAGGAATTGAATAAAAAAACAGCTGCAGTCTGAACCATGTCTCAGGCTAACTCAATACAAATGTTGCCAAGTTATCTTTTAGCTATCTCTAAGACTGAAGGAAGAAGCCAAGCTACATTCAAACAAAAGCACATTGTGCACATTTTCTTAGTTGTGTGCATGATTAGTGGTTAGTTTTGCATGTAGCTAAAAGTTAAAACCCAGGAAGCCCCATGAACTGTTTTCAGGGGTATTTAATGAACTGGGATTGTTCAGCAATTTTAGTTGAATTGAGTCAAATTGAGTTGGACTAGTTGAAATCTTCAGAGAAATAGGTTAGGTCCATTATTAGAAAGGCTGCATAAGAAAAGGACTATTGCATATACAGAGGCTGACTATAAACTAATTATAGTTTAACAGATATATATCGAGGTGGTTGTGTTTTTTTGAGAAGCAGATTTACTGTAAATCTGTATTATGTTAGTGTTACATTGTTTGCTTGTACATCTATGGTTCAATATCTTGTATCTTGTTAAAGTCTGAAGCAAGTTCTAATATTGAGATGTATTACTACTTTTTGAAGGTGTGAGGAACATCCTGTGAAGGCACGGGAAGAGTTCAGTTCCTAAAGCAATATCCTGCTTCTTATCCTAACTTACTATCAGAAACATGCCTAGTTAACAAGGCCAGTGAAAATACATTAAAAAGTTAAAGCAGTTAAGCCTCACTTAGGAGAATGAGCTGAAACACAGAGGCTGAAATACTTCTGTAAAAAGGGCATAGAATGTTCTAAAGCATTTCTAAAACATTAGCTCAATTAACAATAACTTTCCTGATGTGTGTCTCATTGAATGGAATGCAATAGGGCAGTTTGAGACTAAAAATGTAATGCCATTGATTATACTATTCATATCTTGAATTTGAAGATGCATTGTATTAAAAGTAAATATTTTTCACTGATATTGAAAAGGAATATTCTAAGCATTGACGTTCTTTAGTTGTACGATAGTCAGGTGAAATAATGTCATCGGATGAGAAATCCCTTAAGCAACATTCTGAGTGAAACATTTGGGTTTAGAAATTTGATGGTGCCACACCTGTTTTTCTGATACTAAACAGACACATTAAATTTGACGGGCAGGAACCGCAGGCTCATTGTGACCCAGAAGTGTGCTCCTGTCATGTTGGTATAGGAAAAAAATAGGCTGCCAGGCTCGTACCTCAAAAGGGCATTTGGTCCTTTGCACACACAAATAAAAGGCCTAATGCCTGGTTAAGGTCCTCTGTGCATAATTGGGCTGCCCTGAATATAGGTGGTGCCAGGCCAGTTGCGCTCAGTGAAGCCAGGTCTATATGTGGCCAAACTTCTGAGGAACTGCTGACAATTGCTAACATTAAGATAAGATTAAAAATGTGTACCTGAACATGGAGCTGGGAAGTGAAGGAATGTTTGACCCTGGTTTCACATTCAAACCACAGGCCACTGCCAGTCACAGTGCAACTTGCCCTTGGTCTCCTCTGCCTCTACCCCCCTCACCCATCCGCCCCCACGTGACACACAACTTCCTGAGCGCCTTTCCTTCCCCTTTAAGCATTTGCCTCCACAAACCAGCACAGCAAATGTTTAAGCCCTGGGCTTTTAAAAATCTAAATATTAAATAACTTAAATAATTTGTACTGTGACCACATATTGTTTAGTAGTTGTAAATATGTTAACACAAGCTGGGAGTAAACATACTTTCTATATAATTTATTTCAGTGCCTACTATTAAAACAGAGCCTACTGATGAGTGCGAAGACACCATATTCTGCAATACTGTACATCATAGAACCATGTCTCAGTTTTATTCTACGCAGCAGGTCATGACCCCAGTGATGGTCACTAACCCCACTTCCTGCCTTGGGGGAAGTATGGCTTCCTGTCGTTCTGGATTTTCGCCACATGATTCTAAGTACCAGCAGCAGAATCCAACAGGAGTTGTCTATCAGAGATCCAAAGGTGGCAGTCCTAATCATCTTGGCTATCAACCACCTACAGTTATGGTGCCATCAATTCCCATAATTCAAGATGCTCACAAATCAGTGTTGGTGCATGCCGGGTCACCTGTCCAGCCCTCTATGACACACCACTCTCCAACCAATCAGTCTTCCACCATAATTCATCATTCCCATAACAACCATGAGTCTTCTTCCATGATTCACAATTCTCCAACCAATCATCAATCACCTCTGATACAACACTCCCCAACCCATCAGCAGTTATCTTCTCTGATTCACCATCCACCAAGTAGCCAGCAGTTGAGATACAGCAGCCACCAGGATTACCAGCGCCAGGTATATTCAGAGAATGATGCCCATGTGCCTATTGTGCGGTCTACTACACCACAAGCAGTACATCATGTGCAAAAAAATAGCCCAAATCAGTATGCAGCTGTGATTCAGCAACAGCAGCATACATCCGATGCAATCCAGAAGGTTTCCAAAAATGGCACTTCACCAACTCACCTTGCATCATTGATACTGGATCAGCAGGAGAAGGAAACTACAGTTACTGGAGTCACAGTGAAGCAGGAACCACAGAACCTGGACCAGGCATATTTGGATGATGGTAAGAAACAATTATTACAATAAAGATATTGGTTTAACTGAAGTACAAGGATCTTTTCAAAACATAAGCCAGATATTGAAAAAACCACAAAAATCTTTGACTATCACAACTCATCCTATTAAAACAAAATCTCATGCAGGTATCTCTTATGATTTTATACACATAAAGATGAGGGATGACAGTATGACAGGGCTAGGAAGCTGACTCCCCTTGTACTGATTTTTGTTTATATACAGTATCAACTTTTTCCAGCTATGGTATGAAAGAATTAAATGCAATATAGGGATCTCCTTACACAGCTCTAAATTTGTACCTAAAGTCTTAACTTCAGAGAAGTGCCTCCTCCACACTGTTCAGTCACATTTAATTTCCCATACCATATAATTATATAATTACCCTTATAATTGAAATTGTCCTAATGGCAAAAAATAGCAGCAATTTATTTTACTGTGGACTTGTATTCACTCAGACAGGAATGGGACATTGGTTTCATTTGGAATTAATACTCTTCAGAAAGAGACTTTGGTTTTATCTGTCTCAGTTAGGTTCAAAGCCATGATTGTTTGGGTCAAAGTACATAGGGCAAAATGTTCCATCCACTATTTGTCATGCTAGTGTAATTTTCATAAGTGTCAATTCCACCACAGAGCTGTGCTTTCCAATTTAATGATTCATGTCTTACTTATATTTATTTTGCCCACAACCAATTTGGGACTTTTGCACAGGAGTAACATGAAGCTTCAAGGTAAGTAAACAGTTGGTTTGTTGTCATTTTATCCCTAGTTTTTTGATTTGAAAGGGGTTATCTGGAGAAATATTTTGGGCCTTGCCTTAGTGAAGGTTGCCAAAATATGGGGAAGATTCAATGGTAGATGATTATGACCTCAGCCATGCCCTTGCTCTCAAAGCCCATTGGCAGCTTTCAAAACCTGGCATTGGTGGCAAATAGTCAGTTGTAATCCTACTGAATGTTTTTACTTGAGTTCCCACAATAGTCATATGTGCACAGGAAGCAGACTGGGGCCAGGGTCTTAAGCTAATGTGTTACCTAGCACTCAGCATTACATTTCTAGCTGATGTTTGTGCTTAGTTTCTTGATAGCTTCTAAAACACATAAACACATGCAGTTTTATTAGGTACATGAAGCTCATATGGAAGGATCTGAAAACATGAAGTACAAGTGCTAGACAGTTGGCTTATAGCACAGTTCAAAGGTAGCAGGAAAAGAATCTGGTTCATGTCCAAAAATTCTGTTGGAAAGTCTTAGAAATCCTAAAAGATTCCATGTGGTATGTTTGTGATCTCTCCAGAATAAGTAGCTGAGATTTAGAAAAAGGTCAGTTACATTAGTTCGGATTTGCAAAGTGGATCAATCACAATTTGTTAACTTTATATGATGTCAGGTGAGGACAGCAATTGGCTGGTTATGAAGCCTGCAATGATTGAATAGTTCATAAACACTTTTGGCCCAGTTTTACCCATTCAAAACTTGCATAGAATTAAAAATGTGCGTCAATCCTTTTTCATTTTTAATTTTCAAAATTTCCATCTGTGAAAACCTGACCTGCAATTGCGAGTAGATGTGGCAATGTGCTCGCTGCATTTAGGTACCTTTATCCTGAATAAACACACCTGCCAGAAATAATGGAGATGGTTTTAAATCTTTGATTCCTGGAAGCTGTTCAGCAACCTCATTTCCTAAATGCCAAGCCTTGCTGACAAATGGAATCACTCATCCAAGAGATCAATTAATGATCTAGTTTGATATCTGGTAGTGGAAACCATATTGAATTAATATCACTGCTGAATGGATTTGCTTCAGCCACTCATAGCTGAACTCCTCCAATCTCATGAATTGTCAGTCTATTCTGATACACAGTAACCTCCTATCCAAAGATTCCTGTTTATAGATACGGGAAATAAACCTAACTGGTTTGATATATCAGGGCCTAAATACTTCACGTTCTTTCTACTTTTATATTACTTGCGGCTGAGTTGGGCCGGGCATACAGCCAGCATGCCTGACACTCACTCACCGAAGCAAATCTTCGATGGAGACCTTGAGTCTGGAGCGCAATCTCATGGCAGTCAAATGAAGGCTTCACTTAGGAGTTTTGACGTCGACCCTGAATCCTGGGAAAAACTCACCCAGGATTGCTGCACCTGGCGCAACCAAATAAAAAACGGTGCAACCTCCTTTGAAAGCAAGCATGTATCAGAGGCAGAGAGAAAATGCAAGGAGAGGAAATCCTGAACCAGCTACCTGTCCAAAACTCAGTTGTCTGCACTATCCTGTCCTAGTTGCAGCAGAACCTTCTGGGTGCAATTCGGCCTCAGCAACACCTCCGTATCACTGGAAGCCTGTCAAACACCCCAGAAGTTGAACATGGTTATCTTTGCCTCAAAGGATGAACAAGAAGAATGGAAGTAGTTCAGTCATTTTTTCTAGTTCTCTTATGTCGCATTGGACCATTGATACTGGAATTAGATTTGTACAAAGTCAGAAGGGCAATTTTTTTTTATCATTCAGTTTCTCTATTAATTGTCATCCCATCCCCTCATCTACTGAAGGTTTTGAATCTTTGATGTCTTCATTTCCACAAGCTCCAATATCCCTCTGGTAACATGTCTAAATTATTTATGCATGAACCTTGGTGTCAGGAAGTGATTTGAACAATGGAGGTATTATGTCAACCTTGATTGTGTTCCAGTTAACGCCCGCCCACATGTGCATTTTTAGCAGATAATCAGGCGGAAGAATCCTCACTAATTTTTCCTTTCTTTGCAATTATGCCATTAGAGCTGCCTTTGCTAAAACCAACTAACTCAGATACTGAACCTGGCTGTTTTGTGCCCTGTATGATTCACCTAATCCCAGGATAACAGAATCACCATCAAATGCGATCTTAATGCTCCTGCACATGTGCATTTGCTTCTGCATGATCAGATCCCAGAATTGCAGATCCAAGCTGCATTTTGCCAATACATGATTTTTTTAAGCCACTGTTGCTGTTATTATGAGAAGTAGGGACTAAAACACAATTCCTGGGGGACTTCACTGCCTGTGCAGGATAAATATGTCAGGTGTAGCACATCAACCCAGGCTACTGGCTAGTTGAGTCTAGAAGTGACAAAAGCATGGATGAGTTTTTCAAGTAGATAAGCTTAGGTAGGGGTGGGTGACTGTACAGATTAGGGGTAGTGATGGAGGTGATACGGCTCTGAAACTCAGTTCAGGGGTGAGTAAGACTGTATGATTCAGTTGAAGATAAATGGTCAGGGAGCGGAGTGGAATCGGTGGTGAGGATATCGAGTTTGTGAAGGGGACCAAAGATAACGGCTTCAGTCTTACAATATTTAGCTAGAGGAAATTAATGCTCATTGGAGATTGGATGTTAGATAATAAGTCTGACAACACAAAGACAGGGAAGGGGGCAACAGAAATACAGCTCGGTGTCATCGGCATATCTGTGGAAGCTGACCTCATGTCTGCAGATGATACTACTGATAGCATGTAAATACAGAAGAGGAGGTGGGCAAAGATAGATCCTTGGGGAATCCTGGATTCACTGGTACATGGCTGCAAGAGAAGCCATTGCTAGAGATGCACCAGATACAATTAGATAGGTAAAAGTAGAACCTAAGGGAGAACAGTCCCACTGAACTGATCAATGGAGGGGAGATGTTGGAGGAGGTGTGGCCAACCCTGTCGAAAGCACATGTGAAAGGAACAAAAACTAGGGCATTTAGGATATATGGTTGGTTTATTTATAATATAGGATTGTAGCTAAAACTGTTAACTTATAAAAGGGCATCAAAATACTTCTTTTGGGGTAAGCATCTCGTTTAAGTTTGTTTATTTTAATAAGCATGAAACAATCTAAAGCAGACACCATTGATCCCACTGCACAATTCGAGTGAGTGAAAATAGTTAAATACGTAATAATAACTAGAATTAGCTAACAAATGTCTATTAGCTGAATTCGGTGTTTATCATAGGTATCCATAATAATTTTCAGTTTGTTTATAGTTGTTTGTGTTAGTTATAATATTATCGTTGCAGAATAAAAAGGATTCAAACAGCATGGCGATCATATGTATGCAATTGATCTTAATACAAACCTCATGTGAACAGTAAGCCTGTTATTTATGTGGCGGATCATAATGTCACAGTCAAGTCTCATTATAGCACATTCTGTTGTTACAAAGCATCCATTATAATGAACCACTCCCTAGTACTTTCTGAAGCTCCATTTACTATGAGTAGAAAAGATCAAACCTCCCTCAAGCAATCCTTTGAGAAGGATAAGTTGTCACTTCCCATGAGTTTGTAATGTTGAGATTTGACTCTATGATTATGTGATAGTTAATTGTTGACAATAATATGTTGACAGCAGTGGTGATCATGAATAGTGTGCAAATTATTATTCAGGAGTATTATTGCAACAATTCATTTACTTAATATAAATTCTACTGATGTAAATGAGACACTTAAAAGTTGCAGAGCCTGTAATGTAGCCTAACCATATTTTTAATAGGACGTTATTTGAAGATGTTTAAAAACTAAGAACAAGTATTGTGAGTGTTGTGTGTTCATGATGCTGATTTCTGCTCTTCATACATATACCTGCTTGTGATGGATTGGAATCTTGAGCAAAGGAAGAATGCATCATAGGAATAGAAAGCCATATTTCCAATTGTCTTCACAAGTAATCAAGTTAGGAAAGTAAATCACTCTTGGTTCCCTTCCTCTTGTGAACAATCAGCTTTTCCTCTGCTCTTTGTAATTTTAATTAAGGAGTCTAGTGATGGGCCAAAGCCCAAAATACAAGGCAACAAGGTGTTTGCAAACATTGATGGAAGCTGAGGGATGTAGAGAGGAATCGGTCGTTGGATGATGGTATAAGTTATATCCCATTTTAACTTCATGGGTGTTTTTGGAATTGCATTTAATAATTCCGTCCACTTCTGTCCCGAAACCCAGTGTGCTTTCAGAACTTGAAGATCTACAATTGATTTTATCTTCTTAGTCTGGTAGCTGCAAGGGAAATGTCGTGAACAAAGAAGCCCTGTATATATTGACTTCAACGATTTCACCAAGGCATTTGACCGTGTGAGCAGAGGCGATCTGTTTAAGTCGCTAGAGAAAATTGGCTGTCTGCCAAAGCTGCTCAATGTGATCTACTCTTTCCATGAAAACATAATGGGTAAGGTAAGCAATGGCGGTGCAACATTGGAACCCTTTGAGACCTGCAGTCATGTCAAACAGGGTTGTGTTCCAGCACTCTTTGGCATATTCCTCTCTTTGTTGCTGTCATGTGCCTTCAGGTTATCTACAGAGGGTATCTACTTACATACCAGAACTGACAGAAAGCTGTTCAGCCAAGCCCTCATCAGAGAGTTGCTCTGCAACAAACATGAGGAACAACTGCAGCAGCAATGGACAGACTCTCTCATGCCTGTAAAGAGTTTGATTTGACCATCAGCATCAGGAAGACAAATGTCATCGCCCAGGATGTTGCCATACTGATATTTACCAGCATTGTCAATGTGATACTAGAGGTTGTTGATATCTACACACATTTCGGCTCCACAATCACCATCAACCCGTCACTTCATGCTGAAATCAACTCACTTATCACAGAAGCTACAGCTGTTCTGTTCAAGCTGATAAAGAGAGTGTGGGACAACAGAAACCTGACTGTGAACACCAAATTGCGAATCTACCAAGCCTGCATTCTTAGCGTTCTGCCATAACCAACAGTGGTGAGACCTAGACAATATATCCTAGGCAGGAAAAAAGACTGAACAGTTTCACTTTTTGCTGTCTCAGACATATCCTTAACATCTCTTAGCAGGACAAAGTCACCAACTCTGAGGTCCTGGAATGTGTTAATTCCATCAGCATACAATCATTGCTAAGTAAATGACATCTGCGTTGGCTCAGCCATGTTCATTGGAAGGATGACACCGTAAACCCAAAGACCTTCTGTATGGTGAATTGACCACTGGATCATGTCCCCCCAGGTGTCCATACCTCTGCTGCAAGGATACCTGCGAGGGAATATGAAGATGGTGGACATTGACAATGATAACTGGGAGACAATGGCTGGCAGCTGTGACCTCTGGAGGCTGAATGTTTGGAAGGGCATTGGAAGAGTTGAGCAGAAATGAAAAGCTCATATGACAGAGAAGAGGGCCCAGAGAAAACAGAGGCCAACAAATCCTGCACCTCCTCAGTTCAGTGTCTTCCTTTGCAGCAAATGTGGCAGAGGCTGCCATGCCAGAGTGGGGCCCCTTACCGACATCAGGCGATGCTTAACACAGAACTCACCACCATGGTGCAAACTATCGTCTTATGAGATGAAAGGCCACCATCTGTTGCATTAAAACTTGAAACTTACGACTATGATTGTCAATGGAATTAGATGGTGAGAGTGACGTCAATTTAGATAGCTGTTGTTTCATTGCAAAATAGATGCATTGTTCAACTTTGAAACCCATTTTGTTTTTGTATCTGGCCTGATGGGACTGCATAGTTTTTTCTAGTTATGTACTTTCTAATGTTACTAATGATAGGCTTTCATTCATTTTTCTTTTTCTTTATTAACCCCTCTTCCTCCTATGACATTTCAATACACAAGAGGATTAAAGAGGAGTTGAGGAGAATTTTCTTTTCACCCAGAAGGTGGTTGAGATCTGGAATTCACTGTCTGAAAGGGTTACAGAGACAGAAACTCTTTGCGTTTAAAAAATACTTTGATATGCATTTGAACTGCCATAGCCCACAGAGCCACAGGCCAGAAACTGGAAAGTGAGATTAGATGGGACAGCTCTTTTTTGGCAGACACAGAGACGATAGGCCAAATGGCCTCCTCCTGTGCTTGTTCCATGTTTCAAAGAGGATGTTTCAGGGAGGTCACTGCTGCCATTATAATGAGGGAAAATAAACACCTTTGAAAAGAAAAAACAATCCTGATGAATTAAATAAAAAAATAATTCTAGATGCAATGTTTTGGAACTTAATTTAGATTTCCATGTAGGCATGGAGATAAATATGTGAAATTAGCACATATTTTTGAGTTTGGACAATTAAGACTTAATGATAACAATGAGCATTAAATCCAAAGCAATATTTGGACAAAACTATTGAATAGATCAAATAATTCATGCACATCCTTAGAACACTTTATAGTTTATTAATGTTCTTCCTGCAGGTACACAATACTCTGTTCATGATTATACATTTCTGATGACTAAATGATCCTTATTTTGTTAGTGATGGAATGTGTCCATTCGCTGGCAGCCTGGTGTTGACAGTTCTTGGGGATTGGGTAGCGCAATGGGTCAGACACAATGATCTTTTATTTCTGGGAATTGAACTCCAGCCCAGACTGACTGGATAGAAATCTTTTTCTACTGCAGCAAGGGTGCTTTATGAAATTAGTTTGGGGAGCATCAGTCTAGTTCTCAGTAGCCCACAACATAAAATTACCTCTAAATGGTCACTAAATCAGAGGGATGTGCACTGGTTTCCTGTAGCCCAAAAATACACTAGTGCATTCTGCTTTGTCTTGAACTTTGTATTTGAATTCGGACCATCAGCATTAAATAATGTTGATCCTTCTGAATGCTCATTCCAATTATCACTATCAATTAAAGAAAAATACTGCAGATGCTGGAAATCTGAAACAAAAACAGAAAACGCTGGAAAAACTCAGCAGGTCTGACAGCATCTGTGGAGAGAGAAACAGAGTTGACGTTTACGGACTTGAAAAATCAACTCTGTTTCTCTCTTCACAGATGCTGTCAGACCTGCTGAGTTTTTCCAGCATTTTCTGTTTTTATCACAATCAGGTAGATTGGAATTGAGTGGTGATGGATATCACATGGCATGGTGGCAGGCTATCCAATATGCTATCCAATATCCAATATGTTCTGAAGAAGAGTCACCTGGACTCAAAAAGTTAACTCTGTCTTTCTCTCCACAGATGCTGTCAGATCTGTTGAGTTTTTCCAGCAATTTTTGTTTTTGTTTCAGATTTCCAGCATCTGCAGTATTTTGCTTTTATCCAATATGCTGTTCATCTCAAAACAAAAACAGAAACAGAAATACCTGGAAAAACTCAGCAGGTCTGGCAGCATCGGCGGAGAAGAGCACAGTTGACGTTTCGAGTCCTCATGACCCTTCAACAGAACTAAGTAAAAATATGAAATGGGTAAAATATAAGCTGGTTTAAGGGGAGGGGGGGCGGCGTTGTTGGGACAAGCAGCCAGTGATAGGAAGAGATAACCAAAAGATGTCACAGACAAAAGAACAAAGAAGTGTTGAAGGTAGTGATATTATCTAAAGGAATGTGCTAATTAAGAGTGGAGAGCAGGATAAGTAAGGTACAGATAGCTCTAGTGGGGGTGGGGTGAAATTAGACTAAAAGGGCATAAAAGGTATAGATAAACGGTGGGTGGAAATACATTTAAAAATAATGGAAATAGGTGGGAAAAGAAAAATCCATATAAATTATTGGAAAAAACAAAAAGGAGGGGGAAGAAACGGAAAGGGGATGGGGATGGAGGAGAGAGTTCAAGATCTAAAATTGTTGAACTCAATATTCAGTCCGGAAGGCTGTAAAGTGCCTAGTCGAAAGATGAGGTGCTGTTCCTCCAGTTTGCGTTGTTTTCCCACCTATTTCCATTATTTTTAAATGTATTTCCACCCATCGTTTATCTATACCTTTTATGCCCTTTTAGTCTTATTTCACCCCACCCCCACTAGAGCTATCTGTACCTTGCTTGTCCTGCTCTCCGCTCTTAATTAGCACATTCCTTTAGATAATATCACCACCTTCAACACCTCTTTGTTCCTTTGTCTGTGACATCTTTTGGTTATCTCCTCCTATCACTGGCTGCTTGTCCCAACAACCCCCACCCCCCACCCCTTAAACCAGCTTATATTTCACCCCTTTCCTATTTTTACTTAGTTCTGTTGAAGGGTCATGAGGACTCAAAACGTCAACTGTGCTCTTCTCCGCCGATGCTGCCATACCTGCTGAGTTTTTCCAGGTATTTCTGTTTCTGTTTTTGTTTTGGATTTCCAGCATCCGCAGTTTTTTGTTTTTATCTGCTGTTCATCTCAACTGAGTTTGCTGCTTCTAGGTGTAGATTTCAGATGTTATATCATTTTACCTTCACATAGAAATAAAATACATTTATCAACATTTTTATCCATTTAAAAAAAAATTAAACCATTAATATTGTCAGCATAAGCTTAACACATTTTGGGCAATGACTAATATCCCAGCCGCAGTTTCTTCACTACTGCTATCTACATGTGGCTGCATGTATTCACTCAAGAATTAACATTTACAGATGAATTAATAACCTGTGAGAAGAAAGTAAAGGAAGGGAATTGAGGGGGAAGAAGTTGTGATAACTCATAAACTGTATTTTAAGGTTTTATAAATCCCACATTCTTTCCACTGAGGGTGATTTCAAAGCATTCTCAGCTGAACCTGATATAACTTGCCCCTTTTGTAACTCCTTAATCAGCCCCTGGTATCTATTAACCACAAAACATTTTCCATTGTTTGGATATCTGTACTTCATCTCCATCAGCCTACTATTACATTGACTACCCTAGTATTTGCTGGAGCTTGCACATCTTAATTATCACAGTGTGCAGGGGTCACCGATGGACCCTGTAACTGATGTGAAATTGGGGAAGTTATTGGAAAATCACATTTGCCAGGAATTGATTGATGCAGCGTTAAACACTCACAACCAATCTGTACCAATTTTATGTTCATGCATTGTGCCCTCATGTTTAAAACATGAATGTACTTGGTAATAAAGCAGCTGTAACAAAACACTGTCTGAGTGTCCAACTCACTAATGTGCATCAGGGGAAATGGTTCCTTTTTTCCAATAATTTTTAGTTAAATACCTTACAAATAATTCTCCATAATTCTTTCTTTAAAAATAATTTGTACATGAATAAATGATTTATAAAGCTTAAGTGACTCTGATCATGTACAGAAGTGACTCTCAGCTTCTCGCACACATCAGAGAACCCATTTCTGTATTAGAGAACAATCTCTGTATTGTACACTTGAGACGTACGTGGCTGCAAATTAGGAGTTAAAAGCTTTCACACTGTACTGCAGTTAAAAGAATTAGTATTAGCCTCATTCTGTAGTGTTAATGTGTTTTTAAAACAATGTAATTCAGTTATTGTTACAGTTAACCTTATAAACTACAGCCTTGGTTTATTTGGTTGTCAAAGTTGAATTTCACCTCATATCTCTTCGTAAGATTATTTTTTCCTGTTATATAAAGATGAATGACTTTCTGTTAATAATTAAGTTCTTTGATCTCAGTTTGTACTGAGCTAAAACTCACTATCAGCGACAGCTCAGTCTTTTACCTTAGTCCCTAGAAAGCTTAGCCTATAACAAAACCAAAAGTTATTCATTTACATGACTTCAGCTAAATGGCTGCTGCAACTTTTAACGTGGTTGCAGTATTTCTGCTCCATGAAATTCAGTCATCAAATTGATTGACCTTACTTACAACGCTCCCCTTAGTATGGTTCAGATTTTGGTGGGTTCCCAAGCACTGCTTTATCTTGGGGTTACTGTGCTTTATCAGAACAAATCTACAACAGGGTGAGAAAAGTAAAGCATGGAAACCTGCATTGAAATTAGTGGTCAATTTTCACCTAGAACAAAGGGGTGCAGACAGGTGGCCAAGCAAGTTTGAAATGAATTCGCTGGCCTAAATTTCAGTTCTGGGCTGTTTTGATGTTATACGGTCCACAAGAAGAGGGTGCACTGCAGCAGGTGAAGACCCAGTGGCCCTTGGACACTCACCTGTTTGAAGGAAAATGGCAGGGAGCTGGTCGCCAGGGGGTCTCGTACGAGGGAAGAGGAAACAAGGTGGATGATTCACGTCTGTAAAGGCACAACAGAGTCTATCTGGGATCATTTGCCTTTCTTTAAGGCAGGCTTGATGCCTTTAAGGCCCAGCATAGCATCCACATCAGCTCTCAAGAGGCAAATGTCTTGTTGGACCTACATGACATACAGGCTAGATTTCTTTGGGTGGCCTGGGACTTGCCCTCAAAGTCTCTGCCAGATGTAGGAGGAGAGGAGAGAAAACTCACCAGACTGCTTCCCCCAGCTCAGATTGGAATTTAGAATGGAGCAGAAGCCCAGCTGATTCAGGTTCTACCCCCAAACTCCTGTCCTCTCACAGAAAATCCACTGTGTACGTGCCCTTCCTCACTCCAGGAATTGTAGCCCTAATGGAGAGGAAGAAAGAAAACTGGGAGAATAATTACAGCCTAATATTGCATTAGGCACATGGATCCGAAGGTTGTATTGAGTGTAGATCCAGAGCTTTTCTGGATTCATGCTCTCCTCTCAACAATACTAAGTTGGAGCTTCTGCCTCAGGTGGTTTTACACACTACATGGGCATCTTGAGTCAGACGGCGAGTTTATATTTCGTGCAAAATGGTAATTGCTATGTCCCCATAGATTGTCCAGAGGCTTAACTGCTTACTGCTTTTGTAGCTGTTTTTTAATTCATGTATGGGTAGAAAGTAATTGCAATATGTATCTGACTTCCTAACCTTAGTTCAAAAATGACTTTAAGACCAATTTGAAGCTGTCTGATCTGCAATAGGCTTTTATCTGTTCAGAAGTTGCATAGTTAAGCCTTTTCATCTCAAATTGGTTACTGGTTCTATTTTTGGCATTAAAAACAACATTAGATGTATTGAGTTAGTGTTATGAAGAAAATATCCCTTCCATTTTACTTAGCGTAAATCCTTCCCCAATTCCAGTGACATGCAAATAAATTCGCAATGCTGAAAGAGAATCTTTAATTTTGCGACAGCTGCCATTTTGTACTTGATCTGGACGGGAAGATTGCTCACAAAATACTTTTTTGAGGTTGCATTGTCCTATTTTTCTTTTATCTAATCTTCAATATGAGGTCAAACGCAATTGATTTTCTGATTTCTTGTCTTGCCAGTATCAGGAATCTGTTATAGAATTAACTTTTTTTTTACATTTTCTATATGTTTTGTAGCTACTATCTTGTCTGTACTGTTGGGTTTTGTGGCATTTTGAGAGAGCATTAAAGAGCTCATCATAAAACATTCTGAATTTTCCCAGCGTTTCCTCAGAATAACTGCAGGCATTGTAAATGCCGTTGTAACGAATGGGATGGGGAGGAGAAGGGAGTGGGGAGATGCTGTTGTCTTCAATCCTCGTTTTGCATCCACAGCAGGGGAAGATCCCCAGAATAGGTACAAAATCAATAGCGCTAACTGTCATGGGGGAAATCAAGCCTCAAGTACTTAGAGCCATACAAAACAGAAACTCCTTCAGCTCAGCTCAGACTGCATCATTTCTGAAAGACAGTTTTAAAGATAAGAGATTATATCTTTGCACGTGTTTTTCGGAAAAGAAAATTCAATGGACTCCTTATCCAGATCCTTATAACTTCATCCCATGGAGCGCTTTTGAAATACAGTTGTATAGTTCTTCGGAGTAAACACTGCATCCCTATAAGCACTAATCTGATAAAGTCATTATTTTCTCTGGAAGTTTTCAAAAGGCAATTGGAATATTTTTACATATTCTGTGCATAATTATTAATCGCAGATTGATGCTAAAAGTGCCATTTTTCATCTCTCCTTGGATTAACGATCAAAGTGATATTCTATCTGGGCACTGTTCAAAGAACTTTATACAGCTCATTATGATTCCACTAAAGCTTTTGTGGTAAAGCTAACTATGTAGACCCTGGAGTTTTACAATCTGATAGAACTTGGTGGTATTGCTTGTGTACAGGAGAAGCTAAATCTCACTGTTTTATTGTAATAGCACATGCATTTAAATCTTGGCTACCTTTTCTAATAGAAATCCAACCTGTGAATAAGTATTTAAATATATTCAGCAAAACCAGTTTTAAAAAAATGCTCCATGCTCCTCCATGACTCCGTTGTAGATGCACCAAGTGGTCTGTTACTTGGCTATAAAAACCATAAAGTTTATAGTTTGATTTCTGACCACTGTTGAGTTACCTGATACCAGCCAGATCACTGAGGTTGGGGGCAGTGGGGGCACTATGATTAGACACAATGCCCTTGGAACAAACAGAAGGAAAACCATCCAGGATTCCCACTTCTAATCACTACCCAGTTACTTCTAATGAAAGGTGTGCCCTTGTGGATGTCAAGTGAGACACAGCTGGGATGTTCATGATTAATGTGCCTGGTGACACTCACTCTCTAGGCCCATGGATGAAGAAGGCAGGACTGCACAGTCATGGTACTGAGGTGCTGTGAACTCCTGACAGCTAATTCCTGGCTTGGAACTACTGCTGTGTCTTTGAAGTGAGTTGGGCAGCCAGGCTTCGCCTGCTAGATCCTACTGGCATGCTGTAGTGTGTTTTTGTGCCTCTCCGAGTTATGCAGAGATGACAAACCAGTTTCTATGTATGAACAGGAGCTTTATTTCCATGCTTCTAAAATATTTGCTTTCTCGTACTTACTGCTTGCTTTATGTTTCTCTGTAACCCCACCCACTTGTAACAGCACACAGCACAGTGAGCAGTCAACAGACGCACACAATCAACCACCGAACAATTGAACACAACATGCTGTTCTGAGGGAAAAGGATAGAGTTCTAGCATGAGCTGCTTTATTATGGTATCATCAGGCATTTGAACAGCAACCATTGCCCTAATTCTGGGGCCCCAATCATCGGCTGGATGGCTGGTATGATGGCAGCTACCAAACCCTGAAAGCCCTGAGTCACTTACTTAGACAAGGCAAGATTACAGGTGCTGTCTAATATGTACCACACTGCCGCCACAGCTTCTGTCATTATTTCCATGGAGGCGGGAGGTCCCAAGTTGTTCCTGGTTCCCTTTTAACCTGGGAATCTACTTCAGACCTGTGAATGCAACTGTTACTTGCTGTTCTAGACCCTGCAGAACAGACATTACCTCCATGGCTTTGCTGCAAATCAGAGCATCTTTGGGGGAGATGGTGGTGTAGTGGTACTGTCACTGGGCTAGTAATCCAGAGGCCAAAGCTAATGCTCTGAGGACAGGGGTTTAAAACCCACCATGGCAGCTGGTGGAATTTAAATTCAACTAATAAAATAGGGAATATAAAGCTAGTCTCAGTAATGGTGACCATGAAATTATTGTCGTAAAAACCCATCTGGTTCACTAATGTCCTTTGGGGAAGGAAACCTGCCATCTTTACCCAGTCTAGCTTACATGTGACTCCAGGCTCACACAATGTGGTTGACTCTTAACTGCCCTCTGAAATGGCTGAAGAAGCCACTCAGTTCAAGGGCAATGAGGGACGTGACAAATGCTGGCCTTACCAGTGACACCCACATTCCATGAATGAATTTAAAAAAATTAAGGCACCGTTGAAGCTGGGTCAAGAACTCTGATGTCCTTAAGCACCTTCTACTCAGCCTTTGTAGAGAAGATGCCACATTTTCCCTCACTTGCCATTTTTTCAGGTCCCCCATGCTTTGTGTGTCACCCAGTGAGCTTCCATGTCTATGACTGGTTCCCTCCACCACTGGTGCCAGGAAAAGGTGAGCTGAGTGATGCAGGTGTTAAGGTGAAAGGGCTTGGCATTTTAGTGGATGCTGTGTTGCTTTCTACCCATCATCATTTCCACCCGATCTTCAGAAAGGTGGTTGCTTAGGGATGGGGTATAAATGCTGGCTTTGCAGCGACACTCATATCCGAAGAAAGAATAAAAATAAAGGCCTTTTTCTTCGTCCTACCCGAGCTGCTCTTCCTTCTCCAGTTTAATTATCTTCTGCTGCTCTGTTGGATCTTCAGGAAAAAAGAGCATAAGGTCAGAATGATTGAACACATCTTCCTGGGATGCAGGACATATTGGAAAGGGATGAAAAGGGATGTGTCTGTAATGGTACAGAAGGCTGCCATGGAGAAATAACAGGGGCTTTAGCACCTGACTGGCAGTGGGAAGATGGTGTCGGCTTCAGCATCTGCCACAGATACGGCACTGTAACAATGGCAAGATAACCTTTTTTATATATTTAATCATGGGATGTGGGCATCACTGCTAAGGCCAGCATTTATTGCCCATCCCTAAGGAGATGTAAAGTTGTTGGAGCTGCACCGAGCCAAGCAAATGGAGAATATTCCATCAAATTCCTGACTTGTGCCTTGTAGATGGTGAAAAAGCTTTAGGGAGTCACACACCACAGTATATCCAGCTTCTGACCTGTTCCTGCAGCTGGTATTTTTGTGGCAGCTCATCATCACTTTCTCAAGGGTAACTAGGGATGGGCAATAAATGCTAACCCAACCAGCCAAGCCCACATCCCACCAATGAATAAAAAATAATCACAGAAGTGATGTCCAAGAGGCGAATGTGTAAAGGTGCTAAATTTGTGCTGCATGTTAGCAATTTACCTGCATAAATTTCAATGTGTTTTGGGAGCTGTTTAGGGTAGAAAGAGAGAGAAACCATTTTGCTGGTTAGGTAGTCTAGGGCTAGGCGGTTGAGTCTGCAAATTAGAGCCAGGCCTTTCAGGCATAAAATTAGGGAACCCTCCTCCATGCAAAAAGTGGTAGAATGTCAGAACTCACTTCTGGAAATGGCATTTTCTGCTAGATCAATTATTAAATTTAAAACTGAGACTGATTTTTTTTTTTTTTTGTTAATGAATGGTATTAAGGGAAACGGGCCAAAGGTGGGTATATGGAGTTAGGTCATAGGTTGGCCATGATCTCACTGAATCAGAACAGGCTCGAGAGTTTAAAAGACTTACCCCTGTTCCTTTGAATATCTTACTTAGCTTTGATAAGTTATTGAACTTTTTCCTACATTGGCCTGGGTGAGTTGCCATCAGGAAAGTGGGCACTATTCTGTCACACGCCTGGCTTGTGTTTTGTGGGTAGTTGACATCATAAGTTCAGTAGTGGGGATTTGCATCGATGATTGCAGAGTTTTTGGTTCCATTTGGCAGCAAGACCCTGAAAACATTCAGTCTTGGGTTGATAAATGGTAAGCAACATTCCTCTCATGCAAGTGCCAGCCAAGGACAATCTCCAACATGAGAGAATCTCACCACCTCCCCATGGCATTCAACAGCATTAACATTGCTGAATTCCCCACCATCAACATCTCGGGGTTACCATTGACCAGAAACTGAACTGGACCAGCCATATAAATACTGTGGCTACAAGATCAGGTCAGAGGCTGGGAATTCTGTGACAAGTGACTCACCTCTTGACTCCCCGAAGCTTTTCCACCACATAAAGCACAAGTCAGGAGTATGATGGAATACTGTCCACTTGCTTGGATGGGTGCAGCTCCAACAACACTCAAAACATTCGACACCATCCAGGACAAAGCAGCCCGCTTGATTGGCACCCCATCCACCACTATAACTATTAATTTCCTCCACACCAGCATACTATGGCTGCAGTGTGTTGTTACACCTACAAGATGCACTGCAGCAACTGGCCAAGGCTTCTGCAACAGTACCTCCCAAGCCCTTGACATCTAGCACCTAGAAGGAAAAGGATAGCAGGCACATGGGAATGATACCACCAGCAAGTCCTGCTCCAAGTTCCACACCATCCTGACTTGGAAATATATCGCTATTCCTTCATTGTTTCTTGGTCAACACCTTGGAACTCCCTCCCTAACAGCACTATAGATGTAGCAACACTATATGGACTGCAGCGGAGTAGTTCAAAAAAGAAACTCCAGCTTCTCAAGGGCAATTAAGAATGGGCTGGACAATAAATGCTGGCCTTGCTGGTGCTAGCCACATCCTATCAATGAGTAAAACAAAAAAGTAGAAGCCATTTAATTGAGTTCCATTTATCGAAATGTAAATGGCTAATGATCCCTATGAACCAAAGTCAATTGAGATGAATTATTATATTGTTCCTTTTACTTTCATTTGAATCACAAGGAAAAATGCAACCAACAAAATAACCATTCATGTAAGGCAGCAGTATTGCCAACAAATTTTGAAGCTCTTTAGATATTTGTGTCTTTGTAGTTCAATTATCTCTGGGACAGAAAAATCCAAACACAGCAGTATGTTATATTGATCTTTTATTAAATATCATCCCTGAATGGAATTCAGTCAAAAATATCCTGGTGAAAGATTGTTGTATCCTGGACTATTGGCAAAAAAGCAGCGTCATGGATACTTCTCAATCAAAAGTGATTCCAAATTATTATTTTTTCTTTCACGGGTTGGGGGCATCACTGGCTAGACCAACATTTATTGTCCATCACTAACTACCCTCGAGAAGAAAGTGGTAAGCTGTCTTTGTGAACCGCTGCAGTCCAAGTGGTATAGGTATACCCACAGTGCTGTTGGGAGGGAGTTCCAGGGCAGCGAAGGAATGATGATATAATTCCAAGTCAGGATGGTGAGTGGCTTGGAGGGAAACTTACAGGCGGTGGCGTTCCCATGCATCTGCTGCCCTTGTCTTTCTAGGTGGTAGAGGTCATGGGTTTGGAAGGTTCTGTCTAAGGAGCTTTGGCGAGATAGTACACACTGCTGCACTCATCCAGGCAAGTGAAGAGTATTCCATCACACTCCTGACTTTCCTGTTCATGTTTTCAGCTGCATTTAATTGTATAAGAATAAAAATAAAGAGAATATAAAATCCATTTTGAAAATGCAACTCAATTGCACATAATCAAGACAATTGATTTACTTGTCATGTGCAAACAATTCTGTGATTTGAACTCATTTTAACGTGAATTCTATTGAAATCTTTATTGTAAATTCCCCTTCCATTTCTTAGGTCTCACTCATAACTGTAAAATTGATCTTGTTACAGAAATGCCTTTTAAATAAGTGTCATTGCATTAGGGGTAGCTTATTCCATATTTGTACCATCAACTATAGAAGATGCCTTCATTTGGCCATTTTTTTAACCAAATGTTGTGATCTTGTTTTATGCAGTATCTCCTGTACAAAGAACATATTCATTTCTATTTCTACTCTACAAGTTGCTCTCATTATTCAACATCATTTTATCCACCTTATCTCAATTTGGTGTTTGCCCTAATCTTGGTGCTTTCGATACATTTGTGTTGCCAAAAAAATCTATAGCTGGAAATCTTTTTTACTTGTCTGTCATTACATTCTTTCCAGAGCAATTATATTTTTTTTAAGTTAGAGGAGCAAGATTGCAGGCAATATCTTTCAAAGTTCTGCAAAACCTTAAACATTTTGTCATTAGTTTTTTGTTGTTGTATTGGTTATTTTCAATTAAGACATTGTAAGCATTGTTCCCTTAGACATTTCTCCTTAAGCACTTATGATGCACCCGACGATTTCATTTGCCACCTTGACTGCAACATTACACTACCAATAAGGTTTGATGTTGCGTTACTTTTCATTCCCAATTTCTTGACATGTTTCACTTTTTGTAAGGGTTGCCATTGTAGATTTTAAACTCAGGTGCAAAATTGGGATCCAGACTGGTGGGCGCTTTGGGTGCTGTTATAGGACCAAAATGACATCTGCAGCACGCACACTTTTGGATGCCATATTAGTGCTAATTTGACACCAACCAATTGGAGCTCATTGCTCCAGCCCCTTCTTAACCTTGCACAGCTGAATCTTCATTCATGCAGCAGGAAGGATGCCCCACCAGCACTGTTTAAAAGGATCACTGACTGCTTCCAGATTAGCTGATCACTGATTTCTTCTGGCCATTGCTTTAAATCTACAAGTGTTTGCTGCTTTCTATAGTTGTATAAAGTTGCAACAGTATACAGGGGGTGCTGTGGCAGGTGCTCAAGAGTTTTGGCTGACTCCAAGGCTTCTGCACAAATCGGTTACTTACAGACATGGATGCAGTAGTAGTCGTTCTCCTTAACAAAAAGCATGACTGGAAGAAGGAAAGAGATCACGCAGAGCAGGACAAGCTGCTGGAAGAAGGAGGAGGGGGCAAAGGGTTCTTAGCAGAAAGCGACATCTGCCCAGGGTGTTCAGGGAGCAACTCTTCTACCTGTGCCTCAGCAAAAGACACTGTGACAGATGTCTGCACTTCAATAAGGATGTCCTCACTTAAATCTGCCGTTTGCTGCAGCCACATCTGAAACCTTGAGGAAGGGGAAGGACCACATTGCCAATGGCTCAGAAGGTGGCTAGCGATAAACCTTTATGAATCTGGTTTCTTTCTGTAGCGAAGCAGGTGAAGCAAACTTTTGATTGCAAGATGCCATTTAATGCACATCGCTTTGTAGGTGCAGCATGTCAACTATAGACCATACTGAAACCAAAAGGAATTTCAATTCCTCAATATCCAATTGATGTGTCATCATAGGTAGAGAATCATGAAGGTCAATGCCCAGTATCTCAGCAGCAGCCCTGATTCCTTCATTCTGCAGCTTCTCACTGTGCCAGCTACATTTCAGCCACCATAGTTATACAAAATGTGACCACTGAATGACGAGGGCTATCTGCTGTGACATGGCTCATGGTTCTGTTCTGCAACCCACATGTGTGCAATATTCATACAATGAAAGCCATGTTGCCACGAAACATGTAGAGCAGACTATTGGGGTGCTGCCTGGATCACTCTGGAGAAGCCGTGCAGTACATGGCTGAATGCATGTCAAGATTCATTCTAATTTGTTTCATGCTGTACAACCCTTACCAGCAGTTACATATTGAGCAACTCAGGAGCAGCAGCATGAGGAGGAGAAAAAAGGAGGTAACCCTGACGGCCTTTTTCTGCTCAAGTTGTCTGTGAAGAATATATTTGGCTGTGATACCAGTAACCACAACCCCAATTCCCCATTCACCAACAGTCCAACACCTTACATTTCTTTTGTCACAGTGTCCACTTGGCCACAATGCCAAAAACCACCACAACACAAACATTCCACACCAAATTGATTGACGAAATCATTCGATATTGTATACAGAAGTCAATTAATCACCATTGTGCATTCCCTTGGTGCCTGTCTTCCATGTGCTTTGTCTATCCTAGTGCTCCTACCCTGTGCTGCCCAAGTGGCTGTAGCATGGCTGGTGAAAAGCTGCTGATGTTCAGTGGAGGATACCTGTAGATGGCCTTGGAGACACCATCAAGCAGCTCTTGGTCTATGTCTCATCATGGGCAGGAGAAGTCTGCATTGCAGAGCTGACAGGCAACGGCAAGGACCCTGGCAGAATGGCAGTGGTGGGAAGAAGCTTGATGTCTTGCTGAGTGAGGACAGCAGGTTCACAGAGCCACTGCTGAGGTGGTGCCTCAGCAATCCTAGTAATCTGTTGCTGGACTGATGCACTGCAAGCTCCTTTGCACACGGTGATCCACAGCTATGCTGGCAGCAGTCTGAACTTGCATGGCAGCAAACTGACCCTGCATGACTTTAGTCTGAGCTTCCACTGCCACATTGTTACTTCTGCTGGAAGATGCTTGTGCTGAGATGGAAGCTGAGACATGGGCTATCAGATGCTGCATTAGGGTTGGGCCCAGAAGAATGCTGATGGAGCTGGCCGATACCACATTGAAATAGATGGACTTCGAGCTCTGTACAAAGCCCTGTTCCAATGTGCTGGACTCCTTCATGCTCCTTGACACCAGTCACAGATTTTCTGGAGGCCCCTCAGTACACCAAGCATTTTGTTTAGTATACTTATCCGCATTTTTCTGTAGGTTGCCCCATTGAAGTGCTCGCCTGAGTCCTCTGCAGTAGTAACTTGTGTGCAGCCTTGCTCCGCACACCCCCCCCCCACCCCCCCACACCCCCCAGCCTCTGGTGAGCTGGCACCTGTGATATCTTTGCCCTCTGCTCTTGCTGCAGTTACTTGGCCAGTTGTCCATGTGTATCAGATACTGACACTGTGGAAAACTTAGCGCTAGCATCAGAGCTGGTGGCTGAGTGTGAAATCATCATCATCACTGATGTTCTCTTGCTACCCCTCTACTACCAGGTCAGGTTCCACTACTTGGGTATCTGAAAGGAGAAAGGTACAACAATAAGCATGTGCTAAGGAGAAGGAGACTGAGTAAAAGATAACAGAATTACCTGGAAAAACTCAGCAGGTCTGGCAGCATCAGCGGAGAAGAAAAGAGTTGATGTTTCGAGTCCTCATGACCCTTTAACAGTTCTGTTGAAGGGTCATGAGGACTCGAAATGTCAACTCTTTTCTTCTCCGCTGATGCTGCCAGACCTGCTGAGTTTTTCCAGGTAATTCTGTTTTTGCTTTGGATTTCCAGCATCCGCAGTAGTTTTTTGTTTTTATGACTGAATAAATGATGCCTGCTTACACCATTTGCAGCTTGTGAGTCAGAAGAACCTGTGGGATGATGGGGAGGTGAGATGTGAGAAAGAAGATTAGGTATAAGGATAACATCAGCTTCAATAGTTTCAGTCTCAGCAATGAGAACCCTGATAATGACCAGCACCATCTCCTTCACCAGGCTCAGGCTATGCACAAGTCTCTGTCCTCCTCTGGTTAAAGCCTGCCTCCTCTAGTTGTGTACCACCTTGTCCTGCAGGAAAGAAGAAACTGTACCAATGTGTGTCATGCGATCTGTTTGGCTGATGTGGCTATCATGGCTGAATAGCTGGCAGTGTGTTCAAGCTGTGGGGTGCAGATGTGAGGTTTTCAGCAATGCAGTGGAACAAATGAATAATTGGTATGAGTCCTCATTGATTGAGATTATTGGTAGGTGGGTGATGGGGGTGTGGTGAATTCAGCAGACACTGAAGCTAGTGATGCATTTGAAAATGCATTCACTGACCTTGATCCCTCGTATGAAGCTATTGAACTTCTTGAGGCACCAGGTCCTCTGGGCTTGACTCTAGGCATTGATCTCCATGGCTATCTGCTTCCACTGTCTTCTGGACATTGTCTGGAGGGCCGTCTAACATACTGCGGATATGGACCATCTCTCTCACTTTCCATCTCCTCCACCAAGGCCTCCACTGCAGTGTCCAAAAACTTGGAGTCCACTCTTTCCCATACTGTGCTATTATTCAATGTTTCCCAGGACCCAATCACTCCTGCATGACTGCCAGTACCTGGTCCAGCCACAATACTCCTCTCCTATAAGAGGCGCAGGCTAGTTTTAAGCAGTGCTGGCTAACTTTAAATGGTGTTAGTCACTCGCACTATTGCCCCCACTCAGGCGTCCAGCCAATTAACAGTACGTTGAAATCATTGACATGAGCATGCAGCACAAAGTTGGCATGCTGTTTGCATTGCAATCAATCGCACCCTTTTTCAGGGACTAGCTAATTTAGCTCCTAGTATTACACCATCTAATTTACAGGCCCTTCCATATTTCAACATTAGAAGACATTTGCCAATCTCTGTCATTCCTGATCTTTTTAGAACTTTTCCCCACAATTTGATGTTACTAATCAATCATGATTAATGATAATTAGGAGTAGTGGATGACTGTTCCTCAGGCCCTATGTTCGTCTTTTGTTTCCATCTGGAATATTTCCCATTTATAGCACTTTTTAAACTTTTAAATCATTTTAACTACATCTTCCTAGTCTTTACGGGTTAACCTTTTTTTAAAGCACTGTTGTTATGTCAGCTGTTTTGCTACCGTCTCTGAGCTACTATAATGTTTTTGCCAGCACTCTCACTGTTTCCTCCTGAAGTTTCTTTGATATCATTGGATGGATATCAATAGATCCACAAAAAACACTTCCTTCACTTGTAATTTCAAAATGATAGTCTATCCTCAATTCAGTTCTGATTATTAAATCTAACTAGCTCCCTTTGGTTTGTTTAAAAGGCCAGGAGCATTATTTTAACCAATTATATTTGTCATTTCTGCCCCATCCTTCCTCTCATGAAGACTTTGATCAGGTGTGATCTCTGTTTGCATCTTGTTCATGTGCTCATTATTAAGGTGTTTTCTTTATACAGTGTTTCTTGAGTTAAGCTTGAGTTATAAGGATAATTCTAATAATCTACAAATGCACATTTACAGGAGTGGTCACTGGATAATGATCAGGAGTGAGATCTGGACTGATTTCCTCTCCCAAATCAAGTGATCCTGAAACCAGTTATAACAATGCTAAGACAAGTGAACAGGTGTGCCCAAAAAAATAGTGGATACTGCACTTCAAAGTTCTTCATTGTGTGGTGTACTCCGAGATGTTTTGGCACAATACAAATCTAATGCTTAAAATTAATTAGCACAAATCAGGGATCAAACCTATTACTTTCCTGCTATGAATGGATCAGATACTGAGTGGACTAACTCATTGGGGAGCGGATAATTTTGTGCCTTACTAGTTACCTTCACAAAAGCTAGAGAAAAATACCATCTTGAATTTCTGTCATTCTGTGATCCTTGTACCTAACTTTGCATTGAGCTATTGAACGGTTTGGAGTTATATTGATAAAAGGGTGAAAACAGGCACTAAATAGGTGATGTGCTAGTAAGACATACCTGTCTGGATTTAACACACAAATTAGGGACTAATTGCTGATTACTATGCTTTTAGCTTGCCTGCAGGTACTAAAACAAATATCTGAAGATGTAGCACTCAATTGCTAATCAGAAGCAAATTTCATGGAGCAATGTATGTAGGCTTCACATACCCTCTTATATAGTGTAGGGTGTGCTGGCTGAAATGCATCGGCATATTTCAGAATGGCTCAGGTACCGAGAGAGAGGGTGAACAGGTTCTCAGATGTGGCACAGGAGGTTCTGAGGAGGGGAGATGTCCTGTTCTTGAAGGGAGAAAGGATCTACTTTACCCTCCTGGCCCCCTCCCCTGCAGCATCTGGTTGCATTCTGCCTGACCTCACGCCCTCCTCCCATTCCTCCTGCAGATGAAGGGGGAACCCTAGCAAGATGGACCAAGCAATCCCTTTCTCTTGCTAATATGTATGATGTGTTCAGTAAGGTGGAGTAGCACAACATTTAACCTTTTTAGGTGAAATCTTCAGATAATCTCCAGATTAAATATTGACAGAGTGTTTATAAACTGTGTGGCAAACTGTCCTTGAAAGTTTTCTGATGTATTTCAAATGTTGTCCTCAAACCTCCAGCAGCTAGTGACTGTGCCTTTACGTTGCACTTGAAATCCTCAGCCATTACTTGTTGATTTCCAATCAGCTGTTAGGAAAGAGCATTAGTTCAAAAGCTAGCCATAAAAATGTTGTGTTGCCTCATTGATTAGCGCTAGCAGGCAATTTGAGTGGCAGTCAGCCCCTTAGTGATCTTCCGAGGGGGAGCATTCTTAGTCAGCTCCTTTATCAAAATGATATCTTGCACTAAATGTAGGTAAACCAACATTTCAGCTAAAGACTCCATTGTGGTCAGCTTTTTGGCATCCAAACAAGCCAGCAAAAATCACCCCCTTTATGTGTTATAGTTACAACTCAGATATTTTGGTTTGCCAACCTGATTATTCCTAGAAATTTCCCATTCTAATGTTCTTGTTATGTTCTTGTTCTTTCATTTCCTTTAACCCATCCTTATCTCTTCTTCAAAGTTAAACTATGGTTCTGAACACTGATTTACTTTCTGATTAAAATTTGCTAATTTAGTTCTTTGTACTTAAGATTATGTACTTTGATTTCAAGGCTTCTAGCCTAAATCCACCATTTTCATTAGCACCCTAACATTTTGCTTAACTGTATAATTTATCCTTTTCAGCTTCTCTTTCGTGTGTTACTCTGACAAGATCTCTAACCAGTCCTGGTTCGTTGTTTAGTACCTTATAGATAATATCATCTGGTTGAATGCTGTAAACTTAATGAATAATTGGAACATATGATGGACTAATGAACTAATAGTGTGTATCCCAATTTTTAGATGAGGCTGAGGGCCAGGTTTTCACCACAAAGGTGGTGAAATTTCCTGACTTTGCAGACCCACCTCGGTTGAAAGGGCCCCGTTAGATCCAATTTTTGCTCCAGAGAGATGGGGACAGAATAGAGTCGTGCCCGCCACCACAGAAGCAGGTTGTAGGTGGCCACAGAAGCAGACAAGTGCCGAGGTGGGATGGTTAGAAGACCGAGTTGTCTTGGAAGCTGTTAGGCCCTCTATCCTTCACCCCTTCTCATTAACTTTTGAAACTCAGCCAAGCATTCATAATGACATAATACCAGCTCTTAGGAAATGTCAACAAAGTGGTCATGTTTTTTCTAACTTAAAGCAAATAGCCTGTAAATCAAAGAAATCTAGCAGATGGTGTTTTTGAACTCTCACTGACAGCTTGAGCCAACTTTTCCAAAGTTTTTAAAGAGCAGTGGATTTAAAAAACTTGATTTCTTGACACTTAAACAGACCATATACACCCTTAAAAAGTATCTATAACTACCCCATAAATTCATGACCCCCAGGGTGCAAGTTAAAGCCCTTGGAACAGCCAAAATGAGTCTTTTTGAATCCAGCACTAAATTTATATGGCCCTGCTGAGTTTGGGTTTCCAACCTGTTTGAATCACGCTCTGCCCTTTTCCCCTGCTGTTGGAAATGAGGGCAGGACCTCTGTCTGTGTCTCGCTCACCATTTTTAAAGGTCTGTGGAGTCTTCCCGACTCAGCAAAAATCCACCTCTGATTAGGATATGCTGCAACCTGTGTAGATAAGTCTCAGGGAGATATAGATTAGGTGCATGGGCAAACAGGTGCATGAAACTCAATGATGGGGGGTACAATATCATCTGATCTGAGAAAATTGATTCGTAATAATTTTTAAATAGTAGTGACTAGGAGCTGTGGAGGAGCAAAAGGGTTTGGATATCCCTGTATACAAATCACTAAAAATGAATGCACAGGTACAAAAATTAATTTTAAAAAATTAATGTGATGTTGGTTGTTAGCTCAAGAAGGTTGGAATACAAGAGTGAAGAAATTATCCTCCAGTTGTAGAGAACCTTGGTAAGAACCTAGCTGGAGTATGGCATTCTGTTTCAGGCACTGCACCCCAGAATTATACTAGAAATATATGGTTGAGAGTGATCTAATTGAAAACAAAAACAGAATTACCTGGAAAAACTCAGCAGGTCTGGCAGCATCGGTGGAGAAGAAAAGAGTTCTAGTTTCGAGTCCACATGACCCTTCTTTTGTTTTGGATTTCCAGCATCCGCAGTAGTTTTTTGTTTTTATCTCTGTGATCTAATTGAGTCAGGAAGACCCCAGGATTATATTAGAAATATATGGATGAGAGTGATCTAATCAAAATCTTTAAATGAAAAAGGAATTTAATAGGGTAGATAACAGGGAAGCTATTTCCTCTGGTGAGGGAGTCCAGAACAATAGAGCACAATCTTAAGATTAGAGCTAGGTCAAATAGGAGCGATATCAAGGGGCACTTTTCAGACAAAGCGTAGTGGAAACCCGGCACTTTCTTTCCCAAAAGACAGTGAATGCTGGGTCAATTGAAATTTCCAAGACTGAGATGATGGTTTTTAAGGGATAAGGAGCAAAGATGTGTGAATGGAGTTCACATACAAAAAAAAATTATTTAATTGAAAGGTGGAACAGAATTGAAAGGCTGAATGGTCTACGTCTGTTCCTATGATCAAGACATGATGCTGTCAAAGTAGACACAACATGTCATTTATCCTTTGTATTTGTTGTTGGTTTTTGCAATCTCTGTAATGTTTTTTGTTGTGTTGAATCTTATGCATTGTCTTCCTACTACTACAATTCAGAAATTGTTTTTCCTGCTAATCCAACAATTTATCTATCTAAATGTTAAAGTACTATATGCATAATAATGAACTTAATCCAGCCAAGTTAATCTAATTGAATCACTTAAATCAGTTCAGTCCAGTCCATGCATTGTAAATCAATTGAGGCCAGTTTATAGCTCTAATTATTGATCTTGCAGTGTGCTTTACGTAGGTTGCAGTATTACTGTCATGGATAGAATCTAAAGAAACAGCTCTTTGATTGGCCTAGGTGGGCTAGCTGGGAAAATGTTTTTTCTTAGATATTCCAGTCTTGTCTTAATGGATAAATTATTGTCAGGATCGTTAGTAAAGAAGGTTATTGTAGTATTGTAGAAACCAACTACATTTTTATTTGAGGGCCTACCAAACTAAGTTGCACCAGTGAAACTGAGTTTTTTTTACAGAAACTACATGGGACTTCTTCCAAAGGCTGGAACACTTTAATAAGGTATGTAGAGAAGATTTGATTCCTGACAGTTTTGAACTACAGCCTACAAAGGCAAAGCAAGTGGGATATACTTTTTTGATGTATTGTAGACTAATTTTGAGCATTGAATGGAGACCAGATTACATTCAGGGTAAGTTATGTATGAAAATTTTTTTAAAGAATGCAAAAATAGCCTACGTGAGCAAAAGAAGGGAAGCTGCAGCTTTAACTCAGGGAGTCCCTGCCTATAGCACCCAGACAGAAATAAGCTGGAGCTCTGACAAAACAACAAAAATTTAATTTTCAAGTCTGAAAAATACAGTGCACTCTTTTATAACTGCACATATCAAATTTGTTATGATAGCAAAGTAAGCTCTATGGCAACCGTTGTAATACTCTGGTGCTGACTGCCCGGGAAGGATGGGGAAAGCCGTTGTTTGTTATTTCTGGCAGGGCTTACTGGCTTGACTTGCTCTTATTCTGTAGGGGGACCTTTGAGAGCATTCTTTTCCACATGAGAAAGTCTGCCAATCTGGCAGGATCAGCCAGCACCCCACCCCCCTCCTATTTTCAGCTGTTTGCCTCCAAAATGTCTGATCTCCTAAACACAGAACGTTTACAGTGGCAAAAGTTATTGGAAAAAATTAAACACGCATGGCACTTTGCAGAGATTTGTTGCATTGCTTAACAAGGCTTCCCCTCTATAAACAGCTCTTGTAAACTGCTGTGCACAGCTATCTGCTGTACTTCTTATTCACTTATTGGAGTGCCAAACTTTAAACCTTTTGATCATTTTCTTCAACTCTGGAACAACTAAAGAAAAAATAATGAGGGTTGGTTTGCAGGTAGCCCTCAGATTTTGACATTCAGCAATTTTTGTGTTTTATTCTTTAATGAAAATCATATTGGGATTTCTGTTTGGTGGGTGCTGATACTTGTAATATACTTGCCAGTTTAGGGAAGGGTTCTGTTGAGATTACTGGGAAAAAGCTAAATAGCAACCAGAGGGATAAAATCTTCATCTAGTTCACAGTCTATTGTTAGCATTGTGCTCCATGATTGATAAGTTAATGTTGTTGTACTGGAGTTGCCATGTGATAGAATGTTTTCCCTGATATGACCCGCATTCCACAGGCCTCACATAGTTGCTCCTCATTTCACTATGAGTCATTAACGGCTACTGTGTCCAAAAGGTAACAAGTTTATCTAGCTTTTTGTTTATTCAGTGAAAATTCTGAATGAAGTAATGTTCTTCAGTTCTGGAAGTGTGTTTTTGGAATTCTTGCAAGGATGTCAGCATTTGACAATGACAAATGTTTTTGTATATTGGGTGACTCTCGCAGCCTGGAGAGCTGCAAAAACAAACTAAACTACTGATTGTATTACAGGTGCTGTAAGAGGGGGAACATGACCTTTTCTGTACTGCAAATAGTTTCCAATTTGTAATTTTTTTAAATGTAAAAAATTGCCATTTCCTTGATGGGTTATCATAGTGGCTTGTGGCAAATGGAAAATTCACACCAGTGCAGCAGAGATGTTCTGGGAACAGGGCTAAAGTGATGCTTAAAAAAATGTCCACTTTTATTTATTTGTTATTTTGCATCTTTTAACTAAATTAACCAGGTTGACATTTTTTTCAACTTATTAGATATATTAAGACAAAAACTGTGAGCGCAATTTTTGTGTTGATCAAGATGTCATGACAAAGATTGGTGTATATCTCTGGAATCGCACCTGGACAGACAGTGAACACACTGAGAACAGTGTGAGGTCAGTGAGAAGGCTGTCTCACTGCATGATTTTCACATGACATGGAGGATGACTCCATTGTGACATCAAAACATTTCAGGGTTCAAGGAACATGATGAGTTCTTACGGACACTGTGGGTTTATTTTAATCTGCGATGGTCCTGGAACAGAACTCCGTATTGCCAGGAGAGCATATGATGATTACAGATCTGTGACACCCATAATTTTCTGTTAAAATAAATAGATAGAAAAATTAAGGTTGGGGATGCACATGCAAATTCCAAATATGCAGTTCTTACATACAATTATTGTGCTAGAAGGGTTGTATAGGAAGATTTATCTGTATAATGTCATCCAGAATTTATTTAAATGTTTAGAGAGTGTGCATACTGTTGTCTGTGTGCTCAGTATATTTAACTGGTGGATGTGGAGGTTCTGCACATGTGTGCAAACACTTATGCAGAACTCTCTGCTGGATCAGACGGTCCAAACCACAGGCAGGCGGCGGATCTGAGGTTGGTAGCTACACAATGATTGCACCTTTAACAATATGATTTCTGGTGCCTTTCAGACTATTCTGCGTGAAAGGTACATATGTGTTCAGTTATTAGCTTTTAAAACATGTCACCACCCTTTCTGTTGGAAACCATTTGGAATTGCAGTATGTTCACGTAGCAAAAAAACAGCAGGGAAAAATTTCCTTTGTGAACTACAAACTATTACGGCAAAAGAAGCAATGGTGACTTGAAGAAAAATGTTTTTGCGCAGTGATGGTTAAGATTTGGAAAGCACTGCCTGAGAGTGTAGTGGAGGCAGATTCAGTTGTGGTTGTCAAAAGAGAATTGGACAATTATCTGAAGAGAAAAAATTTGCAGGGCTATGGGAAAAGGCAGGGGAATAGGACTAGGTGCATAGAGAGCCAGGATAGCCCAGACGGAAAAATTAGAAGTTCAATATGTTCAAATCCCAGTAAAAATCAGTAACACTGACACCAGTAAGATTGCAGTTCCATTTTAAGGTACACAAGACTAGTTCAAACAAGTTTTACTGGTACCCTTCATTTCCAATTTTAATTGGTTTTTCCTTTTGGGAGACATGATGGGCTGAATGGTCGCCTTCTGTGCTGTAACCATTCTATGATTATACCCTGTAGCAAATTTGTAAATCTGTCTTTATACACATCACACAGGAAATCTTCATCATTGTTTCTTCAAGTAACTAATGTTAGCCTCGATGTTTTCATTCAGAGTTTGAGGCATTTTCATATGAATTACAACCTTCTGAGAGCTGGATGAAGCAATTCATATATGCAACCGCGGGAAAGAGAGAAAGCAGTTTGAGCTTTGCACTCTCATCCCTGAGTCAGAAGGTTGTGGGTCCAAAATCCCGCTCCAGGGACTTGAACTCAAATTCAAGGCTGACTTCTGAGTGCCGTACACTGTCAGGGGGCCAGTCTTTCAGATGAGATATTAAACCAAGTCTGCTCTGATTTCATTGCTCGTTAATGTCTGAAAATATAGGTAAAAAGTACCTTTGGTGCTACATGTCAACCATCATCCCGACAAAGGAAAGGAATCTTTCCGGCAGGGCCAGTGATAGCAAGGCAGATATTCAGTAAAAGCTGTGAATGCATTGTCAGCTTTTTGCCCCATGTACTGGAACATTCTCAAACCACAGCAACTGACGCACAGTAACAAATGTCGCAGAGTATCTGAAAGCATGCAAACACCACCCACGAGTTCAGCATTGCTGAATGGCTTCATAGTCAAATAGCAACATAGAAAACCTCAATTTTAATGTTTTTATGGTGGGAAATACCAAATCTACAGCATATAGGGCCTCATCTTTATGAGGTGATGGGATGGGAGCTGGGGTGGGGGGGGAATGGGTATTTTACAGTGGCCGGGAACGCCAGAAATGCAGTAACACAACCGTCCTTATGAATTTACTGACGGGATCCCATTTTAATTTCTTTTCCTCTATTTCCCAGCTGCCAGCCAGCCAGCCAGCTTGAGAGGCTGCCCAGCTGTAGAGTAGGCAGGTTTGTGCTGGGAAGTTGCAGCTGGGGTGGAGGCAAAAGGGAGGAAGAGGAATCATGAGGTGGTAGGGGAAGATATCACGGCAGGGTAAATCACGGACAGGAGACCATGGCAGGGGCTTGAGGTCATGGGTCAGCCTTGAGATCCGCCTGGTGGCGGGGAGTGGTGCATCGGATCGTGGTGGGGTAGTCGATCATACGGAGGGAGGCTGTTAGTTTGGGGCGCCAGGGTCGGTGGGGTGGGGGAGGTTGGGGGATGGAAATCGCTCCAGCTCTTCACATCCCTGTTCAACTGTTAGCTTTAATGAACCCTAGGAAACCCAAGTTGTAGCCATTAAATCTAAAAGACTGTTAAAATTTGAGGCACAGCATATTGTAATCACTGGCTTGCCTTCCAAGAGCAGGTTACTCTCTACTGCTCCTATACCTGCCCCATTTAAACCACAACTTGGTACTTTAGCAGTGGCGTGAATTTAAATTTTTGGTATTTAATCCCCTTGGCTAAAATTCCCTTCATAGATGCCATTAAAATGTGACAACATTATCATCATTTGGAATATTATTTGATTAGCTCATGAAAATGAATCTACTATGCCAAGGATGGAAATTAATGTTGCTGAATAACAATTTGCAATGCAAAATTCCATTCATGTAATGTCGATGGACTATGGTGTTCAACACATGGGGTTCTACCACATGAGTATCAATTTGCAACATAAAACTGGGTTGTGTGGTTTGTAGAATATTATGTGGGCTCATGATCAACAGTATTTTTTGTGTGTGAAAGGGCAATTCTATCATCACATGAAAAAAATTGCAGCAAAGGGTCTAGAGCTACAAACACTACCTAACCAGAATTGGCATCTCGTTTGTGTTGCCAATGTGCACTGGGTCACAACAAATGCGATAATATTTCAGAATAGAAATTTAGACTCCCAGGATATTAATGCCAACAGGGGCTGATAAACAGGGGATTCATTTCAACCTGACAGAGAAGTCTGAAGAAGTTGTCCTGTTGATTTTCATAATTTATCAAACAAAGTAATCGGTACTTACCTGATAAGATAGGCCAGCATTTAATGGAAATTCTGAATGAGAGGAGATACGATTATAGTCTGTCATGGGTCCCATTATATTCAACATTCTAATGCTAAACAAATTCAATTTTAACAAGCTTTAAATGTAAATAGAGCATAACCTCGATCAGCTTCACGTCATCCCCTCATGCAATGTAATGTCATATATATTCTGGCTGTCCCGGTAAATTCTATGCTCCAATTGAAATAGTCCCTGTATCTTGAGTCTCTCCTCAACTGCAGCTTCCTACCCATGGCATAATTCTGGCCAATGTTCGTTAAAACTCTAATGGCATTTCTACAGCTAGTACTCTAACTGTAACTAATGGCTTATACAAATTTACTGCTTTACATTTGTAGTCTATGCCTCTATTTATAGAATCCAAATGCTGTGTGGCTTTTTATGGCTTTATTGACCTACACTTATGTTTTGTTTCTTGTTTCTTTTTTTAATGATGCACACAGGCCATCGATGTTGTAGCTGAGCTAACTTTTTTGATAACACATTTTCCTAACATGAACACATATCTGCAGTGTCTGAACTCTATCAAGACAGGCTCCAACATGTGCTGTCTGACCTTCAGCCCCCAGGTCAGGTGACCCTGTATATAGTACAGAGTACCATATAGTATCTAGTACTGGAGCTATTCAGCTATTGTCATGACATTTCCTTTTTTTGTAAAAGATTTTTGTGCAACTCAAGTACACAAAGTCTCTTATCTATTCTTTCTCACTCTGTTTTGATCAGTCTGTTTTGTCTTCTACTCATCTCTGTATCCCTGTGGTATTTTGCCCCAGTTCTTCCACTGGATGTTCTGAGGGGTGACAGAGGTGATTCTGAAGGACAAGGGGCCTTCTCCAGCTCTGTGTCACTATCGCCCCTTGGATAGTTTTCAGGACTCTCAGGCTTTGTCTGGTTATCAGTTGCTTCACTGGTGCTTTCTGGATTTTGATCTTCAGCTACACTTTCTGGTTAAGAGCAAGATTGTGTTTCATTTGTTTTCTGTAAGAATTTCTGGTTTCTCCTGTACTGTTGTCAGTTTGGAGTCTGCACTATGTAAGACCTTGGTTCTCCTGTGATTCCTGTGACAACAGCAGGATTCCAGATCTCTTTATGCTGAATCCTCATCGTCTCTCCCATGTTCAGGTCAGGCAGAGGTCAGGCTCCTCAATCAAAGTACTGTTTCTGCTTCTGCTGTCTCAGTTTGAGCAGGTCCTGCATGCTGTAGCTCACTGGCTGTGGAAATAACAGTTGAGGTGCAGTTGGAAGATTAGTTCTTAGTCTTCTCCCCATCAGGAGCTGTGCTGGAGATGATCCAATGCCCTCTAATGGAGTATTCCTGAAATCCAACAGAGACAGGTAGGGGTCTCTTCCATTTGCCTTTGCCTTCTTCAACAGTGTTTTAAGGTCTGCACGGTACATTCCACCATTCCGTTGGATTATGAATATTTGGGACTTGACATAGTGTGGCAAAACTCCCAGTCCTGTGCAAACTCTGTGCCTGAGAATTGTGGACCATTAGCTGAGATGAGCTCTTCAGGTATGCCGTGGCAAGCAAAAATTAATTTTAAATGATTTATTACAGTGATGCTCTTACTATCTCAGCAGCACAGACTAAAAAACCTTTGAGTGAGTAATAATCTACTGCTAGTAGGTACTCACTGTTGTCAAATGTGAACAAGTCCACTCTAATTTTCTGCCAGGGCCTCTCTGGAACAGTGTGTGGTTGAAGTGGTTCTTTTTGTTGCGATTTACTATACTTTTGGCACATTGCACAAGCATTCACCATTTCACCGATTTGTGCTCCCATTCCAGGTATTACATTTCGAGCTCTTCTCCTGCGTGTTTCTGTGCCAAGGTGACTTTCATGTATGTGCTGCAGCATTTCTTTCCTCAGTGTTGCAGGAATTATGATCTTTTATCCCTTGAAAAGCATTCCTATCGCTTCATGAGGCTCCTCATGAAAGTTTCAGTACTCTTGTACAGCAGAAGGGGCTCCGCTCTGATGTGTGGGCCAGCCAGTTTGCACAATCTGCTGCAGTTTTCTCAGGGTGCCGTCATTCTTGGTCACTTCCCTGATCTCATCCAGTTTGGTTGCAGCCATAGGTAAGTTCTTTGTCAGCATGTGAACCTGTGCTTCCATTTCTTTATCCCCTTCCTCCGTGATGGGTAGGAACGCATGTGACAAGAGTGTCTGCCATGTACGTTCCCTTGCCCGGTTTGTATTTAACTCTGACCTGGTACTTCTGCAGACGCATTAGCAATCTTTGGATCCTTGGTGGCACATAGTTCAGTAGCTTTTTAAGTATAGCTTCCAAAGGCTTATGATCAGACTCTACCTCCATGTCTTTGCCATAGACAAAATGTTGGAAGCGTTCTAGGCCAAACATAATTGCTAGCATTTCTTTCTCTATTTGGGCATACCGCTACTGTGTTTCAGTCATTGCCTTTGAAGCATTTACTACTGGTGCTTCATTTTGCAAGAGGACAGCTCCAAGGCCAATCTTAGAAGCGTCCACTGAGATCTTGACCGGCTGACTGACATCGTAATACTTTAACACTGATGCCTGGGTCAGTGTTCTCTTCCGACTGGTCAAAGCTTCCTGGTGACTTTGTTCCCAGTGCCATTCCACATCATTTTGTAGAAGTTCTCTGAGAGGTGCTGTCAGGTCTGATATGTTCGGAATTAATTTCCCAAGATGGGTCACCATCCCCAAAACCTCTCCAAGTCTTTCTTACATTCTGTAGGTAGCATGTTCACGACTGCTTCAATTTTACTCGGGTCTGGCTTCAGTCCCTCACATGTTAACACATGTCCCAAGCACTTGATTTCATGAAGACCTTTTTTGCACTTTTCCTTCTTCAGCTTGAGGTTCCTTTCTCTAGCTCAGGCCAGCACCTGTCTCAGTCTGGGGTTGTGTTCTTCTCGTGAAGTTCCCCAGACCAGCACATTGTTGATATAGGTCTCCACACCCTCTAACCCTTCAAACAGTTGCTTCACTGCTCTTTGGAACACCTCCAGAGCTGAATTAATACCAAAAGGTAAGCGTAAAAACCTGTATTGCCCGTATGGTGTTTTTGAAGGTACAGAGATAGGAGCTGCGTTCATCCAGCTTGACCTGCCAGAAGCCTGAACTCGCATCCAAGACTGAATAGTATTTAGCATCAGCTAGCTTACACATGATCTCTACTGTGGGCAGCTGGTAATGCTCTCTTTGTACTGCCTGGTTTAGGTCTCTGGGATCCAGACAGACTCACAGATTCCCATCTGATTTTTCTACAATTACAATTGGATTAACCCACTTTGTCGGCTCTTCAATTTTCTTGATGATGCGAAGTTTCTCCATTCTGTCCAACTCTGCTCTCAGTCCATCTCTCAGCATTACTGGTATTTTCCTGGGCAGGTGTATTTTGGGTGTCACAGTTTTGTCAATCTTGATGGTGCATTCTCCTTTTAGGCAGCCAATCCCCTGGAACACATCTTTATACTCCCTCAGGATGTCATCAGTGGGGACAGTCATTATTCCCTTGATTAGCTTCATATTTTCACAAGCTTTGATTCCGAGAATGGGTTTTGCATGAATGGAAGTGCTTGAGACTGTTTTTTGTCATTCACTTTGAGTGCACACTTGCCCTCTACAGCAACTTTTTCACCTGTATAAGTGGACAGCTTCACTTTTGTTTTAGTTAGCTGCTTTTCTTTGCTTGTCTTACAATACAGGGTTATAGGAATGACATTTGCATGTGCACCTGTGTCAAGCTTGAAATTTACCATCATGTTGGCAATTTTAAAATCAACCTTCCATTCGTCTTCTTTAGAATTTGTTGTTACTGCACCAACAAAAAATTCAGTTTCAGTGTCTGTGTCATCATCCACAATTGTGTGCACGTTCTTCGATTTACACACCTTAGCGAAGTGATTTAGTTTATCGCAGTTCTTACACTGCTTCCCGTAGGCTGGACAGCTATGTGGTAAATGCTCTATTCCACATCAGCTGCATTTAAATGCTTTAATAACAGTTTTGTTCTTTTTACCTTCAGGCTGTCTGTTTGTTCTTTTCCGCGGCTGATTCTGTTTAACTGTAATAACTGCTTGACTGTCTGTGGCTTATCATCACCTGTCATCTGTTTAATCTGGCATTTCGTTATCTCTGCTACCTTCTGCAGCTGAGGATCAACTTCTTTCAAAAGCCGCTCTCTCAGAGCGTCATTTGAGATCCCACAAATTATTCTATCTTCAAGCTCTCCGAATTCACATGATTTAACTTGTTTTCTCAGCTCAGTTACGTACAGACTAATGTTGTCACTGCCTTGTGTGCACGTAAAAATTGGTATCTTTCATACGTGATGTTTTTCTAAGGGCTGCAGTAGGCTTTGAACTTTTGCATTATTTCTTTCAAGTCATTTTGTTTCTCATCACTTTCAAACGTGAGTGTGTTATAGACTTCTATGGCTTCTTCCCTTGCTACATGAAGAGAGATGGAAGACTGTACCTGAGGGTCGTTTTTTATCACTGCCCATCACTGTGAGGTACAGCACGAATCGTTGCTAGAACCTCCCCCAGTTTTCAGTGAGATTGCCCTCCAAACTGAGCTCTGTCTGTGGTTTCAGAACCTCATTGTTGTGTTTAGTTTTCTTCTGACACCATGGGCAGAATCTTACGGCCCCGTTTCGGTGGGGAGGGGGCCGGAAAATGCGGCGAGTCATTATAAACCCCATTGACTTCAGCTGCCGTAAAATTCTGTCCCATGTCTTGTTTCTTGCTTCTTTTTTCAATAATGTGCACAGGCCGTCGACATTGTAGCTAAGCTAACTTTATTGATACACATTTTCCTAGCATGAACACATATCTGCAGTGTCTGAACTCTATCAAGACAGTCTCCAACATGTGCTATCTGACCCCCAGGTCAGGTGACCCCACATATAGTACAGAATACTGTATAGTATCTAATACCACAATCAGCTATTATCATGACAACTTACATTTTCAAGAAAGTATTTGAACATTAAGTTCTCTCTGTATATTTATACCCTTCTATATCTTTCCATTAAATGTGTGCTTATTTTCCTCTCCCAAAATGTATTACTGTAACACTTGTTGATTTTTTAGGATTAAGATGCACAGCAGCATAAGACTCCTTGGGTGCCAACAATCTAAGTATAAATCATTGATTTATATGCATTAACTTTATATATAGGAACAAGAAATAGTTTAAAATGGGTATCAGATTCTATACACGTTTACTATGCATTATTGATTTTAGGGGGTTTTTAATGTGTAATATTTATTATTATTCATACTGAACTTTTTCGATCAGCAAGGGTACTTTTCTGTCAACCTCAATATGCATCAGTTTCATACCATGCTCAGGAAACCTTTGCAAAACCTTAAACATTGCAAACTGCCTGCATTCCCACTCACTGGAGCAGAATTGAGATGAGGTCAATCTTCTAAACAGAACTTAATCTCCTTTCTGTTTTTAGAAAAAAAATCACATCCTGATAATGATTTGAAAATGTTACTTTTGTTCCTATGTTTATAAATGTTACTCAAAGCTAGTGTATTACTAGACTGAGTTCAGACATAAGTGAACGTTTTACAAGACAAGCAATAATTATTTTCTGGATTCACATTTATTTCAAACTTCAACATTTCAAGCGAAGTTTCAACACTTTCTTCACATACAGTATAAATTGTTGTTTTCCCCCTTATAATGGTATTCTTGCAAGTGTCCTGATGAGTGCAAGATGAAAAGCTTAGACATGTCTCCTTTTTCAGCATAGCTCAAGTTCTGTACTACCAAATGACTATTCGTATTACATGCCCTAGCTGGCTTGCCAGATGCAACCTCTGCCATGAGGCAATCTCTCTGCAAGCTGCCATTTTAGATCAGTTCGATAAATATGAGAAAGCACAGCAATCTTTGAACTTGAAACAGTGAATGGGGTGCCAATCCAACAGGCTGCTTTGTGCTGGATGGTGTCAAGCTTTCTTGAGTGTTGTTGGAGCTTCCAGGCAAGTGGAGATTATTCTATCACACTCCTGAGTTCTGCCTTGTAGGTGGTGGACAATCTTTGGGGAGTTAGGAGACGAGTCACACACTGTAGAATTCCTAGCTTCTGATTTGCTCTTGTAGCCACAGGTATTTATGTGGCTAGTCCAGTCTATATAATGTTGCTGTTGTTAATCCCAGATATGTTGGCAGCACACATCAACTGAAACAATTAAAATTAATAAATAAGCAAATGCTGCTTTGATACTTGGATATTATGGTGGAGGATGACTTCAAGCAGAGTGTGAGCTAATTTCAAAGGTTCACCATTGCTCCTTGGCCAAGTCAATGCCTCTGACCACTTGAATGTTTGTTTTGTCTAAGTAATTCATTGCTGACATAAGGCCTTCTCTCAGAAGGTTTCTACACATATTCCAACTTGTTCTTTTCAGCGTGAAGTAAGAAGTGACCATGTTATGAATCCAGTCAATACAGCCTGTTTTCATACTGTATTGCTTCTAATGGTTTGAGGCTCTTTGGTTTATGTTTGCTTTAATTTTGTCACTTGGGGTCAAGCTCATGTCAATAATACATTCTAGTAACTTTCCACAGCTGAGAAACTTTTCCATAAAAAAAACAGTTTATGAATTGACAAACAACAGAAAATCACAGTTAAGCAAATTTGCATCAATTTTATGAATTCAAAGAAAGAATGGGGAGACTTTAATTCAAGAAACAATCAGTTTTCCATCCTATCACTCTGGCAGAAGACCCAGCCCATTTTGAGAGGAGGGCTTCAGGAACATGTTGCCGGCAAGCTGCATGACCCAAAAGGGCATGGTAGGTCAAGGGGGGATATGAGGCAGAACAGATTGCAGAGGGAGGGAACATTGGCAGCAATGACCAATATTATCCTTGAGAGGTTTGTGTCAATGCGTCTGCCACTCCTGGCTGCACAACAATAATATTAAACTTGCATTTGTATAATTGTATTTTGGGGATTTTTCCTCTAGAAGGACAGACATTACTGAGCACAAGCTCTGCCAAATGGGCCTTCAAAACTGCACCAAGTACCAATACATGTCATAGATCCTCAATTTGCCTGGGTCAGTGAGGCAGATGATTGATTCAGATGTGTACCTGGGTCGCCCAGCCGAAGGCTTAAATTAAGATGGTGGCGGAGCAGGATTGTGGCAGTAAGTCAGCCTTATTAACTCTGTTACCGCCCCATTAAATCTCTCCTACTGTATTAATAACTATTGTAAACAGGAACTTGTAGAAAAAGAACACTATAGAAAGAAAGAAACTGTGGATAATGTTAGTGAACAAGCAGAACTCGGCTGTCAAGCTCCAGTGGTTATTTTCCCTTTCACCTCTTTGTGGTTTACAAATTACTCCCATTGCAAGTGGTACAAAGCAGTTTTTAGTGATCGTCCCATCCCTCTTTCAATTTTATTCATTTCTTATGTAGCTGTGAGACTTCAAGCTAAAACAATCCTGACTTCAATACTAGAGACATTCTTTTGCTCCACATTAATTTTGGACATGTGGTTTTGTTCAAAGTTTTGCTTATGGTGCAGGTGGGAACGTGCCAGCAAACCCGCAGCGAATCAGCACCAGACTCAACTGCTACCTAATTAAGTTCATAAGCTCTCAAGAATAATGTGTCAGCAATTAATCTGCAATTGTAAATAATCAGGTAATGCTCAACTCCAGTATTATGAGACTGTGGTTTAGCAGAAATGTTACAGTTTGCGCAATAAGCAAAACAGTTTGAATGGAAACAAATGGCAAAAATGGAGCTGGGAGTATTGCTGGTGCCTCAAGGGTGTGTCCAGGATTGAAACTGGGATGGTAAACAGCTGGAGTGGGAATAGATATTCACACGAGGGGGGTGGGGAACCCAAAAAGCTGAATGGCAATTAGCTAAGTTATTTATTCTAAATTTGTTCTCTTTAAAATATAATCCAGGCAGGTGATTTAATTGAAATGTTTAAGAGGACAAAGGAATTTGCTAGGGTAGAAACAGTGGGCAGAATTTTCTGCCCACCCGACGGGCGGGCCCGACCCAATCTCCGGCGGGCAGGGAGCCGATCCCCGCCGGAGAAGTGGGCCCCACCGCCATTTTAGTGCAGCCTCAGGGAGATCGCTGACAGCTGTATCAGCTTTAAAAATAGAAAAATAAAAAAATCCTTAACATGTCCCCCTCATGTGACAATGTCACACGAGATGGGACATGTTAATAAATTTCACTGAAACTTTAATAAACTTTTTTAAACCCTACATGAAACCTCATCCCACTGGTGGATGAGATTTCATGTTTTTTCAGAAGCCCGCCGGGGCTCCGGGCCTGCCCACCAGTCTTAAGGTTGGGCGGACAGGTCCTTCAATTGTTTTAATTATCCTTCAATGACCTCAATTGGCCATTGACAGGTCGACAGGCGCAGAGCTGATTTCGCTGTGCCCCCGCCTTCCTGAAGATTTAAATGGGGCGGGATGACGGGGGTTGCCCCCGACATCATCCCGTGTCATTTTGCGCGTCGGCGTGCGGGCCCCGCCCCCTGCTCGCTGACAGCAAAATTCAGTCCAGTGAAACCATTTCTCTTGGTGGTGGAAATCAGGTCAAGAGGGCTCAATTGTAAAATTAGAGCTAGGTTGTTCAGGAGTTAAATCAGGAAACACTTATTACACACAGAAGGTGGTGGAAACCTGGAATTATCTTCCCAAAAAGCTTTGGATGCTTGACTAATTGAAAGCTTCATGACAGAACAATAGGTTTTTATTAGGTGAGGTAGGATTTCTGCATTCCAAATAGACATACCATAAAAGCTCGTCTCCCTCCACTGTATTGGAGGCTCTCAAGGGAACAAATTAGGGGCACAAGGATGGCAGGAGTGAGGTCATCCAAAATTCCTTCCTCCCTGAAATAAAAGAAAGACTTGCATTTGTATCGCAACTTTCTTGACTACACAATATCCCAAAGTGCTTGTTAGCCAATTAAGTACTTTTGAAGTGTAGCCACTGTTGTAATGTAGGCCAATTTGCACACAGTAATCTCTAAAAACAGAAATGTGATAATGGCCAGATAATCATTCTTTTCTCAATTCTTGAGGGATAAAGATTGGCTAGAACAGCTGGGACAACTACCCTGCTCTTCTTTGAAATAGTGCTGTGGGATCTTTCACTTTCACCTGAGAGAGCTGGCAAAGTGGTACCTCCAACAGTGCAGCATTCCCTCAGTACTGCACTGGAGTGTCAGCTTTGATTGTTTGCTCAAGTCCTAGGTGTGAATTTTATGGTCCCCCCCACCTCACTGCCGACGTATTTGAAAGCGGAGGGGGAGGGGCACAAAAAATAAAACGGATGGCTAGCCCACCACCTTCCCGCCCACCCCGAGCTGGCTCCCATATTATTGTGGGCAGGGGAAGGCAGAAAGAAACTGGCCAGCCTACTGCTTTCCCAACTCGGAGTAAAAGGTGGGAAGGAAGGGGGTACCTCCTTTTGGGGGGATTCCCCCCTGCAACCCACCCAAGATGGTACCTCCTCCTCCTTTGTGCTCTCTTGCCTGGCCTCTAGCACCCAAGCCCCCAACTCATCACCCCTCGCTAGGGTCCCTGATCCCTCCCTGACCAAAACCCCTAGACTTACCTTGAAGTCCAATATCCATAATCTTCTTCCCAGGACTTCTTGTCCGAGTAGCGAACACTACTGTATTCTTGTGCTGCTATGGCTACTGCCCTGCCAGTCAATCAGATTGACTGGCATCTCTCACGGGCTTCTTGTGCCTGCAGGGGGAGAGGCGGCAGATGTCCCACTTTCACTTCAATAAGGCCATCCCCAGCGTATTATCACTGAGGGCAGCCCTTTTTAAAGTCAGCAAACACCTCGAGCCTGCTCCACCAGTCAATAAGATCATGGCTGATCTGATTGTGGCCTCAACTCCAGATTCTGCCAACCCCCAATAACCTTTGACCCCTTTGTTAGTCAAGAATCTATTTGCCTCTGGCCTAACAATATTCAATCACCCACTGTCTGGGGACAAGAGTTCCAAAGACTCACGACCCTCTGAGAGAAAAAATGTCTCCTCATCTTCATCTTAATTGGGGGACCCCTTATTTTTAATTTGTGTCCCCTATTTCTAGTTTCTCCCCGAAGGTGAAATATCCTTGCAGCATCCATCCTGTCAAGTCCCTTCAGGATCTTATATGTTTCAATAAAATCGCCTCTCATTCTTCTAAACTCCAGTGGATACAGGCCCAGCCTGTCCAACCTTTCCTAAAACAGTAAAAACTGGGAAATAAGAATACTGATCCGAACTAGTCTTGTATACCTTAAAATGAAACACCAGTAAAAACTGGGAAATAAGAGAACTGGTCTGAACTGTTTTTCCCTGCTGCGGTAACAGTCGAGTGAACTTTGTATGAGTTACTTCTAATGCATTTATATCCTTTCTTAAATAAGGAGACCAAAACTGTACACAGTATTCTAGATGCATCCTGTACAACTGTAGCAAAACATCACTACTTTTATATTCTATTCCCCTTGCAATAAACAACAACATTCCATTTGCCTTCCTAATCACTTGCTGTACCTGCATACTAACTTTTTGTGATTCACATGCCAGGACACCCAGATCCGTTTGTACCTCAGAGTTCTGCAATCTCTCCCTACTTAAGTAGTACGCTGATTTTCTATTCTTTCTGCCAAAGTGGACAAGTTCACATTTTCCAGTATTATACTCCATCTGCCAAATTTTTGCCCACTCACTTAACTTATCTATATCTATTTACAGACTCCTTATGTCCTCTTCACAACTTACTTTCCTACCTATCTTTGTATCATCAGCAAATTTATCAACCATACATTCGGTCCCTTCATCCAAGTCATTGATATATATTGTAAATAGTTGAGGTCCCCACACCGATACCTATGGCATTCCACTTGCCACATGTTCCCAACCCGAAAATGACTAATTTATCTCTATTTTGTTACCTGTTAGCTAACCAATCTTCTATCCATGCTACACCATGAGCTCTTATTTTGCGTAGTGACTTTGTTGTGGCAGCTTGTCAAATGCTTTCTGGCAACCTAAGTGCAGCACATGCACAGGTTCACTTTTATCCACATTGCTTGTTACTTCCTCAAAGATGTTACTTCCTCAAAGAGCTCCAATAAATTAGTCAAACACGATTTCCCTTCCACAAAACCATGTTGACTCTGCCCGATTCCATTGAGATTTTCTAAGTACCCCACTATAACCTCCTCAACAATAGATTCCAACATTTTCCCAAGACAGATGTTAAGCTAACTGGCCTGTAGTTTCCTGCTTTCTGTCTCCCTCGTTTCTTGAACAGAGGAGTCACATTTGTTATTTTCCAATCTGATGGGACCTTTCTAAAAGCTAAGGAATTTTGGAAAATTAAAACCAATGGATCTACTATCTCAGCAGCCACTTCTTTTAAGACCCTAGGACAAAGTCCATCAGGACCTGGGGACTTTTCAGCTTTTAGTCCTAATCATTTTTGCAGCACCCCTTTCCTGGTTATTGTAATTGTTTTAAGTTCCTCCCTCCCTTTCACCTCCTGATTCACAATTATTTCTGGGATGTTATTTGTATCCTCTACAGTGAAGACAGATGCAAAATACCTGTTCAATCCCATCACCATTTCCTTATTTTCCACTAGTAATTCCTCAGACTCAATCTCTAGAGAACCAACACTCACTTTACTTACTCTTTTCCTGCTGACTGCTGACCAACGTTTCTACCAGTGGTGGGGGGAAGGTGAGCAATATGCACTCACCACCCCCCACCAATAAAATTCACCCCCTCGAGTGGGACTTGAATCCACAGCCTTCTGACATAGAGGCAAGAGTGCTGCCAACTGAGCCACAGCTCACACCTCTACCTGAAATAAAGGACAGAATTTCTAAGCCAAGTAGTTTTTAGGATTCAATGGACTCATGCTACTGTCATGAATTATTTCCTAACTGGTTTTCCATATAGCATGCTTTATTTATACAGCCTTTTGAGAAACCCCATTCTGGGCACAATTTGTATACGTCACTAGGTTAAAGACATTACTGGTAGCAGTGCAGCTTCCACTTGAATTAAGCACCAGAAAATCATAGAACCATACAGCACAGAAAAAGGCCATTTAACCCATCATATCCATGCCAGCTCTTTGTAAAAAGCTACTTAGTTATTCCCAATCCTCTGTTCTTTCCCCCTAGCCCTGCAGATTTCTGTTCTTATAAGTTTGAAAAACATAATCCACAGAGTGCTTTGCTGATATCATTACTGTTTGAAATTCTGTTGCCGGCCTGATTGAGATACTCACTTTATCAGATTATTTCAGTACTTGTTTCTTGAGTACAGTTGCTGCTCGTGATTGCCTTAAATTGGTCTCTGGTCTGTTTGCTCCAGTGATATCTGACCTTTCATATCTTTGAAAATGATACAGTAGCTTCCTAACTATAGAAAAATATTTTTTTAAAAAGAATGGCAAGCTTATCTTCAGTTATAAAAGAGTGATGAATGATGTAAGTTGTCTCACAACACATCTTTGTGTTATTGGGTATGGTGTTTTCATGACACAAAGTGTGGCTGACTCCTGGCTCTACACACTTCCCAAACAAAAATTTATTCAGGAAGAGAAGGCCTCATGAACCACACTATAGGTTTGTTTAAGAGTGGGGGATTTTTTTTCTCTCTTTAGGATACAAAGCCTTCTTTGCAAATTACTTTCTGCCCTGGCTTCCCTAGCCCACTCATAAACTGTGGGTAGAAGGATGTGGGACATATTCCAAGGCCTGTGCTCATGGTGTTCTGAATCTGGTAGCATGTAGTATACAGGAGCACCTTTCAATTGAATAATTTTCTGCAGCTATGAGCCTGGACAATACTTGGCATATCCTGCAAGCAACATGCCTCTGATTTGGATCCTAGTGGCGTAGTAATTTCAGATGTGAATCTAGAGAAGAGCTGGTGTGATACTGCATGTTGGAATTTCAATATGCTGAACTGCTTTGAATTTTTTTTGGTGATGGTACATCCTGCTCTTTTTTTTAATAGGTTATGTTTTCTCCCTCCCCTTTCCTGGCTTCCTTAAAGCATACATGAACCACTGCCGATGGATGGATAATTAGCACCAATGGCACCCTCAAGCCAGTACCTAGAGCCAGCATAACCATGATTCCTTTGCCCCACTGGGAATTACCAGACTTACATAATGCTGGTCTACAACAACGCAGCTCAATGTCTATAGGGTTGCGGAATCAAACTGATATTCTCCCTCTCCACTGAGTCATTCATTGGTATTCAAATGCACTGTACCACCACACAATGGCTATTTCTTATAGGGAAATTCAGGTGTTTACAGTATGAAATCACTTTATGCCCAACACAGGGTAATTAAATAAAAATGCAGCTGAACAACTAAGACCCTTCACTGCACCATGACTTCCTGAAACAAACAGGAAACCAGTCACAATGTTACTTCAAGCAACAGTGAAGCCTTTGGTACAGAGTCAGGTTAGATGGCTGAAATGGGGAGAATCGTGTGCTGAAAGGCCCAAATTGTCAAGTAATAGGCAACAAGCAAATTGACAGGCAACAAGCAAATTGACAGGCTACCAGAAATAAGCGGGAAGGGCCTCATGACCGTGGCTCCTCTACGTTCACTACCTAGAGATATTAAAACTGAATCTTGAGCAGGAAACACCGCTTCACTGGAGAAGTTCTACACTGTTCAACTGCAAACTGTGTAACTCTATATAAGGTTCAATATTAAAAAAAGTAAATAAAAACATTGCAACTGGGGCTGTACTGGTTGTTAGTCATGTTGCTAAGCAATCTAATACCACACTTTGGCTGCGTATACTGTGGAGACTAAAAGGCTGCATTAATGGCAAGTATTTGTCATATGACCCTCATTACTGTCCATCTGAAAGTTATTTCAGGAAAAAAAACGGCTGACTTTCTCTCCAATCAGGCAGTTTGCCACTGTATAGTCATAAAATTCAAATATTCCAATGTGACACATTAACACTTTGTGGTTTTAATTTCTCTTGCTGGCTGGTGTTGCTGTTTTTGAAACATGCTGGAGCTTGTTGTAACTTGTTTTATTTGTAGTTAAGAAGTTAGTCAAGTTGTGGGTGGTAATTTAAATATAGAAAAACAAAAAATACAAATGCGCATGTGCACACATGCATACTGTATATGTATGAGAATGAAGAGAATACATCTGGCACAACTCAAAAAGGCATCTGCAAGTATTTTATCGGCTTAATTACTCATCCAACCATTCACGATTGTTCTGAATGCAGCTTTATTTAGACGCTGCTTTTTACTTTCTGGAATTAACAGGCTAGGATTGCTCCTGTAGTTAGGTGGCTTAATCCATAAAAAGCAAGCAATGATTACTGAAAATAATTTTAAGGTACTTTTGTTAATAGATTATTTTGAATTTGGATAATAGTTCAAACATATTACATATTGAAAACATTGGTTTCACATCATTTTCTTCATAAATCAGGCAATACTTACGCAAAACTTTCATCACAGAATCAAAAAGATATGTCCACACTTGGGTTAACTGTAGTTTGTGAAGGCAGCAACCTTTGGGCCAAATGGCCTTTTCCCACACCTTGGTTCTTTGGTTTTTGTTAGGATGGAAAAGAATTTTACAATATTTTAGCTACATTTCCACCGTCATGGCCAGTTCCAAATTTCTGTATTGGTTTTTAAAAAAAAATGTGAAGGGCTGATTTTTGTCTGCCGACTGCACCATTCATGCTGAAAAATTAGCTGCCCATTAGCTGCATGAGGCCCACCCAATACAGTTTTCAAGTGCCTTGAAATTGCCAGCAGTGCCAATTTGCCCAAAATAGGCGAGAGCCTTAACTCAGTATTTAAATTGGGGTCCTTCATCTGTTGTAGGACCATGTACTAGTTTTGTGTAACACTGGGCATGCTCAGACCAATAGTATTAGGCACTAAACGGCCTGCCCATAGCCTTAAAGGGAAAGCTGAAGGAAGTTGAAAAGTTCTTCAAAAGACTTTTTGGGCCAGGATTTTATATTGGTCGGGTGGGCTTGGCGGGCGGGGGGGGGCAATCACGGAGCTGACCGCTACCTGCGATCGGCTCCGCACCGCGATTTCACGCAGGCAGGCCAATTAAGGCCCGCCCAGTGTGGATCGCAAGTGTAGCGCTACCTGTGTAGGCGGGGGGGAGGAGGGAGAGCCGAGCCTAGCGAGCAGTTTGCACATGCGCGCGAAAGAGCGCTTCAGTCTCCCTGAGGCAGCTATGTGCCTCAGGGGGATTGAAGCGCCTTATGAAAAAATTAATAAAGCGCAGAGAAGTTCAATGAAACACGTCCCCTCATGTGACTGTGTCACATGAGATGGGACATGTTCTTAAGTTCAAATGAAACCTTTTATTTCATTTGTAAAAGTTTCAGGAAACCTCATCCCACTCGTGGGTAAGGTTGGACGGGCAGTGTAAAATTCAGGTTAATAACCTGGTTAATGGCCTTAATAGGCCTATCAATTATTGGCTGGCGTGCAGCCGACTCTGGCACGCGCCCGCCGAATGGAAAATTCTTCCCTTGGAGTAAAGAGGAATGCAGATCCTCCTCCAGTCCCACAAAATTTTCTGCTCTGCTGTTGGCCCATCCACACTCCCCCTTCAATCATTATTCTGTCTCATCTCCCACAGGCCCCCAACCAATGAGCTGCCTCAGGACTGCATCAGTGCTCACAGCTTGCTGGCAGTTTAGAAATGAGGCTCAAACATTGAATATTTCCCCTTTCATGTTTTACATCCCCTTTCGTTTCATATCATGAACCACTATTTTAATAGTCCCTGACCCACTGAATCGGTGTTCAAAATAACCTACACCAATACAGCACCCAAAATAAAAGACCAACAATTTATATTTATTTAATGCCCCTAATTTTAAGTTATTTAATATACTTCCTTGTTTAGATCCCCATGTGACACACACTGTTGCCTTGGCCATGAAGGCACACAGGCTGCTTGCTCTTGTGTCTCTAACACCGTAGCCACAGGGGTGCAAGAGCATGGATTGAGGTGATTATTTCTATCTGATTTTTCCCTCCATTAATGAGAACTCATCAATGGTGTTGGGCAGGATCTTTGAAACATAACCTATAGCAAATGTTGTGAGATTGTTCTCTTTTCAACAAAAAAAATGAAGCCAGAAGATGAGGTTACAGTAACACGATTCATATGGACACAAAGGATTTCCATGACTTCTTGACTACCTGCAGTTGATTCAGATTCCTTGACAGTGATGCAAATAACACAGGTCTCTTGGTCTTTTATGATATAGAAATATTTAACCAGGCTATTTCTGCAGGGATAAAATAATTTTAATTTTCATGTTAATGCACTAACATAGGACTCAAGTGTTTTTTCTACAAGAAATAACAGAGTAAGTGTGAGATATGCTTGAGTTACACGTTCTTGATTGCATTTTAAAAATCTAGTCCAACTTATTTGAAGTTTTAGTTCACTTATCTTAAACAGGCCAGTAAGGAACACTGTAACAAATCAACTTTCTTATATCACAATATGCTAGTCTTGAATCCTTTGTGTATTATTTATTATAATGAATAGCAGCTCCAGTGACTTCATAAAGCTCTGGTTAGGCCACATCTAGAGTGCTGCATACTGTTCTGGTTACCATGTTTCAGGAAAGATGTATGGGTCCTTGAGAGGGTGCAGAGGAGATTTACCAGAATAGTTCTGGAGATGGGATTACAAGGTTAGGTTGGAGAAACTGGGATTAGTCTCCTTGGAGCAAAGGAGTTTGAGGGAAGTTTGATGGAGGTATACAAGCTTATGACAGGTTTTGATAAGGTAGACAAGGAAAATCTGTTGCTATTAACTGATGGTACAAGGACTAGGGGTCACAAATTTATGGTTTTGGGCAAGAGCTGCAGGGGCAATGTGAGGAAGAACTCTTCTACGCAGCGAGTGTAATGACCTGGAACTCACTGCCCATGAGAGTGGTGGAAGTGGAGAAGATCAATGATTACCAAAGGAAATTGGATGGGCACTTGAAGGAAGTAAACCTGCAGGGCTGCGAGAAAGAATGGAGTATTGGGACTGACTGGATTGCACTACAGAGAGCCAACATGGACTCAGTGGACCAAATGGCCTCCTTCTGTGCTGTAAATGACTCTATGAAAGGACGTTGATGTCACAATTATGGGGTAGCAGGCTCCATTTCTCAGCTAACTATTCATTGATCAGTAAACCAAACAGGGTATAGTTTTGAGTGGTTTTGGCAGTCTGTAGCCAAAGAAGTGGAAAGTTCCTAAAATTAAACCATAAAAGTTAGAGCAGCCAGTCATCATACTTGAGGGGAAAGTCCTTATCTAAAGTCTTATTTTGAATTGCGCTTGTGTGCATCACTATTTGACACAAATTCATACTAAACTTGTTAATGTAGGCAGAATCTGTCCACATCAGATAAGGGACAGATAAGTGATAAAACCCTTTCCACAATCAACAGCACAGGATGTCGCACATTGAAGTTTTAACTTCTAATAGTATTGTACAATTTAAAGTAACTGGCAAAACATTCTGATAAATTGTTTCTTAAATAAAACATTACTGTAGCTTGATGTAAATAATGCAGCATAATGATTCTGCGCCCTACTCTTGTTCCGAAGCCTCTTCACACTCTGGCAGAAGACATGATACTATTGCCATTAAATGCCCCTGAATGTTCTAGCAGGTATGGAGTAAATAAATTGGAGAGCTTCATTTACATTTAAATCACATTTTGCATGAGTTTGCACAAATTCTCTGCCGTTCTGCATTCCTTTTGTGAAATGTTATTAAATCCCAAACTTCTGGTGCACACAATATTGATGTAAAATAGCACAGATGTTTTGTACATACACTAAAAACTTCAAGTTTTAAAATTTAGCTGCTTCATAGGGAGCTAAATGCAGTGCATAAGGAGCAGTATTTAATGCTGGTGGCAGGGTTCTAACCAGCTGGAAAACCTAAGGCCTGTCGAATGAAGTGCCATTCAGGCACTTAGGTGGACAGCGGCAGTCCTTCCCCAGGATCAAGGACCCTAGGGGCGGTAATCCCACTCCCCAAGAGCTGCAGGCCAATCACAGGCCAGCAGCTGTGCATTGTTTGGCAACGCCAGCGGAAACAGTGGCTGCTGCCAGTAATGCATCCAGCAGAGGCCCAGGATCGTCAAGGGTCCCCAGACCAAAGGTGAGTGAGGGCAGGGTGGAGATTGTGGGTGAGGGGGAAGGAAGGGTTGGAGGCAAGGGCAGAGGGGTGGCTCTCAGCAAACTCCTTCCCTTCCTGATGCTGGGTCCAATGACCAGGCAATGCATGCCTGACAACAAGGCACACCGCACACCACGTCCCCCACCACCCCTGGGAGGCTGCATGGGTTTGCATTTTGTGCTTATAGCATGGTGATTCTCTTACCTGCTGCTGACAGGATGAGGCTCTTAACTGGACATTAAGTGCCCACGTAAGGGTCTCAATTGGTGGCGAGGCTGGAACGTCATCAATGATTTGACCATGGCTGAGGCGGGAAAGCAGCGGAGTCCCCATCCACTACCCTCCGGCCTGATTAATTTGGAGCTTCAGGACTTTTTCTCAGCTTTGATGAAGGTATATAAAATGCTAGCATGAACACCATTGTAATCTCTGAAAGGCTATTTTGGGTGGTTCAGTGTTGAAGATGTGATCTAAATCAATGTTAAATATTAAATTGGTCTTGTGAAAATGTTTATTGTGTTCTGGTCAACTCTGTTTCTGTATGAATTGTGATTGAAATTCCCTTGTAAATAATGTAAAAAGCAGAATACTATACTGCAAATGCTGGGACATGGAAAGCAGAAAAGGCTAAAATTTTAGCCTTTGCTCTTTGGCTGATTTGTACATTAGCTTTTATTACTGTAAGGCTAATGCACATAAGATTTTCTGGGCCCACAATTTTTGTCAATCAAAACTTGGAGATGGAGCAATCAGGCAGATAATACAAAAGGACCATTTCTATGAAGACACTGGCCAGGATTTTCCGGTCCTCCCTGCAGTGGGAAACATTGCGGGTGGGATGGAAAATTTGATGGACCAGCCAAAGGCCCGTTGACTTTGGATGGGAATTTCCAGCCCCACAGCAGGCAGGGCAGGAAAGTTCCGGCCACTGAAACACCATTTTAGTGTTGGAGAGCTCAGCTCCACAATATGATCTGCATGCTCTTGATTGCACCAATATAACGCAATCTATCTTGCTGTATGCTATCTATCCGCTGATGTTCACTGAGTGCTATCATCTCCTTAGAATGCTGTAAACTGCTTATGACATTCCACTGTCTTTGCCAAGATCATTAACAAATACGAGCAGCAAGAACTGTAGATCTTTTAAGTGACTCATCTTTTGATTTCCCTTTTGGTAGGAAGCACCTGAATTTTGCCATAAATCTCAGCTGAGGTTGGGGCCTCTCCATGTAGTGGAAGGGGGAGGATCATCTAGTAATTTACCAGATTAATGAACAGAGATGTGCGATTGGGACGATTGATGATGCTTCATGTCATTGCAATTATTTATTTAAAAGGCTGTTAAAAAGTAATAGCTGAAATAAAAAAAACCTCCCAGTAGGCATCCTCATTACAATCTGTTGCAGCCCAAACTTATCCCACTAGCCAATAGAGGACTTTTTTATTACAATGTTTAACCAAGGTGTTATTGGTTTTGTGACGAATCAAGTTTGTCCAATAACCAAAGAACAATACCATCTGCATTTTATAACCTCCTAGCATCCCCAAATCTTTCAAAGGTCTTCATACATCAATTTTGTTTTGAATAACAGTGATTGTTGTTACATAGAAAGGCTTCAATGCTCACTTCTTCAGGTACCAACAATAGCATTACTCTATAATAGCAAATTTTAACTCTAAATAACTATGGGAAGGCACTTCCTTTCAGACATTAAACATGACGTCAATTCACTGTCTTTTTTTCTTTTTTCTTCCAAAACAAGTACACCCGTCTTCCCACAAGGTCTAGTTAATCTCTTCAGTGTATAGAATCTACTCAAACTTTTGATGGTTTGAAAAACAGCCACAGTTATGCACACATTTTTTTGAAACCCTGCAGTGTTAAAACACGGTTGAACCAACAGTCACACTGTTGTGACAATGTTCACCTATTGCAGGTGAGGAAATGGGGCATTTGAGGACTACCGCCCACGCCTTTCAACTTCAGGTTATTAATAGAATGAGGGGGCAACTAAACTTTCCATTTGCTAACAGTTATCATTTCCTTGTTGTAGAAAAACATGCTGAAACCTATATTTGACAGAATGGAAAAAAAAACTTTCACCATCTTCCTGCGGTCGTGTAGAACTATCATGTACTGGATGTCCAATCTGTATTTCTCTGCTTTTCAAGTACAATTTTGACTAATTTATGAATTTCAAAATCTCTAAAGCTGAGATAAATGCGCAATAGGTTCCTTACTGGCAAGATTACAAAATAAACAAAACCATATGTATTTGTAATTTTGAAATATGTTATTCTATTTTTCATTGTCGGTGATTTTCTTGATTCAGCTTTGAAGCAAAACAGTGCAAGGTTCTGAGGCTGATTGACGCTGTGACTTTATTTGTATAGTAATGAATGATCAAGCTTGTGTTAGTTGTGGATTTGAGCCCACATTCTGACCTAAAGCCAAAGCCAATTGTAAAAACTGGATAGTAGCCTGTTAAAAAAAAACTAGATAATTGCATGCCTCACATTTGTTGCTGCCATTCGATCACTGTGCATGTGCCAGTGTAAATTTCTAACACAGAGCTTACTTTCTGTTGCATCCTGATCTTTTTTGCTCTAGTTCAGCTTCATGCCTGCCTGGGATCATACATTTATTTTGTCAACAGAAATCTAAATGTGAGAAGATCAGGAATTTTATCACATCGGCAATTGTTTTGACACAAAGCAAATCTGAATATTAAAATGTTCCCCTTTTATAACTTGGCTGCTACTTCATAACTATCATTAGATTTAGTTTGCAAAGGCTATGGCAAGGGCCATGTTCCAAGTGAACAGACATTCTGGAAGGAAACATAGAAAGGGCTGATGATCATTGATGATCTGGCAGAGTCCAAAGGGACAGCAGGAGGGTAAAGTGACTGGGACAGAAAGTACGTTCATCAGATTAGCCTGCAGGAGGCAACCTGAGCATAGAGCGTAAAGGTCAGCAAAAGGTTGATGGGACAGCTAGAGTTACTATTTGTAAGGAGACAATAATAGTTGCTGCAGAGTGCTCTTTGGAGAATGTCTCGAGATGAACAGGGGCTAGTCATGGACTTATATAATGGGTATTTATATATAATGGGTATTTAAGCCCTAGGTGCCAGCATGAGAGCTTTACAACAAAGAAGTAGCGACTGGTTGCGTAAGGGTTGGAGGTGGGGTGATGGGGGTGGACACAGCATGGTTCCTGAGAGAGCAAAAATGAAATGGGGCATTACTGGATTACAGAAAGGTGAAGGAGAGAAGGATCCAAGAGGGGATGAAGAGGAAAAAGAGGTGGAATTAATGGCCCCAGATCCAAAGTGGCAGCTGAAGTGTGCATGTGAGTGGATACAAAAGGGTTACTTTGTCATGGCAGAGATCAGGAGAAATAACCTATGTCCATAAACAGAGGACAGGAAGGAGACATTATTAAACAGTCCAAAGTTAAAGCCTGAAGCCCTGTGGAGGGATGAAGTTGACTTGTGAGCTCATGGTATAAATTTGAATCATTGATAAACTAATATCCAGGTACAGACAGAGTGGGGGTAATTTTAACTTTAAGCAATGGTGTAAATTGGATGATCATGGATCCACTGTCAATTAGACACGGTGCCTCATCTCCCTTTCTAGTGAAATGAACAAAAATGGAAACTGAGATTTATCCGACCTGGCAGTATAATGGGAAATACCTAGGTTGGGTGTATATGGGTCTATAATGGGATAAATTGAGGCTGGGTGTATAATAGGATGTATCTAGCTGGGTTTACATTTACATCCCAGCTGTGTCTATAATACGATATATCTAGGCTGAGTCTACAATGGGATGGAGCTGGGCTGAATCTATATGGGATGTATTTGGGCTGGGTCGATAATGGGCACCTAATCCAATATGGCCTCTTTCATGCCATTGCTGAAAGTTAAATTTACCCCCAATGAATGTAGCAGAATTTTAACCAATCACTGTATCGAGATTTATCTCACTGTGATTTGTCGTGACATTTAGAACTGTTCTTAGCCTTCTCGTAATGTTAGATTTGTTCTTATCTGATAATTAAGAAATGTACTTATTAATGATTCGTGACAAGTGAATTTGACTATCTAATTTCCATTCTACAGTTGACACAAGGATTTTAATGTGGTTCCTTTTGTTTCTTTCTTTTGTTGCAGTTAATGAAATTATAAGGAAAGATCTTTCTGGACTCACTGCCACAAGCCAGTCTTAGATCCACAAATTCGCAATGAATGCTTCCTAGCACAACCTTGGAAATTCTCTACACTTCCAGTGACGCCCTGTGTTTACCAATGGGTCAGCCGAAAGGTTCACATTCAGCTGCACAGAACAATATGCTGGCAATGAGTTAGCTACTCTGACTAATCATCATGGGAACTTCAGCTTAGCAACTTTTCCTCATTGTTTCCATTCATTCAAAGTCCTTATTGGGTCCAGAAACTGTATTTTTAGTTTACACGTGTTAACTTTTGTTCAGTTGGATCACACCCATTTCCACTCAAACTTGCAAAAAAGGACTGATCTGCAGCCCTCTCCGTTGGATATTTTAGCTTTTTTAAGAAAAAACTCTTCCTCATGACTTCTTTAATTACAAGAGAAGAGTCTCAAATATATTTTGCAACCATTTTCGTACTTTAGATCCAAATATGATTTGAAGTGAAAATGAAAAGTGCTGGTATGAATAAGCAGTTTAATTATAAGAATGTGCATCTCTGCCAATTTGGCATCCTAGATCATAGCACCAGAATGATCTATGCTTATTTATATAGGTGGTTGCGCGCTATATTGGCATATGCTGTACCATGCGACTTTGAACACTGGTAAAACAGGATTAGGCCATTTAGCACCTTGAATCTGTTCTGCCATTCAATGAGATCATGTCTGATCTGCGACCTAACTCTGCCGCATAACTCTTAGCAAAAAATCTACTAATCTCAGCTTTTAAATTAACAATTGATAGAGCATTACTTGCCCTTTGCAGAAAAGAGTTCCAAATTTGTGCCACCCTTTGTGTGTAGAAGTGTTTCCTAATTTCACTCCTGATAGATTTTGCTCTAATTTTTAAACCATGTCCCCTGTGCAAGACTCCCCAACCAGCAGAAGTAATATCTCTACCTACCTTATCTGTTCTCCTTAATATCTTGAAAACTTTAACAAATCACCCCCTCACCTTCTGAATTCTGGAGAATACAATCCCAGTGTACTGTTGTGTACTGTTTCCTCATAACTTAACCCTTGGGTGCAGGTATCATTCTGGTGGATGTAGGAACATATTTTTTGTAGGTAGCAGCCAGAAAGTTAAAAGAGCTACAACAAGTTGTTGGCTTACATTGAGCAGTAGTAATTAGTGAATGATCAACAGAAAACAAGATTTCCATTTAAATGAAGTACATTATTCCATGTCCAGTGGAGTGTGACAACCATTTAAAAAGCACCAATAGACTGTACTGAAGTTCTTGATTTTTTCTGCCACATCCTGGGATATTGGTGATGTAACTAACACATGAAGTCACATTACCAATCTCACAAGCTTACTCTGAGAAAATTGTAGAATCAAACAGCAACTAATATTTATGCTGATTCACCAAATATTCAATTTATTTAACCAACATCATCAGTCATTGCACGTCTAGTTGTTAACGCATAAAGCTTTTAAGAAATAAATCCTTTCTGTATACTTAAATAGATTTCCCATTATATAAGTAAAAAATCTAATTGCTATTTCAAGAAATACTTCATGTTAGCTGTTTGCTATAACAGTTGAATCTACTTTTTTAAAAATCTGGGAGAGAAGTTATTAAGTTTTCAAAAGAAACAAGATAATATCAACTATGTGTTTAAAATATCTGGTGTATATGTTATGTGTTTATTTTTTGAAGTTATTAAGTTCAGAGTACAAACTTCTCTAATGCCCAGGCAACAGGTTCCAGTTTTACGGTCAATATTTTGGGGGCTTTAATCACCATTGTTAAAAACCATAATATAACGCTTGTATGAATCTCAGATTGAATATTGTTATTTTTCTGAATTTCTTCTTTAAAATGGAATTGCAATATTTTCATGAAACCGATAATATGGCACTTGGATTGTTTCAAGTGTCACCATCTCTAGCTGGATGCTTTTGAATTCATCAGTCTGATATCCCAACAAATTGGATGATGCAGATTTTGAGATGTTCAAGTCCTCAACATACTTTTCATTTTCTCAGAATACAGGATGTGTTTCTTGACACTGGGATCTTGAGCAAATTATGTTACAATTGATTCTTATCACAGTTATCATTAGTATTAAGTGCAGGACAACAAATTAAATGACAGCTTTATTTTTCCCCCATTAGTAAAGCTGGCATATTTTTACAGAATCAATAGGATCTTGGGGTTAATTATTACTCAGAACTCTAGAGTGTTTCCATTAAACACTTGAAATGTTTTTGATGGCACCCTGGTCTCAAATCTTGTGAATCTTTGATATCGCGCAACGCTGGTGCTATATCAACAATCCCACTATCTATAAAAATAATACTTACAGCTGACCTTCCAATTCTGATGGAGTGGATAGTTTAACCAGTTTTTGATCCATTATGAAATCTCCCCTGCACCTCTCCTACTGAAGTGATCCTTATGTTTCTTGCACTGTGGGAGATTATTCCTTTTCAGTGTAATTTCAATGGTTGGTAAAGTTAAATGCACAGCTGAATTGAATTTCAATGTTATAACTATTAATTTGTTACTTCTAACTGCCATATTGTGGGGCTATTTTTAATCTAATGGCACTATAAAATTATCCTTTGTGATTAGTTGCCAATAGCGCTAAGCCCCAGAATTTTTCATATTTTTCATAATGTGATAGATATTTTTCACAAAGAAAGAATTGTTCATCCCCCCATTTTGCTAAACTGTAAAAGACTATTTCTTGAGCACTTTGGCTTTCCTATGGGCGCCCAATTGTTTTGAAAGCCCCCAGCACCTGGACTGGTTTGTAATTTGGTGCCTCATTAGAGATCAATCAGCATTGTCTCCTAACAGTCTATTCTGCTTTATAAATAAATACATTAACCTTTAGTCTCAACACCTAAGTGATATTATATGACTTCAAAATGTTTTATTGATGTGTTGAATGTAGAACTGAGAAAGCCCAAATGAGGCTTTCATATAGTTGACTTTATTTTAGTTTTATATTTTGTTTATATTTAGCTTGCTTAAATTCAAAGCGCTTCTTACAGTATTTTCATTCCATAATAACTGATTATAAAGAACGTCACTGATTTGTTAGATGGCGTTTTATATGTTTTATGCTTGCCTATGAATACTGCCAATTGATGTAAATAGCTTGTAAAGTAGGGATCAGAAATGAGAAGCCGTTAACCGCAATGGAATATAAATGATAGGGATGGCATTTTCTAATCTTTTATTGTAAGCACATTACTTTATTTTCTTTCTCCTTTAAAAAGCCACGCTTAAGTTTAGCTACTGTTAAAAAATGTTTGACTTTTACTGTAAATCTATCTGAAGGAGTCTTCTTTAACATTTTCTCTTGTCTATTATTTATCAATGATGGAGAGAACAATCTCCTAGCTTTTGCTTTTGAACATGATGTTTCCTGTGTCATCTACAATTGGTTTCCCATCTCTGACTTAATGTTATAATCAAAAAAGTATAAGAACCAGTAAATCCTTTTACAAGTCCCATAAAATAGCCTATTGGGTCCTATATTACAAATTGAAATTTTTACTATTTAAAGAGGTGTATTACAGCAATATATAATCTTGATAAATGTAATATACGTTCTAATTTAGTCACCCTTCAGAGAATTCCTTTTCATAATCTATTCCCCTTTTCTAAAGTGAAAAGCACATTAGTAATAGCACTTAATAAAAGTCGTAAATCAGAAAAGCAGGATGAAGCTAGACAATCCATTTATTTGATATCACAATTCATACATTTAAAACTCAAATCTTTTGGGAAAAAAACTTATGTGAATTCATTTGGACTAATAAATGGGCTGAAGTACAAATAAATTTACATGCTTAATTTAATTTCATGGTTCCAATCTTTAGTGATCACCATAAGGAATATTGTTCTTTATAGAGCTGGCCCTGAACATTATTGTGTAACATTATTGCTTTTATCTGAACATTTTATACTATTGAATATTATTGTTTTTGTTTCAATATGCACAATGTAGCTTATAGACCTATTTTATTACAAACGTATAAATACATATCAAAAGGAAAGTTAGTAATTGAGACTAAAGTGGAAGATGTTTAGAAGAGTCAGCATCTTGTAATGTGTAATGTAATTTGTGTACAGTTTATTATTTTTTTCTTTAGAACATTGTCAGCTCCAAAATTATTCTCATTGCTATCTTTTGCCAAGCTGTTTCAGTTCTTTCAAAGCTGTTGTAAGTGATGCACAAGATCCCTCTACCAACAGCTTTTAACCCCTTAAAACCAGCAGTGCTGCAGCTTTGCTGTATCTACATAGTGATGAGCAAGGACATTTTGTATTAGTTTATTTTGGATGATGGCCACATTTGTACACGAGGAAACACCATCTTTCCTCAGCTGTCTGAATGTTTTGCTGCAATGCCTTCCTGTCATTGTACCGAGAAGATTTCAAAGAAGAACCGCTTGCCAAAAAAAAACAAGCATGTTTTCCACAGCCCTCTGTAAAATGAAATATTGAATTTCTCAACAGAGAAATAGTCTTTTTTTTTGCTAAGCAGCTACCAAGCAAAGCATGTATTGAGCCAACAAAGCTCTTAGCAATGGTCAACTACAGAAAGCTGACTCATAAGGGGTCTGATAGCAGAAAGAATGTGATAAAGTGAGGATTTGCACTGTTAAATGTAATGAGTTTATAAGTGCCATTGTTTAAGAGCAATATATTCCTTCTGAATGTAGAACTTCTCTAAAGACAGCACTATATTTTTTTGTAATGTAAAGATTTCTGCTGCTTACCTTTGTACTCAAAAAAGTTCTCAGTAACTATCTCAAAAGCATGTTGTTATTTTAGAAATTTTGCAAGTTTTTTGTTCTGTATTTCTCTAGGCCCTGTACCAGTGTTGGTACTATTTGCTTTATTTGCCTGCCTCTTTAACCCCTTTAGTGTCAGATCTTAACAGGATTTATGCTAACATATTGTAGTCAAATATGCTTTCAAATACTAGTTATACATATAGAAGTATTTAACATTTATTCAATGTAAAGAAATATATTTACTATGTTTTCAAAAAACTAAGAACTAGCACAGAAGGGGTTAAAAAAGTCTGACTAATATTGACATATATTCTTTAAACAATGTATTAAATCATAAACATTTGTACTCTGCTAATTATAATAAATTTTTCCATTGTCTTGCTTAGATCTGTGCAATTTATCAATAAAAGCAGAAAAAAAGCTGGAGTTTTTGCCTGAATTGCTATTTTTAATAATTACTAATTGACATGAGAAATTATTATGTTGTATCTGCTTTTTTATTTTGACCCTGGTCCTGGTCAATTAAGTTGGTGCTGTTAATATTAAAGCATTATCATAGATCAAAGTTAGAATATATTTTTTAAAATATGTTTGCAAGCACTACCTGGTATTAGGCCCAATGCATTAATCTGAAGATTAGCATAAATAGCCATTTCTAAGTGAGCCTATTTACAGTGCCAAAATGGAGGAGCTTATTATCGAAACCAGTAACAAATGTGGAAAGCATTGTAAGCAGTGTGGGTGGAAGCATACAATTACAAACAAATATTAATAAATTAAGCAGGCAAAACTGTGACAAATGGATTTCAATGTAAGAAAATATGAGGTCATCCACTTTGGATATAAAAAAGATACAACTGAGTATTCTCTGAACAGTGGGGATGCCAAAAGACTTGGGGATCCAGATTTATAGATCATTAAAATGTCGGGGACAGCTTTAGAAAATAATCAAAAATGCTAATAGAATGCTGGCCTTTATATAAAGAGGACTAGAATACAAGAGAGTAGAAGTCACGCTTCAACTATTGAAAGACCCGGTTAGACCACATCTGGAGTATAGCGAGCAATTCTGGGTATGACAATTTAGGAAGAATATATTGGCCTTGGAGGGAGTGAGACGTAGATTTACCAGAATGATATCTGGACTCCAAAGGTTAAATTAAAAGGAGAGCTTACACAAACTAGGCTTACACAAACTTGGAATTTCGAAGGTTAAGGGTGATTTGATCAAGGTTATCAAGATACTATGGAAGGTCTTGTGCCTCAGTGGGTAGTGTCCTGGCCTCTGAGACAGAAGCTCCGGGTTTGAGTTCCATGCCAGGACTTGATGACCAAGGAGTGTGTGTGTATATATAACACAGCCAAAGAGGTTGATTTTCAACCTGCAAATCCTTCCAACGCATGCCGAAGCCTGGTGGTAAGAGTGGGAGATATTCCTGATCAGCCCTGTAATAGAAAGAAAGCTGGAGCCTCTTACAATCACTATCTAAAGCACCAGAATACATGCTTGTAGGAGTGCATGTTGCCACAACAACTGGCACTCCCTGAATGATCTGTAACATAGCACTACCATCAAGATATTAAGGAGAATAGATTGGTTAAATAGAAACTATTTCTGCTAGTTGGGGAGTCTAGGACCCGGCATTATCTAAAAATTAGAGCTAGATTTTGGGGAGTGAAGTTAGGAAACGCTTCTAAATGTAGAGTATTAGAAGTTTGGAATTCTCTTCCGCAAACAGCAATTGAGGCTAGATCAATTGTTAATTTTAAATCTGAGATGAATAGATTTTAATTAATCGAAGGTATTAAGGGAAATGGGGCAAAGGCGGCTACGTGGAGTTAGGTCACAGATCAACCATGATCTCATTGAATGGCGGCGGTACAGACTCAAGAGAGTAAATGGTTTCCTGTTCCTATGTTCCTGTGTTCCTAACAGAAAAGCTCCTCATTTACCTTGACAGGTGGAACGAAAATTCAGCTATTTGTTACATTAGAAAGGTGAAGCATTTTATCGGGGAACATGCTAGATAGTATAAATAGATGCAATATAAATTGGGAAGTGTAAAATGTCGATATTTTATTCAAATAGTTGCTTGATAGTACAAAATTTGAGTATGGCTGAATAAGAGACATGCTGTTGAAGCTTTTCACTTGTACTCATCAGTACAAATGCAAGAATACCAAATTTCAAAGGAGCAACAATTTATACTGCATGAGAAAAGGGTGCTGATTGGTTGGCAAGTCGATTCTGGTCGAGGCGTGGCCATGGGAAATTCACCAGGCAACTATTATCCGCCAGCCACTTTTTTAGTTTTAAAAAAAGGTGCATTTCCTGGACATGTTCCTTTCACCTGCAGAGGACAGGCCCCTGTGTATGAATATATGTAGTTTCTAGCAAGTGTAAGTGAGCCACTTTGCAAGCCCAACTGATAATCTCAAATTAGTTATTAGTGTAATTCTTAGCACACTCGATCGTTCAGCAAGTACTGTCCAATCATGGAAACACATCTAACATTAGACATTACATTCTGAGTCTAGCAAACAGTCAGTCAGTAATCTGCCTATTGTGAACAGCTGAAGGGATGTGCTGTTTGATATGATCTGCCAGTTATTTGGATGAATGGCCTACATACCTGGCATTGCACCAGCACTGAAATTCATATATCACATAACTCATTCGTATGGTAGGCAGAATGTCATTTTGGCTTGATGGCAGCGTCCTTTTACTGGAAAATACAACTTGTGTTGCTAATGCATAATAGCAGCATGAAATGGCTAGCTTCACCCGTTGCTCAAATTATTTGAGGTACCTTACCCTTGCAGGGTAATTTGGGGAATGGGGGAGACTAGACATTTTTCAGGTCCAAAAGTGGTGGCCTTAGACCATGAGTATGAGCATGTGTGATACACATGTGCGATACACAGTTGGCAAAGATCTGATCAGGATAGCCATTATCCTGCAGAATAGCTTTGATGTGCACTATTTCGGCATCAAGCTTGCACTGTCAGAAAATGGCTCAGGCCCTTTTTACAAGGTTGCCAATAAGGCCAATCTTATAGTGCGTGGAACTGTAGGAATCCCAGCCCATAAATTGCCCAGTGAAAGTAGGCTTGTGGTAGACTGTAATAGAGAACCCCTTAGAAATTTCTCAACTAACAGGTTGAGGAAAGGGAGCTTGTTAAACGGTGCCATTTCAAAGGTGAATTTGAGTGCAAGACAACATGTGAAGGTGTGTAAGGAAATTCTTGTATGTAGCTGCAGGTTCAAATATAGCAAATGTATCATCTATGTATTGGAAATACGCAAGGAGCAGGAAGTTAGGAGCCATTCCTTCAAAAACATGTTTCTCGTGGAAACCAACAAAAATGTTAGTGAGAACTGGGCCTAGAGGGGATCATATGACAACACCATATATTTGGGCATACGTGATGTCTACTGGACACACCAACTTTATGCTGCCGTTTTAAATGATTTCAATGCCAAACCAGCACTGAGTGTGATGTTGATTGACTGGATACCTGACCAGGGAGCCAATATCATGAGTAGCTAGCACCAGTAAAGTAAACCCACAATGCTTAAGCTAGTCTGCACCTCTTAAAGGGTAGATGCATTAAGCAGGTGCTGGCAGTTGTATAAGAAGTGAATCTGATCTGTTAAACATTGAATAGAGGCACATATAGGAGAGAGTGAACTCCAAGGTTTTTGGATGTTACATTGAAGGTCTAGGTGGAGTGGGAGGGAAGTCCTGTATTTGCAGATGACCAAGAGGTGCCCCAGCTGCATGCTGAGAAGGCTGTAGGAACAGATAGCTACAGAGGTCAATGCTAGGAATCAAGCCACATGGACCTTGCTGCAATACTGCAAGGTGTTCAATGATCTCACAGGAGTGATCGAGGTCAGTAAATGCATTTGGAAGATTTCTTTCATGGGTCACAGGCTATCTAAAAATGGAGTTGAGCTCATAAGTGGTTTTAAAGCAGTTTATTAAGAAGCAAAAGCTCAGATACAATACATAAGCTAAATAGACAGAACAAATATATGACATATAACAGGTAAGAATGGGTTATTGGTCCTGGATCATACAAATGGGTGGATGAAACAGAGCGAGTGCTGGGCCCAGTTTTTCGTGTGGGCTTGGAAAAACCAGACCTGTGCACTTTTGTGCCTTCTGGCCTGCACACCCGACCCTTGTGTGACTTTGCCCAGGATTTTGATCTTTTCACACAGGGTTGGAGTTTGCAATACATTTTGCAAGCTGTGATAGAGTACATGAGGAGTGTGGGTGTGGAGGCGGGCTGGTTAGAAAGCCTGCCTCAGTGCTCCAGCACAGTAGCTCAGCTCCCAACATTATTTAAAGGCCCCTTCAAGCTCACCCCCTCCTCCCTTACCTACCCCCATGCCTCTTTATATGCACTCAGATACCCCATGCCACCTCCATGCCCCCGCATGTATCTTCCATAGCCACTCACCCAGTGTCCACTATGTACAGTCCTTGGGAACCTTGCAATAGCAACGGGAATTATTTTAAAATCATTGTAAAATATTCACACACTATCATTGATAAAGGAAAGAACAAAAAAACTACTCCAATGTTAAAAAATTGTTACCCTTTAAGTGCCTATTAAGTTTGTAAAGAAACAAGAAACCATGTAAAAGGCATATTCTGTTCTTATAGCCTCTTAAAACTGTCAGTCATTCTTGGATCAATAGGTTAACTGCTGAGCTGAAGCCGGTTTTAGCTTTTGCAACCCAGCCAAGCATTCATAATGGCTACAGCTGCCATAACAAAAAGCTACATTGCTTGAAACTGACAGAATGCATAGCATCCTATTTCCACTTCAAAGCAGATTGCCTGTTGATCAATGTAAGGGGAGCAGGTACTCAGACCTTTTTCAACTTTTAGAACGATGGTTATTCTAAGAGCCAGGGCTGTCAGTTGGCTTAAATCACAGTCCAAACTTGACAGTAATGGCTGACAGGGCATTTGTTTTTTACATTTTTGAATGCAATATGGCACCCTTGACAATTGGAAAAGTGTTGTAATGCATGATAGCAATTACACAATACCAGTCAATGTCAGGGTCTACTTAACTTTACAGGACGGTCCTATGATTAATCACTGAATTAAAAACACATCTACATTACAATATAGCATCTAACAGTGACATCTGAAGGTTCAGGAATATTTTGATAGGTAAGTGTAAAATGTTTTGACACCTTCAGATGCCAGAGATCATGGGACCACTGTGATCATTAGGGCTTCCACCACCACATGAAAATGCTGTCCAGGGGAAATACAGTTTTACTGTGGTAATCACAATGGGGACCCTGACCACGGAAGAGGTGTGTGTACGTTTTGCACATCAGGCTTTCCAGACCTATGAATAGGCCACACAAACATGGTGGGGGTTCAGGAAGGCAGAGAAAAATTGTTTTTCCTCCCAAAAAAGTACAGCATTTTGCACCCCAATTCTTGCCTCCATTTGAAGATGAAAATCCGGCGGCCTCTTCTGCAGGGAGGATGTTTCCCCTAGTTGGGGAGTCTAGAACCAAGGACCACAGTCTCAGGATACGGGGCAGGTTTTTTAGGACTGAGATGATGAAAAATGCCTTCACTGAGAGGGTGGTCAACCTGTGGAATTCTCTACCACAACAGGCTGTGGAGGCCGGGTCACTGAGTATATTCAAGAAAGAAATTGATTAATATTTGGATATTAGGGGCATCACGGGGTATGGAGAGAAAGCGAGAATATGGCGTTGAGGTAGAAGATTAGCCATGATCATATTGTATGGTGGAGCAGAATCAAAGGGCTGAATGGCCTACTCCTGCTCCTAGTTTCTAGGTATTCTATGTGTTCTATGTGTCTCATCAGCCCAACTGATTACATGACACTGATATACTTCCCTCTACCTAGCAGGACATTCGCCCACAATTGGAGGCAGCAGGAGGTAACCATAGGGTGACAGGCATGCCTGCATATCCAGATCTTCACCCCCTCCCCACCCTCCCCCACCATGGGGCATTATTGAGGCACCCGTTGCTGAAGCATCCTTTATCTATCCCATCTCCCCTTAACCCCATGGTCTCCCACACTCTCTTCTGATTTAAAAGCTGCAGATGGTGCAAGTATGCATCCCTTACTTGCCTCCACCCTCTCCAGATCACAACCTTATCTTTGTGCCTGTCTCCTTTCAGATAAGTGCAACCTATCCAGGCAGCAGAAGCACAGCAAGGAGACGGTGCTGATGAAGGCGCGGTGTCACTTGGTTTTGCATTCGCAGCCACCAACTCATATACTGACATTGCATGCAATTTGGACAATAGCATAGAAGCAGGATTTGCATGGGGCCAGACACTGGGCATAAGTGGCTTGTAGCCAAGGCAACTTATGGCCATGGATAGGACAGGTGCCAGTTCATTGGAGGTCAAGACTGCACGCGAGTTCTGTTGCAGTTGACTCAGTTGAGCACTTTCATGAGGCAGGAGTCAATGATGAGGATGCACAACAAAATCCTAGGTACATTTGAAAGCCTGCCAGAAAGCTGTCAGTCAATGTCCAGGAACATAAAATCCAGCATCAACCTGACACATTGCTTTTCCCAGAACCTGGAACCCATCTGTTCCAATATGGAAGTGGTGGTTAACTCCATCAGCACACCTGTGGATCCAACACCGATGCAGCATATGATAGCTGATAACACAGCTTCCATTACAGTACAAGCAGCTTCTACCAGAGGTCTGGTTACTGCAGTGGAAGCTCAGACTGAATTCATGCAATGTCAGCTTTCTGCATGCCAGCTCGGACTGCTGCCATTGTGGCTGTGGATTGTAATGTGCATGTGACTTGCAGGGTATCACAGCATTCCAAAAACCTGTCCTCCAACAGATTATTAGAATTACTGAGGCATGACTCCGGGGGAGTACTTGTGCACTATACCATGGCATACCAGTAGCTCTATGTAGCATGAACCTGCTGCCCTCTCTCAAGTAGAATGCATCTCTCCTGCCACCCCTGCCATCCTGCCAGTACCTTTGCTGTTGCCTGTCAACCAGCCAACCCAGACAGCAGCTGCCCATGCCGAGATGGTGCAGTCAGCAGTCAAGCATTAGCTGCCCAATGCTGCATGAGGTCATCCTTCAAGGGCATCTGCAGTCTTCTCCAGTAGTCTTCTCCAGCAGCTTTCCATCAGCCACACTGCCACCACTGGACTAGGACAGACAATGGCACATGGAAGACAGGCACTAGGGGAGTGCTCAAATTAGTTAATGCATGATTTAATTTCTAAGTTTGGTGTGGACTGTTCATTTTGTGGCGGCATTTTTTTTTACTTTGTGGCCAAACAGATTCTCTGATAGTCAGTGACAGAGGGAAGGTAATGTATGGGAGTGCTAGTGAATGCGAATTAGGTATTCGGTTACTGGCATCGCTCTTGATGAGTTCTCTATGGACAGCCCAGACAGAAAGAGGCTGACTAGATTGTCTCTTACCTTCCTTTTCCTCCCACTGCTCCTCCTCCTCATGCTCCTGCTGCTCAATTGCTTGCTATACAGCTGGTGGGAAGGACTGTACCCTCATGTTGGCCCCGCATGTAGCAATTAGGGGGGCAGAATGAGGGCCAAGCAGGGGCAGCCCTTGCCACCGTGGACATAGGGTTCCTAAGAAGGAGGGATCCCACCTCTCTGAGCCCACAGCCACATGGCATGGGCTCACCTTCCACTGGTAAAACACCAGCAGCAGTGGAAGGATGCCCTTAAGTGACCATTAATTGTCCCAATAGCTGGTGGGCTGTCTGACACCTGCTGGTAAAATCCAAACAGAGGAGGTAGGCAATGTGCATGGTACCCCTTGTCATGGCACAATTTTACTACCCCCACCCCCCCCCCCCAAACCTACTAGCCCGCTCATGGGGGGTAGGAGGGGTGTAAAATTTTATCTATTGTTCCTTGCTGGTGTTCAGGTAGGAGGTGGATACGGCCTCCTGTGGAGAGCCTTTCTCCCCGTCCTTCTCCTCTTTCTTCCATCAATATATCCTTCTCTGCCACCTCTGTTCATTATCCCAGTCACGTTTTATTCTAAGGGGAATGGCTACTACTGAACACATGCCTGGGAAAAACTATTTGTCCAGAAGCCTTGAAGCCAGCAAAAAATGCTTGAGCATCTGCCAGACCATTCCCTGTAGACTGTTGCAACTTTGAACAATGAGATGCAATACCAAACACTTGTAACATCGAAGTTACAGCCAAAAGAAATCAACCAGCAACAAACCTGTAAGTAGTTGATCCCTTTAAATAACAGTCGTGGGAATTTCTTCCTGCGGCTGAATGCTTCTTCAGCTGTGTGAGGTTAAGAGAGGGTGTTACGTAAAGACATCACTGTCACCACAAAATGACACCACTGGCGACAAATCAGAGCTTCATGCTAATTAACATCAGAATCTGTCTGCTCTGCGTGCTTCCAGCAGCCTACTAATGTTCTAGTGCGTGCTCCTAACACCCTAACCAATAAGGCGACTGGTGCGACACATCTCAAAAGTATACGTACATGCACTGATGTTATTTTGGTCCCTGAACAGCACATGTAGCACCCAAACACTCTCCTGTTCTCAATTTCATGCCACTTGCATTTATTTTTTTCAAACTCGAGACAGCAATAATCTATTGCTTTCCTTGCATTTATAAAAACTTTGTGGCCTCAGCCAATTCTGTATAATTGTTAAACAATTCAAACCTTTGTTTTAATGTATAACATTAAATTGACCGGTGATTGCATTACATTAGCACCAAAACTGTTTATTTAAAAAAATTTATTGTGGCTTTTAATCGGATATTTTGTAAAGCATGAAACACTTGCATTATATAGCACCTTTCACAACCATTGGACATCCCAAAACATTTTAGTCAATGAAGTATTTTGAAATGTAGTCACTGTTGTAATGTAGGGAACATAACAGCAAACTTGCCCACAGCAAGCTACCACAAACAGCAATGTGATAATTATCAGACAATTTGTTTTCATGATATTGGTTGAGAGTTAAACATCCGCCAAGAGGCTGGTCAGAACTCCCCTGCTCTTCTTCGAATTGGTACCATGGGATCTTTTAACTACCTGGAAGGGTGGACAGGGCCTCGGTTTAACGTTTCATCCGAAAGACTGCTCCTCTGACATTGCACTTAAGTGACAGTCTGGATTGTGTGGTCAAGTCTCTGGAGTAATACATGAAGCCAAGATCTTCAGACTCAGAGGGAGTGTGCTACCACTGAACCTCAACTATACATCCAGTCTGTTTACATGTTGTGATGTAATACTGAAGGAATGCATATGTTTTTAAGATGGCGCAGCATTCCATTGGCATACTGACAAACAAAGCCACCCATAATTTAACAAGAGTTTCTCCCTGAAATTGCTTCAGCAAGAAATTTATCCCTTATTGACCTCAAGGATAAAAGCACCTGAAAAAATTGAATGGATAGCCTCACAAATGCAGCAGCATTGCGCTATCTAAGTGTAACATATGTAGTAATGCTTAAAGTTCTTCCAGTTGACACCATCCTTCATTACGGGAAAAATCATCAGCTTGCTTCATGGGCACAGCTCTCCCTGATACTGGAAAAGCAGTGTTCTAATGGCTCCTCTGCTACTCTCTGTGGATGCACGGGTGCCAACAGACACTTTCAGACTGACCACCATAGCCACAGCAGCGCATCAAGGCTTCCCATTTGAGGTTTTCTCTTCAACTATACAGCTGGGTTTGATCTGATATGTTCCCAGATTTTTTTTTATCCATTCGTGGAATGTGGGCATCGCAGGCTAGGCCAGCATTTATTGTCCATCCTAATAACCATTGAGAAGGTGGTGATGAGCTGCCTTCATGAGCCATTTGCAGTCCATGTGGTGTAGGAACACCCACAGTGCTATTAGGAGAGTTCCAGGATTTTGACCCAGCAACAGTGATATAGTTCCAACTCAGGATGGTGTGTGACTTGGAGATGAACTTGCAGGTGTTGGTGTTTCCATGCATCTGCAGCCCTTGTCTGTTTTTTTTTTTAAAGCTGGGCCAGTGTTAATGCCCTTAGGGACTGAATGGCCATTTCAGAGTCAACCACTTTGCTGTGGGTCAAGTGCCAGGCCAGACAGCAGATTTCCTTCCATAAAGGGCACTAGTGAATCAGATTGGGTTTATACAACAATGGTTTCATGGTCATGATTAGACTTTTAATTCCAGATTTTCTATTGAGTTCAAATTTAACTACCTGCTGTGGTGGGTTTTGAACCCAGGTCCACCAGAGCTTTACCCTGGAGTACTAGTCCAGTAACAACACCACTATGCCACTACCTCCCCCTATGGTTTAGACACCAGTAGTGTAGGAACAGGTGTCTACCATACTGCTGGTTCCTGGCATGCTGTTGGCTGCTTCTTTGCTCTCCAGGGGTCCAGCAGCATTGTACTGATAGCTCTTGATCCAGCCAACCTTCTGTTTTTAATGGCAGCCTGTCTGTCTTAAAGGGACACCTCTTAAGGGATTGAGAATAGGTGGTTAGGGAGGTCAATTCCTGGCATCTGAACCCAAAGACCTGCCAGCAGTGCCACAAGAAGTGTAATAACCTCACATGGGTCAAGGTCAGTGTATGCATCTTCAGATGACATCTCCTACCTACCACATAACCAGCCTCTCATGCTGCTCGATGCAACAACTCTCCACTACTCACCCAGCAGCACGCTTTGGCACTCAGGATTAATATATACAGCTATTCCACCTCACTCCTTTCACCTACTAATGCTGACAGTGTCACATCTACTTTGCACTGCCTCCACATATGTCCTGCTCTTCAACTATGGCACCCAAACACAGTGCAATGCAACATTTAAATTCTTCCCTCTCTCTTGCAGGAGAAGGTTGCACACAGAATAAAGGAGCAGGGCAAAATGGGTGTTGCTGAGAGAATTGAGGATGGCAGTTTGTTCCTGCCTTATGACCCTTCTCAGCTTCCAGCTCAACCTCATCCTGCTGATTGGCATGATGTGGAAGCTATAGGTGGTGTGACTATGAATTCTTGCTTTCTACTCCAACCCCTTACCCTTCTTTTTAATTTATTCACGGGATGTGGACATCACTGGCTAATTGCCCTTGACAAGGTGGTGATGAGCTGCCTTCTTAAACCACTGCAGTCTATGTGGTGTAGGTACACCCACAGTGTTGTTAAGGAGGGAGTTTCAGGATTTTGACCCAGCAACAGTGAAGGAGCAATGGTATAGTTCTAAATCAGGATGATGTGTGACTTGAAGGGGAACTTGCAGGTGGTGGTGTTCCCATGCATCTTCTGCCCTTGTCCTACTAGGTGATAGAAGTCACCTGTTTGGAAGGTGCTGTCAAAGGAGCCTTGGTGAATTCCTGCAGTGCATCTTGTAGATGGTACACACTGCTGCCACTATGCATCAGTGATGGAGGAAGCCAATGTTGAGGGTGGTGAATGGGGTGCCAATCAAACAGGCTGCTTTGTCCTGGATGGTGTCAAGCTTCTTGAGTATTTTTGGAGCTGCACACATCCAGGCAAGTGGAAAATATTCCATCACACTCCTGACTTGTGCCTTGTAAATGGTGGACAGGCTGAATTTCTGCTTTCAGTCACCCAAGAACTGCCACATGCAGCCCTAGGAGAAATAGAAAGAACAAGAGCACAGCACTGATAAAGAGACCCTATCACTTGATGTGTCACTCACAGCCCCCAGATGAGGTAGTGGCACTACATGGACCTTGAAGGCTCATAGAAAGTTGGGATCTGCATGTGGTGAGTTACTGTCATGAGTGTGTTGCGGCCAGGTCAAAGGTAAAGCTTGATCCGTTTGTCAGCTCACTGGAGGCAAGGTCACAGATGAGATCTGCTACACAGTACTCAGATGAGGACCTCAATGGGGTGGCATACAGGAGAATGCTGATGGGCATGCACACCAAGATAATGGGTGCATTTGCTGGCATGCCAGACAGCTTCCTGTCACTTTCATGGAGCATCAAGGAGATTGCCTCCAACTTGACAAAGGCCATTGAGCAGATCTTGCCCTCTCTGAAGCTTTTGTTTCATCACCCCATCACCCTGCAGACCCAGAGGCACTGCAACTGCAGTCCCCATACCTGTTGCAGCCTTGTGTGTCCGGGTAACCTAATCCTCTGTCCTCCCTGTGAGGATGCAGTAACATTCCCTGCCAAATCCAGCAATTTACCGCACCACCTGCAAAATACCCCAAATTACCTTACTGTTGAGTGTCTGGTCCTTTAAATAATATTAGGGCAAGGGCCATCTTGCAACTGAATGCTTGTTCTTCTGTGAGTGATGTGTGAAAGGACCTGAGTGGTCCAAATTTGGTCAATGGGTGTCATGTCAGTTTGCAAGGCTGTGCGGCATGATGATAGCACACATTCAGTTCCTTCCAGCACTTGTAGATGTGAGCATAAGTCGCACCTGAAGCAAGTGCCAGTGCAATGCCCAACCCTAGGTGGGTAATTGGCTTCAGTAACATCACCTCCAGCAGTGCTACAGATCCGAATTTCACACCCATAATCTTTTTCTCATCTCGTAATTTATTGTTTTTGTATTTCATTATTAGTAATACAAAACTGTAATAAAATAAAGTGCTAGAGCAAGTTGTCAAAACACATTTTGTGTCCGGTTTTGAATTGATAAAGTACAACTTGGCTTGACTTTCTGACCTAGATCTGTGCTTGGTAGTTAGTTATTATCCCTTTACCTTCTTATTATCCGTCTAATTTTTTTAAATAGTTCAATATCAGAGTAGAACATGGGAAATGCCCAACCGCTGGGAAGACAAATAATTTGTAACACGATTAGTTCTGCTGCTTGTAGCAGGTTGTTCTCCATCTGTTCAAAACATGAAACAAAATGCCCTTTATTCTCAACTGAGAAACCTATTTTTGTAATCTATGTAAGGTCTAATAGTAACAATTCCCGTTGTATCAATATTACAGTTTATGCCAATTGGACTTTGTGGCACTTTGTGGTCATAAGTCAAAATCTCATAGCGTGACCTGTGTGTTTTCATTAGAGAAATATAAATTCATTACACTCAAAGCCATTCATGGCCTGACCCTCTTTCTATTTCTTCCACATTCCTCCAGTCCTACACTCCTCTGGGATTACTGCATACCTCAAGTCCTGGCCTCTTGGGCATCACCGATTTCCTTCACCCTGCCATTAATGGCCATGCCTTTAGCTCCCTAGGCCCTAAACTCTGAAAATCCCTCCCATACTTCCCTGCCTCGCTACTTCTCCTCCTCGAAGGCACGTTTTAAAACCTATTTCTTTGATCTGTCTCAATATTTCCTCCAGTGACTCGGTGTTAGTTTTATCTGATTAGGCTTTGAATGGCCTTGGGTCGTTTTATCAAGTTAAAGATGCTAAATAAATATAAGTTGTTGTTGTCAATCAGTATTCTGAAAAGCCTGGATTATCCTGACCTAGAGATTTTCATTTTTGATGAGGTCTATGACATGTGTTTACTTTTTTCTGGACTGTCTGAACCATCCCATGCTGCAGAGGTTTCAACGGGAACAGTAATCATTCTGGTTCATGGCTGTAGCCTGTTTTTGATTTGTTAGTGAGTCATTTGTTCTCCTGAAAATTGAGATTGGTTGTTTTTCTTCCTGTTTGTATTGTTACAGTGCTTGCACATGCATTGTGTCAGAAGGAGCCATGTAAAACCCATGCACATTTTTGCACAGATGAATTACCACATTTTCCGAATGCAAGAAACATGGGGATGAATTTTACACTGAGGCAGTAGCCCCGCCCAATGGCTGGCTGCCTTGGTCAGTTAATTGCCTGAGGTCGTGGCTTCCGGCCCCCTGCGGGAGGATGCCTGGCTTCCAAGGGCTGTCAGCCACTCGGATAACTGGAAGGTCTCCAGTCCCAGCAGGACCACCAGGAGGTGGCCACTGCTCAGACTGTAGTCAGCCCCCCGAACTGAAACATTGCTGCAGGCCAAACTCGAAGGTAAGTAGTGCAGCCTCACCGCGGTCAGTCAGTGCAAGCACAAGAAGGGCCCGTTAATTGACCGGTTAATTGGCCAGCCAGCGTGAAATTGAGGTCGGGGGCCGATCGCGGTCGGTGGTCCGCACCCCGGCCGAATCCAGGGCCCGCCAATTGTGCCTGCCCGCCGACCTAAAAATTCTGCCCCAGATTCAAATTCACATTGGGAAAGGAAAAATCCACACCTCAGACATCATTAAATCTTTGTGGGCAGCTTTCTTCGAGGTCAGCGACCAGTGATGTCACATTGCCACTGGCAGCAAAATCCAGGCCCTTGAATTAAGAGATAAAAACAAAAAACTACTGCGGATGCTGGAAATCCAAAACAAAAACAGAAGGATCGTGAGGACTCGAAACGTCAACTCTTTTCTTCTCTGCCGATGCTGCCAGACCTGCTGAGTTTTTCCAGGTAATTCTGTTTTTGCCTTGAATCAAGTATGGTTTGGCCACTGATGTTGCCAGTAGACACCTACGATGTTTCCCTACAAAGCTAGTGTAAGTGACCTGATAGCCCAGTGAACATTCAGGGTCCCATGAATTCTACCCTATCCCCAATCAGGCATACACCCCTGATTTTCAAGGATGCTGAGAATACAAGTGAAATTATAACTTCTGATGTCACTGGGGCAGAATTTTCTGTAGCTGGGCAACTAATTATGCCTGCTGTTAGTTAGACTTGCCCCTGCACTCTTCAGCTCAAAACATTTTTGCTCACAAATTGATGAATTTGTGAGCTAGTAATGTCATAATGACAGGAAACATGACATCTGGGACCTCAATAAAGAGGGCAAATAATAGGTTATCTCCCCGGCCAGTGAAGCTTAAGGAGTGAAGTATAAACTGCGGAAGAATTGCAAAGGCAAATGATTTAAAGAGGATGAATTCAATGTCAGCTCAGATGCAGACAGAGAAATATAGGGCTGAGTTTTGTTCAGAGCCTGATTGCAGCACAGGAAATTGGAGCGACTTTTGCTTGGCTGGCCAAATGCAATCACACCATAGCAGGTCAATTAATTCACAGGAGGTGCAGGGCCCATCCAATTAAACAGCAGAGGCAGGAGCTGAGGCACCAAGAGGGGCATCAGCTGATTCAAAGGGCTGAATTTTTCCATCGGCGAGCAGGGGGCGGGGCCCGCTTGCCGACACAGGATGATGTCGGGGAAACCCCCAACGTCATCCCGCCCCATTTAAATATTCGGAATTCGGGCCCACAGCGAAATCAGCTGTCCGCCTGCCGACCTGTCAATGGCCAATTGAGGTCATTGACAGGATAATTAAAACAATTAACGGACCTGCCCATCCAACCGTAACGTTGGTGGGCAGGCCAAGAGCCCCGGCGGGCTTCTGAAAAAACATGAAACCTCATCCACCGGCAGGATGAGGTTTCATGTAGGGTTTAAAAAAGTTTATTAAAGTTTCAGTGAAATTTATTAACATGTCCCATTTCGTGTGACATTGTCACATGAAGGGGACATGTTAAGGATTTTTTTATTTTTCTATTTTTTAAGTTTATAAAGCTGTTAGCGATCTCCCTGAGGCTGCACTTAGCCTCAGGGAGGTGTGCACTCTTTCGTGTGTATGCGCAATAGAGCACACTCTCGCATTTGGGGATTCCCCCCCTCGCCCGCACAGGCAGCGCTTAGCGCTTCCCACCAGACGTCATGCTGGGCGGGCCTTAATTGGCCCACCCACTTAAAATGGTGGCGGGGCCCGCTTCTCCGGCGGGGATCGGCTCCCCGCCCACCAGAGATTGGTTTGGGCCCTCCTACCCGGCAGGCAGAAAATTCTGCCCAAAGTCAGGTGCTGGCATCATATTTCTAGGGCAGCTAGCTGTGCATTTGCTGCTGCCTGGATTTGAATGCTTGCCTGACCTATGGTGCAGAAGACGCCTCCTGCTGTCCTTTAGTGTAGAAGGCCCCGCTGCTGACTACATGGCAAAGGGAAGACACCTGGAGGCCCTATGGTTCAGCAATGCCTCCCTGCAGGCCCACCTCCAGGCTGCAAGGGCAAGGCAGGAGATCCTCTCCCCAAGGGACTGAAAAACGAGATTAATCCGCCTGACCAAGCGAGCCTGGAAGGAAATTGCCGAGGAGGTCAGCAGCAGTCACTGAACCTGGGTGCGGTGCCACAAACAGGTCAATGACCTCCTTCGCTCCGCCAAGATGGGTTCTCCACATCTCTTTCCTCTTTGGGGCTTGCATGTTAAAGCTTGAGCTCCCACCATGAGCCAAAGGGCTGCCAGCAGTATTTGTGGGAAGGCTGACAACGTTCCTCCTTCTGTTTGCAGGAGAAACAGATACATAACAATAAAGACAGGGCCAAGACCGGTGGAGGCCTCTTCCCCCCAGACCTGCGTATCCCATAGCTGGCAGAGGAGGAGACCTTGGAACGGGCTGGATCTCAGGGCAGCTGATTGAATGCTGATGGCCGAATATGAATGTCATCACAGGAGAGTGAGTAAATGCATCAGGGGTGCACAGGTGCTTCTGGCCCACCCATGAGACACAGTGTTCATATGCCCACCACTAGAAATGTGGAGATCCACATCATGCAGAGTTGGGATGAGGGGATGTGAAGTCCTTAACCTCTAAATGTTTGTGCTGTCTCATGCAGGTCTTGGTATTCCCAAAGGATGCTCAGCCGCAGAATCCACTGCTGAGAAAGAGGAGAAGGGATCCTCAGAGGGTGCGCTGTCACATCATTTCCTCATCCCTCCATCAGTGGAGGTACTCTCACATCAGTGGGTACGTGCACGATTATATTCAGGGTCACAGGCTGATAAGCACATCACCAATGGACCCGAGTAGCTGATGGAGTCTGTGACAGTCAAGGCCACTGAAAGTTGGAAGACTGAGTGGAGCCAGGTCCATGGTGAGCCCCAGGCTGATGACAAGCCTCTGGCATCATCAACAACACGGTACCTCCTGGGTGTACAGTGAGAGATAAGGGAACACCTGGCAGAGGTGTCAGAAGGATGGAGGAGTCCATCTGGGCCATGTGCAGCCATGTCCCAGGCACGTGTGTGCTTGGCTTCCTCCATTGGGTGGTTAGTGATCCTCATAGAGAGCCAAACAGAGACCACTGAGTGGATGCTGGAGAAGCGTGCAGGCCTGCATCTCATTGTCTTGTCTATGAGCTCTATAAAGCAGTAGCAAGGTGGGAAGGGGACCTGAAGTCTCCACCAGGTCCTTGGACTCCTCAGGACAGCAGGGAGGTGCAAATGTGCCTTGAAAGGGAGGAGGAGCGGCTGTCTTCTGCACCGGGGCTTTCTCTTGGGGCACTCTGAGTATGGACTGCAGCTCTGTGGCCCTTCTACCAGTGACACCAAGTGCCTCCTGTAAGCGCAGTGACTGAGGGGAGTCCTGCATCTGTGCAGGAGCTCTTTCGCCTGCTGGTGTACTTCAGGCCTCAGGCAGCCAGAGGATGGCCGGCAAGGTCAGCCCAGGTGATGGGGCAGCATGGTCAGCAGATTGCCTCAACCTCAGCTGCAAGTGCAGATGTAAGCAAGTTAAGAGGAGCACCTAGATGCACTTGGGTTCATGGGTATTTACACTTCGTACATGTTAAGGTTTTATTATTGTTGTGCCACTCAATAATTGATAGTGTCACTATTGGTCATCCTTTCCATTCTTGCTGACCTGTCAGATGTCAGCTAAACCCTTGCTCCTCCAATGTGCTGCTTGTGCTGTAATAAGCCACGTCTGCTCAGCTCCTCAGCTTTTCCAGTGTGCACTATAAACCTGGGCACTGTAGTTTAAATGACGAATTCCAACTGCGTGATATGCAAATGATTCACAGTATATATTCAGATTTCCAGCATCCGTAGTGTTTTGCTTTTATCACAGTATATGATATCACAGGAAGTGATGCAAAGCCACATTATCTTGCTCTTTCTTTTAGACATCATGGCAAGATGAAATCTGTAAGATGTTTCTTAATAAATTAATGTTTTCCTTACTTTAGCAGACTCTGTAAATATTCTGTGCAGCTACTTCAAGATCAAGAATATTATAGGCGTTAGGCGATGTGGTGCAATATATGGAGGCAATAGCATAAAGGCAAACCTTTATTGGACAAATTGTGAAAGGGCATCAGGGTCACAAGAAATGGGTATGGATGAAATTGTCCTGAGCCTCCCTTGTGTGTCTCTCCACTTCTCTCTCCTCTGTTGCAAAACGTTCCTTATCCCTCTGTCTGCTAATCAGCCTCCTTCACATCCTTCTCATTGGATGAGGCTGATGAATGATGTCTTCATTGTACAAGGTCCCGCCCTTCCTCAATGCTCAATTGTACATAGCACAACAGACCACAACTGTATGTGAGGCCTTCATTGGGGCATTATGAAGGGCTCTGCTGGGTCAATCTAAGCACCTGAACCTTATCTAAATCAGCCCAATCACCTGCTCAATGGTTGCTCGGGGTGTGGCAAATTTTGTATCTCTCCTCTGCTACAGTGCCAGCGTTCTCCACAGGCGTGAATGTCTTCAATGGGTAGCCCTTGCCCCTGAGAATTCATCCCTGATGGCGCACAGGGGGCTGGAAAAGAGGTGGCACCTGGGACTGTTGAAATAAGAAGGCATTATGGTTGCTTCCCAGGAACTGACCACACACTTGAAGGATCCACATTCGGTTGTACATTGATGGATTGGAAGCCGTTCCTGAAGGCCATTGGCTGGTCCGTGAGAGCCTTGATGGCCACATGGGTGCAGTCGATGACACCCTGCACCAGGGGAATCCAGCAATGACCCCGAAGCCAATGGGCCTCTCTGCCTGACTTTCAAGATCGGTTCAGTACCACACATACTTACCGGCCCTTTTCAACATGGCATTGGTCACCTCTTTGATGCACCAATGTGCTGCAGTCAGTGAGATCCCAAACATGTTGCCAATGGATCAATTCCTGAAAGAATGCATAGAAGTTGAGAACCATGGTGAACTTCAGGGCTACTGGCATTGGAAGTCCACTGAACCCTATGGTGTCCACCAAACCTTATGGGTCTCAACTCATCCTGCAGCATGGCAGATAAATCGGCCTCCCAGGAAAGCCTCAGTCTGCATAGACACTGCTGCTTGGACATCTGTAAATAGTTGAGCCATGCCTGGTAGACTCTCTCCTAGGGATAGGCGCTTCTTTGTCCCCAATGGTAGCTGGACCTCCCTCTCTCTGCAGTGCTTCTCCTCCTCTGGTGGCCCATGAAGACTGGGTGGATTGGGCCTGTGGAAGATGGACCCTCTCCTAGTTCAGCCCATCTCCCCCAACACCTCCCCCTGGCTAGCTCTTAGGGAGAAAGTGTCACTGCCCTTCTATAACTTTTGCAGCGTCACCTCCATTAGTGCTGCCATCCTCACCCCACTTCTGCCATCACCCAGCAAATGCCTCCGTTCCCCACTCTCCCTCCTACCACATGTTTGCTCTCAGTGTGACTGGCTGGCAGAGAAGAACTGAACTCTGACCTTCTTGCCATCCCCTTTAACCAGGCAGGTGACTGAACCATGGGGTTCTCATGTACTGTTCATAAACTTCTTAAAGCACTGTAAAGTTTGAGTAAATTACTTTTTTAACTACCTGTGTTGATGTTCCACCATGTTGTAGTGAGAAGACTGCCCTCTATGGTTCCCATCCCATGGAGAATTTGGAAGCAATATCACAGCATTGGAATTCCAGGAGAATGCATCCCGCCCACATTTTACCCCCACCTGCCACCAACCCCACTCTCAGTGACCCAGTAATATTCTGGCCAAAAAGATGAATAGAGTAAAGAGCGAGAAAGGAAAAACTAGTAATCATACATGAAACCATGTAATCAATAATGAGCAGCCAGTAAAAGCCATCAATTAAAAATTAAAGGAAAATCACCGAATTCATTCTTCATATTCGTTGAAAATCCTTTTTGCTACCATATTGCCTTCCTCGTTGAACTGAAGATTACTTGCTGTAAATAATATTTGCAATATAATAAGGTCATAAAAAATTGTAAATGATACAAAAAATAATCAAACTTACTTCTAAAATTTACATACGTTTACTTGGACATACAACACTGAAACAGACTATTCAGCCCAACAAGTCCATGCAGGTGTTTATGCTCCACTTGAGTCTTCTCCCATCTTTCTTCATCTAAATCTACCATCATAGCCCTCGCTTCTCTTCAATCTCATTTGCTTGTCTAGCTTCCCCATAAATGCACCTATACTATTTGCTTCACCTGGTCCCTGTGGAAGTGAGTTTCACATTCTTACCACTCGTTGGATAAAGAAGTTTCTTCTAAATTTCCTATAGGATTTCTTGGTGACTATCTTATATTGAAGGTCTCTAGTTATGCTCTTCCCCACAAGAGGAAACATTCTGTCTATATCCACTCTGTCAAAACCTTTCATAAGTTTTGTTCCCTGACTGAGAATCAAACCCAGGTCACTGCAGTGAAAGCGCTGAATCTGAAACACGAGATCACCAGATAACTTGCTTTTGTTTGAAATGCCTTGAACAATTATTTTTCATTACAGGCCTATGACTAGCCTGTGAGAAGCCTGAGCCTTGAGTTCAAATGCACATGCTGGAGAGTGGATGTACACACATGCTAGAGAGTAGCACATACACACACACACACACACACACGCTGGGGAGTGGCTGTCGTTCAGCTGATGAAACTCAACCAGGTCACAGGCTGAAACTTCCTGTTGCAGCAGTGCCTATGACTTCCAGACTGCTTTCTATGATTAACGGAACACTAGTTGTTCATAGAGGTTGACAGGGTTTCCTTGCCTCTTTACCCCTGTGCATTAATGAAAAATTACAGCAGAAAATTATTGAGTTGTCTGTGCAATGTCATTGTGCTACCCCTGTTTCTTTACTGTATTACCCACCACCAGCACTGACACAATTTTTTTTCTTCTTTCAATCTTCTTCTATAGATACTGGCTCTTCATAGGGTATGACTCTCCTTCATTATCTCAGGGAGTAGACACTATTCATAGGTGAGCGCAAGTGGTGAGCCAGGAAGTTTTTCAGCAGAAAGGGCATTGTAGTGAACCCCATCATGTGTGGGGATACATGAGTAAGAGTAAAATAGATTAAAATCTTAAAATTTAAAATGACCAATTTTAAGAGTAAGAGGCGACTTGATTGAAACATATAAAATCCTGAGGGGACTTGACAGGCTGGATGTTGAAAGGATGTTTTCTCTTGTGGGAGAATCTAGAACTAGGGGCCGCCGTTTAAAAATAAGGGGTCGCCCATTTAAGATAGAGATGAGGAATTTTTTCTCTCTCAGAGGGTAGTATTTGGAATTCTCTTCCTCAAAAGGCGGTGGAAGCAGAATCTTTGAGTATTTAAGGCAGAGGTAGATAGAATTCTGATAAGCAAGGGGGTGAAAGGTTATCAGGGATAGGCAGGAATGTGGAATTGAGGTTAAAATCAGATCAGCCATCATCTTACTGAATGGCGGAGCAGGCTCGAAGGGCCGAGTGGCCTACTCCTGCTCCTAATTCATATGTTCGCATGTATATATATATTGGGTTTGTGTTTTTGGGTCAGAACTCCACCTCTGGTGGGAAATTGATTAAAGTTTCAAATTTTCCCAGGGGTGAGCCTTTAATTAATATGGCAATAGGTTTCCTGTCTATTAAAGCCAGTGGAGGTGGAAACGGGGGAGGGTCAGATGAAGTGTGGGGCTGACTTTGACTCCTCATGGCAGCCATTACTCTGCTAGTTTCCCTGAAGGAGAGATCCATGATTTGTGGCACAGCACCAGTGGGAAGTGAGGCACCACAGGGATACTCTGTTCAGCATCATCTGCCTCTGCCTCCAATTCCTCCTCCTCTCTCATGTCCTGCTCCGGCTTCTCCCTCCCCCAGTGGCTCCTTCCAGGGCCTCACCATCCTCAAGCCCACACCTGTCTGGAGGGCCATGATATGGAGAGCGCAGCAGACCATCACAATGATCAATACCCATGCAGGAGGGCATTGAAGGACACATTGGAATTGCATCTTGAGAAACCTGGTGCCCTCCTCAATGGTTGTCCTGCTAAGCAGGTGGCATTGGTTGTATTGCCTCTGTACCTCTGTCTGGGGCTCCTGTACAGGGGTCAGTAGCCATGTTTTCAAGGGATATGCCTTGTCCCCTAGGATTCATCGACTCACATTTGGAGTTGGAGTGAAGATTTGAGGCAGTCTAGACTGGCAAAGGATGATGGAGTCATAACAGGTGCCAGGAAAGCAAGCGCACACATGAAGGAAGCTTTTGTAGTTGCAGACCAGTTGGATGTTAAGAGAGTTGAAGCCTTTGCTGTTGATGGATCTCACTGGCCGGTTATTGGGTGCCTTGATGGGTGAAATCAATGATGCCCTGCACCTTGGAGAATCCAGTGATGGCGACATCTGTCTCTGTGAGGCCATGCCTGTTGTTAAAAGAATGTGCTGCCCAGCTCTGGCAGAGAGGGCATCAGCGACAAGCAAAATGCAGTGGTGTGTATCCTTTTTTGAGAAGTCACTTGTCAGGAAGATATAATAATTCTCATAATTTTATTGGAATTTATTATAAAATTGTGGTGTCTGTGCCTGTATGTGTGTGTGTATGTGTGTGTGAGAAACTCAATTGGATTAAAGGCAGCTGGTGTGAAGGCTTTGCTGTAAACATGGGGGAAGTTTAGAATGTAAGGTGTAAAAGGGCATTTGAATTTTTAAATAAACCAGACCAGATTGTATTCAAAGGAGGGGTGAAATGTGTCACCTAGCCAGGTGGAGTTTAGAAACTGTGTTTATATTTTCCCCAAAGATTACTGGTAAAACTTAGTGCTATGAGAAATTTTTATTATCAAAAAGATAAAGTCCAAAGACATAGTGAAACAATGGAAATTTGCATTCGAAGGGGAAAGTATGTTTAAAGGAGCAAAGGTTGTGTCTATGCCTAAAGCTGCTGAACTTAAGGAACTGCACTTTGATTTGACTGGTTCAGGGTATTGTGTCTCACTTTGCCTGGGTCTTTTAAAATCTATAGCTGGGACTTTTCACCTCCGTCGCGGGCGGGAACCCCGTGGGCGAGCCAGCGCCCCAGCCAGAAGTCCATTGACTCCGCCCGTCAAAACTAGCAAACATAACTTCCATCACCACCAATATTGGACAGCTGCATGATATTGGTGCAAAATATGGAAACTTGATGTTTTAGTACATAGAAACGGTTCTGATAGTTTACATTGACAACACTTGTGTTCACATGCAGCACTAAGTCCATCAAAGTGTCAGCCGTCCATGAGCATTAATCACTGCCATCTGCTGGATGTTTAAAGGGGTGGAATTAATTTTTATATAATTCTATAGGTGAGGGCTAAATGAAGGAAGATCGCGGCGGTGGGCGGGCACTGAAAATTCTGCCGTATGTGTATTACTGTGGCCTTAACGAAAATGTAACTGGGAGTTAAATTGATTTGGGGATTTAGAAGTTATCAAAGTAGTAATTTGTGGATCTATATATGTATTTAAAATCATTTCTCTTATTAACAAATGTTTAATCTAGTTTTGTAAAAACCTATAAGATTTGGTGGTCTTATTACCACTGAATTCAAGGCACACATCTCAAAATTTATACAAATTGCAAAACAAGTTGTGACAGTTGTTTCAAGTTTTCCTTGGGATTTGAACAATTCAGCATTTACCATTGGCTGTGCTATAACACACTGAAGTTTGCAGCTGATCTTTGGAAGGAGCCAAAAGCGAAGAAGTACAGTTGACAGCCAGTGATGACCAGTGCTGCAAGTTACAAAGTCTTTAGCAAAGAAGGTACAGATATCTGTGACCATCTACCTGGAGAGTCGCAGCCTCCAGGGGCACTGGTTCTCCATCGTCTCCAGGTAGCTCCATCTTCAGCAATCAATCCTGTGTACAGGCTTTGGCCTCTGTTGTCTTCCTGCCCTTCTTTCCTCTCCCATAGCTTCCTAATGTCAAAGACTCTGCCCTTCCTGCAAAGGATGTTGTATGTCATTGCCACAGGGCCAAGTATCTGACAGTTGTGCCCCTATTGCTAGCTGGAAACTTGCTTCTGGGCAGGTGGCAGCCAGTTGTTCTTGGCTACCCAGCTCCCTTCTCTTCTGCCCCTGTGATGCCAGGGGGTGCCAGTCCCATTCAAAGCATGGGCATTGAATGTCTACTCTCCCTGCCACCCGTGCAGTGCGATGTGCACCCCCTTACCAAATGCCCAGTTCCCTTTTTTGTTCCACTGACCCACTTACGGAAACAATATAATGCCCTGTGGCAGCCATGACTGGCTCCCATTAATCTACCTGCCTTCAACTGGTTAGTTTCTGAAGGTGCAGGTAACTTGTCCAGCCCTTTAAAAATTTAAAGGTCTCCCCTTTACAAGCTTTTTAACTGATTTCATCAGCCTTAATGGGGTGGAAAGCAGGATTCCTGTCCTGCCCTGTGCCCCCCCGCACCCACCCACCCAGCTCCACCCCCCCACCCCCACCCTGGTGATTATTGCCAATGCTGGGATGGTTGCCTTGAAATTGTCACACCACCTGGCTGTGGTATTTTCAGATCACCCCACCTTATCTGTTTTCCCATCTTTGGGTGGGGTGGGGAGGGGGTGGTGTTCACAGAATCACAGAATCACAGTGCAGAAGAGGCCCTTCGGCCCATCGAGACTGCACCGACACGTGAGAAACACCTGACCTACCTACTAATCCCATTTACCAGCACTTGGCCCATAGCCTTGAATATTATGACGTGCCATAAGGTACTAGGGTGGAGCCTGAAAATTTAGCCCATGCTAAATAAGTGTGTTGTTTATAGGTACACACAAACACTGATCTTTATTCCTCCAATCTCCTACCCCAAAGAGATCAATCCTGGTACTTTAATTATTGCCCTGGCTAATTGAAAGGAGGTTAAAGATCAAAGCTGAGACCTTCTGGTCAGTATATCTCAACACTGCAACATGGCTGGTGCATGAAACCACCAGGGAACTTTTGCAAATGAGCCCATTATTTTCAATACACCTTTAAGAATGGTTTTGATTCCGTCCATCAAAACTAGCAAACATAACTTCTATCACCACCAATATTGGACAGCTGCATGATATTGGCACAAAATATGGAAACTTGATGTTTTAGTACATAGTAACAGTTCTGATAGTTTACATGGGCAACACTTGTGTTCACATGCAGCACTAAGTCCACTAGAGTGTCAGCCTTCCATGAGCATTAATCACTGCCATCTGCTGGATGTTTAAAGGGGTGGAATTAATTTTTATACAATTCTATAGGTGAGGGCTAATTTTGTGAGACAGCATCAGTTGTAAAATCCCAATTTGGTGCAAACCACTTTTTAAAAATGTATTCATGGGATATTGGTGTCACAGCATTTACCATCTTTCCCCAATTGCCCTGAGTGCCTTGCTAGGCCATTTCAAAAGGCAGTTAAAAATCAATTACATTGTGTGGCTTTCAAGTTACACAGATACCAGACTGGGCAAGTATGTATGGTTTCCTTCCCAAAAGGACATCACTGAACCAGATGAGCTTTTAACAACACTCTGGTAAATTCATGGTCACCATACTAGCTTATATTCCAGGTTTATTTAATTAACTGATTTTAAATTCCACAGCTGCTATGCTGAGGTTTAAACTCATATCTTTGTTTCATTAGGCTAAGCCTGTGGATTATCAGTCCTCTATCATAAACACTGTGCTACCATTACTAATAGCATGTTATTTTGGATAGCAGCAATGAGATTGTGCTACAGACATGCATAAGCCTCAGTATAGCATTTTCATTTAAATTAAATCCTATATCAATTTTCATGACTCTCCATGGCCACAGTGTATACTTTGCTCCTATTAAATTAATCTTGATGCGGCATACTTCTTCAAGCAAGGTTGCTTTTGTTTCATATAATAAATGGTCCCAGTTATGCCTGTCTTTTTGTGGGATATGTGGAGCATTCCTTGTTCCAATCCTACTCAGACCCCTCCCACAACTCTTTTCCTGGTACCGTATTGACCGTATTCGTGCTGCTCCCTGCCCTTGTCTGGACCTGGAAAAATTTATCGATTTGGCTTCCAGTTTCCACCCTTCTCTCATCTTCACATGATCTGCCTCTGACACTTCCCTTCCCTTCCTTGAACTCTCTGTCTCCATTTCTGGTGATAGACTGTCTATCGGTATTCAGTACAAGCCCATCGACTCCCACAGCTACCTCGACTACAGTTCTTCACACCCTGCTTCCAGTAAGGACTCCATCCAATTCCCCCAGTTCCTTCACCTCTGTTGCACCTGTTTCGATAATGCTACCTTCCAAAACGGCACTTCTGACGTGTCTTCCTTTTTCCTTGAACTGAGAGCTCCCCACACTGTCGTTGACAGGGCCGTCAACTATGTTCAATCCACCTCCCGCACCACTGCCCTTACCCCTTCCCCTCCCTCCCAGAATCATGATAGGGTCCCTTAGTCCTCACTTTTCACCCCACCAGCCTCTGCATTCAAAGGATCATCCTCTGCCATTTCCGCCAACTCTAGCATGATCCCACCACCAAATACATCTTCCCCTCACCACCCCCCCCGGCTCCATCAGCATTCCGTAGGGACCGTTCCCTCTGTGATACCCTGGTCCATTCCTTCATCACCTGCAACCCCTCATCCCATTCCCAAGGCACCTTCCCATGCAATTGCAGAAGGTGCAACACCTGCCCCTTTCCCTCCTCCCTCCTCACCATCAAAGGCCCCAAACAGTCCTTTCAGGTGAAGCAGCTCTTCACTTGCACCCCCTTCAATTTGGTCTACTGCATTCGCTGCTCCCAGTGTGGTCTTCTCTACACTGGAGAGGCCAAACGCAGACTGGGTGACTGCTTTGCTCAGTCCGCAAGCATGACCCAGACATTCCGTTCACTTACTATTTCAACTCCCTATCCTGTTCTCATGCCCACACGTCCATCCATGTCCATCTTTGGCCTGCTGTAATGTTCCAGTGAAGCCCAACGCAAACTGGAGGAATAGCACCTTATCTTCCGATTAGGCACTTTACAGCCTTCTGGACTTAACATTAAGTTCAACAACTTCAGGCCGTGAACTCTCTCCTTCACCATTACCCTTTTTTTAATCCATTTTTTCCCCCAACCACACCCCAACCCCCATCCCACCTCACAGGGCCATCTTCCACCACTTGTTCTTACACATTCTGCTATCTTACCTTAATGCCACTATCAGCACCTTCTTTAGTCTTTAACACTACCATTAACACTCCCTTTTTCTTGTGTCCTTGACATCCTTGTCAAATCTCTCCTGAGTTCCCAGTTATCCCTGACCTTCTATCTTGCTCCACCCCATCTTAAACAATATAAAATCCATCACATTTCTACCTCTCTTTAGCTCTGAAGAAAAGTCATATTGGACTCGAAATATTAACTCTGTCCCTCCCTCCACAGATGCTGCCAGACCTGCTGAGTTTTTCCAGCACTTTCTGTTTTTATTGCAGATTTCCAGCATTCACAGTATTTTGCTTTTATTAAATTATTAAATTGTATTTAATTATTAAACACAATTTAATAAAACTGTGTCAGTTGTGTTGAAGTCCAGTTTTATGGCTGAGACCATTCTTCTACTTTGGCACTGAACATCTTGCATACTTTTATTTTTTCATACCTTACTGTATTTTTCAAAGCTACATCTTGAAGTCATACCAGTTATGACTGCATTACACGTTGTACGTAACAAGATGGGGTAAATGGAAATTCCCTTATGTTGCTGCATCAATTAAATGAGAAGGACCAACTCATGAGGCCACTGCATATTCAAAGGCACCTTAAACAATGTTCTTGCTCCTGTCACTGCCCATGGACTTGTGTTTACAGACCAAGCCACTCCTACCTGGGTAGGAACATAGAAACAGCAGAAGACCCTTCAGTCCTTCAATTTTGTTGCACCATTCGATTAGATCAATGACTGGTCTCTATAGTAACTCCATCCACCTATCTTGGTTCCATAACTCCTAATATTCCAATCTAAGAAAAGTCTCAGTTTTGAAATTTTCAATTGATCTAGTCTGAGCATTTTTTTGGGAAAGAGAGTTACAGATTTCGATCACTCTTTGTGTAAAGAACTGCTTTCTGACATCATCCTCGAATGGCTTAGCTCTAATTTTAAGAGCAGAGCAAGCATTCCTTCTCCACTTCCTCTTTGCTGCAGAGGCAATAACTGAACTTTGCATCTGTTGTGGGCTAACTAAATTAAACCTTCAAAGTCTTTCCTTAAAGCTAAAAGAAGTAGATGTTCTCTGCATGTTATTCCCTGGAAGATGCAAAGGGCAATCTTTTCCATTGTGGTTCCACCTTACATGGACAGAGTGAGCATGAATATAAAGGAGGATACAGTCAGTTTAGCATATCCCAATAAACTTCCTCATTTGGCCCTGGGCTGAGCACAAACCAAGGACAGATCCTGCTTTGGGGGGATGGTGGGGGCGAGCAGGGGTGGGGAGGTGGGTGGGGGTGGGATGGTAGTGTTCCCACAGGGGGTTCTCTTGATCAACTGCCATAACTTCAGCAGAAAAGACTTAACAGCTGATCAGGAAATTTGCCCCTTCATACAGTTCACTGCTGCCTTAAGTATTTATTCACTGAGCAGGGAAACAGTTAATAAACATGGAAAATTTTGAGAAAACGTGTTTGTTTGTTCCCTAAACAATGCATTACATAAATTATGTACAGCTTCTCTCCCCATCTCACATATGTGTATGAATTTTGATCTGGAACCACTTTTCTCTGCCTACTACAATTCAAGTTGTGCAAATTGGTCATTATCACATTGCTATTGCGGGATCTTGCTGTGCACACACTGGCTGATGCGTCACTCCCATCACATCAGTGAATTCACTTCAAAAGCACTTAATTACAACATTGTAATAGCAGCTACATGTCCTGATATCATGGAAAGTGCTATATAAATGCAAGTTATTTCTTACATGCATGGGCACAGATAGCTTGTCGGGGCAGGGGGTGGGGGAGTGCGGGAGGTGGAGGGGGTTGAGGAGAGGGTTTGAAGTGCTGCAGCTGTATTGGCCTGTCGGTTTCACATTCCCTTTTCCACTTTGCCAATTCACCCTGCCTGACAATGCCAGAGGCTTAATCATGCACCTGTTTCTGAGGTCCTTGAAGTGCCTTTCGTGGCTGCAATCTCATAAGTAGGTCCCACCAACCAGCATATGATCTTTCACTACTCATTATTTGAAATTTTTTCCAGACAGGGCTGGGAGAGCACAGAACCCTGGTACACTTTCCCTAACTGTCTATAATCAGTGTGTTTTTTTTAAAAGAAAGATCTGTGTGTTTCTTAGCACCTGTCCCTTACCCACTGAAGTGTGTGCCATCAATTTAAAAAGCAACAGCAATCTTTCACGGGTTTAAATAAAGACTATTTATTCGCACATTCACCCCAAAAGTCAATATGCTAAGTCACTCACACAGACACACATGAGAAAGATACATTTCAAGAGAATAGTGCACTTTTACAAGTTGTAAACAAAAGAATAGTTCATAGTTCACATGTTTGGCTGATTGTAGGAGAACAGTCGTTGTTGGCCTGTTGAAGATGGTATTTTCACTCCGAAAGGATAGTTTTGGTGGGTTCAGTAGTTGGAGACGAATATCAAGATTATTACAGGATTCCCTCAAAGAGACAGATGTTCAGCAGGCTACAAAGTTAGTCACTTGTAGTTTCTCTTGTCAAGAAATTAAGTTTCTTTACATGTGAACTTAGAATAGGAATCAGTCTGGGGGATTTGGCCATCTCCATGTTTAAAAGAAAACTCAGGTGTTACTGCCTTGTTCTGCAACTGGTATTCTGCTGTGGCTGCACTTGGAATAATAAAGGATTTGGCATCAGAAAGCTAGTTTCAGACACATGATGGCAAGTTTCAGTACCTTCCATTGTCCACATAATGGGTTGGAGCCCGGGTGATTGATATGCAATGGGGGAATGATTGGTAACCATCAACATACCAGCTACGATTAGCTCACTGGAAGATCTTATTTAATATTGCATCACCATGGCACTGACACGTCTGGAAGTCATTGCTTCTTAAATCTCTTCTAATGAACTTACAAGGATGGCCCCTTTGCACCTGACAAACCCATCAGCATTTTGAGAACTTTCCAGACATGAATTAATCCTTTTTCTCTGCAGAAATTGCAAATGTCACCTGACTTCTGGCAGCCATTTTAACAGAGTTGATAGTGTCCATTTTTTACAAAATTCCCATTTATGTGTTGCCTGGCAGATGAGGATATTTTAGCAGCTGTTTGTAGTGCTTTGGGAATTTTACTACCAACAGAATCTTCAGTGAGCTGTTGCTTTCTGGGGGTTCAAGTTCAATTCTGGGGTCCTGGAAAGAATCAAGTTTCCTAGGTTGCTGAAGAAAAGTGCTTGTACTGGGTAACTTTCTGTTACTGCATAGTTGTCCTACCTGTAAAACTCTTAACCCTTTGACTGCTGTTTCTACAACCCATGGGTCTGATAGTCCGGGGTGTGATCCAATAATAATTCTATTTCTAGTGTGACAGTTGTGGTAACTGTTCTTAAAACCCTGTAAGGTACCTGGGGTCTCCTCCTGCAGATAGTCTTAAGTAGGTTCCATAACAGAATGGTTGAGTTTAGTGAGATTTGAAATTTCAACCTGACCATCTGATCAGTAACTGGGCATTTAAGTACTCACTGCAATTATATTTCCTTGTGGCATTCGCTAGCGCCGTTCTTCATGGGGCATATCATCTTCCTTTTTCCTTTACGTTGGGAATGGGTTTTCCCCCAATCTGCCCCATGTCCTCTGGGACACTACTGCCCACAAGTGGCTGTCCAGCTTCTGCTGCATTCCCCTGTGTTACTCCAACTAGGTGAGGCATCACCTTCACTTTCTGCTTGCCTGCTTTTTTCCTTTTTGAACTCTCTCGGTCCCTATTTAAATTCTGGAAGAAAGTTTCTACCAACACATCTTTGCTGCATTTCCTTCAACCTCTGCTGTTTTTATCCCAGTACTTTAGCTTTCCTCTGGCCCTGTTCTGGCCACTTTAAATGCTACCAGCCCTGGCCTTTGTAAATTTGTCAGGCTTTAATCTAGCCCCAGTAAATTCTGCAGGCTCCAATCTGGTCCCTTTAACTTCTATTAGCCTTTCTTTTAGCCTCCTCAATTCTTACTGGTTCTATCACCCCCAGCGTGAGTTAAGGGATTTCTTCAACGATCTGCAGCTAAACAGAATTTTGCTTGTTTCCCTCAGCTTCCCCAGTCTCCATGGATTGCTCTGGGCCTTCTGGACACAATACCATGCTTCTGGCTACGTTATTGCCCAACAATAGGTTGACCTCCTCAGAAGCTCAGAATTACTGCAACCATTACTTCCCCAGTGACCAACTTACTATGCAGGTAAATTTTAACTAAGGGAATCTTCAAGCATTTGCTATTAAGCCCTTTTACCAACACAATGTTAATTGTTCTGCTTTCAGGTAGCAGCTCTGAAGCCTTTGGTACAAGTAGGGAGTCAATTTCCCTTTGTGTAAAACACTCTGGTAGGTGTTTTGGTCTTCCCCAGTTACATTTGAGCTCAAGTTCACTACCTGCATGACTACAGGCACTACCTTGACTGCAGAGCCCCCATTGGCTTTTTGGCATGCCAACAATTTACTTTCAGGTGTCCAGGGTTTCCACACTGAAAACACACTGAGCCTGCCCCTGTTGTTTTGCCACCCAGGTTCCTTCTTTTAAAGGTGGGAGACTGATCTGCTTTTCCTTCCCTACTTGCCTTTTCCTTCCCTACTTGCCTTTTCTCTTGAGCTTGTTTCTCCACCCTACCTCTCCCTGGCTTGTAGGAATAACTAAACCCAAGTTTATTCTGAGTTAGAGGTTTGTGGGTCAATTCATAGCCGTCTGCTAGATTGCTGCTTCTTTGGCATTTGAAACTCTTTGTTCCTCCACATGTGTTTTAAGGTCATATGGGAGGTGGTTTATGAACTTTTCTGACAGGATTATTTCTTTTAACCTTTCGCACAAGTGGTCAATTTTGAGCACTCGCATCCACCGGTCAAATGAAAGCTGTTTAATTCGTTCAAATTTGAGGAAGGTTTGAGTGGGATTTTTGTGAGAATTCTTAACTCTCTGGTGATATGCTTCTGGCACTAACTCATAAGCGCTCAAGATAGCATTTTCATTTGTTCATAGCTTGAGCTCTGCAAGCACCAGGGAATAAACCTTGCAAGCTTTACCTGTTAGTTGACTCTTCATTAGTCCAAAACTCTGCGGGCTACTTTAAGTGATCTTCCAGCTTCTCAATGGATTGAAGATTGCAATCTCATCTTTTTCAAATTAGGGCACTAATTGGGAATACTTTAAGAAATTAAAACTCCTCAGAGTCTCAGAGCTTGGGTTATGTGAATCACCAGCAACTTCTCCATTATGTAAAGACAAATTTCTCCCTAGCCAGCTCAATCTATCTTATTTCACAGCCCTTTTTCGTTTGTAATTCCATCTCAAGCTTCTGTAGCTGGAAGAGTTGTTCTCTGTCTCTCTCTCTTTCTCTCTCTCTCTCTCTCTCCCCCCTCCCTCTTTCTCTCTCTCTCTCAACTGTTTCTCCCTAATTTTCTTGGAATTCTCTCTCTCTCGCCTTTTCTGTTCTGCTTTTTACCTTCTCTCCTGCCTTTCTCATTCCTCCCTTCTTGCTTGAAACTCAACTCTAGCCTCTGCTCTTCGATGCGAACTTTGGCTATAAGAAAGTATAGAAAGTGAGTCTGGAGAATTGATAATGGAAAATAAGGAGATGGCAGATGAATTGAACAGATATTTTGCATCAACCTTCACTATAGAAGATACAAGTGACATCCCAGAAGCAGCTATAAATCAGGAAATGGAAGGGAGGGAGGCACTCAGGAAAATTACAATCACCAGAGAAGTGGTACTGAGTAAATTGATGGAGCTGCAGGCTGACTAGTGCCTTGGTCCTGATGGACTTCATCCTTAAAAGAAGTAGCTAGTGAGATAGTTGATGCATTGGTTTTAATTTTCCAAAACTCCCTAGATTCGGGGAAGGTCCCATTAGATTGGAAGATAGCAAATGTAACTCCTTTATTCAAAAATGGAGGGAGGCAGAAAGCAGGAAACTATGAACCAGTTAGCTTAACATCTGTCATAGGGAAAATGTTAGAAGCTATCATTAAAGAAGCTATAACAGGGCATGTGGATAAGTTCAAGGTAAACAGGCAGAGTCAACATGGTTTTGTAAAAGGTAAATCATGTTTAACTAACTTATTGGAGTTCTTTGAGGAAGTAACATGTGCTGTGGATAAAGGGGAACTGGTGGATGTACTGTACTTAGATTTCCAGAAGACATTTGATAAAGTGCCACATCAAAGGTTATTGTGAAAATAAAAGCTCATGATATGGGGGTAACATATTGACATGGAAAAAAGATTGGCTGGCTGACAGGAAGCAGAGTGTAGGCATAAATGGGTCTTTTTCAGGTTGGCAAGATGTAACGAGTGGTGTGCCACAAGGATCAGCACTGGTACCTCAACTGTTTACAATTTATATAAATGACTTGGATGAAGGGATGGATGGGATGGTTGCCAAATTTGCTGATGACACAAAGATAGGTAGGAAAGTAAGCTGTGAAGAAGACATAAGGAGGCTACAAAAAGATATAGATAAGTTAAGTGTGTGGGCAAAAGATATGGCAAATGGAGTATAATGTGGGAAAATGTGAAATTGTCCATTTTGGAAGGAAGAATAAAAGAGAAGCACATTATCTAAATGATGAGAGATTGCAGAACTCTGAGATGCAGAAGGAACTGGGCGTCTTAGTGCATGAATTACAAAAGGCTACAAACATACGACCAAGGAGCAAGAGTAGGCCATTCAGTCCCTCTAGCTTACTTCTCATATAATAAAATCATGGTTGATCTGATAGTAATCTGAAATCTGCATCCCACCTACCGTCGATAACCTAGCAGAGAGCCATGTGTCGTTAACGGGGGAAGGCAGGATGCAGATTTGAGGTTACTATCAGATCAGGTGGAGCAGATTTGAGGGGCAGAATGGCCTACTCCTGTTCTTTGTTCATATATTTGTAGCCTTGTTTATTTCTGTTTCTGCATCTACTCCTTGTTCCAATTCTGGGGTGAGGCCAAAATGTTCAGCCAGCATTTTTAGCACCTTGGGTCTTCATGCCATTTTCTTACAATAAGTCCCACCTTGTCAGCTACTGCTTTAAGCTGTTTAATTGTTAAGGTGGCTAACTTTTGCTTAGTTATATCCTTCTGCTCCACAAAGGCTTCACATTAAAGTCAGCCTTTCTATTTTCTCCTGATAATACATGAAGCCTACTGCTGTATTCCTTTTGGTTTAAGAAACCATTTAGTTAATGAACTTCCCCTTTTGCTTCCAATTTGTGCGTTCAATTCAGATTCAGCTCCTTTTAGTCAAATTGGTTCAGATCTAGGATGAAGCACCCAATTCTGTTACGGACAGGGTCAGGAGAGAACTGAAACCCTTGTGTCCTTTTCCTTACTGTTCTTAATGTGTGTGCTTTTTGAAAAGGAAACTGTGTGTTTCTTAGACCCACCACCCCCAACCCTATGTGCAGTCAATTTAAATAACAGCAGCAAGCTTTTGTGGGTTTGTATAAAGATAATCATTCATTCATGCATTCGCCCCTAAAGTCTAAAAGCTACATCGCTCACATACACGTACATAGCACATGCACACACACACACACACACACACACACACACACAGAAAAGATGCAGTTCAAGAAAATTGTTCACATTTACAAGTTGTAAACAGCAGAATAGTTCTTAGTTCACGTGTTCGGCTGATTGTAAGGGGAAAAGCTTTGCAGGCCCATTGAATTCAGCATTTTGTCTCTAGACGGGTAGTTTAGGTGGATTCAATAGCTGGAATCATATATCAGGATTATTGCAGGATTCCCTCAAAGAGATGGGTGTTTAGCAGGTCAAGAAGTTGCCAGGGGGTCAAATTTCTTTACAGAAAGACTTGGAATAGGAATCAGGTTGGGAAGCTTTTAAGATGTAGACGTCCCCATGTTTAAAAATGGCATGGGTGTTACTGCCTTGTTCTGCAGCTGGTATTCTGCAATGGGTGTTCTTTGTAGACTCTGTGTTTCTCTTTGGTTCTTGGAATAATATAGGACTTGGAATCAGAAGCTACTTTGGTCTCATGGTGGCAAATTTTCAATGCCTTACATTGTCCACATAATGGGTTGGAGCCAGCGTGATTGATATGCAACGTGGGGAATGAGTAATAACCCATCAACATGCCAGCTATGATTAGTTCACTGGAAGACCTTATTTGATATTCCATCCTGTTATGAACTGTCCCCAGGTGAGGTCCCCCAATTTGTTAACTTCCTGAAAGGAGCCAAAATTTGGTTTGCTCCCGGGTGAGAAGGAATGAGTTGGCTCCCCTTCTTTATTCAACCCCCCCTCAGTTGGTTGCAACAAGGTTAATTTAAAAGGGATTCCTTCCCCCGTGGATACCTTTTCCCAGTCCAAATGTAGTTATTCTTTTCAGAAGGAGCAAATTTAACCAGGCTTTCTTGAGTCAAAGAAAGAGTAGTTACTAAAAACCTGGGGGGAAAATAAAAACACAACACACAGGTCAGAAATGAAAAGTTAATAGTCCAAATAAAAGTTTTAAAATATATATGAATCAGTCTTTGGCTTGTCCATGAGGCGTAGATGGTAAAATGTTATGGCTGTTAAGCTGGGTGGTCCCAGTAAAGCTGACTTTGGCAGTTTCACAGTTTGTTTGGAGGCACTGGGCTCTGCAGATAGCTGAAGAAGCTGCCTTATTTCCTTTTTGATTGTGGTTTCTGCTGAGCCTTGCCTCCAGCAAGAGAAAGAAAGAGAGAGAGAGAAAGAGACTTAGCCTGCAATTTCAGGGGTGACTAGTTGGTTTGCTGTCTTCTTGCTGTCACACACAGCACACCAGCATTAGCTTTTTAACTGATTTTTCTTGTGTACTCTGGAAGGGAAAAAAACTATAACTCACACCCAGAGTCCATGTTCTTTTCATCTCATACCATTTACACATTCTGAGATATAAATCAACAGGAGTCTTTTGCATTTTTACTATCTCCCTTTCAAGTGTCTCTGCTTGAAGAAGGCATGACACTTTTCAGGTGCAACATTCCATGTCCTCCCAGGACCAGTCGGTCAAGTATAATCCACATAGGAATTTTCCAGAAAGTGGTCACTTTACATTATCAGCCATCTTTTGCTCAGTGCCCTTGCTTGTATTTCTTTAAAAACACATAAGTCTTCCTTAAAAAGGTCAATATGCCCGTAATTTGTGGCTGTAATCAGCTTTTCAGGACAATCCTCATGGCTCTGACATGTCTGACAATCATTTTTCGTTAGATCACTTCCATTGAGCTCATACGGAAGGTTCCTTTGCACCTGACAAACCCATTAGCATTTGATAACTTTCTAAACTTATTTTCAGGCATGAGTTAATCCTCTGTCTGTGCAGAAATGGCAGAAGTCACCTGGCCCCTGGCAGCCATCTTAATAGCCTTGTAAGTGTCCATTTTCAAATAAGAGACATTCCCGAAAATTATATGCTGAATGCAGTTGACGTTTAAAGGTATGAATAGAACATACCTTCACTGGGCATGGCAAAATATAAGAATAAACACAAACTGCATGGTTTATCTCTATTTCCATTCTTCCCATAAATATGAATCCAAGGCCTCATATCTCAATCAATCTCTAATAAAGGAAGCAAGATAATGTTAGTGGGAATCAAGTAAAGCAAATCACATTGTATAATCAGGATTGCACTTTGGACTTATGAACCATCTCAGAACTCATCGAATCGGAGAGGAAGCAAGTCATCCTGGATCCCAAAGGATTGCTTAAAAAGGAAGCAGGGTAATTAAGTGCCCAAACTGGTTTGAACCATTCTTGAATTGAAGTGTTATTTGCTTTTGTGAAGCTTTGAGCAGGAATAAATGAACACCAAACCTACCGAGTGCAATGAATAAGAGACAACCTGCATTCATCAGGGCCTGTAATTGTAGATGTGCACTGTGTGCAGCTGCGACAATTCTGGAGCAGAATTATGCTTGAATGGTGCAGGGAAATTGCCTCAAAACTTGTGCTAGGATCATTCATTTCAAATGTCTAACTCCATTCCTAATGTAGGTTAATCCCTGGAAAGAATGTTATGTTCCATTTTATTTACTTTATTATAAGATCTATACTGTATCAGCTTAAAGAAGGTCCAGCATTAACCCTTCTGATAAACTATTGCCTTTATTTCAAAATTCCCATTTCCTGTTCTATCATGTTTACCTTCTGACCTTCAGTGACTTTCTAATAATGCATTTTAAAAAATTCATTCATGGGATGTGGGCTACGCTGGCTGGGCCAGCATTTATTGCCCATCTCCTGTTGCCCTTGAGAAGGTGGTGAGCTGCCTTCTTCAACCGCTGCAGTCTATGTGGTATAGGTACACCCACAGTGCTGGTAGGGAGGGATTACAAGATTTTGACCCAGTGACAGTGAGGAACAGTGATATATTTCCAGGTCAGGATGGTGAGTGGCTTGGAGGGGAACTTCCAGGTGGTGGTGTTCCCATCTATCTGCTGCCCTTGTCCTTCTAGATGGAAGTGGTCGAGGGTTTTGAAGGAAAACAAAAACAGAATTACCTGGAAAAACTCAGCAGGTCTGGCAGCATCGGTGGAGAAGAATAAAGTTGATGTTTCGAGTCCTCATGACCCTTCAACAGAACTGAGTATAGTTAGGAGAGGGGTGAAATATAAGCTGGTTTAAGGTGGGTGGGGGGAGAGAGAAGTTGAGGGGGGTGGGGGTGGTTGTAGGGACAAGCAAGCAGTGATAGGAGCAGATAATCAAAAGATGTCACAGACAAAAGGATCAAAGAGGTGTTGAAGGTGGTGATATTATCTAAGAAAATGTGCTAATTGAGAATGGATGGCAGGACACTCAAGGTACAGCTCTAGTAGGGGTGGGGTGGAAAGACTGACAAGGTATTAGTTGTAGATTTAAAAATAATGGAAGTAGGTGGGAAAAGAAAAATCTATATAAATTATTGAAAAAACAAAAGGGAGCGGGAAGAAACGGGGTGGGGATGAGGGGAGGGAGTTTAAGATCTAAAGTTGTTGAATTCAATATTCAGCCCGGAAGGCTGTAAAGTGCCTAGTCGGAAGATGAGGTGCTGTTCCTCCAGTTTGCGTTGGGCTTCACTGGAACAATGCAGCAAACCAAGGACAGACATGTGGGCAAGAGAGCAGGGTGGACTGTTAAAATGGCAAGCGACAGGGAGGTTTGGGTCTTTATTGCGGACAGACCGCAGTGTTCTGCAAAGCGGTCGCCCAGTTTGCGTTTGGTCTCTCCAATGTAGAGGAGACCGCATTGGGAGCAACGAATGCAGTAGACTAAGTTAGGGGAAATGCAAGTGAAATGCTGCTTCACTTGAAAGGAGTGTTTGGGCCCTTGGATGGTGAGGAGAGAGGAAGTGAAGGGGCAGCTGTTGCATCATTGTTTTGAAGGTGCTGTCGAAGGAGCCTTGGTGAATTCCTGCAGTGCATCTTGTCGATGGTACACACTGCTGCTGCTGTATGACGGTGGTGGAGGGAGTGAATGTTTTTGGATGTGGTGCCAATCAAATGGGCTGCTTTGTCCTGGATGGTGTCAAGCTTCTTGAGTGTTGTTGGAACTGCACTCATCCAGGCAAGTGGAGAGTATTCCATTACATTCCTGACTTGTGCCTTGTAGGCTTTGGGGAGTCAAGAGCTGAGTTACTCATCGCATGATTCCTAGCCTCTGACCTGCTGTTGTAACCACAGTATTTATATGGCTAGTCCAATTCAGTTTCTGGTCAATGGTAACCCCCAGGATGTTGATAGTGGGGGATTCAGTGATGGTAATGCCATTGAATGTCAAGGACGATGGTTAGATCCTCTCTTGTTGGAGATTATCATTGCCTAGCAATTGTGTGAAGTACAATAAGAAAAGTGCACTGAAAACTTTGTTTCATTTTTTACCAGCACTTGAATCAATAAATCAGATTTCAATCCTATTGTATTTTAATTTTTAATAAAACCTGGGCTCTCTATGTTTTGTATATTTTTATGGTTAACTGTGTAGAATCATTTTCCATTGAGCTATACGAGAAACACGTCAGGCAATTTTAAAAATAAAGATTACAATCATTAGTGCTGTAATTCGTCTTTACAAAATTAATGAATGAATTGAATTTTTCTATAAAACAGAGAACAAAGTAAAATATTCTTACAGCCCTATTTACATTAATGGCAACCATAGCATTTGAAACTTTGTTTTAATATTATTCAGTTTTAATTTTATTCTGTTGCATGTCACAAAAAATCCAAAATATTTATCCAGCATCTTGTACCAATTTATTGGGGGATTGGGTGGCATAGTGACAATGTCACTAGGTTAGTTAGCCAGAGACCCAGGCTATTGCTCTGGGAGAATGACTTCAAATCCCACTGTAGCAGCTGGTGGAATTTAGCTTCAATTAATAAATCTGGAATACTAAACTAGTCTCAGTAATAGTGGCCATGAAATTATCATCAATTGCTGTAAAAACCATCTTTACCTGGTCTGGCCTACATATGACTCCAAACCCATTGCAATGCAGTTGACTCATTTTGCCCTCTGAAATGTCCTAGAAAACCATTCAGTTCAAGGGTAAGTAGGAATGGGCAACAAATGCTGGCCTTGCCAGCGACACCCACATCCCATGAAAGAAGAAAGAAAAAACCCACAAATTGTGTGATACGTCTACAAAGGCTACCATTGGTCAAGTGGCCTCGTATCTACAGTGTTAGGGTACTTGAATGCAGGCCTCCTCCACAATAAGTGGCTGGGCCATCTATGGGAGAGTGAAATTAACCAAGGTGTTATGTTACAGATCACTCAGCGATTACAAGTCGCTATGGCAACTTGCACTTACATGCACGTTATAGTCTGAACTTATGGATGGTGATGGTAGATGCTCCAACTTCCTTTCCATCCCATGGCAGACCAAGAATCTCTCCCAGTCTTACCACTTGCCATTGGCGTGGAGGTAGGATTTGCAGGTTGATAATCAACCTAATTGGCCACATTGTGTAGCCTTCAAGTCCTGGGGTGGGACTCAAACTCAGTGTTCAGGCTCAGAGGCAGGGACATCACCCACTGCACCACATGACCCCCTCATTAGCTAAGAAGAGGATTTGTTTTGTCCCATTTAAGCATATTTCTTGTGTCTGCGTAGATGTCCAGCAATTGGACCATCCCAACCTTGTGACAGTTGAAGATAATATTGTGAATTATCTTTGAGAGAGATGAGCTAAAGAGAAAACAAGATATACCAGCAAGTTCTAATGCAAAGAAAATCTGTTAGCAACAACTTTCTGAACAATCCATAATCTAGTTCGGGTTTCTGATTCCCAAACTAATCAAAGTAACTTTGCCATCTGATCAAATTGCTCTCAATGACAAAACAGCAGCGTCAACATTTAATTGGTTCAAACATTTTTAGGGGAAATTGATAAGAGAATTAAGAATTGGGTATGTTGGAGACCTGACTTGTTAATCTGAGCCAATCCCTAAATCCTTTCAATAGGTGCAAATTGCCAACATAAAAAACCCCTGGTTTATCATGAGCATCTTCTTGAACATCACATAAAATGTACTAAAATCAATGGGCAGAATTTTTCACTTGGTGGACGTGCGTGCCCCCTGCTCGAGCATGAAATAACGCACGATGACATCGACCGAGCGTGCCGACGTCAACGTGCACTTGTGAAACGTTTTGCTAGGTGGTCGCGCAATGGAGATGGAGGCGTGCCCGCCATTAATTAAGAGGCCAGTTAAGACCCTTGAGACACCAATTGTCTCCGACTTTATGTAGTCTGTGCAATTTTTCAGCCGTTGCACGGGCAAAACGGGCAGGCCACAATTAGCAAAAGCTCATCCAAGGGCAAGATAAGAAGGGTTAGTGGCATTGTCAATGCAAGTAGTGAGGAGTTTTGGATCAAACTTGCTGCTGGTTGCCTCTGTGAACTGGACAGTTTCATCTCGCTTCAGAGGTGCATTGTGAGCATTTCTATGCTTCATTTCAGGACTGCCGGAGGATTCAGAACACGTGGGCTCTCCTAGGTATCAGACAGCCTTCCCTTACCCTGGTAATGGGGATTGTGGTTTCCGCTGGAGGAATCTCCTCTGAGGAGGAAGAGAGGGGCAGATGGGAGAGGAGGCCAGGAGTCCCAATACAGCTTCCAGGGGAGCGACCTGTGGGAGGAGAGGCGCAGGCACAAGGGGGGAAGAGCCCGCAGAAAGTCCAAGGCGGAAGGGGCCACAAAAGATGCCACTACCCTGCTGCCAGGGTTTATAGACGGCGATGCAGCTACGTCAATATGTCTGAGGTGCAATGCCAAAGAGGCTCCGTCTCTCGAGGGAGACAGTGACCTGGTAGCTCCCATAATGCTTACATTCTGAGTCTCCCAGGTACGGAGGCTCTTCAGTGCTCCAGCCCAACTGGATGGATGGCTGCTGGGTGACAAGGTCACTGGCAGAGGGGCGGAGAAGCTGCTGCCATCATCCGGAGCGCCTTGAGAGGAGTCTGCAGAGATGACAGGCAGCTCGTGCACCAATGTGAGGTCGCATTGGACCTCCCTGCCCACCATTGATAGCCGGGCACCTAGCTGGGATACTGGGTGTCCAATCCATCTCCCACGCTGATACTAGCCAGCTGAGGTCATTGCTGATGTGTGGGCTTGCAGGTCTGAGCGCATCCCCAGGGATCTCTGATTGAGTCCCTGGAGCAGCCTCTCCATGAGAGTCACCACTCTCTCCATGGAGGAGGCATGGCGCTCAGCCATGAGGGTCAATGCAGTGGTCATGCTCCTCCACAGCAGACACCATGGCATGCATTCCCTCATGTATCTCCGCCAGATCCTCCCACACACCTCACTTGACTTCCAGCATCTGCTGCATAATGGACAACTCCAGAGCATTGTCCTGGTCTCCAGCAGTCCTCCGACTGTCGGCACCCTGGACATTCTCTGCTTCTGCATGCACCTCAAGTGAGTGTGAAGTGCCCTCACCAATGTGCACCGAGATACTAGATGGCGATCTAATGGCCACCGAGGTGCTGGTATCTGTGCTGGTGCCTGCTTGGCGAGAGGGTGTGACGCATGTGAGTGCCCAGCATGGTGGTCCTCCAGGGTCAGGGATGGGCCTTCAGGCTCCTCATTGCAAACGCCTGCTGGTGAGCCTAAAAGGGACAAGAAGGACATGTCATTAGTTTAAGTCATCACATTGTTACTGTGCATGCCTGGCACACTGGTGAGGCAGAGGTCTGCATTAAGGTGTCATCATCTTTCCATTATCAATGGGGACTCCAGATCCGAGCCTCACATCAATATACAGACTACACTAGAATGATTGCAATAGCTGACATTCTCACCTCAGTGCACTGCACTTTTACCTCTGTCTGGCACCCCAACCTCACCGCAACCGCTTGACCGGGGTGCACAGTGCCTCTCGAGCTCCAGGGCCTCCTGCTCGTAACACGTAATGATTAGGAGGTGTGAGGGTCCCCCACCAGTTGGCGACCTCTCAATATTGTTTTGGGATGTCTGCTCCTGAAAAGACAGAGGAGCATTGATTAGTTCACTCCGTACCTGCAGCGCCATTGCACCATGGCCAATCCCAGCTGAGGAACGCCTCGCAGGGCTCAGCTGATTCATGACCCTAGAGCTGCAAGGCACTCAGTCCAAGCAGCCAGGGCTCACCCCCTTGGCCAGCTCCTCCCTCATTGACATTTGGCACTCACACTCTAATACGTCTGAGGTCCACAGGGGAATGGGCAGCTCTTAACTGTTCTACAAAGTGACCCATGCCAACATGGTACTCATCCTTCCTGATCGCAAGAGATCGTTGAAGCGCTTCTGGCACTGCATCCATGTGCGTCTCACCATGTCGTGACTGCTGACCCTGGATGCCACCTCCACCCAGGCCTTTTTAGTGAAGTGGGGGGGACCTCCTCTTCCCGTCTCTGGGGACAAGGGTTTCCCTCCTGGCTGCAACCTCCCCCAGGAGGGCTGCGAAGCACTCATCCGAGAAACGTGGGGCCAACTGCCCTGCCGACCTACCCTCCCGCCTGCCATGTCCAAACGCAACGGGACCCATCTTCACTTCTGTATCCTTCCGTGGCAGCCTTCTAGGGGCTGCCTGGGCTGGTTTTGAATGCCATTGCACCCGGCGGACATCATACTCCCTTCTCACTGATTCCCCAGCCGCCTTTCACGCATGGTGGGACTTAATTGGCCCGCCAGCATGAAATCACGGTTCGCTGCCAATTGCGGGAGGTGGTCGGCTTCCCGATGCCGACACCTGCCCCCACCAAGGGTAAAATTCTGCCCTACGTGTGCTGATATTCCTCCTCTTCCATGCTCATCTGGCTTGCAGAATAAAATATTTCTCCCAAATGTGAAAGGCCACTTCATTCTTGATGTTATAGTGGTATTTGCTGAATGAATGAATATCTACCAAATATCTGAGTGGCTGATGGTGTAGAAACTTTAACAAAAAGTCCATTAAAAAGGGTATGACTTAATTCTTTTGTATTGGATATATGTATCATGATATGGTAGTTTTTGAAAAATAAATTGAGTACTGTCACGATGATGGGAAATTGTGATTAAGAACGACATATAACTTCACCAGCTAACCAAAAACATATTGAACTATTTAAAAAGGACCTTTTTAAAAAAAAATACAAGAAAAGACCCTGACCAAAGATAGCTATTGCCTGATGTCTGGTATTGTAAGTTAACTACTTTTCTGGAAAGTTCCTATATGGATTGCACCACAGGCCTGCCCTGACATGTTGCATGGAATTTCACACCTGGGGGGTGGCAAGGTCCCCTTCAAAAAAGGACTCTTGAAAGGAAGGCATTAAAAATGCAAAGTACTGGACTTTAATCAAAGGTAATTTTGGCAAGACAATGGGAACTGCTAAACAAAAACAGAATTACCTGGAAAAACTCAGCAGGTCTGGCAGCATCGGTAGAGAAGAAATCAGTTAACGTTTCGAGTCCTCATGACCCTTCGGCAGAACCTAGTATAGTTAGGAGAAAGGTGAAATATAAGCTGGTTTAAGGTGGGGGGGCGGGGAGAGAGAGAAGTTGAGGGTGGGGTGATTGTGGGGATAAGCAAGCAGTGATAGGAGCAGATAATCAAAAGATGTCACAGACAAAAGGATCAAAGAGGTGTTGAAGGTGGTGATATTATCTAAGAAAAGTGCTAATTAAGAATGGAAGGCAGTATACTCAAGGTACAGTTCTAGTGGGGGTGGGGTGGAAAGACTAACAAAGTTTTAGTTTTAGATTTAAAAATAATGGAAATAGGTGGGAAAAGAAGAATCTATATAAATTATTGAAAAAAAAAAGGGAGGGAACTGCTAACTAGCCAGATACACCCAATAGACACTTGAAACCCCCATGTGGAGGATGAAATAACCCCATTACCTGTTGGTTTCCACTATCTTGAAATGTGTCAAAAGTTTCTGAGATGAAAGATCAAATATGTTATTACTTGCTCTACAACAATGACTGCAAGACATGTTAATCGAATTCCTTTCTTGGAACATAAAGACAGGAGATTTAAGAACTGGTTTTGCCAAGCCAGAAACAGAGAGATGTTATCAAAGTCATCAGGAAAAACAGCTGAAGGAAGCAGTAAGGAATCTCTCTCTCTCTCTCTCTCTCTGAGGCGAAGATTGTCTCCAGCAAAGTGCAGTTATCTGAACTTCAACTTCAAGCGGCTGCAACATTCAACAATCTATGCCTGAAGGAGAAGCAAAACTTTTATTTGGACTCTAACTTTTCTTACTTTTGAGATCTGTGTGCGTGTGTCCTTGTGTCTTTTATTATTTTTTCTTTGGTTTAGTAACTGATAAATGCACTCTTTCTTTGACTCAAGAAAATCTAGTTTGATTGGCTTCTTTTTAAAAAGTAAATATATTTGGATTAGAAAAGGCAGGGAAAAGAAATTTAACAAAAAACACGTTTGTTGCGGCCAAGCAAGAAGGACTGAATAAAGGGGAGCCCGTTCACTCCTCCTCACCTGTTAGTAACAGTGCATAATCTTATTAGTAATGGTTTATTTACGATGAAATACCACAGCCCAAGGTATGTTCTGTTTAGGAAATGTAAAATATGCAAAACAAAAAGAGATATAAGCTTGGGGGAGGGAGAGGTATAGCCACCTTCAGTGAATAAGTATGGTAAATCAGACACATCACATGAACTGTACTTGATAAAATTAAGAAAAGAAAATGAATAAATAGAAAGCATTTAACAGTAAGCTACATTATAAAATGAAATTGTGCATAGATGTTTTAGGACTTTAGTTACTTTGTGAATAAGTTTCAGTCCCATCAGCTGGGAATACAATAATAACATTATTATTGTAATAAGTGGATCCTGTTGAAGGCGTGTGGATTTGAAGCGGAGGAGATCTACTCCCTGCAAGACTTCGCCAGTGCTGGATTTTTCGACGTGACTTTCAAGCGTGTGGCAGCTTGCATCAAGTTCCTGAAGGTGTTCGAAGAGAAGAGAAACCAGCCGGAGATGAAGATCCTGACGGTGGAGCCGCTCTTTGCTCTGTCCTTGCAATGGGACCGTGTGGTGACGGTGCATCTCTACAACCCCCACGACCCTTTCGCCGACGTGTTCACCTTCCTCGCCAGGTATGTCGACAAGGTTGGGAGCTGCACTGAGGTTAGAGATGCCTTCGGGATTTGGACATGCAAATGCCAGGTCAAGGTCACGCTCAAGACCGATGGTAAGGGAGCTATCTTCCACCCTCCTTCCAGCTTCACTATCGGGGGAAGCCGTGACTACCTTGTCTACGCTGGGCAGCCCAAACTTTGTCTCTCATGCGGCAAGTCTGGTCATGTGGCAGCCAACTGCAGCGCCGCCCTCTGCAAGAACTGCAAACAGGAAGGGCACCAGACAAAGGACTGCAAACAGACTAAGTGCTGCAACCTGTGTGGCGAGGCAGGTCACCTCTACAGGACCTGCCCCAAATGCTGCCTCACTTATGCACAGGCAGCCAAAGCCAATGAGGGGGAAGCAGAGGAAATGCTTCGTGTCACTACTACCAAGGACACTTGCAACACTCCAACCACCATGGCCCCCAGTGAGAACAACGGGACAAAGGAGGACACAGAGAGAGATAAGGTGGTGGAAAAGATTGAGGCAGCAGACAGCCAATCAACAGCACTGCCCCCTGAACCTCCCACTCCTCAGGAGAGCGAATCAATGGAGGAGGAGGAAGCAGTGGAAAATCAGCAGGGGGAGTGGCAGCTGGTGAAGAGAGCCAAAAGGAAGAAGGGGCTAAGAAGGGACCAAGCCACTTCCCAGACAAGTGGCAAGAGGCATCTCCCATCTGAGACGGATGACAAGGGCAGCTGCTCTTCGGACGAAGAAGGGAAAGGACGGCACCCACAGTAGAAGCAGCAAAGCTCTAGGGAGTTGGAGGACGAGAAACCCGAGCTCCAGAACATTGGAGAAAATGAGGAGACCAGTGCACCCCAACTTTGCCCACAACCCGAAGAGCCCAGCGCACCCCAACCCCAGGAATCTGGGAGCAGTGAAGTGCTCAGCGCACCCCAGCTCCGGGATGCCAGGAGCAGCAACGCCCCAGAGGGGGAGAGGATTGGAGAGACTTCTCCAACAGAGGACATTTCAAATCTCATTCTCTGCATGAACCCCCAGATGCCACCTGAGCAGAACATTGCCAATGGGTAGGTTCAGGACAGTTTCCTCAGCCCATCCAAAGTGAGGCAATTTGTGAACACTATGGGTATACAGGAGCAGACCGAAGGTCTGGGACTCTCAGAGACAACAGGTTTGGTAAGAGACTAAATGCTTTAAAATGGGTGTAAAGATTGTATCCATAAATCTGCGTAGCATTAAATTTACTACGCGATGTGTTGCAACCTTGGACTACCTTGCCAAGGTCAAAGCTGACCTGTTGTTTCTGCAGGAGTGTGTGATACCGCACCTCAGCTCCTACAAGCAATGGTCACGATGGTGGTTCCATGGGCCATCGATCTGGTCGGGAGGAAACGACTCTCGTTCCTCCAGCCTGGGTATTCTGCTGCGGGGAAGCAACTTCACCGTCTCCGAGGTTAAGGAGGTGACGGGCGGGCGCCTCCTCATAGCAGACATAATGTACAAGAATGCTCCACTCCGGTTAATTAACGTGTTCGCCCCGGCACAAAAGGGCAAGCGGCTGGCGATCTTTCAGCAGCTCCCACTGCTGCTGGCGACCTCCAGGTCGGTCATTCTGGGCGGTAACTTCAACTGCATCATCGATGCGGCTGGATAATCCGGCAGGGCCGACAGCAGATTGGACGCTACGTCCAGATCCCTGATGGAAACAGTTAAGGATGCCAAGATGCACGACGTCTTCAGCAACCCTGCAGATGGAGCGCAGCGTAGATACACCTGGACGCGGCCTGACGGGACCATCCGTTCCAGGATAGACTTCCTGTTTGTGTCCCGTGCATTCGCAGTCAGATCCACTGACGTCAAGCCGGTGTTCTTCTCTGACCACTGCCTCCCGCTGGCTGACTGTCACTTAGAGGAAGACCAGAGGGTGGGCAGGGGGGCATGGAAGCTAAACGTGCAACTGCTGACCCCAGAGAACATTGAGGAGCTCAAGAGGGATTACAAAGGTTGGAGAACCGTGAAACCCCTCTTTGAGTCCCTGACACACTGGTGGGAAGCGATCAAGGAAAACATCAAGAGGTTTTTCGTCCTCAAAGGCGCCCAGAAAGCTAGAAAGGAACAGAGGGAAATGTCCCGACTCCAGAAAAACATGCAGAATCTGCTCCGGCTGCGGTCGATGGGGGTCGATGTCAAGGAGGAACTCCAAGAGGTGAAGAGCCAGCAAGCCTCACTCTTTGCCTCGGAGGCCTCCAAGATCATCTTCCGTTCCAAAGTCCGCTCCGTGGAGCAAGATGAGACATGCTCACATTTCTTCTTCCAAAAGTTACACAGAGAGAGCTCTGTGATCAGCAGCCTGGAGGAAGAAGACGGCTCTGTAAAGTCATCGCAGTCCGACATTTTGAGGATCAGCAAATCCTTTTATGCCGGATTGTATGATGTGAAGCCCACAGACAGCATGGCCTCCCAGTCCTTCCTGTCCTCTATCACGGAGGTCTTAGACGACAGTACACGGGAGAGCCTGGACAAACCGCTAACTCCTGACGAACTGACTAAGGCCTTTGAGTCCTTTGAGAAGAGTAAAACTCCCGGAAGCGACGGCTTGCCGGCGGAGTTGTATTCGGCTCTGTGGGACTGGATCGGCCCAGACCTGCTAGAGGTGTACAAGAGTATGCTTCTGGCCAGCAGCATGTCAGAATCCATTAGGAAAGGCATCATCACCCTCATCTACAAGCGCAAGGGGGAAAGGGAGGAAATTAGAAATTGGTGACCCATTTCACTGTTGAATGTGGACTATAAGATTCTGTCCAAGGTCATCGCCAATCGGGTCAAGTACACTCTGGAATTGGTGATCCACCCTGACCAGACCTGCACTGTGCCGGGCAGGAAGATCTCTGACAGCCTCGCGCTGCTCAGGGATACGATTGCCTATGTGCAGGACAGGGGTGTGGACACCTGCCTCATCAGCCTGGATCAGGAGAAGGCCTTTGACAGAATATCGTACACCTACATGGTGGATGTGCTCTCCAAAATGGGGTTTGGGGACGGAATTTGCAATTGGATCCAACTGCTCTACACTAACATCAGTAGTGCAGTCTCAATCAATGGGTGGGAATCAGATAGCTTTCCTATTAAATCTGCAGTCAGGCAGGGCTGCCCTCTCTCCCCTGTCCTGTTTGTGTGTTGCATAGAACCCTTTGCTGAGTCCATCAGGAAGGATCCGGGCATAAGACGAGTGACAATCCCAGGCAGTGGAGGCACTCAGGTCAAAGCCTTCCTGTACATGGACAATGTCGCCGTCTTCTACTCGGATCCGCTGTCAGTGCGCAGACTGATCCACATCTGCAACCAGTTCGAACTGGCCTTGGGAGCCAAGGTAAATTGTGGAAAGAGCGAGGCCATGTTCTTTGGGAACTGGGCTGATTGATCCTTTGTCCCTTTCACCGTCAGGGCTGACGGCCTGAAGGTGCTGGGGATATGGTTTAGAGGGACCGGGGAATGTGTTAGAAACTGGAAGGAGTGAGTGTCTATGGTGCAAAGAAAACTGGGCATGTGGGAGCGACGCTCCCTCTCCATTGCGGGTAAGAACCTGGTCATCAGGTGTGAGGCACTCTCGCTGTTGCTGTACATGGTGCATGTCTGGCCCATTCCAGACTCCTGCGCGATGGCGATCACCCAAGCTATCTTTCGCTTTATCTGGAGGTCGAAAATGGATCGTGTCCGCAGGGACGCGATGTACAAGCCTCTAGATAAAGGGGGAAAAAACGTGCCCAACATCGCCCTCATACTGATGGCCACCTTTGTGTGCGGCTGCATCAAGCTGTGCGTAGACCCTCGGTACGCAAACACCAAGTGTCACTACGTGCTGAGGTTCTACCTGTCCCCGGTGTTGCGAAGGATGGGTCTGGCCATGCTGCCGCGGAACGCTCCAAGTAGTTGGACCGTGATGTACCACCTGTCCCTGGTGGAAAAATTTATGCAGAGAAACACCTTTGACCACAAGTCCATCAGGCAGTGGTCGGCACGTAATGTCTTAGAGGCCCTGCGGGAAAAGGAGAGGGTGGATCCTGTGGGATGGTTCCCTGAGCAGACTGTCAAAGTCATTTGGCAGAATGCCTCATCGCCAGAACTTTCCAACAAGCACCAAGATATAACTTGGCTGGTGGTGAGAAAGGCCCTCCCCGTCAGATCCTTCCAACATGCCAGGAGTCTCACCCACTCTGCACGTTGCCCTCGAGGTGGCTGTGGTGGGGAAGAGACCGTTGTTCACCTCCTTGTGGACTGTGCCTTTGCAAAGAAGGTCTGGAGAGAGATGCAGTGGTTTCAGTCGAGGTTCATCCCGAGCAGTTCTGTGACACAGGACTCTGTGCTGTACGGGCTGTTCCCAGGGACACACACCGAGACAAACATCAACTGCAGCTGGAGGATCATCAACTCGGTGAAAGACTCTCTTTGGTCTGCCCGAAACTTCTTGGTCTTCCAGAGCAAAGAGTTGTCCCCGACCGAGTGTTGCAGACTGGCACATTCCAAGGTCCAGGACTACGTGCTGAGGGACGCACTAAAGCTTGGGCAGCCGCCGCAAAGGCGCAATGGGGAAAGGTCGCTGTCTAAGACCTTTCTGCCACACTGCACCGAGGGGCTGGGAATTGTTTAGAGCCCATTGGGCTGTACAGCTCAAAATGAATGTATGCACTGAATACTAATTATATTATAATTGTATTGAAGCACCTCAGACAGCAACATGATGTATGTCGTTAACTCCAATACCATTGTCTGACTGTCTGCATTGACCATATTGAAATGTTTGTAATATTCATTGATTGTATTGATGCACCTTGTGATCCATGTGTAAAAGTTGAATCTGATTGTACTTTTGTGATGGTGATTTTGAAATGTTTTGGAATGTTCTTCCAGATATTTTATGAATAAAGTATATTTTTCAAAAAAAAACATATATACAAGTCTTTCCAGTTGTATGCTTCAAGTGTTGGAAGAGTGGTATCTTCATGAAAAAGATTGTCAATCATTCATTATTTGTGGAGGGGTAGAGCAGAGTGTCGTCTTGTCACTCATTGCAGCTAATGTTATTGCAGTACATCATTAAATAACAAAAGGCTCAGAAAACACTTTTCTTGAAGACAACATCAACTAAAGGATCATTAGGTGGCAAGAGAGTTTATCTCTTCATTTTGGTGTTAAAATTGATATAGCACTCTTAAGTATTCTGTTACGCTCTAATGGGATGTCATAATTTCCAGAACAGAGCTGTAGTATGGGATTCTGGATTGGACCTTGGTATTTCTATCCAAAAAGTCATTTACTGGTAGACAAACTTTGTGGCTATTATTGAGAAACAAAGTATTTTTTACTTGTGGTGCAATGTGTATTGAGGGCAAATTCAACCTGACGAAATGCAGTCTGCTGAATCATTTCCCTTTTTTAATGTAGGTGTTTGCAAGTTGATTCTCGATGGAGCAGTTTACTAATTCAACCAATCCATCTAGCATGAGAAGGTACTGATGACGACTTATGGACTCTAAGCAATGTCCAATAAGCATGGAGCATGTTAAAAATAATTTGTATACATTTGCTTTCAAGGGTTTAAAATCTTGCCACCAAAAAAAAGACAAATGGGACACTATTTCTTACTATTGTAAGAATTGTGCTCTGAGTAAGATTGCATTATATCACTTCAGAGGCCAAAAGGGAGATTGCTCGTTCTAAGGGTTAAAGGGCTCACAGTTTGGCATGCTGTTTATATTGTACTCAGAAACTGGCTTCATTCTAAGATGAAGGACTGAGTCACAGCTCACCCAACAGGCCAAAGTCTGGGGGAGTTCTTTAACAGAAGTTTTTCACAGAAGAAATATGTAACATTAACCACAGGAACTTTCATCTCCACCAAAAGCGGAGGCTGTGATTTTCTTCAGGCATCTTGGGACAAGTGTGGAATAATGACAGTGATGTTACATTGTTGCCTAGCAGCTATTTGTTTACCTAAGTAACTGTGTGGTAAAATGGAACTCAGAATGAAGTATGACCTAAAAGAGGTCATCTGTGCAACACTATAATTATGGGAAGGGTAAGCAAGAGGTTTAAAAGATTGCTTGTTAATGTATGGATAATATATTGATCTTATTGGAAAATGTCCAATGATTTGAAGCATTCCATCATTTCTTTTTGAAGATTAAGTTAAAGACACAAGCCCTTTTTCCAGCTCTTGAAAACTTTGGGAAAATCTTTATAAGGTATTCTAATTATCTTCCAAAGGCCATTGTTCCAATCAAACCATCTATATGTAAATCTGATATAAAAATATTTCTTGCAGGCAAAGCAGCTGATTGGGAATAATTAGCATGAGTACAAATATTTCTATTATATCCTAGAGAGATGTGAAAGCCTTTCTTCTGCCATGTAAGAGATGATTGCTGTTTAACCTTTATTTATACTATAATGAAAATGACCTTTAACATGCTTATATTTGAGTTTACCATGGATACATCTTCCTTGATGGCAAAAACCACATGGAATTAAATCATCAAAATTGACGTGACACACAACACATAATCGGAATATATATTTTACCATATATCAGGGCATTGTCAGCTATGTGCTTGGCAGTCTCTTTATTTTTTTCTTTACGGTATACTCCTGAATAATAATAAATTGCCGCATGCCTTTATGATTAAAGGTACTGAGCACCAAGAAAAGTTAAGTGGTTTAAAATTATCTTGTAATGCCTTGGAGTAAATTCTTACCAGATATTTTTAAAATATCGCAGAGGCTGGATCCTTCTTTTTCCATCTCCTTTTGTTAATTCCCTGCTTCTTTCTATAATGTTTGACTTGCTGTCCATAAACAATGTTTATTCTCCTTTTCCTTCTCTGATGCAAGGTCAATTGGAGTTTTTAGAGATAAGCTTAGTCAGCTTCCCCAAAGTCACAAAAATTCCTTATTTTCAAGTACAGTGGAATAAGCAGGAGAAAAGTGTACGCAAGATGTATTCAATGTCACCAGTTCCGTAAATCAGGAAACGTTAATGCAAGCAATATTTTGGTCAGCATGAGGTGGCCAGAACTACCACCTGCAATTTTGCTGAGATGCATTTGATGTAAATGCAAGGGGCAGGAATTTTTTGTACAATTTCCTGGAACTAGGCCATATCAGCACAAAAAGGTTCCAGAATTTCAAGCGCCAATCAAGCTTCCACGATCCTTTTTGCTGGTTTAAATACATTGGGCCTGAACTTCCTCGGAGTGGCAATCAGTGTCAGATTGTCCCTCCGCTCTCAAATTCTTACGTGAAATCCTGTCATGCCCAATCTTCCGACTCAGGCTGGACGAGACCCGGGTAGTGCAGCATGGCCCAGAGCCCAGCGTCCAGTACAGCTCTGTCAAAGGCAAGAAAGCCAGGCCACCATTTTTACGGCACTAGCTGCCATAAAGCAGGTACGTTAAAGGTCCTGTGAAGTTTAAAGGTCCTTGTGAAGGTAAGCGTATAAGGTAAATGGGTAGGATTTGGGGGCAGTGGGGGTGGGTCGAGCCTCGGGAAGGTGGGGGTCAGGCCTTAGTGTTGGGGGTGGAGGGATCAGCCCTTGGCTGGGTGTGTGTGGTGTGTCGGGCCTCGAGGGACATCAGGACTCAGGTGGGATGGGGGGGGTGTTGGGCCTCGGGGTGGGGGTTGAGGTGTGTCAGGCTTCAGTGGGGGTGGGGGTTAGGACTGGGGGGAGTGGGGTATTCAAGCCTTGAGGGGGTGCAGGCCAGGCCTTAGGGGGTTGGGTGGGGTTTTGACTCAGGGGGTGGGGGTCAGGCCTCATGGGGGTGGGGAGTCAGGTCTCGGGGGAGTGGTTGTGTAAGGCCTCAGGGAGGTTGGGGATGGTCGAGCCTCAAGGGTGTAGGGTTGGGGGCTTGGCCCTCGGGGGGGGGGGGTGTTGGGCCTTGGAGTGAGCCAGGTTAGTGTCAGGTCTCTGGGGGGTGGGGGTGGGGGTAAGAATAGGGCCCACCCCGGGGGGAAGGGGGGTTGAGGAGGAGGAAGGGGGGTTGAGGAGGGGGAGGGGGGTAAGAGTTGGGCCCGGTGGGTGGGAAGAATCCTCGTGGGGGTGGGGGGAATCCTGTGGGTTGGGGAGTTCCTGCCATGGGATGTAGTCCCATGGGTGGTGGGGGGAATCCTGTGGGGGTTGTAGTTGGGGGGGAGGGAGACTCCTTGGGTGTCCAGGGTTGGGTGAGTCCCATGGGGGGTGGTGGGGGGAGGGAGACCCTTGGAGGTTCGGGAGTGTGGGGGGAGTCCTGTGGGGAGGGGTCGTTGTGGGTCTGTGCAATAGTTATCCAGAAGTTAGAAGAGACTTTAATTCTTCTAGCTTTTTCTAGGTAATTATTGGTGTAACCCAGTCAGAACCATCTGAAGTTTGAGATTTAAATCCAATTTTTGGATCGTTCACAGTGCAGGGCAATTGCTGAGGGGAAGTTTGAGCTTTTGGGCAATTGCTGTGTAAACCTTACCTGTGAATTTCTATAAGGGATTTCCCAGTGCACCTTTGGGGTACCCCCGCCCCCAAAATACGATGCCCTGGAGCTCAGAGGATCTGACCCATTGTGCAAGAAGCTGGCCTGGTCCACTAAATTGGCCACACCCCCAAATTGAATTAATCCCCATTGCGAGTTTCCACTACTTGAGACTGTTTGTGGGCCTTCGAGGAGACTCGTGGAATTGAGAATTTTTAAGGGCTTGGCACTATTAAGAGACACCTTTTAAAATGTTTTTTTTTCACTTTACTAAGAGACTGACTACAATACTGTGACTAGTAAATGGTTCTGTGTTACATTTTAAGTTATTTAAAATACTTACAGGTGCTGAATTAGACACTGATTAAAATGATTTCTTTTTCATGATAAACCCAGGGCAGAATTGTCCCAGATTTGCAGTAAGTGCTGTAGTGGGCAGGAAAAAGTATGTTTTACCCACCGGCCTCATTGGCGGCTTTTCACACCACATCGTCCCAATCCAGCCTCATTCATTATGCATTCCCGGGAAACATGCCATTTTCATGGCGGGTGGGCTCTCATTCGCCCGCCACGTCATCACCTCGCCACTTCCTCACACCAGGCACCATATTTAAAGTGCAGCCGCGTGCAGACCTCTCAGTGCTTCCAGCCCGGGACCGCTGCAAAGAAGACATGGCCCCGAAAGGCAAGAAGACTTCAGCCCCCCAGTTTAGTGACGCACCCCTCGAGCACCTTTTGGACACTGTGGGGGCTCACTGTGATGTTCTCTCCCCCCGCTCTGACCACAGGATGGGCAGCAACATCACTAATCCAGCATGGGAGGGAGTGGCAGCAGTGGTCAGTGCCAATGCCCTGCAAAAGAGGACAGCCACCCAGTGCCACTACAGGGTGAATGGTCTCATCCATTCTGCCAGGGTAACTCACTCTTCTTATCACTCTCAACTCAGACACTCACAAACCCATCGCACATCCACAGGGATCTCACACCTCAAGGGTCAACACCACTAACTCACACACACCCTCACATCTCCATCAGGCTCATACCCTCAGGAGCTCACACCCTCATCCCGTCCATGACTCCGTTCACCACACAAACATTCTATGCAGTGCCATGGCTCCTGCTCACACTCTCTCCATCTGTTTTCATGCAGGAGAAGCTGGCTCACAAAAGCAAGGTATGGTCCCAGACTGGGGATGGAGTGGCCCGCATTAGGCCCCTCACTCACTTTGAGGAGTGGGCCATCGTGCTGACTGGTGAGGACGTGGATCATGCCTGCAGTGACAGTGAGGTTGGCTGTGAACACCCAGGTGAGGATCCTGCACCACATCATCCCTCTCTCAATGCAAATGTAAATGCTCTCTCTCTCCTGCTTTTGACTCTGCTGCCATGCACTAATTATCTCTACTTCGGTTCACATGGAGCTCTGCCAAGCGAATGACACCCATAGCCAGCCAGTCCCTCAGCTCTATCCAAGTCCTCACCCCCAGCCAAGATAACACCTCCCCCATTGAAGAGCTGGAAATAAATAGCCTGGAAGACCCATCACAGTGCTTACCCACAACCTCCACCAGCGCAGAGACACATATCTCGGTGGGACCTTGATCTAGAGCAGGTTTGGGTTCACAATCTGGTGGTCACCGCACAGACATGTGCCCGCAGCAGGAGGAGGCAGGTTCAGCTGAGCTCCTTGGCACTCAGAAGGTTGCTAGGGAAGAGGTATCTGTAAGGCCCGAGTCAGATGATGAGCCTCTGGATTTCGCCTCCCATCTCATTGTGGAGAATCAGCAGAAGGTGGGGGAACATCATGCTGAGTTGTTGGAAGTCCTCAACAGAGTGGCACGTGAGTCGGAGGAGTGTGTCCGCCTGCTCTCTGATGAAGTGGTGCCCACATGTACGTGTATGGAAGTCTCTATGAGGATGATGGTGGACACCATAGTGACCCTGGTCCAGCGGAACGTGGAGATGCGCACAGACCTGCATTCCATCGCGGTAGCCATGGAGTTCCTGCAGTGGCAACGTGAGAGGGAAATGGGGGAACCTCGACATCCCTCTAGATGCTCCTTTCCCTCAAGGAGCCAGGCCAGGGCCCTGGGGCACCCGAAGGGTGGGTCATTCATTCAGGAATCTCAGAGGCTGTCCTTTCCCTCCGAGTCACCTTTGCCTGTGACCCCCTCAACCTCGTTCTCTGTCACCACAGAGGGAGCAGCAGGAGGACAGCTAAAACAAGCCAGGGCCCCCAAGGCCTCATCTCTCCAGAGGACTCACGCTGAAGTCATCAGGGACAACAGGGCCAACCATTGCACAGGCAGTCTCCAACCCTGCTGCGGATGTCAGGGCAGCACCTAGAAGTCTAAGGCATCCAAAAGTTAAGAAATTCTGATCACAGGTGAACACATTTTGTCACTTTACAATCTGAAAATATATTTACTTTCACTGAATAATGTGTAGTGGTGTTTTTCAGCTTCATTGACAGGCTTTGCGAGTTCTCCCACTGCATTCCCACCCCACCGCTAGCAGCCAGCTCATGAGTGATTCTGGAGGGAGAAGTGTGTCTGTGTGTTAGGGCCTTTCAGAGCCTCATGCAAGCACTCTCCTAGGCACACGAATCCTTCACACTCATCTCAATGTCCTGAGCATTTTCAAAGCTGCCTGCTGGGGATTGCGTTCAGTTGTCCACCTGAGCTGACCTGCATCTTCGCCCACCCACTGATCACACTCCCGTGCAGCACCTGATCTCGCCCACCACAACTGTCATTTTGCCTTCAATTTAACAAGCATGGTGCTCCTAACATTTATCTTCAGGTCCCCCATCCTTTTCCCTCCCCCAGGCACCCATTTCCTTTGCTCCATCACTGTTGACCCCTCTGGCATCACCTTCCACTTCCCCTTCATGACCTACCAGCCATAGTCTTTTTCTTCTGGGGATATCCAAGTGAACGTGCACATTCCCTTCCTTCCTGAAAATTCCACCCCCATCCACATTAACCTCCCTGACCTCCTTCTTCCCACCCCCCAAATTCTGTGTCTGCCTCTGAGTCCCCACAAACCATCCTCCCGATACGGTTGCACCCTCATCCTCCCCCCTAATGCCTCACTCTGCCCTCGATCATTCTTACCATTCCTTCCTACCACGCCCACTCTCAGTTCGCTCCACAGGAGGCAGTCATGAACTCAACAGAGCCTTCTCTAGCACATTCACCTGGACATCCCCCTCTCCGGACTCCTTTTCCTCTTGGAACGCCTTCCCCTCTTCGAACTGCTTCTCCTCATAGTACTCCTCCCCCCACCCCCCAGACCCTCCTCCACCTTACTCCTTCCCTCTCCAGACTCCTTCCTCCACCCTTACTTCTTCCTCCACCCTTACTTCTTCCTCCACCTTTACTTCTTCCTCCACCCTTACTCCTTCCCCTCTCCAGTCTCCTTCCTCCCCCTGGACTCCTTCCCTTCTCTGGATCCAACCTCCCCCACCCAGACTCCTTCCTGCCGCCTGGACTCCTTCCCCTCTCCAGGCTCCTTCCTCCCTCTGGACTCTTTCCTACCCCCCCTGGACTTCTTCCCCTCTTTGGACTCTATCCCCCCTCTGGACTCCTTCCCCCCTCAGAACTCCTTCCCTTACTCCTTCCCTTACACCTTCCTCCCCCCTTACACCCACCTCTCCAGTTGCTGTCTTCTCCCCTGTTACCCTGACACCTTCATTCCCGCCATCCCAACCTCACCCCCGACACCTTTGTCCCCCCCACAACTTCAACTCCCCAACCTCAATTCCCCTGACACACCTTCCTTTCCCAGTCTACTCTAGACCTTCCTCTCCCACCCCCTGGTACATCTTCCTCTCCCAAACACAGCTGGCCCTTCCTCTCCACCCCCTCGATGATCATCTGTTGTGAGAAACTCTCAACGGCGACTTTCCCCCTTCCGTGAGCTGCTTTGCGGTGGAGCCATGCCCATGAGAATCCACCCAGCATGCCATGGATGTTCCTACAGGGTCCCATCGCTATCAGCCTCCAGCATCTTCTCCTCCTCGGATGTCCGCGATGTGAGCAAGACCCTGGTGGTAAGTCCCGAATTCTGCAGGTCACATTGTCAAGACGTGTTGTGCACTGACGCTTTTCCTGCCGACTTGGGTGGATGATCCAGCGTGGGGGGATGATTCCGGCCGGCTGAGCTTAGAATGATATGCAGATGTATTACAATGAGCTTCCTGACGTCCAAAGGCAGAAAACACGGCCTGCCATTGACAGGCAGAGCGAATGATTGCAAACTGGTTTCACGACGTTGTGAAACCGACTTTTGGCCTTCCCATCATGTTATCCACTCACGCCGCCAAACACGCCTGACACCAGCGGGCACGGAAAATTCGGTCCCCGGTTTCAGTTGTATTCATAAAGCTGAACCAGCTTACCACTCTTACATATGTCAAGGTATTGTCTTTTAAATTGCATTCTGAAATGCTGCCCAGGTGCATTGCTTTGTGGCAGTTTGCATTTGGTCATAAGCAAATGAGTTTAAACAGAATACAAGGGAACAAAAACATTTCTCAAAACAAACATGATTTTAAGTCTAATTTGTGCTGAGATCACAGATTGCACCTAAAATGGAAAATCTGGGCCAGTAACTATCAATGTCTGCTCAATTTAAATATGTAATTTATTTTACAGCAAAACTGGGCTGATTCACAATGTATATAGTATTTCCATGGCTGGTATTGTTAAGGTAAATGGGGAGAAACTGTCTCCACTGACAGGAGAGCCCGGTAACTAGAGGACACCGACTTACGGTAATTGAAAAAGAACCAGAGGGGAGACGAGGGCAATTTATTTTACTCAGTGACCTATGACCCAGAAGTAATGTCTGAAAGATGATGGAAGTCGATTCAATAATAACTTACAAAAGGAAATAGAATAAATACTTGAAAAGGAAAAAAAAATCTGCAGAGAAATGGGGAAAAAGAGCTGTAGGGTTAATTGTGCCTTTGTCAGCTCTTTGAAAGTTATCCAATGGGTGAACGGCTTCCCCCCTCTGTTCTGTACAAATCTATGATTTCTCTGCTCGAGATGAGATATTGCCCAGGTGGGTCAGTCACAGTTGACTAAGGAGAATTCAAGCTTCTTCAAATTTCCAATTTAAGCCTGTAGCAGACTTTAACACAGATCTCCATAGTAACGAACCTTTTTGATCAGGATCCAACACTCAGTGTCCCAAGCAAGCCTGAAGCCAGAGTCAGTCTTGGCTGCTTTGGCCCCATAGACACCTCACTCAAATCCTTTCCAATGTGTTGGAACAGTTCTATCATATCTGAGCTTTCCATTCCAAATCAGCCCGAAGTACAGATTTTTTCCCTCTTTCAGTGAGTGCCCAGCAAATTCCAGTAAACATTTTTTTGCTTTACTACATACATCTGCTAGCTTGGAATGTTCATTCTCTTATTCTCAATCAGTTCTGCGGAGCAACTAGCTTCCTGTGCAAGCAACCTTTCTCCTTACTTTGTTTCTGATTCAATCTCTTTTCTATATACTAAGATCTATTAATAGTACCTTATTATTATTTCAAGCTATAATGGCCCCAATCAAGTTTGGTATGAATTTCTAGACTTTCCTCCAATTTCTTATTATCACAAAACTGCCTCTACAGATATCGGACAGGAAACATACAAATACTTATATTCAGTAGCTGCTCTGGTCTTTTAACATTTCGGATCTCTAGATAACTCAGAATCCTGGCTCATAGTCACTCTGAGGGTATGTGTTTCTGGCTACTAATCTTCAGCTCTAATTTTAAATGGACTTCTACATTTTTACATCAGTAGAAATTTGACAAAACTGCAGCTTTCTTACTCTCAAATGTATCTAAAGTGATCTGGCCTTGGGGCATTTTTGCATAAGGTTGAATGCTCTTAGACCTTGGATTGCATTAATATTTGCAAATGTGCATACTGATACTTCAAAATTTCTACTTGCTCAATCAAAAAGTCATTGGTTATAAATAAGTAAGGCTGGGCCTTGACACTTTGATTCTGACAGTTGCTAGGTCAAGTTCCCTTATTTTCTCATGTCAGCAGATATCAATATTTGGTGCTGCAAGTCAAATATCACATTTTTTAATCCAATCCCCTCCTGAAAGTTATGAACCGTACAAGGATATTGTAATGACAGGACAGACTAGATGGGTTTCAACAAGAAACAGATAAACTTTATTACAGAGAGCTTTTCAGGGGCTACATGTTCGATCAGGACTCTTGTCCGGAAGCCCCGCCCCCCCCCCGGATTACCCACACTTATGGCTCATTAGTCGGAGCCTCCAAGCTTCTATCACGTGACCCCTGATAGACAGCAGAAGAGGCTATACCTTCAGTCATTACACATATGGTTCTATTTGCATCAGTTTCCCCTAGTATCTTACCCAGGTTACATTTTGTCAATTGAGAGTCCAGTGAGTGAGGGTCAATCGGCTTTTTGGCAGAGAGGGTCAATTACACGCCTGCCTTCTATGAATGTACACCTCCAGCAATCTGATGCATACGTAAAATTAAAATGATGGCTACTCTTATTTTCATCAATGTCTTGGTGCAGGCCAGTTTTTAGTACCAAAATATTTGCCTGGCATAATAAAATTGTTGACAGTTTGCTGTTTGAGTCAAGTTTCACTAAGTCACCAGTTTTAGCAGTATTAAAATATTTTCTTTTCACAACTATAAATAATCCTTCAAGGAATTTAAGGGAAATATATCCTACCCAAAGAAAAAATAGTAACTCCCCAGCTTCTATAGATAGGTTATGCTTTTTTTTTGCTTTTCAGAAATGAAGTGTGGACTTTCTGCATAGCTTTTGCTATGATAATTGCTAGGAGACGTTTTATTGATGAGTCATACTGTTGCTAAGAGCATTCTGGGCCCACCACCAATTGAACCAAATCACACTCCTGCCAGACATCTTGAGGGTATTACATCACACATAGAAACAACACAGCTTGTCTGTCTCTAGACACAGCTTACAGTTGTAAAAAAAATTAGATTAGCAGATATCAAAGATTTGTTTTATTCACTTTGGGGGCTGTGTATCTGGCTAACTTCCAATATAGACTACTTTCACAACATGACTTCAACTTTCAGAGTTCTTACATCTGCTGTTGCCATGGTACAAAAATAGTAAATTAGGATCATCAGAAGTTAATTTTGTTGGAGTTTTTAATTGTGGCATGTTGCAGCCTACACCTTCAAATTAAGTTACTGTAAGTATTTTTCCTAAAACTATAATCAGGCTTGTTCTGAATTTCTCTAGCCTCCTTAACAAATTAAGAATGGTCCACAGGCAAGTAACGACTAGACCCTTCAACATGCAAAACCAAGCAACTATGTTCCTTTAGATATATCATACAAACATACAAATTAGGAACAGGAATAGGCCATTTGGCCCTTCTAGCCTCCTCTGTTATTCAATGAGATCATGGCTGATCTGATTGTGGCCCTTGTGGGCTTAACTCCACTTTTCTGCCCATCCCAAGACCCTTTGACTCCCTTGTTAGTCCAGTATCTGTCTACTTCTGCCTTAAAAATATTCATTGACCCTGTCTCCACTCCTTTCTAGGGACAAGAGTTCCACAGACTCACAATCCTTTGAGGGAAAAAAATTCTCTTCATCTCCATCTTAAATGGGAGATCCCTTATTTTGAAACTGTGTCCCCTAGCTTCAGTCTCTTCCACAAGGGGAAACATCCTTTCAGCATCCATGCTGTCAAGACACCTCAGGATCTTATATGTTTCAATAAGATCCCCTCTCATTCTTCTGAACGCCAATGGATACAGGCCCAACCTGTCCAACCTTTCATCAATGCATTTTTGTTTACCATTCATCATAATTGAGTTTTCAACACTCGTATTAACAGTGAACAGGTTTACTTTTTTACTGTGTTGGTATTCAAAATTCTAAGCAACACTAAAACAAAGATAAAAGCAAAAAACTGCGGATGCTGGAAATCCAAAACAAAAATAAAAATACCTGGAAAAACTCAGCAGGTCTGGCAGCATCTGCAGAGAGGAACACAGTTAACATTTCGAGTCCATATGACTCTTCAACAGAACTAAGTAAAAATAGAAAAGAGGTGAAATATAAGCATGTTTAAGGGGGCAGGGAGGGTACAGCTGGATAGAGGGCCAGTGATAGCTGGAGATAACCAAAAGATGTCATAGACAAAAGGACAAAGAGGTGTTGAAGGTGGTGATATTATCTAAGGAATGTGCTAATTAACTAAAACAAAGATTATTGGTAGCATGTCATATCTGTGGAATAATGAGATGAGTCCTTCTTAGTTGAATAAATGAAAATAAGATACTTGAGAGGCTTTGTAGCAGAAAGCACTTCCAGATAGGATCTAGATCTCTGGAATCACTGCTAGTGCTGCCAAAAAGTGAAAGTATTTAGAAACTTATAAGTTGTGGTGACAGAAAAATTGTAGATGACCAACTGAATTTGTCAAACCAATTTTTTTCCATAAACTACCCCATGAATCTGTGCAAAGTTCAGCTAATTTTCTCTCCTCCAAAGATATGGGTTCCTTATTAGGGATACAATTCCATTGTCATCTGGTTCCCTCTGGTACCTTGTCTAAATGTTACAGCATAATGGAGAGTGGAAAACTTCTGTAGTGGACTCTGAGGTGCTTTACCAACATGGTGTGATCCTGTGCTAATTTATATACATTCCTTCATCAAATCCATTTTTTCTCCAGTGTGAGAAGAGTTAAAAGCCCAGACCATGATGCATGAGTAGAAATTCAACCCCAGGACAGAACAGAGATGGGGAGAGTGTGCAGTCAGGTCACACATAAGCACTTTCAATGAGGATCACGAGACAGTGGTGAGGAGCAGAAACCTTGGTTAATTTTCCCCTTCCTGACCCCAGGGAGTGTTAAGGGCAGTTGTAACAACCCCACTACTGACCTAACTCAGATCAGTTAACTCGGCATAGACTGAAGCTTAAAACTGGGCTTTTCTGCTTCATGTGGATCAGCTACTCACTTGATTAACTTGCTGATCCATCAAAGGACTTCTTGATATTTTTGATAACAAAGTTCTGCATGATATTTCTTTTTTGTGAATGAAATAAAAATGCACTCGTTTTGAATGTATTCAGACAGAAGATGTAACTATCAGTACGGCCAGCATCCTCTGTTAGCAAGAGATATTCTCTTTGTGGTTAAACTTGCATGTATTCGCTCACTACTTTGCCACTGCTTTGTGTGTTAGCCAAGTACAAAAGAAATTCTGTTAAGATTGAAGTATGGAGTTACAAATAGGGAGTCTTAAATTACTCCCTGAATATTTTTCTTAATATTTAATCTGAGAATTGGTGACAAACTCACAGAAGTGGAAGAGCACAGTGTTGCTATGTTACATAATAAATTTGTACACAGGAATATAAAAGGCATACAGACCAGTATGCTTTCAATTCTTCTCACAGTGGAGTGGAAGTGGAAGTGGGACAGGAAGGCATAAACGTCAGGACAGAATCACATCAGAACACCCAGCTGGAAAAGCAGCTCACACCCTCCAACCCCATTCCCGGAGTCCACCATTGAAGTTTGATAGTCACGACAGAGTCATGCAGGACATCTTGGTCCCTGAACTCATTGGTGCCCTTCTCTATAGGAACTTTTAACAGGAGTTTGATGTATAAGGATATGCATTCAGGATGGGACTCACTTACTGATTATTTTAATGCATGAGAATAGTTTTTAATACATATTTTAATTAAAGTTAGATCTCTGTGATAGGGTAATTTTCTTTCTTTTATTGTTTCATTCATTTATATGTAATTTTTTAATGAATGAGCAATGTACCCAAAATGCATTTCTGTATGGACAATAAAGTGAAATTGGGAAAAAAAATTGAATTGAAAAAGAATTGAGTCTGCATACTTAAGGAACCGAGATATAAAATAGATCCCTGCATCCGTATACTGTCATTCAGGATAATTTCTGCCCACAACACCCAGTATTTGTGTCAAATGAAATGCTTGCCTGCAAAAACCAGGTGATCATTGTTGCCTGGGTGCAGTGAATTATGAATATTTCTACTGAAGCTAAAAACTGTTGTGACTATTGTACCTCATCTTAATTTACTGGGGCCAATTCCACTACCTGCAGTATTAGCTGACTATGAGAGATCAGTGATCTTCTCACCCACCTCAAAATTTTATCACACTGGAGCTGAAGTGGAAGGGGCACAGGGAGGTATCCAAGTCAGAACAGAATCACACCATAACATCATGCTGGAAAAGAACCTCCCCAACCCCTCGAATGCCCACTCTGGGCCAGGACTTTACAGCCCCATTGTGGAGTGTCTCCCCGCTGGCAGACATGGCAAGCCATTTAAATCTCCTTTCAGTTTGGCAGGACTGTAATATCCCTCCAGGCGGGAGATGCCGTAAAAATCCTGGCCCCCCCGAATCTACCGCTGAAGTTTTGAGAAAGTCATGCAATGAACCATCTTCAGCTGCTTCATTAATGACCTACCCTCCATCATAAAGTCAGGAGTGGGGTTGTTCGCTGATGATTGCACAATGTTCAGCACCATTCGTGACTTCTCAGGTACTGAAGCAGTCCATGTACATAAGCAGAAAGACCTGGACAATATTCAGTTTGGGCTGATAAGTGGCAAGTAATATCCGCACCACATAAGTGCCAAGGACCATCTCCAACAAGAGAGAATCTAACTATATCTCCTTGATAATAAGTGGCATTACCATCACCGAATCCCTCACTATCAACATCCTTCGGATTACCATTGACCAGAAACTGAACTGGATTAGCCATATAAATACTGCAGCTACAAGAGCAGGTCAGAGACTGGGAGTTCTGCAGAGAGTAACTTACTTCCTGACTCCCCAAAGCCTGTCCATTATCTACAAGGCACAAGTCAGGAATGTGGCGAATTACTCTCCCCTTGCCTGGAAGAGTGCAGTTCCAACAACACTCAAGAAGCTTGACACCAACCAAGACAAAGTAGCCCACTTGATTGGCACCCCATCCGCCACTTTAAACATTCACCCCCTCCACCGTCGATGCACAGTGGTAACAGAGTGTACCATCTACAAGATGCACTGCAGCAGCCCACCAAGGCTCCTTTGACAGCACATTCCAAATCTGCAACATCTACCTCTTAGAAGGGTAAGGGCAGCAGATGCGTGGGAACATCGCACCTGCAAGTTCTACTCCAAGCCACATACCATCCTGACCTGGAGCTATTGCACCATTCCTTTACTGTCACTGCGTCAAAATTCTGCAACTCCCTCCCTAACAGAACTGTGGGTTTACCTCAGGACCCAGGAGAGAAACCAGGGGCCCTGGTGATTCTCCTGCTTCTGTGCCCCTTATACTGCTCCCCTCCCCCTCAATCATGCCTGATATTTTTCCCACTTTCAAAATTTACCAATCACTTCACCAAACAAACTCAGAAATGATCTAGTAAAATGATAAGGCACAATGTTGGCATCTGGTTACAAATATTGTCCGACATATTTGTAATATGGGTCATTAATATTAAGAGCAACAATGATATAATGCAGTGTTAGTTTGTGTGTGCCCTATAGGTAATCCCACTGAGACTATTTAACAAGCCTCAAAGCACAAATTTTACTTTAACACCTTTGTGCAATGTTGTTAATTTGACAGGAAACTATCCATTAGTTATTTATAACACTGTGAAGATGTTAACACTGACTTCAGTGACTGCCTCAGCCCTCATTAATATGTTCTACATTGCACTATATGGACATGGTGATAGTAAATTCATATTTGTAGGAAAGCTTCAATATTTTCAATCCAGATAAACTACAAAAGATCTTTTCCATTCGGTTGAAGTAGAATACTTTTTCCTGCCTGGGTGCATGATATTACAATTCTTTCATACAATGGGTGTAATTGGACTCTATTTTATTAGTAATCTCACAGGGTAGAAAGATCAAATGATTCTTGAGCAACAAAGTGGAATGTTTGAATAACATAGGTCTTCACTGTCAGTGAGAAAAGTTGGAGCCCTCAAGTATATCTGTGAGACACAACTTTTAAGAGGCCAGAGGACAATGACTGAGTGGTTTACAATTGTATTTGTGTTCTCTTGATCAGCAAGTCAGAAGACTCAAATGATTGCTGCTTCTCACTACAATATATTTTCAAAATCTACTATGCAATACAACTTTTTCATGGTATTTCATACCTCAGAAAACTAATAAAAGCACTAAGATAGAATGGAATAATACAAAAAGACAAGATTTGTCATGAACAGCAGATTACAGCCACAAATTACTTCCAGGCATACTGAACTTTTTAAGGGAGACTTGTGTTTGTTTAATGGAATGCAAGCAAGTCCACTGAGCAAAAGATGGCTGATAATGTAAAGTGACAACTTTCTGGAAAATTCCTATGTGGATTATACTGACAGACCAGTTCTGAGAGAACATGGAATGTCACACCTGAAAAGATGTCCTGGCCTTCTTCAAGCAGAGACACTTGAAAGGGAGATAGGGAAGATACAAAAGACTGAACTTTAATCTCCTGTGGTTGCGGAGACAGAAGACTGATTTGCACACCTCAGTAGTCACCCGAAAATCCATCTCCTGTTGATTTATATCTCAGAATGTGTAAATTGTCCTGATATGAAAGTAAGATGACTATTTCCTCTCCTGGGATACACAGGAAAAAATGGGTTATAAAGCTAGTTGCAGAGCAGTGCATTATATGCTGGTGTGCTGTGACAGTGACAGCACAAGAAGATCAACTAGTCACCCCTGCAGTTGCAGGTGAAGCCTCTCTCTCTCTCTCTCTCTCTCTCTGTTGCTGGAGGCAAAGCTCAGCAGAAGCCACAATCAAAAAGTAAATATGTCAGCCTCTTCAGCTGCCCTGCAGAACCAAGTATCTCCAAACCAACTGCAAAACTGCCAAAGTCAGCTCTACCAGAATCACCAACTTAATGGCTGCAATGTACCACCATCTACGCCAGAGGGACAAGCCAAAGACTGATTTGTGTATTTTAAAAACTTTTATTGGATGACAAAGGCCATCTAGTCCAGATAATCTCATCCATCCAAACAACGTACAAACATATGTATTAGGAGCTGGAGTAAGCCATTCAGCCCCTTGAGCCCGCTCCACCGTTGGATAACATTGCCTCCATTATATCAGTGACTACAACTCAAAAATACTTAATTGGTGGTAAAATGATTTAAGACATTGTGAAAGGTGCTGTATAAATGTAGGTTTTGTCTTTCCTTCATTCCACCTGCGTGCAGTAAACAGGGTGACTGTAGCAATGAGGAAATTGGAGGCCCAATGCTGATTCTCTAAGGATCACTAATCATAGAGCAATGAACTGATGCTAGGAAGATGGTTTCAAAGAAATCACTACATTTATAAAACAATTCAACTATGTAGCTAATACAATCTTACCATTCTGACTTCTCCAGCGCCCCTCACAACCCTCATCCCACCCCCCGCATCCCAACACCACCCTACCCCCTCAAACCCCCACATTATTGTTTCCCCTCCCCCCAGGGAATTTCATACAAATTGTGTTGTACACTGTAAGTTTACAGCCTATCTGAGAACCTAGGATGTAAAACCTTTCCTTAAGCAATCTCTTAGCGATAGGGCTTTCATTCCCTGGCTTTGCAAGAGTCTTAAAATGGGCACAAGTGAGTCAACACCCTGTTTTTCATCAATCCCAGTTTTTAGTTTCTTACATTTATTTTGATGAGGCCCAAGATTCTCAAGCCTCTGGAACATTAACACAGCATGTCACCAGAATTGTGTCTATTTTAGAACATAATGAAAATTTAGATTGCTATTTATATGTTGGTTTAAATGCAAAAGAGAATTTTGAGAAGTGTACAGTATTTAATTTTGTGGTAATAAACCTTAAAAGTGACCCTCCCAAACCCCCCACCCTAACCTCACACACCCGACTCCACACCCTCACCCCGTCCCTCACCCCACCCCTCATACCTGAACCCCCAATCACCCACCCCCACACCGCAAACCATCCCACCCCCCCTCATCCCACCCCCAACCCTCCCACACTACCCTACCCCTTCACCTGACCCCCACATCACTCTGCCACCCTCACCCCAACCCTCTCACCATCCCACCCACTCACACCTCCCTACCCCCACCCCACCCCACTCTCCACCCTATCTACAGTCCCAGCACCACCCACATATCCCCTCACCCCACTCCACCACCACCCCCATCCCAGCATCTCCTCACCACACACACAAAAACACACACACAGCATCCAATTAGCTCTAAGATGATTACAGGGACATATCATTAGATATTCAACTGAGAGCACTCTCCAAACAGTAGCTTCAAATAGTGCTACTGACCTTCGGGCAGCTTCATGGTTTTCTGGACGTTATAAATTTGAAATCTATTGGACTGTTGCCTTAAAGTGGGCGTATAGTTTGGAGTCTGGTCAAGTAGAAATTTTGGGAATGTTATAACTGTGTAACTGTAATCTTGTGTGTGTTAAAGTTGGTTCTTCTTTTGTTAATAAATATTTTAATTTAATCTTTAAAACCTCTAAAAGTGGTAGTGGACTCATTTCTTCTGACTTCAGTGCATAAGTCTTCCCACAATAAATACAAATTGCAAAATCGTTGTGATTGTGTGGCCAAGTTTCCCTTGTGAATTTGGTCAGCCTGACAAATACCACCTGCCATATGATAACACAAAAGTAGATTTGACGGCCTTACAGCGAGCAATGTGGAAGAGGCTGAGGTTCTTGAAGGAAACCATTAAGAAGTCATGTAGAAGGTTTGAAGTGGATCTCACACTTGTTGAATTGAGGAATACAATTTCTCCAAATTTCAATGTATCTTGACCCTTTCAGACTGTGAGTGCAGACATTAGACCTGCTGCACAAAGACATGTATGAAGCTGACAGATACATTGATTGAAGACACCAGAATACTTCAAGGTTTCAGTGGTTTTGGATTTGTTGCATTAAAGTGCGGGTGACAGTTCCAGAAATGTGGCTTTGCGAGGTGTATGAGCTGCCGGCAAAAGAATACACTTTGCTTTTAGTGTTCTTTTCATTGAATCAGCATCATATAGGAATAGAAAGGGGTAAATTTGATCAATGTTCAACTTGTCTGTCATCGCCTGCACAACATAATGCCTGCTAATGCCTGTTTCCCTATCAGTTCTCACAATGCCTTAATTCCTAGGCAGTCCAGTGTGCCAGCCTTACTGTGGTTGATGGAGGATCAGGGATTGTCATTCCCAGTGAAGGCATGTCCTACTCATAACTTTAATTAAGTGGTGGGATTTTCCGTACCCGCCCACACCGCAATCTTCCAGTCCCGCTGCAAGTCAAAGGGCTTCTGGCTGGGGCGCCGCCTCACCCGTGGCGGGTCCCACCCGTGACGGGGCCTGTAAATCCTGGCCATGGACTCTGTGTTCATATAGAAGATTTTGGAACAGCACTTTATTTAAAATGGACACTGATAAACTGTTAAGATGGCCGCCAAGTGTCAGGTGATTTTTGCCTATTCAGCACAGACTACCTCAAATTTCCCTAAGGTTGTAATTGAATCACACTGGATGGCAGTCTCCTCCATTGAATGGACATTGTCAAACAGCACCCCTCTGTGGAAATCACATGTACCATTGCTTGAAGTTCACTCCAAATGCAGTCAATAGAGTGCTAGACATCCCGTCTCCAAGATCAATAATTCACCAGAGAGAGCTGAAGAGACCAGTTATCTATGGAATAATTGTGAAAGACCAGCTATCTCCTGTTGCGTAGAGATGTCTTTGGACTTCCATACGTTCTGGTTAGACAACACCAGTGTTGGCCCTTTTGACCGAAACTAGCTGGAGATAATGATCTAAAGACTCAGGCAGTCTGCAGAGGGCACCAGAAAAGAGAGTAGCTGCAGCAGAAAAAGCAGTGTCATTTTTGCCTTTCAAGAACCGGGAGGCTATAAAGTCTTTAAAAGCCTCCCAGCCTGATTCTAAACTCCAAGTCCATCTGTAAAGATATTTCACTTTCTGATACGGATACCCAAAAACCTAATTTTGTGACTGGCCGAACATTCATCTCTTTGAGGGAACCCAGCAACAATCCAGGTATTGGACTTTAGCTATATTGGGCCCATTGGAACTAAGTTCAAGAGTGGAGAAAAGACTCCTCTTTACCAGGCCCGCACCAACTGATCTACAGCAACCCAAACATGTGAAATGTTAACTATTCTTTTGGTTTAACTCCTGTAGAAGTGCACTATTCCCTTGAGTGTGTGTTGTGTAAATGACTTGGTGCTTAGGCTTTTTTGGGGTGATTGTTTGAATAAATAATCTTTATTTTTAAACCCACGAAAATCTGCTGCTGTTCTTCAAATTGACCACATGCTAAAGGGAGCTTAGAAACACATTCATCTTCCTTTCCAAAAAAAACCCACGCTGATTGCGGACAATAAGGAAAGGGAATTTGGGAGTTTCAGTTTATTTCTCCTCCCCGTCTGTAACAGAATTGGGTGCAGCATCCAGGATTTGAACCAAATGGACTGAAACGAGTTGATTCTGACAGTAATAGAATAAATTGGAAGCCAAAAGGCTAGCTGAAATTGTCCCTTTAAAACAAAGAGACTACAGGAGCAGGTTTTGTGTATTAATACTAGAAAGTAGAATGGCTAGCTTCGATGTAAATTCATTTGTACAATAGGGGGATTTAACTTGGCAAAAGCTAGAAGCCTTAACAATAGAACAGCTTAAAACAATAGCTGCTCAGATAAGACTTAATGTGAGAAAACGGATATGAGGCTTTGTGGTGCTAAAGATGCTGGCTGAGAATCTTGGCTTCATCCCAGGAATGGAAGAGGCAGATGATGTAGAACCAGAAACAGACCAGTTTACCTTAGCCAAAATTTGTCTTTAGAGTGGGGACTAGAGTTTGTGTTTCATGCAAGAAAGGAGGACCAGGAGAGACAGGAGAAAGAGAGAGTTTCAAAAGAGAAAGAGAGAGAGAGAGATCCTTCCAGTTGGAGAAACTGGTGAAAGCATTACAAGCACAACTGGGCAGTGAAACAAGGCAGATTGAGCTAGCTAAGGAGAGGCTATCGTTACATAATGGAGGCACTGCTGGTATTTCAACTTGCCTTGGCCAGGAGACAAGCTTTGATTTCTTAAAATATTCCCGATTAATACCCAAGCTTAAAGAAGATGATTTTGTAACCTTCTTCACAGCCTTTGAGAAGCTGTAAAACCACTCACACCCTCCTTAAATTTGAAAGAATTAAACAGCTTGCATTTGCCCAGTGGGTGTGAGTGCTCAAAATTAACCACACGAACAAAGGGTTAAGGGAACTAATCCTGTTAAACGAGTTAAAAAACTGCCACTTGTACAAACTTAAAACTCATGCCGAGGAACAAAGAGCTTCAAAAGCCAGAGAAGCAGCCATCAGAGCAACCACTATGAATTGATCCACAAACCTCTAACTCAGAATAAACCTGGGTTTAGTAACTCCTACAAGCTAGGAAGAGATGGGGTGGAGGTAGAAGAAACAGAAACAAGTCCCAGAGAAAAGGAGAGTAGGGAAGTAAATACAGATCAGCCTCCCCCTTTTGAAATAAAGAACCTGGATCTTAAATGAGCAGGAGCCTGCCCTGTGTTTTTTAAGTGCAGAAAACCTGGGCATAGTAAAAAAAAAAAACTGATGCCAAGCAACCAACAGGGACACTGCTGTCAGGACAATGTCTGTAGCCATGAGGGTAGTGAACTTGAGTTCAACAGTAACTGGTGAATTCCAGGATACCAACCAGAATTTTTTGCACAAAGGGAAAATGACTGTTTTTGTATCCCAGGCTGTGAGAAAATAGTTAATTTTCCTCAAGGACCCTGGTTGTCTTCAAAACCTACTTGTAGCAAAGGTTGCAGAGATGCCACCTGAAAGCAGAAGAAATACCAGTGTTGGTAAAAAGGTTTACTGGGAAATGCTTGAAAGCTCCATTAGTTAAAATTTATCTGCAGAACAGATTGGTCACTGGGGTAGTGACAGTCAGGGTCATTCCATGCTTGCCTAGGTGTTGGGTAAACCTATTGCTGGGAAATTACTTAACTGGAAGTCAGAGGGTCCAGGGCAGTCTTCAGAGTCTGGGGAAAATGATGGGATCAAACAAAATGCTGCTCCACTTCAGAGGGCTAAGGAAAACCCTAAAATCCTACAGAGGCAATAGAACCAGTAAAGAATAAAGAGGTTAAAAAAAAAGCCAACAAAATTTACAGCGGCTAGGTTAAAGCCCATAGAAACTGAAGCTGCCGAATTTGCCAAGGCCATGGTAGATCCTGTAGAATTTTTTAAAAGGTCAAAATAGGACCACAGGAAAGCAAAGGCCTAGGGCTAGTAGTAGTAGAGGTTGAAGGAAATGCAGCAAAAGTGTGGTTTTCCCAGACTTAAACAAGGATCCAGAAAATTCCTAAATAAATAGGCAGAAAGTGAATGGGATATCTTAGCCAGCTGAAGCGGCACAGTGGAGTGTGGCAGAAACTAAACTGCTATAGTATCCCAGAAGACATGGGACAGATTGAGCAAAAATCCATCCCCGAGGTAAATGATAAAGGGAAGATGCCCTAAGACAAACAGCACTTGTAAAAATCGCAACGCAAATACAAGTGCACACAATAGGCACAGCCCACTAACAGGCCAGATTCTCAAGTTCAAAATTCAGATATCGCCAAACCCAACAATTCAACTTTAGAACCCACTGAAGACAACAGGCAGGAGGCAAATCTGGTCACCTTGCAGGGGTCTACAACCAGTTCACCACCCACAATCACCTTAGAAATAAGATTTATCAATATACTGAAAATAGAACTATTTAACTCATGGGTCGTAGAAACAGCCATCGAAGGGTTAAGGCATGTACAAGCAGGGTAGCTATGCAGTAACAGAAATTTGCATAGTACAAGCATTGTCCTTCAACAGCCTGTGAAATCCAGGACTGCAGAGTTAAACTTGAAACTCCACTAACCGCGCAGCTCACCAGAAGTCACATGTCTGTTGGTGGTAAAGTTTCCCCAAGTACAAACAACCAAATGTTAACAGAAACCCTAGCCTAAATTAAAATAAAAGCAAAATACTGCAGCTGCTGGAAACCTGAAACAAAAAGAAAAATTTCTGGAAAAACTCAGCAGGTCTGACAGCATCTGTGGCGAGAAAGACAGAGTTAACGTTTTGAGTCCGTATGACTCTTCTTCAGAAATCCTAGCCTGCTGGACAAAACATTACTAGGAATGTTAAAAAGGATAAAGGGGGCAGAAGGCACTCGAGCCAGACCATGATGCCCAATGAAAATTCAATTACATATCAGTCTCATCCTAAGAGAAATGAAGCGAAACCTAGGGCAGAATTTTACATCCTGCGGGCGGGCGCCGCCCAACCCAATCGGGCGTAACATAGTGTGCAATGGTGTCAGGTGAGTGTCATTGTGCACTCTTGGGATATTTTGGTCAGCGGGCGCGTGCAAGAGTCGGCAGAGCACCACCGACAATTAAGAGGCCTATTAAGGCCATTAATGTAGAAATTGACCTGGATTTTTCACTGCCTGTCCAATGTTATGATTGGCGGGTGGACGAATCGGCCGGGCGGCCTATGGGTTTTTCAAGAAACCTCATCGAAGGGTGGGATGAGGTTTCCAAAATTAATTTTTTAAAAAATAAAAATGTTTGGGCAGAATTTTTAACATCAATATGTTTAGGTGAGTGATTCTTATGGGTGGAATTTTTTTTTCGAATTTCATAATGTTTATTTTTGGCTTTAAAATTCTTCAGCTCCCTGAGGCAGCTCTCTGCCTTCAGGGAGCTTTCCCGCGCTGACTTCAGTGCTCCCACTCTTTCCGCCCCCACCCTGGCAGCGCTGGTCCTTTCAGCGCGCCTTTCATGTTGGCTGTCGGTTAACTGGCCAGCCAGTGTGAAATCGTGGTCAGGGGCTGATCGCGGGCAGTGGCCCATTTCCCAGCCGCTCCTGAGCCCATCCATTGCACCTGCCCAATGACCCAAAAATCCTGCCCCTAAGCTTGAAAAGAAAACTGTTACAGACAATTACAGTACGAGATCAATGTATGGATGGTGGAATGAGTGTACAGAATGCATGATCCTCTTTCTGTTGCTACCAGGAGAGCAATGTTCAAAAAAAGGTAATCAAAATTCAATTTTTTCCCATGTGGCAGAGTTGTGCCATTCCCATTGAAGGTATGTCCTATTCATAACTTTAAATAATAACTCGGTGTTCAAAGAAGTTCCTGGAGCTGTCTTTATTTTAAAATGGACACTGATGGACTACTAAGAGGCTGCTGAGAGTCAGGTGACCTTTTGCTTATTCAACACAGGCTCAATCCTCCGGAAAGTTCTAATTGAATCACATTGGTTGGAGGCCTTCTCCTTTAAATGGACATGCCCAGACACCTCTGTGGAATTTGCATCTGCCATTGTTCGAAGTTCACTTCAAACATAGAATCAATAAACCTCTAGGCTTCTCGTCTCCAAGATCAATGCTTCACAAAGGAGAGCTGAAGAGGCCAGTTACCTACTGAATAATTGTAAAAGACTACCATCTATCTCCTACTGTGTAGTGATGTCTTTGGACTTCCAAACCATTCTGGTTAGACAATACCAGTATTGGTCATGTGACTGAAATGGGCTGGAGATAAGGAGTTCTGACCTAAAGACCTGGGCAGTCTGCAGAAGACACCAGAAAAGACATTAACTGCAGCAGAAAAAGCAGTGTCATCTTTGCCTTTTAAGAATAAGGAGGTTGTAAAGTTTTTAAAAGCCACCCAGCTGATTCCAAAACTTCAAGTCTATCTGTAAAGAAATTTGACCACCTGATAGACACCACAAGTGCCTAACTTCGTGACTTGCTGAATATTCATCTCTTCGAGGAAATTCTGCAACAATCCAGGTATCGGACTTCAGCTATTTTGGATCCATTGGAACTACAATTCCAGAGTGGAAAAAGACTTCTCATTACCGGGTCCACACCAACTGATCCCCTACAACAAGCCAAACACGTGAACTGTTGACTATGCTTTTGGGCTAACACCTCTAGAAGTGCACTATCTTCTTTAATTGTATCTTTCTTTCGTGTGTGGTGTGTGAATGAAGTAATGCTTATATTTTTTTGGTTGAGTGTATGGATAAATAATGTTCTTTTTTTAATCCTCAAAAGTCTGCTGCTGGTTCTTTAAACTGACCACGTGCTAAAGGGGGCTTAGAAACGCACACATTTACCTTTCCAAAATAAAATACACTGATTACAGACAGGAAGGGAAGGGAATTTGGGGATTTCAGTTTATTTCTCTTCCTCCTGTCCATAACAGAGATACTGTCTCCTCAGCTATGGCTAATAACTACAGTATACTTTTCAAAGCACATCAATCAGAAGAGATGTGATGCGATTAACAATCAGAACGAAGCACATAGGGCTTCTCAAATTCTTCTTCTAGCACAGTGCAGTAAATCCTCACTTTAAGTCACCCCACTTAATGTTGCTTCATTTTAAAGTCATTTTCCCAGGACCTGTTTCTTTGAATTATGCCGTGATTTACGTTTTCATGTTGTTGCACATTATTGCTGTTGGCATCCTCATTGCGTGTTGTGCATCATCCCATGTTAACTTGTTTAATGTTCATCTGACGTTGGGTCCTGTGACCCAATTGGCTCTGTTTAAAAAAGGTATTTGCACCGGACAGAACTTCAATTTTTTTTTAAAATCTGGAGGCAAAGTTCTGAAGAAAGAATATCCAAAGCCAGAGTTTTTTTTTTGCAAGCAAAAAGTTGAAGCCTTGGATGCTCATCTCTGTGAAAAAAGGCCCATTTCTTGACTCTGTCAGCTGATTTCAATTTTGGAGCTTCAGGAGTTCCTGCTGTGGGTGAGGCACAGAAACCATTGAAGTCTGTGAGAGATTGGTATTTCCTACTGTAAAATTACTTTCCTTGTCTCAGGGCTTGTTTGGGTGAGAAATGCACCATGTACCGTTCAGGAGGCTGACTCCACAGTTGTCCAAGTCTGGCCCTTGTTCAAGTCTGCAGCAGCTGAGGCAGAGCCATTTTTAAATCAGTGAAAGCCCAAGGCAGAGGAGCCATTTTAAAGCCAGTGAGAGAGCCATTTGCAGCAGGCAAGGATTAGCATTGAGGCTCTAAACCACTCAAAGTCACCTCCACTGAAATGCTTTGGGTGCATGGGATGCCCTCAAAACATTCTTGAAGAGGTCAAACTTCTCCATCAACTCCCAATGGGAGGAGGTTCATTTGAGAAGGCACCAAACATAGAAAGACTTTGTCAGAACATTCAGAGACAATGAAGCAGACCGAGTGCATAAATCTCCAAGCAACTCATCAAATTGACCTTCCAAGCAACACCTGCCTGTTATGAAAGTATAATAATTTTCATAATATCTTTCTGGTTTATTGTAAAGTAGGTTTATGGGTGTGCATGTAGATGGTTTGGTCTATGTGATTTAATTACATTTGGAGTCAGGTAGACTGCAAGCTTGAAATTATCAACAGAAGTTAGATGTAGAAATGTACTTGAAATGCTAATGAGTAAGCATAAATGGGGTCTTACCATATAAGGTGTGAGGGAAATTTGCATTTTTAGATAAGGGAAGGAGTTCGTTGGATTTAAAAGGGATGTTAGGATGGTTACAACTAGCCAGATAAGCAAGGCCAAGCAGTGTGTTTATTTTTCCCAAAGGTTACTGATAATGGCAAAATGAAGGTTTTTATATTGTGGGAAAGGTACATTTCCAAAGACATATGGAACAATGGAATTTACAGATTAAATGGAGAGAAACATATATAAAGGGGAATAAAAGGCTATGTTGGGGGGGGGGGGGGCACGTAAGATCTAACAGAAGTATATGAAACAACTTCAGGGAGCCTCCAGCCATTTGTGCTTAAGTCTGCTGTGTCCAGTAACTAAAGTTGGAGACAAGCTTTTTGAATTCCATTGTCAAGTGGGTACTGTGGTAACTTACTGGCTTGCTTTTTAAATTTAAAATCTATTTGGACTGTTGCCTTAAAGGGAGTGTGTAATTGGGAATCAGGTTAATTAGGAATTTTAGGATTTGTTATAGTAGTAAGTAATTGTAGTCTTATGTATGTACTTGAAATCTTTTCTTCTGTTAATAAATATTTGAATTTAATTTTTAAAATCTCTAAGGGTCTTAGTGGACTCATTGCTTCTGAATTCAGTACAGACATCTTCTCATAATAAATACAAATTGCAAAACCATTGTGATAGCATGACCAAGTTTCCCTTGTGGATTTGGTCCACCTGGCAGACATCATCTGCCACATCATAACATGCCCGCATGTGGCAGAGTCTGGAGATGTGCATTGGACTTATCAGCCAACTCGGAACCCATTGAGCCGAAGTGGAAGCAAATCATTCTTAAACGCAAGCGGCTGCAAGAAAAAAAGACTGGTCAGTGTTATTTAGTTTGAATTATGCAAGATTTCTTTCATATTTACTTGTTTATTTTATTTTGCAAGTTATTCCAGTTAGGAATGCACAATGCTGCACATGTATGGTACAGTATTTCAACTTGTACATTGATTTTTCTGGTCGAGAAAAGTCTGAAGCAACCTAACTCCAGCTTTAACATTGATTCCTATGGGGATCCATGATTTACTTTCCATAAAGTCTCAATTTTCAGGACCGTGACCACACTTTAAGCAAGCACTGCCTGTATTTCACTTCAAAGGTCTTCAGGATCATTGTGGTATGCTATATGCTCCATAACCTGTCTCTGGCAAGAGAATTAGACATTCAGGAGGCCAAGAAGAATGGTCAGGTGACAGAGCACAGTGGACAAAATTGTCAGGATTGGTTGATGAACAATTGTCTGATCAGGATCACGAAACATTTCAGCTGAGCTTAAGGCATTACTTGTAATAAAGCCCACTCATGACTGCACAAAAGAAGGCCTCTGAGAAATATAACCTTGATTATATCCCTGAGCCTGTAATACCCTCCAAAACAATGATCCAGAACAATGCCATTCCTTATGAAAATTACTATTCAAACACTCATTTTTCAAAAATATTACATTTATTCATGGGGGCAAATCAATCATTACACCATTGCAGTGCTCCAGTAATAACTGCTTCCCCTGCTGTCTCATGGATCAATTTAGAGTTCCTAACCTTGGTGTTCCTTCTTGCTGCCCCCTAATGTCAGTGTGAGAGAATTGGCTGACTGCTGCTGTACTAGTCAATTCTCAGTGTACTGCTAGTAATCTTTTCACTGAAATCTGGTAATGCTGACAATCAGCTCCCAGCCCTCAGCTACCAGCCTACTGTTCTGCAATTGTTACTGAGCTCCCAGGATACTCCACATTGTTATGAAAAAACTTGTGAGTGTCACAATGCTCTGAGAAACACCTGCATCACCTGGAGGTCTCCGTCCCTTCTCTGCAGTTCCTGACACTACATTCAAGGAATCACTAGATTGATGATTGGTATTAATAATCGTCTAACAGATGTCAGTCAAGCTATGGCCTAATAAATTCCCGAATAGATCAAAACCCCGGTGTTTGCAAGCTTTACCTGCTCAGATAACATTGTCAATTTGGGAGGTAGGGGTGTCTCTGGGATTGTAATAAATGATTAATTTTTTTAACTGCATAGCCCTGGTAAATATAAACATCCAGTTGATAATTATTTTTCAGGGTTCTGATGAGGGCTCCTTAGTTATTTGACATTCTGATAACCAAGTCTTGGAATCGGACTACTAACGCTCTCCTGAAGTAGATTCTCTAACTTCAATGTCCCCCAAATCCCTCTACAACAGCTCTTCCCAGGAGTTCAGTTGATCTTTTCCCCCAAACATATTTTATTCATAAAAAGTTATAAGATTACATTTCATAACAATTCAAATTGGACATTATTGAAAGTGCAATACAGTTCAAGTTCTTTCTGTACCGCATGTGGTTCTCCGAGGTGCCTCAATAGAGTTACAATTACAGGTGATATTTACAATATTCCTTACATGACAAAGATACCGCCCAAAGGGTTTTATACGGTTTTCATCACCTTGATATGTTATGGCAGGTGGACCTTAGACAGTGTTATTTCCCCTCTGAGCTCTTGTGGTGGCTGCCCCAAGCTTTACTGCATCCTTCAGCATGTAGCCCTGGACTTTGGAATGTATCAGTCTGCAATACTAGGAGCTTAGTTGCTTCTTCTTCAATGGGGTGTGGAGAGGGGGTCAAGAGTCTAGTGACCCCCCACATAGCTTTCAACACCTATATTTTATTATCACTCTTACCCTATTGAACTAATACAAGTATTCTTAGAAGTAAAACAACTGTGCAATGCAAAAGGTGTTGACTGTGAGGGAAATGCTGACTTTTTGCTGACAAGAGTCAATTGGGTGTTTCAGTCAGTAGCCAGTAGCACTCCCTATGCACCTTCACCATGTGAAATTCCTGTGAGACTAACGAAATGTGTGCTCCTGTTCAAAGGGAAGGTGCCAACTTTGTGTGGGAATAATGAAGGCTCATTTACAATTTTCATTGCTCTTTGTGAATGTGCCAGCTATATAACATACTTTGGTGCCAAGTCTTGTTTTGGTGGAAGCATTGATTTGTGGCTCACCTTGCCCATTCTAAGCAGATCATTAAATTTGTTGCAGTACTGACATGTCAGCAGGCTTCAAGATTGGCAATGTAATGGCTGTGGGTTTGGTCCTGTGTTTCACAACCTAATGATTATTTCATCCCTTCATGTTGACAACTTGTGGCTTGATGCACAGATTCACAGACATTTCATTACAAATGATGTGGAAGCATTTGAGATCTTATAATACATTGGCAAGAATCATGAGTATTGAATTCCTGCAATCCCACATCTTTTAAATGTACATAATCTGTTAAAGAAATTCTAATGTTATCTTTTTATGATGTCATAAAATGCAAATTGTATTTACATTATGTCTCACATAATTTTTGTTAGAAATCTTAAAAGTCTACTAAGATGTATATATGTTCAATAATTTTGGGCTGTATCCACCTACACATGGTTGTAGTGGCTGATTTGGTGTCGACTGTGACTGCCAAAGTGCAGTGAGGAAAAGTACTTCTGCATTGATGAACTGTAATATACTACTGACCATAAGACAAACCATCAAATCAAAGCACACTTTCAATAATTAGTTTAAGCAGTTCAACTAGCTAAGAATGAAACCCTTAATGCGCTTGAGTAAATGGTCAGTGTTTTTCCCAATTTCCCAATGTTCTGCAGTAGTATTTGAGGTTCCTCTCTGTCAACTTGCACTTTTCCTTCTTTCTTCAGCAGGGCCACTGAGGCCAATGGTATAACCCCTTCTTTCAGTTGAGATGTCTACCCTTTACGGTGGATATGAAAGATCCATAATAACATTTAAAAAAGAGTTCAAGTGTTCTCCCAGTGCCCTGGGCAACCTTTCTCTCTTAATCAATATCACTAAACAGATCAATTGGAAATTTCTCTCATTACCATTAGTGGCACCATGGTCTGTGCAAATTCACTGCTGTGTTTTCTTACATTGCAACAGTGACTCATTTTTAAAAGTACTTCATTGTGAAGTGCTTTGGGACTTCCAGGGTTTGAAAGGTGCTATATAAATCAAGGTTTGTTATTATCTTTCTTTCCAGCTGCCCCAGCTATTATCAGTTAACTCAGCACAGACTGGGAATCAAACCTGTAACCTGCCTGTTCTGTAAAACTCAATCAATCACTCATATGAAATACAAATTAGGAGCAGGAGTAGGTAATTTGGCCCTTGAGCCTGCTCTCCCATTTGATAAGACCATGGCTGATCTGATTGTGGCCTCAACTCTACTTTCCTGTCTATCATCTATACCCTTGGACTCCCTTGTCAATCAAGAATCTATCCAATTCAGCCTTAAAAATATTAAATGACCCTGCTACCAACACTCTCTGGGGAACAGAATTCTACAGATCAATGATCCTCTGAGAGAAAAAAACTCTCCTCGTCTCCATCTTAAATGGAAGACCCCTTATTTTAAACTGTGTCCCCTAGTTCTAGTCTCTCCCACAAGGGGAAACATCCTTTCAGAATCCACCCTGTCCATTCCCCTCAGGATCTTATATGTTTCAATAGGATCACCTCTCATTCTTCTAAACTCTAATGTATACAGGCCCAGCCTGTCCAATCTTTCCTCATAAGATAACCCTTTCATCCAGGAATCTGTTAAAATTCTCTGAGTTGCTTTGAATGCTATTGTATCCCTTCTCAAGTAAGCAGACCAAAGTTGTGCACAGTACTCCAAATGTGGTTTCAACAATGCCCTTACTAATTGTAGCAAAACTTCCCTAGTTTTATATTCTATCTCCCTTGCAATAAACACCAACATTCCATTGGCCTTAATAATCACTTGGTGAGTGCATGTTCGAAACACGAAGTGTGCAGATTAGACTTGGTAGGAGCAGGTTTGAACCTTGTCGATTTGTTTGGATAGCCAGGGTACCCTTTTGAATAGGTAAGGCATCCCTTTGAATATGGTCAGAGGACACCTGTGGAAGCGGTAAGGCACCCTTTGAGAGAGGTCAGGTGCACTTTGTGATTGTTAAAAGTAGACATGATTGTGTGTTAAAAGTGCTACAACTCATTGGAACTGTCCAAGCTGTTAATGAACTGTCAAGCTGTCAAAGCTGTCAAAGAACTGTCAAAACTCATTGGAACTATCAAAGTTGTCAAGGAATTTAGCTCTGCTGGGCTTAATTTTAAAAAATCAATGCTTGATATTTCACTCTGCCTGTTGACATAAGCCTAATGCTATCATTATAGGATTTGTGCTGCATGACTAATTTTACAGCCTAACATTATCACAGTAGGGTGCCTGTTATATGAGAAATTTGATTGACAGCTCCAAAAGTGGTTATAGAAGAGAAATGTTTGTTTTCATAAGAGACTAATTGAAGGAATTTCTAGATATTGGATGGTTTTATCAATTAGAATGTTTTTTTTAAATGGTGACATCATCCATAGATCCATAATTTTATTTCATGTCAGCATAATCCTGAGGTTTGCCCATGGTGAATATTAGATGAGTTGGCATGGAGGCGGTAAGGGCAAAGGATGGTTGGTGTGGGGCATGGGTTGGCATGAGTTGACATTAAGTTGGCATGGGGCTATAAAGAGCCATGCATTTGAGTGGGGGCATGTATTGGCATTGTGGTTTATGAGGGTGGGTAGAGGGGAATAGGGTGGTACGGGGGTATGAGGGTCTATGGGGGGTGGGTAGAGGGACATAGGGTGTATGAGATGCAATGGGGGTGGGTGGGAGGCATGAGATGGCATGGTTGGAATGGATGGGACATGGGGAGTGTGTGAGGAGGTGAGGGGTGTGAGGGGTGAGTGCTGGAGGGCAGTTTTTGTCTTTTGTTCTGTTCATTTTGAACATGCCACCCTATTCCCCTCTGCCTAGCACAAAGGAAGGTGTTTGTGGTTGTTGGAAGTTAATCATCTCAGTTCCAGGACATCACTGCAGGAGTTCCTCAGGGTAGTATCCTAGGCCCAACCATCTTCAGCTGCTTCATCAATGACCTTTCTTCCATCATAAAGTAAGAAGTGGGGATGTTCGCTGATGATTGCACAATGTTCAGCACATACTGAAGCAGCTTATGTTCAAATGCAGCAAGACCTGGACAATATCCATGCCACACAAGTGCCAGGCAATGACCATCTCCCACAAGAGAGAATCTAACCATCAACCCTTGATATTCAGTGGCACTACCATCACTGAACCCACCACTATCAACATCTTGGGAGTTACCATTGACCAGAAAATGAACTGGACTAGCAACACAAATACTGTGGCTACAAGAGCAGCTAGGAATCCTGCGGCGAGTAACTGAGCTCCTGACTTCCCAAAGCCTGTCCACCGTCTACAAGGCACAAGTCAGGAGTGTAATGGAATACTATCCACTTGCCTGGGTGAGTACGACTCCAACAACACTCAAGAAACTTGACACCATCCAGGACAAAGCACCCCGCTTGATTGGCACACCTTCCACAAACATTCACTCCCTCCAACACCGATGCACAGTGGCAGCAGTGTGTACCACCTATAAGATGCACTGCAGAAACTCATCAAGGCTCCTTAGGTAGCACCTTCCAAACCCACGGCCCCTACCATCTAGAAGGACAAGGACAGCAGACGCATGGGAACACCACCACCTGGAAGTGCTCCTCCAAGCCACTCACCATCCTTACTTGGAAATATATCGCCGTTCTTTCACTATTTCTAGGTCAAAATCCTGGAACTCCCTTCCTAACAGCACTGTCGGTGTACCTACACCACAGGGACTGCAGTGATTCAAGAAAGCAGCTCACCACCACCTTCTCAAGGGCAATTAGGGATGGGCAATAAATGCTGGCCTAGCAAGTGATGCCCACGTCCCATAAATAAATTTTTAAACTGTGTTTTTAACCTTTGTTCTTAATGGTTTTAGTATTTGTAGGAATGTGTTCGAGTTTGTTGATGTGAATGTTTATGATAGGTGTACTATTGATACGGGGATGTGACTTTGTTTATGCATTTGAATCTTTATCTAAAGGATGTAGCATTTGTTCACGATGAAATGTAAACTTCTGGGACCTAAGGAAGTAAGAGATAGAGCTCTGTCTTAGTTTACCACCCTTGAAACAGGGGCTGCAAAGATGGAGTGACACTAGATGACCCTCACCTGTTGCCAATGAAAAAGGGTAATTCAGACTATTTATGGGAGGAGGAGTAATGAGAATGAGGGGTAAAAGTTGGAAAATTGGATTCTTTGTTGGCACAGTTTTACCATCAATTTGATGGTATACTTCTGAGACACAATTCATCATTACTTCTGAGACAGAAGAAAATGGATTTCAGCTGTGTTGTCAACATTCAAGGAACCCTAGGCCCTTGATGGATAAACTAATTTCAGGCTGTCTTCACTGCTTCTTATTAAGTATATTTTACATTTTACTTAATAAATTCTGCTTAATTCACAAATACTAGTTGTTCATACCTTGTTAGGTCAAACACAACTGAGGACCCCTTTGCTATGGATTAAACATTTGGAACTTGTGATTTCATTTAAAAGGACTTTATACCTCGAAACTCCTAAGTCTTACAAAGTCATTTATATAGATTGCAAATAGTTGAGGCCCCAGAACTGATCCCTGTGGCACTCCACTGGTTATAGCTTGCCAACCCAAAAATGAGCCATTTATCTCTACTCTAAGGGCAGAATTTCGCCGTCGGCGAGCAGGGGGCGGGGCCCGCTTGCCGACACGTAAAACGACGTGGGATGACGTCGGCGGGAACACCCGACATCATCCCGCCCCATTTAAATTTTCAGGAAGGTGGGGGCGCAGCCAAATCAGCTGTCTGCCCGCCGACCTGTCAATGGCCAATTGAGGCCATTGACAGGATCATTGAAACAATTAAAGGACCTGCCCGTCCAACCTTAAGGTTGGCGGGCAGCTCAGGAGCCCTGGCGGCAATAGAAAAAACATGAAACCTCATCCACCGGCGGGATGAGGTTTCATGTTAGGATTTAAAAAGTTTAATAAACTTATAATGTAAATTATGAACATGTCCTATCTCATGTGACATTGTCACATGAGGGGGACATGTTAGAGAATTATTTTTCTAATTTTCATATTTTTAGAAGTGTACGCGATCTCCCTGAGGCAGCACTTAGCCCTTGCGCAAGTGCGAAAGAGCGTACTCTCACTTTTGGGGAATCCCCTCCACCCGCACAGGAAGTGCATAGCGCTTCCCGGTGGATGTCACGCTGGGCAGGCCTTAATTGGCCTGTCTATGTAAAATGGCAGCAGGGCCTGCTTCTCCGGTGGGGATTGGCCTGCCGGAGATTGGGTCGGGCCCGCCCGCCCGACGGGCAGAAAATTCTGCCCTAAGTTTCCAGTTAACCAACCAATCCTCTATCCATGATATGTTTCCCCTTGAATTTTTAGATTTACTTACATTTCCACTCAATCTAATTGTGTCAGTCGTTTTGTATTCTGGCTGTTGTAGAATGTAAACAGTGCAACTTTGCACAGCATAGGGACCTGCAGAAAACATTGCAAAACCACATTCAAAGGAGCCCTGAATTATAAAGGTGGTATGATACCTGTTAAGGATCATGTCTTAGATTTTCTGTGGTAATTTTTGGAGGGAACTGGAGGTTATGATTTTGGGACAGTAACTATTTCTGGTAACACTCTCCAAACATATGTTTAGGTGTAATAAATTCTAAAGCATCCTTCTCAGTGCATGGCATAGAAAGTAAAATGTTTTAATGGAGACAAAATTGATATGTTGACCTGGCTGATGTGGAGTCTGGCTCAGTACAGGACATGAACTGGTACTCGAGAACAGAGTGTGGCTTTGGTCCAGGGGAGGCCTTTGTCATACATTTCATTCCTGTGCTCAATGCAACCTTCTGTCCTCAATACACCAAGTTCAGTTAATGTACAGGGCACAGATCAGAGCAGGAATGAAAGTTATGGTTTAAAACACAATGGTGAACATGCCTTAACATTTTCACTGGCTCCAATTTGTACATTCAGACAAGGCAATTGGCCAAGCAATTACTTGTGTTTCAAATATAATATATCGCGTTCTACTTTCTTGTTACAAAAGTGACATTCTGCTTAACCTTTAGATCAACAGATGCTCCTCAGATTTGAAATAATTCCAGGCGAACACCTTCACTTTCAGTTATTTAAAACTGACAATAAAGAAAGCAAATAGGAAAAGAGAAGTGTAGTAACTTTATGCATTGTCCCTCCCTCTTGTCAATCACTCATCATGTGATGTGATTACGAGGGCTTCGACCAATTGCGCGGGTAATTCTGCGGGTGGGGCTTCGGACGGATAGATCGCGTCCAGTGTGCAAGTGACTCAAAATGTTTCCTGAATAAAGTTTAGCCTTTTCTTCACCAAACCTGCCGCTCCATCAAGTTATTACATTTGGTGACAAGGATAAAACCGACATCTGCTGTGTCCCTCGCCCTGGCTGATGTGTGTAAAAAGAAGTTGGACAATACTTATCAGTCATGCCGCTGTTTGAAAGAATTGATTCATCCAATGCTAACATTGAAGATTGGAGTCAGTACACCGAGTGACTTGAGTTCTATTTCATTGCAAATGAGATTACTGCTGAAGAAAAACATTAAGCTATCCCACTGAGTGCATGTGGAAGCAAAACGTATAACCTGATTCGAAACCTGACTGCCCCAAACCCACCCAGTTCTAAGTCGTACAGTAAGTTAGTGGAACTCATGAAATCGCACTTTCAACCCAAACCGTCTGTGATCATGCAGCGCTTCAAGTTTAATTCAAGAGTTTGTGCCCCGGGAGAGTCCATTGCTACCTTTGTGGCAAATCTGAAACAGTTGACTGAATACTGAGTTTGAATGATATGCTGCAGGACAAACTTGTATGCAGAGTCAAGGATGACACCATACAGCGGCACTTGCTAGTTGAATCCAATATTGATTTCAAGTGTGCCCTGGAACTTTCTCTCACTATGGAGAGTGCCGCGAAAGACTTTGCAGCATGTGGATAATGGCACCGTACTCCATATTGGGCAGGGACCTGTTGCTGAGCAACAAAAAAACAAAGCACAGAACAGATTTTAAATGCGATTCTATGCCCACTACACAAAGACTTAGATAGCTTAATGGTAACACGTCAGCTAATAAGATACACATTTGCTACAGATGTGGAGGAAATCATGGAGCAGACATTTAAAGATTCAAAGAGGCAGAAAGCAATTATTGTCACAGGAAAGGACACCTGGTTAGGTAGTGCAGAACAAAGGATAGACAAACAGCAAAACAACAAGTGAATCTGATTGAACTGATTGATGTAGCGAAGGCTGCTACTACTGATGTATATTCTGTATGTCAAGTGACCACTGTTAAATCTGAGCCCATTACAGTGTTTGAGCCAGTGCCTCTGGTTTGTTGGGGCTAAAGGATCCGGGTTGCACACTTGTTTCGCGGTGACCAAGTTGGTACCAAGACAGAGAAGATCAGTAGACTGTTCTGAGAAGAAACACATTCTGTTTATTTACAAAAGGAACTCAGCAGCCACACTTGTGTGCTTACAACTCAAAAACTCTGTCTTCTATCTTCAGACTCTAACTCAAGGCTTCTGTACCGAGGTAGCCCACGCTACTCTGCTATTGGGTATCAAGATCATGTGATCTTACATTACAACACTTGGCTTAAAGTATATTACACATCAAATTACTAGATACAGTGACAGCGCAAGTGAATAGCAAGCGACTGCAGATGGAATAGGTGCTTCAACTACTGTTGTTGAGGAGCACACGTTAAATTACCTCACTAAAGGGAATCAGCCATTGACATTGGAGCAGAAGCCCACCAAGCTGAGAACTTACACAGGAGAATCCATTCAGGTCAAAGGCATTGCTGCTGTCCCAGTCTGCTACAAACAACAGACAGCCCAACTGCCTGCGATAGTTGTAAAAGGGGTGGGGCCCAGTCTTTTGGGTTGAGATTGGCTGCAGAAAATAAAACTTGACTGGTCAGAAATATTCCATTTAAAGTTCGATGGAACTCCTGAGCTCTTGAAGAAATATGACACTGTTTTTCAAGACGAATTGGGAAAACTGAAGGGATTACAAGCTAAAACGCATTTCAGGCAACACCACGTTTCTTCAATGCCAAACCAGTGCCTTACTCACTAAAAGAAAAAGTGGAAGCAGAGTCGTGTAGGTTGGAAAACCTGGGAATAATTCAACCTGTCCAGTTTTCTGAGCGGGCCACATCTTTAGTCCCAGTTGTCAAGCCAGACCAGACCATGCGTATACGCAATGACTACAAACTGATAGCCAACAAAGCAACAAAGTTAGACAAATGACCCATTCCCAGGATCGATGACTTGTATGCCAAGTTAGCAGGAGGCAAGTCATACACAATGCTGGACATGAATCATGCCTATCAACAATTGGAATTGGACAGCACATCAAGGGAAGACGTGACAATTAATATCATAAAGGCCTCTACAAGTACACCCGATTACCTTTTGGTGTTTGATCAGCATGCACTATTTTTCAGTGAACAATGGAGAGTTTCCTGCAGGGACTTCCTCATATGGTCATGTGCTTAGATGACGTTCTCATCACTGGACTGACCGAAGCTGAACATTTAGCCAACCTTGAGGAAGTGTTGAGAAGATTTATGGAAGCAGGTGTGCATTTGAAGCAAGAAAAATGCACATTTCAAGCATCTGAGGTAACCTACCTGGGTCACAGAGTGAACGCTATGAGGTTACGTCCTGTTGAAGACAAGGTCCAAGCAATTAAAGATGCACCATCACCCTCTACTTTTGACAGAGCTTAAATCTTTCCTAGGTATGATTAATTACTATAGCCATTTTTTACCTAATCCATTCACTGTACCGGCACCACTACATTTGTTGCTGAGGAAGAACCACCACTGGTCATGGGGTTCACAACAAGAAGAAACTTTTGTAACAGTGGAGAAACTGCTTCATTCATCATGCTTGTTGGTACATTATGACTCATCTAAAGAGCTAATGTTGATGTGTGATCCTTCTCCTTATGGCACAGGGGCCGTTCTATCACAGCAAATGCAGGACAGATCAGAAAGTCCCATTGGCTTCGTTTCAAGAACACTTTCTCAAGCTGAAAAGGGCTACTCTCAGTTGGAAAAAGGAGGGCTGGCAGTTGTGTTTGGTGTCAAGAAGTTTCACCAATACCTACACGAGTGACATTTTGCAATTGCTTCTGACCATAAGCCGCTGACAGCTTTGTTCAACGAAGACAAAGCTATTCCACCAATAGCTTCAGCGAGAATCCAATGTTGGGCTTTGACGCTATCAGCTTACGCATACATATTCATGTACTGCCCTGGCTCGCATATGACCAATGCAGATTCACTTAGTGGCCTTCCGTTACCGGGTATCCTTGTCAATACACCCGTTCCGCAAGAGTAAGTGCTTTTGTTAAATTTCTTGGATTCATCACCTGTAATTGCCAAACAGATCAAGAATTGGACAGAGACCCAAAGTCAAAGACTTTGTTTTACAAGGATGGCCAAGAACAATTGTGTCTGATGATTTATGACCATTTCATTCCAGAAACACTGAACTGAGTTGTCAAGATGGAAGAGTTATGGTCTCATCACAAGGCAGCTAGTCACTCTTGGCAGAGCTCCACAGTGCACACCCAGCCACATCGAAGATGAAGATGCTGGCACATAGCTACGTCTGGTGGCCAGGGCTAGACAGTGACATCAATAGCATGGTTAAATACTGTTCTCTTTACCAGCAACACCAGAAGCTACCTGTTTCAGCTCTCCTTCGCCCATGGGAATGGCCCAGTCGACCTTGAGTTAGACTGCATATTGACTATGCGGGACCATGTTCCCATTGATCATCGATTTACATTCAAAATGGCTTGATGTCTACAAAGTGAAAACACCAACCTCAGACACAGCTATTGAAAAGCTGTGTCATTCCTTCAGTATACATGGTTTACCTGAGATTATTGTTTCTGATAATGGAACAGCTTTCACCAGCGTGGAATTTCAGAGATTCATGGACCTGAACAGTATCCGGCACATAAAAACCGCTCCCTGGCATCCTTCATCCAATGGTCTCGCTGAAAGAACTGTCCAGAATTTTAAAGCTGGTATGAAGAAGTTACCTGGAAGTACTCTGGAGTCTCGCCTTTCCAGATTTCTCCTAAGTTACCTACAACACTACATACTACTATGGGCTCAACACCGTCTGAGTCACTGATGAAATGTGGTTTGCGTAAGCGTTTACACTTGGCGTTTCCAAATCTAGAGGGGAAGGTAACACAGAGCCAGAATAATCAAAAATTGAACCACAATCTACATAACAAAGCTCATACGTTCCATATAGGCGATCCTATGTATGTGCGTCATTTTGGAAGTGGACCCAGTTGGACTCCAGGAGCTGTCCTTTCAGAGCCTGGTCCAATATCTTTTCAAGTGCAAGATCAACCTGAGATTGATGTTTCACCGCCGATTTCTGAGGTGTATGATCGTCCTAGAGCTGATTGATATTCCAGAGGTATATAACAAGTTGCCAAATACAGAACTACCCAGTTCCAATGATGTACCTCCTAGTGAGGCTTCAGATCCCATTAATCCTGTTTGGGAACCTCTTTCGGTAGAGCCACACCACTCTAACCATCTCCGCCGAGCTCCTCAAAGACTTGATTTGTAATCACCAGAGACTGTACAAATGTTTGTTGGTTTTTCTGACATTTATTTATTGTAAATGTAAGAAACTTAAAGGGAGAGGAAGTGTAGCAACTAGATGTATTGTGCCTCCCTCCTGTTAATCGTTCATCACGTGATATGATTACGGGCGCTTTGACCAATAAACTTATTGTGCAGGTAATCCTGTGGGCGGGGCTTCTGACGGAGAAATCACGTCTAGCTTGCAAGCACCTCTGCATGTCTCCTAAAGAAAGTTTAGCCTCTTCTTCACCAAACCTGCTGCTCCATCAAGTTATTACAAGAAGAGTGAAACTAGAATAGAGATGAGAAATGAAAAAGAGGAACAGGCAGACTTGTGTATATATATATATATATATATATATATAGAGAGAGAGAGAGAGAGAAAGTGTTTGGACACCTTTACAGAGATGCTTAGATAGTTTGGATTGTAGGTGAGCAGTATCCATGTGTTGTCTTCCCACATTTACCTCACTAAAGCTTGTAACGGGATTGGAAACCTTGACCCTGGAATTCCTGGGCCCAGGGAGGGCTATTTCATTGACACAGGCAGCAGGGGTCAGGAATTGAGGGCCAAACCCTGCTAAATCCATAACACTGAACTTCAACCCTGTTGGAAATCCTGACACTTTTGGTGATAGGTTGATAAAGAGTGACCAGGTTATGCCACAATAATGGAAATACATAATTCAACATATTTCTCTCTGTTCCCTTAGCAACATTGGGCTGCTGGGAGTCTCTGGTGTTCCAGCATTGTTTGGGACATGGGAGATAGTTCAAAAATTCAAAAGCCACTTTTGGTTATATAATCATCACAAAGTGATTAATTGATCAAAATAATCAATCTCAAAGTGATCAATTGTATTTCTGAAACCAGCTGAAGAATGAACTAATTAAAAAAATGTTTCCTCCCTAAAGGCCACTAGTGCTGTCACAATGTGCCTCGGCAGAATCACACGTGGGAGTCCCATCGGGATCAAAGATGTTGGCAGTAGATGGGAACTAGTACCATTCTTCCCCAAGTCCAGCTCCTTCCAAAGCCTCACCAGGAATTGTGGGGTTGTGGGTGTTTAGTTTTATTGGATCTACAAGCCTGTCGGGTGGATAAAGGAGCTAATTTTAGCATCACCAGCAAGAAGAGGCATAAATGTAATGGCTGTCCAGTTATCTAATGTAAAAATCCCTACTGATAAAAATATAAAATGCTTTTTAACTGACTCAATAATTCCTATGCTATTGAAATAAATTGGCACAGGGTATTGGCAGCCCATGACTTTTGCCTTAGGTATTGTGGTTGGGAAGCTTCTCCCTTCGTCATAAAATGATCTCCTTGACAACTGCTATTAAAGTATTTTGTTTAGCAGGTTATTCTTCAGGTTAACCTCAATTCAGATCACAAATAATATTAAATTTCTCACCCCTGCAATGTAGTATACTGTTTCTAGTTTACCACAGTCAGAAACTGCTTCATTCCATTCACATAAATTAACACTAACTAAAAAGCTAACTGCATTTTTTGCTGTTTACTCTTTTATGCTATATATTTTTGACTCTTTTATTTCACTACTCCTGCCATGGGCCTTAACTTCTTGTGTCCCAGAGGCAGTGGTCATGAATTTTCTCAGAGCTGATCCCACTCTGCTGCCATAACATCACAAGGTACAGTGGCAGAGCGTAAGCACCTCCGAGGAAATTCCTGGTCAGTATTTCCCAGATAACTATCTAAAATTGCAGCATATCCAGGGAACAAATAAGAGAACTTATTTCCATATATTTTAGCAACTGATCTTATCACACAATAGCACAGTATGTCCTTTACCTTTAGAAGATAACAGAATAACAGAACTTTCCAGACAAGTTATTAAAAAAATAAGAAAATAATAGAAAGTTTACAGTGGTTGTTAAGCCTAGCTAACACTTTTCTGCAATGAAAAGTTTAAAAGAATAGAAGATTTACATTTATATAGCACCGTTCTCAACCTCAGGATGTCTTTTTTAATTAATCTTTCATGGGATGTGGGTGTTGTTGACAAGGCCAGCATTTGGGCAGTTAAGAGGTTAACCACATTGCTCTGGATTTGGAGTCACATGTAGGCCAGATCAGGTAAGGATGGCAAATTTCCTTCCCTTAAGGACATTAGTTAACCAGATGGGTTTTTATCACAATTGAATGATAGTTTCATGGTTGCTATTAACTGAGACTAGCTTTATATCCCCTTTTTTATTAATTGAATTTAAATTCCACTAGCTGGCATGGTAAGATTTGAACCCATGTTCTCAGAGCATTAACCTAAGCCTCTAGATTATTAGTTTAGTGACATCACAACTACACCACCACTTCATTATAGGCAATGAGGTCCTTCACTGCTGTAATGTAGGAAACAATAAATACATTATGTGCTAAGCAATAATATAAGTGCAATAAGATTCTTATGCAGCAGGCCTTTTCCTTTTCTTGCTATGAGTCTATCTGGCCTAATTATTCCCCTTCAAAAGCTATGGATTGATTTGAAAAACGCAGGCTGATAAATAGCCTTCAACGTAGTGATTGAGACTGCACAGCTTGGCTGACAATCAATTAAGCAAACTCTCAAAGGGTTTTGTATTTCAACTAAAAGACTTGGTCCCTTTTTTCAGGCCTGTTTGAGACAACCTGCCTCATTGCTGCAACAATTGGATCTAGTTAGGCTGGGATATGATGTGTATGAATGGAGCTTTATTTTTAAAGCTATTATGAATGATGACGGAACTAATGAAGGTAACACCAAGTTAACTCTTGGTCACAGAATCGCTTTTTTGCCTGAAACTCTCAGAGGTGCAGAATGCCTTTGTAGCTATTGAGAGCTTTCATTTTTCTTTTGGGCAAATTAGCAATTTTTGCACAAAAAATAGAAGACTCTGAAATATTCTCATCATGTCAGCAATGTGGTATTGGCAGCTTCCTACATCCATGATGGGGAAACTTTGGGAGTGAGGATAAGAGGGAATGCATCTGTGGCAGGAGAAACAGAGGGACATTCCAAATTGCTTCATCATCTCTACCCTTTCATTTTTTGATCCATATTATTAGTTTACTCAGTTCTATTGAAATGAATAGAAAGAGAATCGGGCAGGGGGAGAAACAGGCTGCTGATTCACTGTTGCCTATTGTGCGCTACATTAATTTATTAATAGAATGCTGTTACTAAACACCTTCAAGTTCTTCCACTGATACTGATACTGCATCTGCGCATGTGCAGGAAATGCTCCCCTTGGCGCTGGGGCCTTGGATATCGTACTTGGCTGCCAACCTTTGTTCAGCAGGTATAAATCTGTCTCCCTGCTCACTGGAATACTTGCCTGGTTTGCAGTGGGAAGCCATCCTGACATGAGTCCCTACTATTTTCCCAAACCGCTCCTGCCCCCATCCCTGCCAGCATCCACCCTGGCTACCTCAGGGCCGGGAAATTCTGCACTTAGTACGTGATATATTGTAAAATCTCAGTGTAAACATGCTTCTTTGTCTTTTAAATGAATTTTAAAAGAAAAATCCCCTTCTTTGTTAGGAATATATGGAAAACATTGTCTCCTCTCTTGCTACTCCGTTTCCCTTAATATCTTGAAAATTTCAATTAAATCACCCCTTAACCTTCTAAATCCTAGTTTGCATAGTCTGTCCTCTTAAGTTAACCTTTGGCGTCCAGGTAGCTTTCTGGTAAATCAATGCTGCACTCCCTTCAAGACCAATATATCTTTCCTAAAATGGGTTGCCCAGAACTGCTTATACTACTCTTGGTGTGGTCTAACCAGTGCTTTGTATAACTGAAACATGGCTTCTAACTCTAGTGTTTTAGTCCTCAAAATATGAAGGTCAGCATTCCATTAGCCAATTTGCTTATTTTCTGTATCTATCCTTGACATTTTAATGATCCATGTACCTGGAGCCCCAAGTCTCTTTGGGCCTTCACTGTTTCTAGCTATTAACCATTTAGAAAGTACCCTGTTCTATTCTTTTTAGGTCCAAAGTGGATGATCTCACCTTTCGGAGACTTGGGTCCTGAATCTTAATAAAGTAAACTATGATGGAATGAGGCGCGAGTTGACTATGATGGATTGGGAAATGTTACTTAAAGGGATGACGGTGGATAGGCAATGGCAAACATTCAAAGAGTGCATGGGTGAACTGCAACAATTGTTTATTCCTGTCTGGCGCAAAAGTAAAACAGGAAAGGTGGCCAAACCATGGCTTACAAGGGAAATTAGAGATAGTATTAGATGCAAGGAAGAGGCATACAAATTGGCCAGAAAAAACAACAGAACTGAGGATTGGGAGCTGTTTAGAATTCAGCAAAGGAGGATCAAGGGATTGATTAAGAAGGGAAAAATAGAGTATGAAAGTAAGCTTGCAGGGAACATAAAAACTGACTGTAAAAGTTTCTATAGGTATGTGAAGAGAAAAGTATTGGTGAAGACAAATGTAGGTCCCTTACAGTCAGAAACAGGGGAATTTATAATGGGGAACAAAGAAATGGCTGACCAACTAAATACATACTTTGGTTCTATCTTCACAAAGGAGGACACTAATAACATACCAGAAATGTTGGGGAACACGGGGTTTAGTGAGAGGGAGGAACTGAAAGAAATCAGTATAAGTAGGGAAATTGATGGGGTTGAAGGCCGATAAATCCTTGCTGAATGCTGAAGGTAAGCATGCAGGTGCAGCAGGCGGTAAAGAAGGCAAATGGTATGTTGGCCTTCGTAGCCAGAGGATTCAAGTACAGGAACAGGGATGTCTTGCTGCAATTGTACAGGGCCTTGGTGAGACCACACCAGGAATATTGTGTGCAGTTTTGGTCTCCTTATCTGAGGAAGGATGTACTTGCTATAGAGGGAGTGCAGCGAAGGTTTACCCGACTGATTCCTGGGATGGCGGGACTGACATATGAGGAGAGATTGAGTCGATTAGGATTATATTCGCTGGAGTTCAGAAGAATGAGGGGGGATCTCATAGAAACCTATAAAATTCTAACAGGACTAGACAGGGTAGATGCAGGAAGGATGTTCCCAATGGTGGGGGAATCCAGAACCAGGGGTCACAGTCTGAGGATATGGGGTAGACCACTTAGGACTGAGATGAGGAGAAATTTCTTCACCCAGAGAGTGGTCAGCTTGTGGAATTCGCTACCACAGAAAGTAGTTGAGACCAAAACATTGTATGTTTTCAAGAAGGAGTTAGATGTAGCTCTTGGGGTGAAAGGGATTAAAGGGTATGGGTAGAAAGCGGGAGCAGGCTATTAAGCTGGATGAGCAGCCATGATCATAATGAATGGCGGAGCTGGCTCAAAGGGCCGAATGGCCTACTCCTGCTCCTATTTTCTATGTTTCTATGTTTCTCTACATTGAAATACATTTGGCACAGTTTTGCCCATTCACCTAGCTTATCAATATCTCTATGTGATGTTAATTTTCCATCTACACTGTTTACTAAGCCATCTTTGTGTCATTGGCAAATGTGGATATGTGACTTTATATCCCATCATCTAAGTTGTTAATAATTACAGTAAATTGAAGATCCAATACAGATCCTTGCAGGACACCACTGGGCACATCCTGCCAATGAAAGTATTTGTATATTATCCCTCCTCTCTGTCTCCGGCCACTGAGCCAATTTTCCAATGAGACCAATAATTTGCCTTTGACTTCAACTTTAGCTAACAGCCTTCTGGAAATGTGTATAAATAACATCCATAGACATTCCCATGTCCAATACTTTAGTCACCTCTACAAAGGTGTCGACCAGATTCATCAGACTTGACCTCTCCTTTCCCAAGCCAGCATTGGAGATATTCCAGGCGGCATTAATTAAGGAAGGTGGGTAGGCTCCTGATGCTGTGAGTCCTCTGGGCCAGGAGCCTCTGAAACCTTGACAACCCCACTGGGGGAGGTGGGCACTGCTAAGGCAGGTTGGGGATCAAGAGGGTGTCTCAACATTGAAGTACGCCATGGAAGGGAAAGCTTAACATAAAAATTCAGAGGGGCCAAGCAGGCTGGCCCCTTGGACTGGAGGGGAAGTTCCTCTGGATGACTCGTTGGGACAACAGGGGCTGCCTTTCTTGTCCATGGCCCTCTTCTTTGGAGTACGGAGCCTCTGGCTCTGATGGCTCCTCAGACTGCCACAGGGAGGTCACCTCCAGGGAACTGGTGGTCTTTCCACGTGGCAGAGTGCATCAAAATCGCCCCTAGTAGCTGGGCACCTGTTCAGCAGGTAACAAATCTGTCTCCCTGCCGTAATTGGGAAATTTCTCCGGTGGTGAGATTGCAGTGGGGAGCCACCCTGACACGATCCTTACTATTTTCCTGACTAACCCTCCTGCCCAACACACGCATGCATGACCTGCAACCCAGCATCTACCCAAGCCACCTCAGGGCCAAGAAATTCTGCCCTTGGTGTGTGATATATTGAAAATTCACAGTGTAAAAACGCTTCTCCTTGTGGCGCCTTTTAAATTAATTTTAAAGGCAAAATCCCCTTCTTTGTTAGGAACATTTCTGGAATAATTAACTCATCTTAGTGAGAAAATGCCCATACCGACCAAATGGACATTAATATTATGGCCTGAATTTTTGCTCCTGGGTCAGGTGTGCAGAGTCAGGGCATTTTCCGCTCCCTAAATGTGACCTGGGAGAAAGCGCCCTGGAATTTGGGATTTTCATTATGGGGTGGCAGGGTTTTCTGGGATTTGGACCAGGTCACCCTAGAATATGTGCAGGGGCTGCTGGTTGTGGAGGGCAGGAGGCCTGCCTTGGTGCACTGGCACTTTGTCAAAGATTTTTTAAAAAGCATGAAAACAGAAAACAGCCCTCGCCGCTCACAACCCCTCACCCCTCCACACACTCCCCATGCCCCATCCATGCCACCTCATTCCCTTCACCCAACCTCCATGGCCCCTTATACTGTCCATGCCAGACTATGACCCTCTATCAACACCCATAATTCCTGATACCCTCCAGCCCCTATGTCAATTTAGTGCCAACTCATGCCAAACCATGCCCCCACCGACACCCTTTTCCCTTACACCTACCATGCCAACTCACCTTGTATCCACCATAGACAGACCTCAAGAGCTATGCTGAGATTAAATGAAAAGAAAGTTCTAAGTGTCTATTGCAGACTTTATTTAAAACAACCCATTCACTACTTTTACAATCTTTCAACTACATAATCTCTTATAAAGAACAAACACTTCATTCAAGTGCTTAATCTCTTATAAAACAAGCATTAAAATTCATAGTCCCACTTCAAAGAGTCTATAACCACTTGGAGATGTCAAACAAACAGCAAAATGGAAGGCACCCCACTATTATAATGGAAGGCTGTGAAATCAGTCACGCAGTACAAATCCAGCAATGATAACCTTCAGGCTTACATCAACAGATAAAGTGAAATAACAAGCAATGTATTTTTAAACACTCCAGACAGTTTTTCAAAGTTTTAAGGGGCAGGAGTTTTAAATGCCTTGACAGCTTGACAGTTGCTTTTGACACTTCTGGCAGTTCCTCTTGACAGCTCTCTTGACAGTTCCAATGAGTTTATGCACTTTTACACACACACACATCCACTTTTAACAATCCCAAATGGCAGTTCACCTCTTCCAAAGGACACTTTACTTCCCCAAAAAAGCACTTGACCTCTCCCAAAAGGCGCATGACCTCCCTCAAAGGTGCCCCGGGACCATATCCAAATGAGTACCTTACCTCTCCTAAAGGGTATCCCACCTCTTCAAAGGACTCCACAAAGTTTAGGCCAGGTCAAATGTTCACACATCATGTTTCCCACTCCTGACTAACAAAAATCAGACATGACTGGAGGCAGCTGCTGTTTATATGGTCAGCTGTCTCCACAAAATGTGCATGCACAAACCCCGACCTATCCCCATTGCCACCCCCGTGAAAATGGTGGGTGTCTTGTTCGGGAACAGGATCTCTGGATTTCAGCCTCCAATGCCATTTTCATGGAAAGGTTCTCCATCATTGCAAAAATCCAGGGCCTATGCTTCATTCCTAAGAGCTGCCATTCATTCTACACTCGAGGGGGACAAAGTCCTTAGGTTGATGTTAGCTGTGTAGATCTTTCCCCCATCTGATTTGTCTCTAGGCCGGGTTTGAGATGATTCTTTGTGGTGACCTGCTGTAAATATTGCCTCTCATAGTTGACCCTCTTTCCCAACAGCTGAAAATGGTGGCAGCTACTGAAAGGGAAACAGTGCTATCATTATCATTTTCTCATTATAATATAACAACAGAGATAAAGTGCTAACAAGTTAACATCAACAGGAAGACAAAAGGAGACCAAAACCTGATTATCCTGTGGATCGTAATGTGATGTTTGTAGAATCCACGGACCCCAGGTTAAAAAACCTGTGCTTCAAGGCTGCAAGAAATAGCTGGTAAAATTTTACCAGTTTGGAGAAAGCATCAATTCAAACATTATGTCGAAAATACGAAAAGGGGTGAAGTTGGGCAGAGATTTCCAATTAAAGCATTTCCCCTCACAACATTATTTTGTTTTGCAGAGTTTCAGAAACATTGTTGGAGACTGTGTATCATGAATGTAAGTATTATATAATGCAGGTTAAAATTAAACAGAAATATTGATTTTAAAACATTTGGATAGAATCACAAACCCGGTACAATGACTATTCTTCCGAACAGTGATTATGGATGTTGTTGTATAAAACCAAAGTACTGCAGATGTTGGAAATCTGAAATAAAAAATGGAAATATTCAGCAGGTCAGGCAGCATCTTTGGTGAGAGAAACAGAGTTAACAGATAAGGCCTGTGACTCTTTATCAGAACAGATGAACATTCTGATGAAGGTTCGCAGACCAGAAATGCATATTGTCTTGGTCTGTTTAATTTTTATATTTCATCCATTTTAGTATCTGCTTTTCTCTCTGTCCTTCATGCTGTGAAAGGGCAATCTGAGAGGGTGGGTGGATGAGTGAAACGGTTGAATTGTATCCCAATATTTCCAAAAACCCATCAGGACAGAAGAGATGAGGGATATTGCAGTAAGTGTACCACCTTTAGCAATGAAAACAGGGCAGGCCAACACACAGACACCACAATACTGTAATCTGATAAAAAACAAGTGCCAAATGTAAAGCACTCTTTGATATATTACTTTTTCAGAAGGAGTGTCTCCAGTTAGGGCAACATTTTGCCCCCGTCGGGGGGATGTGCGGCAGCAGGCGTGCGTGGGCGGGTTCCCGGTCAGCACCCCCAGTTGGGGGCATGCCGCTATTTAACGTGGGCAGGCCAATTAAGGCCTGCCTAGCATGACATCCGCCAGGGAGCGCTGTGCGGCCGGGTGGGGTGGGGATTCCCTGCGCTGGGAGTGTGCTCTTTCATGCATGCGCACAAATGAGTGCACAGATCTCGCTGGGGCAAAGTGCTGCCTCAGGGAGATCAGCTCAGATGTTAAACTTTAAATGAAGCTGAGACACTGTCACACGAGTTGGGACATGTCCATATCTTTTATGTTGAAATATTCTTACATTTTTAAATCCCTCATGAAACCTCATCCCGCCCGTGGATGAGGTTTCATGCTTTTTCTAAAGGCTGCCTGGCCTCCTCGTCTGCCCGAAACCTTAAGCTGGACGGGCAGGTCCATTAATTACCTTAATTACTTTTTTGAAGGGCTTAAGTGGCCGTTAACAGTTCAGCGGGTGCGCAGCCGAGTTGGCTGCGCGCCCACCAAACTGACAATCTAAATGACATGCAGTGACCTGGGGATGCCCACCCAGTGTCACCACGTGTCATTTTATGCGTCGGCAAGCAGGCCCCGCACCCACTCGCCGACCGGAAGATCCTGCCCTGTTAAAACTTGGGAAGAAACACATGTTTTAACACTCAGCCATATAACATGCCGCAGCATAGTAATACACTGGATCCATTGAAACTACATACTAAAATTCTAGAACAGATCATGTGCAAATAGTGAGGTGTTTTCATTTAATGCAGTGACTAACACAAACAGATATAAGTAACAAGACACACTCAGGACACCCGTGTATACAACACACATTGGACTGAAAGCAACTTAGAGTCAGCAGGAATTCTGTTATACCAAGAACAGGCCACATTTGTCTTAGCAGTAGTCTCTCATTATTATAGATTCTTGAAAAGGAGTGTATTTGTACCTTTATTTTACATAAGTTTAATGCAGATCTTCATTCAGTGCCCTTCACATAACCTGATAGGTGGAAATGCACAGAGTGAACTTCATTTCCCTTGCATGTGTTTAGCAGTCAGGAAGAAATGTTTTCATTTCTAAAGGCAATCCTTTTTATATTTTTTATATGCTTGACTTGTCTTTCAGTACACGCTCCTGGCAAGTAATAAGGAGTAATAGTTGTGTTAACAAAGACTTGAAACATGATCTGATAATTTAGCAACCCTTTACAGTAAAACATTTGGATGATGAATATTAAGGACAACTCCTTGAGCTCTGCATGATTCAAGTTCCGGCAGCCCTTTTCATTAAGGAGCTGGTGAAATCAGAGCCCTGGAAATGATACATATATTTGCTCAATTTTAGGAAGATAAGTCTGAAAGTGATGATATTGAAAGGGAAGAACAAAAGGCAAAATAAAATGGATAAAGAAATATTCTGTGTTGTTGGAGAAATTAGGTGAACTTTATTCTTACATTCTTTGGAGAAATGCCATTGTTGTGAGTGGTGGCAAAGTTGGTACTATTGATAAAGTTGATCAGCAGACACTTCTTAGGTGGAAACTTATAGTTTATTTACAAAGGCACTCAGCAGCAATTATACGTGTGCTTCCAACTCAAACTCTATCTCTACGCAACTCATCTACTGACTACAGACTACTGAAGTAGCTTGTGCTACTCTCCGATTGGATACTGAAGATCATGTGATCTTCTTTTACAAGCATTATCCTTAAAGGTATAATACACACTAAATAAAACCATAATTATCACATCCCTCCCCCTTTACTTGGATATATATTTTATATTTACAAGTACAATTTTCTCAAGGCAACAAAATATTTACACTGGTAAGTACTTTACAAGCTCAGTCTTTCTGGTGGTTTCCTTATGCGTGTAGAACGTTTCACTCTACAGCTTCAGATGCTTTGTCAGGAACCTCCTTTTCCAGAGTTGCCTGAACATCAGAGGCAGAATATTGCCGTCGGCATGCGAGGGTGGGCCTGACAAGCTGCCACGTAAAATGACGTGAAATGATGCAGGCTCTGACTCTCCCTCCTCCCCCAGCCCACACAAGTAGTGCTGAGTGCTAATTAACTGCCTTAATTGGCCCACCTGCGTAAAATGGCGGTAGGCAGTGATCGGCTCCACGCCCGCCCGCGCCCACTCCTTAACAGCCCGCCTGCCATAGGAAAAATTCACCCCCAGGTGATTCGGTGGGAACCTGCAGTTCTGTATGCTCAACTCTTACAGGAACATCAGGCGTGTCTGTCCTGCGTTGAGTATCCTCAACAGGAAATGCTGACCAAGTCGTGAACACTGGTGGAATCAATTCTTGGTGATCTGTTTCTCTCTTCCTTAAATGATCCACATGTCTCCGTATTACTCGGCCTTCCACCTCCAAGTGGTAAGAAAGAGATCCGGTCACTGCACTTATTTCACCCAGTAACCACTTTGGTCCTTCTCCAAAGTTTTTCACATATGCCGCCTCTCCCATGGTAAATTTCCTCGATGCCAGTTGTGTCTAGTTTTCTAGCTTCCCTGACTCCTTTCCACCTTCCCCTCTAAATTCGGCATTATTAAGCTCAATTTCGTCCTGAGGCAGTGTTTTATCAATAACTCCGCAGAAATGAAACCTGTTGCTGTGTGAGCGGTCTTATAGTGGAAAAGAAAGTGTGCTAGCTTGGTAGCTAAGCAATCTCCAGTTAGCTTCTTCATGCCTGCCTTGTATATTTGAATCGCCCTTTCGGCCAGTCCATTTGAGGAAAGGTGGTACGGTGAAGTTTTTACATGAGTGATACCATTGAGGCTGATAAACCATTGAAACTCAGCACTCATAAATGCCGTGCCGTTATCAAAATGACCACTTCTGGTAGTCTCTTAATGGCAAAACTTTGACGCAGCTTCTCAATTGTTGCAGAAGATGTTGGTGACTTCACCTCATATATGTCCATCCATTTTGAGTGAGCATCAAAAATGAGCAGAAACATTGTTCCTATGAAAGGTCCTACATAGTTAATGTGTAACCGCACCCATGGTCTTCCTCGCCACTCCCAAGGGTGTAAGGGAGCTGATGAAGGTAATTTTTGCAATTGTTGACATTGTGTACAATTCTTCACTAAACTCTATTTCGCCATCCATCCCAGGCCACCATAGGCCACTACGTGCTGTGGTCTTCATTCGGGATATTCCTGGGTATGCGCTGTGTAGTTCAATTATTCAATTAACAGTGGCTGTCTTCCATTTGGAGGAACAATCGCTCTTGCTCTCCACAATAAGATGCCATCCTGGCTGGTTATCTCATGTCTCCTGTTAAAGTACAGTTTCATTTTGTCAGGTATGGAATCTTGTGACCAACCATGAAGCACTTGTTCTCGTACTTGAGATAGGACTGGGTCCTGACTTGTCCAGCCTTTGCAATTTGATTGCCAGGCCTATGTATGAAAGTGTACTTGTATGCTGCCAGGATTAAAGTTTTATTTGTGTTTCTGTAACCTTCTTTCTAAGTGCCTCTTCTATCACAAACTTTAATATCAGCCTTCTTTTCGACTTCAATATTGGCCAGACTACTCTCAGATGCAAGCTCGACTTGAGTGAACTTAGTGGTTGAGTCTCCCAAAATGTCATCATCTGTCTGCTTCTTAAAATATTCTGCGACTTTTGCCTCCAAAGCCTCTTTGGCTTCATGTAGCTGTTTCTTCATCTCTTCCATCTCTTTTTTGTACCTGTTTGCTGCCTCCTGGAAAATTGAGCATTGCTGTATCTTCTCTGCCAACTCATCCTTCAGTATATTCAGAGAAGTGCTGAATTCTTTTCACTTGATTTCTTCAGCTAACCTTGTTTTATCCTCATCGCCAGTTTGCTGTGAGTGGTGGGCTGAGTTGGTACTATTGATAGAGTTGATCAGCAGACTCATCTTAGGTGGAAACTTTTAGTTTATTTACAAAGGTACTCAGCAGCAACTACACGTGCACTTCCAACTCAAACTCTATCTCTACACAACTCCACTACTAACTACTGACTACAGACTACTGAGGTAGCCTGTGCTACTCTCCGATTGGATACTGAAGGTCATGTGATCTTCCTTTAAAAGCATTATCGTTATATTACACACTAAATAAAACCATAATTATCACAGTCACAATGGATCTATGACTGACTGCAGGCCCCATGTTGGTGACTAGTTTCATTCAAGGGGATAGACGGGATGGACGGGAGAGGATGACAAGCTCTTTCTTTGTTTGATGTCACTGACACACAAATAGTTAAAATTGACTGGCAGGAAAAGGCCAGCTGGTGCATCAAGCCTGCCCCACACTATAATTATCGGAGCCATCATGCCTAACCCTGAAACATGTTTTATTGAAAAACTAGACAACTGCAACCATTTGCTACCCTATTCTCCAGTTTGCATGGCTCCTGATTGGTACCCTGGAAAAATGATGCACATGACACAATGAAACCATCTACTGATGAACTGTCAGCTGGGTCATTTCTCCAGGAGATTGCAGGAATTACATTTTTACATTTAATTTCTTCTGCAGCATAATATTTTTGCTAGATTTCCAATATTGTGTTTACCTCAGTTACACATGAGATGTGCCTTTTTTTTTATTCAGTCATGGGATGTGGGCATTGCTGGCTGGGCCAGCATTTATTGCCCATCACTAATTGCCCTTGAGAAGGTGGTGGTGAGCTGCCTTCTTGAACCGCTGCAGTCCATGTGGTGTAGGTACACCCACAGTGCTGTTAGGATTTTGACCCAGTGATAGTGAGGGAACAGAGATATATTTCCAAGTCAGGATGATGTGTGGCTTGGAGGGGAACTTCCAGGTGGTGATGACATCTGCTGTCCTTGTCGTTCTAAATGGTAACAGTCATGGGTTTGGAAAGTGCTGTCTAAGGAGCCGTAGTGAGTTGTTGCAGTGGCTCTTGTACATGGTACACACTGCTGCCAATGTGTGTTGGTGGAAGAGGGAGTGAATGTTTGTGGATGGGGTGTCGATCAAGCGGGATGCTTTATCCTAGATCGTGTTGAGCTTCTTTAGTGTTGTTGGAGCTGCACTTATCCAGGCAAGCAGGGAGTATTCCATTATACTTTTGACTTGTGCCTTGTAGATGGTGGACAGGCTTTGGGGATCAGGAGGTGAGTTATTTGCTACAGGATTCCTAGCCCTACCTGCCCTTGTAGCCACGGTATTTATATGGCTTGTCCAGTTCAGCTTGTGGTCAATGTTAACCCCTAGGATGTTGATGGTGGGAGATTCAGCGATGGTAATGCCATTGAATGTCAAGGGGTGATGGTTAAATTCTCTCTTGTTGGAGATGGTCACTTGCCAATTGTTAGCCCAAGGTTGGATATTGTCCAGGTCATTTGGACATGGACTGTTTCTGAGGAGTCGTGAATGGTGCTGAACATTGTGCAATGGAATGAAGGTCATTGATGAAGCAGCTGAAGATGTTTGGGCCGAGGACACTACCCTAAGGACCTCCTGCAGTGATGTCCTGGAGCTGAGATGATTGACCTCCAACAACCACAACCATCTTCCTTTTACGCTAGGTATGATTCCAACCTTATACCTTATAAGTTTTATGCCGTGGTTAGTAGTAAGCCATGTTAGTGAAACATTTCAGAGGCAGTGATTTCTTGATCTGATTATGAGATGCCTGTGCTTGTAGAATTAAATAAATCCCTTGATAAATTTCAGCTTTTTAAAACTAAAGTTGCCATTTCAATTATGGAAATACCCCAATAGTTGATACATCTGTTCTCAAATTTCACGTAACAGAAACATCAGCAAAGTGGTTTAACTGAATTCAGTCAGCATGGTTGCATGTTCTGAAATTAAACAGTGCCATATTCCTCCAAATTCCTTGTTTCCCTGTTGATTGTTCATTCATGCCCAGACCTACGCCCATATCAATTTAAGTGTTCTTGGAATTATTTTTTTTACTAACTTCTTGATTCTTATGGCCAAACACCAATGATAAACATCAGAAATATTTAAACCAAAATAGTTATTTTTTTAGAGCCACATACCACTTTGAAAATGTTAGTCTGTATTAGAGGATTACATGTTGGCCATGGGTCCTTTCGAATCGTCTTTTCAGCTCTTGTTTGCTTACTTACATATCCTGGATATGGACAAGTGTCAGATGCCAATAATTAGTCATTGTCTTTGATACCTTAAAACCCTTCCCCACATCCCATACACTCTCATCATTCCTGAATGCTTTCTTTACTCTATCCTCATTCTCAGACATATATGACACAATCTCATGGTTTACCATAAAATTGGCAGTGGGGTAGTGAGTTTTCAGTCTCTTACTAAAAACCACATGTATTCACGCAACCTTTATTAATTAAAACAAGGAGGTTTTGTGCAATGAACAAGTAAAGGAGAAAGTGAACGTTTTAATACAATTTATTTTTAAATATTATAATCAAGTCTACTTAAGCACAAGCCTCGTGGAAGTAAATTCCCAATCATAGAATCATGCAACACAGAAAGAGGGCATTCAGCCAATCGTGCTTGTGTCAGCTCTTTGAAAGAGCTATCCAATTACTCCCACTCCGCCTCTCTGATTCATTCAGAATTGGTTCATTTGCCAATTATTTTATATCTGTGTCCCCTGGTTACAGACTCTCTTGCCAGTGGAAACAGTTTCTTCCTATCTACTCTTTCAAATGCTCTTATAATTTTGAATGCCCCTCTTAAATCTCTCTTTAACCTTCCCAAGCAATTTCAGCTTCCCTAGTCTCTTCACATAATTGAAGTCCCTCCTCTCCTGTACCATTCTAGTAAATCTGCTCTGCACTCTCTCCAAGGCTTTCACATCCTTCCTATAGGTTTATCAGGACTTCCTTGCTTTTGTACTCTATGCCACTATTTATCAAGCCAAGGATCCAGTACATTTTTTTAACAGCCTTCTCGACTTGCCCTGCCACCTTCAAAGATTTATATATATGAACCTTCCATTAAAACTGTATAAATTCATTTCTATTTCCTCTCCTCATTTTTCATTTCAAAATGTAATACTTTTACCCCTCTTTCAGAATGAAATTGGATAAATACTTGTAGGGGAAAAATACAGGACTATGGGGAAAGAGTAGAAGGGTGGGACTAACTGGACAGTTCTACCAATGACCTGGCATAACTGGTAGGAAGAATGACTTCTTCTGTGTTGCATTATTCTATGATTCTATAGTAAGGTTTTCATTTTGCTTTGATTCCCTTCTTATTCAGAATAATAATTTAAATAACTCCCAGAGTCAAAGAATTGCAATCACAGTGTATTGCATGAGCTCTTAGTCTGTATAGATTCAAGTTTCTGTAGTTAAAAGTTTTTCTTTCGACGGGAGTCTCCCATTGCCAGCTGTCATTTCTGATTTAGTAAAATGGCAACCTCTAGTGGTGGCACTGCACAGCAGACTATTTTATTTTGTTGGGACTGCATTTTTCTTCTAAATATGAGAACTTATTGAATATGCTTCAACTGTGAAATAAATTGCACTCAATCAAGTTCATTTCTTGTCATTTTTCCTTCCTGATCATTAGTTTGATAAAGGTAGAGGTGTGGAAGTCTCCAACCCTGGCCAATTGGTCAGGGGCCAATCAAATACTTCAAGATGATCCACTAAACTATCCCATTCACCTGCATTGTCTGGCCTGATGGATATCTACTCATATTTTCTCCTTATAATTTTCCCTCCCTTAGCTCTCCTTTCCCATTAATAATTATGAAGAGCAATTAGGAATGGGCAACAAATTCTGGCCTTGCCAGTGACGTTCACGTCCCATGAAAGAATTTTTTAAAAATTACCCACTTCGGGGAATAGTTCCACAAACGTCTCACCCAAATGACCAAACTCCATGGGCAGAATTTTCTGCCTTCTGAGCGGGTGGGCCCGACCCAATCTCCGACGGGCGGGGAGCCGATCCCCGCTGGAGAAGTGGGCCCTGCCGCGATTTTAAGTGGGCGGGCCAATTAAGGCCCGCCCAGTGTGACGTCCGGCGGGAAGCGCTATGCGCTTCCTGTGTGGGTGGTGGGGGATTCCCCAAATGCAAGAGTGCGCTCTTTCGCGCATGCGCACGAAAGAGCGCACATCTCCCTGAGGTTAAGTGCTGCCTCAGGGAGATCGTTGACAGTTGTAAAAACAGTAAAAATAGAAAAAAAAATCCTTAACATGTCCCCCTCATGTGACAATGTCACATGAGGTGGGATATCTTCATAAATTTCACTAAAACTTTGTTGAACTTTTTAAATCCCTACATGAAACCTCACCCCGCCGGTGGATGAGGTTTCATGTTTTCACTATTTGCCGCCGGGGCTCCTGGCCTGCCCACCAACCTTAAGGTTGGACGGGCAGGCCCTTTAATTGTTTTAATGATCCTGTCAATGGCCTCAATTGGCTGATTTTGCTGCGGGCCCGCCTTCCTGAAAATTTAAATGGGGCGGGATGACGTCGGGGGTTCCGCCTGACGCCATCCCGTGTCATTTTGCGTGTCGGCGGGCGGGCCCTGCCCCCTGCTCGCCGACGGCAAAATTCAGTCCCATGTGTGAGCCTAAACAGTGACTGTTGTCAAGCTGTTTGAACTTGAGAAACACCACAGTTGAAACTGAGCTTGTGTCCAATATGTAGGAGACACCAGTTAGCGAGCAGGAGTGGGAACCTTGTCAAATATTTTATCCTTTAGCTCTACATGGCAGAAGTTGAATCTGGGACCTTTCTGATTTTTCTTGCTCAGAGCGAAACCACAGTTACCCATTGAAACAATTGTGGAGTAATTTAATTCTTTTTAGTTACAGTTTATTGGCTACATTAGCTATTTTTCCAGAATAATATCAGTATTGGATAGTGCAAATGGTTAAATGCTATACTCTAGACAAATCGACTCTGGGTTCAAATGCTGCAGGATTCACTCAGCCATTCATCTTTCTGAGCTGGAGAAAATGAATGTTGCATCTCAGGATGTAGCTAACAACTAACATTTATATAGTGCTTTGAACATGGGAAAACATTCTAAGGCACTTAATGGCATTATAAGGAAAAGCAGATGGAGCAAAAGAAAGGAAGATTAGCATGGAATTTAAGGGGCTTAAAATATGCCAGCCAAGGGTAGCTTGAAAGTAGGGTGACAGGCCAGAAGTTTGTCTTGACACATGGACTTTGATGTTAAATTGTGCCCCTGAAAAACTGTTTCCAGTGGCAGAAAAGGGTTGGTAATTAGAAGACAGAAATTTAAAGTTATTGGCAAAAGAACCAGAGGTGAGATGACAAGATTTTTGCACAGCAAGTGTTTATGATCCAAAATGCACTGGCTGAAAGGCTGCACTGGAAGAAGATTCATTAATAACATCCAAATGGGAATTATATGAATTCTTGGAAGGAAAAAAAAATGCAGAGCTATGGGGAAAGCAGGGAGGGGAGTCAGACTAATCAGATAGCTCCCTCAAAGAGCTGGCACAGGCATGATGGCCTGCATAGCCTCTTACTGTGTTGTATCATTCTATGATTCTAATATCAGGGTTATGGTGCCGACACACCATTTGGTCCTGTTTCATTTTCATGCAATCTAGAGATTTATAATAATTTAGAAGCACTCAAGTGACAAAAGATTTAGAGACATTGGAATCTTAACTTCCTTCAGCAAAGTCTTTGTAAAAAAATTCTATCCCTTTTGAAAATTAAAAATATTAAACTTGTTCAGTGTTACCACACAGTCAGCAACGTAGAATCACTTGAGTGTGATGTTTCAAACACTCACTGGCTTTCAGCCTGTCTCAGGGATGAATTTCCCACATTCACTGTCAGTTCTGACCTACAGTCTCCAACAGAATTCATACTGTATTCATGCTAAACTGCTTACTTTTGCAAATGTATTTAAAGGCATTTTTATATTCTGTGCTAATGCTAATGCCATACAGCTCTTGAAGTGTGAATCTTATACAGCTGGCTGTCAATCAAAAGAAAAATTGTTGATAATTATGATGGTTCATTGAGTGAAAACTATTTTTTTCCAAGTTTTCCAAGCTGCCAGCTGCTTTTCACAAGCTGGGCCCCTTTGTAAAGCCTTGAGGAATCCTTCAGGAACCTGTAGCACTGGTACACCATGTCTTGTTTCTTGTTTCTTTTTTTAATGATGCACACAGGCCGTCGACATTGTAGCTAAGCTAACTTTACTGATAACACATTTTCCTAACATGAGCACATATCTGCAGTATCTGAACTCCATCAAGACCTGCTCCAACATGTGCTATCTGATCTTCAACCCCCCCAGGTCAGGTGACCCTATATATAGTACAGAGTATAGTATAGTGTCTAATACTGCAGTCTACAACCGCAAACAGCTATTATCATGACACAAGTTGAAAGCATTTTTAAATTCTAAAAGATTTTCTTTTACAAATTGGTGAATCAAAATTTAGGGCATTTATACTGATGTTTAAAATTAAATGCTTAGACATGGGCACCCACGTTTAGCTGCTAATGTTTACGCTGTTAAACCTAATTTATTTTCTCATTCATGGGATGTGAGCATTGCTGCCAAGGCCAGCATTTATTGCCCATCCCTAACTGCCCTTGAGAAAGTGGAGGTGAGCCACCCTCTTGAACTGCTTCAGTTCATCAGGTATAGGAATGCCCACAATGCTATTAAGGAGGGAGTTGTGGGATTTTGGTGCAGAGACAGTGAAGGAATGGCAATATATTTCAAGTAGCAGGCTGCAATGGCTGAAATGGGTGCCAGTTACCTGAAAACCATGTTAAAGGAAGACAAGTGTGAAAACGCCTTGACCAGGATTTACCGGCCGCACCGTGGTGGGATCCATCATGGGGGATGCGGCGGCTCAGCCAAAAGTCCATTGACTTCTGGCGGACCCAAATGATCCTGGCAGCGGGCAGGGCCAGAAAATCCCACCCCTTATTTATTTGAGCTGCAAAATAGAACTGAGCTGAATCTCTAAATGCAACACTGGCTTTGTGCATCCTCACGTTACATAGAATTACATAGAATATACAACACAAAAACAGACCTTTTGTAGAGTAAAGGGTTAACAGCAGAGCATCAGGTGCTAATGTCATAATGACACATGACTGATTAACAGGGATCTGGAGGGAGGAGAAGTTCCAACCTCAAGCAGGGTTCCTAAGACATACATAGGGCAGAAAGTAACTGGTAATGGTTTTAATAAACTACACTCTTAAGCAGCTTACTTTGGGAGAATAGACAAACCCCAAAGAACCCTTTCTAGATCCTGAACACACTACAAAGCATGGTGGCAGCGGACAGTGAGTAAAAGACACAGAAAAAAACTCCACGAAACAACTACAGACCTGACTTGGAAATGCATTGCCATTCCTTCACTGTTGCTGGGTCAAAATCCTGGTTCTCCCTCCCTAACAGCACTGTGGGTGTCCCTACACCACAGGGACTGCAGCAGTTCAAGAAGGCAGCTCACCACCACCTTCAAAGGGCAACTGTGGATGGGCAATAAATACTGGCCCAGCCAGTGAAGCCCACATCCGTGAATGAATTAAATAAAAGTCAACAGACCCTTGAAAGAAGAACAAAAGGAACGGATTGATGACTCACCAAAGAAGTCAGAGCTTTGTGGACGCACCAGATACAAGCTGAGACACAGGCCCAGAGTCCAGACTGCACCAAGCATAGACCAGAATCAACAAGCAACACCAGTGAACCAGCAACAGATCCAGGGCTTGGTACGAGCATGAAATCCACACTACCATTCCCAGGACAGTTCCGTAGCACTGGAGGCTCGCAACAGGCTCAGCACTAGGGCAACTGGAGGAACTGCTCAAGATATCCATATATAGAACTGCTTCTGGTTTGCACAAAAATACAAAAGAATCAGGTCAGTACATTACTCTATGCAGTTGGAGCTATTGCTAATGATGAAATAATGAGCCAGAGCATCGATGAGACTTCAACTTGTTACAAGGAAGCCTTCCAAGCATTTGATTCATATTTTAGTGTTTGAAAACATTTAATTATAGAAAGGGCAAAATTTTAACGTGTAAAAGCAAAAACCAGATGAAAGCATGGATTCATGTATCAATGATCTATACAGGCTGGCAGAAAATTGCAACTATGGAATATTGAGGGATGAATTTATACATGAGCACATAATAGTTGGGGTACTAGATGAAGATCAAATGAGCGAAGATTTCACACTAAACAAGGCAGTACAAATCACAAGGTACACGGAGCTCAGAAAGCAAAATAGAACATTTGTTCGTGGGGAAGGCGAGGTACCGTGGAAACAAATGAGTGAGGCTGTTCAGTATGTAGGCCAGAAAAGGGAAAGCGCATAAAAACAGAAGACTGCGAAAACAGGGAAAAGCATGCGATGATCTGTGTGGCGGGAAAAACCTGCACAAGCGGGAAGAGTGCCCAGCAGGGAGAACAGATTGCCACAACTGTGGAAAGTTAGGACATTTTAAAGTTGTCTGCCAATCTAAAACATGGCCTGCAAAAAGAAGGAAAATATATTGAAGCCAAACCACATACAAGAAGTGGAAGCACGACAGAAAAAGCAAATAACTTTCCCAGAAGTAGTAAATGAAACATAAAACATATATTGGAATATTAAACTTGAAGTGGATGGACGCCCCACAGAGTTTAAATTAGACATGGGGAGGAGGGGGGGGGGTGCGCGGGGGGCAGGAGTTCTGTCTTATCTGATGAAGTAAAATGGCTTAAGCACATTACACTACAGCCATCATCTATGAGGCGAAGGGTTCAGGTGAGACTACACTGAAAGTCATGGGCCAACACTTGGCAAAATTAAAATACAAAGATAGAGGAATCATTGAACCTCTGTTATCATCCTGAACCAAGAATCATCTATATTAAACTGGGAGGCATACTTACAATTGAAGCTGATCTATAAAGTTGATGAAGTTGCTGGTGAGCAGGACATTAGCATATTCAGGAGTGAATTTCCAAGGTAATTTACAGGCTTGGGAAAACTGAAGACCGAGTACCATATTATCCTAAGAGCTGATGCTAAACTAATTGGCCTCTTCACGTCAAGGAAAGTCCCCTACCAACTCTCTGACAAAGTCAAGGGTGAAAGTGAGAACATGCTACAGCAAAGGGTTACTCACCAGTAACCATACCAACTAAATGGTGTTCAGGAATGGTCACAGTCCCAAAGCCAATGGCTCAATTAGAATCTGCATGGACTTGATTCAGCTAAACAAATCAGTAGAATGTGAGATCCACCTGATGGCATCAGTGGAAGACACTCTTGCCAAACTGGCTAACAGTAGCTTATTCACCAAATTAGATGCAAACAGAGGATTTTGACAATTGCCTCTGGGCATAGAATCCAGATTGCTGACCACTTCTATAATGCCATTCAGTCATTATTGTCTTAACAGATTACCATTTGGAATTGTGTCTACTCCAGAAATATTCCAGAAAACAATGTCTCAAGCTCCTGAAGGCATGGAAAGAATAAAATGCCATATGGACAACATTCTTGTACACAGCTCCATGAGGGAAGAGCATGACTGGAGAGTGAGAGCAATCCTGAAAGTTCGACAAGATGCAGGTTTAACATTGAATGAAAAATGTGAGTTTGCAAAACCTATGATAAAATTTCTGGGGCACACTGTGCAAGCCTGGGGAATTAAGAATCAACCCACAGATAACAAAGGTGTTTAGAGAGTTTCCTCAATTCAGGAACATTTCAGAGCTACAAAGATTCCTCGGGATGCCAACCAAGTGGGCAAGTTCCTACCAAATTTGGCAGAAATCAATGAGCCATTGAGACAGCTGTTGATGCACAATCAACAGTGATGCTGGAATGTGGGCCAGCAAAATGCTTTTCAGAAGATAAAAATCTTCTCATTTCCCCAGAAATCTTAGCACACTACAACCCAGAACTACCAACCATTTTAGAATCTAGGTGCAGTATTATTCCAAGTACAAATAGACAGTAAATGTAGACCAGTTTATTACGTTGCAAGGTCTCTCATAGGCACAGTAAAAAGATATGCTACAATTGAGAAAGAAGCATTGGCAGCAACATAGCGTGCAAAAAATTCTCAGACTACGTGATGGGATTATGGTTTAAAATTGAAACTGACCATAAGCCACCAGTCAATCTTCTGAATATGAAGGAGATCGTGAAGATGCCACCTACAATCCAATGCTTCAGACGGAGGTTAATGAGATGTGATTCCATAAATGAGTGGAAGGGAATTACCAGACAACAGCAAATGCACTATCAAGAATACCAGTTGAAAGAACCAACACAGAGGATTTGAATTTCATTGAGGAGTCGGAAGTGTACACATCGCTCATTACAAAATACTTTTCAACTATGGCAAAGAAGCTGTAGGAGATAAAACAAGCCCAACAGCAAGATGATTAATGTGTCCAGACAAAAGAATACTGCGTTGAAGGTTGGGCAGACTATACCCCTAACAACCCACTACTACAACAGTACCTAAAGCAGAGAAAGTTCCTCACAATCATGATTGATCTCTTAGTTTTTAATGACAGAATAGTCATTCTGAGAACACTTCAGTTTGATATTCTTCAAAGAATTCATCAAGGTCACTTAGGAACAGCAAAATGTCAAGCAAGAGCCAGTAATCAGTCTTGTGGCCAGGCATTACTCATTCCATAGAAGAACTAATTTTGAATTGCCTTAATTGTGCAGTGAATAGCCGAGAGCAAAGAGAACCATTGTCACCTTTTCCTTTTCCAGCAAGGCCGTGGGAGCGCCTGACAATGGACTTATTTGATTTTAAAGGCAAGATATTCCTTATCGTCATTGATTGCTACTCTAGGTGGATTGAAGTTTGCACAGTATCTTGGTGGAAGCAGTCATTCAATCACTGAAGAGAATCTTTGCAACACATGGCATTCTGGACATTGTAATGTCAGACAGTGGTCCACAATTTGTTAATGAATTATTCCACAATTTTGTGAAGGAACACAGATTCATTCACATGAATAGCTTAGGGACAGCAAAATGTCAAGCAAGAGCCCACCAATCAGTAAATGTTTTTTGCATCCTCTTCAATGCCTCTGTATTATTTTTATAACAGGATCGTAGAATGGTTACAGCACAGAAGGAGGCCATTTGGTCCATCATGTCCGAGCTGGCTCTCGGTATGAGCAATTTACCTAGACCCAATCCCCCACCTTTTCCCTGCAGCCCTGCAAATATTTTCTTTTCGGATAAATATTTAAGTCTCTTTTGAAGGCCTGAATTAAATCTGCCTCTGTCACACTCTCAGTTAGTGAATTGCAGGTCTTTACCACTCGCTGCATAAAGAAAGCTTTGCCTCATGTTGTCATTGCTTCTTTTGCCAGTCACCTTAAGTTAGCGTCCACTGGTTCTCAATCCTTCCGCCAATGGGAACAGTTTCTCCCTATCGACTCTGTCTAGATCTCACCTGATTTTGAAAACTTCTATGATAACTTCTTTTAACCCTCCCCTCTCCAAGGATAACAATTCCAGTTTCACTAATATATCCACATAGCTGAAGTTCCTCATTCCTGGAACTATTCTCATGAATCTCTCCACACCATTTCTAATACTTCCACATCCTTCCTAAAGAATGGGGCTCAAAACTGGACACAATACTCCAACTAAGGCCAAACTAAGGTTTTGTACGGCTTTATCATAACTTCTTTGCATTTAAGAATATGAGAACATGAGAAATAGGAGCAGAAATAGACAAGTCGGCCTATCGAACCTGCTCTGATAGCCAATAAGATCATGGCTGATCTGATGTGGCCTAAACTCTACTGCCTGCCTGTCCCTCATAATGCTTGACCCCTTGTCAATCAACAATCTGCCTAACTCAATCTGGAATATAGTCAATAACCCAGCCCCCGCTGCTTGCTGGGGGAGAGAATTCCAAACACTAACACTCTGAGAGAAGAAATTCCTCCTCATCTCCATCTTAAATAGGAGACCCCTTATTTTGAAACTGTGCCCCCTAGTTCTAGATTCCCCCATGAGGGCAATCCTGTGTTAAGACTAAATGCGGAGGAGTGAACTGGCTCTCCTTATTCCTTGGTTGGTTGCAACAAAGGCTTTTATGAAATTTTATTTTTCCTGTAAATGCCTCTTCCAGTCCAAATATAATTACTTTTTAATAAGGAGCCAATCAAACCAGGTTTTCTTAAGTCAAAGAAAGGGTGAGTTTATTAATTACTAAACTTGAGAAAAAATAATAAAAGATGCAATCACACACACACACACACACTTCAAAAGTAAGAAAAGTTAGGGTCCAAATAGAAGTTAAAAGAATATGTAATTAAACCCTTTGCTTGTCCTTGAGGTGTAAATTGTTGAACATTGTGGCCGTTTGAAATTAGCTGGTTTCCTTTAAAATCCTGGAGTTGAATCGAAGTTCAGGGGGAACTGCACTTTGCTGGAGAAAATCTTAACTTCAGAGAGAGAGAGATAGAAAGAGAGAGAGAGTGTGAGAGTGTGAGAGAACGAGAGCATGCGCACGAGAGAGTGAGAGAGAGATTCCTTGCTGCTTCCTTCAGCAGTTTTTCCAGATGGCTTCAATGACTTCTCTCTGTTTCTAGCTTGGCAAAACCAGTTCTTAAACCTCCTGTCCATATATTCCAATAAAGGAATTCAATGAACATGTCTTGCAGGCAATGTTGTAGAACAAGTAATCATATTTTTGATCTTTCATCTCAGAAACTTTTGACACATTTCAGAACAGTAGAAACCAATGGGAGATGGGGTTATTTCATCCTCCACAGGGGTTTTTGAGTGTCTGTTGTATGTATCTGGCTGGTTATCTGTTCCCTTGTCTTGGCGGTTGATTAAAGCTCAGCATTTAATGCCTTCCTTTCAAGAGTCCTTTTTTGTAGTGAACCCTGACAGTCCCAGGTTTGAACTTCTATGCAACATGTCAGGGCAGGTCTTCAATGCAATCCATACAGGAGCTTTCCAGAAAAGTGGTCAATTTACAATACCAGACATCAGGTGACTAGTGGTAGCCATCTTTAGTCAGTGCCTTTTCTTTTGTTTTTGAAAAGCAGGTCTTTAAACAGTCCAATATGTTTTTGGTTAGCTTGTGAAGTTATAGATCTCACTCAGGCACAATTTCCCATTGTGTGACACCTCTCAGCATCTACCCTGTCAAGCCCCCCTCAGAATCCTATATGTTTCAATAAGATCGCCTCTCATCCTTCCAAACTCCAATGGGTCTAGACACAACCTGCTCAACCTTTCCTCATAAGACAACACCTTCATCCCAGGAATCAGCCTCATGAATCTTCTTTGAACTGCCTCCAATGCAAGCATATCCCTCCTTAAGTAAAGTGACCAAAACTGCACACAATACTCCAACAGTAGTCTCAACATTGCCTTGTGCAGATGTAGCGAGACTTGCCTACTTTGATATTCCCTTGTAATAAACGCCAACATTCCACGTGCCTTCTTAATTACTGTACCTGCATGCTGACCTTTAGTGACTCATTTACAAGGACACCCAGGTCTCACTGTACTGCAGCATTCTACAGTCTCTCTCCATTTAAATGATACTCTGCTTTTCTATTCTTTCTACCAAAATGGACAACCTTACATTTTCCTACATTATATTCCATCTGTCAAATTTTTGCCCACTCAGTTAACCTATCTATAACCCTTTGCAGACTCTTAGCATCCTGCTCACAACTTGCTTTCCAACTCATCTTTGTTTCATCAGCAAATTAGTCCATCCCTTCATCAAAGTCATTAATATAGTTTGTAAATCGTTAAGGCCCCAGCACTAATTCTTTCAGCACTACACTAGTTACAGCTTGCTAACCTGAAAATGACCCATTTATCCCAACTCTGTTAGTTAGCCAGTCCTCTAACCATGCTAAAATAGCACTGCCAACACAAACACATCTTGTGTAGTAACCTTTTATGTGGCACCTTATTGAATGTCTTTTGGAAGTCCAAATACACTACATCTACTGGTTCTCCTTTATCGACCCTGCTTGTTACATCCTCAAAGAGCTCTAATAATTTTTTGAAACACAATTTCCATTTTCTAGAGCTATGTTGACTCTGCCTGATTGTTTTATAATTTCTAAATGTGCTGCTACTACCTCTTTAATAATGGATTGCAGAATTTTGGTAGGCTAACTGGTTTATAGTTTCCTGCTTTCTATCTCCCTCCTTCCTTGAACATAAATGTTATATTTGTAGTTTTTCAAGTGCTGGGACCTTTCCAGAATTTAGGGAATTTTGAAAGATTATAACCAATGCATCCACTGTCTCTGCAGCCATTTCTTTCAAGATCCTATGAAGCAGGCCATCAGGTCCAGGGGACTTGTCAGTCTTAAATCCCATAAGTATTCCAATTACTTTTTCTCTTGTGATAATGATTGTTCTAGCTTCCTCCCTCCTTTTTGCCTCTTCACTTTCAACTATTCTTGGGATGCTTTTTGTGTCTTCGACTGTGAAGACAGATTCCAAATACTTATTCAAAGTCTCTGCCATTTCCACATTTCCCATTACTAATTCCTCAGTCTCCCCTTCTAAGGGACCAGTGCTCACTTTAGCTACTCTTTTACTTTTTATACGCTTGTAGAAGTGTGCTATTTTTCTCTCATGCTCCAATTTCTCCCTTTTTTTTTAGTCATCCTTTGCTGGTTTCTAAAGCTTGCACAATCTTCTGTCCTATCACTAATCTACGTAGCATTGTACTCCTTCACTTTCAGCTTGATACTACCCTTAATTTGTTTAGTTAGCCATGGATTGTGTATCCTTCTGATAGAGTCTTTCTTCCTCAATGGAATATATCTTTGTTGAGAGTTATGAAATATCTTCTTAAATGTCTGCCACTGCAACTCTATCGTTTTACCTTTTAACTTATTTTCCCAGTCCACTTTAGCCAACTCTCTTCATAGCCTTGGGATTGCCTTTATTTAAGCTTACAAGACTAGTTAGAGATGTACACTCCTCACTCTTGCCTAGGGTATCTTTTACTCTGAGGTCCTTAATTAATCCTTTCTCATTACACATTACTGGTTCAAAATAACCTGGTCCCTGGTAGGTTAGAGTGTGAGAAAGAGTGAGACTGAGAGCAGCCAGGAGGATAAAATGGCATGAGAAAAAGTGAGACTGAGAGTGGAGCCGGGAGAATAAAAGAGCACATGAAAGAATGGGACTGAGATGAATCTCAGTCTCGATCTTTCTTGTGCTCTTTTATCTCCCCAGCCCTGCTCTCAGTCTTGCTCTTTCTCACATGGTCGAGCTACCCTGCCATGACTTACCCTTAGGGCTGCATCTTCCGGTAGGCGAGTGGGGACGGGGCCCGCTTGCCAACGTGTAAAATGATGCGGGGTGACGTCGGGCGTGTGTCCCGACATCGTGGCGCGTCATTCAGACTTTCAGTTCAGCGGGCATACACCCGAGTTGGCTGCATGCCCGCCGACCTGTCAATGGCCTATTATGGCCATTAACAAAATAGTTGAAGTCATTATTGAACCTGCCCGTCCAACCTTAGGGTTGGCAGGCAGGCCAGGAGACCTGGCGGGCTTCTGAAAAAGCATGAAACCTCATCCATAGGCAGGATAAGGTTTCATGAGGATTTAAAAATCTCACAATATTTTAAAATAAATGTTATGGACATGTCCCAACTCATGTGACAGTGACACCTGAGGGGACATGGCAGGGAAATTTTTTTCTCAGCTTTATTTAAAGTTTAAAATGTGAGCAGATCTCCCTGAGGCAGCACTTTGCCTCAGGGAGATCTGTGCACTCTTCCACGCGCATGCGTGAAAGAGCGCACTCCCGGCTGAAAGAACCCCCCTCCCCACCCTCACAGGGAGTGCATAGCGCTTCCTGGTGGATGTCACGCTGGGCGGGCCTTAATTGGTCTGCCCACATAAAATGTTGGCGCACCCCCGACCGGACACGCCGATTGGAAGCCCGCCTGCCCGTGCCCGTTCCCACACGTTCTCCCCCAGCGGGGGAGAATGTTGCCCTTAGATTACTCCCTTTACTTTTACTTCCTCTAGTTTAATAAATATTAATTAGATACTAGAGACCTTACTTTACTTTTTATACTTTAAACACTACTTAATCTAAGTTAAATCTTATTATGAAGACAGCCTTACAGTTACCCATAAATTACACCAGTATAAAAAGATAAATAAGCAAAACAAGTAAAAATAAAAAATAAAGAAACAAAATGAAACTCACCAACCAATAACTTACCTAGTTCGCTATGACCTCACAATTGATTTCTCCAAACCTGTTCGGCCACTGAGATCCACACGAGCAGCAGCCAGTGTCCAGGGCGACCATGTATGCAGGAATTGTCTCCAGCTGCAGCTACTCAAAATCCACGATTCGGAGCTGGAGCTGTGGCTGGAGTCACTGTGGAGCACCTGCAAGGCTGAGATCTTTATGGATAGCACATACAGTGAGGTAGTCACACCGCAGGTAAACAGTGCACAAGCAGAAAGTGACCGCCAGCCAGAGTAAAAGCACTGGGCAGGCAGTGCAGGAGCCTCCTGGGTCCATCTCCCTCTCCAACAGGTTTTCCGTTTTGGATACTGCTGGGTGAGATGGTTCTTCAGGGGAATGCAGCAAGAGCCAAGTCTGTGGCATCATGAGTAGCTCAGCCGCACAGAGTGGGGGGTGGGGGGGGGGGGGGGGGGGGGGGGAGACAAAAGAGTGGGAGAGCAGTAGTGATGGGGGATTCTATCATAAGGGGAACAGGTAGATGATTCTGCGGCCAAAGACGTGACAGCTGGATGTATGTTGCCTTCCTGGTGCCAGGGTCAAGGATGTCACTGAGCGGCTGCAAGACATTCTGAAGGGGAGAGTGAACAGCCAGAGGTCATGGTCCAAATCAGTACCGACGACATAGGTAAAAAGAGAGATGAGGTCCTGTAAACAGAATATAGGGAGCTAGGAAATAAGTTAAAAAGCAGGACCTCAAAGGTAGTAATCTCAGAATCACTCCCAGTGCTATGTGCTAGCGAGATCAGGAATAGGACAATAGACCAGATGAATGCATGGCTGGAGAGATGGTTTAGGAGAGAGGGGTTAGATTCCTAAAGCATTGGGACTGATTTTGGGGTGGGTGGGACCTGTACAAGCTGGACGTGTTGCACCCCATCAGGACCAGAGCCAATGCCCTTGCAGGGGTATTCACTAATACTGTGGGGGAGGGTTTAAGCTAGAGTGGCAGGGGGGTGGGAACATGAGCAGGGAGACACAAGAGAGGGAAACAAAGATAGGAATGAATGACAGAAAAGTAGAAAGCATAAGTGGAAGGCAGAGGAAACAAAGGCTTGCAGCAAATAGGGCCATAGTACAGAAAAAGATGTGTAACAATGTTAAAAAGACAAATCTAAAGGCGCTGTATCTGAATACATGGAGGATTCGTAAAAAGGTAGACAAATTAACAGCAAAATAAATGTAAACGGGTATGATATGATTGTGATTATGAAGACATAGCTGCAGGGGGGCCAAGACTAGGCACTGAATATTTAAGGATATTTGATATTTAGGAAGGACAGGCTAAAAGGAAAAGGAGATGGGCAGTATTGTTAGTTCAAGATGAAATCAGAGCAATAGTATGAAAGGATATTGGCTCAGAATATCCAAATGTAGAATCAGTCTGGATGGAGGTAAGAAGAAACAAAGGGTGGAAAACATTAGTGGGAGGTGTCCATAGGCCTCCAAACAGTAGTGGTAGAGTAGGGGATGGCATCAAACATGAAATTAGAGATACATGTACCAAGCGTGCTACTGTAAGCATAAATGACTTTATTCTGCATATAGATTGGGCAAACCAAATTAGCAATAATACTGTGGCAGATGAATTCCTGGAGTGTGTACAAAATGTTTTTTCAGACCAGTATATCAAGGGACCAACTAGGGAACAGGTTATCCTAGATTTAGTATTGTGCAATGAGAAGGAGTTAATTAATAATCTTGCTGTGCGGGGTCCTTTAGGGAAGCGTGACCATAACATGATAGAATTCTTCATTAGGATGGAAAAAGAAGTAGTCCAATCCAAAACTGGGGTCCTAAATCTGAACAAAGCAAACCAAGAAGGTATGAGGGGTAAGGTGGCCACGATAGACTGGGGAACTTCATTAAAAGGCATGGCAGTGGAAAGTCAATGGCTAACATGTAAGGAATGAATGCATGCATTGCAACAGTTATGCATTCCTTTCTGGTGCAAAAAACACAAGTAAAGTGGCCCAACCATGGCTAACAAAAGCAATTTAGGATAGTGTTAGATCCAAATAGGAGACATATAAAGTTGCTAGAAAAGGTAGCAAGCCTGAGGATTGGGAGGAGTTTAGAGTTCAACAAAGGAGGACCAAAAGATTGATTAAGAGGGGAAAATTAGAGTACGGGAGTAAACTTGCAAGGAACATAAAAGAGGACTGTAAAAGCTTCTATAAGTGTGTACAAAGAAAAAGATTAGTGAAAGCAAATGTAGTCCCTTACAATCAGAAACAGGAGAATTTATAATGGAGAACAAGGGAATGGCAGAGCAATTAAGTAATTACTTTATTTCTGTCTTCATTGAAAAAAACACAAATAACTTCCCAGAAAAGCTAGGGAACCAAAGGTCTAGTGAGAAGGTGGAATAAAGGAAATTAGTATTAGTCAAAAAGTAGTGCTGGAGAAATTAATGGGACTGAAAGGCAATAAATCCCCAGGGGCTGATAATCTACATCCCAGGGTATTAAAGGAGTTGCCATGGAAATAGTGGACGCATTGGTTTTCTTCTTTCAAAATTCTGTTGATTCTGAAACAGTCCCACTTTTTAAAAAATGTGGGAAGGGAGAAAACAGGAAATTAAAGACCGGCTAGCGTAATATCAGCAGTAGGGAAAGTGCTAGAGGCTACTATAAAGGATTTGATAACAGGACACTTAGAAAATATCAAAGGGATTATACAAAGTCAACATGGATTTGTGAATGGGAAATCATGTTTGAAAAACTTGCTGGAGTTTTTTGAAGATATAACTACTAGAATAGATAAGGCAGAACCAGTGATGTAGTGTTTTTGGATTTTCATGAAGCTTTTGTTAAAGTCCAATTTAAGTGATTAGTGTGCAAAATTAAAGCACATGGGATTGGGGGTAATATATTGACATGGATTGAGAATTGGTTAGCAGACAGGAAACAGAGAGCAGGAATAAAGTGGTCTTTTTCAGAGTGGCAGGCAGTGACTAGTGTGGTACTGTAGGGATCAGTGCTTGAGCCCCAGCAATTCACAATATATATCAATGATTTGGATGAGGGAACCAAATGTAATATTTCCAAGTTTGCTGGTGACACTAAATTTGGGAATATGAGCGATGAGAAGGATGTAAAGAGGCTTCAAGACGATTTAGACAAGTTAAGTGAGTGGGCAAATATATGGCAGTTGCAGTTTAATGTGGATAAGTGTGAAGTTATCCACTTTGGTAGGAAAAACAGAATGGCAGAGTGTTATTTAAATAGTAGTAGATTGGGAAATGTTAATATACGAAGGGACCTGGGAGTCCTTGTACACCAGTAACTGAAAGCAAGCATGCAGGTGCAGCAAGCAATGGTATTTTGGCCTTCATTGCAAAAAGATTTGAATACAGCAGCAAGGATGTCTTACTGCAGCTGTACAGGGCCATGGTGAGACCACACCTGGAGTATTGTGTGCAGTTTTGGTCTCCTTACCTAAGAAAGGATATACTTGCCATAGAGGGAGTGAAGTGAAGGTTCACCAGACTGATGGCAGGATCATCGTATGAGGAGAGATTGGGTCGACTAGGCCTGTATTCACTGGAGTTTAGAAGAATGAGAGGGGATCTCATTGAAATATATAAAATTCTGACAGGGCTGAATAGACTGGATGCAGGAATGATGTTTCCTCTGTTTGGGGGGGTCTAGAACAAGGGGTCACATTCTCACGATATGGGGTAGGCCTTTTAGGACAGAGGTGAGGAGAAATCTCTTCACTCAAAGGGTGGTGAACCTGTGGAATTCTCTAACACACCTGTGGAGGCCAAGTCACTGGATATATTTAAGAAGAAGTGGGTAGATTTCTAGACACTAAAGGTGTCAAGGGGTATGGGGAGAGTGCAGGAATATTGCGTTGAGATAGAGGATCAGCTAAGATCATAGTGAATGGCAGAGCAGGCTCGAAGGGCTAAATGACCTACTCCTGTTCCACATTCTATGTTTCTATGTAAGATCCTGAGGGGTCTTGACAGGGTAGATGTGGAAAGGATGCTTCCTCTTGTTGGAGAATCTAGAACCAAGGGCCACTGTTTAAAAATAAAGGTTTTCCCATTTAAGACAGAAATTAGGAGAATTTATTTCTCCCAGAGGGTCATGAGTCTTTGAAACTCTCTTCCTCAAAAGGTGGTGGAAGCAGAGTCTTTGAATATTTTTAAGAAAGAGGGAGCCAGATTCTTGATAAGTAAGGGGGCGAAAGGTTACAGGGACAGGCAGGAATGTGGAGAAATCAGATCAGCCATGATCTTATTGAATGGTGGAGCAGGCTCAAAGGGCCGAGTAGCCTGCTCCTGTTCCTAATTCATGTATTTGTATGAACATATGCTTGTATGTTCCTGTTATCATTACCTGTATCATTATCCTGCACTATTGCCTTGTTCTTTCTCTTTAACTTTCCAAGTCCCCCTCACGTGAACCTTCCCCCTCCCCACTATTTAGTTTAAAGTTTTGTAGTCTATTCCCGTAGAATAATTGTGAAAGCACATGTGTAGTTGCTGCTGGTTATATTGTTAATAAACCTAATGTTTCCACTAAGAAAGTTGTCTGCAGATCAACTCTATTACAAATAGGCAACAAGGCCACATGACAACAAACTGCCGACGAGGATAAATCAGGATAAATCAAGATAAATCGGAATTGGTACTGTACCTCGCCCAACGATTGTGAGTATCAACATTCATTTGAAATAACAGAAGTTATACTCACCCAAAATGCCACAATTTGGTAGAATCGATACCTTTGAGCCTGCCACAGGTAATTGGTCTCAGAATATATCTCCTTTCAAGTGAACAAAATCATGGGGGAAGAGAAGAGGCGCGCGATCCTCTTGAGTACTTGTGGGAGCAAAAGCTACAACTTGATTCGAAGTTTGATGGCCCCCAGTGCCCCAGATTCAAAGAATTTCCGAGAATTGGTGGACCTCGTGAAGGGACATTTTCAACCCAAGCCCTCAGTCACAATGCAGAGGTTATGGTTCAATTCGCAAAATGGAGCCCTGGGTGAGGAAATTGCTAGCTATGTGGTGAATTTGAAGCAACTAATGGAACATTGTGAGTTCTGGACGGCATACTCAAAGGTCGTTTAGTATGTGGTGTGAAAGAAGACACTATTTAGAGATGATTGCTGACTGAAGTGAATCTGGATTTTAGGAAGGCGTTAGAAATAGCGCTGGCCATGGAAAGCACTGTAAGAGATTCACAAACAATACAAGGGGTGCAAAATGGCACCATACTCCAAATCGGGCAGGAACAGTCAGCCGAAAGTGATGTGAAAAAGCGAAACTCTGCCACGAAGTGGGAAAGCTAGCCGTAAAATAAGAAGAAATAATTTAGCAGCTAAATCGGAGAACAACTTTAATCGATGTGAAAACAATCAGTCTTTTAGCGACTGGCAGTTTAAAAAAGAATGTTACTTTTGTCACAGAAGTGGACATATAATGAGATAGAAGAAGCCCAATGAAACCTACAGTGTAGAAGAGCCTGAAACAACAAATTCTGACATTTATTCATTGTTTAACATGAATGTTGGGAAGACAGAGCCAATATTTGTTACAGTACAAATGAATGGTAAACCAATAAAAATGGAAGTAGAGACGAGAGCTTCCAGTATTGTAATTGGAGAACACACTTTCAGATATTTAAATAATGGTAAACATCAATTAAATTTGGAACCGACATCTGCCAAATTGAAAATGTACACAAGTGAAGAAATCCAAGCAAAAGGTATCAGCAGAGTAACTGTCCATTATAGAAACCAATCGGCACAGCTACCCATGATGGTGGTAGTAGGTGAAGGGCCAAGCCTTCTTGGACGAGATTGGTTAAAGGAGATTAAATTAAACTGGTTGGAAACCTTCCAGTTGAGAGCAAATGGACTACCAGAGCAGCTTAAAAAGAATGCCACCATCTTCAAGGATGAACTAGGAAAAATCCAAGGCCTACAGGCCAAGATTTATATGGATCCAGAAGCAACCCCTCACTTCATGAAAGCAAGACTAGTGCCATACGCCCTGAGAGAGAAGGCTGGCACTGAGTTGAACTGGCTAGAGAGGTTGGGTGTCATAAAAGAGGTTCAGTTCTCAGAATGGGCAGCACCCATAGTCCTTGTCCTTAAACTAGACCAAAGTGTCTGAATTTGTGGGGACTATAAACTAATGATCAACAGAGCAGCCAACCTGGACAGGTACCCATTCCAAAAATTAAAAGCCTATATGCCAAGCTAGCAGGAGGGACAATGTATACAAAGCTTGACATGAGTCTTGCATATCAGCAATTAGAGTTGGATGATGCCTCCTGGAAATTTGTCACAATTAATACCCACAAAGGGTTGTATCAATGTACACACTTGCCTTTCAGTGTTTCCTCAACCTGTGCCATCTTTCAGAGAACAATGGAATGCTTACTGCAGGGACTAGCCCAGGTTGTAGTCTACTTAGATGATGTGCTGATAACCGGATTTACTGAAAAGGAACATTTGGCTAACCTAGAGGAAGTCCTAAAATGCTTTTTACAAGCAGGAGTGTGACTGAAAAAGAAAAAATGCACTTTTCAAGCAAAGGAAGTAATCTATTTGGGCCACCAGGTAGATTCTCAGGGTTACACCCAGTTGAAGGGAAGGTTAAAGCAATAAGTGAGGCACTTGCACCCAAGAATGCTTCTGAGCTTAAATCATTTTTAGGATGATAAATTATTATGGGCGATTTTTGCTTATTTTATCCACAGTTCTTGCCCCTCTGCATTCAATGCTAAGAAAGAACTAACGTTGGTCTCGGGAGGCACCCCAAAAAGAAGCTTTCATGAAAGCGAAACAGTTGTTATACTCATCCAATCTATTAGTGCATTATGACCAGACGAAAGACTTGGTGCTAACATGTGATGCGTCTCCCTATGAAGTGGGAGCAGTACTATCTCATAGAATGGATGACGGCACAGAGCGGCCAATAGGCTACACATTCAGGATGCTTACCACAGCTGAAAAGGATATTCTCAGATTGAAAAGGAAGGTCTGTTGATCATTTTTGGTGTAAAAAAAATTTCACCAAATGTGCACGGCCGGCATCTCCCAATTGTAACAGTCCACAGACCACTTGTTGTTTGTTTAGTGAGGAAAAGGATATACCACCCAAAGCCTCTGCAAGAATACAAAGATGGACCCTAATTTTGGCGGCTTACGAATACACCTTTGTGCATAGGCCTGGAATTCACATCACAAATGCTGATTCCCTGAGTTGCCTGCTCTTACAAGAGAATGATGAGCATGTCCCAGTTACACAGGAACTCATTTTATTGTTAAGTTTTCTAGATTCCTCACCAGTATGTGCCAGACTGATCTGAGACTGGACGAGTCAAGACCCAGTCGTATCTCGAGTGCGAGGCCAAGTGTTACATCCTTGGTGCCAGGAGCCAGTCTCTGATGAAATGAAACCATTCTTCAACTGAAGACACGAGATGAGCAGTCAAGATGGCATTCTATTGTGGGGTTCATGGATAATAGTTCTTCCAGAGGGAAGGGAGCCACTTTTAGTTGAACTACGCAGTGCCCATCCAGGGATCTCCTGAATGAAGACCATAGCACGCAGCTATCTATGGTGGCCGGGGCTGGATGATGATATTGAAAATGTGGTAAACCACTATGTACAATGTCAGCAGCTGCAAAGTTGCCAGTAGCAACCCCATTGCACCCATGTGAGTGGCCTGGTAGACCCTGAGTACGGTTACACATCGACTACCTCGGGCCCTTCCTTGGAACCAAGGAAGGTTGATTATAGTTGCCCATTCCAAGTGGTTAGCTGTTTATGAGGTGAAGTCACCAACGTCGCTACAATAGAGAAACTATGCCAGAGCTTCGCCATCTATGGAGTAGTTGTATCCGATAATGGCACTGCATTCACAAGTGCTGAGTTCCAACGATTTATCAGCCTCAACGGTATCACCCATGTGAGGACTGCACCGTGCTACCTGTCATTAACGTGCTACCTGATGGAAAGGGCAGTTCAAACTTTTTAGGTGGGCATGAAGAAGTTGACAGAGGATTCGTTGGAGATCAAGCTTGCGTGTTTTCTTTTTCACTACAGAATGACCCCCCCACATGATGACAGGAGCAACACCTGCAGAATTGTTGATGAGGCACTGTCTTAGTTCAAGACTGAGCCTAATATTTCCAAATTTGGAGGGGAAGGTGGAGAAGAGTCAGGGAAATCAAAATGTTACGCGTGACTTGCATAGTCAAGAGAGACAATTTACTAAGATAAAAGCAAAACACTGTGGATGCTGTCAGACCTGCTGAGTTTTTCCAGAGACAATTTACTGTTGGAGAAGCAGTAAATGTGAAGAATTTCTGTGCAGGGCCGAAGTGGTTACCGGGTAAAGCAAGTTCAGTGACTGGACCATTATCATACCACATGGCAGTGGAAGGCCGAATCACCTCTAAGCATGTGGACCATTTAAGAAAAGGAGAGATACCACAACAAGAAATGGTTCCACCTGTAACCGTTATTGAACCATTGTTTCCCATTGATGACCAAGGACTGACATGCCTGATGTCTCTATCAGAGTGGAAGGCACTGAACTACAAGTGTCCACCAAGGTACCTGATGTTCATGCAGTTCCAGAGAATGTGGTTCCTGAAGAAGAATCTGAAGTTGTGGAGCTGCGATGTTCCACACGAATCAGGAAACCACCTGAAAGGCTGAACTTGTAAACTTCATGACCAGTGTAATTATTATAATGTCATGAGATAAACATACTTGTAAATATAATACGTACAGCAAAGTTAAAGGGGGAGGAATGTAGTAACTATGGTTTTGTTAAATGTTGGACTATATCTTTAAGAATAGTCCTGTGATGTAAGATCACATGATCTGTGTAAACCAATGTGTTAGCAGCACGGACTACCTCCACAGTCAGTGTAGAGATAGAGATGGAGTTGAAAGCACACGTGTAGTTGCTGCTGGCTGTATTGTAAATAAGCCTAATGTTTCTACTAAGAAAGTTGTCCGCAGATCAACTCTATTACAAATAGGCAACAAGGCCGCGCTACAACAACCTGACATCCGTCATATACACCCTTTTTCTGCTTCATGTTACTCTCAATCTTGTTTGTCATCCAACAAGCTCTATTTGTTTGTCCTTGCTTTCCCCCCTCATGGGAATTGATCTTGGAAGTATAAATTGATTAATTTTGAGTACAATGTTGAAGAGATACAATATAGAATAAACGGTACAATTCTCAGGAGAGTGCAGGAGCAGAGGGACCTAGATGTATATGTACGTAAATCATTGAAGATGGCAGGACAGGTTCAGAGAATGCTTAATAAAGCAGGTGGCATCCTGGGCTTTATTAATAGGGGCATAGAATACAAAAGCAGGGAAGTTATGTTAAACTATGAAGCAAATACACAAATAAATAGGTAGAATTCATATATATTTAGGACATTATACTTTAGAATTGAGAAAATGGGCACAGATTCATGTATAGCCATTTTTACTCAGAAGCCCTCAAACATATATGTGGCAGCACTAGCCTTACGGCTTTGCTTCGAACTAGAAACAGATGTTTCTTCATTTGTATCTTTCCACTATGTATCATGGTGCCTCTTTCCTTTTTTGGAAAGAAAGAAAAGCTTAATTGCCTTACTCAGTAGCAAAGGAAATTTAGGGAAGATTAATGATGGCATAGCCTGGTACTATTCCCATTATCTATTAAGGAGACAGCCCTAAAACTTAGCTCAGCGAATCAGAATTGGGTATGATCAGGCACCTGAGAGAACAAAAAAAAAACAACTTTTAAAAGTCTCTATTTTCCTATGAAAAGTTTAAAATCACTTTATGAAGAAATCAAAGCCATTGGAAGAGATCAGGAAGGATATTGGAACACATTATAAATACACATTGACCAGTTATTGGCTCACACCATTGATATAATAAAACCATTTTAACGATTGAATAATAGTGAATTTTAAGGGTTAATTAAGAAGGAGGAGTTTAATCAAGGAGGCTGCACCCATAGCTGCTAAAGGTGATATAACCTGATTTTAGAAGGGTATAAATGTTCAAGTTTCTTTCAGAAAATCAGAGATATTGCAGAAGGGTATTGAGAACCCTTCAATATTTCTCCAGTTGCCGAGGGGTTGGATATCTTAAAGTGGATAGCTTTTTGTGTCCAACTGCCCATCAACTGAACCACTTTGGGATTTAAAGTAACACTTTGAATATTTGATGGATAGGATATCCACAACTAATTTTAACTGTAGCATTGTATTTTAAAGTCATTTTCACTGGATTCTCTATTAGAACTAAGACTATTTTAAAAATCTTTTTGTAGTCATTAACTTTGCAATGTACTTACCACTTTAAAGTGAATTGCATGTTAAATAGTTATTTGATAAATTTGTAAATAGATTAGTAATGTGTAACGTCTCTTGTAGTCTTCTGTATGCAGTTTAAGAGCCCACCTCTCTTGTATTTTCTGAAAGTGGGAAGATGCAATTTTTTGAAGATAGAACCCTGGGCTCTTATAATATCTGGGTAATTATAACTTGGCCAACAAATTATTTAACAGGCTATCTGGAAGAAGGTAATATCTCTTGATAGTCATCTTCCTTGGGGGAGACGTAGTTCACTTTTTCAGACCCAAAATAAGTGTCTGTGAGGTGGCTGCTTTGAACTCAAATGAGGGCGATTGTTAAGGGAGTGCTCCTGATCTAGGATAGTCCTCACTGGGGCTAAAGTTATAATCCACTTCAAAGCCTGTACAAAACACTGGGTTGGCCTCAACTGGAGTATTATATCCAGTCCTGGGCACCACATTTCAGGAAGTATGTGAAGGCATCAGAGAGTGCAGAAAAGATTCATGAGAATGGTTCCAGAGATGGGGAACTTCAGTTACATAGATAGACTGGAGAAGCTGAAACTGTTCTCTTTGGTGAAGAGAAGGTTGAGAGGAAATTTGATAGATATTCAAAATCATGAAGGTCTGGACAGAGCAGATAGGGAAAAATAATTTCAATTGGTGGAAGGATCGACAACCCCTAGAGGACACAAATTTAAGGTAATTTGCAAAAGAAGCAATGGCAACATGAGGAAAAGCTATTTCATGCAGAAATTGGTTAGGATCTGGAATGCACTGCCTGAGAATGTGGTAGAGGCAGGATCAGTTGGAGTTTTCAAAAGGAAATTAGATCATTAATTGAAAAGAAAAAAATTGCAGCGCTACTGGGAAATGCCAAAGGAGTGGCACTAGGTGAACTGCACCTTTACACAGACACAATGGGCTGAATGGCCTCCTTCTATGTTGCAACCATTCTATGAATCAATGATTGTACCTGAATTATTTCCTCTTTAAAATCAGTCTATTGTTGCTGATCAGAACTGTACACAGTACTCCAAGTGTGGCCGAGTCAAGGCTCACTAATGTCCTTTAAGAAAATAAATCTGTCATCCTTATCTGGTCTGGCTTACATGTGATTCCAGACCCACAGCAATGTGGTTGACTCTTAAATGTCCTCTGAATGGTCTAGTGAGCTGCTGAGTTATATCAAACCGCTACAGGAAAGTCAATAGGGAATGAAACTGGATGGACTGCCCAGCATCAACCTGAGCACCGGAAACAACGACAAACTCAGCCCTGTCGACCCTGCAAAGTCCTCCTTACTAACATCTGGGGGCTTATGCCAAAATTGGGAGAGCTGTCTCACAGACTAGTCAAACAACAACCTGACATAATTATACTTACAGAATCATACCTTACAGGCAATGTCCCAGCAACCACCATCACCATCCTTGGGTATGTCCTGTCTCACTGGCAGGACAGACCCAACAGAGGTGACGGCACAGTGGTATACAGTCGGGAGGGAGTTGTCCTGGAAGTTCTCAACGTCAACTCTGGACCCCATGAAGTCTCATTCATCAAGTCAAACATGGGCAAGAAAACTTTCTGCTGGTTAGCATCTACGCACCCCACTGCCTCAGCTGATCAGTCACTACACCTCCATGTTGTACGCCACTTAGAGGAGACACTGAGGCTGGCAAAGGGACAGAGTGTACTCTGCGTGGGGGACTTCAATGTCTGTTACCAAGAGTGGCTCACAGCCCGAGCTGGCCGAGTCCTAAAGGATATTGCTGCTAGACTGGGTCTGTGGCAGGTGGCAAGGGAATCAACAAGAGGGAAAAACATACTTGACCTCATCCTCATCAATCTACCTGTCACAAATGTATCTGTCCATGACAGTATCGGTAGAAGTGACCACCACATAGTCCTTGTGGAAACAAAGTCCTGTCTTCATATTGAGGATACCCTCCATCGTGTTGTGTTGCACTACCACCATGCTCAGGTGGATGGATTTTGAACAAATCTATCCACTCAAAACAGGGAAACCATGAGGTGCTGTGGGCCACCAGCAGCAGCAGAATTGTATTCAACCATAATCTGTAACCTCATGGCCTGGCATATCCACACTCTACTATTACCATTAAGCCAGGGGATCAACCCTGGTTCAATGAAGCGTGAAAGAGGGCATGCCAGGAGCAGCAACAGGCATTCCTAAAAATGAGGTGTCAATCTAGTGACAGGACTACTCGCATGCCAAACAGCAGATGCAGCACGCAGTAGACAGAGCTAAGCGACCCCATAACCGGCAGGTCAGATCGAATCTCTGCAGTCCTGCCACATCCAGTTGTGAATGGTGGTGGACAATCAAACAACTAACTGGAGCTCCATGAATATCCACATCCTGAATGATGAGGGATCCCAGCACATTAGTGTAAAAGATAAGATTGAAGCACTTACAACCACCTTCAACCAGAAGTTTCGAGTGGATGATCCATCTCGACCTGCTCCGGAGGTCCCCAGCATCCCAGATACCAGTCTTCAGTCAATTCGATTCACTTCATGTGATATCAAGAAATGGTTAAAGGCGCTGGATACTGAACGGCTGTGGGCCCTGACATCATTCTGGCAATAGTATTGAAGACGTGCTCCAGAACTAGCTGAGCTGTTCCACTACATCTATAGCAGTGGCATCTACCCAGCAATGTCAAAAATTGCACAGATATGTTATGTCCCGTCCACAAAAGGCAGCACAAACCCAACCCGGCAAATTACCACTCCATCAGTCTACTCTCGATCATCAGCAAAGTGATGGAAAGTGTTGTTGACAACAATAGGTGGGGACTTTCGCTGATGATTGCACAATGTTCAGTAGCATTCACCTCTCCCCAGATACTGATGCTGTCCATATCCAAATGCATAAGACCTGGACAACATTCAGGCTTGGGCTGATAAGTGGCAAGTAACATTTGTGCCACACAAGTGTCAGGCAATAACCATCTCCAACAAGAGAAAATCTAACCATCTCTTCTTGACATTCAGTGGCATTTATCGCTGAATCCCCCACTATCAACATCCTGGGGAGTTACCATTGACCAGAAACTGAACTGCACTAGCCATATGGCACCAAGAGCAGGTCAGAGGCTAGGAATCCTGTGGCAAGTAACTCACCTCCTGACTCCTGAAAGCCTGTCCACCATCTACAATGCACAAGTCAGGAGTGTGATGGATACTCTCCATTTGTCTGGATGAGTGCAGCTCCAACAATACTCAAAAAGCTTGACACCATCAAGGGCAAAGCAGCCTGCTTGATTGGCACCCCATGCACCACCTTAAAAATTAACTCCCTCCACCACCGAAACATGGTGGCAGCAGTGTGTACAATCCACAGGATTCACTGCAGCAACTCACCAAGGCACCATCGACAGCACATTCCAAACCCATGACCTTTAGCAACTAGAAGGACAAGGGCAGCAGATGCATGGGAACACCACCACCTCCAAGTTCCCCTCCAAGTCACGCACCATCCTGACTTGGAAATATATCACTGTTCCTTTACTGTTGTTTGGTTAAAATCCTGGAACTTCCTTCCTAACAGCACTGTGGGTGTACCTACACCACATGGACTGCAGTGGTTCAAGAAGCTCACCAGCACCTTCTCAAGGGCAATTAGGGATGGGAAATAAATGCTGACCTAGCCAGTGAAGCTCACATCCTGTGAAGGAATAGATTTTTTTTAAAACTTCCCTATCCGGTGTGAAACTGAGCCATAAAAGCAAGTTAGAACAGACATCTGTCATCTTATGACATCTTTTGAAATCTCTCCTTTGCCTCCACTTATCATTGACCTTCTATCCAGCTTCACCTGTCCCACCCCCTTTAACAGTATATATTTCACCACATTTCTACTTCTCTTTAGTTCTGAAGAGGAGTCATATGGACTCGAAACATTAACTCTGTCTTTCTCTCCACAGATGCTGTCAGACTTGATGAGTTTTTCCAGCAATTTTTGTTTTTGTTTCAAGTTAAGACAGAAGTTGATTTGAAATGTTTTTACATTAAGTTGTTGTATGGCCCGCATGTTTTTAAACACATTATAGAATGTTGTTAATGGATCATGGAATCTTACAGCACAGAAGAAGGCTATTCACCCCATTGTATCTGTATCAATTCTTTGAAATAGCTAACTAATTAGGCCCACTACGCTACTCTTTCCAAATGTTGTGCAAACTGATTACAATCCTTTTTCTCTAAATAAGTAAACATTTATAACTACTTCTGAATTAGATATTTACTCATTTTTGTGGATTAACCCTCACTAATAACTGTGAACTGTACTGTGTATTATAGGCCTCTCATCAATCATGTCTAATTTTAATACTTTGTTTTTGCCTCAGGCTATTTTGCTTGATGTGCATTTATTTGTAAGTATATTTGTTTCCCTTAGATGCAGTCTAGCTGTTACAGTTGTCATTATTTCTGCTTGCCATGATTTTTATTACCTCTAATCCCAAGCTCAATAGCCCACTCGTTCTTCTAGTTCTTTAATGATCCTAATTTTTCAGTACTTTTCTTATTAATTTAGTTGTGTGACAGGGCAAACAGTGAGAGCAAAATACAGAGCTCGTGTTGTCAGATTGCCAAGTGAACAATTCCACATTGAAAAAACATCAAAAGTCACAACTTTACAAAATATTGATCATTTATTTATAATGTTACTTAGGATCTAATCTAATTTTCACCTAAATAATGTTTCTACATACACATGGAACAAATTATATTAGTTACAAAAAAGACTTTTAGACTCCTCCAGGCCTCAAAGCTGTACTTGATGTTTAGAAAGAGGAGGAAAAGCATTTTTAAAAAAAAACTTTTTAAAAAAACTTTTTGAAACGTACTGAGTCAACCCACACCAGAAAAAAAAAGATTCACTGTTAGATTCATCATATTAGACTGCCCTGTCCATCTGGGCATAAAACACCTCAAGATACTATTGAAAGATGAACGAGTTCTCCTGATTCACATTCCTCCTTACCAAAGGTAGATTGAGTCGTAAGTTATCCAATTTGCTGTTTCTGGGACCTTGCTATGCAGATATTTGGTTGCTGTATTTTCCTAATTAAGAACAAATGACTGCATTTCAGATATATTCATTGGCTGCATTATTCGGGACTTCCTGAGGATTTGGCAAGGTGCTATGTAAATACAAGTTCATTGTCCTGCACTTATCTTGTTTAGCTACAAGAGCTGTATTATTGCATCTTCAGGGTTTCTTTTTGTGGCAAATGAGCTTGGCCACAAAGTTTGGCTCTGTAGCAGTGCTACACAAGTCTGGAGTCCCGAGAATGGTGGCCTGTTTGAACCCAGGCACTGCTGGTGCTGCCCCTATAGTGTGCCATGCTTGCCCTACTTGTGCCAGAAGCATGCAAAGTGGATAAGTCATGTCATTGGTCAGCATCTAATGCCAATTTGGTACCTGCCCTACCACTATGGACCTCGCAGGTCCTGTTAAAGCCCTCTTTTAAACTTTTTCAGCTGAACATGTGCCAGTTGCACAAGAGATTTGCCACTTGCCCTGGTAAAGGACTCATCATGGGAGTTTGGGTATAATGCTTTTGACTTTGCTGCTGCAGTTAGTGGAAGTTATTGGAGGAGTTCTGAGAATTTAGTGGAACCAGGGGGAATGGTACTGAACTTTTCTAAGGAGTTCAGTGAAGTTTGAAGGCCTGTCAGCAGAAAGCCTGCTCTCAATCATGGGGGCTATAGTTACAGTCCCTTTTGAGCTGCAGTATGACAGGGAGACGGAGTACAGGAAGCAGGGAAGGGAAGCTGAGTGCAGAGGGAGGAGGAGGAAGAGGATGAGGAAAAGTAGGAGGAAGGGAGAAGGTATCAGAGACCCCATCGCTCTGGGCATGGTGCTGAATCAGACTCCTGTTCCCCTAAAGTCATTCCTTCATCACCACAATTCTCCACCTTCCCATCCCTGTGCTATAGACCATTACAGCATCCTCTTAACCAAAATCTTGAAATAAAAGACAACCTCCTCCCCAAATAATACACCTCTATAATAACTTTATCAAACAACACCTAACTTAGTGCCTGACTTGAAGGTGCCTTTGCCTAGCCTAGTGCTCATGGGCAATCCTATGGCTGGAACATGGATAGTGGAAGGCTGTTGACTTTCAGCGAGTGAGATTGCAGGTGGTCTTACAGGATGACCTCAAGCAGCTCTGGGCCTTGAGGGCCCAGTTTCAGACCTCAGCACAGGCAACAGCAGTCTGGACTAGCTGGCTGACAGCCAACAGCAAGGGCACGAGTGGAGCAGCAATGGTGGGCACATGAATACTGACTTCCTGAGAGACGACAGAGGTGCTCCATGAACCACTGTCATTCCTCCAGAGTGCCCTCTCAGCAATCCTACTAAACTGCTGGAGAACAGGTTATTGGACTGTGGTAAGAGCCTGCAAGCCCTGCTTGTTGGCAGCAGTCTGAGCCTGTATGACTACAAGCATGGATCTCATGACCTCAGTCTGAGCCCTGCACCAGTTGAGGCTGAACTCTTCCATACTCCTTTACAGAGACAACAGGAGCACTCAGGCTTTGGGTAGCTTCTGCTTGTGTTGCAGTGGAAGCTGAGACATCAGCAATCAGATGCTTCATCGCGACAGTGTGTGCAAGTGCTGTCATAGAGTTGGTAGCACATCCACATTGGAAATGATGGGCTCCATGCTCTGCGCAAAGCCCTGCACCAATTGAGGCTGAACTCCTCCATCCTCCTTCACAGAGACAAAAGGCTCTTTGGCAGGCTTGCCAATCCACCGAGCATCTCAGTGTGTACACCTATCAGAATTCACCTGTATGCCATCCCACCAAAGTCCTCATCTGAGTCCTCTTTAGCAGAACTCATTTGCAACATCGTCGTTCATCCTTTCCCCCTAGAGTAGCTGCTGCCCACGTGTGCCTGGTGACTCACCACATACCATCGTCCTTGATTGCAACAGTTTCAGTTACTGCTGCATCAATAATGTGCAGAACTGTCTGGCTTCTCCAAAAGGCTCAGGTATAGTCATGTGGATTGGTCACGTGGGTTGATAAGGAAGAGCCAGCATGGATTTCTTAAGGGGAAATCATGTTTAACTAACTTGCTGGAGTTTTTTGAAGAGGTAACACAGAGAGTTGATGAGGGTAATGCTGCTGATGTGGCGTACATGGGCTTCCAAAGGCATTCGATACAGTGCCACACAACAGGCTTGTGAGCAAAATTATAGCTCATGGAATAAAAGGGACAGTAGCAAAGTGGATACAAAATTGGCCGAGTGATAGAAAACAGAGAGTAATGGTTAATGGATATTTTTTGGCTGGAGGAAGGTTTGCAGTGGAGTTCCCCAGGGGCCGGTATTGGGACCTTTGCTTTTCCTGATATATACTAATGATCTAGATCGTGCAGGGGACAATTGCAAAGTTTGCAGATGATACAAAACATGTCGAACTTTAAAAGGACATAGACAATTTGGATGGAGTGGGCAGATAGGTGGCAGATGAAGTTCAATGCAGAGAAGTGTGAGGTGATTTATTTTGGTAGGAAGAACATAGAGAGACAATATGAAATAAGGGGTACAACTCTAAAGGGTGTGCAGCAGCAGAGAGGCCTGGGTGTATATGTGCATAGATCATTGAAAGGTGGCAGGACAGGTGGAAAAAGAAGTTAATAAAGCATACAGAGTCCTAGGTTTTATTAATAGTGGCATAGTGTACAAGTGCAAAGAGGTTATGTTGAATTTGTATAAGACACTAGTTAGACCTAAGCTGGAATATTGTGTACAGCTCTGGGTGCCACACTTTAGGAAGGATGTAAACGCATTGGCAAGAGTGCAGAAGAGGTTTATGAGAATGGCTCCAGGGATGAGAAACTTCAGCTATAAAGATAGATTGCAGAAGTTGGGACTGTTCCCTTTGGAGAAGAGAAGGCTAAGAGGAGATTTGACAGAGGTGTTCAAAATCATGAGGTGGCTGGACAGAGTAGATTTATGTTCCCACTCATAAAAGGATTGAGAACGAGGAGGCACAAATTTACAAAAGAAGCAAATGCGATGTGAGAAAAATCTTTCTCACATAGCGAGCGGTTCGGGTCTGGAGTGCACTGCCTGGAAGTTTGGTGGAGCAAGGTTCAATCAAGGCATTCAAGATTATTTGATTAGAAACAATGTGCAGGGTTACAGGGAAAAGGCAGGAGAATGATACTAATTCATAATGCTCATTAGTGAGCCAGTGCAGACACAATGGGCCCAATGGCCTTCTTCTGTACTGTGGCAATTCTGCGATTCTGTGACATGCAGGCCTACCTCCACTGCTTCTCTACTGATCCTACTTTATGGACCACTGTGTCCTGCATGAGAGAAGGAAGATGTCACTGAGTGTGCTGCAACATGTTTGGGTGATGTGCCTGTCATATCTGAATAGCTGGCAGTGTGTGGAAGCTGTGAGATGTGAGTTTGAGACTTGAAACATTGGACAGTGTGTGAGGGTGAGGTGGCGTACCTGTCTGTATGAGTCAGATTGCTGATGGGTGAGTGAGTGGGTGTGGTACATTGAGCACTGTGAGAGGTTGGTGGTGGGTGGGAGATGTCACTTCAGAATGCATTCACTGACCATGACCACCCACATGAGGTCATTAAATTTCTTGCAACAATACAGCCAGGTCCTTGGAGCTGGACTCCTTACCTTGACCCCTGTGACAATGTGCTCCCATTCCCTTCACAGTGTATACCTGAGTGCCTCTTGGTCCTCTGCAGAAATATGGACTCTTTCCTCCTGTCAACCTCCTATATAAGGCCTCCAGCACCACATCGGGGAACTTGCGAACCCTCTCTCTGGCCTACAGCTTGATTGGCTGTCTTATTCCTTCTCTGAAATTCTTTTTGATATAGTTCCACTAGCTGCTACAGCCTAAATGCATCACCTCGAGGATAATCGCACATCACAATCCCCACGCCTGCCAATGGTTAAATTCTAAAAAATTAAATTTTTAACCTCTTATTTTCCTCTACTCCAGTGGATTGACAAGCTGTTTCACATAATAGTTTCATTTTGGATGAACTCAATAATGCAAGATATTCTGGATTCAATGCTTGTAAAATGTTGAATAGACACTGGGTGGCAGTATAGTGCAACTGGGACTTATACCTGCATGTGAAATTCTAACTTCCAGCAGGACAGAAGATCAATGGATCATCAAAGTTCACAAACACTTGGTACTAAATAAATTAACATCTAAATTAACAGTTGATTTTGATGGGTTTGTTCACAGTTCCAATGAACTTGACAGTCTGAGTTTATGCACTTTTTATGCACACTAATGCCTACTTTTAACAATTTCAAAGGGCACCTTACCTCTTCCAAAAGGCACCAGACCTACCTAGGGCACATGACCTCCACCAAATTGCACCCTATCTCCGCCAAAAGGCACCTTACCTCCCTCAAAGGTGTCCCAGGACCAGATTCAAAGTGGTACCTAACCTCTCCAAAGGTACCCTGGCTATCCAATCACATCCACAAAGTTTAGACCTGCTCTTACCTGGTTTAATCTGCACACTTCAGGTTTCACACTCCAATGCTACCAAAATCCCACTTCAGTGGAGGCAGCTGGCGATTTAAATGGCTGTAAAACGCACATGAGCGAGCTGCACCTCACCCCCATTCTCACGTCCTGCAAAAATGGGAAGTGCTGTGTTCGAGGGTGGGACTTGCACTTTTTTGGCAGTTCTGCCATTTTTGCCACAACAGGGAGGCTCTCTGTTGAGAGAAAATCTGGGCCATAGCATCAGTTTCCACATATGCACTGATGTCACCCTGCTCTACCTCACCACCTCCTCCTTTGACTCCTCCACTGGGCAGAATTTTATGCCGTTGAGATTTTACGCCAAAGTCAATGGACCTTTGAATTGCTCGCTGCATTTGATGGCCCTGCCCCTGCTGTGGTGGGGTCATAAAATTCTGCCCACTGTCTCTAAATTATCAGACTGCTTATCTAAGATCAGTACCCTATGAGCAGAAATTTCCTCCAATTAAATATTAGGAAGGTCATAGCTATTGTTTCCGGTCCCCATTACAAGTTCCATTCCCTTGTCACCAACTTCAACCCTCTCCCTGGCAATTGTCTGAGAATCAACCAGATTGTTCATAACCTCAGTGTTACATTTGATTCTAAGATGAGCTGCCAAACTCATATGTGTACCATCACCAAATATGTCTATTTCTACCTTTGTAATATTGTCTGACTCCACACCTGCCTCAGCTTGTCTGCTGCTTAAAACCCTCATCCATGCCTTTGTTACCTCCAGACTTGACTATTCCAATGCACTCTGGCTGGCCTGCCACCTTCAACCCCCCATAAACTTGAGCTCATCCAAAATTCTGCGGCTGGTGTCTTAACTTACATCAAGTCTCACTGCGCTTGCTGAACTACATTGGCTCCCAGTTAGGGGATTTCTAGATTTTAAGGTTCACACTCTTGATTTCAACTCACTCCATTGCCTTGCCCCTCCCTATCCCTAATGTCCTCATGATCACAGCCCTCTGTGATATCTATACTCCTCTAATTCTGGTCTCTTGAGCATCCACAATTTTAATCAATCCACCATTGGCGACCATGCCTTCAGCTGGTTAAGCCCTAAGCTCTGGAATTCCCTTCAAAAACCTCTCTTCCTCTCTTCCTCCCTTTAAGACACCCTTGAAAGCGTTTCTCTGTGACCAAGCTTTTGGACATCGGCCCTACTATCGCCTTATATGGCTCTGTGTCAAACTTTGCCTTATAAACACTCTTGAGAAGTACCTTGGGACAGTTTATTACTTTAAAGCCGCTGGTGCACCAGTTATTTTATCTTTGCACATTCAAAAAGCTTAAACAGGAAATCAAAACATTATTTCCAAAATCAGCTTTGGTAAAATGAAAATTCATGCAATATTAAGTTATTTGATAGTGGACATTTACTGTATGTTTTATTATGCAATGATTATTTAGGCCTCAACGGTTTGCTAAAATAGTTCTTGACATTCAATCCCCTTATGTTGTTTGTTAAAATGTTTAATTTGTGACATGGTCTTCAATTTCATCTCAAAAATCGACTGATAACACTCCTCTGAAGTGCCTTAGGATGTTTTACTATGTTGAAGGCACTATGTAAATGCTAGCTTTTATTGTTGATTTCTGCCAGACTCCACAACAGCCGCACTAACACAAAACAATCAGCTATTTTGCAAGTTAAAGCCAATCGTACACGTATCATGGGTTTTAACACCGTTCTGAGCCATTTACAAATTCATCTTTTAAAAACCCATAATGCAGGACAGCTGATGCTAGTGTTCTTTCTGTGTTGTTTTACTTCAAATTCGTGAACATCGAGGAAACATTTTATAAACAGGTGAGTGTTTCAAAGAAAACAGAATTCTCCCTGCTAAATTTTCAAAAATGCCACTAGGTAATAAGTGTTTCAAGTCTGACTTTAATGTTTATGGCTACCAGTGTTTAAAAAGAACACATCTGTCCTGATTTTATGGTCAGCAGATAACGAAGGGCAATTGCCAGTTACTACGCTGACAGCTGCCCATAGAATGTTTGCAGGTTTTTTGAGCAAAGATCCACTGGCATTGGGTACCTGATCCAGCATGGTGCCCTCTACAGGGGATCTGTGTCATGTGTGAGCAGGGCAAGCAAAACTGTGGTTCTTCAGCCAATCAGATTGAAGAATTCTCATTGCGACATGCACAACCTGAATCAGGAAGTATAAATCAAGAAGAATCAATTGTATTTAAATCATAGAAAGCAAAATAAAGAGAGCAATGGAAAAAAGAACAAGGGCAGCAGGCATACGAAACACCACGACCTGCAAGTTCCCCCTCCAAGCCACATACCATACACATATATTTCACAGTTCCTTCACTGTCACTGGATCAAAATCATGGAACTCTGTAATAGCATTGTGAGTGTACTTACGCCACATGGCTGCAGCGCTTCAAGAAGCTGGCTCACCACCATCTTCTCAAGGGCAATTAGGGAAAGTCAGCAAATTCTGGCCTTGCCAATGATGCCCACATCCCATGAAAAAATGAGAAAAGAATGATGGGATCAAGAGAGAGATAAAAGAGGTAGAAAATTTAAAAAAACAATTTATTTTAATTTTATTTTTAAGTGAACGGTAATTAAATTCTGAAGGAATGAGGTTTCACATTTCTAAAGTTTAATTTTCAAAATCAGAGATGTTTGCAAGTAGTTATTACTTACCGTACAATTAAATATTTAATTACAGCTGAATGCACTGGGCCTAACCTTTTAGTGGGTAGCTAGTGGGTAGGAATTGTAACTTCATTGCCTTAGCTGGCTGTCAATGTCGAATTGATCAGAGAGGTACTGTTCTAGCACAGCCTGTCGAGCAGCAGCTTAACTTGGGCCACATCTTCCAGATTTCTGAATTTAACTGCACATATTCCCATTCCAGAGCTGCTTCCTGAGTTACCCCATAATAACAGTGAGCTGTTAGTCTCACTGCTGATCTCAATATAATATTCGTGTCAATTGTCAATGGGCAGAAACTCCTGCTGAAGTATTTTGTGAGTAGACACGGTGTTGATGAGCTTCTTATGGACTTTACTGCTCAGGGCTTAGCATTCTTTAATACAGATGAATAAGCTGCAAGTCCAATTGATAATTTCACCCAAGCTGTTCTGAATAATACAATTTTAATCTGGTGGCTTTAGCATTAATGTAACACTTTTAAGAGCATTTAATATCTGAGCATAGACATCCCTTGCACAATTTGCTTTTTGCTTCCACCAATCATGCCATAGGTATCTGTGACACAGAAGTTAATCCAGGGTGGTAGGTCTTGATGCAGAGAGAGGTCTCATAAAACAGCAAGGTATAATGCAACCTTTATGCAAAGCTTGGGCGCAGGCTGATTCTTGGCATAGGTTTGATTTCCAAGTCTAGTCACTGTGCTATAAAAGATTTTTGTGCCAACACAAACATTCTACCACAGTGCCAACTTTGTTAGTGAAATGCAGCAGTTGAGGCAAGGGAAAGGGATAGAACCGAACTATGATCAACAGTGTTGACATTTTGGGAAAGATTTAGGGCGAGATCTTGTGCTATTCTTTCTACCTGTGCCCCCTGGTGCCATCAGGCACACTCTGTGCAGCACTCTCCGAGGATAAGGATGAGAATGGTGCATCCCCTACGTTGAAGGAAGATTTGATTTGGTCTATCCTGACTTCACACAGCCAGATGATGTGACGCCCAGGCAGCGTCTGCATTATTTACTCAAAAAAAACAAGTGTTAAGCTGCAAGTTGGACCCTGAAGTAGCGTTATTTAAAGGCCCAGGCACCGAACTTGCAGCTAATGTAGTTTTTTGGAACTTTTTCTATTGCTGAGTGTCTGGAAATACTCTGGAGTGTTCTTAGAAGTGTTTTGGGTAAGTTCCTGCATTTGTCAGAGAGTATTACTATATCCTCACATAGAGGCTGCAACGGGTAGGGGCGCACCTGGGGCTGTGCATGGGTTTGTAGCATGACAGAAAGATGGACAGAAACTACAGAGAGGCTTTGTGCTATGCCCTCTGCCAAGTTGGATCCAGACTCCTCCATGTTCATTGACAGTGACAGGAAGCTGTTTTGTCGGCCAGTCAATGCACTTAGCATCTCAGTATGCATGCCCATCAACTTGCTCCTATGAAGGAGCACTCATCTTCCACCTCATCCTCCAGTGATCTGACAAATGAATCATCTTTCCCTGCAGATACTTCATGCTCCTCACATGCTGATCCCATATCTATACTCGCCTCCAAGGTACGTGCAGTGCCAGTATCTGAGCTGGTGGCTACAAGTGTCAAATCAAGTGACATGACTCCCTTATTCATGCTGTGCTGTCCGCTCTTTCCTCCTCCTGTGGCTGGACAGGCTGCAGTCCTTGGGGATGAATTTTCAGACTCCTTGAATTTTGGAGTGGGGGACCCCAAAAACACCCACTGGCCAGCATGTCAGTATCAGGACACTGTTCCTGGTGCCAGCAATGCTAACCATGGCGGAGATGGGATCCTGCTCTCCTCCCTAATGAGGACAGTTAAAGTGATCATTAACAGTATGTTAGAGATGAAGAGTGGAATTATGAAGGGGGAACACAGGTTACATGCCACTTCGTTACAGATCAGCTGAAGGGAAGCAGGTAAAGAGTGGGCGGCCAGTCAGGGTTGCCCCAGGGAAATATCCCGGCACCTCAAGAGGGTCAGCGGGGGAGAGAGGGAGTCAGCATTCAGTAAGGAGGCGCTCTTTGCACTGTACAGGTGGTGGCGAGAGTGGGCACTCAACACTTGAACATCACAGTCCCCCAAGCCCCCCCACCCCACCTCCCCAGCATAGCAAGGCTGCCAATCATGATTGGTCAGCCAAATAGCCAAAAGGGAGGTTGCAGCCAGCAATAGGGGCACAGCCGTAAGATTTTGGGCCCAGTGGCGATGAGGTGCAGAAAGAAACAGGGAGGAAAGAGAGCAGGAAGGCACTGGGGGCCAAACCCTCAACACAGGATTCACTGCTGTAGACAGAACTCTACCTGGGGATGACTGAGGCACAGTCCTTCATTGTGCCCTTGTTGCCAAAGACATCGCATAGTGCAGCCCTGCTCGCCAAGCCCTGTCAGTAGCCATCAAAGTCACTGTGGCATTGAACTTCACCTCTGGCTCCTTCCAAAGATTAGCTGTGGACCTTGTTGGTATCTCACAAATGGTAGCACATCACTGCATCTCACATATCACTGATTCCCTCTTTGCCAGGGCTGGATAGTACATTCATTTCATGTGCAGCCTTGCATAGACAAAGGGCATGGGTTTCACTGTTGGATTCCCCAGGTGCATCAATTGCACCCATGTAGCCACCAAGGCACCCAGCTATCGGACATTCAGATTCATCAAGAAGAAAGGCCACTACCTGTCATGTATTGAACTCACTTGCAGGCAGCCATTTTTGAACTAATTTTATTTACACCCCCGAACAGAGAGGGCAATGTAACAAAATGCTCAGATCTTGCAATATACTACACCACTCCCTTAACGTCCAACTGGTTTGTGACCATGACAGGAGCTATCGCTATGCTTACACTCACTATCCTGCAGCTGCCATGACTTCTTCATTCTCCAGCAGTACTCCTCAGATCTTCATTCCAACCTCCAACAGATGGATTCTCAGAGATGAGGGACAACCCTTGGTACTCGCCTCTATGAAGCCCCAGACAGAGGCACAGAGGTGATACAACCAATGCCACCTGCTCAGTAGGACAACCATTGAACCGGCCATTGGGCTTCATAAGATGCAATTCTGGTGCCTGGCCTGGTTGGGCGGTGCCATGCACTATGCTACTGAAAAGAGTCTCTGTCATTGTGGTGGTCTCTTGTACTCTCCATAGCAAAGCCCTCCAGAGAGGTGTGAACCTCGAGGACAGTGAAGCCTTGGAAGGAAACAGCTCATTGGGGAAGGGGAAGGTGGTGAGAGAGGAGGAGGAATTGGAGGTGGAGGGAGACTGAGCTGAACAAAAAGGTGCCCCTGCTGCATGATGAACTGGCTGGCATGGCTCGGGGCACACAGGGCTTGTGACAATGTCATGAAAGTTAGGGATCTCCTGATTCAGGAATGTTTCAGCTGAACTCCTCTGTCCCAGAGGGACATGGCATGGAAGGGAATCTGAGATTCCCGTGCTATCTCACACATGGAAGACACAACCTGGATCATCTAATCACTTACTGAAGGAAGCACATCTGCCCATAGGCTTTGAGCTCACCATGAAGGATCCTGAAATCTTTCGCCATTCATACAACTTTTCCTATCACACCAGTAATATAAGAAGTCCAAGACATCTGGCTTAAATTGCCATCATTTAAATTGTGCAAATGGAAGAAAACAGTAGGCATAGATAGTAAGAACACACCCCAGTGATCTACCTAGTGCTTGGCAGGCTGCAGTGGCCTCAACCTGCCAACCTCCAGGAATTGGATTTCTTTCCTCTCCCTCACAACCTCCAACTTTAGATCCAGGTCAACATCAATGAAGTGGGGGGCTGCCCTGCCCCAATTGCCAGGCCTCCTGCTCTCCTGTGACATCTCACTTTCCTCTGGTGCAGTGGGAGGCTTTGGCACAATCAGCAGATTTTCCCCTTAGGACAACCAGCAGCTGTGATGGCTTCCATGGGGCATCTACATCAGCCCCAAACTTCATCCACCTCCAATTCCTGCCCCCTGTCACTCTACTTGGATGGGAAACTTGTCTCTATATCAATTAAGTCCTCACCTCCATGAAAATATTAATTTTAATCAGTTTCCCACTGACGATGTGTCCCTGACACAAATACAAACCTGGCTCCTGTTTCCCACCACCATGATGAAAATGCAGTCCTGGCTGCCTGAAAGCAGGAACTCAGAAGAGCAAGGGTGGTGTAAGGGAAGGGGGTGGGTTGAGAAGCAAGAAGTCCATGGTCACACCACCAGCAACTTGTTCATCATACCAGATAGCAGGATGAAGGTGAACTGGGAGTTGAGAAGGAGCAAAGGGCAGAAACATATCATTATTCTCAATGTTCTCAGTGATGTCAGATGTCACAGGCTCCATTGCAGCCAGCCCCAATGATGTGGAGAGCCAACTTCTCCATATAGCTTAGGGGATGTGGGCATCCTTATTCCCCATCAGCTCTGCCTTGTTCCCGTCTACTATGTGTGACATTGTCCTGTGGGAGAGAGGGCAGAATGTCAGTGATTGACTGGCACTGTGTTTAGCTGATGTGCTTTCCGCAGCTGAATAATTGGAGATAGATGGAGGCAGTGAGAGGCGGGTGTGAGGCTGGTAGCATTGGTAGGTAGGTGAAGGTGAAGTGGAATACTGGGACATTAGATGTGATTACTGAATGCTAGGAACTGGTGCTGGTGTGAGTGATGGGGGTATCCCTGCATTGAGAAATGTGAATGGCTGGTGTTGTGGTAGATAGGAGATGCCACGTGAAGATGCATTCACTGATGTTAACTGCCCATATGAGATCATTGCATTTCTTGTGGAAGTGCTGCCAGGTCCATGAGGCCAGGCTCTGGGGGTTGACCTCTTTGGTCACCTGCTCCCATTCCATTTTAAGGGTGGCCCTTGAGGGTCTCCTGGCCTCCTATGGAACTATGGCATCAAGAATACCTCCAGTGCAGCATCCTTCATCATGGATATTTGTATGCAGCTTCACTCTAAGATACAGCCTTCCTTTAAGAAGAGCAGGCTGTCTGAACCAATCTACAACAGGGCCCTCCTGCTGTTCACAGACCCCAGAGGCACTGTTTAGATGCAGACAGTAGCTTGGGGGCTGCTTGGGCCAACACCACAATCATTCAAATGAGGTGGGTACACAAATTTTGCATGTTGCCCACTTCAATCTGGATGGGCAGGGGCAAATTGTGAATGGCGACTCCCATGTCCAAAAATCAGGATAACCAATAGTTAGCCCTTAATTACTGTATGTTCAGGGTATAGGTTGACTGATCATCCAGCAAGAAAGCTTAAAAGTGAGGAACTGTCATGTTGAATCATAGAGTTTGTGATAACATACAGCACAGACAAATCATTATGAATCCTTCAATGAGTCGGTTAAAATTTTATATTAGATAGAAATGCAAATCAACCAAGATGTAAAAGTGAGTTTTATGTATTAATCAAATTATTAGTCCTTTGAAGGAAAATAGACATTTGACATCTCAATTGTTGGCAGTGTTAAAGTCTGTAAGCTTACAGATAATGAATTAGATGTTGCAAAGGCTGAATAATCAAAAGCGCTTTGCTCAAAGAGCAGTTCAGATTGTTTAAAGGCAAAAGGCATATACGCAGGCACTGGACAAGATGTCAATTCAATGGACAGCAGGTATCAACAACACATTGGGTAGGGTTTTCCGGTCCCGCCAGTGGTCGGTGTCATGGTGGGCAGGACAGGAAAATTTGCCAGTCGTCCAAAAATTAGTTTCCTTCCGGTGTGAAAATAGATTGTGATTGTCCACTTGCAACTTTAATGGCAGGTTGGGTAGGCCGCTGCGCCATGTCAGGAACAGCATTTGCATGCATTTAAATGTCATGAATACTCATTAAAAAGCCAGCTTACCGGAATTATGCTCCCAATCCAGATTAAAGGTCCATGCTGGCGGCTAATTAGACCGACGTGATTCACGATTGGATATAAGTGATGTGCACCTGGCGGCCTGTACTTCACTCGTGACTTCGAGGTATGTTTGTCTGTCTTTCAGCGCGCTGCGCTCGCGGCTGCTCCCGCTCTGTGCCAGGCTGTTTGGGCAAGACCAGCAGGAGCTCAAGGGGTGTTCAGAGCCAAGGCTCTCCATTCCAGACCAGCGGTAAGGCGGGGGTGGGGGTTAGTGGAAGGGGCTGGAGGGCAAAGGCTTGCATGGGGGTATGTGAGAAAAGACAGAGGCAAGGGAAGGGGTTGGAGGGCAAAGGCTTGACTGGGGGGAGGGGAAGACTGGAGAAGGGTACACACAGGCACATGACTTGGGGGAGGGAAGACTGGGGGGACGGATGACTGAGGAAGGGTTCACACAGACACATGACTGTGGGGGTGGGGGTGGGGTGGGGGCGGAGCGGGGTGGGGGTGGTGGTGTTGAATTATTCAGGGCCCAAAGGCACAAAGAGTCCTGGGCAAGAGCACAAGAGGTAGATGGGGCCAGAATGCATTGCCAGTCCTGTGGCCCTTTGCCACAATTTAGAGGGCTGTGCTTGGAATGACGGTCCTTGACCCAGTCCAGGGGGCGGGTTGGGGGGTGATGTCAGTACTGTGTCAGTTGTGCACAGCATAGTGTGCACACAGTGTGGTCAGTCCCTCACATACGTCGATCCTAGGGGTTTTGGCTGCATTCTGGGCCGCAGATGGCACAGTCACAGATGGGGAGGCATCTGCAGCCTATAGATGGGAAAGAGGTAATGCAGGGGGGGCACTTGATGGTTTCATGGGAGAGGGGGAGTCTCTGTAGGTCACCATGCAATAGGCCTCAAGATGGAGAGGGGTCAAGGTCTTCATGTGGCACAGGGACATCAACATCAAAGGATTATGAGATAGGACAGGGATATCAATGACTATAATGATGGGATTAAGGATCAGAGGGGGAGGAGGAGAGTGACTGGAGGGAGGGAAACCTGAAAGTGATGCTCCTCCAGCACGATGGGAGGGATTTCCACAGTCACAGGGGGAGGGTCGAAGCTAGTCTTGCAGTAAAACCTCAGCACCAGCATTTTCCAAGCTGAATCAATGATGTAATTGAAAAAGAAAGTATGAAAAAACTTACCAGGGAGGGCTCTAAGGTCTTGTGGGAAGAGTTGACCACTGCACTTGTGGGCTGGTTGAAGGGGCACCCTACTAATTTCTGATATTGCTAATGGAGGGGAAGGCACAGCTGAGTCATGTTAGGAGCAGTCAAATGCCAACATAGGGAATTTGGCACCTTCACTCTTATAGTACATTCATGTGAGAGTATAATTCCAGCTGAAGTCATTGGACAATTGCCTTGCAAAGATTATTTGTCCCACTCGTGGGAAATCCCAAGTATCAGAACAAACCAATTGAAAAGGGACCACGGGTCAAAATGCAGATGCCTAGTTTCCATATGACTTTGCAGCTGGCAGTATCAGTATGGGAACCGCCCAGCCATCTCTATCACAGGAAGTTGGGGCTACTATGTCAAGCAAAGGATACAGCCTGAGAGTGCCCTGCCTGAGGCTTTTGGTGCCTGGCAGAACTCTTTCAGATCCAAGCCCCTGCATCAAAGCACTGTCATTGCAGTAGCATTTGCTTGGATGTGGCAGTGGGTGCGTTTCAGGTGATCCTGAAGACTGTAATAGCATTGCAAAGAGACTAAGTGGGGATGTGATGGCTGGGATGAAAGTAACCTGTAGGCTCCACAGCCACTCCCTAGTAAGTGACAGGAAGATGAACTTTGGAGGCTTATGCTCCATCATGTTTCTGTTCAATGTTCCTGCAAAGACGAGCACGAGGGAAACATGAATGGAGCAGCCAACAGGCTGGGCAAAGGTAAGACCCTCACCCTGATGAACAGGGCCCCCTCAACACCCAGAAGCTGAGGCTGACAGAGCCATTGAGTGGAGGCATCTGGCAAGACCAAGGGTGTACAGAAGACGCCTCTCATACCTCCAGATGAGCGAGAGACAGCGCTGTTGGCGACTTCGCATTTCCAGGGACGTGGCGGCTCACATCTGCCACATTGTCCAAGAGGAGTTGACTTCGCAGGGAGTGGGAGGCCATCCATTGCCAGTGGCTCTCAAAGTCACCATCGCTTTGAAGTTCTGCAGGAATTCTCAAGCATCACTCATAAATGCATACAGGCCCTCTTTAGTATGGCTCACAATTACATGCAGTTTTCTCTAGATGACACCAGCCAGGCTGCCAGAGCAGTGCGATTTGCAACAATCTCCCATTTCCCACAGGTACAGGGTGCCATCGACTGCACTCATGTGGCTTTCAGAGCCCCCTGGCAGCAGCCACTTCAACTCATAAACAGGAAGGGTTCTGCTCTCTTAATGTGCAGCTGGTCTGTAATCGCCACAAACAGATAATGCAGGTATGTGTGAGATATCCTGGAAGTTCCCATGACTCCTACATCTTGAGTCACTTGCAAGTGCCACAGACCTTCAAGGGTCCTCAGTGCTTCCAGGGTTGGCTCCTCGGTGACAAAGGCTACCAGCTAAAGATGTGGCTGATGATGCCCATTCGGCAGCCTTAGAGGAAAGGTTTAACACTGTTCATGCCATAACACGTTCATAGGTAGAGCAGACCATTGGCATCTTGAAGATGTGTTTCCTATGTCTGGACAGGTCAGGTGGCGCTCTCCACAAAGGATCTCCCACATCATCATGGCTTGCTGCGCACTACACAAACTGGTGCTCCATACAGGGGATGTCTTGCCAGATGCCTAAATGGAGGAACTGCACGTGTCCTCCGATGATGAGGGCATCAAGAGTGCTGAGTGCGATGAGGGTGAGAAAGCTGAGGGTCCAGAGGAAGAGGTCATAGCATGGACCACACGAGGCAGGCATGCATATGAAATACTAATAGCCAACAGGCTCCAGGAAGATGATCATGACTTGCTATGATGATCCTTTTTCATCAGTGCCCTCCATGCTGGGTCCACCTTACCACCTTCATTGGAATCCTTCTCATCTCATTGCACCACTTCAATCTCTGCATGAGCAGTTACACTCTAGCATCATGATGTCTTCATGCTTGGGAAGTAAGGCAGCCTCGGGAGCATGCTGCCTTTCTGTAATGTGATAATAACTGCAATAGGGCATTTTGTGAGCACAGTTGAGATGGTGCAGCCTCTTCAAGCACTTGCCAACATTTCACTGTCCACAGCATCCTACAAGAAGCTGGAGCAGCACTGCAATCCTCAGTCACTTGTGGCAGTGTGCCTGCTTTGTGACAAAGCACCTCATGGAGGTCAATCATCACTCAGTGGACATTGCCTACATGTATGAGGTCGATTCTGAATCCGCACTGCGGTTTTTCAGCACAGCCAATCATTCATGAAAGACGCATGTTGATGCCTCTTCATCATACTCAGTCCTCAGTGTCACATATATCCTCAGGACACAGTCATCTGTAGCTCTCAGTGAAGGATGTGAAGCTGCAGTCCAATTCACCTTTCAATGCACCTTGAAAACTTCACAAGCAGCATATTCTGAAATCTGAAGCAAAAACAGAAAATGCTGGAAAAACTCAGAGTCACACGGACTCGAAACGTTAACTCTGTCTGTCTCTCCACAGATGCCGCTAGACCTGCTGACTTTTTCCAGCATTTCCTGTTTTTTTTTTCACTTTTCCAGCATCCACAGTATCTTGCTTTTATATTCTGAAATCTGCCTGCCACTCATGAACATGTCTCTGTTTGGAGTCTCCCAATTTCCCCTTCATGTCTAGCCATGGCATTTGTGTTCCCGAAAATGCTGACACTCCATCTAGCCCTTTAGGGCACAAATCGTTGACAATACAGAGCACACATTCTCACAGATCCTCACTCTGACCCCATTTCAGGGCTACACATTTTCATCCCAACAGTTGACATATGCACACAGAAACCAGGTACACCGATGCCATTGTTAGTTGTACATAACCATTTGGATTGAACATCTGAGAGCTGGCAGAGGATTAATTTCAGGGGATGTTAGCCAGATCTTATGGCCCAGCGCTGCATCCTCCCATGTCAGCCATCTGCAACCTCTGCACACAACTCCTCGGTTGCACACTTTTAACCACCTAGCAGAAACGCAAGGACCAACATGTGTCAGGGAGGTCGATAGCTCAAAAACATGGAGGTGGGCACTAATCTTGGGGTGATGTACAGATGTACACGTGCACATGAGATAACACTGCAGGCAGACAGGAATGCATTAGAGCTCAGAGGTCAGGTCCAATGGTAAAACTCACTCAAGGCTGATGGAAAGTACATGGCAGATAATGAAAGATGCCCTGTCTCCATGTGTGTCAACATTTCATCATCTAGGATTCATATTGAGCACTCTACAATGCAGAAGCATCGGGGAAACTAAAGCGGCCTCCAGATTCTAGACTCATGACTCAACATCAGATGAACTTCTGATACAGGGCTCAGAGACACCTTTGAGTTCTTTGAGGCTGACACTTCACTCATGTTGGTACTGAGCAGAGAAGGAACAGAGATGTTGATGAGATGGTTCCACACACCATAGAGCTGAAGACGCGATGGGACATCTTTGAGGATAGTGGGGGAGGGGAATCTGTGACACTTGAATGACCACGAAGCATATTATCAGATAGAAGAGGCATACTGTTACGACTGGTCCCCAGGTAAGGTTTCCGCAATTTGTTATGATCCCAGACGAGGTGCCCCAAATTGTTATGCTCCCGGGTGAGGAGTGATGAACTGGCTCCCTTTCTTTATTCAACCCCCTCGATTGGTCACAACAAGGTTAATTTATAAAGGATTCCTTCCCTTGAGGATACCTTTCCCCAGTCCAAATGTATTTATATTTTAAAAGGAGCCAATTTAACCAGGCTTTCTTGAGTCAAAGAAATTACTCACTAAAATGTGAGAAAAAAAGCAATAAAAACCCAACAAAAACAGAAAATGCTGGAAAACTCAGCAGGCCTGACAGCATCTGTGGAGAGAGAAAATCAAAGTTGATGTTTCGAGTCCTTGTGGCCCTCCTTTGGAGCTCTGAAGAAGGGCCATACGGACTTGAAACATTAACTTTATTTTTCTCTCTCCACAGATGCTGTCAGGCCTGATGAGCTTTTCCAGCATTTTTTGTTTTTGTTTCAGATTTCCAGCATCCGCTGTATTTTGCTTTTATAAAAACCCAACACACAGATTACAAATGAAAAGTGAGTCCAGGAATATAGGTTAAAAAAAGATATATGAATCAGTCTTTGGCTTGTCCGGGAGGTGTAGATGGTGAATCGTTGCGGCCGTTAAGTTGGGTGATTCTGGTAGAGCTGACTTTGGCAGTTGAGCAGTAGGTTTGGAGATTCTTGGTTCTGCAGGTTAACTGAAAGGAGTTGTCCTGTTTCCTTTTTGACTGTGGTTTTGCTGACTTGTAACTTGCCTCCAGCAATCAGAGAGAGAGGACTTTGTACCTGCAAGTGCAGGGATGCCTAGTTGTTGTTCTTCAGCTGTGACCTTCATACGCTACACCTTTATATGCCAGGCCTGGTGCACCAAAACTAGCACACAGAAACCAGAGTTGCAATTGGCTTTTAACATTTTCTTATGTATTCCTGGACGGGGAAAAAACATGTTTTTCGTCCAGAAACTGCTTTCTTTCAACTCACATCATGTCCGCAGTCTTGGATATAACTCACAGGAGATTACAGTTCAGCTTAGCATTGTATCTTTTCCTTTGAAGTGTCTCTGTGTGAAGTAGGCCTTGACACCATTTTAGGTGTGACATTCTGTTCTCTGGACTATTTGGTCAAGTGCAATCCACATAGGAGTTTTCAAGCAAGTGTTTACTTCACAGTCTCAGCCAACTTTTGCTTGTAGGTCCTTTTTTTAAAAAACACATCTTACTTAAAAGGTCAATATGTCCTTAAGTAATTCAGGCTATGATCCGCTGTCATGACAATACACAACAAAGGTGTGGAATGAATGGAAATCTATTTACATTAATGCAAACTCCATTCAGATTACGAACGCCCATGGTTCTCCTAGTATTTCTTAACTTTTCTAACCCTAGAACTGCAACTTGGTGCATCCCCAACATCCACAGCAGAGTTGGAGGCAGTCTGCTGATTGCTACGCCCTGTTGTCTGTGGTGACCTTTGCAGGCATCCAGTGGAGGTCTGAGACCAGGAAGGCCCCAGCCTGCTTTGGGTATCCTGCTGTGGGGCAGGTGCACCATCCTTGGCCTGTGGAGCTGCAGCTGATGGGGTCACAGGCAGAGGGGATTGGGATCGGCTGGGCACTCTCAGGGTCACCTGGGTGGATGGCCCCAGGGTGTCCAGCTGCTGGCCCTCATTCCTACTGGTGCCTGAGGGCCCCTGACTGACTCCTTGAGGAGAAGGTGTACCTGGAGTGAGGTCACAGTGCCCTGCCCCCCTCTTGCTTAGCCACTGATGGATCCCACCAATGCCTATAGTGATGGAGAACAACTCCTGGCACAATTCAGGCCTTATGTCCTGGACCAAGGTCTCCAAGGTGGTTGCCATCCTACCAGTGTTGACCTTGGTGTGCTGGCATGTTGGCACCTCAGCCTGTGATTGGAGGAGCAGCCCCTCACAGAATTTTCAACTTCATTTACCTGTCTTACTGACATTTTGAACAGTGGCTCTGGGGACCATATAGAATGGCTTCAGGGGCCACAATCTGGCCCGCAGGCGATGGATTGGACAAGTCTGTTCTATATAAATGTAACCTCTTTCTTTCTTATTTTTCATCCTCAAAAAGTAATTACATCAGCATTGAGAGGGCACATAAAAAGTAACTTTCCAGCTAATTTAGTATCATCATTTCAGTTGTGATTTCTTTTAGGTATATTCTTCAATTATCTTGGCCATAAACTGCCTACGAGTTGTTCACACTCCATTAATGTAACTTCCCTGGATGTTTACGTAAATAAATGGGGTTTCCACCACATCTCCAGCAAAGTTACAGTTGCAGAAAGGGAAAGGTCCAAGCCGATTCTGAGCCCATAATATAGGTTTTCAAACTAGGTTCTCCAGACCAATGTGCCCTCTAGCTACTGTTTGCTCTGCATGGCCCACTTTTTGCACCACAGCCCTTTAAGATTGACACGTGGCAGCACATGCACGTATCTTAAAGGGAACATTGCTTGTGTCAGGCCTGCTTGTTCCCTGTGCTGCAGATTCCAAATTGCTGCATGACTGTGCGCCCACGAAACTCAGAGGGAACATTGTTCCAGACCCTAATGGATCAGTGAAACCCAGAGAGTCCTTTGTCATTGGGTTGTGATCCACCTTTAATCAAACTATGTGTATTGGTTGACACACTAGTACATTATTTCTGTGAATAAAATAGCAATCTACATGAATAAAATAGCACTGTTTATCTTCGATAGCTGATGCCATCTTTTGGCTGACAAGAGCTTCTGGGAACAAGCCAATATTTGCAAAGGGTACCCCACACAGAGATGTTTGAAGTTACTGCTGTGTCATGACATAATGATAAATGTGATAACATGTCATACAGTTTCATACAGGTTACCTTCAAGACTGAGTTTCTCCAAAAAGTGAGCATGTGCATAATTAATGTAGGGTGCAAAATGCCACTGATAAGCACTGATTACACCACGGCAATCGGACAATTGCCCTTCATTAAAATGTCATTAATGAAGCCTCTTTTCTCCAAATAATTAATTGTCCTGCAAGGCTGGTATTAAGGAACCTGATTTAATATGGCTGAAATGATATTGATTGGGATTTAGAAGAAAAGTTCACATCCTATTGAAATGTGAATCAAGTACAGAGGCCTCCTTAATCCCAGGATTCTGAGCTCTGCTATGCTGGCTTTTCATGTGAGCTTTTTGCTCAACATCAAAGCTACACTGGAGGCTGATTAAAAATGCAAACTGCAAAGTATATTGCCCAAGGAGATGAAAATGCAGGTATTCTTAAAAAGGGGTTATTGATAGCTATGAAATGCTGAACTACTCGCTGCATTCTAATCGCAATTTGGAAACAGCTTTTTTGACATAAGTAGAGGGTCTCTTTTATGAAACTTTAAAAATTTTGCAGCTTAATTCAAACATTTTTTCTAAGTATTGTTCAATTTTAATCCGATGATCACGGTTGCTATGCTGAAAAATGCAACAGAAATAATACCAATATGTAGACATAGATATAATTAAAATTCTGATTGAGTGCCTCAACCTGAAATATTAACCTTTCTTTTTTTTCAATCACTAATAGCCCTTTCGTGCATTTTTAGTATTTTCTGATTTTGTGACAATAATACAATGTGAGTGGTGCATTCATCTTTTTTCTCAAAGTAGCATTTTTCACCACTCTTCTTTCCCGTGCCATCCATCATCCATGGCCAAATGTGCTGATAGATGACTGGGCCCTGACCCCTGCAAATACCAATGTTGTTTCACCTTTGAATGTTAGGATGTGTGAGCTTGACTCTTCCTCCAATTTTCCATGCCTCTCCTGACCGTAGAGAATTACAGGCAGAAACCTACATCTTATGTTTTGTATTACATGAGCTAAACATGCTGCCAACATTAGAACTCGATCTTTGAACTGGGTATTTAATTACACAAAGTATGAATTCTCCCCCCAAAAAAGTTATCTGCTCTTGATGCTTTGTGTGCCCTCTTCCCTTGCTGGTATTTATATTGCTGTATACTATAGTGAACTTCAGAGAAGGGCATTTACATGCCTTATGAGTTTACAATTTGTTAAATGTATCAGTTGGGGAAAGCAGCCTGCAATTAACTGATGCTGTACTTTCAACAAAATTTGCATCGCTCACTGAAATAGAAGCTGCCAAGAAAATGGGTGACATAAATTTATCTCAGGTAGTGGTGCAAAATGGACAGATTTAGATTGGCTCCCCATGAAAGCAGTGCCTATTACATAATTCCATTGCACTCAATCTTAAGTTTTAGACTGTTAACTTTTCTTTGGGCAGATTTTAGCCCTTGTCGGGCGGGCTTGGTGGGCGGGGCCGGGTGGGAAGCCCGTGATCAAGGCCGGAAGGCGATTTCATGCTGGCAAGCCAATTAAGGCCCGCCCAGCGTGAAACGTTAAGCAACAGTCCTCATCGCTGCCTGTGTGGGGGCGGGGAAGGAGGGAGGAGGGTGATCGGGGTGAGCGCAAACTTCGCGCATGCGCGCAAGTGCAAGCTTGAGAATCTCCCTGAGGCACAGAGCTGCCTCAGAGAGATGAAGAATTTAAAAAAAATAAAGATATGAAAAATGTAATAAAACAGGTCCCCTCATGTGACTCTGTCACATGAGCAGGGACATGTTATTAATTAAATTTTAAATTTTTGATTTTATTGTTATTTGCTTTAGGAAAGCTCTTCCCGTCCGTGGATGAGGTTTCCTAAAAAGTGGAAAGGCCGCTTGGCCTTTTTGTCTGCCCGCCAACCATGAGTTGGATGGGCAGCAAAAAATGTCAGTCAATTGAGGCATTAATGGCCTTAACAGGCCTTTTAATTGTTGGCGGGCGTGCTGCCAATTCCTGCGTGCGCCCACTGACTGAAATATCGCGCAACTGCGTGTTGACGTCGGGACGCTCGCCCGACATCAACGGGCGTCATTTTATGCACGAGTGGGTCGGGTATGCGCCCGCCTGTCGAGGTAAAAATTTTGCCCTTTGTGTTTCCCAAAATTGTACTTCTTCAGCTTTTGCCTGGCACTATGGGAAATGGAGTGCTGCACGATTGACCCTGTTCATGCTCCACTCAATTGCCATTGGCCTGTACATGTAGGAACCCAGTCAGATGAGGCTGTGAATTTTAGTCGTTGGGTGGCACAGAATTTGAGTATTGCTGAACAGAGAGACATTTTTTGTCAAAAGTTTTTCATCTTGCATTCATCTGGACAATTCGCAGGACTATCAAATACAAAGGCAACAACAATTTATACTGTATGAGAAGAGGGTACTGATTGGTTGGCAAGTGGACTCTGATTGGTAGAGACTTTGCCATGGAGAATGCACCAGTTGATGGTGACTGACAATTAACTGTGAAGCATTGTTTGAAATTTAAACCAGGCAGCTTGACTGATTGGCCAAGGAATTGCCCTGAGGAATGAGTCAGCGAATGGTTATCATTTACTTTGTTTAGCTGAAACAGGTGCAATGTGTGTACATCTTCTTTCTGTCTGCAAAGAACAGGGCCCTGTGTATTAATATATGTAGCTTCCAGTGCATGCATATGCACCACACTGCGAGCGCAACTGACAACCTCAAATTGGATGTCAGTGTAATTCTTGGCACATTGAGGATTATTTAGCAAATGTTGTCCAATCGCAAAATCACATCTAATGTTGGAGACTGTGTTTTGAGTTTTGCAAGCAGGGGCTGATTGGGTACGGTCTGTACCTTGTCCGTTGCAAACAGCAGAAGGGACATGCTGTTTGATACCATCAGCCAGTCTTTGGGATGTACGGCTTACATACCTAGCATTACACTGCTACTGAAATTCATATACCACATTACTCATTTGTGTGATTGGCAGGATATCTTTTTGGCTTGACAGCAGCATGCTGTTAGTGGTGAATACCACTTGTGTTGCAACTGCATAGTAGCAGCGTGAAACAGCTAGCTTTACCTGTTGCTCAAATTTTTGAGATACACTGCCCTTCCAGGGTAATCTGAGGTAGACTTTTGATAATCTCTTTAAAGTTTTGATTGAAAGGAGGTTGCATATTGTGTGGAACAAGCAGCTTTGAGGATGAATGAGGCTTGGTTCTTTTGCGCTTCCTAATGCTCGCATTGTGTATTTGTCCACCTAGAACCAGATCTCAGAACTAGTGGACGGAATCATCCCAAATTTGCTCTAAGTGTGGTAGCGGTTGGGAAAAACAACGCTGGTTTTTACGCTTTATTGTCCCAAACCATCCACGTTATTTATGCACTCCAGGGAAACACGCCGTTTCGATGGTGGACGGGCTCTCATTCACCCGCCCACCATCACCTCGCTGCTTCATCACGCTGGGTGCCATATTTAAAGTCTAGCCGCAAGCACACATCACAGTGCTTCCAGCCCACGACTGCTGCACGAAAGACAGGATGGCCATGAAAGGTAAAAAGACTGCAGCCCCGCCCCCACTTCAGTGACACATCTCTGGAACACCTTTTGGACCCACTGGAGGCCCGCCGGGATGTTCTATATGCCCGATCTGGCCGCAGGATGGGCAGTGGCATCACCAACCAGGCTTGGGATGTGGTGGCAGCAGTGGTCAGTGCCAACACCCTTCAAAAGAGGACAGCCACCCAGCACTGCAAGAGGATGAATGATCTCCTTCATTCCAAAAGGGTGAGTCACTCTTCTCATCACTCTCAACTTACACGCTCACAAACCCATCACACAGCTACAGGGCCCTCATTCAGTTCAAGGGACATCGCCATTCACTCTCTTATACACACTGTCATTGTCCTCATCTCGTCCATGGGACCACTCACCACCCACATGCGCTAGGCATACTTATCACCTGGCCTGGAAGGTGTCCTGCTTACACTCTCTCCATCTGTTTTCATACAGGACAAGCTGGCACACAACAACAGGGAGCGGTTGCAGACCAGTGGAGGAATGCCTGAGGGCAAGGTCCTCATGGACTTTGAAAATAGAGCCATTCAGCTGGCTGGTGAGGATCTGGACCATTCCTGTGCTGACGGTGAGGTCAGTGGTGCTCTACCAAGTGAGGATCCAGCAGTGCAACATCTATCAGACAACCATGCTGTGAGTAAAATGTCCTGTTTCACAGGCCACTGCCATATACTAATTATCTCTCCTTGCTTCCACAGGCACATCTGGGAAACAGCCAAGAAAGTCCACGACCCAGGGCCTCCAACCAAACCTGAAGACACCTCGGGAGAGGAATCTGGAGGCGCCCTCCTTGAAGTCCTGTCACAGCGCTCACCCACACCCTCCGTCAACGCAGAGACACACACCTCAGTGGGACCTAGCTTTAGAATAGCCTTAGGATCACAATCTGGTGAGCACATCGCACTGTCTGATCCACAGCAGGCAGCAGTAGGGACTTCTCAGGTGTCTGGCACTCGGAGGACTGCTGGAGGCCAGAACTTTGCTGAGTCCGAGTCAGATGATGAGCCTCTGGACTGGGTTATGGCACAGTTGCTGGAGCTGCAAATGCCAGCTAGAAAACATCAGGAAGGGATGTCTGCTGCACTCCTCAGATTGCAAGGCACCTTGGAGGAGTCCACCCGTCTTCAGTCTGAGGTGATAGTGCCAGAATTGCAATGCACAGAGGTCAACACTGGTAGGATGGCGGCTGCCATGGAGACCTTGGTCTAGGCCTGCACTGCTGTGTAGGCTCAACTCTATTGCTGAAGCCATTGTTGGCCTCCAACAGTGTGTACGCGAGAGGGGTGCAGGGCAGCTCAATCTCACTTCAGCTATCCATTCTCCTCAAGAGCCAGCCTGGGGCCCTCGGGCACCCATATGATCAGCAGGTGCACAGTCCAGGGCCATCCACCCAGGTGACTCCGAGAGTGTCCGGCCCATCTGAGTCCCCTCTTCCTGTAACATCAGCAGCTACAGCTCCACAGGCTGAGGAGGATGCCACTGCCACACAGCAGGACCCTGAAAGCAGGCCAGGATCCTCCAAGTCTCAGCACTTCCGAGGACGCCCACCAAGGTCATCACAGACAGGGTGTTGCAGTCAGCAGGCTGCCTCCACCTCTGCTGTGGATGTCCGGGGAGCAACAAGATGTCGTGGCAGGGTTAGGAAAGTTAAGAAGATTTAGTTGTACAGCCTGGGCACAGGCATTGATTACTTGTACATACTGTTCACTATTGTCAATAAACTCCCAAGACTGTCTCCTTGCCTATGTCTCCTTGTTCTGATGAGCAGTGTTCTTGTAACTTAGATGTGAAACCTTTCTGCACAAGATAAAGGCAGATTTCTGTGTCCAGGGCCTCTTCCCTGTGCTTTGTGCAGCCTTCAGACCACAGTGATGGTCCAGCCTCACACTCCCTGGAAACATTACTGATGCCTGCACCTCGGCAGTGCTGATCATTGCTGCCAGAATGTAGTTGGCAGGCGCCACAGAGTTCTCTCTGTATGCTCTATGAAGCTTTAAGGTGGGGCTGGCCCCCATCTCTTCTTCATCTGTGACCAGTGATGCTGTGCCCCTGCAGGGCTCAGGTGCTGAAGGCAGACAAAGGATCAGATGCAAGTTTCATGGCTGCATCTCTATGATATGACCCTGATCAGCGAGCTGCCCTTGGCCAGACATTCTCAGAGGCTATGTGTAGACCTATGGAGTGTCCTCACTGCATGTTGTCATCATCCTCCTGCAATCAAATGACTATTAGGGTCTCCACTGCATCTCTATGACAGGAGCATTCTCATGCTGCCATAAGCCAGACTGGAGTCAAACATTCACAGATGTGATGTGAGGATCTATGGGGTCACCTCACTGCATGTTCTCATCATCCTCCACAAATCTAGCATGAGGGCCTCCCGAGCACCCCTGCCTCAAATAGCTAGTGCGAGGGCCTCATCCCTGTCATCGTCAACTCCGAGGACCTCCTCAGCCTCATCCCCTCCGGCATCCTCCTCATCGGAGGAGACATCCAGCCAGCTCATCTCCCCGTTGCAGTGCCAGGTTGTAAATGGCGCAGCAGAAGATGACGATGCGTGACACCCTCTACGGACTGTATTGTAGGGCTCCACCAGACCGGTCCAGACACCGGAACCTCACCTTCAGCATCCCGATGGTCTGCTCCACCAAGTTGTGAGTTGCAGCATGAGCCTCATTATACCATCGCTCTGCTGCAGTCTGAGGCCGCCGCATGGGTGTCATCAGACACAGCCTCTGTGCATAGCCCTTGGACCCTGGAAGATGCCAGGGATCTGTAACCGACTGAGGATGTAGGCGTCGTGCACACTCCCTGAAAAGTGTGCGCAGACCTGGAGGATGCGTTTCTCGTTGTCGCACACCAGCTGCACATCCAGCAAATGGAACCCTTTGCAGTTGATGTAGTTCACCATGTATTGTGACGGAGATCTGAGCGCCATGAGTGCCATCGATTGCACCCTAAACCTGTGGGAATCCCAAGACCTGGGCAAAACTAATCGCTCTTGCATCCTGGCTGTCCTGGTCCTGGGCGAAATGCATAAAGTTGTGTGCCCTCGCAAAGATGGCATCTGTGACCTCATGAACATATTTGTGGGTGGAGGCTTGTGAGATCCCACAGAGGTCACCAGTGGAGCCCTGAAAGGAGCCACTGACCTAGAAATTGAGCGCCACGGTCACTTTCATGGCCACTGACAGTGGATACCTTCCATGTCCCTGTGGTGCCAAATCCTGCAGTAGCTGCTAGATGTGAGCAGCCAGTTCCCTAGACATGCGCAGTCTTCAGCGACACGCTCTCCTCCTTGTCTTCGCTCTCTGTAGGCCATCAGGCATACAGCTAGTTCACCAGGCTCCATGATCCTGATGTAGTCCTCCTGCAGGATGGAAGAGAGAGACACGTGGTTAGCATGGGTGTACTAAGAACCTGTCCTAGTTAAGTGTGAAGGCCCCTTAGCAATTGCCGGAGAGTTCTGGCCACCACTTGGATGGCCAGAGTTTAATGCGCTGCAAGGCTGCCCTAAACCCCACCCACCTCCGCCCCAGTCCACCCAACTGATTGGTGGCAGATTTGCCCACTGGACTGCATGCTGTGCTCTCAGCTCAGGCATAGGCATCCTCCTAACCAGCACTGCAAGGCTGCACTTTTAGCTTGAATCTTCGGGGAGACTGGTCCAAACTGGGATGCTGACATTGCAAGGGGCTGTGAGCGCCTCCAGCAGTTACTGCTCCATGGCCAGCGGTGGCGAGGAGATTGTACAACGTGTGCAGTCGTCAAACTTTTCTGCAGTCCACTAAAATGCTCATGGCTTTGCAGCCTGTGCCGGGGGATTGGTGAAAAGCTTTTGAGCACGTGGTGACTTTGATGCCTCTGCATTGCTTGAGTGGGCAGATGAGCTAGAAGCCCTACTCCAATCATATCAATGTGGCTGTGCCTGAACTGCCTGAGCTGCAGGGGAATGGTCACTTTATACAGGTTTCCCTAATGCGTGGCCACTTCCCTCACCCACCCTACCCTCCACCCCGAATGCTTGTGCGCTATATTCACTGGCAGGGCTACCCTTGCCCATCATGCCCCCACAAGTTGCCTCAATGGCAGGGCTGCCCTTAACCCTGACCCCCAAGTGCCCCTCAAGCTTGAAGTCCAACAGGCGACATGAGTTATAACATGAGTTATAGGCAAAGTTCATTGCCAGGTGGGTGATCTGCAATTGGAACCTCGATTCAAAATGCAAGCAGGTTCAAGTCATGTCAGGTGATGTGTGCTTTGTATGGCCCGCACTCAGGCAGAGAGGGGAGAAAACATCAAGGCCATTTTATTTGCTTCAAGCTATGGACTGAAATCAAAACCGGAATGTGCCACCACAAATTCAGTTTGTATATGAATATGGAAGGTGATCCTTTTATTTGTTCTTTGACTGTTGCAAGGTAACAGTTAATCATTACCCTTTGCTCTCTATCCCTTAGCAAATAACCTATCCACATATGCCCTTTAATTCAATGGGCTTCAATTTTCCTAATAAGTCTGTTATGTGGTCCTTTATCAAGCACATTTTGAAAGTCTTGCTACGGACAGGAGGGAGAGCTGCTGAAATCCCTGTCCCCTTCCCAACTGTCTGTAATCAGTGAATATTTGAGAGGAAGATGTGTGTGTGTGATTTGTTTCATCCCTGAGTGTGTCAATGATTTAAATTACCAGCAGCAGGCTTTTTGTGAGTTTAAACAAAGAAAGATAATTGTTTATTTAAGCACTCACCTGGAAAACAGACACAAACACATCTTGAAGTGATGGACTTTCTGTAGGTCACAAAGTCAGTTGCTCATAATCTAATTTCCAAGAGGTCTGTTTGCTGTTTTAGTAGGGCAGAAAATGGAACACGCTTGGAGACCTTACGATGTTACAGCCTTCACATCTTTCTTAGACACAGATGTTACTGCCTATCTGCGTTTCCCCCTCCTCTGCAGACAGTATTCCTTATTTAAATAATCAAAAGGACAAACATGGCTGCTTCACCATGTGACTCCTTACAATTGTGTTTTCTTTATTAGATATGGTGGTGTTCTTAGATTGCTGAGCTACATTCTGCTTTATTGTTTCTGGATTACTGTTCCATTGATTTGAAACATCCATGTTCATGGGTTAAGACAATTACTTTCTTTCTTGTAAAAGACCCATACAATTCAGGAATGTCTCAATGGTCTTTAGGGTATGTCTAATTAACACTTTTTAGTTTGGAATGCACTCACTGTTCCTGTGAGACAGTGGGAAAATCTTTAGCTCGGCAGGCGAGTGCGCCCGACCCGCTCAAGCGTAAAATGACACGCATTGACGTCGGGTGAGCTACCGACGTCAACGTGCAGTCGCGCGATATTTCATTCGGCGGGCATGCGCCAGAGTTGGCAGCGCGCCTGCTGACAATTAAAAGGCCTGTTAAGAGCATTAAAGGATCAACTGAATAGAATTTTTCGCTGCCCTTACAGCCTTACGGTTGGCGGGAAGGCGAAAAGGCCAAGTGGCCTTTGCACTTTTTAGGAAACCTCATCCACGGGCAGGATGAAGTTTCCTAAAGCAAATAAAAATAAAACAAAAATTTAAAATTTAATTAATAACATGTCCCTGCTCATGTGACAGAGGGGACATGTTCTATTACATTATTCATTTCTTTTTTTTTGAAAATCCTTCATCTCCCTGATGCAGCTCTGTGCCTCAGGGAGATTATGAAACGTGCACTCACACGCACGTGTGAAGGTCATGCTTGCCCCGCTTGCCCTCCTCCCCCCGCCTGCACATGTAGCGCTGAGCACCACTGCTTGCATTTTATGCTGGGTGGGGCTCAATTGGCTCGCCAACGTGAAATCGCCTTCCGGCCTCAATTGTGGGCAGCGGTCAGCTTCCCGACCGCCCCCGCCTGCTCCTGCTACCCCACCCGACAAGCGTGAAATTCTGCCCCATGAATCAGTTCTTGAATACGTACACCCAGGTCATCGATCAAGGCTGTAACACTCACCTCATTTAAAAGGTACCTAGATCTGCATCTGAAGTGCTGGATCCTGCAAGGCTATAGACCAAGTGCTGGAAAGTGGGCTTAAAATGAGCAGCTAGTTTCTTTTTTATCTTTTTTGGCCGGCACAGACACGATGGGCTGAATGGCCTCTTTCTGCACCTTAACTTTTCTATGGTTCAATGGTTTCTATCTGACCTCCAGCGACCATCTTTGTCCACTTTAAGTCAATTTAAACATTCCACATTGAATAAGGTTTGTATTTTAAAAGTTATGAATATGACATGCCTTTACTGGGCATAACAGTCTACATACACATCAACCACAGTACCTTTGTCAACATTGTCTATTAGTTCATCAAAGAACTCAATCAAATTAGTCAAACATGATTTGCCTTTGTGCTGGCTTTTATTTATTAACCCATATTTTTTGCAAGTGCTAATTAATTTTGTCCCAGGTTAGTGTCTATGTTTCCCTACTGACATTGTTAGGCCGACTGACTGTAGTTGCAAGGTTACTCATCTTTCTTTCCTAAATAAGGGTATAACATTTACAATCCTCCAGCCCTTTGGCACACACTCATGTACAAGATGGATTGGAAGATTGTTGTCAGTGACTTCCATCTTCTATTCCTTCAGGAACCTAGGAGGCATCCCATTGGAATGGGTGACTTTTGTACTTTGACTGCTACCGACGTTTTAAGTACCTCTTCTTATATCCATCTTTACCCTAAGAAATTTCTCTATTACCTCTTCATTTACAGTGGCATTGGTATTATTCTCTTCTTTAGTGAAGATAGATGCAAAGTATTCATTTAGCACCTCAATTGTATCCTCTGACCCCAAACGTACACCTCCTTTTTTGTCACTAATCCGCTCCACCCTGTCTTTGACTACCATTTTGCTGTTTATAAAAGACTTCATAAAAGACTTTTGGGTTCCCTTTTATGTAACCTGCAAATCTATTCTCACCCATTCTCTTTGGCCATTTTATTCCCTTTTTCAGTTCTCTTCTGTATTTTATGTATTCAGTTTGGATCTTTAGTGTGTTCTAAACCTGACATTTATCATAAGCCTCCTTTACCTGTTTCATTTTAATCTCTACATTTTTAATTATCCAGGAAGTTCTAGTTTTGGATGCCAAATCTCTCCCCTCTTGGGAATGTGTCTAGTCTGTACACAGATTACTCCTCGTTAAAGGTCTCCCATTGCTCATTTACTGTTTTGCCTGCCAATCTTTGATTCCAATCCACCAGGGTTAGATCGCTTTTCTAACTCACTGAAGTTAGTCCTCCATCAGTGGAAATAGTTTCATATTTGGATGTTCCTTTGTCCTTTTTCACAATGACTCAACTCTAATGATAATTTAGCTATTATAGACTTCTTAAATCTGCTTGTGTTTTCAAAGGATATTGCCTGAATTTAAATGTGGCTATTCTTAATCACTGTAAAATCTGTTTGAATATGTGTTGGGCAATGTCTCAATAAACTTTAGGAGGATTTCAAGCTTCTAGATTGAGAATGACTAATGTTTTTAAGCCTTGAATTCGTTATCCAAATGTCATCCATTATCCTCCTGCCTAATGCATTTTGAAAAATCAATACATGTTAAACCTTTATCTGCAAATGAAGTACAGGTTATTTAACTAGAAGCACATTTTTGATTCAGTGCATACTCCCAAATGGATTAGAGGTATTGAACAAATTATTTTCTGCAGAATCAAAAATTCTTCCAAAACTAGAGAAATCTTGCTGTTTTGAAAAAATCTATTGCGATAACCATAAGGCATTGACATTTTAGAAGAAAGGTATTGAATTTAATGAATAATTAATTTTTACAGTTTTAAAAAGGCTACTTTCCTATTGCAGCATTTTTATATTGAGGCTGTTGTGAAGATCTGATTTCATAAGTTATGTGGTTTAGAAATATAACTTTTAGTTTGGGAATTGGAATTTTCTAAAATGTCGGTGACATGTGTTTATTCAATAAGATCAGAGTTGTAAATGGGACTTTTAAACAACGGATAACCCATCTTTGAGTTTTGGGTAGAGCCATGACACCTACAGTTATTTCAGTAAATAATTTAAATTATTCATGTAGTTCACAGATCAAAGAAGCTAAAAGCACACTTGTGAACAAAGGGATTATTTGATGGGACCAGGGAGCCTGGAAAGAGGGAAGTTATAACCATTAAAGATATAAGTTATTCATGTAGGCTTCAGAATCAAAGGGTTGATTTGAGGGTAAAAGAAAATTTGTTTACATTTCTGTTTGGAGCATCCCAAAGAATGTCACATTGACAAGAAAAAGGGCTGTGGAAATTAGGAAAGTTAATTTGTTTTAAGTTAACTGTGTATTTGCTCACAGAAAACAAGCAGTCAGCTTGAGCAGTTAGCTTGGAACAGGCAGTGAGAAAGCATTTGCCAGGATCTGTGAGTCAGCTGTGGGACCAGAGGCTATGCAGAAGCTATGGGAGCAGACTGGGAAAGAACAGTCTGTATCTATCCAAAGCTAGGACAGGGAGACATAGAGGGCCTTTAGGAGCCAGGGATGCTCCAGGTTTTTAAATCACTAGGCAAAAAGGCAGTGAGGCCTGTGCTTGAGCTGAGGAAACCACAATCTTGAGGTTTAAAAGGAAAATTGGAGGGTTGCTTTGCCAAAACCTAATGGAAGGATCCCCATGAAATCTTACCCCAGAGAATAGCTGGAGCACTGAGGAGAAATCAAAAATGAATTCCAGAGAGCTGCGGCATACCTTTGGGTTTGTCCCAGAGGGAGAAGTGATTGAATCCTCGCGATATCGTAAAGTATAAGTGAACTCTTGGGAGGAAGTAAAAAATAGAACTGGATTTATAATCTAAGCTTTTGTAAACTATAGTGTTAAGTTAGTAGTGCTTGCTTTGTTTATTTTTTATATATATTCAGTATTAGAAATGTGCAATCTTGTGGCGTAGTTCTTTCAGTTAATCACTGAGTGCTCAAATTTCTTTTTAAACATTAATGGTCTCCACAGGGATCATAACAAAGCTGGCGATGGACAATGTGAAAAGAGCAAAGAAGTCACTACAAAAGAAAGTTTGATCATATGTTTAAGTAAAAACAAAATGGTCCACTAAAAGAGGGCCTTCTAGGAATTTTGGATTTCCCACATTTTTAGCAATCAGAAGAATGAGATATCTACACCATACAACAGCAGTAGCTAACTTTTGCAGGCTTGAAATGGCACATGGTTAGTAGTTTAATAAGTGGATTAGCGTCATTATCACAATCATTCTGGTTGGCTCTTCAATTATAATGCAAAATGCAGAGGGAAATACAACTTGTATCATGGCCTTTGAATATTCAAAAGCATATAGTCAATGGATCACTTTTGGAGCGCAATCACTATTGTTACATGGAAAAACGTGGTAGCTAAATTGCCTACTGCAGAACCAAAAATCAGCAAATGAATGAATGACCTAATCTGGTTTTAGTGATGTCATTAAGAGAGTAAAATAATGATTTACTGTGGTACTCTTGAAAAGGCCAGGAGAAAATGTTAACTTTCATTTCATTTCAGTCAGCCGAGGAGAATACTACCACATGTGAGACATTGGGAGAAGCTGTGAATTAACTTCCACTATAAAGGCAACATTCAGATCTTCCACCTCCCCAGCCCAGCCCTGTCAATTTTCTGACAAACCTGAGTTTGGCCAGAGGCCAAAACAATGTGCTCCATTGTATTTCTGCCTCGCTGTAGTTTCACACTGGCTAGTCCCATTGGGGAGAGCTGCAGCTGCCTATATACAGGCGAACACAAGAAAATGCATGCAAATGAAAGGAGCACAACTTACACTGTGTTTCCAATTATTTTCACTCTTGGAATGCCAGCGATGCAGGCTGCCTATTAGAGCATCTAAATAAAAAAATTAAATAGTTTACAAACTGCACAAATGCCACACTAGCTTTTCTAAAAGGTCAGTAATTCTTTATTTTTTGCAAGATTCTGTACAGACAAAGGGCTGGACTTTTATACAGAGGTGGGGAGGGATCAGCCCAGAGTGACTAGATTGAAGCCGAGAAACCAGGGAGAACAGGTTTCCTTCAGGCCTCGCCAAATTTAACCACGGGACCTGATGAACACTTTTTTCCTGTTTCCCTGTGAAAGGTCAGAGGCCTGTAAGATCAGAGGTAGGGTGAGAAATTGGAGGCTGGGTTGGGATGTTGGAGGGTGGGAGGGATCGGAGATCACAGGCCAGGGGTTGATGGCCAGAGACCTGGGGAGAAATCGGAGGCTGGGGGGCAGGGGGATGTGGTTAGAGACTGGGGGCTGTGGTTGGAAGCCTGGTTTGGGTGGGAGATCAGAGACCAGGGGTGGGACGTGTTCGAGGTCGGAGCCTTTGTGGGGTAGATCAAGAGGGGATGAGAAGGGTCAGGAAGGGTATCAAATCATGGAGGTTGATGAGGCAGGTAAACTGGATTCAGCAGGTAAGCGAGAGGGACATACCTCCTGCACCCAGTAGTTCTCACCTTATCTACAAGGTTTCCCGAAGCCTGGGAACTTTGCTGGGCCAGAGTGAAATTTGAAATTCTGGATCAATGTGAGGCTGCCAGCCTTATTAAAATATTGAAATTGCCAATCCACTTCCTGGGAGCAGGTTGATTACGTGCCCACCCTCCCTCCAACTCCCAACCACCCTGTCCCGCCTCCATTAAAAGTGGAAGTGGGCAGCTATTGCAGTTAGCATAATTCAGGCTTTTAACTGTTAAACCTCCCACCCAACCCAAACCTGTTTTTTGGGGTTAAAATTCCCTCATACATGTTACTGCTGACATTAACACTTTATCAACATGTTTCTTTTTTGACTATAAATTGGTAATTCCTGTGAAAATTCAGAAACTGCATAGTTGCAGTTAGCATAATTAGCATTGGGCATACCCACACCGTGGCAGTGTGGAATCAGCCAAGAGACTAAGGTAAATTACTGGCTATGTCTGGATTTTCATTAACTTTTTCAACACAAATATGGTTTGGAATGTTCTATTTGCCAAAATAGATAAAATCCACTTCCATGGATTATAGGATAACAAAGTATCTGTGAATAAATGTAGGTTATTTGAAACATAATAGGAAGATTCCCAGCCTACTTTCTTAAGCCTTCCCTACCCAATAGCACTGTTGGTGTACCTGTACCACACATAATTCAACAATTCAATAAAGTAGCGCACCACCACTTTCTCAAGGGTAATTAGGGATGGGCAATAAATGTTGGCCATGTCAGCGATGCCCACATCCCATGAATGAATAAAGAAAATGCTTTGAGTCACATGTCTTTTAACACAACAAGTTGTCATGCACTGGAATGTCTGTCTGAAAGGCTGGTGAAAAGAGATGCAACAGTAACTTTCAAAAGGCAATTGGATAAATACTTGAAAAGAAACAGAGCTTGCAGGGCTATAGGGAAAGCCTGGAGGACTGGGGCTAATTGGCTAGCCCTTTCAAAGAGCCAGTGCAGACACATTTTATTGGGTTGAATGTTTGGCTTTGCTGTGGAATTTCATGATTCTAGGTCTCCCATTAATGAACCAATTTTGTTTTTTAAAATATCTTCTAAACCATATGGCTTTGCAACCTGGACTGCATCAGATAAATGTAATTTAATCCGAGAGTGAAATGAAACCCCTCAGCCCTTTGTACGTCATTGCTCAGTTTGGGGTAAATAGCCAGATTCAAACTCTTGTTTTCACTCTTCCATCATTCTTCAGACCAGCAATTTGAAACTGTTTGAAATGTGCTTTCATTTAGAATAAAAGCTTAGGATAAACAGTACATAAACAGTCAGGCCTGACTCCTTAGTAGCAACTGACCTATATTAAATCAGATCCCAAGGTTATTACATGCTCATTGATTTCTGAGAGTACTGTCAGTTGGGATGCTATTCACCACCCTGGAATTTGAATCTGTTAAACCTACTTTATACTTTAATCCCCTTAAGATTACATTCAATTTCAGCTGTCCTGACCCAAATTGAATGTGATTCCTCCCCCAAGAGCACGTACGGAGTTTTGTTTCCCAGCTGAAATTCACAAAAGGTTCTCAGCTTGTACCAACATTTATTTATACAAGGTTGTTATGAACCTAACCAGACAATGCAGTTGAGAGAGGTTGCTCCAAATCTCATTAGAATAAATAACTCTGCACCATTTACTCTTGAAATTGTGATGATCGCATAGGCTTGATATGCAGTTAGATTGAGTTGTATGATTTTCTTGTCATACTTGAACAATTGTGATATTGATGTAAATTTGCAGCACGAGCATATTTGTTTAGATGTCTTAGATTTGTGATCAGTATAGACAAGAAAATGGAGTACACTTTTAGCATGGGCTGGGTTTGGGGGAGGGAGACTAATCATTGTTAGCATTGTTTCAGCTGCAGGTGAAAAGTAGCTGTCTTTCATGGCACTAATACAATAGTGATCATACCGCACTGTACTGAGGGAGTTGTTATTCCTCTGTAATTCATTCACTGAATGCGCCTAGTGTTCAGATAGCAAAAGAACAAATGCTCTTATCAGAAGTTTTGACAGAGGCCATAAATTACATCAGGTTTTCTATTAAGCAACAAGTATACAGTAGCAAAAATTTACCTTTGGGATACAGTATATGAGCAATTTCAGACATGAAATGTAGAAAGTGTGGCATACTTGGGAGGAAAAAGGTGACTTTGGACTTTATGGTTCCAAAAGCTACCCACCACTGGGGCTTTCTTCATGCCATTTCAGGGTCTGTTGTAAAAGGACATAAAGAGACATGCAGCCTCCCCTGTCTGAAACAGGCACAAGGCTGCCTAAATATACCAATTATAGCCATAAGTTTGTTTGCCATACGCCCGATTGCAAAATTCAACTACAAGTAGGCAGAATGTGTGGCTTATATCAACCCAGTTATTGGGAGTGACCTAACCATTAAACCTTAAACAGACTGCTAGTGGCCCAGGAAATTCAGAGCATTTATTTTTGTGGGCCCTGGACAAACCAAAGGAAAATACTCCAGACTATTTTAAGCACCCCAAGGATAACCTCAACTAATCACACCAGACCCAATCTGCCAGACAGCTCAGCATTGCAGCTGTTCTGTCAACCTCATACCAATTCTGGGTAGAATTTGAATTATTCTGCCAGTATTTTGTAATTTTCTTCCCAATGCTAAATTCTAACATAGCATAAAATTTATAGATGTGAGATTTGCCTCCAACATGGAGAACTGGATTTTCATCTTCGAGTCAGGCACTGGGAGTCAGGAAATTTCCCTGCTTGGCTGCCCGCCTTGGGAGAAAGTGACTGCAGAGGCGAGACTTTCAATCCAGGGGCGGGGTGGGTGCTAAATGGAGTCAGGCTTGCTGCCGCTGGAACAGTTTGCAGGCAACCACAGGGGTGGACTGGTTAGAATAACCACCTCAGTGCTCTGGGAATTCATCCCAGTTATAATAAAAGTAGTAAGGCCCTCATCCCTCATACCCCCTCACATTGTTTCACCCTCCCGCACACCGACACCCCATGCCCCATCTTTGCCAACTCATGCTTCTCTACCCACCCCCATGGCTCTTCATACCCTCCATGCCAACCTATGCCCCTCCACCCACTCCGATGGCCCTTCATGCCCTCAATGTGAACTTATGCTCCTCTACCCACTCCCCATGGCCCCTCATTTGCTCTATGCCAGCCTATGCTCTGCCATCCACCCCCTTGTCTCCTCATACCCTCCATGCCAAGCTATGTGCCTCAACCCACTCCCATGGCCCCTATATGCTCCATGTCAACCTATGCCCCTTTTCCCAGCTCCATGACCCCTTATGTTCTACATGCCAACCGATGGCACTTTCATTCCCATTCACCCAGTATGCTTCCTGTACAGAACCAATAACCAATGACATGTGAGGAAAAGCTTTAAAAAATACAGCTATCCATTCATAAATTTCTTTTTAAAAAGCTGCTTTTACTGCAGCCGTATAGAAGTGTCAATCAACTAGACCCTTAAAGTATCAATAGCCGAAACTACAAGAACATAACACCTCTCTATCTTCTGAGAATAAATATTGGCTGGGATTTTCCGTGCTCACTGGTATTGGGCGTGTTCGGCGGCATGAACAGACAATATGGCAAGAAGACTAAAAATTGGTTTTACAACGTCATGAAACCAGTTTGCGATCATCCACTCAGCCTGTCGATGGTGGGCCGTGTTTCTCGCCATTGGACTTCGGGAACCTCGTTGTAATACATTTGCATATCATTATAAGGTCAGCGCACTGGACTCGCTCGCCATCCCCCGCTGGATAGTCCGCCCACGTCAGCAGGAAAACACGCTGACATATTTCACAACATCATATAAGGCGTGCACCTGGTGGGTTGCTCTTCGCTCAGGACTTCAGGGTTTGTTTGCCTATCTTGCTTCAGTCAGCACTCGCACTCATCAGTGTCAGGCTTCACAGACAGCACCACATCACTTTAGGGGGCGCACAGATAGGTCTCTACCTACCAGATCAACCATATGTGGGTGGCTTTTCAATGGCTGCAGGGCCAGGGATTGCTTGGGCAAGGGGGAGAAGTGGCCTCAGACAAGGGAAGAGGCTGCAGGATGAGAGCTGTACTAGGGAAGGGAGTATCCCAGAGTGTGTGGTGGCACATGTTGATCTGTGCAAGTGGCCTCAAGATGGTGAGGGCTGAAGAGGCAGCCTCCTGAGAAGATGAGGTCAGATGAACATGTAGGGGTATGTGTGTAAGAATGGGTAATGATGTCCTCATCCCACCCGTGGATGAGGTTTCATGAAAAATGCATAGTCTGCCTGACCGAGTTGCCCATCTGCCAACTGTAAGGTTGGATGGACCATGAAAAATTGGAGACAAATACACTTTTAATTGCCTTAATTGGCCTCTTAATTGTCAGCGGGCGCGCTTCCAACTTTTGTACGCGCCCGCCGACCGAAATAACGCGTGAGTGCAGGATGATGTCGGGACGCTTGCCTGATATCATCTCGCACGATTTTGCGTCCAATCGGGTTGGCTGCTCACCCGCCTGCCGAGTTAAAAGTTCTACCCTGAACTTGGGACTTTCCAGTTATTTTAGTACTGGGAAAACCTAGCTATATTGAAGTTAGATACCGTTATCCTAACGTTGTCGACTAGCTGTAAAATATTTTCTTAATTTTGAAAATAATTTATTCAAAATAATTCTTGCAATGTTAACCTTTTTAATAAAAATTCAATTTCTGATGATGCTTCTCATGACGTGGCAACTCGTCAATGCAATCTAATTCTCCTTTATTTTGCAAGAGGGTTCAGCACTGCTAAGGGTTTTGTCTTGTCTCAACAAGTTCTTTTTGTTGTGATTAATGGCTTGTCATTATAAGCCATTGATACAAAGAAGGCAATAAAAGTACCAACATTGCATCAGAATACTGAGAAACTGCACGGATTGCTTGACAATCAATCACATCAAACCAAAGGAAATTATTTTTATCCTCAAAAAAGTGGGATGCTAAATAGGATACTAAATTATTAATTTCCATTGCAAATAGAGTATAAATTAAGTTGACAAAATCATTGGGGATAATGATTTCTAAAAACTTAATGTCACCTTTGCATGTAAATCAAACAAGCTGATTAATGTACTTTGTGGCAGTGCTGTCGGGTAGGAGGTTCCTGCAGGATATTTGTTTTATGTGTCACTAGTAATGGGTTATCTATCTGTGGACTATGCAGTCCAATCATGACCCATTAGTTCATCATATAGCTGTGGGCAAAAATGGAAACAATTCAGAAGAGATCTGTGAGAATTACTCTGCCCGTTCTGGTGCAGAATTTCAGTTGGCCACCCGGGTGTTAATCTGGTGTTGTGGATCTGCTGTGAATGGTTCTCAAAATTCCCACATTTTTCATATCATCAACAAGGATATGACTTTTGGACTTTTAAACTGCAGAGTTAAGTGTAAAACCCTGCAGACAGGAGACTGGGCCCATGAAGGCCTGGAGCTGCACATGCCCGGGCTTATTGAGTGCAGTGTGGATTGTTTTACCTGAAACCAGACAACAAGAGGAGTCAGGATACGCATCTTTCCCTTTAATACAATCAACCCAGAGAAAGACTTCACCTCACGCAAAACTAAAGCCCATCAAAATCTTGCATAAATAATCGCTACTAACTACGAAGGCAGGAAGGCACAATCAATTCAATTATGCGAACCCATCAATACTCCACATATACAATGGCTTTCAGTTCAAAACTAGTTACTAGGACAGGAAGACAACGATAAACATCACGTGAGCCCATTAAAAACAACAAGACTACAATCACCTAAGGAAGCCCACCAAAGTCAAACAAAGAACTAACCTTGATTTGGATTCCGATAAGAAATTCGAAAGACAATATAACTGGCCCGGTCAGTTGCGAAGGAGAGAGGGAGGGAAACCAGCTAGCAGGCAGTGAGCAGTTGGGAGCGGTTGAAACAGAGTTTAAGCAAGAAGATCTGGAGGTTTTGCAGGCCCGCAGGTAACATCACGGCGAGGGGCACGTGGTGGCAGGCTCAACCCAAGACAAGGCCGCAACCGCAGCCTTCCACGAAGATCGACCACCCACAACCGCGTCCTCCACTCAGCTGAAGAACCTTCGCAGATTCCACAGACCAGGACCATGTGGGGGTGGCAGGCCCCAGAGGACACAAAGATCGTACCCCAAAGCTGCAATCGGCTTACCTGGCTGAATTTCGAACTGTCAAGGAACCCTGGGTTGGTAAGCATGATCCCTGACCTCTCCTAGTTCAATTTAGTTAGGGTTTTGGGGGTGGGACAAGGGTAAAGGGATTAGTAGCATGATTTTTCCCTTGTCATGCCGTGTGTTCCCCATTCTTAACTAAGTGTACTTTGTAAATCTGTATAATCTCAGTGTAATCCCAATGCTATAAGTTAATCTGTGACTTCAATAAACACAGTTTTTCTTGCACCAAAACCAGTTGTCTGCTGCACTTTGTCACAACCCCCAAATAAGTCCAAGGTCTAGAACCCAGGGAGTGGGAGCGATTCGAACTGCTCAGAAGTCAGAGGTGAAACTGACTCACACCACCACTCCCTACAGCTGCCCATTAAAGAAATACTGCATTTCCTGCCACTGCACAGGGGCAGGAAGTTGGTGCCACTGACATTATCATTGTGCACCTGGAACAAGAAGCTGGCACCCACTCCACCCGTAGGAACATGAGTGGTACTGTTGACTCATTGTTGAGTGCCGTTGAATGCTCACTGCTCACTTGATCACCCCGCTGGCTGCCCAACTCGCAGCCCCCCCTCCTCACTGCTTTGTTTGTCACCCCACTCGCCGCTTCACTTGCCATCCCATTTGCTGTTTTGCTCACTGCCCCACTTGTCACTTTGCTTACCGCTTCCAACCCACTCCCAACTCTTAGCCTCTTTGCTTGTTGCCTTGCTCACTGCCTGTAGACAACGGGAGCAGGATGGCGAGCGGGAGGGAGGCAGTGAGTAAGGCAGTGAACAGGGCGGCGAGCAAATCGCAGTTGGGATCCCAGGATTTTTAACTGGTATTTTGGGGTTCAATTTTCTGTGAAAACTGCAATCCCTAACCATGGTGAAAGAAACACATATTGATGCTGCCTCATTTAAATATCTCTACATTGCTCAATATTACAGATGGTACTATTCTTTGATTCAGGCAGCTAGCTGTGGCATCATTGTGAGTAACGTCTCAGGCACTGTGACTGCATATCCGGTGAATGCTCCCCCTGCTGTTGCAGTGGCAGCAAACACAGCCTTAAAGGGACTACCTGATACATAACTAATGCTTGAATAACAATAGTTTTTAAATCTCCCACTGTGGCTATTCCTGTCATTGTTGGCTGGCGTGTCTGCCTTTGAGAAGAATTTATGATTTCCTACCTTGTGAATGACAGTTTGGTGAATCAATAATATGCATGTTACAACAAATCTACTAAATTTGAGTCCTAAACATTGATAAATTTGAATAAATTACTGGTCATTAATATTAATACATGAGAAACAGATATGCAATTATTTCAATTTAACCTAGCAATTCTACCAAAAAGCTATGGTGTGAAGTGTATGCTTAGAAAGTGGAGAAACTTAGCAACAGATATTAGTAGCTTAGCAATTGGAACAGAATGACCTGGAATTTCCTTAGTAAACTGTAACTCTTTGGATGGACTAATGGCACAAAGTAAGAAAAAATAGGCAATGAAATGTTCTACCACAACCCCACTGACAAAACAGGCTGTCAGTAAATTGCTCTTGTTCCCGGCCAGTGACTTAAGCCACACCTTTCCCTCCAATATCATAAGGTTATTGGCAGACAGACACAGATTTAACAAACACAGTTTCTTATCTCTGTTTCTGCATGTATAATGAACTTAGAAATAACTTCACTTTAAATGTGATTGAAAGGCCAGTACAGTATCCCAGAAGCGATGAAGCAAAATGGAGGCCATAGCTTTTAGAATATTGTCTCTCCTGTTGGTCTTTCACAGGTTGAGAAGAGATTGTGAACTTTGGAACATTTTTACCTTCTAAGCACTTATTATATGTGAAATTTAAAGTGGTCACAGTAAATTAATGCAGACTCAATTATCCAGAGGGAATAGCTGTATTCCTATATTCTGAAGAGTAAGAGGGTGAGGATATGGAGAAGGCAAGGACAAAGGCTAGAGTGAAGCACCATTGAAGACATTTTCAGCCAACCCATACGTATCCACTCAAACTTGGTTTTTCACAAATGAAAATGTGTTAGAATTCTGCATTATCCAATCAAAGTTATGCCAACTTCCAACCCAAAGTCTTATCAGTCGCTGCAAAAGCAATCAAAGTTCTGAATTTATATGGAACTGGATCCTTCTAGATAATCTTCAATAACCACAGTTACAGAAATCAGTCACCTATGTACCTTTATTATCAATGAAACATTATAAAACACAGAAGAATGGGAGGCTATTCAGCCCTTTGCATTCATACTTTCTCTTCATGAGAACAATCTAAGACAAATCCAAATGTCCAATGCTCTCCTAGGGTTGCCAACTGTGATTAAATATATTCCTGGAGGTTTCATCACATGACTTGTGTCATGAAAATATAATAATTTTCATAATATTATTGTAATTTATTGTAAAGATAGGTTAATGGTGGGGTTTGGATTAGTTTATCTGTGTGTAAGTGTGTGCATGTGAGTTTTAATTGAGTTACAGACAGTTGGTCTGGGTGCTTTGATGTACCAGAAGGGAATCTAGGTTTGAAATGCTAAATACGTAAACATGGCTGAAGTTTTAGAATGTGAGTTGTGAAGAACATTCACATCTTTAGATAAACCAGAGTCGTGAATCTCAAAGAGATGGTAAGATGTTACACCTAGCCATAAGAGGCTAAGCCAAACAGTGTGTTTATTTTTCTGAAAGATTACTGATAATATAAGTGCTAGGAAAGATTTATATCATGGAAAAAGTAAAGTTGCAATGGTATATTGGGACAATGAAATTTACATTAAAATGGGAGAAACATGTATAAAGGAGATGAAGTTATGTATAAGGAAGAACGCATTCTAAGATCCAACAAGTGTGAAAAGCCTCCAGCATCTATGTACCAAGCTGCTGTCTCCGGGGCTAGGATATTGAGGTCGGCCAGCGGGGGGTGGGACGCGGGGGGTGAGACCCACTCACCGATGCATAAAATGACGCGGGACAACGTCGGGTGGAACTGAAAATTTAAATTTTCAGGTCGGCTGGGGTGCAGCTGAATCAGCTGTGCACCCGCTGACCTGTCAACAGCCAATTAAGGCCATTTAGAAAGTAATTCAAGTAGTTAATGGACCTGCCCGTTCAACTTTAAGGTTGGCGGGCAGGCCGGGAGCCCTGGTGGGCTTCAGAAAAAGCATGAAACCTCATCCACGGATGGGATGAGATTTCATGAAGGTATTTAAAAATTTAATAAAAGTTTAAATAAAAGTGATGGACATGTCCCAACTCAGTGTCACATGAGGGGACATGTCAGGGAAATGTTATGTTTGTGCATTGACCATTTTTGAATTTGGCGCCGATCTCCCTGAGGCAGCACTTACCCTCAGGGAGATGAATGCACTCTTTCACATGCATGCGCACTCTTGGCTGAGGGAATCCCCCCGCCCGCACAGGGAGTGCATAGCGCTTCCTGGCGGACATCACGCGGGGCAAGCCTTAATTGGCCCGTTCATATAAAATGGCAGCGCACCCCCAATCGGGGGCGCCGATCGGAGGCGCGCCTGCTGGCACCCGCTCCTGCACTTCCCCACCGATGGAGGGAAAATTCTTCCCCAGGAACTGAAGCTAAGAGAATTCATTTTAAATATCATTGCCCAGGGTATTGTGTACTTTGCCTGGGTCTGTTGAAATCTATGTTGTTTTACTGTTGCCTTAATGGAAGTGTAACTGGGAGCTAGATTAATTAGGAGATTTAGGAGTTATCATAGTAGTAATTTGTAGACCTATGTACGTGCTTAAAATCATTTCTTTTATTAATAAATGTTTAGCTTTATAAAAAATCTCTCTAAGACTCGGTGGACATATTACCACTGAATTCAAGGCACGCATCCCGAACTAAAAATACAAATTGCAAAACAGTTGTGGCAGCTGTTTCAAGATTCCCTCTGGGATTTGAGCAGCTCAGCATTTACCATCCGCAGTGCCATAACACTCTCCCCTACGCTCTTCCCCTGGTCAACCAACACATCCATACTTGTATTGCACTGCCTTCCCAAGCCAATTGGAAAGCAAAAAGACACATTACCCAGTTGAGTAAAAGCAAAATACTGCGGATGCTGGAAACCTGAAACAAAAACAAAAATAGCTGGAAAAACTCAGTAGGTCTGACAATATCTGTGGGGAGGAATACAGTTAACGTTTTGAGTCCGTATGACCCGTATGGTCCTGCTGAAGGGTCATATGGACTCGAAACGTTAACTGTATTCCTCTCCGCAGATATTGTCAGGCCTGCTGAGTTTTTCCAGCTATTTTTGTTTTTGTTACCCAATTGGGTGATGCTTGACCGTCAGCCAAATAACCTTTTTTTTCCCATTTTCAATATTTTTTTTTATCAAGCAAAGAAAAATTCTCAAAGAAAATGACAAAAAAATTTCTAATGTCCCTCTGATTTTTCCCTGCTCCCCATAGCCCTGTATTCACTGCCTTATATTTTAATCTAATTTTCATTTAAAGGTTCCAATGATCCCTGCCTAAACAGCAGCTGGTGACAAAGCTCTTTATACTTCATCAAACCTCTGTGTAAACAAGTGTTTCCAAACTTCTCTTCTCTGTCTCCAGATGATGACTTTAAATTGATGATCCTTTCATTGCTGATGATCCAACCAAAGGAAATAGTCTTTTCCTCTTTACTCTATCAAAGTTCTCGATAATTATTTTAAATCGCTTAGCCATCTTTGCTGTATTGGAAATAATTCCCCGCCTCTGGCATTGTCCTGATAAAGCCATGCTGTACATTCTCTGTGGCTTTAATCTCTTTTTTGTAATAGGGTGCTAAAAATGCAGACAATGTGGTTGACTCTTAACTCCCCTCTGAAATGGCCTAGCAAGCCACTCAGTTCAAGGGCAATTAAGGACAGGCAACAAATGCTGGCCTTGCTAGCAATGCCCACATCCCATGAAGGAATAAATAAGAAAAACAGAGAGTATCTGACTGTGGCCTAACCAATATTTTGTAAACATTAATCACCCTTTACTGTTTTAGTTTGTGCCCTTATTTATAAAACCCAAATGGGGGAATTTATGGTGCCCACAAGAGCAGGAAATGTGGCATGAGTTAGTGAGACAGGATGTTAAACCTAGATTTCCTGACAGCGGGCTGAGATGGAGAGATAAAGTCTGTAGCATGTTTGCGGTTTGTTGAGCCTCACGCTGGCCTGTGGCAGGTTCACACATAATACATTTGAATGTCATAAATACTCATTAGCATAAAGCTTTTAAAAAAATTACATCCCACCTTCAAGGTAAAGTCAGCAGCGCATGATAACCTCCTGGCACCAGTTCACATTTCTTTAAAGGTGGTGTGCACCAGTCGACTTTGTGCAGTTGCTGTAAGTTCAGTGGTTGTCTGTGTTTCACTATACAGCACAAGGTGGGGAGCACAAGACTGGACTCTTGCATGGAGGCTCCAGAATGGCGAGGGTGAGGGGGGGGAGGGGGACTGGTGGGTGTAGAATGGAGTCGGGGGCGTGAAGGAGTGAAAGAGAGATCCAGGACAGGACAAAGGTTGGGGTTGGGGACATGGAGGAGTGAAGTGGGAAGGGCCTGGTGTGTAGTTGGGGGATGGGTGGTGGGGACCGTCAGTCAAGGTAAGAAAATGAGGGGCCCAAAGGACGGTGTCAGTACTGTCCAAATGTGTGTCCATCTCAGGGTGTTGGCTGGCAGAGTCCTTACAGGGCTTTGCGTTTGCCTGCAATATTTTAATTACCCCCGCTGTCAGTGATCTCGGATAATGTCCTTTAAAATGCAGAGAAAGGAAGGTCAACTGAGCCTGCAAATTCAGCCATGTCCCTCAGAGTGGTGAGTATAAGACTGGATACTAACATGAACATTCAATAAAGAGTGAACACAAAAACACATCATTGTTTCTTCAATAATAAAGGACATGTCCCTAACTCCCCTGTAGACATCAATGCGTTTCAACCATGAGACGTGCCAGTACATTTAGCTCCCTGACCAAGATAGCCTCAACAAATAATGATGATACACCCGTGAATAAAGTGAAACCAATATAATGCGAAATATTTACAAGTGAAATTTAATTTTGAAAAACACCCATGCCACATTTGTGCTTAATAAGATTGATGTTAATTGCAGTGGTGTTTGATAGAAAAGTTTTGGTTGTGATGCAGAGCCTCTCTGTTTGACCAGGAGGCTCTTTAAAAGGTTGTCTGTAGATGCTTCATCGTCAGTGGACAGCGGGTTTCTGAAAAGCTTCCCTGTTGCATAATCACATGTGTTTCCTCTGCATGCTGCTGGAACGATAAATTTTAATTGTAATTGCATGGGAAATGGGAAAAAGCAAGGCAGCGGAAATGGCGTGCACTTCCCCATTCACCATTGGGAGCAGCGCACTGTTGACAAAATCCCCCCAAGAGAGTTTTTATCTTGTTATGGCATTACGTATCTGTATTTGCACTTTCAGAAAATTTTGTATTTGAGTCCCTAGATTTCTGTTGATCCACACCCTTCAGCATTTTTCCATTGAGTATTTATTCACAATTTTGTTCTTCCCTCCCAAAATGTACTATAAATATTACAGATTCTGCATTCAAGTGAGTGTCTTAATTTCACCATATTCTCAATGGGCAGGATTATAGGCAGGATTTCCCCATGTACAGGATATCATTGTTGGTATTCATCGACATTGATGGCATAATTTGAGAACCCCCTAAATTTTATTACCTGGAAGAAGTGCCATTCAATTAATATGCAGTTAAAATGTGATGCCAATCACAAAATTTTGTACCTCAGTGCTTTTTATCCAGGAAGCTGTCAGCCATCCCTCCATTGTTGAGTTAAACACTGTATCAGGATAATTTATTGGAGACCCCTGCATCCTGTAGTTAATGATATCTCAAAGGCATCCACTCTCAACAGGATACAACAGGCATTATGAAGCAATTTAAATTTGTCATTAACCAAACAATTGAAATATTGAAACCTGACAGACTGTAATGCAGGCTAGCTAGGGTATAAAGAATCATTGTAACCTGCTATATGCCCAACAACCATGCAGTTCAGAAAGACTTAGTTAACTGAATTGTAGAACAGGCTTAAGGGCTGAATGGCCTTTTTTTGTGTCCCTTGATTCCTATGTTCTAGGCACTGGCCTGTTGAAATAAAACCAAGGGTTTTTCCAAAGAAGTTTGCTTCCACATCACAGGAGGTGAGGGGCATAACTGGGTAGCAGGCCTACTGTGTCTAGTTCACCCAATTTAACCATAATTTTTTGCTATTAAAGTGGTGCAAAACTACATGGGAACAGAGAAAGGTATGTAGAAAAAGATCAAGATACTCAGTTTAACTATTCTGAAAAGGGATTCCTCTCCCTCCACTCTGTCATACCTTCAAATGAATATTCTATTACTCGAGTGTGACACTTTCCATTTCTCCAAAACATTCATTCTGTGGATTTTACTGAATTTACTGTTTTAGGCTGTGTTTGTGCCCGCTTAGAACTAAGTTGAAGTTGTCAAATTCATTCTACAAAGGGTTTATAAAGCCAATAATCAGAGGAAACATTCATCCCACCATTCTGGGCTGAACTACTTTGCTACTGCTATATATACAGAAACCTTGAAAGATGACCCGATGTGAGCTAACAATTGTTGTTTTTAACACAGTTGTTATCTGGTTATTAAATATTACTCAGTCATCACTCTCGTTTACATATTAGTATATCATTAGCTCCACTGTAATTTTATCTTAAATACTTTTTGTTAGCCCCACTTGGAATAAAGTTGTTATACAGTTATTAAATGTTACATGGTTGTCATTCATTGTATAGTTTACATATTAATAGATAGCCTACAGCATTACAATTATGCTCTTGTTAAATATGGTAATAATGAACGTTCCTTGGTATTTTAATTTGGGTTGTGAAAGTAGGAGCTGATTACAACAAAAGGGGCTGCTGAGTATTTTCATCACTGTGAAGTCCCAAATCCCAGAACAAGACAAGTGATTTTTATCGCCGCTATGCTTTTCTTTATCTTTCCATTCAATTTTACATCTACAGATTCCCAATTTTTCTTAGAGGATCCCAGAACACTTATGCCATTACCCAGTTTGGTGCAGAAAAATCTGGAGATTTGCCTATAATACCAGGAGTTAGCACAGATCGTCCTGGTCCTTTCAGAAGTCAGGTCAGATATGCAATATGCATTTTGTGATCCAGTCTTCAGTTGTCCCTTCCTTCGACATAGGAAATTAGCCTTGGCAATTAAAGTGGAAAATTTCAGCTTTTTTTTATATAGATGTGGAGTGGGGCGAGACGAGAGTTAAGGGGTTATATTTTTTATTGGAAATTCTGTATAATCCATTTTTTTTTTATTTTCCAGTTGCGACAACATATTTTAAGTCACAACACATCGCTGCATCATAAAAATTATCCCATCACTTTGATGTAATGTAGTGTTGTCCAATAGGTTCACTATTTGCCACATGTAGCAAATCGGCCCCCGGCATGTGGCAAATTGATGATCTTCATTGAGTAAGATGGACATTAGGACCTTGTGGCAGCCCATTTGTCTGCAGTTCCAGAGTAATCACAGCCATGTCAAAAGTAAGTAGAAAATCCTGCAAGAAAAGCAATTCTTAACATTAATAAATTGCAGCATAGCTCCATTAAGCTATGTGGTAAAGAGGCCCCCATTGAAGGAAGTGAAAGCATGTTGAAATATTTAAGCTGCTACACCATAACTGAATGCTGTGTAGTGCTGAGTTGCTGTTCCTAACAATATTCTTTGACAGAACTGATGTCACAGAGCATTATTGCTCACCTTTAGTTCTATCTGTTAATCCCAGTATATTTCTGGGAGATTGGTACAGGATTCACCCCCTCCTTGTATTTGTTTTGTATCATGATATTCAAGGCTATGGGCCAAGTGCTGGTAAATGGGATTAGGTAGGTAGGTCAGGTGTTTCTCATGTGTTGGTGCAGACTCGATGGGCTGAAGGGCCTCTTCTGCACTGTGATTCTGTGATGTGATGAATATGACAACCAGATTACTACAAGTTTGGTGAGCACCGAAATCTTTAGATAAAACCAGGGTATAATGATATTAAGGGACTCTTTTTTTCTGAGTAGCAAAATTGTAACACTATTTATGAAAAACAGGTTTGATTTCATTGCACATGGACGAAATCCCCCCAACCCCTGACAAGTATGACACATAGGGCTGAGCATGCCCCCACCCCCGTCCCCCCGGAAAGCACGTTAGTGTGAAGCCAACTGACTCCGCGCCAAGCAGCACTGCAGCCATAAAGTGCTGGGAGCTTATTAACGAGGGTCGAGTGGATCTTCTACCCCTCATTGGGGAGGAGGTCACACCCTCTGGAGTTCCATCAGTCATGGCGGCGCCAGGAAGGTGTAAGTGGCAGCTGCCGGGATTGCAGCTGAAGAGAGGAGACCAAGGCCTTAGATCCCCGGTATTACGACACAGCCAATGGAAAATGCTGAGTTGTTCAAATTCCGGAGGGAAGCTTGAAACAACTGTCATAATCAATTTTTGCAATTTTATGTTTCGAGATGCAGGCTTTGAATTCAGTAGTAATAAGACCACCGAGTCTCAAGAGGATTTTATAAAACTAAATTAAACATTTATTAATACAAGAAAGATTGTAAGCACATAAATATGTCTACAAAATTGCTACTATAATAACTACAAAAAAATCCCCTAATTAATCTGACTCTCAGTTACACTGCCGTGAAGGCAACAGTAAACACACATAGATTTAAACAGACCCCTGGCAAAGCACACTCCAGGCAGTCTATTCAAAATGAGTTTCTTTCAGCTCTGGGTCCTTGCAGACAGTGGCTTGAGGCTTACAGGCTGGAGGCTTTAGATCTTAGAATCCCTCTCCTTTTTACCAACAGCCTTCTCTTCCTTTATACATATTTTCCTTTTTGAATGCAAATTTTCATTGTATCACTGTATCTTTTGAACTTTACCTCTTCTAACAATAAAGCCCTTTCATAACACCAATTTTATTAGTAAGCTTTGGAAAATGTAAACACATTGTTTGGCTTCTTCTGGCTAGGTGTAATATTTCACCCATTCTTTAGAATGGTTTATTTAAAAATGCAAATTGCCCCCTTTATACTTCACCTTGTAATTTACCTAATTAACGTTTCAAACTTACTTCTCTTCTATACATCAAAGCCTCTAGACCAGCTGGCTTTAATCAAATTAAGAGACACAGACACAGACACATACACACACACACACCCCCGAATTTTTAGCTCGTTGGGTGGGTGCGCGCCTGGCCTGGCCAAGTGTAAAATGATGCGCGATGACATCGGATGAGCATCCCAACGTCATTGCGCACAAGTGCGATATTTCGGTTGGCGGGCGCGCACTGGAGTCAGCAGCGCATCAGCCGACAATTAAAAGGCCTATTAAGGCCATTAAAGTTATAATTGAAAGAACTTTTTGGTGCCAGTCCAACCTTACAGCCTTTGCATTTTTTAGGAAACTTCATCCATGGATGGGACGAGGTTTCCAACAGCAACTAAAAATAAAATAAAAATTTTAACATTTCATTTATGTCATGACCCTGCTCATGTGACAGAGTCACATGAGGGGGCATGTTTTATAACATTTTTACAATCTTTAATTTTAATGTTTTAAACTGTTCATCAATTTTCCAGCATACACTCACGTGCATGCGCAAGATTCGTGCTCGTCCTCCTCCCCACCCACGCAGGCAGCGCTGAGCACTGCCGCTTGTGTTTCATGCTTGGTGGGCCTTAATTGGCATGCCAGCGTGAAATTGTGGCCTGGACCCAGTTGCAGGCAGCAGTCAGCTTCCCGACTGCCCCTGCCCGCCCCAGCCGAGCCCGCCCGACGAGGGAAATACCCTCCCCATAGACACAGACACCACTAGAACTCTATTTTAAAATAATTTCCAATAACATTATAGACATTCTTATGGCCAGAATCTTTGGATCGGCGAGCGGGGGCGGGCCCCACTCGCCGACATGTAAGATGAAGTGTGGTGACGTCGGGCATGCATCCTGACATCACCACGCATCATTCAGGTCTTCAGTTAGGCAGCCGCTCACCGGAGTCGGCCGTCGATCTGTCAAAGGCCATTTAAACAGCAATTAAAATAATTAACTGAGCTGCCTGTCCAACCTTAAGGTTGGCGGGCAGGCGGAGAGCCGAGGCGGCCTTTGCATTTATCATGAAGCCTCATCCACGGGCGGGATGAGGTTTCATGAAGGTTTTTAAACTTTAATTAAAATTTTCAATAAAATTCATAGACATGTCCCAGCTCATGTGACACTGTCACATGAGGGGGCATGTCTTAAAAATTTTTTTTTCTTTATTTAAGTTTTAAAATATCAAACTGATCTCCCTGAGGCAGCTCTGTGCTAAGCGCTACCGGGTGCGCGTCATGCTGGGCAGGCCTTAGTTGGCCCGCCCACATAAAATGGCGGCACGCATCTGATCGCGGGTGGTGATCGGATGTGCGCCTGCCCGCTACCGCCCAACCCCACCCCCCCAGCCGGGAAAGTTCTCCCCTATATCTTCTTGTCACCGGAGTAAGTAAGTCCGGGGTCTTGGGCTGGGAGGGTTTGGGAGCATTAGGGAGAGAGGCAGTGGGGGGCAGAGGGTGGGTTTAAAAGTGGGAGTGGGGAAGAAGGAAGGGGGTGTTCAGTCTAAGCAGGGCCACCCCATGATTGGCAAAGGGCAGCCCCCGAAGAGTGACCCCTCCACCTCTTCCTTCTGGCCCTTTAATCGTTTGGGGTTAAAAATGGGACTTACTGCTTCCACCCTGCTGTCCACACCATGCGTATTATGGCATGCACAGCATATTATAACGGTCAATAGGCTTGATAAGAAGCCTAATTGACCCTTAACTTGTCCTTTTAATATGGAGGGTGGGCTGCCGATTTCAGCATCCACCCACCCCTCCGCATTTTGGGGGAGAGCTTGGGGTGGGCGGGAAGGTGATGGAATGGGCGCCCATTCCATTTTACGTGCCCCCAACTGAGGGCACATAAAATTCAGCACATAGTTACCTAACTAGCCTATCGCACAACACCATACTACCCCACTCCCCCACACACCCTTCCCCCACCAAACGGAGGCAATGTGCCTTTAATAGAAAAATATGACAAAAACAAGCACAGGCCAAAAATGACAATCATATTACAGTTCAGATAATGCTGCTTTTGATCTGCTTAGTTTGGTCTTGGCTTTTATTAGTTAATTATCTATAATAACCTGTTTACTGCTGTTTAAGTATACCTTGTTAAACTAAAATCTTGCAATGAAACTTCTAACAAAATCATGTGGATCAGAGTTTTATTAGGGTTACTCTTTGTGACGCTTAGTTTCTCTACTGATTGGTGGAGCTTCTGGCAGGGCCCGGAAAATGCTTCTTTCTTTGTAAATTTATAACATGTTATGTGTTCTAGTGTTATACTCCTACTTCTGTATGACAGGGAAAGCTAACAATGGATGCCGCCTAGTTTGGCTGTCTATCCAATGGCCTCCTGAGATTCAGAGTGGATAAGGAGGTGCCTAACTTCAGATCTTAGTGTGTAGATTGATGTGATGTGTTCCATGGTCTGGGACTCCTGTCCACCATTCTACTTCAGGTCACCCCTCATTTTCCACTCGTGGAACAGGTGTTCGTGTCATCCATTCACTTCACAGGTTCTGGTCAACTCTGTCCACTGTCTTCAAGGAAGGTTGAAGCCAGAGATTTTGCTATTGGGTGATGATGATGGGCTGTTTTCTCATGTTGCCTGTGTTCCAGGATTCTATCCCTCTGGATAGTAGATTGATACCAGCTGCATAAATATTAGTTGCTGTTTCTCAGGCTGGCTGGCACAACTTTTAGCACTTTACTGGTAGGTTTTTTTCAATCTTGGTGAATGCAAAGATCAGTGGTGCTCATGATTTCTGCATCATATGTCAGTTGGAAACTGCTGAAGTGAGAACTTAAGGGGCAGAATTTTACACTTGGCAGGCAGGCTTGGTGGGGGTGGTCAGGAAGCCAATTGTTGTCTGCGATCAGCACCGCCAATTAAGGCCCGCCCAGTGTGAAATGCGAGCAGCAGTGCTGCTTGTGCAGGGAGCGGCGGTGGGGGGTTGGGGGGGGTAGTGCGAACTGGCCGAACACAAACTTCGCGCCTGCGCGTGAGTGAGCACTTCATAGCCTCCCTGAGGCAGCTCCGTGCCTCAGGGAGATGAAGAGATATAAAAAAAATTTCATAAAGCATGTCCCCTCACGTGACTCTCTGTCACATGAGCAGGGACATGTTATTAATGAAAAATTAAAGTTTTTATTTTATTTTTATTTGCTTTTGGAAATCTCATCCTGCCCGTGGATGAGGTTTCCAAAAAAATGCAAAGGCTGCTTGGCCTTTTCGCCTGCCCGACAACCATTGGGTTGGACGGGCAGCGAAAAATGTAATTTAACTGACAACTTAATGGCCTTAACAGGCCTTTTAATTGTCGGTGGGCCTGCTGGCGGCTCTGGCACGCAACCACCGACCAAACTATTGCGCGACTGCGCGTTGACGTCAGCACGCTCTGCCGACGACAATGTGCGTCAGTTCATGCTTGAGCGGGTTGGCTGCACACCCGCCTGCTGAATGGAAAATTTCTGCCCATGAGCTGGGAGGTCACCGTTCAACATCTTCCTTTTGTAACCAGCTCTTATCCATATCTAAAATGTAGGGGTTACTCAGAGCAATCAAATCAATTTATAAATCCTGAACATGAAATCAAAAAGACTGTAGGCTCATCCAATTTTAATTCCATGTTGTCTTCTTGGCTAAGCCAAATGTAACGAAATGTCATGGTAAAGGTCAGAAGAATATGTGTACTTAATTCTCCTATGAACTGAAACAGATGAAAAGGTTATCAATATTCTGTATTGTAGAAAATATTTAACATTTCCAGAATAAACTACAGCAGGAGCACTGACATTAATCTCAGTGCTGACCCTTTCTATGAAAAGAAAGCAGAAAAAGAAAATCAATGTCCTCACCAGAAAGATGAAACAGTTTCAAGTATCTTCTGATTCCTCTATTCCGCTTGATTTCCTGTCTCTCCATGGCTGCGATTAATCTCAACTGATATGGAAACCACTATTCACCCCAAGGGTCACAAATGTAATTATTGTTTCATCATTAAAACAGGCACAGACTATATCAAAGAAATTGCCAATAAGCAGCATGCATCTCTTTTATCCCAAAAGAAGAATTGCTTCCAGAAGGGAAAAAAAGAGTAAAAACTGGGAAATAATACTGGTCTGAACTGGTCTTGTATACCTTAAAATGAAACACCAGTAAAAACTGGGAAATAAGAGTACTAGTCCGAACTGTTTTTTCCTTCTGGGATATAACCAACATGTGTAAAGATCAATGAAAGCTCTCCTTTTCATTACTGGCATGGATGGAAAGTGTGGTATGATATAGCCTATGTATTAAACACCATTGGACAATTTAGATTAAAGAAAAGGGCCTCATATTTCCCTTTCTGAAAAGAACCTATAATGCATATTTCCTGTTGAAAAATAATTTGAGTAAGAACTTGGGCTCAGTAGTACTACAGATGCTGTTAGGGGTCCAAAATGGCATCCGCAGTGTGAGTGCACACTTCTGATGCAAAGCTCGCCAGAAGCCATCCAGGTTAATGCATTAGCGCACGCACAGTTAACATTTGCTGGAAGTATACAAAGCACTTAGATCATGACATGCACACAGGCTTTTTGCTAGCACTGCCATTTTGGAACTCAGAGCTCCACATCATACTCTCAAGTTTATACAGCTGAGCATGCGTTACCTCACCTGCGCTTTTTAAAGGGATCATCAACTACTTACAGGTTAGTTGCTGATTGCTTATTTCTGGCTGCTGTTACAATTGTACATGATGTTGGTGCTTTTCAAAAGGCTGGATTTTATGGCCCTCCACTGGCATATTTGAAGGCGGGTGGGCTCGTAAAATGCAGCGTAAAATGTGGCCTGCCCGCCACATTCCTGCCCATCCCCTGACCTGCCTCCCATTTAATGGGATGTGATGGAGGTTTCGGGCACTGAAGTACCTCATCCTGCCTCCGCTGCTATTTTACTTATGGCGGGAAGGGGGCGGTGCAGGCCAAGTGGGTGGCCTGCCAGGTTTTACTGGGTGAGCTGCTGTCAGGCAAGAAGGGGAGAATCTCCTTTGGTACGGTCTCCTCTGCCCATCAGAGTTAACCCCATCCTCTGCCCCAGGTCATAGCTTCCCTTTAACACTCCCCACTTGGCCTCTCAAACATGATTCCCCCCACCCCCCCACCCCCCCCCACCCACCACCAACCTCTTTCACCCACCTCACAGGGGCCTACCAGTCAGGCCCCGCTGATACCCTGGACTTATCTTCAGGACAACTTCCATAACCTTCTCTTCTTCGGGGACTAGTTGTAGTTCCAGGAGTGGCCACCGCTCAAACCTGGTGCTACTAGGACTACAGAGCAGCACTCCTGGGCAGTACTTATTTTCCAGATGGGGGTGGAAATCTCACCCTGAGACAATTCATACACCATTGAGGGTAAAATGGCTGCAGGGAAGCCGGCTTTTTCATGGGCAGGCTTCCAACCAATTTAGTCAGTCCCTCCTTAGACCCTCCTTAGGGAGGGGGTGGGAAACGCCTTCATTTTGTGGCAGCCCACTATGCCAGTTGTATTTCAGCTATCACAGCAAACCAAAGGATAGCTTTTAGGTGACAAGGGCTATCGACTGATGATATGGCTCATGACACCCATTCATGTGTGAGCAGCATGTATACAATGAAAGCAGAGCCAAGCTGCCACAAGAAGTGTGATAGGACAGACAATCAGTGTGCTGCAACAATGATTCCGCTACCTGGACCGCATCAGAAGGGTACTGCAGCGCCTGGCTGAGCGGGTCTGAAGATGAGTGATGGTCTGTTGCATGCTACACATATTCACCATCTTGCGGGACCAGACCTTGCCGCCAACTATGCAGTGAGAAGCTAAGGAAGAGGAGAATGAGAAGCAGGAGGAGGTAGACGAGAAGGAATGAGAAAGGAGGGCTGCATTGAGACAGTTCTTTTCTGTCTGCGCTGTATGTGAAGAACTAATTCAAGAGCATTACCAGTAACCTCAACCTTAATTCTGCATTCAACAAGTCGCACACTCCTTACCATTCCTCTGTCACTGACCATCACATTGACCTGTTAGCAACAATGCAATAATGAAAGCCAAGACAACGTGACATTCCATAAATGAAACAATGCTATATTGCATGCAAAAATCAACAAATCGCCTGTGTGCATTCCCTATATTTGCGTTTGCTTCTCCTAGTGCCCCTACGTGGTGCTGCCTGTATGCCTGTCACATGCAACTCTGAGCCTGAGAGGCTTGTCTTCAGGATGCACTACCTTAGCATGGATGACAGCAGTCTGGGTTGGCTGGCTGACAGGAAACAGAAAGACCACAGCAAGAGTGGGCGAAGTGGGATCACAAATGTCATTGTGAGAGAACAGCGATCTTGTGCTCCATGCAGCTACTGCCACCCCCAAGAATGGTGCCTCAGAAATTCTAGTAATGTGTTAAAGACAGATTGTTGGACTGCTCTGACACTCTGCAAGACCATTTGAACACAGGTATCGGGTGGCTGCAGACTGAGCTTCGATGGCAGCAAGCTAACCTTGCAGGTCTTCAGTCTGAGCTTCCACTCTAACATACAAGCTTTTCTGATGGAAGGCGCTTGTGCTGCAATAGAAGATGAGACATCAGCCATCGGTGGCTGCATTATGGTTGGGTCCACAACAGTGCGAACACAGTTGTCCACCAATTTCAGTCTATAAAGTGTGGGCTCCAAGCCCTTCACAAATCCCTATGTCAAGTTAGTGCCAGACTCCTTCATGGTCTGAACATTGAACGCAGACTTTCTGGAATGCTTCTCAAAGCACCAAGTATTTTGGTGTGTATACTTTTCAGCCTTTTTGCTTTACTTGGCCCATCAAAGTTCTTTTCTGAGTCCTACAGAGCAGAACTCGTGTAACCTCACCCTTCAACAAGCTGGCACCTTATCCTTCTCCATTGGTCTGGCTGCAGGACACTCATGCCGAGTGTCTCATTCACCAGAGTCTACCTCTATGCTATCCTTTAAACTATGTGCATTGTCAGTATCTCAGATGGTGGCTGTAAGTGTGAAATCAAGTCATGGGGCTGTGCCTTTATCATCACTGTCTTCTCAGTTCCTCTACTGCCTAGCCAGGTTACTGTTCTTGGGTTTCTGAAAGGAAAAAGGACAAGGTTGGTTGCAGTGAAGAAAGTCAGGAAAGTGATAAGTACATGCTTACACCATCTGAAGCTTACAAATCAGAAGAGATTGTGGGATGAGGAGGAAGTGGGATTTGGGGAGGAGGATTAAGTATGAAGATCCCATCATCTTCAATAGTTTCAGCCCCACCACTGGCTAGGGCCTCAATGATGGCTGTTCTGATAATAGCTAGCACCATCTCTTTCAGAGGGGTTAGAACATGTGTGTGTGCATGATCCATTCTGGTCAGCTCCTGCTGCCTCTTGAGTGTGGGGCAGGTACCTCATCCCACAGAGAGAGAGGGAAGTGTGTCATAGAAGTGGAGCACAATCTGTTTGGCTGATGTCACTGTCGTGATTGAATAGCTGGTAGTATGTGTAAGCTGTGAGATACAAGGTGTTAACTATGTAAGGGTGAGATGAAACATATGAATGTTAGGTATGAGTGCTGATTGATAGAGTTTGTTGTTAGGTGACTGATGGGCTCTAGTGTACTGAGCAGCAGCTGAAGCTTGTCATGCAGTTGGTAGGTTATGGTATTTGAAGATGTATTCACTGACCTTGAGCACTCATGTGAGGCCATTAGATTGCTTGTAGAACGACAATAATGAAAGCCAAGGCAAAGTCCAGCCTTATCGCTTTGGGCTGGATTTTACAGGGTGCTGTGGTCCCTTTCCTCCTGGCTAAAAAGTCAAGGGGAGCACGTCCAGCATAAAATAGCTACCTGGCAGCTATTTAATAGCCGATTGGCTGTTAATAGACTTGAAGTGGGTCTTCCACCCCTCAGGGACATTAAGACCCACCTTCGAGTGTTGTTAGCAATTCAGAGGCTGGCAGCTCTCCAGCCGCCTAAAGTGGGTCTTGAGGAGATGTTCAGCGATGGATCGGTGCTTGGTAAGTATTTTGATGTCTCGCTAGGCCTTGGTGAGAGGGATGGGGGAAGGGGGGTGGGGTTTGAGAAGAGAAAGCGTTTTGGGGGCTGGGGTGCCTTCTAATGGGCCCAGAAGGCCCATTAAGCAGGGAAGCCCACTACCCTCATCACCAGCCCGTGCAGGGAAACCTGCCGGGCTAGTCACTTGGTGTGGGTCTCTCCTGCTGCCAGCTATATCCTGGCTGAGACAGGTTGAGGCCCTTAAGTGGACATTAATTGCCTGCTGGTGAATTGCAATAGCAGTAGCGGTGGGCAGATAGTCGGTGGGCAAGCTGCCCGCTGGATTTTACATACCCTTGCCTTCAAACCCATCGGCGGGGGAGTATAAAATCCAGCCCTCTATGTCTGGAGGGCCTCCTGTCTCTGTCTCCCCCAACCCCCAAAAGATACAGGATATCTCTTGTGCTTTCCACCTCTTCCACCAAGGCCTCTGGTGCTGCATCAGAAAGCCTTGGTGCTCCTGCTCTCCCATGTTCAATCGTTCCTCTCACTTTCCTGGGTCAAAATCAGTTTGCAAAGGACTCACAGACCCAATCCAGCCACAATGCACCGCCCTTCAAGCAGTGGAGGCTATCTTTGTGGTGCCAGTTATAATTTTGGGCCTCTGCTGATGCATGCTGTCAATTCAACAACATTGTTAGTACTGGTTGCACGTGGACATCATGATGATAAGCTGGCAGTATAAAGATGCTGTGCTGCTTTCCAAATTTGGAATTTGTGCTTATTTACAAATATAACATATAATTCTTGCTACAATTGTACAGAACTGATGAAGGGTTGTTAACCTGAAACATTAATTCTGTTTCTCTCCACAGATGCTGTCTGACCTGAGTATTTCCAGCATTTTCTGTTTTCATTTCACAAACTCCTACCTCTTTCTCTCCCTCCTTCTGTCTCTCTCTCTCTCTCTCTCTCCCTCTATCTCTTTCACTCTCTCTAAACAGAAAATAAAATCAGCATATTAAGGTGTTTTGCTTTTCTATGCCTGTGATTCTTAATACCTCTTGAATAATATCATATTCCATAAAATGGATGATAACTTAAACAAAACATTTATTTTTGATTGCAGCATCCTTTGCATAAAACATTAAATATATATACATGACACGTAAGGCAAAATGATATAGAAGCAAAATACTTGTCAGTATTTTTTAAAACTGTGGTGGTACCTGTATATTATTATAATTGTGTTGTATGGATTTTAGTGTTTTGTTTTGTGTTTGTGGAATAGCCTTACATTTAATCAACTTTGCTTCCAATTTCCACCTTCCTTCATCTTTACTATCTCTGACTCTTCGCTTCCCTTCCCTAACATCTTTATCTCCAGTTCTGAGATAGGCTCAATTTCCACAATATGCCCACTGACTCCCACAGCTAGCATTTCCTCCCACCCCACTGCTTATCAGGACTCTCTTCTATTCTCCTAATTTCCCCATCTCCATCACATCTTTTCTGATGATGTCACCTTCCTATGTCTTCCTATTTCCTCAACCGAGGATTCGCCTCCACCATGGCTGGCAGGGCTCTCGACTATGTTCATTCCGTTTCATGCACATCCGGTCTCATCACTCGCCTACCCTCCCAGAACCTCTATAGGGTTCCCCTTATTCTCACCTATCACTCCACCAGCCTCCACATTCAACTGATCCCATGCTTATTTCTCCCACCCTTATTTCTGCCACCTTCAGTGCGGTGTCACCACCAAACATATCTTTCCCTCCCCAACCCTTCCAGCATTTCAAAGGGACCCATCACAATACTCCGGACGCTCTTCAATCACCTCCAAAGGCCCCTCACCGTTCCACAGCACCTTTGTTTGCAATTGCAGGAGGTGCAGTACCTGCCCTTTACCGCCTCCCTACTGACCATGCAGTGCCCACACCTAAAAGGTAAAACAGTGATTTATTTGTGCTACTTTCAATTTAGTACACTGTACTGGCTGCTCACAATGTAGCCTGCTCTACACTGGGGCGACCAAATGCAGATTGGGTACTGCTTTCCTAAACACTTCCGTTCAATTTTCAAGTGTGATTCTGACCTTTGGGTCACCTGCCATTTTAATTCTCTATCCCAATCCTTCTCTGACTTCTCTGTCCTCAGCCTCCTATGTTGTTCCAATGAATTTCGATGTAAGCCTGAGCAACAGCATCTGATCTTTCAATTAGGCACTTCACAGCCTTCTGGACACAACACTGAGTTCAACAATTTCATATCATAACCATTGCCCCCATTTTCTTAGACATCGTCTTTTGGTGATAATCCTGTTATTGCCATTTACAGCCCTTATAAACGCACCTTTTGTTTCTTTATTTGGGGCCCATTACCATTCTCTTTTTACCTTGCCCCATCATTCTTTTTGCCATTTAACCTCTCACGTCTTCCACCCTTTCAGAGACCTTCTTTTCTGTTCTTTCCTCCCCTTGGGTGGAATAGTCCCAGGTTCGCACTAAGTGCCGTAGTGGGTGGGTAAAATGATGTTTTACCCGCCGGCTGCAATGGCAGCTTATCATGCCGTATTGTCCTAAACCCGCTGTATTAATTATGCATTCCCAGGAAACATGTTGTTTCCATGGCGGGCAGGCTCTCATTCGCCCATCACGCCATCACCTCGCCGCTTCATCATACTGGGCGCCATATTTAAAGTCCAGCCGCACGCACGTCTCTCAGTGCTTCCAGCCCACAACTGCTGCAAAGAAGACATGGCCCTGAAAGGCAAAAAAGGCTGCAGCCCCCAGGTTTAATGATGCATCCCTTGAATGTCCTTTGGACAGACTGGAGGCTCGCCATCCCCTGCTTTGGCCGCAGGATGGGCAGCAACCTTCCCAATCTGACTTGGGAGGCGGTGGCCAGCGCTAGTGCCCTGCACAAGAGGACAGCCACCCAGTGCCGCAAGAGGATGAACGATCTCCTCTGTTCCACCCAGGTAAGTCACTCTTTTCATCACTCTGAGTTCACACACTCACAAACCCATCACACATCCACAGGCCCTCACCCACTGCCAGTTCAAGGGACATCATCATTCACTCTCTCACACACCTTCATTGTCCATCATTCCATCTGTGGGACCACTCACCACCCACACAGGCCAGGTATACTTATCATCTGGCCCGGCAGATGGTCCAGCTTACACCCTCTCCATCTCTGTTTATGCAGGACAAGCTGGCACACAACAGGGAGAGGTCACTCACCAGCGGAGGAATGCCTGAAATCAAGGTCCTCAAGGACTTTGAAAACACAGCCATCCAGCTGACTGGCGAGGGTCTGGACCATTCCTTTGCTGTAGACAAGGTCAACGGTGCTCTACCAAGTGAGGCTCCAGCAGTGCAACATCCATCAGACAACCATGCCGTGAGTAATGTGTCCTATTTCACAGGCTACTGCCATGCACTAATTATCTCTCCTTGCTTTCACAGGAAACAGGATCTAGGAAACAGCCGATGGAGTCCACGGCCCAGGGCCACCAATCAAGCCCCAAAGAAACCTCTGAAGAGGAATCTGAAGGCGCCCTCCTTGAGGACCCGTCACAGCGCTCACTCACACCCTCCACCGGCGCAGAGTCACACACCTTGGTGGGACCGAATTTAGAGTAGCCTCGGGATCACAATCTGGTGAGTACATCGCACTGTCTGATCTGCAACAGGCGGCGGCAGGGACTTTGCAGGTCTCCAACACTCAGAGGATTGCTGGAGACCAGAAATTTGCTGAGTCCGAGTCAGATGACGAGCCTCTGGACTCGGTCATGTCACAGTTGCTGGAGCTGCAAATGCCAGCTTGCGAACATCAGGAAGGGATGTCCGCTGCACTCCTCAGATTGCAAAGCACGATGGAGGAGTCTATTCGCCTTCAGGCTGAGATGATAGCGCCGGCATGCCAATGCACCAAAGTCAACACTGGCAGATTTGCAGCCCCATGGAGACCTTGGTACAGGACTTTGTTCCTGCACTGCTGTGTGGGCTTAACTCCATCTCTGATGCCATAGTTGGCCTAGAAGGGTGTGGGGCAGCTCAATCTCACTTCAGCTACCCCTTCCACTCAAGGATTCAGCCAGGGACCCTTGGGCTCCCATAGGGAGGAGGATCAGCAGGTGGACACCCCAGGGCCATCCATCCAGGTGACTCGTTGTTAATACAAACACAGTTCACCCTGCTCTTCACAGCAGAAGCTTCTCCTTCCCCCCCATAGCAGTAGAACCTTCTCTATCTCTCTCTCTGCCTTTGTCTGTTTCTGTGTCTCTGTGTCCAAAAATCAGCTATCCCCCTTTCAGTGTCAAGGTGATTTTCAATAGGTTTCAGTTTACATCACATGGGTCTGTCTCTGGGCAAAATCAGAATGATCACTACCCTCCCCCCACATCCAGGATGTTCTGTTTTACCTTAAATTAAGTGAGATATTTTAAAACATAACTATCTTGTATAATCCTAGATTCATAACAACCTCATCCCTTTCCCTAAAACATGTTACATCTCTAACTTTTTCCAGTTCTGATGAAAGGTCATCGACCTGAAATTATATAGAGCTGCCCGACCTGCTGAGTATTTAAAGTTTTCTGTTTTTTATTTCAGATTTCCAGAATCCGCATTATTCTGCTTTTGTATTAAAAATTGATGGTTGCCAGGATAATGCATGGGCACATGGAGATTGCAGGGCACAGCAGGACTGTTGCTCATATTTTCACACATGAGTAAAGCTTTTATTTCAGTGTTGTGCAATGGCAGTGGTTGGGCCTGAAATAACAGTGTGATAGATACCAATATAAACTAAAGTACTTTAAAATCTTTTTCTTGACACAGATAATTTCATCGTAATTATAGGAATGTGCATGAGAGACATTCTCAGCAATTAAAATTGTTGTGCAAATGTCTAAACAATGCTGATTTATTTAACTGCGTTCATTTCTAAGGTTCTCACAAACATAATTTATTGTTCCATTGTTGGGACAAATGATCAATTAGTTGGCCTATAAGGAAATTGTTTAATATCTTAAATAAGATATTAAATTTTATTAAACTTTGTATACGCAGTTGTAAACTTTGTATTCACTTCACACTTTGGATTATCTAGATGAATTCTTACAATGGTTTGCAGTGGGAACCCAATCAATTTTTCAGTATGTGCTATTAGACAATACATCATCACATTTAGCATCGTGCACATCCAGGTTACACATATTTAATTTTGAAATATCAATCTCTACTTCCACAGCTGCAACTATATAGGACTACAGGATACTATGGAATGGTAGGTGGATGTGTTTAAGTTAAACATTTCTATTTGTAATCCTGTAGGTAAGATATCAAATTTACCTTCATAGCACTTTTTGAAAAAAAATTGGATCTAGCAGAATTGTCCATTGTACATTTTACATGAATGAATTCAAAGCATAAACTGGGAGGGGAGGTGTTAAAGTTCCAGTATAGCTCATCACTCTATAAACATTTACATTGTAGCCATAGGGAGAGGAACATCCAGAAGGTGAATTGCAATTGAAGGCCAACAGTAGTAGTACATAGCTACTACTGGCTGTTAAGACCAAACAGTAGGAGATATCTGCAACTAATGTTTGCATATTGGCTCCTTCTAAATTATTTCTGTATAACTGTGTATGATAAGCTATAGCAGAAAGACTACTATTGAAAGTAAAACCTTTCCTTCTCATTTTACACTCAGCGATAAATGGAATTAACTCCATAGCTGGTTCTAAAGCTTTTGAAATTGATTTTCTCTCCCAAGCTCCTATTAAAACGTTGCTCCTTCACAGTGGTCCAAGAACAATGAATCTCATAACAGAGATAAAAATTCAGTCAACACTGCTTAGATCAGGTATATCATCAGTTAATTCCAATTCACAGACCCCTTATTTTGTTCCAATGTATAACTAGTCCCTATATCTGAAAACCTCTAACTGCATCAATGTAACATTTTCATTTCCCAAATCTTAAATCAGCTGCATAAAGCGGCTGATTTAAGCATTCTTCGCTATCATGAAAACAATTTTAGATGAATCTTACTAATGGACACAACTGGTATACTAGCATGAAGATTCATACAAGAGAAAGGTGTAGAAATTTGGCTCGGCCCATTTTTGTGCCTTCATTCGCTGCTCACCTTTCAGGAGGATTGACTTTTGAATGATTTGCCTCATCGGTATTGGCCTCAGATCCTGGGGTGAGTTGGCAGGACAGTAAGAAGGGGAACGATTATGGATGACATTGACCATCAGGAATGCAATGTTACACAGAATACTCGAAGACCATGACAAAGCTCTTGAAATCCTGGTGCATTTTCCTTTTCTGCATCTATATTTAGCCGATAATTGTAGTATCCCTGCAAAGTGCCCTCAATTCCAATATTCTAGTTCTTTGATAGTTAAATATTGCATCAATCTAGCAATCTAGAGTTGCACAGAAGTAAGAGAGCACCTGGTCAAACTGATATAAAAGTATTCTGGTCATGCTTCATTCATGATTTGTTTTTATGACATAGATATATAGCTTTATGCCACTAAAAAGGTAACTTAGGGAACATTGGACAAAATAATATGGTAGGTGATGGTTACTTCAAATCACATCTTCTAACCATATAATTATTACTGGATGAAGAAACCAGTATTTTGTCTTGCAGTCAAAAAACAACTGACAGGTAAAAAAATAAGAACCACTAGCAGTATTATACAGTAAATCTGATCATTGGTCACATCAATTCTGTCATGAACAAATAATAGTGCACAGTCTGAGCAGTATAATAATGCTGATTTACAGCATCGTAAAGAGAGTGATGGAAAGATGATGTTTTAGGAGCGTAAGTAAGAATTATGCCTTTCGAGGAGTTTGGAGGAAATATATTAATGAATTACTAACACAGGATAAAAAATTGCTTTAACACAGGAAATGAATAAAAGCAAATAACCATGTCTCGTTGATTCTAGGAGTTCTGAATGTATGGGAGAGCATTTAAATTTTGCTGGCTGATAGTTTTGGAATGTAATAAAATCTGTTATTGCTTCATATTTAAGATGAGCCCTTTTTCCCCTGTTAGGGCGCAGCACTTTTTGACTTTAACATTATGGGACCAATTTTTACTGCTGGCATAAATCCGACAGGAGCAGGTGGTAATTCCAAGGGAGGGGGTGTTAGTTATCTTCTTGGCAGATGTTAGCTGTCAGACATCAATTAGATGGCGCTGTTTGGCTGCATAACTGTTTCTGGCAGTAAACGGCAACTGGTTGGCAGGGAAGGGTGAAAATAGGGTGGTCTGGAGGATGTCTGCCCACATTGGAAGTAAGCTGCCAGCAGCAAGATAAGTCTGGGAAGTGATGAGGAGGGGGTTGTGCATTGGTGGGGGGTGGGGTGCTAAGTTCCAAGGGTTTCATAAGTGGGGAAGGATGTGGGGGATGAAGATGGGGAGAGCAAGAGCAGGAGAGACCTGGAATTTTGTTGTCAGGTCAAGAGGAACAGGGGTGTTCCCTCAAGCAAAAAATCTAATCGGCAATTGAGAGAAAGATATTCAAAGCCAGATATTAAGGGACATGAAAAATGTCAAAACTTTAGGACAAATCATGATCCAGTCCTGTGTTTGGAGGTTGGAAAGATTGTTGACACTGCTCATGCATATTGGCCCTGGTATTTACTCGGAGTTGTGAAGAAAGCAGCAGGGAGGATTTCCAGATGGGACACCAAGAAATCCTGTTGGCTGATATGAGTCAGGACCCAAGCCCACAAATTCCTGGGCAGTGTTGTCCAATATGCTGGCCACTTGCGAATCAGACACAGACATGTGGCGAATTGATGCTGTTCATTTTTAGAGCCATGCGATACTGAGTTATGTTAGTGATGCAGTAGTGGGTATGAGTATGAGTGTCACTCACTTGCTTGTCATCCATCCCTGATTGAGCAACAAGGAATCAACTATGTTGTTTTTAGACAGGAGTCACATATCGGTCAGGCCCCGACCATGTTTATCAGAATATAATTCATTTGTCGGGTTTCTAGTGACCTGGAAGCTGTAAGGCCACTTACCAAATGAAACAAAAGAAAAATCTACCATTTTACCTTCTCTGTTCCTGTTTTCTCTGGACGTCTCTAAAGATATATTTAGATCTGTGGGGCTACTCTGTGAAGCGCTGTGAAAGCAGGCCAGTCTTCAGGCCAGTGGTCTGATTACTCTTGAAATTTTCCTTGAGAATCTAGTAACGCGGGGGATCCCAACTGAAAAACTTGATTTTGTTTAGCTGGTGGCTAGTGGTTTTAGCAAAACAGTTGAAATGCATGAGCGATGGACAGCGTTGTGTGGCTGCCCATGAGGGTTGAAATGTGCAATTTTGACAAGCTGAGGAGGTGCAGCATCATCCCAATTGTTCCACCTTCATCTTAACAGATCTGATGAAATGAACGATTAAAAGGAATAGGGCACTAGAAGCATAAATGGAGAGATTACAGAATGTTATCCATGAGCCAAAGGTCTATTAAATTTCCGGACGCTGTTTGGAAAGGCGACAGAACGTAAGCAAGACAAGAGTCAGGGATCAGAAGCCAATTTATCAATTCTTTTCCCTCTCAAGTCTCCCAACATATCAATTCTGATTAAATAGAGACAGTTTGCTCTCAAAGAAATTTGTTTTTATTAAATTAAACTGGAGTACACTGTCAGAGACAGGACACTTAACAGATTATCACCACTCTTTGAGAGTGTATACAGCAGGCTTGCTTGACAGAACAGTTGGATTGCAAAATCCTTCTGAAGCTGTTCTCCTGGCTTAGGCAGCGAGTGCATCAGTCTTGATTGCTGATTGTTAGAAACCTCAAATCTATTTTCCAGAGATTGCACATTTGTTTTATTAATTTTGCATATATTTTGTGTATCACATGGCAAATATGGTGACGTGACTGCCATAAGTTTAGCAATCATTGAAATCATATTGGACAATGCTGATCCAGGGGGTGAGATTATGTCCATGGATTTAAAAGGCAAATATAATCCATTCTACTGACCAGTAGGAGGCCTGGACTCAGTTCACGGGCGTTGTCTGTTTTTGAATGGATGATTACCTAATGTGGGGTGGAATCGTCGCAGATTTGCACTAACTGCAGTAGTGGGTGGGTAAATGATGTTTTGCTCACCAGCCATAATGGCGGCTTCTCATGCCGTATCATCCCAAACCCGCCACATTAATTGTGCATTCCTGGGAAACACGCTGTTTCCATGGCAGACGGGCTCCGATTTGCCTGCCACACCTTTACCTCGCCGCATCATCACGCCAGGCGCCACATTTAAAGTACAGCTGCGCGCACACCTCTCAGTGCTTCCAGCCCCGGACCACTGCAAATAACACATGGACCTGACAGGCAACAAGACTGCAGCTCCCAGACTTACTGAAGTGTCCCTCGAGCGACTTTTGGATGCTGTGGAGGCCCGGCATGATGTCGTCTACCCCCACACTGGCCGCAGAAGGGGCAGCAACATTATGACGCCAGCTTGGTAGGTGATGGAGCAGTGGTCAGTGCCAATGCTGTACAGAGGAGGTTGGCAGATAGAGGATGAATGATCTCATCCATGCCTCCCAGGTAAGGCAACCATTTCATCACTCTAACCTCACACACTCAAGCCCGTCACACATTCACTGGCATCTCACTCACTGCCAGCTCAAAGGACATCACCATCCATTCTCTCACACACACCCTCACATCTCCATCTGGCCTCATCTCCCCTGGAGACTGCCTCCTCAGCCCTCACCATCTTGAGGCCACTTGCACAGATCAACTTGTGCTTACACACACCCTGGGATACCCCCCTTCCCTAGTACAGCCCTCACCCTGAAGCATCTTCCCTTGCTGAGGTCACTTCTCCCCCTTCCCCAAGGAAGCCCTAGACCTGCGGCTATATAAAGCCAACCCAGCCTTATGGCTGGTTTGATACGTTGAGACCTGCCTGTGAGCCCCACTAAAAGTGCTGTGCTGCTGTCTGAAAAGCCTGGCGCTGATGACTGAATGCTGCCTGAAGCAAGATAGGCAAACAAACCTCAAAGTCCCGAACTTATGTACAGTTGCTTATGTACAGTTGTGAAACATATTTTTTTTAATTCGTTCAGGGGATGTGGCCTTCACTGGCTGGGCCAGCATTTATTGCCCATCCCTAATTGCCCTTGAGAAGATGGTGGTGAGCTGCCTTCTTGAACCGCTACAGTCCATGTGGTGTAGATACACCCACAGTGCTGTTAGGGAGGGAGTTCCAGGATTTTGACCCAGCGACAGTGAAGGAACGGCAATATATTTCCAAGTCAGGATGGTGAGTGACTTGGAGGGGAACTCCCAGGTGGTGGTGTTCCCATCTGCCTGCTGCCCTTGACCTTCTAGATGGTAGTGGTCGTGGGTTTGGAAGGTGTTGTCTATGGAGCCTTGGTGAATTCCTGCAGTACATCTTGTAGATGGTACACACTGCTGCCACTGTGTGTCGCTGGTGGAGGGAGTGAATGTTTGTGGATGGGGTGCCAATCAAGCAAGCTACTTTGTCCTGGACTTTGTCAAGCTTCTTGAGTGTTGTGGGAACTGCACTCATCCAGGCAAGTGGGGATTATTCCGTCACACTCCTGACATGTGCCTTGTAGATGGCGGACAGGCTTTGGGGAGTCAGGATGTGAGTTCCTCATCACAGGATTCCTGGCTGCTGACCTGTTCTTGTAGCCACAGTATTTAAATGGCTAGTCCAGTTCAGTTTCTGGTCAATGGTAACCCCCAGGGTGTTGATAGTAGGGGATTCAGTGATGGTAATACCATTGAACATCAAGGTGCGATGGTTAGATTCTCTATTGTTGGAGATGGTCATTGCCTGGCACTTGTGTGGCACAAATGTTACTTGCCACTTGTCAGCCCAAGCCTGGATATGGTCCAGGTCTTGCTGCATTTGGACATGGACTGCTTCAATATCTGAGGAGTCGCGAATGGTGCTGAACATTGTGCAATCAGCAGCAAACATGCTCACTTCTGACCTTATGATCGAAGGAAGGTTATTGATGAAGCAGGTGAAGATGGTTGGGCCGAGGACACTACCCTGAGGAACTCTTGCAGTTATGTCCTGGAACTGAGAGGACTGACCTCCTACAATCACACCATCTTTCTTTGTGCTAGGTATGACTACAACCAGAGGAGAGTTTTCCCCCTGATTCCCATTGACTCCAGTTTTGTTAGGGCTCCTTGATGCTACACTCGGTCAAATGCTGCCTTGATGTCAAGGGCAATCACTCTCACTTCACCTCGGGAGCTCAGCTCATTTGTCCATGTTTGAACCAAGGCTGTCATGAGGTCAGTAGCTGAGTGGCCCTGGCGGAACCCAAACTGGGTGTCAGTGAACAGGTTATTGCTAAGCAAGTGCCGCTTGATAGCACCGTTGATGACCCCTTCCATTACTTTACTGATGATCGAGAGTAGACTGATGGTACAGTAACTGGCCAGGTTGGATTTATCCTGTTTTTTGTGTACAGCACATACCTTGGCAATTTTCCACATAGCCAGGTAGATGCCATGGTTGTAGCTGCCCTGAACAGCTTGGCTAGGGGAGCAGCAAGTTCTGGAGCACAGGTCTTCAATACTTTTGCCGAAATATTGTCAGGGCCCATAGCTTTTGCACTATCCAGTGCCTTCAGCCATTTCTTGATATCACGTGGAGTGAATTGAATTGGCAGAAGACTGGCATTTGTGATGCTGGGTACCTCCGGAGGAGGCTGAGATGGATCATCCACTCGGCACTTCTGGCTGAAGATTGTAGCAAATGCTTCAGCCTTATCTTTTCCACTGATGTGCTGGGTTCCTCCATCATTGAGGATGGGGGTGTATGTGGAGCCTCCTCCTCCAGTGAGTTGTTTAATTGTCCACCACCATTCACAACTGGATGTGGCAGGACTGCAAAGCTTAGATCTGTTCCGTTGGCTGATTGTTTAGCTCTGTTATCATTCGCTGCTGATGCTGTTTGGCACGCAAGAAGTCCTGTACTATAGCTTCACCAGGTTGACACCTCTTTTTTGGGTATGCCCGTTGCTGCTCTTGGCATACCCTCCTGCACTCTCCACTGAAACAGGATTGATCCTCTGGCTTGATAGCAATAGTAGAGTGGGTGATATCCTGGGCCATGAGGTTACAGATTGTTTTTGAGTACAATTCTGCTGCTGCTGATGGCCCACAGTTCCTCATGGATGCCCAGTCTTCAGTTGCCAGATCTGTTCAAAATTTATCCCATTTAGCATGGTGGTAGTGCCACATAACATAATGGAGGGTATCCTCAATGTGAAGATGGGTCTTTGTCTCCACAAGGCCTGTGCGGTGGTCACTCCTACTGATACTGTCATGGACAGATGCATCTGCGGCAGGCAAGTTGGTGAGGATGAGGAAAGTATGTTTTTCTCTCTTGTTGGTTCCCTCACCACCTGCCGCAGACCCAGTCTAGCAGCTATGTCCTTTTGGACTTGGCCAGCTCGGTCAGTAATGGTGCCACTGAGCCACTCTTGGTGAAGGACATTGTAGTCCCCCACCCAGAGTACATTTTGCGTCCTTGCCACCCTCAGCACTTCCTTCAAGTGATGTTCAACCTGGAGGAGTACTGACTCATCAGCTGAGGGAGGGTGATATGTGGTAATCAGCAGGAGGTTTCCTTGCCCATGTTTGACCTGATGCTGTGAAGCTTCATGGGGTCCAGGGTCGATGTTGAGGACTCCCAGGGCAACTCCTTCCCAATTACATACCACCGTGCCACCACCTCTGCTGGGTCTGTCCTGCTGGTGGGACACGAAATAGCCAGGGAAGGTGATGGTGGTGCCTTGGACATTATCTGTAAGATATGATTCCATGAGGATGACTATGTCAGGCTGTTAGTTGACTAGTCTTTGAGACAGCTCTCCCAATTTTGGCACTAGCCCCCAGATGTTAGTAAGGAGGACTTTGCAGGGCTGACAGGGCTGAGTTTGCCATTGTCGTTTCCGGTGCCTAGGTCGATGCCAGGTGGTTTCATTCCTTTTTTGAGACTTTGTAGTGATTTGATACAACTGAATGGCTTGCTAGGCCATTTCAGAGGGCATTTATGACTCAACCACATTGCAGACAAGGTAAGGATGGCGCATTTCCTTCCCTAAAGGAATGATTGCTTCACGCCCGTCTTCACCCAAGAGAATGAGGATGAAGGTATCGAACTCGGGGAGAGAGACTGTGAGGTTCTTAAGCAAATTGATAAAGGGAGTGACAACCTATTGGAGGTGTTGGCAAGCTTAAAAGTGGACAAATCTCCAGGTCCGGATGATTTGTGTCCCAGACTGCTGAGGGAGGCAAGGGAGGAGATCGCAGGGGCTCTGACCCAAATTTTTAATTCCTCTCTGGTCACGGGGGAGGTGCCAGAGGACTGGAGAACAGTTAATGTGGTTCCGCTATTTAAGAAGGGTTGTAGAGATAAACCAGGGAACTACAGGCCAGTGAGTCTCACGTCATTGGTAGGGAAACTATTGGAGAAAGTTCTGAAGGAGAGTATCTATCTCCACTTGGAGAGGCAAGGTTTGATCAGGGATAATCAGCATGGCTTTGTCAGAGGGAGATCATGCCTAACAAATTTGATTGAATTTTTTGAGGAGGTGACCAGGTGTGTAGATGAAGGTAGTGCAGTTGATGTAGTTTATATGGATTTCAGCAAAGCCTTTGACAAGGTCCCACATGGGAGACTTATAAAGAAGGCAAATGCACATGGGATACAGGGTAATTTAATAAGGTGGATTCAAAATTGGCTTAGTTGTAGGAGGCAGAGGGTGATGATAGAAGGATGCTTTAGTGACTGGAAGCCAGTGTCCAGTGGCGTACCACAGGGATCTGTGCTCGGTCCCCTATTATTTGTCATTTATATAAACGACATAGATGACTATGTTGGGGGTAGGATTAGTAAGTTTGCGGATGGCACAAAGATTGGCTGGGTGGTTAACTATGAGGTTGAGTGTCTTGGGCTACAGGAAGATATAGATGGGATGGTCAAATGGGCAGATAAGTGGCAGATGGAATTTAACCCTGAAAAGTGTGAGGTGATACACTTTGGAATGAGTAATTTGACAAGGAAGTATTCAATGAACGGCATGGCACTAGGAAGTTCTGAGGAACAAAGGGACCTTGGCGTGTGTGTCCATAGATCTCTGAAGGCGGAGGGGCACGTTAGTGGGGTGGTGAAAAAAGCATATGGGGCACTTGCCTTTATCAATCGAGGCATAGATTACAAAAGTAGGGAGGTCATGCTGGAGTTGTATAGAACCTTAGTGAGGCCACAGCTGGAGTACTGTGTGCAGTTCTGGTCGCCACATTATAGGAAGGATGTGATTGCACTGGAGGGGGTGCAGAGGAGATTCACCAGAATGTTGCCTGGGATGAAACATTTAAGTTATGAAGCGAGGTTGGATAGACTTGGGTTGTTTTTGTTGGAGCAGAGAAGACTGAGGGGCGACCTGATCGAGGTGTATAAGATTATGAGGGGCATGGACAGGGTGGATAGGGAGCAGCTGTTCCCCTTAGTTGAAGGGTCAGTCACAAGGGGGCATAAGTTCTAGGTGAGGGGCAGGAGGTTTAGGGGGGATGTGAGGACAAACTTTTTTACCCAGAGGGTGGTGACAGTCTGGAATGCACTGCCTGGGAGGGTGGTGGAGGCGGGTTGCCTCACATCCTTTAAAAAGTACCTGGATGAGCACTTGGCACGTCATAACATTCAAGGCTATGGGCCAAGTGCTGATAAATGGGATTAGGTAGGTAGATCAGGTGTTTCTCACGTGTTGGTGCAGACTCGATAGGCCAAAGGGCCTCTTCTGCACTGTGATTCTGTGATTATCTGTGATTATCATTGAACCATGCCGATGCGGGTGAATGATTCAACTTGGGGAATGAGTCCGGCGGACTAACCTTACAATGATATGCAGATGTATTACAATGAGGCTCCTAACATCCAATGGTAGGAAATACGGCCTGCCATCGATGGGCTGAGCGGACGATCACAAACTGGTTTCATGATGTCATGAAACCGATCTTTGGCCTTCTCACCATATTGTCTGCTCACGCTGCCGAGCATGCCCAATGCCTGCAGGCACAGATGATTCTGCCTATTGTCTGTAGAAGTCAAACAGTTAAATATATAATTGCAACAAATCTGCTGTTAGTTCTTGCTACAGTTAATTTATCTCCTTATTATTCAATAAATCTGATTAGATGTTCATGGTCTAAGCCATATAGCAGCAGCTTTTAATTATATAACACATTTAAAGTAATAAAACATCTCAAGGCACTTCACAGGAATGTTATCAAATAAAATTTGGGATATTAAGGCAGATAATGGGGTGGAATTTTCCATGCTCTGGGCGTGGTTGGAGGCGTGAGCGGACAATATGGCGAGAAGGCCAAAAATCGGTTTCACAACACTGTGAAACCAGTTTGCAATTGTCCACTCTGCCCATCAACGGCGGGCCGCATTTCCCAACTTCAGACGTTGGGAACTTCATTGTAATACTCTGCATATCATTATAAGCCCAGCTCACCAGAATCATACCGCCCCCCCCACACTGGATCATTCGGGCACATCACCGTGATTGCACACTAACGTGTTTCACAACTGTACATAAGCAACATGCATTTGGCGAGCTGCACTTCACTCAGGACTCCGAGATTTGTTTGCCTACCTTGCTTTGGGCAGCACTCGCAGTCATCAGCACTAGGCTTTGCTTGCAGCATCACAGCATTTTTAGGGAGGATCATGGGCAGGTCTGTACTTACCAGACCAGCCGTAAGGTGAAGTGGCTTTTCAATGGTTGCAGGGCTAGGGCTTGCTTGGGGAGGGGGGGACGTGGCTTTAGGCATGGGAAGAAGCTGCAGGGCGAGGGCTGTACTGGGGAAGGAGGGTAACCCAGGGTGTGTGTGGGGGCACAAGTTGATCTGTGCAAGTGGCCTCAAGATGAGGAGGGCTGAGGAGGCAGTCTCCGGAGGAGATGAGGCCAGATGGAGATGCAAGGGTGTGTGTGAGAGAGTGAGTGGTGATGTCCCTTGAGCTGACAGTGAGTTAGATGCCAGTGAATGTGTGATGAGTTTGAGTGTGTGAGTTTAGGGTGATGAGATGGTTGCCATACCCTGGCTGCATGGATGAGATCATTCATCCTCTATCTGCATTAGATGGCCAACCTCTTCTGTGCAACATTGGCACTGCCCACCACTGCCATCGCCTACCAAGCCGAAGTGGTAATGTTGCTGCCCCTCCTGTAGCCAGAGCGAGGGTGGAGGGCATAATGGTGAATCTTCACAACATCCAAAATGTGCTCGGGGGATGCATCTTTAAACCTGGGGGCTGCAGTCTTCTTGCCTTTCGGGGCCATGTCTTCTTTGCAGCAGTCCTGGGCTGGAAGCCTGAGAGGTATGTGGGCGGCTGCACTTTAAATATGACTCTCGGCATGATGAAACGGTGAAGTGATGGCATGGCAGGTGATTCGTCCCCAAACGCCATCGAAATGGAATGTCTCCCGGGAATGCATGATTAACGAGGCGGGATTGGGATGATACGGTGTGAGAAGCTGCCATTGCAACTGGCGGGCAAAGGGTTCTTTTTCCTCCCCTCTACCGCACTTAGTGCAAATCTGGGATCATTCCGCCCGCGGTCAAAGAGTTAAGTTTTATGAAGTCTCAAAGGGGGAAAGAAAGTTAGAGAAGCAGAGAGATTTAGGGAGTAAATTCCAGAGTTTAGGGTTGGCAGCTGAAGGCACAACCATTAATGCTGGAGCAATTAAAATTAGGGATGCTCAAAGGGCCAGCTGGCTAGAATTCAAGGAGCCCAGTGATCTCAGAAGGTTGTAGGGTGGATGGAGATTATAGAGATAGGGAGAGGTGAGGCCATGGATGGATTTTAAAACAAGGATGAGAATTTTAAAATTGAGGCATTGATCAACCTGAAGCCAATGGTTTGATTGTATTTATTCTTCCACTGACTGAAGCCAAGGAAGTCAGGTGAATTATCCAATAGGCCAAAATATTGTGTTAGCTGTATGACTCCTGGGATTGCTGTACTGTATTTACTTACCTATTCGGCAAGTAATGGGACATTCTGGCTTCTAGGGAATGGAGGCTGTTTGGAAGAAAGGAGTCAGAGGCTCAACCATACACTTAGCAGTATGTTTCTGTAGCAGCAATGTAACCAAAAGAAAGTTAATCAACTGTTCCAGTTCTTAGTATCATTGATTCTGTGCATTCGTCCTGCAAACTATACTCACCAGGAGTCTCTGGGTTGTTGGTTGAACCAGCCCATTTTGGTCTTAAGTTTCTGACCTGTGTTCTTTCCTCACTGGCAGTGCAGTATCACAAAATTATCTTTTTATGTCAATAAGCTAAAAGAGATTTTGTATTGCTTTCATTCTGTAATTTCTAATGCTAAAAAACAAGTCAGTAAAAATAATTCCTTGTTTAAATTAAATCAGTCAGCTCATACATCAGATGGCTTCATATGCCATAAGGCATCACCAATTATTTTCTGCCCTCTGACAGATCCTTCCTTCATCTGTTAACTTGATGTCACTCTTATATTCAGGTCTTCCTATACACAGTGCCAGCATTTCAGCTTTGGGATTTCCATGAGTCTTTTGCCAGGCTGGCACCTATTGCATCATCTTTCAAGGATGTCTATTTTTAGTCAAATGACACACATAGCAGGTCGCTCACAACTTTCTTGCTGAAACATATTTTGCATCAGCTTAGCTCTATCAATAGCACTTCTTGCTTTAGTTCAGAAGGTTTTTGTTTCAAGCCCCATCCTAGGCCTTGATTGCACAATTTAGACTGACTATCTGATGCAGTATGAAAGTAGTGCTACATTGTCAGAGTTGTTGGACTGCATTTTCTCTTTGAAGGTGAGGAGAGTAGAGTTGGGAGTCAGGAATGCTTCCGGGCCTTAAACCTGCACCTGACGGGGAAACAGTCACTCTCGGGGATTTTGACAGGGGTGCCCTCTTAATTGGCATGGACACAGATTCCCTGTCCATTTCAGGATGGTGGGTGGGCTTTCAAGCCAATGTGATAGCTTCCAGCTTGAGAGGAGCAGCAGCCTGTAATAGGGGGTAAGTAACCAAGGGGGCATTTCAAGATGGAGGCATCCTCTCAGCAACTCTTTTAAAAGTTTAAATAAAAATCAGAAAATGCAACCAGACCACCATTGAACACTGTGGGGGTGGGAAGCAGTGAGCGGTGGGTTGGGGGGAGGGGTGGGGAGGGGCAGGCAAATCCCTCCACAGAGCAAACTTCGGCTGCACCTGCACCATCCAGGCCTGCCTGGAGCTCTGGCACCCACCGCCCCCCATCCCCTGGTGTGCCACTGGATGCATGCCTCCAGGAAGGTAGACTGGCCCCTGAAATATCAGGAAACTGGAAGCCAACTGGAAGATCCCAATTGGGATCTGCTCCTGTTGGTTAGCAAGACTCTTAAAGAGCTTAATTAACTTTGCACCTCCTGCAGGTTGGTGGCCCTGCCAACTCTGAACCCGCCTAGGCAAAAATGGCCATGACAGGAATGGAGTTGGGAAACCAGCACATTGGCTGACGGCCGTATTTTCGGGTCCCATCTGCCTCCATTCCCAACTTTGGTGAGGTCCAAAAATTCAGCATTTCATTTTCAAAGAGACGATAAACTGAGGTCCTGCTCAAGTGAAAATAGAAGTTTCCAAGAACACCAGGTAGTTTCCTAATGCCTTGACAATATTATTTTAAGATATTCTTTTTAAACCAAAATATTCTTTTGTCAATGCCTTTTAAAAAAAGTTAACCAGCCATTCATCGCATTGCTGTTTGTGCAAATTGGCTGCCATTGCCTCCATAAAATTCTCAACAATCAAAAACTAATTTGAACTAACTGTTTCAGCTTGGTTATGCAGTATGGGAGAATGGCGAGGCACCTATAAGAGAAGCGGGGAGCTGAGTGCCCACCTGCCTGCCGTGTCCAGCTTCACTCGGGTCCATCGTGCCGGCTCAGGAAACGACCTCCGTCACCCAGGGGCTGCCTGGGCTGCTTTTAAACCAACCGTCAGGTCGCCATTAGACCCGGCGGCCAACAGGTACTCACCCCTGCTCGGCCCTTCCTGGCCAGAGCGGAGCTGAGTTTCACGCTGGGCGGGCCTTAGTTAGCCCGCCAGCGTGAAATTGCGATCGGGGCCTGATCGCGGGCAGCGGTTGGTTTCGTGGCCGCTCCCTGGCCCACCCGCCAAGGAGAAAGTGCTGCCCATGGTGTGGGGGTGCATCTGTGACAATGCCTCACCACACCCCATAGCTCTTCACACAAATATGCCAGCCCATGGGTGAGGCTTATAGGCCTCTTGCCGGAAAACTGCCCACTCTGGTCCAAGTGGCCCCTGAAGATGCACCAAGAAAATCATTTCTTAAAAGTTTAATTTTTAAAAAATCCCCCTGTATTTTTAAGGGCCCCGGTTTCCAGTGTTTGTGGCAGGTATGGTCGATGAGACAACACACCTGTGCTGATGCAATGCCAGTATCTGACTTGGGACCTCGATGCAAAAACTTCTGAATTAGAGAATACCCAGCCCTGTTCTCCCCTTTCCTTCAAAAGTGTCTCAGATGAAATCAGAGGCTTCAGAACTCCACCCCCACCCCACCCCCACCCCCACCCCCCCCCTCCCCCCCCACCCCCACCCCCACCCCCCACTGCCCCCTACCACCCCAAAGTAAATCTGGAAAATGTGACTTATGGTGAGGACCCGATAGCATGTTATTGAGGTCTAGTAGTTAAAATCACCTTAATAGCCTCATTCTGCTGTGGGTAGGAAAGTCAGTAAACCAGCCTTTGCCTGCCAGAAATCTTCTAGCTGTTAAAACCCTGCCCATGGCATTGCAGTATTCAGAATGATTTCTCACAATTGTTGCAAACAAATCCAGGGGGGTAAATAAATTTTCTTTACCACTCCTTAGGTTGGTTGTAATGAAGTTTGAATTTTTAGAGAATTATGATTTTTTTCAATTCATTGGGCAGAATTTTATGGCCTCGTTTTGACGGGGACGGGGCCGTAAAATGGGGCGAGCCATTATAAACCCCATTGATGACAGCAGGAACATAAAATCCCACTGTCGTAAAATTCTGCCCAATGTGTTCTTGACTGTATGTAAAGCTATATGAAGAAATAAGCCAGCCAGATCTCTTGAGTTAACAAGTCAACAGTTAGTCTTACTGTTAAAAACTCACTCAGGTAAAAGTACAATTCTTATTAAAAAGGTAAAAACAGATCCTGGATCCAATGACATATACACACTCACAGCATGCCAAACAGAACAAATTACAAAGTGGAGGAGGTGGAACTGATAAAAGTTAAAGTCTGTAAGAGAAAAAGAAATATGCATTCCAACATTCCTTTTGTGGTCTTGAAATTCCAGGAGTGTTGTGGCCGATGTAAGCTGGTTGTTTTTCGAGAGATAGTCTTTTTTAAACTATAATTCATCTTTTTCCAAAGTGGATGCTGTGGCACTTGAAGTTCCTTTTGATTAAAATTCTTTATTTCTGTGATGCATTCCAAAATGGAACAGAGATAAGGTCCCGGACTTGAGAATAGCAGAGAGAGAGAGAGATAGGGAGATATTGTTACATTCTCCAGTCATCACCTGAATTTTACTGGTGCATTCTGCAGACTCCTCTTTTGCTGTAACAAACAGACAAGCTTATAATCATAAGTTTTCATATGTGAGGATCCAACGATGTGATAGCTGCTATTGGCACACAATGGAGAGAAATCCATATTAACGAAGGAGCTCCAGAGATAAAAACAAAAAACTACTGCGGATGCTGGAAATCCAAAACAAAAACAGAATTACCTGGAAAAACTCAGCAGGTCTGGCAGCATCGGCGGAGAAGAAAAGAGTTGACGTTTCGAGTCCTCATGACCCTTCAGCAGAATTGAGTAAAGTTAGGAGAGGGGTGAAATATAAGCTGGTTTAAGGTGGGGGGTGGGGGGGGGGTTGGTGGGGGTGGTTGTAGGGACAAGCAAGCAGTGATAGGAGCAGATAATCAAAAGATGTCACAGACAAAAGGAACAAAGAGGTGTTGAAGATGGTGATATTATCTAAGAAAATGTGCTAATTAAGAATGGATGGCAGGACACTCAAGGTACAGCTCTAGTGGGGGTGGGGTGGAAAGACTGACAGGGTATTACAGTTATAGATTTAAAAATAATGGAAATAGGTGGGAAAAGAAAAATCTATATAAATTATTGGAAAAAACAAAAGGGAAGGGGAAGAAACGGAAAGGGGATGGGGATGGGGGAGGGAGTTTAAGATCTAAAGTTGTTGAATTCAGTATTCAGCCCGGAAGGCTGTAAAGTGCCTAGTCGGAAGATGAGGTGCTGTTCCTCCAGTTTGCGTTCGGCTTCACTGGAACAATGCAGCAAGCCAAGGACAGACATGTGGGCAAGAGAGCAGGGTGGAGTGCTAAAATGGCAAGCGACAGGGAGGTTTGGGTCTTTCTTGCGGACAGACCGCAGGTGTTCTGCAAAGCGGTCGCCCAGTTTGCGTTTGGTCTCTCCAATGTAGAGGAAACCGCATTGGGAGCAATGAATGCAGTAGACTAAGTTAGGGGAAATGCAAGTGAAATGCTGCTTCACTTGAAAGGAGTGTTTGGGCCCTTGGACGGTGAGGAGAGAGGAAGTGAAGGGGCAGGTGTTGCATCTTCTGCGTGGGCATGGGGAGTTGCCATAGGTGGGGGTTGAGGAGTAGGGGGTGATGGAGGAGTGGACCAGGGTTTCCCGGAGGGAACGATCCCTACAGAATGCCGCCGGTGGGGGTGAAGGGAAGATGTGTTTGGTGGTGGCATCATGCTGGAGTTGGCGGAAATGCCAGAGGATGATCCTTTGAATGCGGAGGCTGGTGGGGTGATAAGTGAGGACAAGGGGGACCCTATCATGTTTCTGGGAGGGAGGAGAAGGCGTGAGAGCGGATGCGCGTGAGATGGGCCGGACACGGTTGAGGGCCCTGTCAACGACCGTGGGTGGAAAACCTCGGTTAAGGAAGAAGGAGGACATGTCAGAGGAACTGTTTTTGATGGTAGTATCATCAGAACAGATGCGACAGAGGCGAAGGAACTGAGAGAATGGGATGGAGTCCTTACAGGAAGCGGGGTGTGAGGAGCTGTAGTCGAGGTAGCTGTGGGAGTCGGTAGGCTTGTAATGGATATTGGTGGACAGTCTATCATCAGAAATTGAGACAGAGAGGTCAAGGAAGGGAAGGGAAGTGTCAGAGATGGACCATGTGAAAATGATGGAGGGGTGGAGATTGGAAGCAAAATTAATAAATTTTTCCTGGTCCCGACGAGAGCATGAAGCCGCACCGAAGTAATCATCGATGTACCGGAGAAAGAGTTGTGGGAGGGGGCCGGAGTAGGACTGGAACAAGGAATGTTCCACATACCCCATAAAGAGACAGGTATAGCTGGGGCCCATGCGGGTACCCATAGCCACACCTTTTATTTGGAGGAAGTGAGAGAAGTTAAAGGAGAAATTGTTCAGTGTGAAAACAAGTTCAGCCAGACAGAGGAGAGTAGTGATGGATGGGGATTGTTCGGGCCTCTGTTCAAGGAAGAAGCTAAGGGCCCTCAGACCATCCTGGTGGGGGATGGAGGTCGGAGCTTCAGTCTCCCATTGTTAAAGGTTTAAGATGCCATTGAAACAGCTAGAAGGGTCCTTCACGCCCTTTCTGCACAATGAGTTTTTGTTAGCCCTTCTTTGTTCCCAGCAGTTTACAAAGGGCCAGGAAATCTGGTGGCCTATTGTCCTAATGTTTTGCAGAGAGTTTAGACAATGGAAGGGGTGAAGTACACCAGGGAACTGCCCAGACATGCCCCCTGGTAATACATGTTCAGAGGCTGCTGGAAACTTGGCCAATTTGCAGGTTAGGTGACTTCTGCAGCCATTTTAAAACACAGTGGGCAGAATTCTGCCCTTAGATAAAAGCAAAAAAGATAAAGCAAAAAACTGCGGATGCTGGAAATCCAAAACAAAAACAAATATACCTAGAAAAACTCAGCAAGTCTGGCAGCATCTGTGGAGGGGAGCACAGTTAACGTTTTGAGTCCGCATGACTCTTCAACAGAACAAAGGAAAAATAGAAAAGGGGTGAAATATAAGCTGGTTTAAGGTTGGGGGAGGGTGGTGGGACAAGAAGAGCTGGATAGAGGGCCAGTGATAGGTGGAGATAACCAAAAGATGTCATAAACAAAAGGACAAAGAGATGTTGAAGGTGGTGATATTATCTAAAGGAATGTGCTAATTAAGGGTAGAAAGCAGGACAAGCAAGGTACAGATAGCCCTAGTGGGGGTGGGGTGGGGTGAAGGAATTGAAAAAGGCTAAAAGGTAGAGATAAAACAATGGATGGAAATACATTTAAAAATAATGGAAATAGGTGGGAAAAGAAAAATCTATATAAATTATTGGAAAAAACAAAAAGGAGGGGGAAAATCGGAAAGGGGGTGGGGATGGAGGAGAGAGTTCATGATCTAAATTGTTGAACTCAATATTCAGTCCAGAAGGCTGTAATGTGCCTAGTCGGAAGATGAGTTGCTGTTCCTCCCGTTTGCATTGAGCTTCACTGGAACAATGCAGCAGGCCAAGGACGGACATGTGGGCATGAGAGCAGGGTGGAGTGTTGAAATGGCAAGCGACATTTTTGCCCTTGATGGGCGGGCGGGCCCCACCGGCTCAGCGGCGGGTGGGCAGCCGATCACCACCGCTGAAATGGGCCCTGCGCCCATTTTAAGTGGGCGGGCCGCCCGACGGGAAGCGCTATGCACTTCCTGTGCGGGGTGGGGGTGGGGGTGGATTCCCCAACTGTCAGAGTGCGCTCTTTCGTGCATGCGCGTGAAAGAGTGCACATCTCCCTGAGGCAAAGTGCTGCCTCAGGGAGATCGCTGAAAGACTGGCAAATATAAAAATTAGAACAATAAAAAATTCATTAACATGTCCCCCTCACGTGAAAATGACACACGAGATGGGACATTTTAATGAAATAAACAAAAACTTTATTAAACGTTTTTAAGGCCCGCCACTGGATGAGGTTTGTAAAAAAATCACCTACCCGCCTGCCCGCTGGGCCCGTATGCCGAGCCGAAGTTCGCACGGGCCCCTCAAAATCATCGATGATTAGCAAGTTAAGGGCCTTAATGAGACCTTTAATTAATGGTGGGCGTGCATCCCGCTGCTGTGCACGCCCGCCAACCGAAATATCGCAATGCCGTGCGCTGACGTCGGGACGCTCGCGCGACATTTTAAGCGCTGGCGTGTGGGCTCCACCACCCACATGCCAGCCAGAAGATCCTGCCCAGTGTCTTTGCAGTTCTAGCTGTTTCTTTTCCTTTTTAAAAACAATTCAGGGCATTATAACCAGCTGATGAAACTAATGATTAATATTCCACATTGCACAAAACATCATTTTGACACAGTGTAAACTGTGTTTGTTAGGGATAGCTGTGGAAATTAGCTCAGATTAATGAGTAGCTATTGTTCAGGTAGGTCTGATGCAAATTCACCATAAAAGTTTACAACTGTCAGGATATGAATATGGGACTAAATTTTCCAAATAAACTTTTTAGCTCACTCATAAATAATGCCATTAGCCTTTCTGTCAGCTCACTGAGGCCATCATTTCAGTGCAATGGTGGAGGTACTGCATTAAATTTTAATCGTAAATTTTATAATGCTTGGCCTGATATTTTATTATGAACTATCAAACAACATTGTGCATATATATGAAGAAATAAATATGTTAGTATTTGTATCTCCTGTACCTAACGCTTGTAAAAAAAAAAGTATTATAAATTATCAATGAAAAAAATGATTTCTACAGGAATTAGGAATAAGATCTGCCAGGGGTCAGGCTCAATGATATATTTTAAAAATTACAAAGGCAAGAAGTAATTTTGTGTATTTTGTCCCTGAAGCATAAAGTAACCTCTGTTCTGTTTAATCACTCACTTTTAACAAATACCAATGTTGTGTGCATCATTTTTTTCCAAATACTGTAATTTAATTATTTTGAATTTGACAAAATTGATATTTTACTTGGAGAAGTCCATTAATACCTATTTCAAATGTTTGGGAATTTTCAGTGTCCGAACCTTGTGCATCATGGCGCACTCTTGTACTTGTTTGCCTGGTGCAAACTCAATGGGCTGAAGGGCCTTTTTCTGTGTGTAAATGTCTATGACTCTGTGACCCTAATCTTTCACCATTTCAACTTCACCTTGACATCAAGTCAGCATTTGACCGAGTGTGATACCAAGAATCCATGGCAAAGTTGCAGTCAATGGGAATCAGGGACAAAACTCTCCACGAGTTGGAATCATACGTAACACAAAACAAAAAGGCTGTGGATGTTGCAGGTTAATTAACTAAACCCCGGGACACCACTGCAGGAGTTCCTCAAGGCCCAGTTGACAGATGCTTCATCAGTGACCTTCTCTTCATCATATTGCCGGAAGTGGGGATGTTCGCTGATGATTGCACAGTGTACAATATCATTCACGATGCCTCAGATACTAAAACAGTCTGTGTCCATAGGCAGCAAGACCTGGACAACATTCAGACTTGGGTTGATAAATGGCAAATAAATTAGCACCACACAAGTGCCAGGCAACGAACACCTCCAACAAAAGAGAATTTAACTATCTCCACTTGACCTTCAACAGCATTACCATTGTCGAATCCTCCATTATCAACATCCTGGGGGGATTACCATTGACCAGAAACTTATCTGGACGAGCCATATAAACACTGTGGCTGCTAGGGTAAGTCAGGCTAGGAATTCTGTGACGAGTAACTCACCTCTTGGCTCCTTAAAGCAGGCTTGTTCAACCTTTTCACTTGCGGGGGCCACTCAAGTGGCCGATAAGCAAATTTCGGGAAGATAAGGTTTGGCACAACATTAAGCATGAATTTCAAAATAAAGTTGAGATATGAAGAAAAGAAACAGCTTGCTGATAAAGCATGTCAAAGTAATAAATTGATAATTTAAAAATTTTTTAAAAGAGTAATTAAGAAAGATCACCTTGTGAGTGTGAGAGAGACATTTCTGTTTGTTTGGCTCACTCCCAATGTCTTCATGCTCACTCACTCACCCTCACCTACCATGTGAGTGGGTGTGATTGCGTGTTGATGTATGGAGGTAAGGGTGAGTGGGAATCCTGAGACTGTGAGTGAGCCAGACACACACACTGCCACACTCACTCACTCTCTCCCACACTCAGTCATACTCAATCGCTCACTCACATTCACTCCAGCATCACAGATGCCAGACTTCAGCAAATTCGATTCAGTCTACGTTATATCAAGAAACAGCTGAAGGCACTGGATACTGCAAAGGCTATGGGCCCTGACAATATTCCAGCAAAAGTACTGAAGACTTGTGCTTCAGAACTTGCTGCGCCCCTAGCCAAGCTGTTCCAGTACAACTACAACACTGGCATCTACCCGACAGTGTGGGAAATTGTCCAGGTATGTCCTGTACACAAAAAGCAAGACAAATGCAATCCAGCCAATTACTGCCCCATCAGTCTACTCTCGATCATCAGTAAAGTAATGGAAGGGGTCATCAACAGTGCTATCAAGTGGCACTTCCTTAGCAATAACCTGCTCACTGAGACTCAGTTTGGGCTCTGCCAGGGTCACTTAGCTCCTGACCTCATTACAGCCTTTGTCCAAACATGGACAAAAGAGCTGAACTCCTGAGGCAAGGTGAGAGTGACTGCCCTTGACATCAAGGCAGCATTTGACCGAGTGTGGCATCAAGGAGCCCTAGCAAAACTGGAGTCAATGGGAGTCAAGGGGAAACCTCTCCGCTGGTTGGAGTCATACCTAGCACAAAGGAAGATGGTTGTGGTTGTTGGAGGTCAATTATCTCAGTTCCAGGACATCACTGCAGGAGTTCTTCAGGATAGTGTCTTCAGCCCAACCATCTTCAGCTGCTTCATCAATGACCTTCCATCCATCATAAGGTCAGAAGTGGGGATGTTCGCTAATGATTGCACAATATTCAGCACCATTCGTGACTTCACTGATACTGAAGCAGTCCATTTCCAAATGCAGCAAGTCCTAGATAATATTCAGGCTTGGGTTGACAAGTGGCAAGTAACGTTCGCGCCACACAAGTGCCAGGTAATGACCATCTCCAACAAGAGAGAATCTAACCATTACCTCTTGACATTCAATGGCATTACCATCGCCAAATCACCCACTATCAACAGGCTGGGCGTTACCATTGACCAGAAGCTGAACTGGACCATTCATAAAAATACTGTGACTGCAAAAGCAGGTCAGGGGCTGGGAATTCTAAGATGAGCAACTCACCTCCTGACTCCCCAAAGCCTGTCCACTCACTCTGTCTGCCACACTCCCTCACATTCCCTCTCCACCACACTCCCTCACTCTCCCTCTCCACCACAATCCCGCACAGCCACACTCACTCACTTACACTCTCACTCTCACACTCACTCACTCTCTCTCTCTCTCTCTCTGCCTCACCCACCAATACCTCTTTTTCCGGAGCACTCTTGCTGCTGCCAGTGCTACTCCTCGTCCAATCACAGATTGCTTCTCTTCCAAATTTGCTGCTGATAGGCTCACTTGTAAGAAGAGAAAGGAATGGCCTGTGATTGGAGAAGCAGTTTCTTTCAGAATCTTCCGCTTCACTTACCAGCATTTTGACACCTCCTCCAAGGGCCACATTGCAGGGCTTCGCAGGCCACATCTGGCCCACAGGCTTATGTTGGACAAGCCTGCTGTAAAGCTTGCCCACCGTCTACAAGGCACAAGTCAAGAGTCTGATGGAATATTCTTCACATGCCTAGATGAGTGCAACAACATTCAGGAAGCTCGACACCATTCAAGACAAAGCAGCCCACTTGATTGACATCCATCCGCCACCTTAAATATTCACTCCTTCCGCCATTGGTGCAAGATGGCAACATATATACAATCTAAGAGATGCACTGCAGCAACTCACCAAATCTTGTTCCACAGCACCTTCCAAACCTGCAACTTCTACACGTAGAAGAACAAGAACAATAGACACATGGAAAACCACCACCTCTAAGTTCCCCTCCAAGTCATATACCATCTTGAGTTGGAAATATATCAACATTCCTTCATTGTTACAGAATCAAAATCCTGGAACTCCCTTCTTAACTACTACACTGTGGATGTAAGAACACCACATGGACTGCAGCGGTTCACAAAGGTGGCTCATCACACCACCTTCTCATGGGCAATTAGGGATGGTCAACAAATGCTGGCCTTGTCACCAATCCTCATATCCCATGAAAGAGTAAAACAATTTATGAGGTATTTTCCTTTTCCATTCTGGCTGCTAAAGTGGAGAATTCCATATTTTCCTACAATACATTCCATCTGCCACCTTCTTGTTTACTGACTTAACTCATCTCTATTCTTTTGCAGCCTCCTTGCTTCCTCCTCACTACTTACTTTCCACCATAGCTTTGCATCATCAGCACACTTACATACATTACACTCAGTCCCCTCATCTAAGGCATTGATAATAACTGCTTGCACCTTTAATTAGTTCAGGCCCAAGCACTGGTCCTGGCAGCAATCAGTAATTACACCCTACCAGCCTGAAATGGCTCCTTTGTTCCCATTGACCAATCCTATAACCAAGCTAATAAATTACCCCAATCCCATGAGCCCTAACCTTGTTTAACAACCTCTTTTGTTGAATGCCTTTTGAAGATCAAAATATGCTATATTGAATTGTTCCTTTTTATCTACCCTGCTATTTACATCCTCAAAGACTCTAATGGATTTGTAGAGCACAATTTCCCTTTCATAAAACTGTGTTGACTTTGCTCAATCATACCATGAATTTCTAAGTGCCCTGTTACCACATCCTTAATAAAAAGATTCTACCATTTTCCCTACTATTGATGCCAGGCTAACAGGCCTATAGTTCTCTGTTTTTTCACTCTCTCCTTTCTTGAATAGCGGGCGGCCTTGATGCAAACATAGAAGGCAGAATATTAAGCTCGGTGGGCGGGCACGCACCCGACCTGGCTGAGCGTAAAATGATGCGCGATGATGTCGGGCGAGCGTCCTGATGTCATTGTACAGTCCCGCGATATTTCATTCGGCCGGCGGGCACTGGAGTCGGCAGCGCGCCAGCCGACAATTAAAAGGCTTGTTAAGGCCATTAAAAAGGTAATTAAATACAACTTTACACTGATGCAGCTCTGTGCCTGAGGGAGATAATGAAACGCTCACTCGTGCACATGCGCGAAGTTCACGCTCGGCCCATTTGCCCTCCTCCTCCCGCCCGCACAGGCAGCGCTGCCGCTTGCGTTCCACGCTGGGCGGGCCTTAATTGGTCCGCCAGTGTGAAATTGCTGTGCGGTTCCAATCGTGGGCGGTGGTTGGCTTCCCGACCGCCCCCGCCGAGTCTGTACGACAAGGGCAAAACTCTGCCCATAAAGATGAGAAGCTTTCCATGTTTTTCACAACATTGATCATTACTTCCTGCTACATACTCTGCATCATGGCAGGATTGTTTCAATGGTAAAGCATCAGGTACCTGAACGTATGAAACAAGAAGGACGCGATCAAGTGAAACCTCACTTTTGCCAAATTCAAACTAATCTAAAATAATCCACAGCTTTTCTTAAAAAAATAAACACACACATTATCCTTTACTCTATTCTGCAATAACATTTACCACCATAATCCTAAAGAAAAACATATGGCCACATTGGGCTAACCTTTCACCTTCACTGAGAACATGCATCAGGTGGTAGTGAATTATCCGTCCATTACACAATCGCCTGATTTTCCTCTCTAATGGCTTCAAAGGGATGAAATCTCAGGCAGGATATATAATAGGCAGCCTTGCCCCTCTCTATCTCTGCAATGTCCTCCATCCCCACAACCCTCTGAGATACCTGCACTCATCTAATTCTGACCTCTTGAGCATCCCCAATTTTAATCACTTCAGCAATCTGATTGGCCAGCATCTCTTGCAATCTTGGCAGTGCCAGAGCTCAGTGGTGGCTGCTGCAAGATTGCAAGCAGGCCCAAGCTGAAGGCCCCATTGGATCCTGGACTCAGGTAAGTCAGGAGTATTGGGCAGGGAGGCAGCGGACACCTTATAGACGGAGGGAGAGGGTGAGGGGGATGAGGGTATGGGTTTTGCAGTGCAACTGGGAGGAAGGAAGGGGTACTATCTTTGGGGGAGGGGGTGCCCTCGATGCACAAAGCCCCATCCTGAAGATAGTACCCCCCCTTCCTTCCTGCCTTTTTAAAAACATTTTTGAAAGAACGAGCTGCCCACGCCTGCCTACCTGTCCACACCAACCATGTGATGGCATGGGCAACATAATATTGGGGTCAATTGTTTTGTATACAAGATCAGTTGCCCCTTAATTATTTAGTTACATATGGCATACTATGCGGGAAAGGCTTGAGGGTGGGCAAGAAGGTAATGGGTTAGCCATCCCTCATATTGTATGTGTCCTCCTCCAATGAAAACCTACCTAGCGGTGGGGTGTAAAATCCAGCCCAACGTTTCAGAACTTATGTGACTTGGTGTCAAATTTTGCTTTATACCACTCCTGTGAGGCATCTTGAGATATTTTAATACTTTCAAGATGTTATGTAAATACAAGTTGTTGTTGGTGCAATATACCTTTAAGGAAAGTAGCATGCCATTGTAGTATAAGAGTGTTTGGCAGAGCAAGGGTTAATGTGGGACTGGAGAACAGTACCGCCCATGGTATAATGTAGAGGATCACATGAATGAAGACTGTGTGGTCGATTCTGGAAGAAGACAGCATGGCGGCAGCACCCATGCATGGTAGTACCTTGGACATGTACATAATTATGGATTACCAGTAAGCAGTTTATGTTCAAACATACAAGCCTTCAGGCCACTTAGTGAGACACCAAACAACCTTTATAACACGGTGGCAGTGGTGGGATGGACCCCAAAATCCCAGAGAAGCTGGAGAAGGAACCCAGATCTACAAAGCATGAGAAATGAAATAAATGGAAGCCTGACCTGAGAGAAATGCACCTCTAAATTAAAGACACAGTTGGAGATTGCCTAAAAAGAAATTGAAGATACAGTTGGGAAGTACCTAATAAAAAGCTCCATTGCAGACATGGAGGCTGAAGGATTCCGCCAGTGCACGTGGAGGTCCATTGCCAGACCTGATTGAAGACAGAGTCAAGGATCCTAGCTAGATAAAAAAACAGGCTGAGCAAAATTCAAGAAAAAAAGGAAAAATAGTCTAAAAGGCAGCAGGATAATCCACTGTGCAGGTTAAAAGCTAAACCTGATCGACGCAAAGGCAGAGTCAAGAGACCTGGCCAGATCACAAAAAGGCTGAGCAAATTTAAAAAAAAAGGGAAAATGGCTGACAAAAAGAATAATCCCCAGTGCAGAGGAAAAGAAGAACCTGAGTGAATCCAAGGTCAAGAGACCTGGCCTAATCACAAGAAGGTCGAGCAAAATGCAGTAAAAAAGCTGAACTTACCTCTTAAAATTGGCATCCATCAGGATCAGCACATCCAGAAAACAGCAGCAGGAAAGCTGCAGCAACGGGTCCATAGCTACATGGTGGCCAAGCTGGGCTGAAAGGAAGAAAACAGTATTAGGAAAACAGAGGGCAGAGCCAAAAATCACCACAAAATCGATTTCTAAGGCTCAGAGGAGCGAATTGCTATCAGTTTTAAAGGATTTTTGCAGAGTTGATAAGTTTAAGAAAAGGTCCGCAAATGCAGCAGGAGCACATCGAAACTGACAAGCATGGGAAGAACAGACAGAGAGAGAGAGAGAGAGAGAGAGAAAATGGCAGCTGGAGAGCCATCATGGAGAGAAAAAAAAATTGAAAGAGTTAAGTCACCTGTTATAACAAATGGCCATGAATAGAAAATTAAACCTACCAGTGCAATTTTGGCTAAGACAAGGGCCAAACCAAACGCAAGATTGTGACTCTTGAGAAGACATTTTTTTAGATTACAGGAGTGCATCAGAATTATAAGCAAGAAATCAGAAAACGTGGAATTAAGACGTTTTTATACCTGTTTGGTGCATTGGTGGATGAAGTATTCCTAAAGCAAGGTATAGATGAACCCTCAACCACATTTGGTGAGGTATTAAAAGCCTTTTGACAAATATTTTAAACTCCAAGTTGTGGAGAGTGCGGAGCATCCCCAACAAAGCACAAAAGGGGCAAGGAAACCCCAAGGGGTAATGTGTATTGGTGTCTTTCAGCTTCATTTTCAGACTTCGCGGTCCTCCCACTGCAGTTCACCCTTACTCCTTCCTCCCCCTTCCTCCACCATTACTCCTTCCTCCCAAACTCCTTTCCTTCCACCTTCCTTCCCCTTACACGTACCTCCCCAGTTGCCATATTCCTCTGTTACACCCTCCTCCTCCTGATACTCACCCCCTCAACCTCATCCCCCCGACACACCCTCCTCTCTCAATCAAACCTAGACCTTCCGCTCCCACCCCCCTACACCTGCTAAACCTTCCCCTCTCAGTCCAACTTTCACCTTCCTCTCCATCCCCTCGATGATCATCCATTGCAGACCACGGCCAAGACACTGATGCCCTGAAGCAGAACCTCAGCGGTGACCTTCCATCTTCCTTGAGTTGCTTTGCAGCCTGGCCACGACCATGAGAATCCACCCAGCATACGATCCATGTTCCTCCAGGGTCCCATTGCTGTAGAGCTCCAGTATCTTCTGCTCCTTGGATGTCCGCGATGTGATCCAGGTCCTGATGGTGAGTCCTGACTTCTGCATATCGCACTTGTCAAGGCGTGTTCTCCACCGGCATATTTTCCCACTGATGTGGGAGGTAAATTTGACGTAGGCAGATGATTTCTGTGAGCTGGGCTTAAAATGATATGCATATATATTAAAATGATATGCATATATATTAAAATGATATGCAGACATATTAAAATGAAGTTCCCGACGTGCGGCACCAGGAAACACAGCCTGCCATTGACGGGCGAAGTGGATGATTGCAAACTGGTTTGAAAACGTCGTAAAACCGATTTTTGGCCTTCACTCCATATTGTCCACTCATGCCCGCCATGACGCCCGATGCCAAAGGGCATGGAAAATTCTGCCCACAGACATGTTTCCATAACTGTACCAACTGCAGATAGTGAATGAGAAGGAAAAGGCCCTGTGGCAGGTGGAGGAAGAAAAGGCAAAAATAAAATCAGAAAGTGTTCGTATCAAAGCTGAACTGGAAGATTTGAAGTGCCAGATTTAAGCTGAGGATATGCATGTCAAGCTGAAGTCTTCAATGAATCAAGCTGTTTGAGATCTGAACAACAAATTTCACAAAATTTGAGATGACACAAAAAGTACCAGGAGGAAATAACGACCTTCAGTTCCACAGTTTGCAAATTGAAGCAGGAGTTGGGAAAACTCAACCAGCTCAACAGCCAGGCACAACAGCAGGCATAAAAGGTATTCAAAGAAGTTGGGGGTCTGAAAGACTCCTTGAAGAATCAATATCTAGCCATGGAAAAACATGAGGAACTAAAAAATAATGTTGAATACTACATCAGCAAAAGCAGCGTTGGAGCTATCATTAGTGACAAAGCAATGCCCTGAAGCACAGAGTGAGTTGCAAGAGGTCAACAAGAAGATAATCAGTTGAAAGAACAGCTGTTTGTCCTTCAAGATCAAATGCAAAAGGACTTCAGCAGCATGAAGAAATGAAGATGGTTTTGAACAGCAGAATGGAAGAACAGCAGAAGAAACTCAAGGAGACTCTGCTGAATTATAAGAAAACTAAGGATGAAGCAATTGAGCTTTGCAAAGAAAAGGAAAACCTGTTGAAGGGCCTTCACATGCTACAAGGACCCCTTAAGTCAAAGTTTGTTCCTCTGGAAAATTAGGAAGAGAAACAAAATTAATTTAATGTCACTCTGAATGAACAAACGAACAGTTGGCAGAGAAGACTCAGCAATGTTCTACATTCCAAGAGAAAACCAGGAGATATGAGGAAGAGACTGCACAGCTGAAGAAAACAGTGGATATTTGGAAGAAAACTTGGAAACATCTCCAAAAGTATATGTGAAGAAATGAAAATCAAGAATTTAAAATGGCAAGAGAAAGTGCATGTTCTCAAAAAAGAGCATGAAAAGTCTCAGAAACAATTAGCAGAAGTAAAATTACCAAATGTGGGCTTGAAAGATAGCACCGAGGAATTAGGTTCAACTAAGGAAAAATTGATCAGTGTAGAGAACCAACTTTCATGTGTGAAAGAGGAGTTTGCTAATGACAAATGAGAACTGATGAAAACACTCGAGTATTGTTTGCAGGAAGTTGAACACTTGAAACAGGACTTGAAACACTTAAATGGTAAACTTATGGAAGCAAATTCAACAAAGATAGGTCTTCAATTAAAACTTTATGAACTTCAAGCATCAGAAGTCTTTATTAAGTATCATGAAAAATGCTGGGAACAAGGGGAAAGAATTGTTGATGAATCAGAACAGTGGGTTCCATGTGGAATTAACAACCAAGACTGTTGAGGTTCTTGAACTTCAATCCAATCTGAAGAACATGAAAGATGAAATGCATAGTATGGAAGAGCAAATACAGACTTTAAAAAGCAGAAAAGGAAAATTCAAAGAAACAGATTGAGGATCTCACTAGTGAATTGGAAGAATCTGAGGAGCAATCAGTGACCATAGAAGAAAGACTCCGAAAGGAACTGAATGCCCAGGTAAAGTTGTTAAGTGTGCATAAAGATTTCACAGATAACTCTGAAACAAAGACAACTGAACTCACTAGAGTAGTTGCTGAACTGGATGAAAAGGTTCATAAGCTTGCAAAAGGATTGGAAAATAAAAGAGTAAACAAATATTTGACTGAAATTGTGTAACAAGAGGAAATGAAGGTTTCATGTTTGAAACATCAATGTCCAGGGAAATCATGGAAGACACCACGGAAAAAGAAAATCCAAGTTGTCTCTCGGAATGAATGGAGTGAACATTCCCTTCAATAGGAATGGGACAAACCCACGGTGTCTGAACAAAGCAGACAGGCTGTCGATAAAGAGAAACACAACATGCAGGAGCACAAAAAGCAAATCAAATGGAGACAACCAAATAACGGAAGCACAGAGCACTACAATTTCAATGCCAAATCAACAAAGTCAGCCCAAAGCAACTGAGACTACCATTCCTTCAATCCTTTTTTTTAAGTCATTCATGGGATGTGGGCTTCGCTGGCTGGGCCAGCATTTATTGCCCATCCCTAGTTGCCCTTGAGAAGGTGGTTGTGAGCTGCCTTCTTGAGCTGCTGCAGTCCATGTGGTGTCGGTACACCCACAGTGCTGTTAGGGAGGGAGTTCCAGGATTTTGATCCAGTGACAGCGAAGGAACGGCGATATATTTCCAAGTCAGGATGGTGAGTGACTTGGAGGGGAACTTCCAGGTGGTGATGTTCCCATCTATCTGCTGCCCTTGTCCTTCTAGATGGTAGTGGTGGTGTGTTTGGAAGGTGCTGTCTCAGGAGCCTTGGTGAATTCCTGCAGTGCATCTTGTAGGTGGTACACACTGCTGCTACTGTGCGTCGGTGGTGGAGGGAGTGAATGTTTGTGGATGTAGTGCCAATCAAGCGGGCTGCTTTTTCCTGGATGGTGTCAAGCTTCTTGACTGTTATGAGAGCTGCACTCACCCAGGCAAGTGGAGAGTATTCCATCACATTGCTGACTTGTGCCTTGAAGCTGGTGGACAGGCTTTGGGGAGTCAGGAGGTGAGTTACCCGTCTCATGATTCCTAGCCTCTGACCTGCCCTTGTAGCCACAGTATTTATATGGCTAGTCCAGTTCAGTTTCTGGTCAACGGTAATGCTCAGGATGTTGATATTGGGGGAATCAGTGATAATAATGCCATTAAATATCAAGGGGCGATGTTTGGATTCTCTCTTGTTGGAGATGGTCATTGCCTGACACTTGTGTGATGCAAATGTTACTTGCCACTTGTCAGCCCAAGGCTGGGTATTGTCCAGGTCTTGCTGCATTTGGACTTGGACTGCTTCAGTATCTCAGGAGTCGTGAATGGTGCTGAATATCATGCAAACATCCACACTTCTGACCTTAGGATGCAAGGAAGGTCATTGATGAAACAGCTGAAGATGGTTGGGCTGAGGACACTACACTGAGGAACTCCTGCAATGATGTCCTGGGGCTGAGGTGACTGACCTCTAACAACCACAACCATCTTCCTTTATGCTAGGTATGACTACAATCAGCGGAGAGTTTTCCCCCTGTTTCCCATTGACTCCAGTGTTGTTAGGGCTCCTTGATGCCACACTTGGGTCAAATGCGGCCTTGATGTCAAGGGCAGTCACTCTCACCTCACCTCGGGAGTTCAGCTCTTTTGTCCATGTTTGAACCAAGGCTGTAATGAGGTCAGAAGCTAAGTGGCCCTGGCGGAACCCAAACTAGGCGTCAGTGAGCAGGTTATTGCTAAGCAAGTGCTGCTTGATAGCCTGTTCCATTACTTTACTGATGATTGAGAGTAGACTGATGGGGCAGTAATTGGCTGGGTTGGATTTGTTCTGCCTTTTTCTGTACAGGACATACCTGGGCAATTTTCCACATAGCCAGGTAGATGCCAGTGTTGTAGCTGTACTGGAACAGCTTGGCTAGGGGCACAGCAAGTTCTGATGCTCAAGTCTTCAGTACTATTGCTGGAATATTGTCAGGCCCCATAGCCTTTGCAGTATCCAATGCCTTCAGATGTTTCTTGATATCATGTGGTGTGAATCGAATTGGCTGAAGACTGGCATCTGTGATTCTGGAGACCTCCAGAGGAGGTCTAGATGGATCCTCCACTCGGCACTCCTGTGTTATAGCTTCACCAGGTTGACACCTCATTTTTAGGTAATGCCTGGTGCTGTCTCCTGCACTCTTCATTGAACCTGGGTTGATCCCCTGGCTTGATGGTAATGGTAGAGTAGGGCATATGCTGAGCCATGAGGTTACAGATTGTGTTCGAGTACAATCCTGCTGCTGCTGATGGCCCACAGTGCCTCATGGATGCCCAGTCTTGAGTTGGTAGATCTGTTCGAAATCTATCCCATTTAGCACAGTGGTAGTGCCACACAACACGTTGGAGGGTATCCTCAATGTGAAGGTGGGACTTCGTCTCCACATTGGCTGTGCGGTGGTCACTCCTACCGACACTCTCATGGACAGGTGCATCTGCGGCAGGCAAGTTGGTGAGGATGAGGTCAAGTATGTTTCTCCCTCTTGTTGGTTCCCTCACCACCTGCTGCAAACCCAGGTTAGCAGCTATGTCATTTCAGACTCGGACATTTTTATAGTTACACACCTTTCCATGACTGTAGTTGTTAATAAGTGGTGTCACCAAGCCACTCTTGGTGACAGACATTGAAGTTTCCCACCCAGAGTACATTGTGCACCCTTGCCACCCTCAGTGCTTCCTCCAAGTGATGCTCAACCTGGAGGAGCACTGATTCATCAGCTGAGGGAGGGTGGTACGTGGTAATCAGCAGGAGGTATCCTTGCCCATGTTTGACCTGATGCCCTGAGACTTCATAGGGTCTGCAGTCGATGTTGAGGACTGCTTGACTAGTCTGTGAGACAGCTCTCCCAATTTTGGTACTAGCCCCCAGATGTTAGTAAGGAGGAGTTTGCATGGTCAACATTGTCGTTTCCAGTCGTCCGTCAAGTTATATTCCTTTTTTGTGACTTTGTAGCAGTTTGATACAACAGATATTTAAGAATCAACCACATTGCTGTGGGTCTGGAGTCACATGTAGGTCAGACCAGGTAAGGACAGCAGATTTCCTTCCCGAAAGGGGCATTAGTGAACCAGATGGGTTTTTTTTTACAACAATTGACAATGGTTTCATAGTCAGGCTTTTAATTCCAGAATTTTATTGAATTCAAATTCCACCATCTACTGTGGTGGGATTCAAACCCAGGTCCCCAGGGCATTACCCTGGGTCTCTGGATTACTAGTCCAGCAACAATACCATTACACCATCGCCTACCCCTGACAGACTGAGATCTGGATGAACCGTCAAACTTCAGGACTGCCTGAATTTTTAAGGTCAGAGACTTGAGGGGGGAGAAGATATAGCAAGTAAAATAAAGATTGTATTGTAAATAGTTATACTTCGCTGGAAGGGGGGTGGGGGAGCATTTTTAAAAAGAAAGGTGGGTGTTGTAATATGCCTTTAAGAGATAGCAGCATGCCATTGTAGTATAATTGTGTTCGGCAGAGCAAGGGTTAATGTGGAGATCAGTACCACTCACGGTGTGATATAGAGAGTCAAATGTTAGTGGACTGTGTGTGGTAGAATCTAGATGGAGCCAGCATAGAGACAGCACCTATGCACGGCAGTACCTTGGACATGTACACAGTTATGGGTTGCCAATAAACAGTTTAAGTTCAACCATTCAAACCCCAGACCTCTTAGTGAGACACGAAACAACCTTTACAACAGTTGTTGCTGGTGTTGATTAACAACTACAGTCATGGAAAGGCGTGTAACCATAAAAATCTCAATGGTGCTGTAAATATTCTAATATAGATTTAAAGCTGTTGCAACACTATTAGTGCAAGAATTTCCCTAGGATGTATTAAATCTTTCTACATTGCTGTCCAGAACAGTGATGTAGGGAGGGAATAAAACCAAGATAAAGAATTTCAGATTTTAGTTCTATGACCTTAAAGAAGGGTTGACAGTCTAGACCCTGAGAACTGCAGATTTTCCATCATCACTTTTTCAAATATAAGTTTTTATTGATGTTCACAATTGGTGCAATTACTACACGAACAACATACCTAATTTTCTCCAAGGATCCTCACATAGCGAATTGCTTTCATACAAGTCAAAACTCAGCTAATGGGATCCATTTTGCTTTGTCTGGGTACATTAGCATTGTAATAAAGAATGTTGCAGCACAAATTCACATTTTAAGAAATGATAACAGTTCGGGTAATGATGAGTTTAGTAGACAGGATTTGGTTAAAGCAATCTTAGATTATTTTGCTCTTTGATGGGGCAAAATTCTATTGACTTCTCTGTGCACTCTGTGTTAGACTGTTAAAATACTACAATCACTGACTGACGTTTTTATGCATAAGCTCAGTCTATGGTACCAGGCAACCATTTTACACGATGAAAAATTGGTCTGAAGGCTTGAATAGTCAAACTGCCTACTTCTGCTCCTTCTTAGTCTGTATGTTCTTACGTAAAATGTATTCGCTCCTGTGAAGCAACTTGGGATGTTTTATTAGGTTGAACATGCCACATAAATACAAGTTGTTGCTTCACTGTCTAATAAAAGTATTAAGTGTAATCAAAATACTCATAATAATTTGTATAAGCATATAACTGTAAGTGAATTGCAATGGACCAATGCAATCAATAATTTTAACATCAGAACCCACAGGTCAGAAGCCCCACTCTGTGTGGGGGACAATCACCTGGTGTGATTTTTTTTCTGATTTGGCCGGAGCTGGGCTTACAATTCAAATAAGGATGGCAGTGGGCTAAGCCAGAGGGCCAAAAGGAGGCTGCCCTTTCACAAAAGAGGATACCTCAAGATGTGGCTCTCTCCAACTTTTTAAACCTTAAAGAGGAAGAACCCCACCTCCCAAGCAGCATGATCTTCCTGCCCCACCCCACCCTCACCGGTCTGCCACCAAGAAGCTGCCTCCAGATAGCTGGCCTGTTCCCAGTGCCTCTCGACCTGGAGGCCAACTGGAAAATTCTATTTTGCCTCTGGCCTTAAAATACCTTAATTGACTACACACTGCTTGTAGGTGCCACCCCGCCTCCAGGAAAATGGCCCAGGGATAGAATGGTGCTGGCAAAGCAACAATCTGGTTGGTGGCACAAAATTTCCTTCCCACCACCCCCCCAACCCCCCTCCCCCCTTTGCATTTGCCGCCCTGCTGGGTCTCAAAATTCAACCCCAAGTCCCAAACCCACGACCACTACTGTCTAGAAGGACAAGGGCAGCAGATAGATGGGAACATCACCACCTGGATATTCCCCTCCAAGTCACTCACCATCCTGACTTGGAAATATATTGCCGTTACTTCACTGTCGCTGGGTTAAAATCCTGGAACTCCCTTCCTCAAAGCACTGTGGGTGTACCTACACCACATGGACTGCAGCGGTTCAAGAAGGGAGCTCACCATCACCTTCTCAAGGGCAACTAGGGATGGGCAATAAATGCTGGCCCAGCCAGCGAAGCCCACATCCCGTGAATGAATAAAAAAAGAATTAATTTTCAATATCTGAGCTCTGAGACTTGTCTTTTGCTTTAAGTTCTTGCCTCCATTTACAATATGCTTCAGACAGTGGCTTGTCCTTTGAAATTGTTTTCCTTATCTCACACAGGTATTCAATCACCTCACTCAAAGTTCACTATCTGAAGTTTATTATGCAAAGAATAGGTGGAAACAATTGAAGCACTAAAAACACGAAGGACCTTAACTATGTCAGCTAAATTTGAGTGTTTTACAACTATCATCAGATACCTTTACCCTCTTGTCTCCTTAATTTATTACAGTTTGCTAATTGCTCTGAAGCTCAAGGGATATTTTCAATTTTTGGGGAGGGCCGATAGTTGTTGGTCTTATTGCTCAGGTGGTAGCAACCCTGCCTCTGAACCAGAATCCTCTGGGTTTGTGTTCCACTCCAGGACTTTGTTGGCCATCGAAGAGCCCAGCTACTGTTGCAGGCAAGCTAACATATATCAGTGACGGTCTCCAGCCTGGATAAATGGGAAGGGTTAGTAGCAGGAAGGTCAACCTGCTGTAAAACCACCTTCCAAATCCAAAAATGATGGCTAACATGGATGGAGATAGAGAAGGATGATCAACCAGCATTGAGGTGACCCCATGTAATATGAGAAAAGCCAAGTGAGGGGGAGGGCCTAATGATTCTTACGTTTTAAGTCACTAATTATCAATTTGGACACTCCATCTGATTGGTACATGATGGTGTGGGTATGAAGTGTTAATAAGCCTGGCAACAGCAACCTATACATTGTTGTTATACTCCAGATAGCATGGTTTAGTTGCCAGTAAATGAAGAGAATAACATCTGTAACTTAACCATTGACTTTTGCAATATAGAGATAGAACAAGACCACAATGAAGTTGTCAGAATGGAACTTGCCATGCAGTTGCTGTTGCAGATATTGATATTTTGATATTGATATTTTTGTAGTTTGTTTCTTTGATCCACATTTTTAAAACAATTCATGTACTGGTTTTCTTTGTAGAAGTCATGCCATGTGTAGTATTAGAGATTGAACAATGTATTTTTAGTATAATAAAATGGTCGCTTGGTGGACCAAGAGCTCACGCGAAGAGGGTTCGGTTGTGGTCAGCTAACGACCAGAAGAGGGAGAACATGCCCAGACAAAGAGAGAACATGCCCAGACATGTAGGCAGAAACAAGTCAAACTGCACCTACACACACAGAACACACCCTGGAACAAAGGACCAGCCCAGTGTGGTTTGAATGCTGCAATCAGCGTGCGGGCAGTTGTGATGACTCCAAGGACCATCACCTCATGGTAAATTGAGGCTGACAGCACTGTGTCAATGAGAAAGCGACATCACTGCAAATGTAGTATGCAGGTCCGACAGAGGTGTATAAGAACCGGGTGTGTAGAAGATTCGTGGCTGCAGTCGAAAGAGAGAATAGCCTGGTCAGCTATCAACGTGAATTACAGAATAGGACGCTTCGACAGTTCTTGTCTTTCTCTCAAGAAACTAAGCAGCCAGATTATGAATATATATTAGCAGATATTTGTATCAGTACTTTTATGTTGATATTGATTTGCTGTGCTAAGGGATTTATTTAGGTTAATAAAAGTGTTGCTTGTAACTCAAGTAAAGTGTACATTGTGTCACTGATAGCCAGAGTACACCTTCGAACAACAAGGGTTAAATAACTGATCCAGGGAAGGGGATAGCCTACAATGGCCCCTACACTAAAAGATTTTTCATAGAGCAACAAGAAAACGGGGTCCTCAAAACTGCTGCCAATCTAGAGAAAATTGATTTAATAACACAAACACTACAAGCTGGTTCACATAAGTCATCTTCCCAGAATCAAAATGGAAGACACAATGACTATAAGTTTATCAAGTGATAATTGACAGTTGATTACAGGGAAGTAACTCTGTTCATTTCAAAATGAGATTAGTTTAAGGGTCTCCATAATGTAATGCAATTAGGAAATGCATTTTTAAATACATTAGCAGGAGTTAACACAGTGAACCATTTTGGTCCATTATTGTTGGTTGTTTTTCATGTGTGTTGGAGATAACCATGATTGCTTTTGACATAAATAGAAGACACTCCTTTTGGTGAAGGAGCTAATGTAATACCAGTTACAAGCATAATTATATATCTTATGATAAAAGAGGTGTTATGTGGATTTGAACTCCCCAGCAGTAAGCCTGGGTTGTGGGTTGGGTGTGGGTTGGTTGAGGAGCTGCAACTGTTGGACTTCCCACCTGGCTGTGTCAGTGAGAGGCCCAGCTAATTTTAACAGCTAGGTCTCACTAAAATCCTGCCAGCCATCTGGCTGCCCAAAATGGTAGCTGACCAGTCTCTGATAGGCAAAGATTGGCAGCCTGGAAGACAGAGAAGGAGGGGTGGGGGCATTCAATTATGTTCTGCAGGTGGAAAGTGGGGGGAGAGCCTGGGTGTCATGCCCAGTGAAGGTATGTCCAATTCATAACTTTAAACATGGACTGCGCTCAGTATATAATCACCTGAAACTATCTTTTATTTGATAATGAACACTAACAAGACTGTTAAAATGGCTACCAAGGGCCAGGTGTCTTTAGCAACTTCAGCACAGATGAACGATTAACTCATGTCTGCAAATGCCTCTGGACAGTTCTCAAATGCAAATGGGTTTCTCAAGTGCAAAGGGATCATCCTCATGAGCTCAATGGAAGAGATCTAACAAACAATGACTGCTAGACATGACAGAGCTATGAAGATAGAATATCAAATAAGGTCTTCTAGTGAGCTAATCGTAACTGTTTGGTTGATGGATTAATAATCATTCTCCCCGTTGTGTATCAATCACTCTGGCTCTAACCAATTATGTGGAGAATAAAAGTATTGGTAATGTGACCAAAACTAGCTACAGGTAATGAATCTATTACCTCCAAGAATCAGAAAGAAACAGACTACACCAAACACCAGCTGCAGGAAATCAGCAGCAGAAAAGGAAGTAGACCCACACCTTTTTAAATCTGGAGATTGTTGTATCTAAAAGGTCTCTCAGCTGCCTATTCAAAGTTCACCTGTAAATAAACTTGATCTCCTGGTAAGAAGAAACTACAAGTGACTAACTACACGACCCGTTGAATCTCCATTTCTTTATAGGAATCCTAAAGTAACATCAATATCAATATAGTCTTATTGAAACCACCTAAACTACACTTTTAGAGTGAAAATGCCACATATGGCGCAACGATTGTTTTTCCTATGATGAAACAAACATGTGAACTATGAACTATTCTTTTATTTAAAACTTGTAAAAAGTGCACTGTTCTCTTGAACTGTATCTTTCTCGTGTGTGTGTACGTACGCGAGTGATTTTGCATTTAGACTTTCAGGGTGAATGCGTGAATAAATAATCTTTATTTAAACTGACAAAAGCCTGCTGCTGATGTTTAAATTTACCACACACAGTAGGGGCAAAGAAACATACACATCTTCCTTTCTAAAACCATACTAATTATGAACAGTAAGGAAAAAGGTACAAGGTTTTCAGTTCTCTCCAAACTCTCTCCATAACACCAGCGGGAGGGACACAAAGGCTTATTTTCGCTGAGTCATGACAGCTTTTAAAATGGTGGGCAGAACCCGATTCTGGGATTTTCACTCCCTTTCCCATTTCCAGCAATTTCTCGGCACAGGGGTCAGGGTGTGGGTAGCTGGTGCCCCCATGCAGCACCCCCACCCCTGCTGGCTCCATTGCGAGGCTGGGCAGTTTAAAACCCTGCAATGTTAGTGGAGTCAAGCCCGTTCAGTAAGTAGACATGATTCGTGACTTCTCAAAGAAGATATGAATCATGGGAGAACACAAGTCCCAAATGAGGAACCAAAAAAGAAGTCACCTGATCCTGGAATTATTTCATTGTCGGGCTTTGAAATACAAAAAAAAAGGTTCTTTCACCTTCAATAGTTAGATACTATCTTGTATGTTAGATGTGGTTTTACTGCAGTGGTTAGGATCTCTAGTTGAAAATTTGAAGTGATTTAAATACCCGATGACCTTTTAAGATGAAAAAAAAACCTTCAGCAGCTTTCACTTAGAGAAAAACAAAGCCCAACCTGCCCTTGACTGCTTTGATTGACAGGACATCTAGTGTAGCTTAGAAAAAAAAACATCTGATTTTTCAGTTTCAATGGACTCAACTGTTCACATTTCCATGGGTTGTTATGGTAGCTGAGCCCATTATGAATGTTTGGCAAAGTGTTAAAAGCTGATGAAACACTTGTCTTAGCAGGGGACTATGTAGAAATTTTGGATGAAAATTTTAAGAGATTATTAAAGGATTATCAGTCTTTTATGTAGCACGTGAAATAGATAGTTGTTTGTTTTTATAGCAGATTGACCACATGAGGGTATTTAACTTTTAGAACAGGTTTCATGAATGGGATTTTTTTCAGTGTGAAGGGTGTTGAAGTGAAAGCTCTGTTAGATTATAGAAGCTATTTTTCATCTCCATTTAAAAGACATGGCTCCTCACGTCTGCGCCTAGTGGATACTAGATGAGTGGCTGTGGAGGAGACATGGGGCATCTGAGAGGGCACGGGATGTATGAGGAGGTTTGGGGGTTTGAGGGGGCATAAGGAGGGGCATGAGGGCATGGAGGGGGCATAGTAATTATGAGGTGGCATGGAGAAGGTGTGGGAAACATGAAGGAGCATAGAGGGGGCATCTGGGGTATGGGGGCATGGGGAACATGAGGATGCATGTAGGTGGCACAGGTGTAGGAGTGGGCATGGAGGAGCTCTGGGAATATTAGGGGGCATGGAGGGGTATGTGGAGGGTGAGTGGGGTTCAGGGGTGAGGGTTTGAGGGCCTCACATTCATTATTAAACTGGGCCGATTTCCCAGTAAACAGAGGTAGCCATTCTAGCCTGCTGGCCTTGCCATCCATCCACCTTCTGTTGCTGCCTCAGGCCTGCCTCCTATGGTGATGGCCAAATTCCATCCCACCTCTGCCCCCAATGGATGTTTTTGTGAATGGAAAGCTGTTTCCAGTGGTGTTCCACAGGGCTCAGTGTTAGGACCCTTGTTGTTTGTTGTATATATGAATGATATGGATTTAATTGTGGGTGGCATGATTGCGAAATTTGCAGATGACAGAAAAATTGGCTGTGTAGTTGATAGGGAGGAGGATAGCTGTTGTTTCCAGAATTATATCAATGGTTTGGTTGTGTGGGTGGAAAGGTGGCAAATTAAATTCAATCCAGAAAAGTGTGAGGTAATGCTTTTGGGGAAGGCAAACAAAGCTAGGGAATACTCAATAAATGGGAGGATATTGAGAGGTGTTGAGGAAGTGAGAGGCCTTGGAATGCATATTCACAGGTCCTTGAAGGTGGCAGGGCAGGTGGACAAGGTGGTCAAGAAAGCAAATGGAATGCTTTCCTTTATTGAACAAGGCATTGAATACAAAAGCAGGAATGTAATGAAGGAACTGTATAAAACACTTGTTAGGCCTCAGCTGGAATTTTGTGTATAGTTCTGGTCACCACAGGAAGGACATAATTGCTCTGGAGAGAGTACAGAGGAGATTCAAAGGGGAGGCGGTCACTGGAGTAGTAATCCAGATACACAGGGTAATGGTCTGGGGGCCCGGGTTTGAATCTCACAAAGGCAGATGGTGAAATTTGAATTTAGTGAAAGGATCCGGAATTAAATCTCATGATGACCATGAAACCATTGTTGATTGTTGTAAAAACCCATCAAGTTAACTAATGTCCCTTAGGGAAGGAAATCTGCCATTCTTACCTGGTCTGGTCTACATGTGACTCTAGACCCACAGCAATGTAGTTGATTCTTAAATGCTCTCTGAAATGGCCTAGAAACCACTCAGTTCTCAAGGGCAATTAGGGATGGACAATAAATGCTTGGCCAACCAGCGACACCCACAATTCCATGAACGAATATTTTTAAAAATTGCAAGGGCTTGAAAATTACAACTATGGGGAAAAATTGCATAGGCTAGGGATGTTTTCCTTAGAACAGAGAAGGCTGAGGGGTGACTTTAATTGAAGTGTACAAAGTTATGAAGGGCCTAGATAGGGTTGACAGGAAATACTTGATTCCCCTAGCTGAGGCGTCAATTACCAGGCGGCATAGATTTAAGGTGACGATAGAAGGATTAGAGGGAACATGAGGAAAAACTTTTTCACCCAGAGTGGGTGTCTGGAATTCAATGCCTGAATTAGTGGTTGAGACTGAAATGCTCAACTCATTTAAAGGTACCTGGATCTGCATCTGAAGTGCTGCAACCTGCAAGGCTACGGACCAGGTCCTGAAAAGTGGGATTAAAAATCAGTGGCTAGTTACTTTTTTTTCGGCCAGCACAGAATGGGCTGAATGGTCTCTTTCTGCATGGTAACTTTTCTATAGTTTTGCTATGGTTCCCCTGGATCAAAATATGGCAGGCGGGGCCTTTTTAAAGAAGACAGTTCTACAAGGTAAAGAAGTTTACCGATTCGGCCTTCCCACCTCCTCCATGAAAATCCAGCTCAAAATTTACTTTTGGCTTAGAGAAGCACTCTGCTCCTTCTGGCTGATAAAGAATGTTTTGGGACTTCAGCTGAATTACAATTAACTTTGCTGGTTAAAGCAAGCGTGGTAATCTCTGGCCAGTAGGCTCCACATGCCTCACTCCTATCTGAGTAATAGGAACGTGATTGGTATATTTTAATGAGGTGACCACTTGAGAGTCAACTCGATGCCTCAATTGCCCCATTTTAAAACCGATTGAGTAGATATCAGAATAGGAAAATGAGCTTGTACTAACATCGGTTCCACCTAGTCTCTTCGTTACTGAGGAAGTTACTATCCGCCAAACTCATCTATGATCAGGCTCAGTAGCAGCTGAACTTTAAACAAGTCTAGTTGGGTGAGCTTCAAATTTTTCAAAATTCATGATTGCATAATTTCCTCAGTGGACTTGCATTGGTGGCACTAAGAAATCAATTGAAACCAAAGAAGCTAAATGTGCATATTACTGGAGATCAGGATGTGACCTGAAGGCCACGGCCTAGAACTTCAGGCTGCCTATCGGATGATGCATGGATCAGTTCCTGTGCCTGGATAGCGAGGCTCAAGATCTCAGATATTAGGAAATGGACACCACATGCAGGAAGTGGGCAAGCTGCAGAGAGCAAGAGGCAGTTTGCTCGCAAGACATTGCTGAAGAAAGGTCTAGCGCAACACTTGCGTCAACCTTGAGAAAGTGAAGAATGGAGGGCCTCAGGTAGAAGTCGTGGTTTTCCCATGTGGCAGCAGCCACTCCCAATACAGGCAAATCGCTCTTCAAGGTGAGAAGTAGCCCTTTATTGGTCACTTAAGTGGCTCAACTGGCATCCTTGCAGGCACTTGAAATGCCAACTTTACTGCTGCTGGCAATGTGGCATGACAACCGGAAGATGTTGGGTACCCACCCACTTTCCCGCGCCATTTTGCTAGCATTCCTACTTCCCAGTCCACTCTCAAAGGGCCAGGAAAGTTCCAGCCCATGGACAGAATTTTCTGCCTGTCAGGCGGGCAGTGCGGGAGCGGGCGTGGGCAGGCACGGACCCGATCGCCGCCTGTGATCGGGTCCATGCCGCCATTTTACGTGGGTGGGCTAATTAAGGCCTGCCCAGCATGAATCGCGGCTCCTGAGGACAGCGGGAGTGGGTGGGCACCATTGGGACTGCAATGGCCACAGGGTCCAATGGCGACCCCGGTGGCCTGTTTTAAAAAGTTGCTGCAGCCTTTCAAAGGCTGTGAAACATGGCCAGTGGAAGGGCTCCCCAGAGCGCTGCTGGTGAGCAGGCCAGGCAGGAGGAAAGGGCAGGGGGGGCATTGTGCCCCTCGCTTTTCTGACGATTGCCTTGCTGCCCTCCTTGAGGAGGTGGCAGCACAGCAGGAAGTACTGGTACCCCGGGAAAGGAAGATGAGGCCCCCCCACCCCTCACATTACCAAATGTGCCAGGAGGAGGAGGCGGAGGTGGTGAGCTCCCGCGACATGGTGCGGCGCTCCTGGGTGCAGTGTCGCAAGCGCTTCAATGACCTGTTGCGCTCAGGGAGGGTGATTACCATGTTGGCATTGGTCATTTAACCCAGCAGGTAGGCTTTCACCCCTGGTGCCCCCCCACAACCCCCAAGTCTGAGTGTAGTGACTGCATTGAATCATTGACGGCATGTGTCCTTCGCTGGGTGAGCCAGCACATATTGCCCATGCCGAGGTCACCCTGAGAGGGTGGTGAACAGATGGGTTCTGCCCCTGCAGCATGTGGCTCACTGAGACCCACATGACTGTTTGTTTTGGGGGCAACCTGGAGGAGCTGCACCTAGGCGCAGTGCTCGAACTCCAGGACATGTTGAAGTCAGGGTGATGACATGCTGGGAGGGGAGCTTCAAGGTGGCGTTGCACCGATCGATCTGCTGCCCTCTGCGCTCCACGTGCTTGTGCCTCCTTGCTATGGAAGGTTAGACCATGTGGTGCCTAATGTGATGTAGGCAGTATTTGACCAAGGGGTTGGGGGGAGTGGGGGAACAGGCCTAGCATCTTTGTGTGAGTGTTTGGCAGCAGCGGGGTGAGGAGGCACTGGAGCCCTGCAATGTCCCACTCTGGTTGGGGTGGGCCATCCGCGAAAAGAATCCATGTACAAGTAGCACTAATGAATGCTCTTCTCTCCTTTTCAGGAGAAGAATGCACATAATGCCACCGAGCGGGTGAGGACTGGCGGTAGGCTGGCCCAGCTGGTGATTCTCAGCCACTTTGAGTAGGAGGCCCTAGATTTGGAGAGGCGCCATGCGCCCAGGTCCACCAGTGCCGGTGAGGCTGGGGTGCCACGGGCAGGTATGTATACCCAGCACTGAGGTCACCATTAGTGTCCCAGCAGCCACGGCAGTGCTGAATGTTCAGTGATTGAAGTTTGCAACATGGCTTGACCATTGCTTATGGAAGGATGAGCGCATAATGATCCGGGGGACAGGGATGCACATTGACATTGTCTCTACATTAACTGATCCAATGTCCTTGTTCTTCCTTTCAGCATCAGCGGAGCAGGGCCGGCAGGAGGAGCAGCAGGAGCCCCCTCTCACACCTGAGGGCACTGAAGCCACGGACTCACCAGCGTCACACCATCTCTGCCAGGCAGGCACCAGCACAGGTACTAGCACCTCGATGGGAATTAGAACATTGGCTAGTGTCCCGGGGCACAGCGGCGAGGGCACTTCACATTTTCTGGAGGAGCTGGCAGAGACAGAGAGTGCCCAAGGCGCCAACAGTCAGAAGACTGCAGGAAACCAGGCACATGCTCAGTCGGTGGCTTATGATGTGCCTCTGGAGCCGTCCGCGATGCAGCAAATGCAGGAAATGCGGCTGGGTTTGCGGGAGCATCTGGTGGAGTTACATGAGGCTATGCTTGGCTTGGTGTCTGTGGTGGAGAAGTCTACATGGACCATCGCCGATGCAATGAGCTTTATGGCCGAGCGCCATGTGTCCTTCATGAGAGAGTGGCGACTCTTGTGGAGAGGCTCCTTCAGGAGACCAATCAGGGCTTCCTGGGGATGCGCTCAGACCAGTAAGACCTCACATCGACATTGATCTCAGCTGGTCAGCGCCAGTATCAGAGATGGTCTGGGCACCAAGTTTCCCAGCTCAGTGCCCATCCATTCACAGTGAGCAGGGAGCAGCAACGTCGGCGCAGCAACTGCCTGTTGTCTCTGCGGGCTCCTCTCAGGGCGCTCCGGATGAGGACGGCAGCTCCTCTGCCTCTCTCCCAGTGACTGTTGCATCCGATGAGGCTGCAACGACTGGGGTGATGCCAGCTGTGGAACTGGCAGCTCCTTCCCAGGTGGGCCAGCACAGGCTCCACGGGCCAGAGGACGCCCAGGCCAACAGGACAGCACAGTGGGCAGGCTTTCTCAGATGCTGCTCCTAGCGATGGGGCAGCACCAAGACGTAGCACCTGGAAATGAAAGCTTAAGGCACCTTAGGCACGCCACGGGTTTATCACTGATGCTTTTGTGTTGACCCGCAATGAGGTCTTTATGAGTTGGTGTGATTTTTAACACCTTTGTCGTTTTGTTTTTTTAAGTTCCTTTGGTTGTCATACTAAATTCAGGCATGTCACCATAGCTGAGGGTGCCTCTTTTCTTCTGCAGGTGGATGGTTACCAATAATGTTGTGAGTGATTTGTGGGATATTCAGCTTTATTAACAAGGCCCTTAGTTAATGTTTCTATCCAGGCAGATTTTGCACTTAGGTCTCGCGTATGGAGCCTACAGCCCAGGCTTGTTCTAGTGTGCTAGCTGAAGGTTCATTGGATTAAAGCCTCCTGGGTGTTCCTGCCTCCCTGGAGTATGCCCAGGTCAGCGTCTACCCCCTCAGCATTTCCCAGTGCATGCTCATCCTCGGACTCACTGCTGGACTCATCGTGTGCAGCCGCAGCCACTGCATCTACATCTTCATCATCCACAGCATCCCCCCTTTCCAGTGCAAGACTGTGCAGAGCACAGCGTGCAACCACTATCAGTGACACATGATCTGGGGGGTACTGGAGTGCGCCCCCTGAGCGGTCCAGACATCGGAAGCGCATCTTGAGAAGACCGATGGCTCTCTCCACCACAATCCTTGTGGAGGCCTGGCTCCTATTGTAGTTCTGCTCAGCTTCTGTTCTTGGATGGCGGAGAGACGTCATGAGCCACCTTCTGAGGGGATAGCCCTTGTCACTCAGCACACATCTATCCAGCCGGGCTGGAGCACTAAAGAGCCTCGGCACCTGGGAGTGTCTGAGGATGTAGGTGTCATGGGAGCTGCCTGGGTACCTTGCACAGACTTGTAGAATCAGCATCCTGTGATCACACACTATCTGCACATTCATGGAGTGGGAGCCCTTTCTGTTGACGAAGGCACCGGGCTCACCTGCTGGCGCCTTGATGGCCACATGTGTACAGTCTATTGCACTGTGGATGCAGGGGAAGCCAGCAATGGCCACGAAGCCTCTGGCTCACTGAGTCTGGCTCACCTGACCCCAAAGGTAGTGGATGAAGGTCAATGCACGCCTGAACAGAGCTGAACAGAGGTCTGTAACCTGCTTGACACAAGTGTGAATAGCTGATTGGGAGACACCGCAAAGATCACTCACCGAGCCCTGGAAGGAGCCAGAGGCATAGAAGTTGAGGGCAGCTGTGACCTTTAGAGCCACTGGCATGGGGTGTCCACCCACACAGTTCATGGAGATCTCAGAGCCTATCATCCGACAGATAGAGCTGACTGTTTCCCTTGAGAGATGGAGCCTCCTTCGGCACTGAACCTCAGACATATTGAGGTAGCTACTTCGCCGCCTGTTTACCCTGGCAGCAGGATAGTGGCATCTTCTGTGGCCCCTTCCACCTTGGACTACCTCTTGGCCCTGCACCCTTTGTGTCTGCTCCCAAAGATGGCTCCCCTGGAGGCTGAATGTGCACCCCTGGCCTCCTCCTGCTTCTAGCCCTCCCTTCTCAGAGGAGGTGCCTCCAGTGGAGAGTTCAGCTCCCATTCCCAAGCTAAGGGAAGGCTTCCTGAAACCTGCAGACCCAAAAAAGATTCCTCACTGCAGAGTGCTGACCTGAAGGTTATGAGTCCAATCCAGCCACTGGTATGTGTTTTGGAGTATTACAGATCAAACAGGCAAGTATCAGTAACTTTGAAAAATCAATATTTGACAGAGCACACTTGTGACCCCACTGAGCCCTCTTATCCCGCCCATGGATGAGGTTTACACAAATGTCTCCTACCTGCCAGCCCGTTGTGTCCGTGCGCAGACCCGAAGATTGCACGGGTGCCGAAAAATCGCCATCAATTGGCGCCTCAAAGGCCTTAAGTGGCCCGTTAATTAATGGCAGGCATGCATCGGACATCATCATGCACCCGTCCAAGGAAATATCACAATGGCGCGCAGTGACGTCGGGACACCCGCCCGATGTCACCGCACGTCATTTTACGTGTCGGCGCATGGGTCCCGCCCCAGCACGCCAACAGGAAAATTCTGGCCCATGTCTTTGGTAACCACCCTTAAGCTTTTTCCCATTACTTCTCAGTGTCTGGTTTCACTTCTATGAAGCCGCTCCACAAGATTACATTGAAACTTCAATATTGTTCCCAGACAGAGGGATTAACATGAAGGTTTAAATGATTATATTTTGATGGTATAGTTAAGTTATTGATCCATTTGATCATACCACAAAACCATAAGATCATACCTGCAAAGCATCCTTAATATGAATTTAGCTTTGTGAAACCCATAGGAAGAAGACAAGTGATAACACAATGATTAGATTGCCTGAATATTCATGATGCATGCAACAAAATAATGTTCTAATTTGAACCATTTGTCCTCAATTTTGAGGTTCTGTGTTCAGGTTCAGTTAAAAAATTCTGAGTCAATTTATTTTACTAAATTGCATTACAGTCTTGATTTGCTTGTATTGATCTATGGATGGCAATTGCCAGTAGCTGTAAATGCGAATTGAATTTGAAGGGGGTTGAAAAGAACAGTACTCCTCGGCAACATAATTACTACTCTTCCATCAATGATTGCCAATTAAAAATATTTCTTTCAAATTACATTTTTTAAACTGAGCACAGTGATATTTCTGTCTCTCTCAGGAGGCAGTCTAAATGCGGGTTGGCTGAATTGGTGTTGTGTTCTTGTCCTCCCATTCACCTACAGTTTGAACATGTTTTTGTGGCAGTGCGTGAGAGACACAAAAGACTCATCTTTTTTGTCACACCAATTGATCCGGAGCTGTGACTAACCGCAGTAAGGGTTGCTGTGGGCAAACCAACACAGCAATAAAAAAATCTTTTAACATTCCTTCTACCTATAATGCCGTGAGCATCACGCTGTTATTCAGTTAGCCTCTGTCTCAATGATTCAGTGTGTAGGCCCATCCCAATTGTTTGTTAAATATCTTTGTTATTTTTCAAATATATTACACCAAATGTTTCTCCCTTGTTTAAATGTTGTCCTAATCACATTCCATCAAAAAAGATTTTTCTGAGCTGGATATGCCTATAAATAAAATTCAACAATTCTGAAATAAATCACAGAAGTGCTGCTAAACTTAGGACATCCCATCTTTCAATCTATCCAACAACTTGGTAGAGTAATGGGGAAAACAGGTGAAGGTATTGAAGAGTGGTTTCCAGTGACATGGAGCAGTTGTGTGGTTGGTCAAAGGAGAAATTGTTACTTTGTGGCTTGGGGGAGGGGCAGGGAAATTTCCGCCCTAAATTCAGTTTTTTTTAATTTAAAGCTGATTCTCTCCTAGTTCTGACTAAAAAAAAAACTCCAAAATGCTCCCTGATCTTCATGAACACCCAGCTAGCTGTGTATCACATTGCCGATGCCATTACGCTTTGCACGGTGTACACGTCACATATATAACAATCATACAACATGCACAATCACCATCAGTGCGCCTGCAGCGTAGATGCAACTTTCAGTGACAGATTCATTCAAGGGTTTGAAAATTTGACTTGAGTTGAACAGGGCAAAGATTAATAAATCACACAGACACATCGGCCGGGATTTTCCCTAACCACCAGAGTCGGGCGTGTTCGGTGGCGTGAGCGGACAATATGACAAAATGACGGCGTGAAGCCAGTTTGTGATCGTCTGCTCAGCCCGCCAATGGCAGGTCACGTTCCCCACCATCAGACATTGGGAACATCATTGTGGTACATCAGCATGCCATTATAAGGCCAGCCCGCCAGAATCGTCCCCCCTCCCACTGGATCATCCGCCCATGTCAGTGGGAAAACATGCTGACGTGTTTCACATCTGCACATAAGCGACGTGCACTTGGTGAGCTGCACTTCGCTCGGGATTTCAAGGTTTGTTTGCCTACCTTGCTTTGGGCAGCACTCGCAGTCATCAGCGCCAGGCTTCACAGACAGCATCACATCACTTCTAGGGGGGAATCACGGGCAAGCCTCTACCTACCAGATCAGCCATACATGGGTGGCTTTTCAATGGCTGCGGGGTTAGGGCTTGCTTGGTGAAAGGGGAGAAGTGACCTCAGGCAAGGGAAGAGGCTGCAGGGCAAAGGTTGTACTGGGGAGGGAGGAGTAACCCAGGGTGTATGTGGGGGGCATATGTTGATCTGTGCAAGTGGACTCAAGATGGTAATGCCTGAGGAGACAGTCTCCAGAGGAGATGAGGCCGGTTGGACATGTGAGGATGTGTGTGTGAGAATGGGCGGTGATATCCCTTAAGCTGGCAGTGAGTGAGATGCCAGTGAATGTGTGATGGGCTTGACTGTGTGAATTTAGAGTGATGAGATGGTTTCCATATCCTGGCGGCATGGATGAGATCATTCATCCTCTATTTGCATTGGATGGCCAACCTCTTCTGTGCAGCATTGGCACTGCCCACCACTGCCATCGCCTACAAGCTGTAGTGGTAATGTTGCTGCCCCTCCTGCGGCCAGCACAGGGGTAGAGGAGACCACAGCGGGCCTCCGTGGCATCCAAAAGGTGCCCGAGGGCTCTTGCAGTCCTTTTGCTTTCTGGGGCCATGTCTTCTTTGCTGCAGTCCAGTGCTGGAAGAACTGAGCGTGGCTGTACCTTGAGTGTGGCGCCTGGTGTGATGAAGCGGTGAGGTGATGGTGTGGCAGGTGAATTGGAGCCCGCCCGCCATGGAAACGGCGTGTTTCTTGGGAATGCATAATTGGGACAAAACAGCGTGAAAAGCTGGCATCGCGCTCGGTGGGTAAAACATTTCACTTGATGCAAATCTGGGATGATTCTGCCCATCAACTCAGTTGATTGCAGTCTGAGCTTATAGGAAAATGATTATGGATCAAAGCATTTAAAAGCACACCAGAAGGCTTGAGCATACTGTCAAGCACAGCATGATGTAAAATGGACATGTGGATTTATTTTAAAAATTCATAATTTATAGAAGTTTAGCCGAACATTGGCCCGCCCACTTAAAATGGCCGCAGCGCCCATTTCGGCGGTGGTGATCGGCTGCCCACCCGCCGCTGAGCCGGTGGGGCCCGCCCGCCCATCAAGGGCAAAAATGTCGCTTGCCATTTCAACACTCCACCCTGCTCTCATGCCCACATGTCCATCCTTGGCCTGCTGCATTGTTCCAGTGAAGCTTAACGCAAACTGGAGGAACAGCACCTCATCTTCCGACTAGGCACTTTACAGCCTTCCGGACTGAATATTGAGTTCAACAATTTAGATCATGAACTCTCTCCTCCATCCCCACCCCCTTTCCGATTTTCCCCCTCCTTTTTGTTTTTTCCAATAATTTATATAGATTTTTCTTTTCCCACCTATTTCCATTATTTTTAAATGTATTTCCATCCATTGTTTTATCTCTACCTTTTAGCCTTTTTCGATTCCTTCACCCCACCCCACCCCCACTAGGGCTATCTGTACCTTGCTCATCCTGCTTTCTACCCTTAATTAGCACATTCCTTAGATAATATCACCACCTTCAACACCTCTTTGTCCTTTTGTTTGTGACTTCTTTTGGTTATCTCCACCTATCGCCTATCCAGCTCTTCTTGTGCCCCCCACCCCCCCTTAAACCAGCTTATATTTCACCCCTTTTCTATTTTTCCTTTGTTCTGTTGAAGAGTCATGCGGACTCAAAACGTTAACTGTGCTCCCCTCCACAGATGCTGCCAGACTTGCTGAATTTTTCTAGGTATATTTGTTTTTGTTTTGGATTTCCAGCATCCGCAGTTTTTTGCTTTATCTTTTTTGCTTTTATCTAAGGGCAAAATTCTGCCCACTGTGTTTTAAAATGGCTGCAGAAGTCACCTAACCTGCAAATTGGCCAAGTTTCCAGCAGCCTCTGAACATGTATTACCAGGGGGCATGTCTGGGCAGTACCCTGGTGTACTTCACCCTTTCCATTGTCTAACCTTCTGCAAAACATTAGGACAATAGGCCACCAGATTTCCTGGCCCTTTGTAAACTGCTGGGAACAAAGAAGAGCTAACAAAAACTCATTGTGCAGAGAGGGTGCAAAGGACCCTTCTATCTGTTTCAATGGCATCTTAAACCTTTAACAATGGGAGACTGAAGCTCCAACCTCCATCCCCCACCAGGATGGTCTGAGGGCCCTTAGCTTCTTCCTTGAACAGAGGCCCGAACAATCCCCATCCACCACTACTCTCCTCCGTCTGGCTGAACTTGTTCTCACACTGAACAATTTCTCCTTTAACTCCTCTCACTTCCTCCAAATAAAAGGTGTGGCTATGGGTACCCGCATGGGCCCCAGCTATGCCTATCTCTTTATGGGGTATGTGGAACATTCCTTGTTCCAGTCCTACTCCTTACCCCTCCCACAACTCTTTCTCCGGTACATCGATGATTACTTCAGTGGGCTTCATGCTCTCATCGGGACCTGGAAAAATTTATTAATTTTGCTTCCAATCTCCACCCCTCCATCATTTTCACATGGTCCATCTCTGACACTTTCCTTCCCTTCCTTGACCTCTCTGTCTCAATTTCTGATGATAGACTGTCCACCAATATCCATTACAAGCCTACCGACTCCCAGAGCTACCCCGACTACAGCTCCTCACACCCCGCTTCCTATAAGGACTCCATCCCATTCTCTCAGTTTCTTCGCCTCCTTCGCATCTGTTCTGATGATGCTACCTTCAAAAACAGTTCCTCTGACATGTCCTCCTTCTTCCTTAACCGAGGTTTTCCACCCACGGTCGTTGACAGGGCCCTCAACCGTGTCCGGCCCATCTCCCGCGCATCCTCCCTCACGCCTTCTCCTCCCTCCCAGAAACATGATAGGGTCCCCCTTGTCCTCACTTATCACCCCACCAGCTTCCGCATTCAAAGGATCATCCTCCGCCATTTCCGCCAACTCCAGCATGATGCCACCACCAAACACATCTTCCCTTCACCCCCCCCGGCAGCATTCCGTAGGGATCGTTCCCTCCGGGATACCCTGGTCCATTCCTCCATCACCCCCTACTCCTCAACCCCCACCTATGGCAACTCCCCATGCCCACGCAGAAGATGCAACACCTGCCCCTTCACTTCCTCTCTCCTCACCGTCCAAGGGCCCAAACACTCCTTTCAAGTGAAGCAGCATTTCACTTGCATTTCCCCTAACTTAGTCTACTGCATTCGTTGCTCCCAATGCGGTCTCCTCTACATTGGAGAGACCAAACTCAAACTGGGTGACCGCTTTGCAGAACACCTGCGGTCTGTCCGCAAGAAAGACCCAAACCTCCCTGTCGCTTGCCATTTTAACACTCCACCCTGCTCTCTTGCCCACATGTCTGTCCTTGGCTTGCTGCATTGTTCCAGTGAAGCCCAACGCAAACTGGAGGAACAGCACCTCATCTTCCGACTAGGCACTTTACAGCCTTCCGGGCTGAATATTGAATTCAACAACTTTAGATCTTAAACTCCCTCCCCCACCCCCACCCCCTTTCCGTTTCTTCCCCTTCCCTTTTGTTTTTCCCAATAATTTGTATAGATTTTTCTTTTCCCACCTATTTCCATTATTTTTAAATCTATAACTGTAATACCCTGTCAGTCTTTCCACCCCACCCCGACTAGAGCTGTACCTTGAGTGTCATGCCATCCATTCTTAATTAGCACATTTTCTTAGTTAATATCACCACCTTTAACACCTCTTTGATCCTTTTGTCTGTGACATCTTTTGATTATCTGCTCTTATCACTGCTTGCTTGTCCCTACAACCACCACACCCCACCCCCCCCACCCCCACACAACTTCTCTCCCACCCCCCCCCACGTTAAACCAACTTATATTTCACCCCTCTCCTAACTTTACTCAGTTCTGCTGAAGGGTCATGAGGACTTGAAACGTCAACTCTTTTCTTCTCCGCCGATGCTGCCAGACCTGCTGAGTTTTTCCAAGTAATTCTGTTTTTGTAACAGGAAATGATGACATGTCTGAGTTAAATTATTATAAAAGCAAAGCAGATCTGAGCATCTGTGCTGCAGTCAAAAAGGAGGGTCAGGGAGGGTCAACCTGGCTCACGGACCTACAGTAAACACCGGACAGACCAGCCGTGTTGGGGATTGTAAGTTTCAGCCAAATTGTAGTGATATTGGTCTGAGGGTTTTGTGAAGGTTTGGGGTGAAAACTTGGTGGTTTTTTTGCCGGTACTTTGTAACTTATTTCAGTATCTTGGTGTAATTGGTCTGTGTTTTTTCCTTAAGATTTCAGGACAGGACATGGTATTTTGCCTGTGTTTTTGTAAGTTTTAACTGAGTTTTGGTGACTTTGTGTTGGCTACTGAGAATAGGTTGTTCTAAATTTTGGGTTTTGTACTGTGGGGTTGTCGGTGATTCAATAAAGCGATTGTGAATTATCAGAAGAAACTTGTCTCGCTGGTCATTCTGTTCAAGCCATAACTTGTGAATCTGGTGTCACAGATTTGAGTGTGGGGAGGGTCTCTGAGGGAAAAGGAGAACCCTGACACATTCAATAGCATTATCATTATGTCCTTGAGGATAAATATTATGGCTAAAGAGCAGGTTAGAAGCTAGACATTCTGTGGTGAGCAGCTCACTCCTAATCTTCCACATTTTGTCCACCATCTACAAGGCACAAGTCAGGGTCATGATGAAATACTCTGCAGCTGCTTGGATGAGTACAGCTCCAATAACACTCAAGACACTCTGCACCATCCAAGAAAAGGCAGCCCGCTTGAATGCATCCCATCCATCATCTTCGACTTTTACTCTTTGCATCTCTGATGCACAGTGACAACAGTGTATATCATCTACAATATCTGCAGCAACTCACCAAGGCTCTTTCAAAGCACCTTCCAAACCCTCAACCTCTGCCACCTAGAAGAACACGATAGCAGATGCATGGGAAATCAACCGCCACAAACTCCCCTCCAAGTTACTCACCATCCTAACGTGCAAATATATTCTTATTCTTTCACTGTTGCTGAGTCAAAATTCTGGAACTTCCTTCCTATTAGCACTACGGGCGTATCTACATCACACGGACTATAGCGATTCAAGAAACATTTTTTTCCACCACCTTCTCAAGGCGTTTAGGAATGGACATTAAATGCTGGCTTTGCTAGCAATATTCGTACCCCATGAAAGAATAAATAAATATTAGGTTTAAAAGGCAGCATTCGAACCATCTTTGCCTGTAAATTGCTTTATTTGCTGAAGGAAAAGATAAAGATATTGAACTTCTCTACGTTGACTATTTTTGGCACTATACACATGAAAAAACAACATCCATCTTTTACTAATGGTTTGAAATTCACATCTATCAAATGAGTGAGGTCAGGTTGACACGAAACTGGTAGCATATGTTACTGACAACAACCCTCTCAAGGCAAAAGTAGCAGGTTTAGCTCCTGTTTTCTATGTTCACATTCTCAAACATAAAGAGCAAAATTTTTTGTCCCACAGGCGGGCGTGCACCCGACCCGATCAGGCATAAAATAACATGTGATGATGTCAGGTGAGTGTCCAACATCATCACGCATTTGCGTGATATTTCGGTTGGTGGGTGTGCGCGAAAGTTGGCAGCCAACAATTAACAGGCCTATTAAGGCCATTAGAAAGCCAATTGACACCGATTTTTTGCTGCCAGTCTAATGTTACAGTTGGCGGGTGAACGGATCAGCCAGGCGGCCTTTACATTTTTGAGGAAACCTCATCCAAGGGCGGGATGAGGTTTCTGAGATTACTTTTGAAAAAAATGTTTGGGAAGAATTTTTATTATCTAAATGTTTAGGTGAGTGAGTCCGATGTGTGGACGTTTTTTTCGGAATTTCATACTGTTTATTTTTGTATTTAAAATTCTTCAGCTCCCTGAGGCAGCTCTCTGCCTTCAGGGAGCTTTCATTGCGCGCTCCCTCGCACCCACACTGATTTCAGCACTCACCCTCTTTCCTGGCAGCGCTGAGCTTCTCGGCGCGTGCTTCATGCTGGCTGGCGGTTAATCGCCAGCCAACGTGAAATTGCAGTCAGGGGCCAATCACGGGCAGCACCCCGTTTCCGGCTGCTCCCAGGCTTGCCCACTGCACCCACCCGACGACCCGAAAATCCTGCCCAAAGTGTCAATGATCAAATGAAAACTCTATTTATGTAAGACATTAGTGAATTCAATAAGAGTATTTTAATATTTAAAGCTACTTCAATTAGAACTCAAATCATGCTAAAATTTAATATGAAAAATTATAACTTGACTTAGTTTACTCATTCAGGCCAACCCTTCCAATAATTGGTTTAAATGTTTTAGCCATTCTTCAGTACAGAGAATGTCAATTTGCAGTAATATTAAAAATAAGATTACCATAAAAATAAACACTTCAATGAGCTTGGCTACATTAGAACAAATTCCTTTCCTTGCCAATCTACATGGAACTATTAGCAATATAGCTTCATCCTCTCAGTGCTAACATGGCAACAAGATTTATTCAAAAAATTCTGGAAAATAATTAGCGCCGAGATTGGAAGCCTTATGAGAACCGGTACTGCAATACAATTATCACTTATTGAATTGTTGTGCTGTAAAGTCCCAGCCTGTGTCACCAACAGGTTTGATTGATTCTATGAATAATTGTCTGTTTGGCTTCCCAACTTCCCTCAACATGATTGACAGATGTGATTAAAGCAAATTATTCAAAGTAAGATACCTAATTAACTTTTTGATCACAATTACGTTGTGCTCCCTTCTATTCAAGCCTTCATCCATGTTATCGAATATAAATGACAAATCACACATACATAAAACTGAATTTCAATTAAATTCACTTGGAAATATATTTTTCTAATATAATTATTTCTCCTATCAGCTGAGTGCAATTGCTCGTTGATTCATTTACCACAATCCATGGGGCTGGGAACTAGTTACTTTTCCTGCTGTTATTCATCTTACTTTCTGAAGTACAGAGAGAAGCTTGATTTCAAAACTCTTGTCAGCCTTGGCTCACTGGTAGTAATCAACTCTGAGTCAGAAGGTTGTGGGTTCAAGCCCCATTCCAGGAGGTAAGCATACGATTTAGGCTGACACTTCAGTGCAGTACTGCTTTTATGGGGAGGGATATGCAGGAAGAAGAAGAAGCACTACAATAGATTAAGTGTACACATAAGGCAATTCAGGATTAATTTATCAATAAAGTGATCGATGCCTGACCACCAGACTGACTCGGCATTTTACTATTTCCAAGTCACCTTGATGAATTTACTGGAGAATGTCGAGTCAAAGTGTTTTAGGGATGACCAGTCTGTGGTTAACAACTAAGAAATCATTGACGATCGTGAGATGTTTTCTCTGTTCGAAGTATTGGAGAAGTATAGGGTTGTTAGGAGTATAACCTGGCCATCCATTCTGGCAATATCTTTTATCTTGATTCGTTGGTCATTCTGTTGTTGTGCTTGCTTAATCTCTTTGTAATCGCTTAGTGGCTTCTTAGTGTTTCGTAATGAGCAAAGTATATGCTTCCAGTTCCTCACTAAAATTTAAATCATGCAGCTTGATTCCTTCCACTGGTATTCTTGATAACACATCTGGTATTCCCTTGAATGTTTTCAGTAACTGAATCGTGCCTCATGAGTCTCAGTCTAAACTGTTGAAATCTAGGCAGCATTTTTGCAATTTTCTTTAAATTAAGAAGAGTAACCAAAGCTTTGTAGTTGGTTTCAATTTTAAACCTTAATCCCATGACATAATCAAAGAACTTCTTGCAAGCCCATGTGGCTGCTAATCCTTCTTTCTCAATGGTTGCATAGTTTTTATCTGTGTCCATGAGAGATTTTGAGGCATACTAAACTAGTCTTCTTTAGTCCTTGAACTTGAAACAGCAATTCTTCCAAGCCTGTAGATGATGTGTTCGCTGCTACAATTGTTGGGAACTCTGGATTATAGTGCACTAGAATTTCTGGTGAAATTAGGAGATTCTTGATTTTGTCAAAAGCATTTTGCTGGTCCACATTCCAGCATTACTGTTGACCTTGTCTCAACAGCTGTTGTAGCGATTTGTTGACTTTCGCCAAGTCAAACTTGCCTAATTGATTGACGATCCCAAGGCATCTTGGCAATTCTGTAATGTTTTTGGACTGTGGGAACTTTCTAATGATATTGGTTTTCTGTGGATCAGCTATAATTCCCAAAGCTTGCATAATGTGCCCTAAGAATTTTATCATAGGCTTTGCAAATTTACATTTGTCATTTAATGTGAAATCTGCTTCTTGTAGGACTTTGAGGACTACACTCTCTCAATGGTCATGTTCTTCCCTTAATGAACCATGCACAAGAATGTTTCCATATGGCATATTACTCCTTCCATGCTTTCCAGGGTCTGAGACATCATTCTTTGAAATATCTCAGATGCAGAAACAATTCCGAATGGCAACCTGTTAAAACAATAAAGGCCAAATAAGGTGATAAAAGTAGTTAACAATCTGGATTCTTTGTCCAGAGGCAACTGCCAAAAGCCGCCATTAGCATCCAATTTGTGAAGAGGGTGCTTTTTGCTAATTTAGCAAGAGTTTCATCCACTGATGCCCTTGGTTGGATCTCACGCTTTACTGATTTGTTTAGTTAGGTCAAGTCCACACAGATTCTAATTGAACCATCAGGTTTTGATACTGTGACCATTCCAGAGCACCACTTTGTTGGTATGGTTACCAGAGAGATGACACCTTGTTGTAACATGTGTTCAATCTTGCTCTTGACTCTGCCTAAGGGTGGGTGAAGAGTGAAGAGACTGTGAAGAGACATATAAGCTTAGCATCTCCCCTTAGGGCTATATGATATTCCGTCTTCAGCTTCCCTATGCTTGAAAATAGGGATGGAAATTCATTTCTGATTACATTGCTGGAATGGTCATCAGCAATTTCATTAACCTTATAAATCCACCTCAACTGCAAGCATGTTTTCCTGCTCAATAATGATGACGCTTGGTTCTGTATAATATACAGGGGTCAATAATTTCTTTATCCTTGTATCTTAATCTCGCCAAGTGTTGGCCTATTACTTTAAGTGTTATCCCTCCTGGCGATGGAAGGCTGTAACGTGATATTTTTAAGCCATTTTGTTTTATCAGATAATACTGAAACAGCTGCACCAGAATCTAGCTTGAATTCTGTGGGGTGGCCATCAACTTCTTCTTTAATGCTCCAGTAAGTACTTTCTGCTTTGTTAACTTCTCCTAAGAAGGTTATTTGGGGTTTTTTTTGTGGCTCTTGGCTTTATTTGGTTTTGTTGGTATCTCAGTCTTCCTATGAGCTATAGGGCAGCATCTCCCCGTCGGGTGGGTTGTGCGGGAGCGGGCACGAGCGGGCAGGTTCCTATCGGCGCCCCCAGTCGGGGGCACGCCACCATTTTACGTAACGTGATGTGTGCCAGGAAGCACTATGTGCTCCCTGTGCGGGCGGGGGGGGGATTCCCTGAGCCGGGAGTGTGCTCTTTCGCGCAAAGTACTGCCTCTGGGAGATTGGCTCAGGTTTCAAGCATTGAATACAGATGAGAAAAAAAATTATTGACATGTCCCCTCACTTGACACTGTCACATGAGCTGGGACATGTCCATTACTTTTATTTAAAAATTTCTGGAACATTTTAATCCCTCATGAAGCCTCATCCCACCCGTGAATGAGGTTTCATGTTTTTTCTGAAGGCCGCCTGGGCTCTTCGCCTGCCCACCAACATTAAGGTTGGACGGGCAGGTCCATTAAGTGTTTTAATTACTTTATTAATGGCCTTAAGTGGCCTTTGACAGTTCAGTGGGCGCACAGCCGACGCTGGTGCGCGCCCGCCGAACTCAAGATCTGAATGACATGTGGTGACATCAGGACACATGCCGACGTCACCGCGTGTCATTTTATGCATCGGCAAGTGGGCCCCACCCCCACTCGCCAACCCGAAGATTCTGCCCCAAGAGTATCTCAAGATGGCGGTTGGCCCACCAGCATGAAATTGCCTTCTGGCCCTAATCGCAGGTGGCGGTCAGCTTCCCAACCGCCCCTGCCCACCCCCGCTGAGCCCATCCGACATGGATGAAATTCTGCCCTATGAATCAAATGCCTGGAAGACTTCCTCATATAAGTTTGAAGCCTCATCGATGCCCTGTCTTGCAATAACATCTTCTGCTATGGCCCCTACTATGTAAAGTAAAGTAAACCTGACCTTTCTGTTCCTTCTTATGCAAACCTGAAGCTGTTCTGTATCTGGAGAATCTCTTATTCCAATTGTCCCAGTGTTTTGCCTGTTGCACTATTTCAGTGCTTTGGAACAGTTCTGGGAGTGGCAATGTTTACGGTAATGTAGACTCCAGAATCTCAGGATCTATTGCTGCCAAGTTTGGCTTCTAGATTGTGATCTGTATTCACTGCTGTCTGGACTCCAGGTCTGTCTGTCTGCTTGCATCCACAGTACCCACGATGCTCTGTTCTCAGATGAGTCTTCAATCTTTATTCTTCTTGTCCTTTTCCCTAGGATTTGTAGGTCTTTCAGGTCTGCAGCCCTCTCTTAGACTTTTTCTGGGCTTTTACACTCTGCCTTTTGCCACCATGTTTCATCTTGAGTTCGGGGTCTAGATGAGGTTTCTTTAGGGTTTGCCTGTTACCCTAAGAATGCCTCCGTAGACTGTTACTCATAAAAACCATTCTTGTTTATTTACAGATCTATATGGACCTCAGTATTCTACATGAGGTTGTACTTCTGCTTCCCACCAGATCTGTCTCTTAATTATGAGTCATTTCACCATAGTTACATCAGTAGTTAAATCAGCATCAGATGCTCCTGATGTTAATCCGTTACACTATTCATCCCAAATGGTAGGAGAATATAAGAAAAACACAAACTTAACATCATGAAGGCATAAATTTTTCTTATATGTGTTGAATGTTCTTTTTATTCATTCATGGAATGTGACGTTGCTGGCTAGGCCAGCATTTATTGCCCAGTTCTAACTGCCCTTGAGAAGGAGATGGTGAGCCGTCTTCTTGAATCAATATTGTCCATGTGCTGTAGGTACACCCACAGTGCTATTATGGAGGGAGTTTCAGGATTTTGACCCAGCTACAGTGAAGTAACAGCAATATATTTCCAAATCAGGGTGGTGAGTGGTTTGGAGGGGAACTTACAGGTGGTGGTGTTCCCATGGATCTGCTACCCTTGTCCTTCTAGTGGTCGTGGGTTTGGAAGGTACAGTCTAAGGAGGCTTGGTGAGTTTCTGCAGTGCATCTTGTAGATGTTACATACTGCTGTCATTGCGCGTCGGTGGTGGAGAGAGTGAATGTTTGTGGATGTGGTGCCAATCAATTGGGCTACTTTGTCCTGGATGGTGTCAAGCTTCTTGAGTGTTGCTGGGGTCACACCCAACTCGGAAGTGGAGAATATTCCATCACACTCCTGATTTGTGCAGATGGGGGACAGGCTTTGGGGAGTCAGGAGTTGAGTTACTCGCTGCAGGATTCCTAGCCTCTGACCTGCTTTTGTAGCCACAGTATTTATATGGCTATTCCAGTTCAATTTCTGATCAATGGTAACCCACAGGATGTTGGTAGTGGGGATTCAGTGATGGTAATGCCATTGAACGTCAAGGGGCGATGGCTAGATTCTCTCCTGTTGGAGATGGTCATTGTCTGACACTTGTGTGACGCGAATGTTACTTGCCACTTGTCAGCCCGAGCCCGGATATTGTCCAGGTCTTGCTGCTTTTGGAGATGGACTGCTTCAGTATCTGAGGAGTCATGAATGGTGCTGAACATTGTGCAATCATCAGCGAACATCCCCATTTCTACCTTATGATGGAAGGAAGGCCACCGATGAAGCAGTTGAAGATGGTTGGGCCTTGGACACTACCCTGAGGAACTCTTGCAGTTTTGCCCTAGATCTGGGATGATTGACCTCCAACAACCACAACCATCTTCCTTTGTGCTAGGTATAACTACAACCAGTGGAGAGTTTCCCTCTGATTCCCATTGACTCCAGTTTTGTTAGGGCTCCTTGTTGCAACATTTGGTCAAATGCTGCCTTGATGTCAAGGGCAGTCACTCCTATCTCATCTCTGGAGTTCAGCTGTTCTGTCCATGTTTGAACTAAGGCTGTAATGAGGTCAGGAGTTGAGTGGCCCTGGCAGAACCCAAACTGAACTTCTGTGAGCAGGTTATCGCTAAACAAATGCTTCTTGATAGCACTGTTGATGACCCCTTCCATCACTTTACTGATGATCTAGAGTATATTGATAGGGTGTTAATTGGCCGAATTGAATTTGTTTTGCTTTTTGTGTACAGGACATACCTGAGCAACTTGCCACACTGCTGGGTAGATGCCAGTGTTGTAGTTATTTTGGGACAGCTTGACTAGGGGCGTGGCATGTTCTGGAACACAAGTCTTCAGTAATATTGCTGGAATGTTGTCAGGGCCCATAGCCTTCACCCATTCATCTCCACAAGGACTGTGCGTGGTCACTCCTACGGATACTGTCATGGACAGATACATCTGTGACAGGCAGGCTGGTGAGGATGTTAGTAAGGAGGACTTTGCAGGTTTGACAGGGCTATGTTTGCCGTTGTCACTTCCAGTGCCTAGGCTGATGCCGGGTGGACCATACAGTTTCACTCCTTTTGACTTTCTAGCAGTTTGTTTCAACTACGTGGCCATTTCAGAGGGCATTTAAGAGTCAACCACGTTGCTGTTGGTCTGAAGTCACACGTAGAACCATAGAACCGTTGTACAGTTGCCGTGCAGAAGGAGGCCATTCAGTCTATTGTGTATGTGCCAACCAAAAAGAGAGAAAAGAAACTATCCGCTCATTTTAATCCCACTTTCCAGCACCTGGTCCATAGCCTTGCAGGTTACAGCACTTTAGATGTAGATCCAGGTATGTTTTAAATGAGTTGAGCATTTCGGCTTCAACCATCAACTTAGGCAGTGAATTCCAGACACCCACCACCCTCTGGATGAAAAAAGTTTTCCTCATGTCCTCTCTAATCCATCTACCAATCACCTTAAATCTATGTCCCCTGGTAATTGACCCCTCAGCTAGGGAAAACTAGTCTTTCCTATCTACCCTATCTAGGCCCCATATAATTTTGTACATTTCAATTAGGCCACCCCTTAGCCTCCTCTGTTCTAAAGAAAACAACCCTAGCCTATCCAATCTCTTTTCATAGCTGCAATTTTTAAGCCCTGGCAATATTTCTTGTAAATCTCCTCTGCACTCTCTTCAGAGCAATCATGTCCTTCCTGTAATATGGTGACCAGAACTATACACAACATTCCAGCTGTGGCCTAACCTGCATTTTCTACAATTCCATCATTGCATTCCTGCTTTTGTATTCAATACCTCACCCAATAAAGGAAAACATTGCATTTACCTTCATGGCCACCTTGTCCACCAGTCCTGCCACCTTCAGGGATCTGTGGACATGCACTCCAAGGTCTCTCACTTCCTCAACCCCTCTCAATAACTTGCTGTTTATTGAGTAATCCCTTGCTTTGTTTTCCCTCCCCAAATGCATTATTTCACACTTTTCCAGTTTAAATTCCATTTGCCACTTCTCCGCCCACTCAACCAAACCATTGATATTATTCAGGAATCGACAGCTATCCTCTTCACTATCAACTACATGGACAATTTTTGTGACATCTGCAAATTTCCCAATCATGCCTCCCACATTTAAGTCTAAATTATTAATTTATACAACAAACAGCAAGGGCCCCAACACTGAGCCTTGTCGACACACCACTGAAAAGTGCTTTCCATTTGCAAAAACATCCATTGACCCTTTGTTTCCTGTCACTGATCCAATTTTGGATCCAACCTGCCACCTTCTCCTGTACCCCATGAGGTCTCACTTTCCTGACCAGTCTGCCATGTGGGACCTTGTCAAATGCCTTACTGAAATCCATGTAGACAACATCCATTGCACTACCTTCATCAATCTCCTTATTATTTCCTCAAAAATTCTATTTAGTAAGACACAATATTCCTCTAACAAAACCATGCTGACTATCCTTGATCAAATCGTGCCTTTCTAAGTGACAGTTTGTCTCTCAGAATTGTTTCCAATAATTTACCCACCGTCAAAGTCAGACTGAAGCGCCTGTAACTTTCTGGCGTATCCCTTGCACCCTTTTTAAATAATGGTACAACGTTCGCAGACCTTCAGTCCTCTGGGACCTTGCCTGTTTCTAGTATTGGAAAATGATCCCCAGAGAATCCGTTATTTCCTCCCTAGCTTCCTTCCTTGAACAGCCTGGGATACAATCCATGTGGCCCTGGTGTAGGCCAGACCAGGTAAAGACAGCAGATTTCCTTCCCTGAAGGACATTAGTGAACCAGATGGGTCTTTACAATAATTGACAATGGTTTTATCATTGGACTATTAATTCCAGATTTTTACTGAATTCAAATTTCACCATCTGCCGTGGTGGGATTCAAACTCAGGTCCCCAGAGCATTACCCTGGGTCTCTGGATTACTAGTCCAATGACAATGCCAATGTGCCGGTACGCAACCACCTTCCCCTGTATAACCAATAGGTTGTCCTTCATAACTAGTTATAAGTTGTAAGTTGCAAGTCATCCTTGAGAAAAATCAGAAAGAAAAAATACCATGGGTTGAATTTTCCCCCCACTGGGGAGGGTTGTGCAAGGGCGGGCGGGAGCTAGCGCAAACCTGATCGGCGCCCCCGATTGGGTGCCTGCCGCCATTTTACGTGGGCGGGCCAGTTAAGGCCTGCCCAGCGTGACACTCGCCCAGAAGTGCTGAGCGCTCCCTGTGCTGGCAGAGGGGGATTCCCTGAGTCCGGGCCTGTGCTATTTTGTACATGCACGTGAAAGAGCGCAAAAATCTCCCTGAGGTACAGAAGTGCCTCAGGGAGATTTGTTTAAAGTTCAAACATTTAAATAAAGGATTGAAAATATTTTAAAACATGTCCCCTCATGTGACAGTGTCGCATGAGCTGGGACATGTCAAGGAACATTAATTTTAAAATTTATTTAATTTATAAACACTTCATGAAACGTCATCCTGCTCGTGGATGAGATTCCATGAAAAATGCAAAGGCCGCCTGGGCTCTTCACCTGCCCACCAACCTTAAGGTTGGACGGGCAGCTCATTTAATTGATTTTATTAGTTTTAAACAGGCCTTAATAGGCTTTTGACAGTTCGCCAAACTGAAAATCTAAATGACGTGCAGTGACGTCGGGATGCCCGCCTGGTCCCGCACCCACTCGCCAACCGGAAAATTTTCCCCCATGGAATGAGAATAATGAAAATGATCCCTGGGGCACCCTTAAAAGTGGCCTCGATGTGGTTCTCAAGGCAAGGTTTTTCTCTCTGACAGAGGAAATTGAACGTCAACTAAAGTGGCTTTAGTTATAACAAAAGCAGAGCTGTAAGTGGCCTTGATAGTTCCCATGGAATAATTCTCCTGACAACACTGAAATAAATGCCAGAAGCAAGAGTCCACCAATACTTGCTGAGTCCTGTCAGATTCTGTCAGATACTACAACCAGAAAGTCTTACCTTTTAAAAAGATTTCTCTATTCACAGATAAACATTGATTTGATGCTATTGTGAAGCTTGTCATTTTCTGTCCTGTGATTTTGAAATGGAAGTGATGGACCTGGAACCTATTCAGTATAGACTAGTGGCCGGATTTCCATGCGTCAAATCAGGTGAGCCTGAAGGTGGGCAACCGAAAAAATTGTGCTGATGTCGTGTGTCACGATGTTCCCTCCTATCCACCCTGTAACATAACTGAACATAAAGGGTAATTCAGGACTGAGTACAGTACCGCCCACACAGTGACGTAAAAAGGCACATGACCCAGAGCCAGGGTCAGTTTTGAGATTGGTAAAGACCTAGGCTGAAATCAGCACCCTCTACTGTAAATATGTATATAGTTATGAGTTATTACTAAAGACTTGCTGGTAACATACTCTAGACTACAAAGCCTACTAACATGGTGTTCAAAGCAGGATTCGTCACACCCCTTTCCTAACTCTGCCAATTTTCACAAGGGTGGGAGGAGAGGAGAGGGGAGAGGTCTGAATCATTAATTGGGAGCATATAGATAATTAAGTAGCTCTTTAAGAGCTCGCCTTCTAAGGTATAGAAATTTTCACAGGGATTGGTGGCCATTGGGAGGGAAAGCTGAACAGCTCCAGCCTGTCAGAAACTGCAGTGTGGAACAATTCTAATTTGATATTTAAAAAATGCAAGTTTTGAAGAAAATATATTCCACAGCAAGGAAATTTCAACAGCACAAGCATTTCCCTACCCTATCTTGGGTTCCAGCTCTCCATCTGCCCTGGCCAATTTGAAGATTCAGATGCTTTCTTTTTTTTAATCATGTGTGGCTGCCTAGTAGGGACAGAACACTTCCCTGGTGTCCCATTTCCATTCTCACAAATTCCGCTCCCCCCACCCCCCCCGCCAGCCACTAACTGCATGCCACGCCCCACGCCTCATTAATTAACCACTCGCCTCCAACAAAATTGGAAGCTTAGTCTGCTTTCTGTCAGGGGCGGGCGTGTGATCCAGAAATGAACCCCACCTCCCGAATCCCACTTCCTCAGCCAAAATCAGGCCTAGGTGTTGTCAGATTTGAGTTACACAGATAGAGAAGGTCCCAGATTTAATCCCCAGTCTATCTTGAGTTAGCAGTGCTTAATTGGAGCATTAATTGGCATGTTACAATTGGCATCATCATCACTGGATTAGAGATGTGGTGGTGAGAAATTATGTGGTGCTGTATTTCATGCCTTCCCTTAAAGGTATATTTTCGGTGGTGGGGCAGGTAAAATATGACAGGCGGATTGCCACTGCCCACCCCCATCCCATTCTTGGATCCTAATTCATGGAATGCCAATCAAATACATAAGATTTCATCCCACTAGTTTGAAGACTGAATTACTATATTACAGTGTCCTCATCTCTACAGACTGAACTTCTAGTAATGAATATGTTTTTATGGCAGTACATGTCAAGTCATTAAATTGGTTATTCCAAGTCAGTTTACTGCATAATCCAAGGAAAAGTCATATTCGCGTGCAGTGCTATAATCTGACATCGTAAATAGACCTGATTAAAAATTGAAGTTGATGGTCTGCCAAGTAATTCCACTAAAAGTAAACATTTAATTAGAATGTACCTTTAAGTGATATTGCCCATCTATTCAGCATTTTGTGAATGACATGGCCAGAGCTATTGCACCCAGCTGTGTTTTTGGTTTGGATAAAAAGGGGAAAATATTTGAATACTGGAAATCTGAAATAAAAATAGAAAATGCTGCAAATTTATGGTTATACTCGAAACATTAGCTCGCCATTTCTCTTAAAAGATGCTGAATGACCTGCTATGTATATCTAGCACTTCCTATTTTATTTCTGCCCTATTTGTGCAAGACTGCCTGCAATAAAAATATACCTGTAGTAGTCTATTTGTATTCACTTGGATTGTTGCAGTTAATGTAGTTGGCCAGGACATTAACTAATTCATAGACTTCAATGGAAAGTGAAAATCAGTTGGGTTATAAAGCCAACAGCAAATCTAATTGCCACAGTTACCCACTGGGCAAGTTATGTTAAAATTACTCTCACAGTTACACCTGGAGATTATTTATCTTCTGTAATCTTAAATATTTAAAACATGAAAGAAAGATTAAAAGTTTAAAAAATCAGAACTTTGTAACTATCTAAACTTGAATGTGACAATACTGACAGATGAAATTGCAACAATTCAACTGATCAAATTACTCATTGCTAGTTGACAAATTACAGTATTAAAACAATTTCAACAATTTCAAAAACTGGCTTCAGATTCAGACATGCACTGACAACTCCAAGATACGCTTGGGAACTCTTGATAGTGAAGAATAGGGAAAAACAAGCCACATACCCCTGGATTTGTCTCTCTCGCAGTGTTGTCACCACCTCCCCACTCCCAAAACCCCCCAGTGTTCCTGGATCCTAGCCCCTTAAGTGTTACTAAATATTTCACCCTGGGCTCTGTGACCCCACTACTGACAGACACCACTACTACCTCACCTACCCACTGCCTCACCCAATGCTTCTGGAAATCTAGGTGCCAAATCCCACAGCATTGCTTGCATTCTAACACCTTTCCCTGAGCTACCAAAATCCAAATCCCCATTCCAGCGATATAAATCCTAGCACCCGGCTTGGTGCTTCCATTCTGGAAGTCTCCATGATGAATGCTGATACATCCTGGTTTCTGCCCCTTAAACTCGAAGATCCCAGAATCACCCTCTCCACAGCATGCTATCATACTGCTGGACTGTCTCATTCTTCTCACTGCTGCTGGACCTCAGGAATCATTCAGTAAGTTAAACCTGGCGTTTGCTTGTCACCCACCCCATGCTAACAAATTGTAGGATCTGCTCTACAGTATTCTACACTCCCACAGTTCCAATATCCCAACACCATCCACAAGAACTGCTAAACTTTACAACTCGCAACTATCCCCACTCCCAACTCTATTGCTTAACCCATCACATATATCATCAATCTGCTCGATTTTGCCTAATATCTTCATGTATAACTTAGTCTTTAAAAAGGTAAGAAAGAAAAATGAAATATATATACATAGATGAAACAAAAATTGGACTCATTTGCAGGTGTCATGGAAGAATGGGTCATGTCCCAGAATTCTCTATTTTAACAAAAACAACATTTGACCTGTTCATTGATTTAAATCAGCAGCCCTACTAATACAGTGTGCATTATGTGGCATAGCACTCCAAGTGTTATCAAGCGGCAAATTCTTCAACTCACCATGAGTAATACCACAAGCCATCTGCTACATTTCAGAAAGGTTTCCCCCTAACTGCCTTATTTCTAGACTGAGTTTAAGTTTCTCAAATCTTCCCTCAGCATTCATTCCCTCAACATTTGGGTTTAGTCTCATTGCTCTTTTCTGTTCTCTTTCTGATGTTGCACAGTGACCAAAACTGAACACCAATTCCATACATGCCGACTGTCCTTGTTTGTGAGCAAACAGCATTTCAGGAATGAGGCAAACCAAATTCAGCACAGATAAGGTTCCTCTGGCACATGTTCATTGTAGACGCAAAAATATTGCAAACGTACCAAATAAAGTGTTAAATAAATCTAAATGATCTCAAGAAGCGTATGCTAGACCTCTCTAGATAAAAAAAACCAGTGTCCTCATTACTTCTATCACATGTCCCCATTTTAAGTGCACATGTTTGTGTACTTAAAGTAAAGGAACATTGGATATACTCACAGCTAAGCTACAGCCCATTGCCCACTGTTCTTTCAGTGTAATTACTAGGTTTCCAATGGCTTTTAGTCAGGGCCCATTTTTAAATTGTCAAGCTTCTTTTTTGGGGGGGGAGGGGGGGCACCATGATGTCAGCTTGTTTTCTTGAAGCTGTTTGTCAGGTTTTGCTCGTTTTCTAGATAAGCATTGACGCTATTCTAAGTATAATCTGAGACAACATATCTGTCTGCATGATATTTGATAGCTCATGCTGAAACTCACAGCTTTATACATAAGGCTAAACATTAGAACCCACTGCATCACTGTAATGCTGGTTTCCATTCAAAAGCATTGGTTACTTAGCAACAACACTGGTCTGCATTCCTTTGAAGTTGTAATGCATCAGTTATGAATTCATGGTGGCGTGAAACGTATGCTTGAAGGGGTGTTTTTGTTTCTTATCTTATGGCAGCATGAGGTCAGGTTATGTAACTTGGCTGGGATTACACTGCTAAATTCATGCCGGATAGCTTTAAATTCCAGATTGATTCTCTCACAAACTTGGCAGGCAAGGGACAAGTTTTCTGACTTTATTCGACAAGGGAAGCTTTGTAACAGCCTGTTACAGTGAAAAAAAGCAAACATTCTGCACTGTCCCCTGAGCAATGAAAACAGGAATTATTGTTCTGACACTGGATGATTAGATCAGGATTGTACAGTCTTCTATCACTTGGTAGTTGTTTTTTTCATCAGATCCGGAGAGAAATAAATGAGTTCACTCTTCCATGTTTGTGATTCTTATAAATTCAGCATTGCACAGTGAGTACATTGGGAGACCTCAATATAGGTTAATAAGCAGAATTGGTGTTGTTGCATCCATGCAAACCACAACACAAAATTGAAAGGTTTTCATTGCTGCACACAATTACAATAAAACTTGGACTGCATTCACTTTTGCTGATGGAATTCAGCAGTTTTACTGCCTCTGCTAGCTTTCAATAAAGGTTATTCCAGAATGCTACACAATTCGTGCATATTTACAGAATCTTGAGCAATCACAGAGTTTGAGTGCTTGTGCTCACTGGGGGAGTTCCAACTGTTATGCACACAGGCGTGGTAGCTGTGGGAACATGCTCACCCCAAAATTAGATAGCAAGTAAGAAAGCTTCTCTTGTCGGGTGCACTAATTCTGACTTTAAAGGACTATGAATATCAATTAAGCATGCTCCTTTTGTTCTTGAAAAGATATTGAGCGCAAGCATGTGTGTTATGGTAGTCAGAGACAGGATCAATTATCTCAACTTCCTTTCTTGCGGAGTACTAAATTGGGTTTACTAATAACTTTTCCCTCCTTAATGCACATTACATTGAAATATTTTCTTGTGTTTGAGCACCACGGTAATATGTTGTGTTTTTTACTTCAATGTGCTTAAAAAGTGATATTATTTACGTCTATTTTAATCATTTTACAGTATAATTAACTTTTGCTGTCCGTTATGAGTTACATTATCTCATTCAGTTATGGTAAATGTATACATGTGAGCTTTATGTTACCTTAGGAAGAAATAAAATTAAGAGGTAATTATAACTTATAACAGCTGCTTTATTCTAATGCTTGTATACAGAGAAAAGTGGCTTGAATGATCTAATACAATTCCAGAGCACTGCTGTGATGTGAGAATCCTAGAACCCCATGTAAGAAAACAGAACTTAATATATTTTGTGGCTGTGACGCAGTGGCCCTGTCGAAGGCCTATATTGAGGGCAAGGTTTCGAATTGTTGGACGTTATTTGAGTTTTCAATTTTTTTTGAAATGGTTTATCAGGTCTTATGTTTTCTAAGTGTATAAATTATTATTCAAATCAAGCACTGCATTATCTATTTTGTGCATGATTAAAATTAAGAGACAAAAATTGGATTTATTTTGTAAGTTGTAATAATGTAGAGATGTGAAACTAAAAAAGGGACTATTTATAATCTCTGTCTAGATAAATTTCAGTAAACAAGATATATCCTTAGTATCCATAGATAGAATAAGTACCAACACATGTTCTCTTATCCTGCGAGCCCAATGTATAATGATCATTCCCAAAAATTGTTGTTTAGGAAAAACATTAAAACATGTTGTACACTGCTGGTTACAGAATTATTAATAAGAATACATTAAAAAGGCATCATAAGTGAGTAAATAGGTTTAAATACTAGAAATAATTAATAAATGTCAATCAGTTGGCTCTTTATGCTGGTATTTGGTATCTTTGACTCATGACCTCACCAATTCATTTTGATAATTCTAAAGGCTCACAAGCATTTCTCCTTCAATTCTGATAAAGACTCTCTAATCCAAATGCCTAACCATCTTTTCAGATATTTAAAGATCTGTTTGATTCCATCATTTAGGATTTCATTTCAGATTTCTACCTTTTGATGTTCTGTCCTTCTTTGGCTAAATTTTTGCCTTCAAGAATTATTGAGGAATTTAGCTTGTTGATGAAATGCTAAACTAGGCCTCATACACAAGTGACTTTTCAATGCTGAGTATGCTTTATGATTCTGTTTTTAAATGGCATAGACATTAAAATGTAAATTTGAGTAGTAATTGAATGTATCTGTCTAATGGAGGAGCATTGTTACCTAAAAACAAACTTCAAATAAGATTAGATTTAATGATAATCCTGTCTACACAAGAATCTTTACATTTTTCACAACAGGAAGCAGAGTGGAAAAAGGTAAACCATAAACTACAGTGCACACTATAGGGGCAGAATTTTACAAGGCTGCGAGAGGGGGTGGGGCCCACTCACCGATACGTAAAATTACGCGTGGTGACGTAGGGGGGGAACTCCCGACGTCACCACGCCCGATTTAAATTTTCAGGAAGGCAGGAGTGCAGCCAAATCAGCTGCGCGCCCGCCGACCTGTCAATGGCTAATTGAAGCCATTGACAGGGTCAATTAAGTAATTAAAGGACCTGCCCGTCCAACCTTAAGGTTGGCGGACAGGCCAGGAGCCCCAGCGGGAACTAGAAAAATCATGAAACCTCATCCACAGGCGGGATGAAGTTTCATGTATGCTTTAAAAAATTTTAATAAAGATTTTGTAAAAATTATGGACATGTCCCAACTCATGTGACATTGTCACGAGAGGGGACATGTAAGGGAAATTTTATTTTTCTACTTTTGCCTTTTTTACATGTAGAGCCGATCTCCCTGAGGCAACACTTAGCCTCAGGGAGATGAGTGCGCTCTTTCGTGCACATGCGCGAAAGACCGCACTCTCAATTTTGGGATTTCCCCCCCCAATGCCTGCACAGGTAGCGCATAGCACTTCTGTGCGGACGTCACGCTGGGCGGGCCTTAATTGGCCTGCCCACGTAAAATGGTAGCGTGCCTCCGATCAGGGGCGCCAATTGGAAGTGTGCCCGTACGCACCCGCTCATCAACTTCCCCTCCAACGGGCGGAAAATTCAGCACTAAGTGTTCTTCCTCTCTATGTAGTATTAGTACTGGTCCTCTAACGTATGAGGAAATGCCATTTCAAAAATCAAAAAACCCGTCATGCCGAACAAGTAAGAGATTTTATTTAGAGGCAATCAATGATGTAGCTGGTTTCCCCTTCCCAATTTTCTTTCATTCCTTCTTCAATTATAAGTGTTGACCTTTAGCTGGTTTACACATCCATTGATGTCGATCGCCCTTTATTACCTTGCCTATGTGACCATCATATATGAACCTAGATAGTAATTCTGGTCAGGTTATTTGACCCCAAAGGCAACCCAGCTCAGTGTATTTGTTCTCATTCAACACCCAGTCACTGTATAGTGATCAGGAGCAGGAAGAATGGCATTTCTTTTCCCCCCCAACCACCAGTCACATTGGCCCCTATCATTGTCCCATCTGAGATCAGTTAATTTAACCCAAACCAGGGATTAAACCTGGGAACATCCCTGATACAGGGATCAGACATTCACCACTTAGCACCACCAAATATTGCATCCAAAATTATTGCCATTTTGAGAGGTGTTTTCTTTCCCACGAATTTCCACTCAAATTCATTTGCCACCCCTGAGCGTTTTATAAGGAACTTTAAAAAAAAATTGCGTTAAAGAATATTGCTTGATATATTTAAGACCAGCAACTTTGAGAACTTGGATCAATACAGTTGAAAATTGGTTATCGCAAAAAAATAAGTATTTTGAACCACAATGTCAATCCACCACTTGTGAGTAACTTGATTTTAAATGACTGAAAATGGCTTATAAAAAGTATACAAAATCATTTTCGACAATAACAACTTGTCTTTATATAGGGTTTATAACGTAGTAAACTATCCCTGGGTGCTTCACAGGACCGTTATCAAATAAAATTGGACAGAGAGACACAGAATACGATATTAGGGCCAATGACCAGAAGCTTGGTCAAATAGGTAGGTATTAAGAAGCGTCTTAAAGAAGGAAAGAGGGATAGAGAGCAGAGAGATGTAGCGAAGGAATTCCAGAGCTTAGGATCTTGGCAGCTGAAGCACGGCTGCCATTGTGGGGGGAAGGGTGATTGGAGGAATGCAGATATCTCTGCGTGTTTTAGGGCTGGAGGAGATTACAGAGACTAAGAGGGGCAAGGTCATTGTGGAATTTGAAACAAAAATGAGAATTTTGAAATTGTGGCCTTGCTTCACCAGGAGCCAGTGTAGTCAGCGAGCACAGGGATGATAGGTGAATGGGACTTGGTGCAAATTAAGACATGGAAGCTGAGTTATGGATGACTTAAAATTTACAGAGGGTAGAAGTGGGAGACGAGGCAGGACTTTTTTTTGGGATAGTCAAGTCTGGAAGTAACGAAGGCAAGAATCAGGGTTTCAGCAGCAGATGAGCTGAGGCAGGACTGGAGTTGAGCAATGCTACACAGGTCGTAGAAGACTGTCTTAGTGATGGTGTGGATATGTAGCCAGAAGCTCATCTCAGGGTCCAATGTGATACCAGGGGAAAATTTTCCCCCCCGATTGGGGGTGCGCCGCCATTTTACGTTGGCGTGACACCCGCAAGGAAGCGCTATGCGCTCCCTGTGCGGGCAGGGGGGATTCCCTAAGCTGGGAGTGCGCTCTTTCACACATGCGCGCGAAAGAACACACTCATCTCCCTGAGGCTAAGTGCTGCCTCAGGGAGATCAGCGCCGAATTCAAAAATGGTCAATGCACAAACATAAAATTTCCCTGACATGTCCCCTCATGTGACACTGTCACATGAGTTGGGACATGTCCATCACTTCTATTCAAACTTCTAAAAAATTTTTCAAAACCTACATAAAACCTCATCCCGCCTGTGGATGAGGTTTCATGCTTTATCTGAAGCCCACCAGGGCTCCCGGCCTGCCCGCTAACCTTAAGGTTGGATGGGCAGGTCCAGTAACAACTTCAATTAGTTTTTAAATGACCTCAATTGGCCGTTAACATGTCAGCGGGCACACAGCTGATTCGGCTGCGCCCCCGCCAACCTGAAAATTGAAATGACACGGGGTGATGTTGGGAGTTCCACCCAATGTCATCCCGCGTCATTTTACGCGTCGGTGAGCGGGCCCCACCACCCCCAGCTCGCCGAACTCAATATCCTGCCCCTTGGGCAGTGCCAAACTCAATATCCTGCCCCTTGGGCAGTGAACTGTGAGGAGAGAGAGATTGATGAATTTGATATGGAGGTTAGATTGTGGTAGTAGTGAGTTCCTTAGTACATTTTTTTGGAAATCATTCAAAACTTCTCAAAACATATCTAGATGTGTCTTTGCACCCAAAAGCCCCAGTTTAATTTTCAGAGCCTCCACAAAGGCCTGCAATCAAGTTCAATTAGTAGAAACTGCCAATGGTGATTAATTCACTCTGGGATGTTTTTAAAACTAGCAGAAGAGATTGCATGAATTCAAGTTGCTCAGGGTGCAATTTGCATTTAAAATTGCACAATATTTTACACTGGTTACAGGGCAATTGCACTGAAAAAAACAGTGCCAATTGAATGCAAACATCAGGCTCAGATTTCCAGCATCTGCAGAATCTTGCCTTTGTCCGAGTTAGTCTGTTTCTCTTCTCATCAAATTATCCTTTTAAATGATAACAAATCAAATTAAAGTCTTAGAAATCTTCCCACTTTGAAATACTCTGTGGTTCAATATTGTTTTAACATTGTACATTGCTAATGAGGGCTAGAACATGAGCCCGTGCCTGCAATGTTCCCCATTCCCTCCCAAAGGCACGTTCCACATTCTCTTGTGCCATGGAGGAAAGGCAAAGAGTGGGCATTGATGGCTGTACAGTCCTAGGCCTGCACCTCCTGGTCAACTGCAAACAGGTTGAAGGAGCTGCTACCTTAGGCAGAAACTTGTAAATGTGCAAAAATGAAGACTAGCATTCATAAAGCGCCTTGTCACACACCTCAGAAATCTCAGAGCACGTCATATACAATCAATTACTTTGAAGTGCACTGCTGGTTACTTAGGCAAACAAATCCTCAAGGGGAAAAAAATAAACCTTCAAGCTGCTTTGTCACATTATTAATGACTTGTAATATTTGTAAGGGTGGATTTATTAATAAACATTTTGTTCGCTGCCACTTAATGGCTTTAATATTCAGTCTTCTTCTTGATGTTTAAAGATTTTCATGGTAACTGAACAAATATTTTTAACTGGAGCTGAAGTCATCCGCAATCTACACCAGGCTGGTAACAGCTTTGTAAACTTGCATAATTTCTTTCTTTCCTATCAGATTCCAGAAAAACATGTGACAACCCTCAGTAAGATAATGGACAGCAGCATTTAGCTGGTTAACGCTGGCAGCTAGCCACTTCCATGGTGATCTTTGGCCACCAGTCCCATATCCCTGGACTCCTGCAACCGACGTCAGGTGAACATAAAACTATAGCATCTAATTTGGAAGATCTGTTTGAATTTTGGTGCCTGCTTATAGACTAGCTCTACCAGCAGCATGATCGATGAGGATTTTCAGAGCACCCCCTGACTGCGTCAGAATACAGCACACTGAAGAAAGCCTGGGGTGGCTTGGGCAACACAACATCATTTGCTATCAATGTCATGACACAATAATGTTATGATGTTCTGTAGGCAATTTTTTTCAGCTACACTGCATTTGCCAGCTCACAGATCATAATTTGCCAAAGTTTAGAGAGAGAAACCAATGGTAACTCCCCAGAGTAAGTTTTGGAGATGAGGACTTTTAGTTTACTCTCCAATATCTCATACTATTGTATAAAAGGACCTGTGGAAGATGCAAAGTTGATTGTAAAAGCTCATAAAAGGAAAATCTGAACCATTGAACTACAAAGGTTTACAGCACAGAAGGAGGCCAACTGGCCAATCATCCTAGATTTTCTGCATTACAACAGGGACTACACTTCAATTGTACTTCAGTGACTGCAAAGGACTTTGGGATATCCTGAAGTTATGAAAGGTGCCATATAAATTTAAATTCTCTCTTTTACTTTCTTTCTTTACTCTTACCCTAACATTTACCATGGTATCTGTGTCAATTTTTTTTGTGACAAAGTATTCTATCCTCTAACAGCTATCTGCAAAAAAAAAACATTCTACAAACCTCCTGGTTACAATTTAATGGACCACCCTCCTCACGTTTCCCTGATCAGAGGAGATTTTCTTTAAAAATCTGTAAATGTAAAAAGTGGTATCTGAAGAGTGCAGAGATATAAAGGGTTACAAAAGTATTTACAGCGTGAAAACAGGCCACTTGGCCCAACAGGTCCATGAGTGATTTTGTTCCATTTGAGCCTCCTCCCACTCTTCATCTAAGCCCATTAACATATTCTTCCATCCCTTTCTCTCTCATCTACAGGTTCCCTTTAAATGCATCCATGATACTTGCCTCAACCACTCCTTGTAGCAGTTGGGTTCCACATTCCAACCTCTCTCTGGGCAAAACTGTTTTTCCTTAATTCCCAGTTGGATTTATTAGTGACTATCTAGATTCTATTGTTGTCATGTTTCATTCACGTTCTTGATCTCAACTCTACCCTGAAGCAAGCTATGACTTTGAACACACTCAGTCATCGATTTGTATTTCTGCATTAACTGTAGAATCCCTCAGTTTTGATTCTAATTGTCAGTATGGTATGGGATAAGAATCCAATTGATCCTTTTGCAGTTACTTTTGATAGCAGTTTCTATTTATACATTTTAAAGCATCCTAATCTTTTTTCTAATTCTATTTTGGGTCACTTGCTTCTTCTTCTCTAAGCTCTGCATTCCTTATCTTAATGTCTGAATTTGTTCTTAACCATTTATTTGATTCTTTGATTTCCTATTAAATGTCAGTCCAAATTTATTAACAACAACTTTTTTCTGGAAGAAAGAAATAGCCAGTGACAACATCTTAAATTTAACCAAACATCATAATATCTACGATAAAATGATCAGAATTTTGCTTACTGGAAAGAAAATATATCATTTTGACTTTGTGCATAAGAAAGATGACATATTTAGGTGTTGTAATTTTTCCTCTAGTGCACTCCATGGGTTCTCTGAGTGAATTCTTGTAAATTTCAAATATTGATCTTATGACCCCAACAACAACTTACATTTCTATAGCACTTTAATGGAGCAAAATAACCCATAATGCTTTAAATGAGCATACCAAAACACAAATCGACACCCTGCCAAATGAAGGAGATGTTTGGATAGTGATTAATGCTTGGTCAAAGAGGTAGGTTTTACCCGGTGTGTTGAAGGAGGAGAGAGAAGTAGGAAGGCAAAAAAATTTGGGGAATGAAATCCAGGGCAATCTCCCCAGATGGTTGAATACAAGGGCAGAGGAAGTGGATGAGGAACAAGAGGTGCAATGTGGAGTTCTCAGAAGGTTGTAGAGCTGGAAAAGGTTACTGAAAGGGGAAGGGTGTGACTAGGGAGTGTCACAAACAGAATTTTTGTGTTTCCTTTACTGCCTGTGATCTGAAATTCCGCCCTAGGGGCAGGAAGGGAGAGTGAAGAAAATTCCAGGTTCCAGCCAGCCGATTGGGGAAAAAGTGCCCACAAAGGCAAGATCTTCATTGCCAGGGGATGGGTGCAGGCTGGAGTCAGGCCAGCTGGCCTGGCAAGAAGTTTGGAGGCCACCACAGGGGCAGTTGGGTACTGAGACAGGCAGTTGTAAAGGCCCACCTTGGTGATGTAGGACTTTGTCACAATTAAAATAAAAACACAAAGGTCCTCCAGCCCTCACCCCTCACACCCCCTCATCCCCGTACACTTCCATGTCCCATTCATACCACATTAGGAAGGCTTTGCTGAGAGCCCAGACATTCATTACTTATGTTGAAACAGCTGTGAGAGAAAATGTTGCTTGAATGACAACTCTGGCTCTCTGACCTCTGTGGCCAATTTCACAACTTATTTACACAAGATTAAGTGGTTTCAAGGGATTGTGTTTTCTGTCATTGATGCTTTCAAAGGTCTGGATGATTGACATTTTTATTGCCTTGTAGTGAAATGACTTTTTTTTTAGTGGAAAGTAATGAATGAATGACTTTTTTAAAGCTTTTTTGCACTGTCAATGCAGGGATTATTTGTTCTATACAGTGTACAGTGGGTCATTGAGCATGGAAGTGCGATAGCTTGGCATAGTGGCATGAGGGGCCATGGGGGTGTGTTGGGGGCCTTACCTTGGTATAAGGTGCATGAGGAGGACTTTAGGAACACACCTTTCAAAAGGTCCCCTGATGCAGACTAGTGGTCATGACTCCTCTGAGGTGCCATGAACCACGATTCTTTAAAAACCTGGCCCGACCCCATGAAAATTGCAGAGGAGTAGGACATGCCTATCTCTGCTATGGAGCCAGTCAGGTCAGGAGCTCCAGGTGTGGGCTTTTGACAGGAACAAGCCAGCACCCTTTAAAGCACTCTTGAAAATCAGGAATGGGGTCAAGAATCCCGGAATTGGGACCAATCGCCATTTTTAAAGGGTTCCCAAGTCATTCAGACTTAGTGAAAATTCATTCAATATGTTTGTCTGTAAGGGGTATGTGATTTCTTACCCCCAGAGTGTGGATCCCAAATTAAATGTTTTCGGCAGCCAGCTCTTCTGACTTTAAAAACAAAGATTATTTATCCTCAAACACTTAACCGAAAATAATGCAATATTTCACTCACTCATCTCACACAGATTCTAACACACAGAAAGGTTAGATACAGAGGAAGGTAATGTACTGTTATAGCTTATAATTATCTCAGTCTCTTTGGTGGCAGGCCTGTAATTTCTTAGATGAAGTTGAAGCTTTAAAGCTGAAGTGCAGGTCTTGTAAGGTGAAGGATTCCCTGCAGGCTGTGAGGTTTCTTGTAGTCAAATTTCTAGGAGGTTGGTTCTCAGGTGAACACAAGTTGGAACAAGTTGGGGGAGCCTTCTTTCTGTTAGGATCTCCCACTTAACAGGGTATTGCTGTTAATTACCTTGACTGCTTGATGGTTTATAGCTAATTCAATGGCTTTTGGTGGAACTTTGTTTGTAAATTAGCTTTTTGCTGATTTTAAAAGCAAACAACATGGTTTGCTCATCATGTGACGTGTAGAAGTTCAAAGTTCTTTTTCCAAACAAAGGGGTGATGTATGTTGATGGCACATCCTGTGTTATTTTTAACAGCTTGAGAGTTTGAAACATTTAGTGGGCGGAATCGTCAGATTCGCACGAAGTGACATTTTACCGGCCAGCCGCAATGGCGGCTTTTCACGCCGTATATTCCCATTCCCGACGTGTTTCATTTCATTAATTATGCTTTCATGGGTAACACATCGGATAACTGGCGGGGGTGGGGGGCTTGGATTTGCACACTATGCCGTGACCTTAGTGCTTCCTTGCTCTGGGTGCCTACTTCATGTCTTCAGACCAGGACTGCTCCTGGCAACAGATGGCCTCGAAAGCAAAGATGACAGCAGCCCCAAATTTAGTGACGTCTCTCTGGGGCAACAGCTGGACACAGTGGAAGGCCGCCGCATTGGCCTTTATCCCTGCTTTGGCCGCAGGAGGTCCACCAGAGTCACCAATCTGCATGGGAGGTGGTGGCAGTGGTGGTTAGCGCCACCGCAGCACAGAGGAGGTCAGCCATCCAGTGCAGGAAGAGGATGAATGGTCTCATCTGTTCTGCCAGGGTAAGTCAACCACCTCCTCACTCTCAACCCACACACTCATAAACCCATCACACATCCACAGGGATCTCACGCTTCAAGGGACAACACCACTAACTCCCACACACACCCTCACATCTCCATCAGGCTCATATCCTCTTGAGCTCACACCCTCATCCCGTCCATGGCTCCGCTCACCACACAAACATTCCATGCAGTGCCATGTGTCCTGCTCACACTCTCTCCATCTGTTTTCATGCAGGAGAAGCTGTCTCACAACAGCAGGGAGAGGTTCCAGACTGGGGATGGAGTGACTCACATTTGGCCCCTCACTCACTTTGAGGATCGTACCATCGTGCTGACTGGTGAGCACATGGGCCGTGCCTGTGGCAACGATGAGGTTGGTAGTGAACACCCATGTAAGAATCCTGCACCCCATCATCCCTCTATCAACACAATTGTGAGTACCCTGTCCTGCTTTTGACTCTGCTGCCATGCACTAATTATCTCTACTTTGGTCACAGGGAGCTTTGCCAAGCGACCGACACCATCAGCTAACCAATCCCTCAGCTTCATCCAGGTCCTCAAGTCCAGCCAAGAGGACACCTCCTCCATTGAAGAGCTGGAAATAAGCAGCCAGGAAGTCCCGTCACAGCGCTTACCCACAGCCTCCACCAGCACAGAGGTGTACAACTCGGTGGGACCTAGATCTAGAGCAGGCACAATCTGGTGGTCACCGCACGGACACATGTCTAAAGCAGGTGGGGAGGTGGAAGATGATGCCGGGGGGTCAACAGTGATGGGTGAAAGAACATGGTTGAGTGAGGGAGGAGAAAGGATCGGAGAGCTTACTAGAAACTTGGCAACTAACCTTTCGCAGAAACCGAAAGTGAGCAGAGCCTCTTGTTGGACGGGCACAGGTGCTGCATGGGAGTGTGATCAGTGGGTGGGTGGAGATGCAGTTCGGCTCAGATGGACAACTGAAAGCGAACCCCAGCAGGCAGTGTTGAAAATGCTCGGGACTTTGAGATGAGTGTGATGGAAGTAGGCTCCACAGTGAACGTGCGCTTTCCCTACTGTCCTGAGAATCCCACTCCCATTCACATTGACCTCCCCAACTTCCTCCTTCCCACCCACCGGCTCCGTGTCTACCTCCGAGTCCCCACCAGCCACTCTCATCATCCCGTCTACTGCTGCTTCGCACCGTCACCATTTCGGCTCACTCACGCGCCCTCTCACACTCACCATTCCCTCCTACCAAACCCACCCTCAGTTCACTCCCCAGCAGGTAGTCACTGACTTCACGTTTACCTGGACATCCCCCCTTACTCCCTTTTCCACCCTTATTCCTTCCTCCCCCTGAATTCCTTCCCCCCTTTGAACTCCTTCCTCCACCCTCTGAACTCTTTCCTCCCCCTGGGCTTCTTCCTCCCCTGGACTCCTTCACCCCTTTGAACTCCTTCCTCCCCCTGGACTTCTTTCTCTCCTGAAGTCATCCCCCCCTCCCAAACTCCTTCCCTTACACCTTCCTCCCCTTTTAGACCTACCTCCCCACTTGCCACATTCTCCCCTGTTACACCTTCCTCCCCCAGTACTCCATCATCCCCCCTCCCAACATCACCCCCCAACGCATTGTCCCCCTTTCCCAACCTCAGCTCTGGACACCTTTGGGCCTCCGCCAAGTTCACCCTCCAACGCCCCCCCACCCCCGACACCTTTGTCCACACCTCCGAATTTCAACCCCCCCGACACCGTTTTCCCCCACTCCCAACCTCACCCCCACACCCTTCCCAGTACACCTTCCTCTCCCAGTCAAACCCGGACCTTACTATCCCCCCCACTGCGTCGCCGATCATCCATAGCAGCCCAACTTAAGATAGTCTGGTTAAATCCACGAGGGAAGGGATCCTTCTAAATTAACCTCGTTGTGACCAACCGTGGGTGTTGAATAAAGAAAGGGAACTAATTCATCCCTCCTCACCCGGGGGCATAACAATTTGTGGTACCTCAATTGGGATCATAACAAATTGGGGGAGCCTTGCCAGGGGACTGGTAATAACAGTTATAAAACATAAACATTAGTTTGAAGTTCAGAATATACTGGGGCATGACAGGAGGCTTTTGAACATGAGCTTGAGAATTTTAAAATCAATGTGTTAGTAAACAACAAGCCAGGTAACAAACAACAGCCATAGGTCAGCAAGCAAAGAAGGTTCACAATCCTCCGTCTAATTTATGTTGTGTGCAGCATGTGTTCATTTCAATGTGCAGCACCTTTAATTTTATTTTGTGCACCAATGCATGTTCACGCCCCCATAATACCTTCAACATGACAACGTGTGAGCAGAAAATGCTCAGCACATCTGGCAGCATCTGCAGAGAGAGAATCAGAATTGGCATTTCCAGTCTGTGACCTTTCATCAGAACAGACCACAGATCTGGTCACTTATCTGAAAACATTGGGTGGAATTTTCCGTTTTGAAACTAAGTGTCGTGGTGCGTGTGTTCCATGGCGCATTTCCGGCTGTTCAGATTGTGGGAAATTGCACCCGATTACGCAGTCGGAAACTCATTAATTATGCATAGGCAAGTATCTGTTTGAATCATCTGGCAGGTTGGTAACCGCTCCTAATGGGGTCGAACGTCCGGGTGCCATATTTAACCACCACCCAAGCACACACGTTTCACTCTATCAATATCACAGAATCACACAGTGCAGAAGAGGCCCTTTGGCCCATCGAGTCGGCACTGACATGTGAGAAACACCTGACCTACCTACCTAATCCCATTTACCAGCACCTGGCCCATAGCCTTGAATGTTATGACATGCCAAGTGCTCATCCAGGTACTTTTTAAAGGATGTGAGGCAGCCCGCCTCCACCACCCTCCCAGGCAGGGCACTCCAGACTGTCACCACCCTCTGGGTAAAGAAGTTTTTCCTCACATCCCCCTTAAACCTCCTGCCCCCCACCTTGAACTTATGTCCCCTTGTGACTGACCCTTCAACTAAGGGGAACAGCTGCTCCCTATCCACCCTGTCCATGCCCCTCATAATCTTGTACACCTCGATCAGATCGCCCCTCAGTCTTCTCTGCTCCAACTAAAACAACCCAAGTCTATCCAACCTCTCTTCATAACTTAAATGTTTCATCCCGGGCAACATCCTGGTGAATCTCCTCTGCATCCTCTCCACTGCAATCACATCCTTCCTATAATGTGGCGACCAGAACTGCACACGGTATTCCAGCTGTGGCCTCACTAAAGTTCTATACAACTCCAACATGACCTCCCTACTTTTGTAATCTATGCCTCGATTGATAAAGGCAAGTGCCCCACATGCCTTTTTCACCATCCCACTAACATGCCCCTCCGCCTTCAGAGATCTATGGACACACACGCCAAGGTCCCTTTGTTCCTCAGAACTTCCTAATGTCATGCCGTTCATTGAATACTTACTTGTCAAATTACCCCTTCCAAAGTGTATCACCTCACACTTTTCAGGGTTAAATTCCATCTGCCACTTATCTGCCCATTTGACCATCCCGTCTATATCTTCCTGTAGCCCAAGACACTCAACCTCATAGTTAACCACCCGACCAATCTTTGTGTCATCCGCAAACTTACTAATCCTACCACCCACATAGTCATCTATGTCGTTTATATAAATGACAAATAATAGAGGACCCAGCACAGATCCCTATGGTATGCCACTGGACACTGGCTTCCAGTCACTAAAGCATCCTTCTGTCATCACCCTCTGCCTCCTACAACTAAGCCAATTTTGAATCCACCTTATCAAATTACCCTGTATCCCATTTGCATTTGCCTTCTTTATAAGTCTCCCATGTGGGACCTTGTCAAAAGCTTTGCTGAAATCCATATAAACTACATCAACTGCACTACCTTCATCTACACACCTGGTCACCTCCTCAAAAAATTCAATCAAATTTGTTAGGCATGACCTCCCTCTGACAAAGCCATGCTGACTATCCCTGATCAAACCTTACCTCTCCAAGTAGAGTTATATACTCCCCTTCAGAATTTTCTCCAATAGCTTCCTGACCACTGACGTGAGACTCACTGGCCTGTAGTTCCCTGGTTTATCTCTACAACCCTTCTTAAATAGCGGAACCACATTAGCTGTTCTCCAGTCCTCTGGCACCTCCCCCGTGGCCAGAGAGGAATTAAAAATTTGGGTCAGATCCCCTGCGATCTCCTCCCTTGCCTCCCTCAGCAGTCTGGGACACAAATCATCTGGACCTGGAGACTTTTCCACTTTTAAGCCTGCCAACAGCTCCAATACCTTGTCACTCCCTATATCAATTTGCTCAAGAACCTCGCAGTCTCTCTCCCCAAGTTCGATACATTCATCCTCATTCTCTTGGGCGAAGACAGATGTGAAGTATTCATTCAGCACTCTAACGATGTCATCTGGCTCCACCCATAGATTGCCCCCTTGGTCCCTTATGGGCCCTACTCTTTCCCTGGTTATCCTCTTCCATTGATATACTTATATAATATCTTGGGATTTTCCCTACTTTCACCAGCCAGAGCTTTCTCATATCCCCTCTTTGCTCTCCTAATTGCTTTCCTAAGCTCCACCCTACACTTTCTGTACTCCACTAATGCCTCCGCTGATTTGTTTCCCTTGTACCTGCTAGAAGCCTCTCTTTTCCTTTTCATCGTAACCTGAATGTCTCTGGTCATCCATCATTCTCTGGGCTTGTTACTCCTTCCTATCACCCTAGAGGGAACATGTTGAGCCTGTACCCTCCCCATTTCCTTTTTGGATGCCCCCCACTGCTCCTCTGTAGATTTCCCCACAAGTAGCTGTTCCCAGTCTACCTTGGCCAGATCCTGCCTTATTTTACTAAAATCCACTCTCCCCCAGTCCAAAACATTTTTTTGTAACTTGTCTATTTCTTTGTCCATAACAAACTTAAATTGTACCATGTTGTGGTTACTATCATTAAAACACTCCCCCACCACCACCTCAGCCACCTGTCCAGCTTCATTCCCCAGAATTAGGTCCAGCACTGCTCCGTCCCTTGTTGGACCCTCTACATGTTAACCTAAAAAGTTCTCCTGTACACATTTCAAGAAATCGACTCCATCCAAGCCCTTAACACTATGTCTATCCCATTTAATGTTGGGAAAGTTGAAATATCCTGAGGGTTACCATTGACCAGAAGCTAAACTGTACAAGCCATATAAATACTATGGCTACAAGAGCAGGTCAGAGGCTAGGAATCCTGCGGCGAGTAACTCACCTCCTGACTCCCCAAAGCCTGTCCACCATCTACAAGGCTCAAGTCAGGGGTATGATGAAATATTCCACACTTGCCTGTCTGAGTGCAGCTCCAATAACACTCAAGAAGCTTGACACCATTCAGGACAAAGCAGCCTGTTTGATTGGCACACGATCCAAAAACATTTAGTCCCTCCACCACCGAAGCACAGTAGCAGTAGTGTGTACCATCTACAAGATGCACTGCAGGAACTCTCCAAGGTTCCTTAGACTGCACCTTCCAAACCCATGACCGCTACCATCTAGAAGGACAAGGGCAGCAGATCCATGGGAACACCACCACCTGGAAGTTCCCTCCAAGCCACTCACCATCCTAACTTAGAACTATATCCCTATTCCTTCACTGTTGCTGGGTCAAAATCACAGAATCACACAGTGCAGAAGAGGCCCTTTGGCCTATTGAGTCTGCACCGACATCCTGGAACTCCCTCGCTAACAGCACTGTGGGTGTATCTACACCACATGGACCACAGTGGTCATGAAAGCAGCTCACTGCCACCTTCTCAAGGGCAATTAGGGATGAGCAATAAATGGTCGCCTAGCCAGTGATGCCCACATCCCATGAATGAATTTTTTTTAAAAAGCCCAGCCATTTCCAAGAGGCCCTCAGAGACGGTTGCAAAGCAGAAGAACTAGGCTGCTCAGAAGTTTAGCTACTATTCCCTAGACGCATTAATACAAGCAGTATGACAACGCTGGGATGTGCTATATCCCAGGGAAGGCTCCAGGAAGCACACCAGCCTAACCTCTCCGGCCTGGAAGGGCATAGCAAGTCAGGTCAGTGCAGCTGGCAACCTCTCCCATAATGCCATCCAGTGCAGCAAAAGGATGAATGATCTCATCTGTTCACTCCAATCTCACACTCTCATCATAGCATCACGCACTCGAAGGGTTACGCCCTTAAGGGTTCAGCTGACAACATTAGCAGGGGGCACATATAACCACTGATTGTCTCACGGATATTTTCACATCACCATCATCTCATCTATCATGCTGCACCAACTCCATCCTCAGCCCTTTCTGGAGGCATGCATGTTTCCCAACCTCTGTTCAATCCCTTCTCAACACATTCCTTCCTTTTGTCATCGTGTAATCCAAGCTTGCCCACAACAGAAGGGAAAGATCCCAGACCAGAAGAGGGATGGCCAACATAACAGACTTCACCACATCCGAGAAGGATGCGGCCGAGCTGGCCGGGGAAGACAGGGATCGCTCCTTTGGGAAGGTGAGATTGGCTTCTCCCAGCAACCCAGGACAGATGAGACCTCCGCAAGTTCATTGCCTCCTGACATTCTCAGTAAGCGATGTGCAATCTTGTATTCTGCCTGCTCATTAACTATATCTCTCTTCTCTCTCTTACAGGCACCAGCAGGACCACACAGAGGAGTAGGGCCAACATAAACCCCAGCCTCCAGCCCACCTCAGACGAGGATGCTGAGGACCCATCTGAAGAAGATCCATCACTGCATTCACCCACACCCTCCACCAGCGGAGAGACACACACCTCAGTGGCTCATAGCTGTGGATCAGTTTTGGGGTCACTTTCTGAAGAACACTTCACTGACAGTCGGAAGCGGTGACAGCTCAGGTCACTGGCACTCGGAGGACTGCTGGAGCTCAGGCACCTGCTGAGTCCGAGTCAGACGATGAGGCTCTGCAAGTGGCCACCGAGACAATGCTGGAGATGCAAAGACAGATGGTGGAACATCAAGCAGAGATGCCAGAGTCAATTAGAAGCCTGCAGCGAAGGATAGGAGTCCATCTGCGTTCTGGCTCCGACATGCCAGTGCCTCGAGGTCACCATGGGATGTTGGCGACCGCCTCGGAAGCCTTGGTTGAACAGATCCAGCTGCACTCCATAACTATAGGGATTGGTGGGATCCATCAGTGGCTAGGAGTGGCGGGGAGGTGAGGGGGGCACCTTGACCTTCCTCTAGGTCCCCTTCTCCTAAAGGAGTCAGGGAGGGGCCCCTCACACACCCACAGGGAGGATGAGTGTCAGCCAGACAACCTGGGGGCCTCCACACAGGATCTGGACAAGAATGTTGGAGGTATGATCAGTAAGTTTGCAGATGTCACGAAAATTGGTGGTGTGGTTAATAGCAAGGAGGAAAGCCTTAGACTACAGCACGGTATCGACAGGCTGGTCAGATGGATGGAACATTGGCAAATGGAATTTAATCCTGAAAGGTGTGAGGTGATGCATTTTGGGAGGACTAACAAGGCAAGGGATTAAACGGTGAATGGCAGGACCCGAGGAAGTATGGAGAATCAGAGGGACCTTGGTGTGCATGTCCATAGATCCTTAAATGCAGCAGGACAGGTAAATAAGGTGGTTAAGGTGGCAAATGGGATACTTGCCTTTATTAGTTGAGGCATTGGATACAAGAGCAGGAAGGTTATGATGGAATTGTATAAAGCGTTAATTAGGCCACATCTGGAGTACTGTGTGCAGCTCTGGTCGCCAACTCTAAAGGAAGGATGTGATTGCACTGGAGAGGGTAGAGGAGGCTCACCAGGATGTTGTCTGGGCTGGAGCATTTCAACTATGAAGTGAGACTAGATAGGCTGGGGTTGTTTTCCTTAGAATAGGGAAGGCTGATGGGGGACCTGATTGAGGTGTACAAAATTATGAGGGGTATATAGGAAGAAACCTTTCCCCTTAGTGGAGAGGTCAATAACCAGGGGCCAGGAGGTTTAGAGGGGATTTGAGGAAAAGTTTTTTCACCCAGAGGGTGGGGAGTGTCTGGAACTCACTGCCTGAAAAGGTGGTAGAGGCGGGAACCCTCACAACATTTAAGAAGTATTTAGATGAACACTTGAAATGCCATTGCATACAAGGCTACAGGCCAAGTGCTGGAAAATGTGATTAGGGTAGACAGGGGCATGACAACCAGCACGGACATGATGGGCTGAAGGGCCTCTTTCCCCACTGTAAAACTATGACTCTGTGACTTTATGAATCCTAAGTTATCCAGTCACTCACCCCTCTGCCTGTAACCCCATAAGCTGCAGCTGGTCAGGCTGAAGAGGGCGCATTTGCCCTTGAGCAGGAGACCCTTATCAGGCTGGGGCCCTTCAGGCCTTGAGCCACTAGAGGACGTCCGCCAAGGTCATCACAGACGACAGGGCGTAGCAGTCAGCAAGCTGCCTCAACCTCTACTGTGGATGTCAGGGCTGCACCCAGGCCTAGCATTAGTGTTAAGAAAATTAAGCAATATTAACATCATTCCTGGGTCCACAGGCGTTCAATCACTGTATAAATCTTGCACTTCTGTTAATACATTTGATATCAATGAGAATGGTTTGTTCATTTGAAGGCATCGTGATCCATCCTCCCACTCAGTCATTGCCTCCCTTTGTGAGCCTCACATTCATGTGATGTGAAGCCTACTCAAGATAGTTCCCAGACCCTTGTGTGATGTCAGGGAGATATGTCAAAATTTTTATTGGAAACCTGAGCTACGTGAACCTGTAACCCTTACTGCTTGTGAGACAATATTGTGTGAGGGTTGCTCGGCAACCTGAAGGGATAGCTGCCGTCATGTCTCCCCAGTGGAAGTGCCAAATCACAAGATCTGACGAAGTGATGCTATCTCCAACCATGTGCTCATTTCACTGTCAGCTGTAGTTTCTCATTAAGGTGGCCACAACTGCATCAAGTTCTTGACACAGCTTTAGAGTTGTTGTGTCAACTTTCACTTCCCAGAGCAGACACTTACAGGGTTCACCGTTGACCTCTCCATGGATCATGGCCTGGTGAAGGTACAAGTGGAAATGCGAACTCGTTGTTGATGTAACTGGTTGTAAATCCCTTTCAGTTCAATGGCGTGACACTAAGGGACAGGAGGAATGTGGTATTCTCCAGTTAGCTGAACGGAATCTTCTCACCGGAATCTTGTCAGGCCTTCCAATCTTGCATCACACCAGTGGGAAATTACGTCAGGGTCAAACCTCTTTGAAAAGGGGTGGAGCGCATAAGCTGGACCTCAGTTCGCTGGTAACTCCGAGTTGAGTGGAACATGCACAGCCTACCTGCCATAGTGCTGTGCCGGTCTTGTTGCGATGAAAACCACTCTGCTGGGGCTGTAGGGTCGGTCTGCTCCTGCTCTTTGCCTACATTGTCCTGAGGAACACCACTGTGCTGTGGTACTCATGCAGGCCTCCACTTTCAGAAACTAGCACTTCAACTGGGGGTTGGCTATGACAAGGGTGGGGTTCAAAAACATGAGGGGGACAACAGGGAGGGAAAGCTGTGGAATGGCAGCGATGGGAAAGGGCAAACGCGAGGGAGGGCCTTTCTGGGGTCACCCTCTAACCTCTTGTTGCCACCGGAGTGAACAGGAGTTTGCTTAAAAAGAAAGGAGGAAGACCGCCTTGCGATGGGAGCTACTGAAAACCAATGGCTTCATTAGCACTGATAAAGGGCTACTCAGAACTCAGTGGCTTCACATCACAGTCGCTGCACCTCAAGAGTAACTCATAGGAATGTAGAATTTGGGAATGCAGGCAATAGTGAAGGAGGCACTGCTGTATCATATATGGCATTCCATCAATGAAGGTCTGTCACACATTCACCAGATTTGCCACTCCTAATGAGCCAAAGGTCATCCACTCATTGCCCAAGAGCAACCGATTGGTCATTAATATGTCACATCTGAGACTGGAGCACAGAGCTAGGTTGGGTCACTCATCTCACTGAAACTTTAGCATCCTATGCAGGGCTCAAGACGTTACATATCTGCAATGCCATCTTGGTCACCTCGATATGTGCTAGTGTCTCAGGGACATGGCGGCATCAGCCACCATGCAAGTAGGTCAGGAAAATGTATGGACTCTTACAGTTTCCAAACGTGTCATCTTTGGAGCTTCACTTTCTTGCCTCTTGAATCATTAATGTCTTGAATGTTTCCTTCCAGAGAGAAGGCAAAAGCAGATATGGATCCAGCGCTCAATGTTGCTTTGTCAGGGTCCTAATGCAATGGAGGAGGCGAAGGAGGGAGAGGCAACTCTGCACACAGTTCCAGCAGGAGGGACATGGTCAAGCGGAACCATAGCATGAACAGGAGGGTCAGGAGGAGAGACCCAGACAACACTGTTGCCAGACCTAGGATTTATTGTAGAAGAGCCTTCTATTTATAAATGAGTGAGAGGCAATGCAGTGCACATCTGCGCTTATCCCGAGCTCTGGTACAATCACATATGCCACGTTCTTCGTGAAGACCTGATGCCACATGGAGTTGGAGGGTATCCCCTGCCAGTGGCTTTGAAGGTGACCACATCATTTAATTTCTTGGCATCTGGTTCTTTCCAAGGATCAACAGGGGACATGTGCAGCATCTCTCAGTCCACAACACAGCGATGCATAAAGGAGGTCACAGGTGCCCTCTACAGGAAGGCCTATCATTATGTCAGGTTTGCTCTGGATGAAGATAGCCAGGTTGCAAGATTCACTGGCTTCGCCACCATCTCAGGCTTCCCAAGTGTGCATGGTGCAATAGACTGCACTCAATTGGTTATACAACAGGCACTGATGTTTATGAACCTCAAGGGCTATCATTCCATCAATGTACAACTGGTGTGTGATCACTGAAAGCACATACTGCACGTTTGTGCACGGTGCCGTGGGAGTTGCCATGACTTATACATCCTGAGTCACTCCCAGGTGCCTGAGATTTTCAAGGGGCCATTATGTCTGTAGGGATGGCTAGTTGTGGATAAGGGGCACCCACTGAAACACTGATGACACCAAAGCGTCACCCTCAAAAGATTCCGTCAACACTGCTCATAGCCTCACATGCTCGCTTATAGAGCGGACCATAGGGCTTCTGAAGATATGCTTAGGTGACTCACTACAATACACTCCTGACAGAGTTTCCCGCATCATCGCAGTGTTGCACCCTTCACAATCTGGCAATGAAAAGAGGTGAACACCTGCCAGAGGATGACCTGCCGGAGGATGAGAGCTCATCGGAGGATGAAGATCTGGAGACCCAAGAACCTCAGGAGGCTGCTGAGAGTCAGTATAAGCGTGATCACGCCATAGAGGAAGGAAGATGTGGGAGACATGCCCGTGATATGTTAATTGCTGACAGGTTCCAGAAAGAGTAAAGTTAAATGAGGTATATGGCCACATCACTCCAAGTCCTCAAAGCAATTTTCTTTCATCCCAGGGGATGTCCACCCTCTTGCAACGAGAACGAGTCCTGCACTTACACTTGCACATTCTGGCCTCATGAAGTGCCAGACCATGATGTTTGCTTTGGTCCATGGGGCCCCATGAGTGAGCTCACTCTGGGAACCGAGAGTCCACTTAGGAACAAGAGTGATATGAGAGAAGGGTTGAAGCCTCCGCTGCCATCTAAAGATGCAAACACTGTTGCGAATGAGATGTGGCAAGAATTCGGATACAGGCAGCTCACATTCATGGAGGGTGTAAGCTGGAAAGCTGCACAAGAACATTGGAATAGTCAAACTTGGAGGTAACAAAAGCATGAAATAGTTGGTAGATTGAGACAGGATCAGAGATGGGCAATATCATGGAGGCAAATGTAGGCCGTCTAAGTGATAGAGGGTATATGGTATAGGAAGCTCAGCTCTGGTTGAAAAAGGATGTTGAGATTGCAAACAGTCTAGATGAGCATGAAATAATGGCCATGGAGGAGTATTAGCAATTAGGGAATGGAGTTTATGGGGAGGTAAGGAAGGGGGAAGTTGAAGAACATGCCTTCAGTCTTCCTTATGTTTAATTGGAGGAAATTTCAGTTCCTCCAAGATTGGATGTTAGACAAGCAATCTGACAATGCAGAGACAATAAAGGGATTATGAGAAGTGGTGGTGAGGCAGAGCTAGACATCTGAGGAGCAACATGTAGATGAGAATTAGGAGGGGGCCAAGAATAGATCCTTCGGGAACTCCAGAGGTATCGGTGTTATGACACAGCCAATGGTAAATGCTGAGTTGTTCAAATCCCAAAGGGAAACTTGAAACAACTGCCACAACTTGTTTTGCAATTTGTACAAATTTTGAATTGCATGCCTTGAATTCAGTAGCAATAAGACCACATGTCTTATAGCTTTTTACAAAACTAAATTAAACAGTTATTAATAGAAGAAGTTACTTTAAATACACACATAGATCTACAAATTACTACTATGATAACTTCTAAACCCCCTACTTAATCTTACTCCCAGTTACACTTTCTTTAAGGCAACAGTAAGACACATATTTTTCAAAGACCCAGGCAAAGTAAACGATACCCTGAGTAGTCAAATTCAAAGTGAGTTCTCTTAACTTCAGTCCCTGAAAGCAGCAGTTTGAGGCATAGATGCTGAACGCTTTTCACACTTGTTGAACCTTAGACTGCCTTCCCTTACACACAATCTTCGCTCCTATATACATATTTTTCCCCTTTGAATGCAAATTCCCATTGTTTCACTATGTCTTTGGGCTTTATCTTTCTGATAATAAAAATCTCTCATAGAACTAAGTATTTTCAGTAATCTTTGGGAAAAATAACACACTTTCTAAACTCCACCTGGCTAGGTGACACATTTCACTCCCTCTTTTGAAAACAATCTAGTCTAGTTTATTTTAAAATGCAAATATTCCCTTGACACCTATGTTTCTAAACTTCTCCATGTTTACCTAATTAACATTTCAAACCTAACTTCTCTTCTTACATCAAAGCATCCAGGCCTCTAATTCAGTTAAGTCTCTCACACACAGACACATTCCACTATCACTCTATTTTACAATAAATTCCAATATAATTATTGGAGTTATTATATGTTCCTGACAATCAAATGGGAAGAGAAGCCGTTGCAGGGGATTCTCTGGCATGACTGATTAGATAAGTGTGGAATCAGGCAAAGACAGTCCAACCCAGCTGGATGATGGAGGAGAGGATTTGGAGGAGGATGGTATGGTAAACCATATCAAAGACAACAGACATGTCGAGAAGAATAGTGCATCATGGTCCCAGTCACAGACAGAGGATGTTATCTTTGGCCATTTCAGTGGTGTGACCTGACTGGAGACTCTTGCAAGATGGAATGTGGGACAAGGTAATTGGCTTCCCTGATAAAATAAGTGCTCTGAAGAAGAGTCATACAGACAAAGAAACGTTAACTCTTCTGTTTCTCTCTCCACAGATGCTACCGGACCTGCTGAGTTTTTCCAGCATTTTCTGTTTTTATTTTGTCCCTGGTTATTAATTTCTACTTAATGATACCTGACTTTAATTACTTGTATAAAAATATCTGTTCAATTAACTAAGTTCTATAAAACTTCAAATTCCTAATATTCTCATTTCATTTGGAGGCTTATTTTTTCCCTCACAATATAATTAAACTCCTTATTAAAGTCCACAGTTTGATTGGAATTTTAATATTTACCCATAAATTTAAGATTCAATTCTAAATAAAAAAGAACTGGCATTTATCATGCACCCCTCAAGTAATTACAATGTCCTGAAATGTTTAACAACCAATTAATTATTACTAAGGTGTAGTCATTGATGATTAATGGGCAAATGCAACAACCAATCAGTAGCCCTACAAACAGCAATGAGATTACAACCAAGTTCAGAGGGGTGAATAATTTCCTCTCTTTCCACTCCTGGAGGTTGGTTATAACAGAGTTTGAATTTTTTTAAAAGTTGGATTTTTCAATTCCCTATGCTAAGTTATATGAAGAAATAAGCCAGCCAGATATCTTGAGTTAACAAGTAAGGAGTTGGTTTTATTGTTTAAAAAAAAGACTTATTGTTAGGAAAGAGATAGTTTAAGTAAGTTAAATTTGTATTTTTGGGTGTCAAGAATGAGTTTAGGCTTTAAAGTTTAAGTTTGATTTGTGTTTCTGTATTTGTGTAAAGCAAAGGTCAAGTTGAGTTTTAGTTTCACTTTAAAAGGTGCCTGCATTTCTAATGAGTTTTATGACTCTTCAAGCTAAGTTAAGCAAACACAAGAGTAGAAAAAAAACTTTTGTTGCCTAGCAACAGGGGTCTAGAGGGGCAGGCCCCACCCACATACAGAAAAACTAAAGAAACAGCAGTTTTGATTTCAGTTGGGAGCAGCTGCCAAGCAGAAGCAGCCTAGAAAGCTCAGATAGCCAGTTCCAAGCTAAAGTTGGTTGAAAGTATTTGCCAGAGGGAGATTGGAGCAAATGGGATAGATAGCAAGTCCCAAGCTAAAGAAGAAAATCCCCAAATTCAGGGGAGTAGAACAGGAGAAAGTCCCAAGAAGACCTTCTAGTCAAAGGACGGACAGGAACCTGGAAAAGGTCCTGTTAAGTGGAGTTAAGAGTGAGGAGCAGAGAAAGGCTTTTGAGAAGTCAGTCTGAAGAGGCAACTGAAGATCTGTAACTCTTTGCTATGGGCATATGAAGCAGTGGCATACTGATGACAGCTGAGTCAGTGAGACAGAGTGCATGGAGGAAAGCTTGAATGCACGTGGTGACACAGTGGTGAGGAACATCAGAAGAAGAGTTTGAAAACTTGGAGGTGGATCCTTGTGAAAGGTGTTTGGGAGAAGATTCCAAGGCAAGTTCTTACAGAGTGGAGATTGGAAACCCTTGTGTGAAAGATGGAGTTCAATGAGACTGCTTGACTCACGGTGTGACAAGAGTCTGGGGGAGTTGAGGAGAGATCCATAACATGTGTCTGAGGTGGCATCTGTCACTTGGTTTCAGAGTATGGTGTGTCTGACCATATGTCACCTATTGGTTTGCATGGACTGTGTACTTACTGTGGACATTAAAGTATAAGATATCTTTTGTAACTTGTGTTGACCTTCCAAATCTGTATATATCTGTAAAGGTATAGTTGTGGGTGAAGGAGTATTATAATATAGTTCATCTTTTCTTGTTTAATAAATGTTTTATTCTCTTATTAAAAGTTCATTGGCTGACTCTGGTGACTCTGTTCAGTAGCCACTCTCCACGTATCTAAACAAACAAATAAAAGTTAGGATCTATCGAGCTGGGTTCCACCTTGGGATCAGGATTGTTCAGTTGTAACATCAGCTGGGATCATAACATTATTAAAAAGGTAAAAACACGTCCTTAATCCCACGACATACATACACACACTAGCATGCGGAACAGAACAAGTTACAGGGTGCAGGAAATGGGATTGATAAGCGTTAAAGTCTGTAAAGGAAAAAGGAAATATATGCTCCAATGTTCCTTTGGTGGTCTTGAAATTCCAGGGGTGTTGCAGCTGATGTAGGCTGGTTGTTTTTAGATACAGTCTCTTTTCAATAGTATATTTTTCCAAAGTGGATGCTATAACACTGAGGTTCCTTTGATTTTAGATTCTCTATCTGTGATGTATTCCAAATGTAACAAGAGATTATTCTGAACTTGTGAATAACAGGCAGAGAGAGAGATTGTTACATTCTGGATATTCCTGGTACATTCTGCAGACTTCTCCTAACAAACAGACAAGATTATAGTCATAGCGTTTCACAGGTGGGGTTGTGATGATGTGACAGCTGCTATTGGCACACATATTAACCATATTAATCCATATTAACCAAGGAGCTTTGATCACCCATTGTCAAAGCTATCAAAATGCCATCAAAACAGATGGTGCTTAGCACCATCCTCACATAATGTGTTTTGTTAGTCCTTCTTTGGTCCTGGCAATTTCTGGAGTCATGAAGTCTGGTCCTTATGTCTTGCAGGGAGTTCAGACAATGGCAGATGTGAAATCCATCAAGGGACATGCCCCCTGGTAATATAGATACAGAGGCTTCTAGAAACTTGGCCAATTTGTGGGTCAGGTGACTTCTACAGCCTTTTTAAAAAAAGTGGCCGGGATTTTATGGCACCGTCATGAGGGAACCCGCCGTGGGAGGTTCAGCAGCCCAGCCAAAAGCCCTTTGACTTTCAGTGGGACCAAGCAATTCCGGCAATGGCTGGGGCAGGAAAATCCAGCCTAGTGTCTTTGCAGTCTGAGCTGTTTCTTTCCTTTTCGAAAACAATCCAGGGCACTACACAAGGTGATGAAACTGATGAATAATATTCCGCATTGCACACAACCGATCATAGTGACAACGTTAATCTATTTTTCATGATGTTAGTTTAGAGATGAGTTATGTTTTTCTTCAAAAAAAAAAATGTCATACTCCCCTCATATGGTGATTGATACAGAGGTCCTGGAAATTCATGCTTTATTGCACCAGGAGTGCATGGTTTGGAATGGCCAGCTGATTTTTAGCTGTCCATCATTTTCATATCTTTGCAACATTCACCCCCACCTGAATAGGTAACTAGGATGTTTCATCTGAAAGCAACTCCAGCAATGCAGCATTTCCTCAATTTGACCTTCCTGCCTCCTGACTCAGACACAAAAGTGGTGTCAAGCTAAAGCATTTATTCTATTGAAGTGAGAGATGATTTAGATTCAGTCTCTTCATTCGATTTTTCAAGGACACTTATAGTCTTGATAATTCTCATTTCTTTTTCTTCAATGATTCTAGATGATGTGTATTCTGGGTTTTTTTGTGTTCTTTAAACTTTATTCTCAATAGCAAAAATTTGCTAAATTTCAAATTGATTTTTTTCCATCAAAAATGTCAAATATTTAAATGTTTTGGAAAATACAATCACTGGATCTATTTCATGTTCTCATTCATTCAAAGAAAATGAACTTTGACATTCTCTGTAACATTTATTTATCTAATGAGTTGCACTTTAATTAACAGTCCCTTAATTTTACTCTACAACTTCAATAAAAAAAGATTTTTGTTCAACACCTGTTAATTTGAAAGTTCCATTTTCTTTAAGCATTTTCTTCACATTGTGTCTATCAAAATGAAAAGAGTTAGTGCCTAGAGATGGAATTGTTAGCAGCAAGCCCTCCTAGGTTAATTACAGCACAAGCAAGTATTGAGTAATGCTCCCTTTATTCTGCCTATAGTTTCAAAGCATTACTTCTTACCACACCAATGTGAGATTTGTATCCACTCCCACACCAGCAATCCTGTGACCTCCCTGAATGAGATTGCCAGCTAGTACTGAATACGGGGCAGTTTTGTGCTGTAGAATCAAGCCCAGTAGGAAATGGATTGAGACTGTCCAAACTGATGGAGTAAGGAGGCTTAGAGATAGCAGACAAAGGAACCATTCATCCTGTTAGTCTGAGCTGCATTTAAACCCAAAGGTAGACAATCCAGGTCCTCACTCTCTTTAAAGGATTTTTAAAAATCATCTATAATGTTCACAGTTATACCCAATCCTGTGATATTTCAGTAGCAATAATGAAGCTCTACAGTATTCGTTAAATACTTCATTCATGAATATAAAATAGCCCATAAAATTGCATGCTGATGTTTGGAAAAGAAATACTGCATCATCTCTAATTCCTGACTCAGCGATCATTGTTTGTGTCCCTTTAGTGATTCTTTATATCTTCTTTGTTAACATGCTTACATCCATCTTGACCTATAGTTTGCTACCTCTTTGTATTTTATGTCACTAAATCCTTTGTCACACAGCACAGTAAAATATCATGGTAACGTAACATTTCATATGGTGATTTTTATATCACGAGTCTCGATGTATCTGCATATTTGTCTCTGTGCAACTTGGAGCTAACACCATTGTTACTTTTCCAAAATATATTTCATAGGCTTAAAAATCGAAAATGTCTACAACAGGGCTAAAATGATATAATTTTTCTGTCTGCAAAGTTTCTGAAAGCAGACTAAAATTAAATTTCTGAAGCAGACTCTGTAAATTTAAATGTAACTAGGAAGAGAAGAAAGGAAAGCTCACACCTGTCTGCTTCAACCAGATTAAGTAATAGCTGATTGTCTGATTTACCCTGAATAAAAAGCTTTGCAGAAATTTTCTTTCCAACATTTAGTTTTCTTTCTGTTAACTTACCATGTGCTGGCTAATCCAGAAACACAGCCTGATAAACATTAGACTTTTTAACCATGGTTTTTACCAAAAGATAGTCCCCAAAAACCAAAAATCTTGAGTTTTGCGTATTGTGCATGCACATTATTCCTGTGTCCATGTTTTTATTAAACTCGTGCACAAACAAGTAATATGCATGCTTAGGATGTTATAATTGTCTACGCATAGTTATATCAATACCTGTCACATCACTAGCTGATGCATAGAGTATGCCCAGTCTATCACTCAGCTACACCGTCTCAACCACTTACCTCACTCAGATCTTTCTGTTCTTCACCTTCTCGTTGCCTTGTCACAGCCTCTCTGCCTTGAAAAGATTTTCAGCTGTAAGTTAAAAAAGATAGAAATTCATGCCTTACTGTCTGTCAATTTCTTCTACAAGAGAATTAGCGTTTCCTTCCAATCCTGTTCAATAATTTTTGCCCCATTCACCCTCCAGCCCTATTTGATGTTCCCAGTGTTGTGATATGAGGTGCATGCCCCTTTAAGGGCATAAACTACTATCAATCATTACATACCTTGACAGGATGTCATGTATTAGTCCTATGACAAATGGGCAGTCTGTAAGCAGCAGGTAGAGATCAGATGTACTATACTTAGCCTCCCAGTAAATCTATCCATACATAGTCTTATCTTCGAATAAAGAAGCCACATTACTGTTTCACCGACTCTTGTGTTAAGATTGGTATGTTTACATCAAAGAGAAAAGAACATAACGCCCAGCTGCTGTGATTTTAGTGTTTCCCTTTAACCCTGCTCAATGTTCTCAGGCCCACTGTGATTTTAATGTCTTGCAACAGCCTTCCCAGACATACTAATTTGATCGTTTTCTCTGGTTTTCCCAGTCTCACTCACCTCCTGGCCCTTTCTGATTTAAATACCTTTGGTAGGATGAAATTGGGCTTCACAAGCAGCAGGCCAGCTGCCAATTCATTACACAATACATGTGGTCAAAATTAATTGGATCGGTCTATGTGAACACTGCACCAGCTGGAGACTAATTTTTTTTAAAATCCTCAACAAATGCCACTTGGCAATTCATTAAATAAATACTTTTGCCCAGCATACTCTGGAGATTGCCAGCCTGGTTTGCTCAGATCCAATTATATTTTTAATTTATTTCATTCTGGGCATACCTCCCAACCTATCAAAGTCTCATTTTATTAAATTAATTGATAAGATTTTCTGAGACCTTGGTTGCTCATTGCCTACCCACCAGAGCCTGTTATTTAATTCATTTGGATGAAACCCATTCTCGAAGATTGAAGTTTGCTTTCTCTTTCCTTGTAGCTCACAATCTACCCTTCCTCATTTCCCACTGGCTGTTTCAGATCCACCCATCAGTCCAATCCTCCAAATCTGTTCCTTTACACTTCCATCAGTTTCCCTTTCATTTTTTTCTCATTTATTGCAGTTTGGCTCCAGTGCTTCCATATTTATTTCCATTCACTATATCCCTAAGCACTGTGCCTTATTTTCAAATCTATTTATTATTGGGAACGTTAACTAGGCCAGCATTTATTGCCCATTCTTAATTGCCCTTGAGATGTAGCGGGGCACTTTCCTGAACTGCTCCATTCTGTATCATGATGGTACTCTCACAGGATTTTGACCCAACCATGATGAAAGAATATATTTCCAAGGCAAAATTATGTGACCTTGGAGGGGTTGGTGACAGGGTACATTCATAATGAAGCACCCTCTCAGTTGCTTACTTTTTAAGGCAACCCGCTGCTCCTCTCAACCTGGAAGCCTCTGATTTGGCACTCCAGCTTTGGGAACCAGTCAGCTGCCTTTAATTGGACAGGGACTCCATTTCTATGCCAATTAAGAGAGACACCTCCAACAAGATCCCAATGAGTGTCTCTTTGACTCTTGGGACCTAGGAATCAGTCGCAACTCTTGTTTCCTGCCCCTGAAGCAGAAATTCAGCCTGTGGAGTCAGAAGGCGAGACATTTGCCACACAATACCCAGCCTCTCATAGCCACAGTATTTCTGTAGCTGTTCCAGTTGAGTTCTGTCTAGTGGTGACACCCCACCCTTTGGGATGGTAATGCCACCGAAGGCCTAGAAGATGTAATTAGAATCTCTCTCGGCCTGTTTGGCCTTGTTTTTTCTGTTCTTGTCCAAGGGCGGAATCGTCCCACATTTGCACTAAGTGCGGTAGCAGCCCTGAAAAAAGACGTTTTACCCACCGGCCGCAGTGGTGGGTTTTACACCATATTGTCCCCTTCCCTGCGCATCCCACCTCATTAGTAATGCATTTACGGGAAACATGCTGGATCACTGGTGGGCGGGCGGGCTCAGATTTGCCCGCCGGGCCATGACCTCAGCACTTCCTCGCTCTGGGCACATATTTAAATTGCGCCAAAGCGCAGCCTACTTCATGTCTACAGACCAGGACTGTTCCAGGCAACAGATGGCCCCAAAAGCAAAGAAGACACAGCCCCCAAATTTAGTGACGCCTCTCTGGGGCGCCTGCTGGACGCATTGGAAGGCCACTGTGATGTCCTTTACCCCAGCTCTGGCTGCAGGAGGTCTACCAGAGTCACCAATCCAGCCTGGGAGGTGGTGGCAGCGGTGGTCATGCCTCTGCAGCTCAGCAGAGGTCAGCCATCCAGTGCAGGAAGAGGATGAACGCTCTCATCCATTCCGCCAAGGTGAGTTAAACACCTCAACTCACACACATCTACAGGGATCTCACACCTCAAGTGACAACACCACTAACTCTCACACGCACCCTCACATCTCCATCAGCCTCATATCCTCTCAAGCTCGTGTCCTCATCCCGTCCAAGGCTCCATTCACCACACATGCATTCATGCAGCACCATGTGTCCTGTTCACACTCTCTCCATCTGTTTCATGCAGGAGAAGCTGGCTCAAAGCAGGGTACAGTCCCAGACCCGGGGTGGAGTGACCCACATTAGGCCCCTCACTCACTTTGAGGAGCTTGCCATCATGCTGACTGGTGAGGATGTGGATCATGCCTGTGGCGACAGTGAGGTTGGTAGTGAATGCCCACGTGAGGATCCTGCACCACATCATTCCTCTCTCAACGCAACTCTGAGTGGTCTCTCTCCTGCTTTTGACTCTGCTGCCATGCACTAATTATCTCTACTTTGGTTCACAGGGAGCTCTGCCAAGTGAATGACACCCTCAGCCAGCCAGTCCCTCAGCTCCATCTAGGTCCTCACCTCCAGCCAAGAGGACACCTCCTCCAATGAAGAGCTGGAAATAAGCAGCCTGGAAGACCTGTCACAGCGCTTACTCTCACCCTCCACCAGCGCAGACACACACACCTCAGTGGGATCTAGATCTATAGCAGGCTTGATTTCCCAATCTGGTGGTCACCGCATGGACACGTGTCTGCAGGAGCAGGCAGGTTCAGTCAAGCTTCCCGGCACTCGGATCGACTGCTGAGTCTCTGGATTCGGCCTTCCAACTCATTGTGGAGAGTCAGCAGAAGGCTGGGGAGCATCACGCAAATCTGTTGGAAACCCTCAACACGGTGGCACACAAGTTGGAGGGTTGTGTCCACCTGCTCTCTGATGAAGTGGTGCCCACATGTGTGCATATGGGGGTGTCCATGGGAAAAATAGTGGACGCCATGGAGACCCTGATCCAGCAGAACATGGAGATGTTCACAGACCTGCAGTCCATCATAGTGGCCATGGGCAAGTTCCTGCAGTGGTAATGCGAGGAGGAAACGGGGCACCTCGACATCCCACAGGTGCTCCTTCCCCTCATGGAGTCAGGCCGGGGACCTTGGGCATCTGAAGGAAGGAGGAGCAGCAGCTGGACACCCCTGGATCATCCACCCAGGAAACACAGAGGTTGTGCTCTCCCTCAGAGTCCCCTTTGCCTATGGTCCATTCAACCTCATCCTCTGTCACCGCAGAGGGAATAGCTAGGCCACAGGATAGCCAAAGCAAACCAGGGCCCTCAAGGCCTCGGCTGTCCAGAGGATGCACCCAAAGTCATCAGGCGCATCAGGGCCAATCATTGCACAGGTTGTCTCCACCCCTGTTGCGGATGTCAGGGCAGCACCTAGAAGAAGTGGTAGGCCTAGAAAAGTTAAGAATTTCTGATTAAAAGTAGTTGCACGGGTGAACACATTTTGTCATTTTATATTCTGAAAATATATTAATTTCCACTGAATAATGTGAAATGTGGTCTTTCAGCTTCACTTACAGGCTTTGTGAGTCATTCCCCTGCATCCTCCCCAACTAGCAGTTCAGCTGTATGCAGCTGAACTGCAAGTGATTCTGGAGGGAGAAGTGTGTGTGTGGCAGGGCCTTTTGGAGTCTCATGCAAGATCTCTCCCATGCACACGGAGCCTTCATCCATCACACTTATCTCCATGTCCAGAGCATCTTCACTGCTGCCTGCTGGGGTTCACTTTCAGTTGTCCATCTGAGCCGACCTGCATCTCTGCCCACCCACTGATCACATTCCCATGCAGCACCTGTGCCCGTCCAACACGAGGCTCCGCTCACTTTCAATTTGACAAACATGGTTGTGGTCAAGTACTTGATTAGCTCCCCCTTCCTTTCCCCACCCCGAGTCACCCATGCCCTTTCCCCCATTGCTGTGAACCCTCCTGGCATCACTTACCAACCCGGACCCTTCTCATTCCAGGATGTCCAAGTGAACGTGCACATTCCCTACCTCCCGGAGAACGCCACCTCCCGTCCACATTGATCTCCTTCCCACCCCCGTGGTCCGTGTTGCCTTCACTGCCCCCCTACTGTTACCAACACACCCTCATTCTCCCACTCTACTAGCTACCCCTGCCCCCTCTCACACTCACCATTCCCTCCTACCATGCCCACCCTCAGTTCACTCCCAAGAGGCAGTCATTGACTCCTTGCACGTTAACCTGGAAGCCCCCCCTTTACTCCCTCCTCCTCCTCCTCCCAGACACCTTCCCCTCTCTGAACTCCCTTCTCCCCCAGACACATTTCCCCCCTCCGCACTTCCTCCCTTACATTTTCGTCCCCCTTTACAGCATTCTCTCGTTACACACTCCTCCCCCCGTATGCCCTCCTGCCCACCTCCGACACCTTTGATCTTCCCCCACAACTCCAACATCACCACCCAGGCACCTTTGTCTTCCCCACTCCTAACCTCACCGACTCCCCCCCCCCCATTCCCCCCCCATCCCTCCTCCCCCATCCCCCCCCATCCCTCCCCCCCCACCAATCCCTCCCCCGCCCCACCAATCCCTCCCCCCCCACCCCCCCATCCCCCCACCCCCCCATCCCCCCCACCCCCCCATCCCCCCCACCCCCCCATCCCCCCATCCCCCCCCACCCCCCCCACCCCCCACCCCTCCCCCCACCCCCCACCCCTCCCCCCACACCCCCCCACCCCCCCCCCTCCCCCCACCCCCCACCCCTCCCCCCACCCCCCCCCCCCACCCCCCCCCCACCCCCCCCACCTCCCCCCACCCCCCCCCCACCTCCCCCCACCTCCCCCCACCTCCCCCCACCTCCCCCCACCCCCCCCCACCCCCCCCCACCCCACCCCCCCCCACCTCCCCCCACCCCCCCCCACCTCCCCCCACCCCCCCCACCCCTCCCCCCACCCCCCCCACCCCCCCCACCCCTCCCCCCACCCCCCCCACCCCTCCCCCCACCCCCCCCACCCCCCCCACCCCTCCCCCCACCCCCCCCACCCCCCCCCACCCCCCCCCCACCTCCCCCCCCCACCTCCCCCCCCCCACCCCCCCCCCACCCCTCCCCCCCCACCCCCCCCACCCACCCCTCCCACCCCTCCCCCCCCCACCCCCCCCACCCACCCCTCCCACCCCTCCCCCCCCACCCCTCCCCCCCCACCCCACCCACCCCTCCCCCCCCTCCCCCCCCTCCCCCCCCTCCCCCCCCCACCCCCCCCATCCCTCCCCCCCACCACCCCCATCCCTCCCCCCCCCACCCCTCCCCCCCCCCACCCCCCCACCCACCCCCCACCCCAGCACATCTTTCTCTCCCACCACTTTGTTGATCATCCGTAGCAGCCCATTGCCAAGACTGTGATGTTCCAAAGCAGGCCCAAGTCATCAACTGAGACCGTGGAAGATGGTGCGAGCCCATGGCCAAGACCGTGATGTTCTGAAGTAGGCCCAAAGCATCAACGGAGACCTCCACTTTTCGACAGCTGCTTCACGGCAGAGCCATGCGCACAAGGATCCAGCCAGCATGCGATGCACATGTTCCTCCAGGGTCCGGTAGCTGTAGGGCTCAAGCATCTTCTGCTCCTCAGATGTCTGTGATCTGAGCAAGGCCCTAAAGGTAAGTCCTGACTTCTGAATATCACACTTGTCCATATGTGTTCTGGGCCAGTGCGTTTTCCCACCGGTGTAACAGTAAAGCGGGCGTGGGGAGACAATTCCTGTCAGGTCTTACTTTGAATCTCATTAGCGGGATACAAATCGTGTTCTGCCATAGCGGACACCATTGCATGATCCCACTGTGATTTCACATCGGCGAGAAACCGATTTCTGCCCCTCATGTGGAATTCATGACCCCCCACTTGCCATTACGCCCACTGCCAACAGGACCAGATGATTCCACACGAAGGCTTTCTGCATCGGAATCAAATCCTCCCGTCCCTCCAGCCCTTCCTATTTATTTGTTCATCCACATCTCCTCATCTACCTTAATGTTTACTTGAAACTACCGCCCCCCCCACTCAGCTATGCACTTCTCCAAATGTTTATTTCCCACCCCCTCAACTCAATTTATCCTTTATGGCTGACCACATACTAACTTCCCAGTTCACATTCCTCAAACAAATTTTTCCTATTCTATGTCACTCAACTTGATTATTTATTTCCCCAATCTCCCCAAACCAATCACCTCAGTACTCCCTACCCTTTCACTACTAAGTATTCCATCTCATTATTCTTCCTCCCCAAATCTGCAATACTCGCCTCCTTTAACTATTTATGACTTTCTCTTACTTTCCCTCCACCTCCAGTCGCCTAAGGCACTCACACACCGGCTCCCAAGCCATCAATAAATCAACATCCTTTCTCAAAATCCACTACCAGGCAATGTCTATTTAATTTTACAACACCATTTCTTCAGCTTCTTATTGGTCACAAGTTGGGGCGAGTGTGGGGGCAGAGGTTAGTGTGGTTAGGGCACTGGTAATTTTATTTTTTAAATCATATTTTTCACATCTTTCTTATAGTTTCCTGACAGATGTTATTTGTGGACTTAATATAATTACATCACTGTCTTTCCTGAGTACCTATCATTCAATCATATCCAGATGTGAGGAATAGGATTTCACAATGTAAGAATGCAAACCAAGTCTGAAATTGTTTTTAAATTCATTCACAGGATGTGGGCTTCGCTGGCTGGGCCAGCATTTGTTGCCCATCCCTAGTCGCCCTTGAGAAGGTGGTGGTGAGCTGCCTTCTTGAACCGCTACAGTCCATGTGGTGTAGGTGCACCCACAGTGCTGTTAGGAAGAGTGTTCCAGGATTTTGACCTAGCGACAGTGAAGAAACGGCGATATATTTCCAAGTCAGGATGGTGAGTGACTTGGAGGGAAACTTGCAGGTGGTGGTGTTCCCATCTATCTGCTGCTCTTGTCCTTCTAGGTGGTAGTGATCATGGGTTTGGAAGGTGCTGTCTAAGAAGCCTTGGTGAATTCCTGCAGTGCATCTTGTAGATGATACAAACTGCTGCTACTGTGCGTCAGTGGTGGAGGGAGTGAATGTTTGTGGATGTGGTACCAATCAAGCGGACTGCTGTGTCCTGGACGGTTTCCAGCTTCTTCAGTGTTGTAGGAGCTGCACTCATCCAGGTAAGTGGGGAGCATTCCATCACACTCCTGAATTGTGCCTTGTAGACGGTGGACAGGCTTTGGGGAGTCAGGAGGTGAGTTACTCGTCACACCATTCCTAGCCTCTGACCTTCTCTTGTAGCAACAGTATTTATATGGCTAGTCCAGTTCAGTTTCTGGTCCTTGGTAACCCCCAGGATGTTGATAGTGGGGGATTCAGTGATGGTAATGCCATTGAACATCAAGGGGCAATGGTTGGATTGTCTATTGTTGGAGATGATCATAGTCTGTCACTTGTGTGGTGCAAATGTTACTTGCCCCTTTTCAGCCCAAGCCTGGATATTGTCCAGGTTTTGCTGCATTTGGACATGGACTGCTTCAGTATCTGAGGAGTTGCAAATGGTGCTGAACATTGCGCAATCATCAGCGAACATCCCCACCTTATGATGGAAGGAAGGTCATTGATGAAACAGCTGAAGACATTACCCTGAGGAACTCCTGCAGTGATGTCCTGGAGCTGAGATGACTGACCTCCAACAACCACAACCATCTTCCTTTGTGCTAGGTATGACTCCAACCAGTGGAGAGTTTCCCCCCCGATTCCCATTGACTCCAGTTTTGCTCGGGCTCCTTGATGCCACACTTGGTCAAATGCTGCCTTGATGTCAAGGCTAGTCACTCTCACCTCACCTCACCTCAGGAGTTCAACTCTTTTGTCCATGTTTGAACCAAGACTGTAACGAGGTCAAGAGCTGAGTAGCCCTGGCAGGACCCAAACTGGGCATCAGTGAGCAGGTTATTGCTAAGCAAGTGCTGCTTGATAGCACTGTTGATGACCCCTTCCATTACTTTACTGATGAGGGAGAGTAGACTGATGGGGCGGTAATTAGCCTGGTTGGATTTGTCCTGCATTTTATTGTGCACAGCACATACCTGGGCAATGTTCCACATAGCCGGGTAGATACTAATGTTGTAGCTGTACTGGAACAGTTTGGCTAGGGGCACGGCCAGTTCTGGAGCACAAGTTTTCAGTACTATTGCTGGAATGTTGTCAGGGCCCACAGCCTTTGCAGTATCCAGTGCCTTCAGCTGTTTCTTGATATCACGTGGAGTGAATCGAATTGGCAGAAGACTGGCATCTGTGATGCTGGGGACCTCTGGAGGAGGCTGAGATGGATCATCCACTTGGCACTTCTGGCCGAAGATTGTTGCGAATGCTTCAGCCTTATCTTTTCCACTGCTTTGCTGGGCTCCTCCATTATTAAGGATGGAGATATTTGTGGAGCCACCTCCTCCAGTGAGTTGTTTAATTGTCCACCACCATTCACAACTGGATGTGGCAGGACTGCAGAGCTTAGATCTGATCCGTTGGTTGTGGGATTGCTTAGCTCTGTCTATCACTTGCTGCTTATGCTGTTTGCCATGCAAGTAGTCCTGTGTTATAGCTTCATCAGGTTATCACCTCATTTTTAGGTATGCCTGGTGCTGCACCTGGCATGCCCTCCTGCACTCTTCATTGAACCAGGGTTGATCCCCTGGCTTGATGGTAATGGTAGAGTGGGGGATATGCTGGGCTGTGAGGTTACAGGTTGTGTTAGAGTACAATTCTGCTGCTGCTGATCGCCCATAGCGCCTCATTGATGCCCAGTCTTGAGTTGCTAGGTCTGTTTGAAATCCATCCCATTTAGCACGATGGTAGTGCCACACAACACAATGGAGGGTATACTCAATGTGAAGGTGGGACTTCGTCTCCACAAGGACTGTACAGCGGTCACTCCTACCGATACTGCCATGGACAGATGCATCTGTGGCAGGCTGGTTGGTGAGAATGAGGTCAAGTATGTTTTTCTCACTTGTTGGTTCCCTCACCACCTGCCGCAGACCCAGTCTAGTGGCTATGTCATTTTGGACTCGGCCAGCTCGGACAGTAGTGGTGCTACTGAGCCACTCTTGGTGATGGACATTGACGTCCCCCATCCAGAGAACATTCTGCGCCCTTGCCACCCTCAGTGCTTCCTCCAAGTGACGTTCAACATGGAGGAGTACTGATTCATCAGCTGAGGTAGGGCGGTACATGGTAATGAGCAGGAGGTTTCCTTGCCCACATTTGACCTGATGCCATGAGACTTCATGGGGTCTGGAGTCAATGTTGAGGACTCCCAGTGCAACTCCCTCCTGACTGTATACCACTGTGCTGCCACCTCTGTTGGGTCTGTCCTGCCAGTGGGATGTGACATACCCTTGGATGGTGATGGTGGAGTCTGGGACATTATCTGTAAGGCATGATTCTGTGAGGATGACTACGTCAGGCTGTTGCTTGACTAGTGTGTGAGACGACTCTCCCAATTTTGGCACTAGCCCCCCGATTTTAGTATGTAGGACTTTGTAGGGTCGACAGGGCTGCGATTGCTGTTGTCGTTTCTGGTGCCTAGTTCAATGCCAGTTGGTCCGTCCGGTTTCATTCCTTTTTTGTGTCTTTGTAGCGGTTTGTTACAACTGAGTGGTTTGCTAGGCCATTTCAGAGGGCATTTAAGAGTCAACCACATTGCTTTGGGTCTGGAGTCACATGTAGGCCAGACCAGGTAAGGACAGCAGATTTCCTTCCCTAAAGGACATTAGTGAACCAGATGGGTTTTTTACAACAATCGACAATGGTTTCATGGTCATCATTAGACTTTTAATTCCAGATTTTTACTGAATACAAATTCCACCATCTGCCATGGCGGGATTCGAACCCGGGACCCCAGAGCATTACCCTGGGTCTCTGGATTCCTAGTCTAGCAACAATACTGACCCTTTTTTGCAACAATCTGGATGATAAATAACACTTGGATTTTTTTATATTATATAATTCAAATGTTTTTTGGCTAGAAAAAACTTGTAACTTCATTATTGTAAAATTAAATTTATTAGAGTTTTTTGACATTCCAATTCCCTCCCCTCCCTTCCTACAAACTGGCTTAAGATGCTGGCAGACCTCCAGTAGCTTGCCCAAATGCACAATGTGCATTCAGAACATCATGAGATCAAGTCACACTCCACAGACTTGTGTACGTAATCTAGGCTGTCAATTCAGTGCAGTACTTGGTCAGTACTGCACTACTGGAGGTGCTATCTTTCAGCTGAGATGTTAAAGCAAGATCCTGTCTGCCCACGCAGGGAGACATAAAATAACTTATGGCACCACTTAAAGAAGAGCAGGGAAGTTCTTACAGTGTCCTGACGATATTCAATGTTCAACATTAACTTGAACAGCTTAGCTGGTCATTTGTTTCATTGCTATTTGTGGGACCTTTCGGTGCACAAAATGGCTGTCATGTTTCCTCTGTTATAACAGTGACTACACTACAAGTATTTCATTAGTTGTAAATTGTTTTCAAATGTCCTAAGGTCATGAAGGCTTTGTATAAAGCGAGTTCTTTCTTCATGTATGTCAATTGACTATGTGATCTTGGGCTCACCTGATGCCCACACATGCACTTTCCAGCAAAGGTCTCTGGTGTGATTAGGTGCAGAAACTCCAGCTAACATTTTCTTAACCATGACACTGCTGTATCTCTTGAACTTCGGCCCAGTTGAAACCAACTAACTCACCACAGACTGGAAATCAGATCAGCGACCTTCTATACTGCTATGGATTCATTCTGCAGGATGTATACTTCTGCAACCAATGAAAATAGAATACAAGATATTTACAATTCTCTTTTTGAGAGAGTACCAGAAGTGCATGTTGCAATTGTTTGACATTTAAATTAAATTAAATTATTTTCGGTTAATTTTAGAAGAAACAAGATAAAATCATATTTTAGCTATCCATGGTTACACACACACATATGCAATCCTTCTAAGTACAAAACTTCCATTGCAGCAAAAATATAGCTTGGGTATAAAATTCTTCCAAATCCCCTGGAGGTATCTCCTTGCAGATTAATTTTCAAACCAATTTTTTAAATCCAGGACAAAATGATTTGTATTTTTCAGTGTCATACCAGGTGTGAATGAAGGAGGGTTTTTTCAGATTTATGGTGTTCCCTGGATGCAGTTTTCCCATCTTTGGGGAAATTCACTGTTGTGATGTTTGAAATATGAAGTGGCACTGTTTCTTTTTAAAATTATTTTGATGGAATCTGGCTGCAGCATCCCACTCCCCTGATGACCAGACCCAGTCCATTTGCTGTCTGATAACAGCATTATGTGGAACCTGCTACACAATCTTTATTTTCTTACTGCAACATTATCCATGCTTTTTGTAGAAATTTTGTCCTGAGGTGTTGCAGTATTCTGGAACTTGATTTTAAATGCACCTTTTTTTTTTTAAAAGAGGCTACCAGCCTTTGTTAATTGCTAACTGACTAGTCTACTATGTCTTTACTGTTGAGAGTACTCAGCTACAAGATCTAAGATGGGAGAGATTACACAAGAATATTACTCCTCTCAAAGGGAAGGAAATGCAACCATAAATAGCTTCCAGCTGATGCTTCCCAAGCCAATGACAAATAAGATTTTTTTTATTGATTGAGATCAAAGTCAGGAAAGGGATATCAAATCTCTCCTTTACAGTTCGAAAATCACAACAGGAGTGGGACAGAGAGATAACTACAACTCATCCAGCTTCTTGGATGGGGATATGTTTATTTTGTCTATAATTTTTCACGAAAGCCTGTAGCACTCTATACCAACTAGGCCTATAAGGACTAAAGTCTTCCCACTGTTCTGCAGGGTGAATACTTATATTTACTGCAGCTGAATGGTTTCTGATTGAGGAAGTATGTTCTTTCATCCTACCATAGAGTTGCCCTATATACGGGATCCAACTTTTTTTTTATCATTTAAGGCTTTTTGCTTCCTCTATCCTACCTGAAACTCAACTCCATGCTTTGATTACTCTTGATTGCAAAAAGTTCCTTGATGTTTGGCCTTTATTAGTTTGAACCCATATCCCCCTGTCCTATCACAAAGGTTCAGTTTGAAACAATATCCTAGATTTACCTTTTCTAAACTGTTTGTTAGCTTTAAGCTGTACCTCACTATAGTTAGTTGTCTCCATTTTAAGCCTGAAAAAAACAGGTTTTTAATCCCCAGCACTAAGCACTGAGTTATATCTGAACTGACTCGATCTGGAGCTCGTGTATTGGCGACTAGTACAGGGCACAGCATTTAAGCTGTGGACTGATCAAAGTGCTGAGCAATTTGAGTATAACTTCCTCCAATTCCATTGGCCAGGTAGTTCAGCCCTGAAATGGGATTTGGCACAAATTAGGACACAGGCAACACTTTGGATGACCACATGTTTATGGAGGGTAAAATATGGGACGTCAGCCAGATGTGTATTAGAGTAGCCAAGTCTGGAAGTTACAAAGGAATGGAAGAGGGTTTTAGCAGCAGGAGAGCTGAGGCAAGAGTGGAGCTGAGTCTTGTTATGGAGGTGGAACTAGGTGGCCTTAGTTACTGGGAATATATGTGCTGAAAGCTCATCTCAAGCTCAAATTTGACACCAAGATTGTGAACAGTTTGATTCAGCCTGAAGCAATTGCTAAGGAGAGAAATAGGTGGGGGTCGGGGGCGGAGTTTATGGTAGAGGCCAAAGGCAATGGGCGGGATTTTCCTGCCCCGTCCGCCGTCGGGATTGTCCAGTCCCGCTGAAAGTCATTGGACTTCCGGCTGGCCATCGGTTGTCCCGCGGCAGGTTCCACCATGACAGGGCTGGAAAATCCCAGCCAAAGGCTTCAGATTTCCTGATATTTAACTGGAGGAAATTTTTGCTCATCCTTTTCTAGATATCAGGCAAGCAGTCAGACAATTTGGAGACAGTGGATGGGTCCAGGGGGGTGGTGGTGAGGTAAAACTCGGTGTCATCAGTGTACATGCAGAAGCTGATGTGTTTTCAGATGATATTGCCAAAGGCAACATGTAGATGAAAAAGAGGAAAACCTTTGAAAATAGAGTAATCCCCAGTGTTAACAGGCTTAAATGTAAAAACACAGGTTTCTAGTACAGTAAAAACAACTGCAGTTCATCTTAAATATGCCTCCTGAAATCTATCAGGCAGGAGAAGAAAGCAATTAATACTGCGCATTATTCCCAATTGCACATTGAACAGCATAATTTACTTGTGCACCAATTTGCACACTCATGTTCACTGAACTGTGGAACGGACGTGAGTCACGAGTATAATTTCACAGATCTGACTGTGCAGGATGAACACATACTATAAGACAAAGAGTGCAATTATAATGATCTTTGTACTTCTTTGTGAGCAGTGGAGAATATTGGCTCATTTAGTAGCCATTAATGATGTATGTATGTAAGAGAAAAACCCTAGCTGGATTTTATGCAGCTCGTCATGGGTGGCTCCATGGTGGCTGAGCCCACTTAGTCAGAAGAGAGGCCGCACATCAGTCTCCTGGCGGCGGGAAAACCTCCCCTGATTAACTGGAGGGCGGAAGGGACTGACATGGGATTCCCAGCTGCCAGTGGCAGGATGTCAATCAGGTTCATTAATGAACCAATTGACATAATTAATCCCTGAGCCCACTACAATTTAGTGGTTCGTAAAATGTGTAGGTTCACGGACTCCCAAGACACCTGCCCTTTTTGCGGTCTTGTGGAGTCCGTGGACCACGTGTATATAGGGTGTCTTAGGCTGCACTCCCTTTTTAGTTATTTAAAAAATCTTTTGTTACTGTTTTGGTTGCACTTCAGTCCCACGCTCCTGATCTACGGACACCCGGTGCGGAAGGGGGTCGGGAAGGAGGAGGACCTCCTCGTGAACCTGCTCCTGGGTCTGGCCAAGTTGGCCATCAACAGGTCCAGGCAGCGGGCGATCGACGGGGGAGTCCCGCCCGATTGTTTGTCCCTCTTCCGCGGCTACGTTCGCGGCCGGATGTCCCTGGAAAGGGAGCACGCGGTGTCTGCCGGCACCATCGAGGCCTTCCGTGCTCGGTGGGCACCGCGGGGTCTGGGGTGTTTTGTTGACACCTTTAATCACATCTTAGTTTGATGTTTGTAAGGTTCCTTTTAAAGTTTTTCCTTGATTTTACAGCTGACCTGACTTAGGGGCTGTGCTTGATTTCTCCCTTGTTCTTTTTGCTCATTTAGTTTATTGTTTTGACTCAAAAGAGTTACAATTTAGTGGTAGCTCAGGGATTTAACAGGAGCCACATGACTTTCCCGTAATCTCAGAAGCTGGTCAGGTTTTCCAACGGCCTCTTGGGGTGGGGCAGGGGATGTCCCTCACTATCAGGGACTCTGTGCCTGACTGAAGGATCAAGCATCAGGCAGGGAAATAGCTGTTGAAAGCCACAACCCTCCTCTTGCCTCCGACCCCCTCGCCTGCAACCCCCACCCCACGACCCCCATCTCACCTTCACTCACCCGTGGCCTGGAGTTCCTCCGCGATCCTGGGCCTCGGGTGGGTGTGGTGCCACTAGCAGCCACCGCTTCCACTGGCACTGGCAGCATGAAAGGTTGCCAGCCTCTGATTGACTGGCAGCTCTCAGCGGGCTGGACCTCTGCGCCTGGGGACCTCAAATATGGGGAAGGCCCAATGGTGGTCAAGTAAGTGCCTGAAGGGCACTTGATTCCATCGGCCTCCCCCACGGAACTGACAGGGGTTACCTGCTGGCTCTTTGACTAGTGGGAGGGACCCCCGTCGGCTTGACAAAATCTCAGCCCTATGGTTTGGAGCATATAAGACTAGAAGTTACTTTTGGGGATATAGTTGACAGCCACTTAATGTATTCATAAAACTGGTATAATTAACAGGCACTGATTTATTTATTTTAAGCAACAAAAATATTTTGCAGACTATTGGTTTTCAGCAATTCCAAACATAGGGAAAAAGTCGTTTCTGTTAGTAGTGGTAAGGCATATGCTTGACTTCCCAATGTCAGGAATGTTTAAAGAGATAGTTAAAGGAGGATAACCACATCCCCGTGGGGATGAGAAGTCAGGCAGCTGACCATTTAATGTTCTGCTGTTTCCTTACCTGTTGGTGCCAGTTTCTGCTTGATTCACTTTATGCTTTTTTTAAAATAAATTTGTGAAAATACAGCACTGCTTTATTAAACAAGCACAGATGGTATAGCTGGGGGAGCCAGAATTTTAAATTATTTTTACGATGATAAAAATTAGTGGCATACAGCAGTTAGTTATCCATACATTTTTAATAATTGAAGGGGAAAACACAGTGTACTGAACAAACTATTAACCATATGCTGTTAAAAATACAATGCTGCCAGCTTTTAATGTCCGAAAATATAAAAAAAGAGCATAATTGCATTTGTACAGGACTTTCACAACCTCAGGAAGTTTATGTTCTCCATTATCAGAATCCAGTCTGTCAGTCTCCTCATTCTGCCCATCCATAACAGCTTTGTGTTGCCTGGCTCCCCTCCCGACTGCTTCTTACCTTTTAAGTTCTTGCTTTTAAAGCATTAAATGTGCTATTGTTTTCTGACTTGCACATTCTAATAAACAATAGCACATTTAATGCTTTAAGAATGCTATGATTGGGTTAAAACAGCTAACTAGGAGCAACCCATAATTGACATTAATCTACCAGCTACGTTTAAATCACTTGAAAAGACTGAGTCCAACTTGTCTTTTATACCAAGAGAAAAGAGATACATTCTTGACAAATAATCATTGTTCTATATGTTGACAAAAGCAGCCACAGATGGTGTTAATGATAGGTCTAACAGTGAGATTAGAATTGGAGCACCATTAATAGAAAAGTAGCATCTGTTTTAAATGGGGAAATTGTCTGAAATAAATAAAACTTAAAAGAATTCAATTTCCAGTTTGATTTAAAGTTTTTGGGAAAAAGCAATGGAATTCACAAATCCTTACAGGGTAAGGGGAAACTCCTTGAAACATAGGCCCCAATTGTAAATTTAGGTTGGACTAGGAGCAGGATCTCTGATATATCTGGGTTTCCCACATACTGGGCTGAATTTTCCCAGAATTGCACTAAGTACGGGAGCAGGCGGGTAAAATGGAATCTTACCCGCCGATGAAATTGGCAGGTTTTCACGCCGTATCTTCCTGAGCCCACCTCATTCTATATTCACTCCCGCGAAACACGCATTTTCCATGGCATATGGGCTTTCATTCGCCTGCCCGCCATCACCCCGCTGTTGTATCACGCCGGCTGCCATTTTTAAAAGGCAGCTGCCAATAAAGTGCTCATCGCCACCAGCTCACCACCGCTGCCCGGGAGACATGGCCAGCAAAGGCAAAAAGACTGCAGCGCCCCCCCCGCTTCAACAACGGGTCCCTTGAGCGACTGCTGGATGTCGTGGAGGCCCGCTGGGATGTGCTCTACCCCCGCTCTGGCAGCAGGATGGGTAGCAATGTCACCAACCAGGCTTGGGATGCGGTGGTCTGTGTCAACGCCCTGCAGAGGAGGACAGCCACCTAGTGCCATAACAAGATGAATAATCTCCTCCATTCCGCCAGGGTAAGTCACTCTTTTCGTCACTCTCAACTCTCACACTCACAAACCCTTCACACACCCACAAGGCCCTCACTCACTGCCAGTACAAGGGACATCACCATTCATTCTTTCACACACACCGTCATTGTCCTCAACCCATCCATGGGTCCACTCGCCACCCACATAGGCCAGACATATTTATCATCTGGCCCGGCAGGAGTCCTGATACACACTCCCCATTCCTATCCATGCAGGACAAACTGGCACACAACAGGAGAGAAAGGTCGCAGACAGGTGGAGGGATGCCGGAATTCAAAGTTCTCACAGAATTTGAAAGCAGGCCATCCAGCTGGACGGCAATGACTAGGACCGGTCCTGTGCTGACAGCGAGCCTTTAGTGCCTCGCGGGTGGACAGAACACCAGTGGTACGAATGCCACCAGTCCATGGCCAACTGGACCTTGTCTCGGCGACCGCGATTACTCACTAAAAAGTCCTGGAGTTCCCGCACAGGGATGAGGGGAGAATTGGTGGGGGGCACCGGGGCTCCACCACCTCACCTGACGACGGCTCTAAGTCATCCCCGGTCCTCACCACTGAAACTCTGTCCTCCTCCAGGTCGTATTGAGTACGGGGGCTGGTTTGGAGCTGCCAGTTGGCTCCACCTCCACCTCAATCCCACCCCCAGGATCAAGGCCAGAGGGGTTCTCTCTGGTCTCCTTTTTGGTTTCTGGGTCAGAGGGAGGTGGCAGCTGAGAACCCAACTCCCCTGCAGGCACTGGGTCATCTGGCAAGTCCGGAAAGAGCTCGGACCTAATACAGTGACGCCCAGCGCTGAAGGTTGGGAGGGAGCAGAGAGGCCTTCTTCGCAACGGCCGCCCGATGACCCAGTTATCGGGGCTATAAAGGGACTGCTGCAGTCTCCTGGTGGGCCAGGTGACAACTCGGGGGTACAAGGTGGGTCAGGATGGGGCACCACCGCGAGGGCAATACCCTCACTGACCCCTGAGGGGTCCTGCTCAGGGGACTGCACCGAGGGAACAGGGGTGACAGGGGTCTGGGTTTGGGCCCCCCCAGAGGGCAGAGCGAGGACTTGCAGGGTGGAGAGGCCACCAGCTCTTCAATGGGGGAAGGGACACATCCAGCCTCATCAGTCGGGATGTCCTCCCCCTCCGATGTCCTCCCCCTCCGAGGGGTGACGTCTCTTCCGGGGTAGGCTGGTGGCTGGGGAGACCCCCACTCTACGAGGCCCCCGTTGCCTCGTCCAGCCCTCCTGGGCGCTCCGCTCTCTGGAGTTTGGGCAGGTCCACCATTTTTAAAAGGACAACCGGCTCAGGGTCGCGCACCTCACTGCCACCAGACCCAGGAACCTGGGCGGAGACGACGCCGGGCCCAGCATATGGCGCCAAGGCGCACAAGGGCCCGGGAGCACGCGCAGATACGTCACCGGGGCCAGATGACTTCCTTTCCCCCAAGCCGGTGTCATCAGGGCTGTTGGGTGGTCTTGAGGGGTCTGGGGAGTCTCGGGGGCTGCCCCTAGGTGGGCGGGTCTTCCTCTGCGCCTTCTTACGGGGCGGGGGTGCTCCCCCAGCCTCGCCGGGAGCCGAGGTGGCGGGGGCTGCCGGTGGCACCTCCCCGCTGGAGTGGTGGCGGGGGAAGGAGCGACAGTGCCAGCCACAGCCAGCTGCGTAACATTGGCAGCCTTGGAGGCTGGGCAGTTCTTATGGACATGCCCCACCTCCTTGCAGGCATGGCAGCGCACGCCATCCACAGTCCAAAAGACCCAGTAGGCAGCCCCCTGGTAATTAATACTGAAGGCCCCCTCCACGTACTCCCCCCGGGCCAGGCGGACAAAAACCTGGCACCGGAAGGAGTACACATCGCGGAGGGCCACGTCCTTGAGGCCGAGCGGGATCAGTGCAGCCCCTGAGCTACCAGTTGATGGAGGTGGGGGAGGAGGAGCTCACTGGGGACAGAGGGTGGGACATTGGAAATAATAATCCTCTGGGCAGTGGCCTCCAAAGGGTCCACCGCCAGAAAGGTCCCACCCACAATGAGCCCCTTTTCCAGGGCCAGGTGCACCGCCCACTCGGTCCTCAGGAAAATTACGGCTTAGCCGTATATTTTCAATGCAGCAACTATGGCTGAGGGGCCAACAACCCCAGCCATAGCCCTGACGCATGCCTCGATGGTCATGTCGGGGTAGGTGTAGCTCTTCACCCCGAGTTATTTTGTCAGCAGCCAGAAGGGTGACGGGGCCATAAAAGCAGCAGCAGCAGGAGCTGAGGAGGCCACTGCCCTGCCACTGGTGACAATGGGGCAGTAAAGCTACACGCACCCTGAAAAAAGGTTTTGGAAAATAGGAAAGTAAGGGGAGATAAAGGGATGGAAAGAATCTCCCCCACCAGGCGCCCAAGAGAGAGGCAGAGAGAGGGGAGGGCACAGGAGGAAGTTGAAAAGGCACAAGGTGGAGGTGTGCCAGAGGTGGGGAGTTGGTGGGGAGGCCGCAGTTTGGGAGGGGTCAGGTCGCTCTTCAGATAGGGGGAGGGCAACATCTTCACCAGGCAGCCAGGACTGCCTAGCAAAAAGAAACTGGTTTAGTCGCTCGTCACCAGGCAGCCCCAGCTAGCCTGGACTCCGACAAATGGGAAGAGGAGGGGTGGGGTGGATACCGAATGACGAAATCTAAATCACAGTCCAAATGCACCCACACCGCTCAGTCCTTGTTCCTCCACATCTCCCTCCCCTAGTGTAACACAGTCCAATTCCAAACAAAACCCCCCCCTCGCCCAAGTCCAAAACACACACGTCCGGAAGATGGAAAGTTCTTCTTCCTCCTGGTCCGCTCCTCTCTCTTCAACGTAGGCCTGAAAAGCCTCAGGCCTCGAGCTGCAGGCCTCCCCTCGCACAGGTATCAAACAGCAGCAGCACCACAACAGGCAGCCCAGGTGTTGAATGGGCCTCAGGCCTCCGTTACAGGCACACTTTGAGCTCCTCGGGTAGTAGCAAAGCTGAAAGTCACAATAGCAGCCACACTAGAAGTGCAGCCAGAGCCACAGCAGACATCGCCCAACACTCCCAGCAACTGCAACTGCAGCTGAAGCAGCAGCAAATAAGCCACAGGTGAGAGAAATTGGGAGAAATAACTCTTTTGGAGTCAAACAAATAAACTAAATTAACAAAATCTGGGATAAAATAAACGCAGCCCCTTAAATTAGGGAGACTGAAAAACCAAAGACAAAATTTAAAGGAAACTTACAAACATTAAACCAAAATGTGGTTAAGAGGGTCAATAAAACACCCCAGTCCCTTCGGTGCCCACCGAGCTCAGAAGGCCTCGACAGTGCCAGCAGAGACCACATGCTCCCTCTCCAGGGACACCTGGCCGCGAACATAGCCACAGAAGAGAGGTAGTCAGTCGGGTCGGACGACCCCCTCGATCGCCCGCTGCCTGAACCTGTTAATGGCCAACTTGGCCAGGCCCAGAAGCAGGTTCACGAGGAGGTCCTCCTCTTTCCTGGCCCCCCTCTGCACCGGGTGCCCATAGATCAGGAGCGTGGGGCTGAAGTGCAAACAAAACAGTAATAAAAGGTTGTTTAGATAACTGAAAAGGGAGTGCAGCCTACAACACCCTATATAAACGTGGTCCACGGAATCCACAAGACCGCAGAAAGGGCAGGTATCTTGGGATCCCATGAACTGACACATTCTACAATTATAGGGGACTGCTGCGTGTAACACCCTCCACCCTAGGTCTCCAATGGAAAGCAGGAGGAAAGCTCCATAGAGGGCCCCCCAACGGGGACCTCCGCCGCCGGACAGCAACAAGGCACGTCCGGGCAGTGGGTGAGGGCAAGGAAGTGAGGGGTGTGCAGCAGCCCATACAGGAAACTCCTCCGCACCGTGCTAAAGGACACGGAGGGAAGCAGAATGAGTTGCACAGTCTGGGCACGGGTGTTAGTCACTTGTACGTACTGTTCACTATTGTCAATAAACTCCCAAGAATGTCTCCCTGCCTATGGCCCCTTGTTCTGATGAGCACTATTCTTGTCACTCAGAGTTGAACCTTTCTGCACAAAATAAAAGGCAGGTGTCTCCGCCAGGGCCACTTCCCTGTGCTCTGTGCAGCCTTCAGACCAAAGTGATGGTCTGGCCTCACACTCCCTGGAAACATTGGTGATGCCTGCACCTCAGCAGTGCTGGTCATTGTTGCCAGAATGTAGTGGGCAGGCGCCATAGAGTTCTCTCATTCTCCCTGTGAGCTCTCAGCGCCTTTAAGGTGGGGCTGGCCCCCATCACACCAGCATCTGCGACCAGTGATGCTGTGCACCAGCTCCTGAAGGGCTGAGGTGCTGAAGGCGGACACAGCATCAGATGCATCTAAAGTTTCATGGCTGCGTCTCTGAGATGGCCCTGACCATGGAGCGCAAGTGAGCTGCCCTCGGCCAGACAGGAGTCAGGCATGCTCATAGGCTATGTGAAGATTTATGGAGTGTCCTCACTGCATGTTGTCATCATCCTCCTGCGATCAAGCGACTATTAGGGCCTTCACTGCATCTCCATGACAGGAACATTCTCACAGAGAGTGTTGGCGCTGAGATAAGCCAGACTGGAGTCAAACATTCAAAACTGCGATGTGAGGATTTACGGGGACATCTCACTGCATGTCGTCATCACCCTCCACAAATCTAACAGCTATGAGGGCCTCCCGAGCGCGCCTACCTCATTTATCCAGTGCGAGGGCCTCATCCCCATCATCATCACCATCGAGGACCCCCTCACCCTCATCCCCATCGGCGTCCTGCTCTTTGGAGGAGACCTCCAGCTCCTCCATCTCCTCCTCAGGCAGCTCCTCACCCCATTGCAGTGCCAGGTTGTAAAGGGCGCAGCAGATGACGACAATGTGTGACACCCTCTGTGGACTGTTTTGCAGGGCTCCACCAGGCCAGTCCAGGCACCGGAACCGCATCTTCAGCATCCCGATGGTCTGCTCCACCAAGTTGCAAGCTGCTGCATGAGCCTCATTATAGCGTCGCTCTGCTGCAGTCTGAGGACGCCGCACGGGTGTCATCAGTCACGGCCTCTGCGAGTAGCCCTTGTCCCCAAGGAGCCATCTCTGCAGCTTCTGTGGACTCTGGAAGACTGCAAGGATCTGCAAGCAACTCAGGATGTGTGGGGGTTTTGCATATTCCCTCGAAACTGTGCGCACACCTGCAGGATGCGTTTCTGGTGGTTACATACCAGCTGCATGTTCAGTGAGTAGATGCCCTTGCGGTTGATGAAGTCCACTGAGTGTCGAGACGGAGACCTGAGCACCACATGAGTGCAGTCAATCACACCCTGCACTTTTGGGAATCCTGAGATCAAGGTGTATCCAATGACCCTTGCATCCTGGCTGTCCCAGTCCTGGGCGAAATGCACAAAGTTGTGTGCCCTCAAAAAGATAGCACCTGTGACCTCATGGGTGCATTTGTGGGTGGTGGATTGTGAAATCCCACAGAGGTCACCTGTGGAGCCCTGAAAGGAGCCACTGGCATAGAAATTGAGAACCGCAGTCACTTTCACAGCCGCTGGCAGTGGATGCCCTCTTGGCGCCAAGTCCTGCAGCAAGTGGCAGGTCCCTAGACATGCGTTATCGTCAGTGGCACTGGTTCTCTGTCATCAGCAGGAATGGCAGGCGGCGTCTATAGACCCTGGGTGTCACTAGGTGCCGACCAGCCACGGCTCGCTGTCGCTCCTGGGCAGCGTGTGTGGGAGCCCCTGCTGCCCCTTCTTCATGAGGTTGCTGCTCCTGCCTTTGCATGGCCAGGAGCCTCAGTCGCTTTCTCCACCATCCTCTACAGTCTCTGTAGGCCATCAAGCGTATAGCTAGGTCATCAGGATCCTTGACCCTGATGTGGTCCTCCTGCAGCATCAAAGAGAGAGAGACGTGGTTATCATGGATGTACTTAGCACCTTTCCTGGCCCTGTGTGACCGCCCCTTAACCCTGCCCAGAGAGTGCTGATCACCCCTCAGATGGCCAGAGATGAGTGAGCTGCATGGCGGCCCTGTCAACCTGCGACATGGGGAACACTGGTCAAAACAAGGATGCTGAGATTGAAAGGGGTTGTGAGCTCCTCCAGCAGTGACTGCTACATAGCCAGCATTGGCGAGAAGATTGTACAACGTGTGCAGTCCAACTGCTCCGCAGTCCAATAAAGTGGTGGCGGACTCGCAGTCTGTGCCGGGGGGGGGTGGGGCAGGGGGAGGTGTAAGGTATGGAGCATTTGGTGACCCTTTGGTGCCTCCGCAATGCTTGCATGAGCAGGCGGGCTAGGAGCCTGACTCCTATCATATCACTGTGGCTGCGCCTGATCTGTCTCAGTTGCAGAGGCCTGGTCAGTTTATACAGGTGTTCCTAATGCGTGGCCGCTTCCCTCACTTACCCTACACCCCACTTCGATTGCCTGTGTGTGGGATGCAGCACCAGGGCAGCACTTGACGCCCCCCCACCTCAGCAGTCGCCTCCGAGGCTGGCCAGCATTTGCCCCCAGACACCCTTACTCCTTAGCAGTCACCTGCAGGGTCGGGCATCAGTTTCCCCTGCCCCCCTGGTGCCCCTGAGGCCTGTAAACAATGGGTGAGCTGTGGAGAACGCTGCTGCTGACTCACCTCAGTTCCCCCAAAGTGAAGGCCGCCAAGCACACATCGTCTGCGTGTTGTTGTGAAACACATCAGTGTGCTTTCCCGCCAACATGGACGGATGATACAGCGGGGTTCCAAGAGCCTGGTGGGATGGCCTTTTAATTATATGCTAATGTATTACAATTAGCTCCCCGCCAACTGATGGTGGGAAACTGGCCCACCATCAGCGGGCTGAGTGGAAGATGCCTTCATGCTGTCATGAAGTGGGTCCCGGTAAATTTTCCCCACACGTCACCGATCACACCCGCCATATGCGGGCTCAGAAAATTCCGCCCACTGATTTCAATGAATCTTCCTTTTTCAAGCAGTCATTTCACTGTCATTTTACTTTTTGGTTTTCCATCCATTTAGCAGCAGCAGACATGATGTGCACCCATGTGATGCTATCTCAACTCCAGTACTTAAAGGGACACTCCAAATATGCAAGTTGAAGGATTTGGAGTTGGTTCTTGGAGAACGGAAGGGTTACAGTAGAGCCCAGAATGGTAAAGGCTGTATCCTGTTTCATCGATACCTCCCTGGATGTGCTGCTGGGGCCTGTGAGGAGTAGGAAGGAGATACTCTTCCCTAGCAAGGGAGGAAGAGACCTGCAGCTCACTCCTCACACCCACTTACCTTGCAAGTGCACCTATCCTTCCCTTTCAATTCACATCCTCATCTACCCATCCACTGCTTCCACTCAGCCTCACTCTTATGCAATGTCATGCCTCTCCTTCATAGTCACCCTCACCAAATGCTGAAAAGAGAACAGAACACCAGGGAGAGGGACAGAACTAGAGGTCATCCCTACAGATTATGCAGCTCACAATTAGAGAGGAGGAGATGGTGCAAGTAAGTGGAGTCATGGCATCCCTGACCATGGCTACCTGGTGACACAATTAAATAAAAGACACCTATGTGTCACACAGACCTCAATGGTGTTGACTTATTTTCAACAGTGAGTAAATTATGAACGTCTCTATAATGATAGCTTGCAACATTCTTTCATTGCCACCAAGTCCTGGCATCCATTGCCATCTACAGTTTAAAAAAGGGGGTTGTTGGGTGGTTGCTAGTGCAAAAATCATGATCATGTGGAACTGAGATATACAATTGATGTACTAGTGGGATGTGGGAAAAATTTAAAGCAGCCAATATAGGAATCCATCCATACAAACCCTCTTCCTTACAATCTGTCAAGTGAAAAATGTGTCCATTTGTTTTTGACTATTTTAACAGCTTTTGCATTGCACTCAGTAGCAATCCATTTCATAAGCCCTCTCCCCTGGCTACTTCATCCTCACCGCCAACAATAAGTGCAAGGAGCTCATGGACTTCTTTGTCATTAAGATCAAGATCATCTGACCAGCTGCTTCAATCACATCCCTCCCTCCCACTAGCCATTGGGTCAATCTTCCTCGAAATCCGCCACCACTTTCCCACCCAACCCCTCCCCTGAACTCAGATCTTTCCCTAGTTTCTCCCCGATCTCCCCTTGTGCCCTCTCCAAGCTCATTTTGCCATGAGAACTACCTCCTGCTCTCTCTTCCCTATTTCCACTAAGCTGCAGACCATTAACTTCCCCTCTGCACCTCTTGCCTTTAAGACACCCTTAAAAACTACCTCTTTGACCAAGCTTTTGGCAATCTCATCTAATAGCTCCTTATGTGGCATGGTGTCGTATTTTGTTTTAAAATATTCCTGTGAGGTGCCTTGTTACGCCTTATTACATTAAAGGTGCTATATAAATATAAGTTGTTATTATAAGGTACAAACTGTTTCAAATTATGTTTTGTTTCAAGTTTCCTTTATTTAACTCATGGTTCAAAGAACCTCTCCAAACATTAGTATTAAAAAAAAATCATGTTCAGTCCTCTTCCCCTTTTTCCCCTCTTCCTCATTTCTTTCTCCTTCCCCCTAAATGAGGACAGACCTATCGGTATATTCAGCTCATTTAGCTGGAATATTTTAATATAAATATAATCTAACTTCCATCAAAAGAATGGCCAGCATGGATTTTCCTCTGGTCAAATTTGCCTTTAAATATTTTTGTTAGATTCACTGTATGTTATTTTGATGTGCGGTTGAGTGTTGACACATCTAAATTTAAACAGATATTTTACCAATAATCATTTATATTGATTTATAGTGCAAATGTTCATGTAAAACTGTCATTTTTGTTTACAGAAGATGAAAAAAATCCAATAATCCGATGGAAGTATTATGAGATATAGCTGAGATTCAATGAGTATTTTATGTAGAACAAGCACAGCATTTAAGTTTTAATAAAATATTTTTCATAAGAACTGTAAGATATTTGTCACACTGATAACCTACATGAAGAAAAAATATAAGTAGCTCATCTGCATTATTAGCACACATCGCAGTGCAGCTGCTTCTCGCTCCCATTCTGTTCCCTGTTCTTCTTGAAGTGCCAATCCATTATGAGACACAGTTCCTAGGGTGCCAGCAACCATCTGGCACCCATTTCTAAGAATACTCTCACTGAGAAATAAGTGAATACATTTCCACAAATAGTAATGGAATCTCAAAGTTGCCAGCAGGTGACCACATGTGTTAGGTCAGATGAGCCCCAGGAATTGGGCTGAGTCACATTATAGCTGCCAGCAACAATTAGTTTTTAATAAGGGGGATGTAATACATTCGCCCCTTGAAATATTACCTCTGATTTTACACATGCTTAACAGATCTGTGGCATTATTCATGTTGAGTCAGACAATACACTGCTTTATGCTATGCAACATAACAGGGGCTAGTGATTCGTGGTGCTTGAATAAATTAAATTGTCTTATTATTCAAATATATTATGCAAGGGCTAGCAATATATTTGCAAATATTTCTGGTAATATTTATACTTTTGTGGAAATTCCTTCAGTAGTTCTATATTAATATAATTGTTCATGTGTCTGCTCCATGTAATATTTTTCTTTGGCATAGGACACACAGGTAGATGCTGCAAGGAGCTGGGAAGTGTACAGTTTCTGGAGAGGTCATATGCTGTTGAGAGGGTGTTGAAAGAGTATTTTTAAGGATGTGAGCTATGGAGGGAATGGAGGATTTTGGGGAGAGGAGTATTTGGGAAGAGATGGGAATGGTGTGGGGTGAGCAAAGAATTGTTGCGGATTGGGAGTATTGGCAGAGATTCCTTTGCTCCCCTAGCAGTGGTGGGAGAGTGCCCTGGCATGCAGGATAACTAGGATGGCTGTGGGAGCATTGAAAAAAATGAAAGGGGTTTTAAGAAAGGGATTACAGAGTGAGTCATAAAAGTGAAAGCAATTTAAATTATAACCTCTGCCACTGAAGCTGGGTGGAGGTAATGTTTTTGCCCCTGTTTGTCAATCTGTTTGTCTGTAAACAATTTATCTCAAAAACTAATGGACAAATTTCAATGAAACTTGGTATACAGGAAGGGTGTGGCCCAAGGAAGAAGTGATTCATTTTTGCTAAAGATGCAGATCGAGAACCTGCAATCTTTTTAAATGATCCATTAACATTGGGAGATAGGGCAAATTGACTATTGTTTTTTTCAGAATGTTGTGGGTAGTTTTATTTAGAATGTTGTGGATTTTCTCAGCTTCTGTGGTGGAATTTGGCACAGCTGTCAAAATGTGAGCAGAGTTTTCAGAGCAGGTTTGTTGGATGTGCATTGACCTGAAGTCTCTTCAGACAGCAGATCTTCATAAAATGATTTAGGTTTTTTAATCAATCAGGCAGGGAAGAACTTTAAGGAAGAGCTGCGTAATTGTAATAACGTTAATTTCACACAGCGTAGCTGAGGTATTGGCTCTACTGAGTGCCCTCTTAGGAACATATGAAAGAGGAGCAGGAGTAGGCCATTTGACTCCTCAAGCCATTTTTCCACACCATCCCCATATTACGTGATGTCTTTAATATCTAGAAATCTAACGATCTCTGTCTTGAACATACTCAATGACTGAGCCTCCATAGCCCTCTAGGGTAGAAAATTCCACAGATTCACCATCCTCTGAGTGAAGAAATTCGTCCTCACTTCAGTCCTAAATGGCCAACCCCTTATTCTGATGTTGATGTATGTCTGTGTCCCCTGGTTCTAGACCCCATCGAACCAGGGGAAACATTCTTCCTGCACCTACTCCGTCGAGCCATGTAAGAATTTTGAACATTTCAATGAGATGATCTCTCATTCTTCTAAACTCTAGAAAATACAGGTCAAGCCTCCTCAATCTCTCTTCATAGGACAATTCCACCGTCCCACGAATCAGTCTAGTGAACCTTTGTTGCAATCTCGCTATGGCAAGTATATCCTTCCTTAGATAAGGAGAACAAAACTGTATGCAATACTCCACTTCACTTGTATCCTTATGTAGTGAGTTCCTTCTTCTCACCATTTATGAAATTATAAAACATTGATTCTCTCTCTCTGAAAGCTTTAAGACTCTCCAGTTGGGAGATGACAGGATAATAAACACCTCCAAAATGTGACTGGGACCTTGGCGATCTCAATAAATTTCTGTTATTTTTAAAAAAGCTGTCACTCAAACACTCATCACTCAACAAATCCCACAAGATGTTTGAATTTGATTTGAATGGACTATCACCTCCCTTGAACATCAGACATAAAATCAAAAAATAAAATTGAAGAATAAAGAACAAATCAACAAGCTCATTGTAGTTGGATCAAAATCAGACGCCACCTATAGGGGGGCTCCAGAGCTGCAGCCTTCTGCTGTAGCTCCTTGTGGCACACTAGAAAGTCATAGCTCAAAGTAGCGCAATTTCTTCAGAAGCCTTTACACTGCCAGATGTGCCCCTACCCCAATGACCTTTTACATATTGAAATGAATCAGCTTAAGCCACTTGCAGTTCTTCAGTGCAGACACAATGGAAAACATGAGTCAATTTGAGAACCAATGCAAAATCTAGATTAATTTTTGCCATCTTTGTGGATGGAACAGCATTTTCACCATCTTAGCAGCAGCACTTTAAAGGATATTGGAGCGCCATGTAGAAACTTTTCACCTTCTCCGTTCTCAGGGATTCGGGGAAAGGGTTGGAGATGGGGACTAACTAAATGGCTCTCACAGAGAGCTGGCATGGACTTGATGGGTCAAATGATCTCCTTCTGTGTTGGACTAATTCAATGATTCTATGATTCAAAAATTGTTTCTGGCGTGGCTGCCAAAAACAAGGCAGCAGTGGGTCAGCAACTGGGACAGAGGGAGAATGGTTGTGCTAGGCATGGGAGGTGGAATGGGGAAGCAAGTCAAGAAAGAATCAGGTTGTCTGGCATAGATATTGAACATGGGGAGGCAGCAGGACAAAGCAGCATAAGAGTTTTTGACAGGGGTGGTACTGTTGGGAAAATGCCATCCACCAGAGAGATGCAAACCAAGAGTCAGGAATACTTGAAAACATGAGGAAAATATTTCAGAAAATGTGCACCACATGCAAGACATTTTAAAAATACTGAGTTTTTCCAGGTATTTTTGTTTTAGTTTTAAAAATACTATTGGTCATCCTGATAAATCACTTTTGAAGCTTATAACTGTTGTTTTGTAGGCAAACATGGCACTCAACTTGCATGTGGTAGGGCCTCGCAAAAAATTGACCTATGGCATTGGGCTTTTAGCCCCACTGGTGCAAGGAATGGAGGCGAATGTGCACGGAGTTCTGCACCTTGGCCTGCGTGCCAGTTCCCCAGCTCCATCTTGGGCTGGGCCATTTTCCTGGAGATGGGATGGGGGAGCAGCAGGACAACTCATCCACAAGTGGCAGTTAACCAATTATCCTAATTAATGGCCTATTAAGTTCCAGCCTCCAGGTTCCCTGAGGTGGAGGGGAACAGTTTAGATACCTGGTGGCCCAGCTGAAAAGGCCATTTTTAACTGAAAGTTTGAAAAATTGGAGACAGAACACTTGCATTTTGAAGTGTCCTGGCCCTCATTTAACAGCCATGGCATTCTGATGCTGCTTTCAAGCTGGAAGGCCTCTAATTGACCCTCCAGCATCAAAATCCCACCCACAGTCCAATGGCCACTGTTCTGAGCTCAAAGACCTCAGTGCTTCTGACTGTGAGTCTTTCTTGATTGTGAAATGGCTGCTTGCAGAGAGAGTCCCTCTTGGCAGAGGTTGCATGACCACAGCCAGCCAGATAGCACATATAGAAATATTGCATTTTGAAACCCAAACATCCCTCTTTCCATAACAAACAAAAGTCACAAACCTCCCATTTTCCTGAACGAACAAAAGGTCCAAAAATCCCCCTTTTCCTAACAAACAGAAGACATATTTCCATGCATGATCATGTGTAACTGTGAGTTATCCAAATTACCCACTATACACCACTATTCTCAGACATTAACAACTGTTTATGAGTTGATTTGCACCTGCATACATAGTGCAAATCTGGGATGATTCCGCCCTAAGTGTGGAAGCGGGTGGGAAAAATGACGATTTACACGTTGGCCACTATGGCAGCTTTTTCACACCATATCGCCCCAGTCCAGCCTCATTAATTATGTATTCCCGGGAAACATGCCATTTCGATAACGGGTGAGCTCTTATTCTCCTGCCACATCATCATCTCAGAACTTCATCACACCGGGCGCCATATTTAAAGTGCAGTCGCGTGCACACCTCTCAGTGCTTCCAGCCCAGGACTGCTGCACAGATGACATGGCCCCAAAAGTCAAGAAGACTGCAGCCCCCCAGTTTAATGACCCGTCCCTCAAGTGCCTTTTGGACATAATGGAGGCCACCCCATGATGTGCTCTAGGCATTCTGAGTGAAGGTCAGCAAGCAAGGTCACCAATCCAGCATGGGAGGCGGTGGAATGCCCTGCAAAAGAGGACAGCCACCCAGTGCCACTACAGGATGAATGGTCTTATCCATTCTGCGAGGGTAACTCACTCTTCTCATCACTCTCAATTCACACACACAAACCCATCGCACATCCACACTCACACCTCAAGGGACAACACCAATAACTCTCACACACATCCTCACATCTTCATCAGGCCCATATCCTCTGGAGCTCATGTCCTCATCCCACCCATGTCTCCGCTCACCACACAAACATTCCATGCAGTGCCATGTGTCCCGCTCACACTCACTCCATCTGTTTTCATGCAAGATAAGCTGGCTCACAACAGCAGGGAGAGGTTCCAGACTGGGGGTGGAGTGGCCCACATTAGGCCCCCCACTCACTTTGAGGAGCGTGCCATTGTGCTGACTGGTGACAGCGTGGATCATGCCTGCGGTGACAGTGAGGTCAGCGGCGAACACCCACATAAGGATCCTGCAACACATCATCCCTCTCTTAATGCAACTGTGAGTGCTCTCCCTCCTGCTTTTGACTCTGCTGACATGCGCTAATTATCTCTACTTTGTTCACAGGGATCTCTGCTAAGTGACCAACACACTCAGCCAACCAGTCCATCTGCTCCAACCACACCCTCACTTCCAGCCAAGAGGACACTTCCTCCATTGAAGAGCTGGAAATAAGCAGCCTGGAAGACCTGTCACAGTGCTTACCCACACTCTCCACCAACACAGAGACGCACACCTCGGTAGGGCCTAGATCTAGAGCAGGTTCAGGTTCACAATCTGGTGCTCACCACATGGAATTGTGTTCGGTGTGTCCTTGATGCTCTCAGGCCATCCATTCATCACTACTTCTTGTAATGCTTGGAGAGTTGCATCTTGACCATAACAGACCATGAATGAAATTGGGAGTAGACCTTTTCACTTTGGCAGGAACTGATTATCTTGTCACTATAGACTACTATTCTGACTACTGGGAATTAGACCAGCTGACTTCAACAATGACAGGAGAAATAGTAAAATGCCTGAAAACATATTTCAGTCATTACGGCATTCCAGACATTGTTTTCTTGACTTGGGAAAGGCATTTGTCTGATGACTTTCAGATCATGTCAAGCTGCTGTTTCATGTTGAATCTGGAAGATTTCACATTTTGCTGTAGCATCCTCAACTTTCTCCATGGGGCGTGCTGCTCTCGACAGCACGTCTGCGATGTACATCTATTTCCCTTGCTTGTATGTCACATGATGTAATCTCTGTAAACAAAGTAACATTCTTTGCAGACGTTTTGGAGCAGATAGTAGCAGTTTGAGAAAAATGCTTTGAAGTGGCTTGTGGTTGGACTCCACTGTTGCTTTGTCTCTCCCAAGCAGGTATTAATAAAATGCTCACAAGCAAAAACAATAGCTAGGCACTCTTTCTTAATCTGATTGTAGTGTCATTCCATTTACATTAGTGTACTGGATGCAAATGCGACTGGTTGTCCTTGCCACATTAGGATTGCTCCAAGACCTGTCTCACTGGCGTCACACTGTAAGGTGACTTCATCACTGACATCATAGTACTTCAGCACTGGTGTTGTCATCACTAGTTGTTTGATTTTAGGGAACGGTGTTTCTTTTTCTGTGCCCCAATACCACTGCACATCCTTGGCAGTGAGCTTGCATAATGGTTCACACACCGGCAACAAACTAGGCAAAACCTTTGCTAAATAGTCCACGAATCCAACAAATTGTTGCACTGCTTTCATATCTGTTGGCTGCTGCACCGCTGCTACAGCTCTTGCCTTGTCAGGGTCTGGACGAAGACATTTTGCCGTCAATACATGACCTATGTATTTGACTTCAGACATCTTCAGTTGCAATTTTTTATTGCTCAGCTTTAGGTTCATCTTGCGAGCTCTCCCTAGCTGTCATATTAGATTCTGATCATGGTCAGCAATGGCTTCTTCTATTGTGTCTCCGCATCCATAGACTAGAAGATCATCCACTATGGCTTCCACTCTGGGCAGATCAATGACCATCTAATGTTGTTTGCATTGATACTCTTCTGGAGCTGTGGAAATGCTGAATGGCATGCACAACCATCTATATCTCCCGAATAGTGCCCAGAATGTAGTTAGAAAACTGCTGCTTTCATCAATCTTCTTTTGCCAGCAACCGTCCTTTGCATCTAGGATAGTGAATATCTTTGCTTTGGCAAGTTGTGGCTAAATTCCTTCAATAGTTAGCATGGGTAGTGAGATCTCTTCAGTGCTTTATTTAGATCCTTTGGGTCTAAGCACACTCTCAGCTTTCCAGGTTGTTTCACTGCTACCATGCTGCTCATCCAGTCCATAGGAGTTGTGGCTTTCTTGATTATTCCCTTCTTTTCCAGCTCTTCTATCTTGTCTTTTAAACTTGACTTGAGGGCAGCTGGAACTCTTCTCAGCAGATGCTGAACTGACCTTACACTCTCATCTACTTCTAGATGATATTCTCCAGGTGGACATCCCAACCCTCTAAACACATCTTTGTGCTCCTCTAGGATCTGTTCAGCAGTCAAGGGTTTTATGTACTGCGACATGTTGTAAATCTCTGTTGGCACGTTCAGGGTTATCAGTCCAAACTTTAGACTTGCTCCAGCTGAGCTGAGTGGCTATTGTGTACCATCTATGATCTCAAACTCCAGATCTTCATTCTTGCCACTGCATTGGGCTCTCAGACTAATTTGATCTCTCAGTATGAGTATCGTGCCATCATATAGCCTAAACCTTACTTTTGAGGGCTTCATTTTTGGATCGCTATGTTGAACCACTTCGCACAGATCTGTGAAGGTCACAAGGCTGCATGACACACCATTATCTATCTGACACTTCTCATTTGATACTTTACTTCTGCGAATGTCATTGTAACAGTCACAAACCAGTTATCACCTATAGATTTGTCTGAACCAACCTGTTGTATTATGTATAGTGCTCCATCAGATCTTCTGCTGATATCTCTCCTGTGGACATCTGTGTAGGCTTGTTTTGTTTCTTTCTAGCCAAACACTTGTGCGTGAAACGAATCGGCTTCTTGCAGTTAAAACACTGCTTTCCCCACACTTCTTGTCCTTTATATGATGTCATCTGCAGTATTTGGATCCTGCCCTTTGTCCATGATTGTTCTGTTCTCTTGGACTCTAATGTCTCTCAGCATAATGTATCTCCTGGTCTGCTCTGCCATACATGTGGTCTAACTGCTGTTTTACAATTTTTGCAGTTCTACACATGTCTACCACTTTCTTGAGAGTGAGTTTCTCTTCTTTCAGTAGACTTGCACTCACTGAGGGCTCTCTTATGCCTAAGATAATTCTATCTTTAATGAGATCGTCTTTTAGTTGCCCGAATTCATATAATTCTGCAAGCTGTGTTACTCCAGTCACACATTAATCAATGGACTCCTTTTCACCTTGAGCTCTAGTGTTGGATACATAGCATTCATAAGTTACACTCACTTGGGGTTCAAAGTTTATGTTTAAGGCTTTCAAAATTTCTGTCATCTGTTTCCTTTGTTCATCAGATGGATTTAGGGTGGAATACAAATGTAGCTATCTCTCAACAGCAGTGTTAGAAATGTGACTACTCATATTGGCTCCGTCTTGTTAATTAAATCTGTTGCAATCTCATAGTTTTGCCATTACAAGTGGGGGTAAAAGCCAGTTCATCCACATATCACCTTTTATTTCTACTGGAGCACGGAGGGGGAAGTTCAAAGACTTCAGTGATTCTGGGTATAAGTCTTCATTGAACTGATTGCAAAATTGCTGCTTGCAGAGAAATGCCCTCATGGCAGATGTCACATGACTACAGCAAGCCAGATAGGACATGTAACAATATTGCATTTCAAAACCCAAACAGCCACTGTGGGAAAAATCACATTGAATGACTGTTTTCCAAACAATTCAGTCTTCTGACCCACATTTGAGTCTGATCGCGGGGTTCTGGAGCCCCTTGGGGAAATCGTGCCCACAAGGCCCTATTTGAGATCTGTGCAAGCAGAATGTTTTGGGTTCAAATCAGGCCCATAATCTCTTTCAGAGGTGTTGGTTGAGGGATGATTGTTGGCCAGGAGACAAGGACAATTTTCTGTTGTTCAATAAAGGAAGTAAAATTTTAGGACTTTTTTTTGTGTTATCTTTCTTCACCCATGTAAAACAGTATAGTTTTGTGACAACTTAATAAGGCTTTAATAAGTGTATCTTTCCCATCTCTCCTTGCATGCATTTTAGACTGAGCAAAAATGAGATGATAAGAATTCAAGCAGCATCTATTAGCACTTTCATTGCCAGTTTAATTCTGTGTAAATTTTTATGTGACCATTAACATTTGGAAGAAATGCGACACTTAATTCCAAAGTTCCCCCTAGGTCACTAATGTGATTGCAGTTATTTTTCCTCAGCTGATAAGGCCAGATGTCATTTTATCTTAACATCTGTACATTTCTCAAGCTTGCAGCATAATGTGACTAATATGCTGATTTGTCAATTTGTTGTTCTAAAAGATCATAATGAAGAGGATAATTGTGAATCAATGGTGAAGAGTTCAGAAATGGTGCACCAAACTTTGCTGGCAAAATAATGGTGAGTTTAATGGCACTCAGCATTATTGTGTAAATCATCAAGTAGGAGCTGTGCCGCAAGTTACAAATTGCCACAACTCTTTGGATGATTTATGCCGTTCCCTGTTAGTCTCGCAAATACAGCAACTTGCCCTCCAGCTTCCTGCGAATTTCAAGTAATTGCTTCATTTGTGCATTCATTTCCAGTTAAGCTCATCACAGAAAGACATCATTAATGTCCCTGCAATGCAATTCAACCACTCTGACCCAATTGAAACCATGGAACCTCATTCCTGCAGGCAGTAAATTGCTCTGAGAATATTTTTCAATTTTTTTTTTTAACAGGTTCTTACTTCTCTTTTGTCTCTTTTTTCTTTCTCTTCAAATAGATTTTTCTTTGTGTCTCTGGAAGCAATTTTAAGCTGATAGAGGCCAAACAGTGGGACTATTAATGGGTTGGGAGCCCATTGGAATTTCATGCAGGCTTTGCTGTTCCTCTTTAAATGAACCATAGATTAGCATCCCGCCTTGGGGTTCCGACCATTGAGGGAGAGAGGCTGGGATGATGCCCTGGATTTGTCAAAGGAAGGGTTTCTAATAATCTGGGCATGGCTTAGAATTACTGACCTATACATGGATATCTGAGGCTGCAGCAACCACAAGAATGGAGAAGAAACCTGGGAAGGCTGCCTCCCAGGTCTCTCACTATTACCTGGAGATCCTGCTTCTGAGGGGCTGCAGTGATTTATTCATTCCGAAGAATGAGAGGCAGAGGACAACCTCTCCAGCCAAGCAAGCGTGAATGGCAATGGCTGATGAAGTCAGGAGCTGGTGTGGTCCTTCCAACATGGAGACATTGCATAAAGAAGATCAAGGACCTCAGGAGGGTGGGAAAGGTGAGTGGAGTAACACTTTTGTGTGCCAAGCCCCATGCTCTGACTTTCCCTGAACAGCACTCCCCAGAACAACACATCTTGCAACTCTATTCATTCATCTCTCAAGACACCTCCTCACACCAACTGAACAGTCAACACTCACACTGACCCTCATCCCAGTGCCCTCTCACACCTATGCCTCACTGTCACCGCCCACAGATGGTACCCTTCCATCCTATCTATACAAACCATTTCTAATACTTGTCTCTCTGCTTTCTCTCCCTGCAGGAGAAGAGACTACAAAACCTTGGGGAGAGGCAGAGACCAGGGAGGGTTTCCCTCCAGTGATAACCATCTCGTAGGCCACTGGCAATGAATGTCCGCCTGACCTACAGGGAAGCAGATCTTGTTCGAGGAGGCTGCAGAGGTCTGCAGTGATTTACCACAAGAGCCTGAACTTCCTGAGGCATTGTACTTTTAAATGTCAAGAGAGCTGGTACTCTCTGCCTACAGACCCAGTCTTTGTGGTCTCGCCTTCTTTGTGTTGGATCAGTGTGTCCATCACCTCTGCCCTTTGGAGCAGCATTTGGCTCAGGAGAATGCAGCTGGTGCTGGTGCTGGTGCTGGTGCTGGTATTGCTCCTGCTGCTGCTGGTGCTGTTGGTGTTGGTGTTGGTGTTGCTGCTCTTCTTCATCTGAGGTTCCAGGTAAAGCTGCATAATCAGAAAAATATAGCAGCGTATTTCTCAATGTCTCCCAACTTTCCGGACTCTCTCTCTCACCATTCCTTTTATCAATTGTTTTAATGGATTAAAGTACTATGTTCTCACCATATTCCCATATGATTTAAAGTAAATGATACAGATCCATACTAACACAAGCTTACTTACTTCAGTGTGATTTTTTCAAAATGACTCTTATAGCAAACTTACAATATTTACAAAACACAATGTATAACTGCTGTGAAAGAGATGAAAGTAGTAATAATATAGTAACACCATTAAATATGGTATATGCTTATAAACTGCACAAGGATTGACTGTGGCCGGTGTGCACAATTATGAAGAATAGAACCTGCACAGATGTGCACTTTTTGGAGTAACTTTTTACTGAATTTTGTAAAAGCATAACTCTCTTAAACGCCTGAGGCTAGAATTTCCACAGACCCTCTCCATAGGCTGGAAGTACAGAATGGCAGGACTTCCACCTATCATCATTGAGCTCATGGGGATAGGGGCATTTATGGATTCAGAGTAGGTTTCTGCCCCAATGAACTTGGACCGGCACTTGAGGTTCACATCGAGCTGAAGATTAAATGCCAGAAAAAAAACTTTAATGCCCTAAAGGGAACAGAGAAGAAAGATACTTAAGGTAATTTAATATGAAATTGGCTTAAAGATAATGTTTGTGCTTACTAACAAGTATTGAATTACAATGGAATTTATAGTCCCGTACAGAAATGGAATTCCTTTAGAAATTCCCAGTTCAAACTGTGTTTCACCTTACACAGGCAGTTGGGCATTTTTGGCTGGGTCCTGGTAGAAATTTTGAATTATATTCCTTATGATCTTGGTTAGCTTGGCATAGAGATTTGGTGATAGAACATCAATATAATCTGAATGCTGACAGAAACCTTCACATGTCATAACATTGTGAGGTGTGTAGGCAGGTGTCATTGTAAGTTCAACAAGAAGTGCTCTGATAACATGCTTACCAGTCCAGTAGACATCACACACTGTTATGACCATGCAGTTGGTAAACATAGAAACATAGAAAGTAGGAGCAGGAGTAGGCCATTTGGCCCTTCAAGCTTGCTCCGCCATTCATTGTGATCATGGCTGATCATCCAACTCAATAGCCTGTTCCCGCTTTCTCCCCATATCCTTTGGCCCCTTTCACCCCAAGAACTATATCTAACTCCTTCTTGAAAACATACAATGGTTTTGGCCTCAACTACTTTCTGTGGTAGCAAATTCCACAGGCTTACCACTCTCTGGGTGAATAAATTTCTCCTCATCTCAGTCTTAAATGGTCTACCCCGTATCCTCAGATGGTGACCCCTGCTTCTGGACTCCCCCACCATCAGGAACATCCTTCCTGTATCTAGCCTGTCTAGTCCTGTTAGAATTTTATAGGTTTCTATGAGATCCTCCCTCATTCTTCTGAACGCCAGCGAATATAATCCTAACCAACTCAATCTCTCCTCATATGTCAGTCCCGCCATCCCAGGAATCAGTCTGGTAAACCTTCGCTGCACTCCCTTCCTCAGAACAGCCTTCCTCAGATAAGGAGATCAAAACTGCACACAATATTCCAGGTGTGGTCTCACCAAGACCCTGTATAATTACAGCAAGACATCCCTGCTCCTGTACTTGAATCCTCTCGCTATGAAGGCCAACATACCATTTGCCTTCTTTACTGCCTGCTGCACCTGCATGCTTACCTTCAGCGACTGGTGTACGAGGACAAAGCTGAGTTATTTAAAGATCCCAGGGGGAAACTATAAACAACAGTCATAACCTATAATTTTAAGTGTCATGTTTGAGATGTTACTCTAAATTCAGGAATCAGATCACTAGTTCTCGAGGTTTTACATTAAACTAAATGAAACATTTTATTAATTTACACAGGTTAAAATAGATATACACATGGCTACAAATTACTACGATCATAGCTTTTAACAAATTCCCAAACTAATCTCCATTAAGGCAACAGCAACCCATAGACTTAACCAGACACCAGACAAAGCATTTTCACCTTACAAATTCAAAATAAGGCTCTTTCCACTTTGGTTCCTGTGGAGACAGTTGGAGGCTTACAGCTGCTTTTTGATCTCACATTGCCTCTGCTCTGCACACACAAACTGCTGGGGCCGAATCTTCCCCCCATTGAAAGTGCACGAAAGAACGCACTCATCTCCCTGAGATTAAGTGCAGCCTCAGGGAGATCATCTGTAAATGTAAAAAAGACAAAAATAGAAAAATAAAATTTCCCTTACATGTCCCCTCATGTGACAATGTCACATGAGTTGGGACATGTCCATAATTTTTACAAAATCTTCATTAAAATTTTTAAAAGCCTACATGAAACCTCATCCCGCCTGTGGATGAGGTTTCATGTTTTTTCTTGTTCCCGCCCGGGCTCCTGGCCTGCCCGCCAACCATAAGGTTGGACGGGCAGGTCCTTTAATTGCTTAATTGACCCTGTCAATGGCCTCAATTGGCCATTGACAGGTCGGCAGGCGCACAGCAGATTTGGCTGCGCTCCCGCCTTCCTGAAAATTTCAATCAGGCGTGGTGACGTCGGGAGCTCCCCCCAACGTCACTGCGCGTCATTTTACAGGTCGGTGAGGGGGCCCCGCCCCCGCTTGCCGACTCATAGGATTCTGCCCCTGAAGTTATACCTAGCACAGCTCATTGAATATAAACTCTCATTGTATCACCAACCTCTGAACTAAACCTCTCTAATAATAAAACCCCTTTCATAGTACCAATTTTATTAGTAATATAAACATAATGCTTGGTAGCTGCTAGATAGGTGTCAGTTCTCATCCCACTTCATGAACGCTCTATTCAAAAAATGCAAATACACTATCTCTCTTACATATCAAAACTAGTAAACATCAAAGTACCCAGACTAACTGGCTTTAATCCAATTAAGACACTCTCACAGACTAACCTCTATTTTAAAAGAAAAATATTTTCCAGTAATATTATATACATTAGTAGCTTCGTGACACACACACTGACTGCTCCATGTTCTTGTGCAACAAACAGCATCACTATTTTGAAGTCAATGAATATAAGCAAGACAAAAGAAAGAGCATACATTTATATAACATCTTTCACAACCAGGATGTCAAGTGCCTTACAACCAAATAAGTATTTTTGAAGTGTCGTCACTATAACATAGGGAAGTACAGATAGTGGCACTCCACACTTCAGAAGAAGATAAAACTGCCAATGTGCATTGCCGTAACAACACTATGGCAATGACATCAGGATCAGAAACTGCACCAATAACCAGGTCCAATAAAAGCATTCGTTCTGGTCTCCAGCTTTTATCAATGGCTACCAACCACCTCATTAAGTGGTAATTTTCTTCAACATTCACTTCTACATATAAAAGGACTCTCAAATATGGAAAAGTAGTTATTAAACAATAGTGTGCTGATTAATAACTGCATGTCTCTACCCCACATCGCTGGGATTTTATCGTTCAATGGCCTTTTGAACCTTCACTCCACAGCAATGCAATTATCCTGGCAGCTTCTCTGAACAAGTACTGTAGGAGGATTGAAGCAGTTTATCAGCTCGACATGAATAGAAATGCTGATATCTTTGTCAGAGATTTGCAAATCTCAGAAGATTTTCATAATATTATATGAGTTATTAACCCAGAATGCCTCAGCTGAATTTCCCAGCGTTTCAATATATTACCTTTCAGAAACAGTTTGAAGCATAAAGCAAGCCTGTTTAATAGAGTCATGCATTTCGACCTGATTTTACCTGGATTAACCTGTACCTGCTTTAACTATGGAGAAGACTGTCACTGGCTGCCTAATGATGGCTTAAAGAGAAAGAACATGCATTTATATAAGCACCTTTCACATTTTCAGGTTGTCCCAAATCACTTTGTAGCTTTTGAAATGTTGTCATTGCTGTTAGGTAAGCACAATTTGCAATTGCGCACAAAAAATCTATGAGATAAATAACTGGATGATCTGTTTTGGTGGCTTTGGTTATTCTGAATCTTTAAAAGTGCACCCATGTAGTTGTTTGTCAGAGTTTTTTTTCTCCATCAAGACTTCTAATGTTCGATAATGTTATTGTAAAACCGCGAGCTGACAAACCACAAATTACTGGTTACAGGCACAGATGAAAATCTCCGAAAGATAAACATGAATTGTTTGATTAACACCATAGAGAGAAAAATGATTCCTGATAGAGACAAAGCAGAGCTAATTCACTTTCATTTCCTGCAATTACAGTTAATTTAATCAAAGAAATTTACAGATCAACTGACATTCCCGTCTATCTTACCCAACAAGACATGAATTACTTCTGACATATTGGGAAAATTTATTGTTCATGTCCACTGTATATTACAAAGGTTTTAAGGTTTATAGGATTGATTTAATTGTACATATATCACTTTAATCATTCTTTTCCCATAGTTATTTTCTCCCTACTCCATTTTTTCTTCATAACACTGATTCCTTTCTAGGGTGCAATTTCAGAGCTGTCAATCGCTCTCCAGTGCCTCGTCTGTGTGCCCATTATTCATAAAAGCAAAATACTGCGGATGTTGGAAATCTGAAACAAAAACAGAAAATGCTGGAAAAACTCAGCAGGTCTAAGAGATTCTGTGGAGAGAAAGATAGAGTTAATGTTTTGAGTCTGTATGACTCTTCTCCAGATCTCTGAAAGAAGAGTCATATGGACTTGAAACATTAACTTTGTCTTTCTCTCCACAGATGCTGTTAAACTGCTGAGATTTTCCAGCATTTTCTGTTTTTGTGCCTGTTATTCATGTCTGAATAGAGTGATCCTATTGTCATGGGAGAATATCATGGTTGAACCAATCCTATCTAGTGGCTTAAGAATCATGGAAGAGGAATCCTCAGGCCTCTCTCTGACTGTCAGTATTGCTGCTTGCGCTCCTGTCAGCCAGGGAGCCCAGACTGTTGAATCCCATTCTTAAGGGGTTATCACAAACCACAACCTCTCAATAAAGTTGGTGCAGGAGGACACCTGAACTGCCCTCTTCAAACTCAATTATAGTACATCCCAAAGTGTTTTTCAGACAATTAATACTTTTTAAGTGTGGTCACTGTTGTAAAGTGGGAAAGGCTGCAGCCAATATTCACACAGCAAAGTGACACAGACAGCAATATGATTAATGATCAGATAATCTGCTCTAGTGATATTTGTTGTGGGATAAATGAAACCAGGAGAATTCCCCTGTTCCTTTTCGAAAAGTGCTATGGAATCTCTGTCCATCTGAGAAGATAGACAGGACCTTTATATAACTTATGAAGGATAGCATTTCCAAAAGTGCATTCCTCTCCAGATTGCAGTGAACTAAAAGGAAAAAAAACATTAAAACTTGGAAATGGAGGGCACCAGTAAAACTTGCCTGAATTGGTCTCATACACCTTAGAATAGAAATTCAGTATTACTGACACCAGTATTACTGACTTTTATTGGGATTGGCAATTTACAATGGGTTTTTCCTTACCAGCCTAGATAGGGTTTGAGGCATGACCTTTTGTCTCAGATAATGCTATCATGAATAAGGCTGACATCTTGTAGCAAAGGTGAAGGAATGGAACATTGGACAATTTTGTGTTTGTTTGTTATTTCCCTTTCCAATCTTGAGGGACTGAGGCCATTCCAGATAGATAAACTAACTCAGGACAGACCAGAGATTAAGCTCTAGAACTTCTGGTCTCCACAGATGAGATGTCTCCTGAATAAGCCATTTTCTGTAGGTCTGTTGTAATGTTGTGGTACTGGAAGAATTGGTTAACTCCCTGCTGATGATTGGAACACATGAAATTTTAACATTGTGAGGAGGCGATGGCATAATGATATTGTCATAGTGACATGTCTGTCCTTGGCTTGCTGCATAGTTCCAGTGAAGCCCAATGCAAACTGGAGGAACAGAACCTCATCTTCCGACTAGGCACATTACAGCCTTCCGGGCTGAATATTGAATTCAACAACTTTAGATCTTAAACTCCCTCCCCCCATCCCCACCCCGTTTCTTCCCCCTCCCTTTTGTTTTTTTCAATAATTTATATAGATTTTTCTTTTCCCACCTATTTCCATTATTTTTAAATATACAACTAATACCTTGTCAGTCTTTCCACCCCACCCCCACTAGAGCTGTACCTTGAGTGTCCTGCCATCCATTCTTAATTAGCACATTTTCTTAGATAATATCACCACCTTCAACACCTCTTTGATCCTTTTGTCTGTGACATCTTTTGATTATCTGCTCCTATCACTGCTTGCTTGTCCCTACAACCCCCCCCACCCCTCAACTTCTCTCTCCCCCCCGCCCACCTTAAACCAGCTTATATTTCACCCCTCTCCTAACTATACTCAGTTCTGTTGAAGGGTCGTGAGGACTCGAAACGTCAACTCTTTTCTTCTCCACCGATGCTGCCAGACCTGCTGAGTTTTTCCAGGTAATTCTGTTTTTGTAGTGATATTGTCACTGGACTAGTAATCTAGAGACCCAGGGTAATACTCTGGGGACCCAGGTTCGAATCCTACCATGGCAGATGGTGGAATTTCAATTCAATAAAAATCTGGAATTAAAAGTCTAATGATGACCATGAAACCATTGTCTATTGTTGTAAAAACCCATCTGGTTCACTAATGTCCTTTAAGGAAAGAAATCTGTCGTCCTTACCTGGTCTGGCCTTTTTGTGACTCCAGACCCGCAGCAATGTGGTTGACTCTGAAATGGCCTAGCAGTTGTATCAAACTGCTACAAAGTCTCAACAAAGGATGAAACCGGACGGACCACGTGGCATCAACCTAGACACCGGAAACAACAATGGCAACCTCAGCCCTGTCGACCCTGCAAAGTCCTCCTTACTAACATCTGGGGGCAACAGCCTGACAGAGTCATCCTCATGGAATCATACCTTACAGATAATGTCCCAGGCACCACCATCACCATCCCTGGGTATGTCCTGTCCCACCGGCAGGACAGACCCAGCAGAGGTGACAGCACAGTGGTATACAGTCAGGAGGGAGTTTGCCGTGGGCGTCCTCAACATCGACTCCGGACCCCATGAAGTCTCATGGCATCAGGTCAAACATGGGCAAGGAAACCTCATGCTGATTACTACGTACCGCCCTGCCTCAGCTAATGAAGCAGTGCTCCTCCATGATGAAAACCACTTGGAGGAAGCATTGAGGGTGACAAGGGCGCAGAATGTACTCTGGGTGGGGAACTTCAATATCCATCACCAAGAGTGGCCGGGTAGCACCACTACTGGCCGAGTCCTAAAGGACATAGCTGCTAGACTGGGTCTGTAGCAGATGATGAGGGAACCATCCTCACCAACCTACCTGCCACAGATGCATCTGTCCATGACAGTATCGGAGGGAGTGACCACCGCATGGTCCTTGTGGAGACAAAGTCCTGCCTTCATATTGAGGATGCCCTCCATCATGTTGTGTGGCACCACCATGCACATTTAACAACTCAAGGCTGGGCATCCATGAGGCGCTGTGGCCATCAGCAGCAGCAGAACTGTACTCGAGCACAATCTGTAACTTCATGGCCTGGCATATCCCCACTCTACGATTACCATCAAGCCAGGGGATCAACCCTTGTTCAATGAACAGTGCAAGAGGCATGCCAGGAGCAGCACCAGACATACCTAAAAATGAGGTGTAAACCTGGTGAAGCTGGACCACAAGAGTATTGCCAAACAGCATAAGCAGCAAGTGATAGACAGAGCTAAGCGATCCCACAACCAACCATCAGATCTAAGCTCTGCATCCCTGCCACATCCAGTCGTGAATGGTGGTGGACAATTAAACAACTCACTGGAGGAGAAGGCTTCACAAATATGCCCATCAGCAACGATGGGGAGCCCAGCACATCAGCGCAAAAGATAAAGGCTGAAGCATTTGCTACAATCTTCAGCCAGAAGTGCCGAGTGGATGACCCATCTCGGGCCTCCTCCGGAGGTCCCTAGCATCACAAATACCAGTCTTCAGCCATTTCAATTCACTCCACATGATATCAAGAAATGGCTGTAGGCACTGGATACTGCAAAGGCTATGGGCTCTGACAATATTCCAGCACTGAAGACTTGTGCTCCAGACCTTGCCACGCACTTAGCCAAGCTGTTCCAAAACAGCTACAACACTGGCATCTACCCAGCAATGTGAAAAATTGCCAAGATATGTCCTGTACACAAAAAGCAGGACAGATCCAACCCGGCCAATTACTGCCCCATCAGTCTACTCTCTATCATCAGTAAAGCAATGGAAGGGGGTCATCAACAGTGCTATCAAGCGGCACTTGCGTAGCAATAACCTGCTCACTGATGCCCAGTTTGGGCTCCGCCAGGGCCACTCAGCTCCTGACCTCATTACAGCCTTGGTTCAAATATGGACTAAAGAGCTGAACTCCCGAGGTGAGATGAGAGTGACTGCCCGAGTGTGGCATCAAGGAGCCCTAGCAAAACTGGAGTCAATGGGGATCAGGGGTAAAGCTCTCCACTGGTTGGGGTCATACTTAGCACAAAGGAAGATGGTTTCGGTTGTTGGAGGTCAGTCATCTCAGCTCCAGGACATCATTGCAGGAATTCCTTAGGGTAGTGTCCTCGGTCCAATTAACTTCATCAATGACCTTTCTTCCAACATATGGTCAGAAGTGGGAATGTTCGCTGATGATTGCACAATGTTCAGCACCATTCACGACTGATACTGAAGCAGTCCATGTCCAAATGCAGCAAGACCTGGACAATATCCAGGCTTGGGTTGACAAGTGGCAAATGACATTTGCGCCACACAAGTGTCAGGCAATGACCATCTCCAACAAGAGAGAATCTAATCATCGCGCCTTGACATTCAATGGCATTACCATCACTGAATCCCCATTATCAACATCCTGGGGGTTACCAATGACCAGAAACTGAACTGGACTAGCCATATAAATACTGTGGCTACAAGGGCAGGTCAAAGGCTAGGAATCCTGCGACGAATATCTCACCTCCTGACTCCCCAAGCCTGTCCACCATCTGCACGGTACAAGTCAGGAGTGTGATGGAATAGTCCCCACTTGCCTGGATGAGTGCAGATCCTACAACACTCAGGAAGCTTGACATTGTCCAGGACAAAGCAGCCCACTTGATTGGCACCACATCCACAAACATTCATTCCCTCTTCTATCAACGCATGGTAGCAGCAGTGTGTACCATTTACAAGATGCACTGCAGGAATTCACAAAGGCGCCTTAGACAGCACCTTCCAAACCCACAACCACTACCATCTAGAAGGACAAGGGCAGCAGACACATAGGAACACCACCACCTGGAAGTTTCCCTTCAAGTCACTCAATGGAAATGGACTTGGAAATATATCACCGTTGCTTCACTGTTGCTAGGTCAAAATCCTGGAACTCCCTAACTCCCTTCCTAACAGCACTGTGGGTGTACCGACACCACATGGACTGCAGGGGTTCAAGAAGCCAGCTCACCATCACCTTCTCAAGGGCAACTAGGAATGGGCAATAAATGCTTGCTGATTCTGTTCTAAAGTCAAGTTAGATGGTTTTAGTTACTGGTGAGTGATTACTCTTTTGTTATCTTATTGTCCTGCAGTACAACAATTAATTGGCAATATAAACAAGTCTTAAAATCTCAAGAGATAAAAAGAACAATCATTTTGAGAAAAGATTTGTATCTGCCACCTTAGCATATTTTCTCCAAAAGCTCACAGATCAAATGTATTTCGGGAATTTTCTGTTTTAATTTATAAGTCGAAGCTTGGTGTTGAGCTACTTCAGGAAGAACTGCAGAATGTATGTTTTTCAAACACTAGTAATGTGCGAAGGGTAACATTTAATGATTTCATTTCTGTGGTTGCCCTGTATACCTGACGCTCTTTGAGGCATGGCACGATTAAATGCATGGATTGTATCACTCTTTTTTCCATAGATTTGTTTGGGATCTGTAAGATATATTTTATAACAGGTTGTTAGTTGCATACACATGAATGCATAATTTATCCCTGCTGGTAGAATGCTGACTGGTCCTGGAGACAGAAAAAGCACCATTTAATAATAGTGTACGTTAGTGATGGCTGTTCAGGACAAAGGACGGATTAAATTAACATGTTATAAGAACAAAATTTTTCGCTTCACTACATAATTCAAATGGGAGTTTGAGAATTTAATAGCTGTGCATCTATCAGAACAAAGATTTGGTAAAACTGGAGGACCCTAATCTCAACAGGTACCTGCAGTCTGTTTTGCACAACATGTTGGAATGTCGGATTCAATGTTAACTTGTTGCAAATTCGAACAAGTTTGCAAGTTGTTGGAATTTTGAACCCTTCACCTGAGAGTTATTGAATAAACCAGAAAACGATTTCAAAATGGTTGCTTCAGATTTCCAATTTATACGATGTGCAAGATTTACTATATAACCACACCCTTCAAAAGTTGCATTGATCCATGGTCCTGTTGATTAATCTACAAAGTAGTTTCAATGTTAAAATCAGGTTGTTACTCTAATAAACCAGGTTATGGTTCATCTATCTATAGAAACTGAATATGGGGAGGCATAAAAACACTGGATCAATATTGCATGTGAAAAGCAAGCTCATAGCTGAGAATAATAATTCCCTTCTCAGTTAAATAATCAAGTTCATTAACCAACGCATTCAGTACGTGATCTAATAAACAGAACTCAAAACCTACAAGTTTAATTCAAGATAAAGTGACCCCAAATTTATTCAACACACTTGAGGTTTTTGTAGGCCAGATACACTGCACAATTTACATCAGTGCAAAGCAATTTTAGTTTTTGCATTGAACCAATCTGTGTAACGTGAATTCATGTAGTCAGCCAATTCAAAATCAAGAAAACTGCAAGAAATTATCTTGCACCCCTTAAGCTTTGCACTAGCACCAACTGTACCCTTTTTGCATTTGAGCAGCAGTTCATGGCCAGAATTTCATGCTCGTTGTGCACGTGTGATCGGCGGGCCCGGAAACGGACGTGATGTGCACTTCTGCTCGTGATTGCAACTTACACGCGATTTCACTGTTGGCTGGCCAGTTAACTTGCGGCCAGCGTGAATCATGCACTGAGAGATGCTGAGCGCTGCCAGGGCGTCGGGAAGAGGGCGGGTGCGGTGAAAAAGTGAGGGTGTAGGTGGGCCTTTCCAACGAAGGCCGATAACTGCTGTGGAGCTGCCTCAGAGCTCTGCAGTATTTCTCCAATGAAATTTGCACAAAAAATGCTGCAAACCCTCTCTGTAATGCAAATTCAAGCAATTGACAGCAGAACTCATAACAACTCAACTCTCAAACATCTTTTATTCTATTTCATCACAGACATTTTATCCCGCCCTGGATCGAGTATGAAGTGAAACCGTGAAGGCCGCCTGACTGACTGGCCCAAGCTTCAGCTATAATAGCACATGGCCCAAGTAAAATCTCTAATAATTGCCTCCTTAATGGGCGTAATTGCCCACTTAATTGTTGGCGGGCACGCTTCCGACTCCCATGCTTGCTGCCTGACAGTAATATGGCGCAACAGCGGGATGACATTGGGACGTGCGTGGGAGCTCTGTTAAAATCCTGGTCCATGTGTGCCACAGCCAAGGTTGTAGATGCCACTGCTGGTTGTAGATGCCACTACTGGTTGTAGATACCTATGAGCACACAAATGCAGAACTTTTTTTGTTGGCCAATTGGTAGTTCAATGGTCGAAGTAGAACTGGAGACTGACATCCCTGTACCACTCCAAGCAGATACCAATCTCAACTGGTAACTGCAGTTCATTTTGCACAACATATTGGAATGTGGGATTCAATGTTAACATGAAGGCCATTTTTAGGACTTCTTTACATCAGTTCTCCCTTACTGAAGAAACCTATAGACAACACCAGTGATTATATAAAAAATCATAGACAAACCCACATGCCAAATACCTAAGGGCCATTTACTTTCCAATGGGTCTGTGTGCTTGTAGGGCAAATTACACTGGAAACCTTATTGTTGCACGCAATGGGACACTACAGTGAGTGTCTGCCAGAAGTATGCAGAGCATGCAGATCATGACATCAGTCAACATGCAACACTGATCTAATGCAAGCGATGCCATTTGGAGCACAACACTCCAGCCAGCACCATCCCTTAATCATAAACAGTGGAACATGCATTCAACAGCAGGAGGGTCCCCTCACCAATGCTATTTAAAGGGATCATCTGGGTGGAAGGTTACTGACTTTAAGTGGAGGAGACTGCAAATGGTCTTGCAGTCCAATCTAGAGTAGCTCTGGGTTAACAAGGCCCATCTGCAGAATGCACCATCTCAGCACAGGCAGCAGCAGTCTGGGCTGGCTGATTAACAGGCACAGCAAGGACGCAGGCAGAGAGGCACGGATGGGAGTATGATGCTGACTTCCTGAAGACAAAAGGTTTGTGCTCCATGGCCACTCTCCCAATGTGGCACCCCAGAAATCCCAGTAACCAGTTGAAAAGCAGATTGCTGGACTGCTGCACACCCTGCAAGCCTCCTTGCAGACTCTAATCCACATCCATGATAGCAGCAGTCTGAGCTTGCCTGACTCAAGATAACCTTGCATGACTTCAGTCTAAGCCTCGATTGCAGCATTCAGACCTTGGTTGGCAGCTGCTTGTGCTACAATGAAAGCTGCAACAATGACCAGCTGCATCATGGTTTGAACCAAAAGTGTGTTGCTGGGGGTCGTCATCATCTGCACCTTGAAAAGTTGGGCTTCAAGTTCACACAAAGTCCTGTGCCATGATGGTGCCAGACTCCTCAATGCTCTTTGACATTGACCACAGTCTTTCTAGCAGGCTTCCCAATACACCAAGCACTTTGTTGTGCAGACCCATCAGCGTTTCTCTGTAGGCTGCCTCATTGGATCCCTGATCTGTGTCCTCTGCAGCAGAACCCATGTACATCTTCACCTCTGGTGAGTTCAACCATGTGCTACCCTTTTCCTTTGTCCTGGCTGAAGAACACTCATGTTCAGTGTTTCACCACCTGAAGATTATCCCTCTAATCAATCCTCTAAGATACACAGTGCCAGTATCTGAGCTGGTTGCTGCAAGTGTGAAATCAAGCATCAGTGCCATGTCTTCATCATCACTCTCCTATTGGTGTTCCTCCACTCCATAGGCAGCTTGGGCCTTTCGACCATCTAAGACGAAAAAGGCACAATGAGGTGGGGGAGGAAAGGAAGCAATGCAAATTTACTCCATCTGCAACCTGTAAATCAGAAGAATGTGGAATGAGGAGAAGGCGGAATGTAAGATATATTAAGTTTGAAGGTCCATCTTCAATGGATTCAACCCCATTGCTGACCATAGTCTCAGCAAAGGGTGTCCAACAATGGGCAGCATCATCTCCTCCACGAGGATTAGGACATGCGGGTGCATATACCCCGCTCTGGTTAGCTTTTGCTGCCTCCATATGTGCCACCTTGTCCTACAAGAGAGAGAGAGAGAAGTGTATCAGTGAGTGTTGTGCAACCTGTTTGACTAGTCTGGCTATCATGGTTGAATAACTGGTGATGTGTGGGGTGGTGATGAACTGAGCAATGTCTGACACTACTGGTGCAGCTGGTAGTATATGGCATTTGAAGAAGCATTCACTGACCTTGACTATCCGAGTGAGGTCAATGAATTTCTTGTATAACTGTATCAGGTCCTCAGAGCTTGACTTCTGGTCTTGATCTTTACAGCCATCTATCTCACTGCCTTTTTGCTGTGAATCTGGGGGTCTTCTTCCCTCCTGTGACACAGGACGTCTCTTTTTCATCTCTGCCACCAAGATCTCCAGCGCAGTGCCCAAAGGCTTTAGAGTGCCATTCTTTATTCTTTCCCAGCGCTGGTTCCAATATATTCTTCAGCTGAAATGCACCTCCCTTTTAAGAAATTGTTATGACCAGGTGAGAACACATGCCAGGACTCGCCCTTTCTCTCCTACTCCTCAATTGATCATAACAGGATTTTTTGAAATTTAAGCATGAAGGTGTCAATTCAGTTTCTGTTCTTAACCATTTATACACTTATTGCAAAGAACTCAGTTCAACAGGCTTTCTTCAGTTTAAGCACAAAGGGGTTAGTTTTTATTGTGCTAAAAACCCGCACAGGTATAGTTATAAAGATATTTAAAAAGGTAAACCTATGCAACACACACACGCATATGCAAAATTACAAGTTATACAGTAGCGAAGGTTACATTTTGGCTCATTAAGGTTTAATGATAAAAGGCAAAAAAAATAGAGAGTTCACTGTTTATGAATCATCTTTTGTTCGTGGTGGTCCCCTGGAAACGCTGCTTTGGGATTATGAAGCATCCTTCGAATTACTCTGTTTGTTGAACCCAGTATGATATAAGGAGGTGAGTTCCTGTTTGATTGAAATTCTCTATCTCTGTGATGTATTCCAAACTGTAACAGAGATAGGTCTCTGAACTTGAGAACAGCAGTGAGAGTGAGGTGGTGTTACTGACTCATTTGCAGCCTTCCTCTTCAGACTGCCCAAAAGCAACCAGAGTGCTATAATCGAAGACATTTCAAAAGTGGTGATTCTGGTCACATGTTCTCTCTCTCAGGGATGAGCATTCCACAGAAGGTAATTAGCTCATGTCTGGACAGACCTTGGCTATTTTATTACAGACTAGGTGATTAGCTTCTTTAATGTCCCAGCCATCACTTCTGAATGGGCCATTCTTCCCTGTGATGAGCTGGGAAGAGCATATCAACGCCTTCTATTTAGCCACTGTCCTGGTAGAGTTTCTGTCTCTGCTTGAAAGGCATCTTTATAGAAATACAAATTGTGAGAGTCAGTTACAAATTTCAGTTCATCTTTGAAGTAATTCCTGGCTTCAATAGGTGTGAAATTACATGGGAGGTTTGCCGTGATATCTCCTAATTGTAATCTGTATTGGGAACTTCCAGAAACTGACCAACTTGTAACCTGACACGTCTGGTATTACCCGTGGCAGCCATCTTAAGTCAGTGTCTGCTCATTTTTAAAAGTCCTTCTAAAGAAGTTCAATATATATTTGACCACCTGATAAAATTAAAGATTAATATCACACATGCACACGTTGCATCATCATGACACAGCACTGTCTATTACTCCTCACAACATTGGCTCTGCTGATGCCTCCAACTCTTTCCTGATTTAGGGGTTAATTTTATGCATGGGCAACAAAAACAAGTACTTTCAAATGGGTATTTTGGATCTGATTATTTCTGTAGTATTTCATCTTGAATAATTGTTTGAAGCAAAATATAGAAAAGATCCACCATTATGTAATTTAAAAGTTCAAAAATCAATAAAACTGATTATTTATGTCCAATACCTGGACCCAGTGATTTATATTTTCAATGGTTTCTGGTTAGCCTAAAAACAAAGGCCAAAAAATTAGTTCACACAGCGCCTGTTTCTCAGGTGCTACTTGGGCTATTTAAGACACACCTGAATTTCTGGCCATTTTATGTCACTTCATGATCTTTGATTGCTTTAATTCAGGGTAAATCCAATAATGTAAAAGCCAAAAAAATTGGACAGAAGTGGTCTCCAATTTAGAGAAGAGAACAAGGTCTTGGGGGCAGAGACTTCCCTAAATAACTGAAGTTATGAGAATTTTGCAGGGCTAAAAGATGCTGAAAAAATATAAACATAACACATACACTCATAAGGATGAATGAATACTGAATGGGCTGGGACGGATTTTTGCTTTTATGACCTATATGTTATAACACATGACAAAATTGAATAACTTAACAACTGAGTCAATCACTTCCCAGAAATGACTGTTCTTGTGTGCTTCTCAAAAGAAATAAGCAATTTGACGGTTCTAAGTCAGGATTCTTAATGAGCATCTTTGGAAAAGGGAATTTGTTCCAATATTCACATGTATCTACAAAGAAAAGACATTTGGGATTCTTGGCTTCGTTAATAGAAGGATTAATACAAAGGCAAGGAAGTTGCACATTGGAGAATTCATGACACACTGTGCTCCTAGCACACATGGACTCAAATGGACAGAAATTGGATGACCTTGCAGAACTCATGGGATCCCTAGGGTCCTCAATGCCCAGTTTGAAAGCTTATGCTCTATTTGACGCTTGCAGTCTGAGGAGGTAAGTCTTTCATTCAACTGATCCGATCTGGATTTGACTCATGTTCTAGTGGCAAAGGGGCAGCATTTGGAATCCAGTGCAACATAATGCAAAATTAGGAGTTCAATTACCTGGCAACTGAAGATGGACTCATCTGTGCAGTCCTTCGTAGTAAGCTGACTGAATCAATAGCTGCTGATTTTAATAAAAAGTACATTTTTTTTATTAAAAAGCAACTAATTATGGTTTAAAATGATAATTTGTGACATGATAAACCATTTAGCCAGTAGAATCAAGCGATGATTAAGCCCCACAAATCTATCCCCAATTAAGTGCCTTAAGTAACATGCTTAATTATTGTTTCATTTCTATCAAAAAAGTTTTCTTTAATGACTTTGCATTTCTTTGGAATTTAGCCAAAAGGTGGCTTTCCTTTAATAACTAACTTAATTAATTAGAGCAAAAGCAAGCTAATTACTTGATTGAGCACTGTATCATAAATATTGTGTTTATTTTTCAGTACCTTCTTGCCCCCCACAGTTCCGCAGGCTAAAAATACTGATAGCTTCAGTTATTGAGAGAAGTCTGCCCTCAAGATGCCCATGTTCACTTCTCTAAGTTGGACACCATTTCTGTCCAATGTCCTCTCTTAGAAATTAGGTCAAACTTCATGAAGTGGGAACACAAAGCTTCAACTCTACAAATGACAGCTATTTTCTTAGTTCCCTCGGCATCATGCACCATTTTTCATTTGAGAAGATTAGCAAGCAGTCTTCCACCCTTCTACAAATTCCGCAGTAACCAGTTGCTAAGGAAACCCAGACAGCACCCTTGCAGCAACTCACTTGCCAACTTGTTTTCAAAGTATAATGCCTCACCTTTGCTATCTACCTCCCCCTAATGGTACAGCTAGAGTATGGAACTTCATTAAAGCGGAAATAGTTGAGTTGGTAAGAGTTGTAGTTATGGTGTAAAGAGTGTTATGTCCGGGACAGGAGGAGTACACAGATTCTCCAAACCCACTACTCCACAGGTCGCAGCAATAGTGTAAATGGTTAATTCACTCACCAAAATGGCCAATTGTTTACCTTCACTACCGCTAGATCCAGAATAAAAGAGACTTTAACCAGGCTTCTTTCAATAAGCTCAGAATAATTAATTTATTATAAAATGAAACTTTATTTTTAAAACATGTTGCAAAATTGGTCAATATACAATTTGTAATCCGGAAGTGTAACAGTTTACCCCTTTTTAAAATCCCAACACAAATACACACACATATAAACATAAACCAAAGGACAAAGCAAATAAGGTTGGCATAAGATAACACATCTAAAAACAAGGGATAAATTTCGAAAAGTTCTTGATGCTGTCGATCTGGTATTGTGGCTGTCTGGATGTCCTTTCCAAAGGATCTTTGGTGAAACACCGGTGCAGGGGGTGGTGGTGTGAGTCAGTTTCACCTCTGACTTCTGAGCAGTTCGAATCGCTCCCACTCCCTGGGTTCTAGACCTTGGACTTATTTGGGGGTTGTGACAAAGTGCAGCAGGCAACTGGTTTTGGTGCAAGAAAAACTGAGTTTATTGAAGTCACAAATGAACTTATAACATTAGGATTACACTGAGATTATACAGACTTACAAAGTACACTTAGTTAAGAATGGGGAACACACGGCATAATGAGGGAAAAATCACGCTACTAATCCCCTTACCCTTGTCCCACCCCCAAAACCCTAACTAAATTGAACTAGGAGAGGTCAGGGATCATGCTTACCAACCCAGGGTTCCTTGACAGTTCGAAATCCAGCCAGGTTGCAGCTTTGGGGTGCGCTCTTTGTGTCCTCTGGGGCCTGCCGTCCCTACGTGGTCCTGTTCTGTGGAATCTGCAAAGGTTCTTCAGTTGAGTGGAGGACGCGGTTGTGGGTGGTCGATCTTCGTGGAGGGCTGCGGTTGCGGCCTTGTTGTCTTCGGTTAAGCCTGCCACCCCGTGCCCCTCGCTGTGATGTTGCCTGCGGGCCTGCAAACCTCCAGATCTTTTTGCTTAAACTCTGTTTCAACCGCTCCCAGCTGCTCATGCCCGCTAGCTGGTTTCCCTCTCTCTCCCCCTCTCGTAACTGACTGGCCAGTTATACTGTCTTTCAAATTTCTTTTCGGAATCCAAATCAAGGTTAGTTCTTTGTTTGGCTTTGGTGGGCTTTCCCCGGTGATTGTTGTCTCTTTGTTTTTAATGGACTCACATGAGGTTTATCATTGTCTTCCTGCCTAGTAACTAGTTTTGAACTGAAAGCCATTGTATATGTGGAATATTGATGGGTTCACGTAATTGAATTGATTGTGCCTTTGATTATTTATGCAAGATTTTGATGGGCTTCAGTTTCGTGTGAAGTGAAGTCTTTCTCTGGGTTGATTGTATTAAAGGGAAGAATGCGTATTCTGTCTCCTCTCGTTGTCTGGTTTCAGGTAAAACAATCCACACTGCACTCAATAAGCCCGGGCATGTGCAGCTCCAGGCCTTCATGGGCCCAGCCTCCTGTCTGCAGGGTTTTACACTTAACTCAGCAGTTTAAAAGTCCAAAAGTCATATCCTTGTTGATGATATGAAAAATGTGGGAATTTTGAGAACCCTTCACTGGCCAGGATTTTATGGTCCCGCCGTGGCCTGTCTCCCCTCCAGATGGATGCGGTGAGCCATTTCAATCTCCATTCAATTCTGTAATATCCCACCAGGTGGGACAGGCCATAAAATCCCGGCCGCTGTCTTTGTTAACTCTCGCTTGTCGCAGTTTCACCGGCTTTCAATACAGATGAGTTAACTGAGATGAGGATTTTCTGGCTGAAGATGAACACTCCACTCTCAACTGCAGGCAATATAGGGGGAGAGAGTGAGAGAGACAAGCAGTCTTTCTTCACAGTTAGCACCCAAGGTGCAACTGAGTTTTAAAAAATGTTCAGAAAGAACTTCACCCAGGCCAGATGTTTTCAGCCAATCAGCAGGAGCTCAAGGCCTGGCAAGAGCAGTTTTTGTTTACTTTAAGTCAATTAAACATAATAACTCTTCTCTTTCCAGGTGTCTTGCTGGTCATCTAGCTGAAGTCATGTGATTTTTTGGAAACAGCAGCATGTTCACAGACCAAAGCGAACTTTGCAAGCTTTTAAAAAAAATAATTGTCCAAATAATGCCCAAATAATTCAATGTACTTCCAATTCTTCAAAAAGCACATAGCTCCTGGAGACATGGACTCCTAATATGAGTGAAATTATATTGCTAACACTGTTAATTCTAACTATGCTATCTGTAGACTTTAATGTGCAGTTATAAAAGTCATTCAGGGATGTTCTATGTCTTTGGCAGCTTGAAAGATACAGATGCAGGGATATTTCTAAGTCCTTGATCGTGTGTTGCTCTGTCCTCCCCTAAAGCTTAAGGCTCCTAGTAGGGGTCCAATCCTTAAAGCCTAGCAATTAAGCAGCTGCAGAGAGCACACCAACGTGCTTCAGAAATTTAGATGTTATAATAATATCTTTTTTTGCACTCTGATTATCGTCTGGTTTGAAAATCGATTACTGCAGTGTTTCCTCTTAATAATAGTTGCTGAACATTAAGAGTTGTCGGGAGGACAAGCACGCACAAAGTGTACATGATGATTACAAACAGGAAATTGGGAAGGAAGCGAATGCTGTCAACTTCATTTCCCCTTGCCAATAACCACTGCCAAATAAAAATCCTGTGCTTTCTTAGTAGGAAATCTAATTATCAGAGGATATAGCTGCAGACAAACCTTGTACTACATTCGTGGTCAAGCAGCACAGAACAGCTGCTGTGTATTTATTGTTAATTAATTCTCCTGAATTTATTTCATTGGTCCTGCTAATTTAATTTATACTCAAGTCACAAGAATGTGAAATCTTTACATATCTCTACACAGGTAGAAACACTAGGCTAGAAATGTCAAAAATGGAAATGATTTGTCAATTTTATATTAATTAATGTGGTAACAGACTTTGAAGAAAAAGCTTGATAAATCAATGATCTACAGCAGTTGTATTCCTTTACAAAATCCCAAATCTCATGTCAAGGATATTTGGCATTTAAAATAATAACTTAAACATATATAATGTCTTTAATGTAACAAAACAGCTCAAGATGCTTCACAATTTTAACTTGCACCTAGTCCCATCATCTGTACTCACTGACTTACATTGGTTTCCGGTCCACCAATGACTCAAATTTAAAATTCAAATCCACATGTTCAAATCCGTCTATGGCTTCACCCCTCCTTATCTCTGGAATCTTCTCAGCCCTAGAACTCTTCAAGATATATGTGGTTCCTTCAATTCTGAGCTCTTTGCATCCCCAACTTCCTTCATGCCAACATTGACAGCCACACCTTCAGCTGCCAGGGGCGAAGATGGGATTCCCTCCCAAAACCTCTCTACCTCTCTCTCCTCCTTTAATCTATCTCTTTGACCAAGCTTTTGGTCATCAGTGCTAATATCTACTTCTTTGGCTTGTTAATTTTTAAAATCTAATTATTATTTTTATGACTTCATAATTTTTATTATAATTAATTAATGTTAATTTATAATATTATAATTTCTCTCTGATTATGTTCCAGTTGAGCACAACACCAAACAAAGGGAGATAGAGCAATGTTTGCTTAGCTAGTACAGCCTATTAGAATCACATTCAAATTGTCCCAGTATTGCATCACTAATTGTCCTGGTTTCAGTGTGTAAAGTGCCATGTTGAAGTTTCTTCAAGTTAAGATACGGCTAGCAGGGCATTGGATAAGCTCAAGTTTATGGCCAGTGGAAAACAGGAGAATGGCTGGAGAGCATTTAACCATAAGAGTACCATTGTAACATGGAACCTAATCGACATGGTACTTTTTATTATTAAGTAGATGCTAAACTCTTCTTTTTGGGACCCTTACAATTCAAACTAGAGTAAAAATCCTATTCATCAGGGTGTGGCTGTTCCTGAAAATGATATGAACTATGACAATGAGAAAAGAGAAATAAGACAACCCATTTATAATGTCATATGAGTGCAAACAGGGGCCAAAGATTGATTTTTGAGACATAGGCCAACATTGAAAGGATCTGCATTTCTAGCGCGTATTAGTAATTGGACGAAAACTTCTCCAGTAGCATGATGTGGTAGCTTGCACTGGTGGATTTGATTTAACTCTGTTGAGATTCAACACTTTACAAACAATGTGGCTGATGATGCACACTGGTTCCAAGGGACACCCATGCCACATTTCTCACTTTTAAAAAATTCTTTCATAGGATTTGGGCATCACTAGCTAGAAGAGGAATTTTATCACCCATCCCTAATTGCACTTGAGAAGATGATGGTGAGCCACTTTCTTGAACCACTCCAGTCCATGTGGTGTAGGTACACCCACAGTACTATTAGGAAGGGAGTTCCAGGATTTTGACCCAGCAACAGTGAAGGAACAGTGATATAGTTCCAATTCAGAGTGGTGTGTGGCTTGAAGGGGAACTTGCCTGTGGTGGTGTTCCAACGCATCTGCTGCCCTTGTCTTTCTAGGTGATTGAAGGTTTGGAAAGTGCTGTCGTAGGAGCCTTGTTGAGTTCCTGCAGTGCATCTTGGCAGATGGTACACATTGCTGCCACTGTGCATCGGTAGTAGACGGAATGAATGTTGAAGGTGATGGATGGGGTGCCAATTAAGTAGACTGCTTTGTCCAGGACGATGTCAAGCTTCTTGAGTGTTGTTGGAGCTGCACTCATCAAGACAAATGGAGAGTATTCCATTACATTCCTGACGTGTGCCTTGACAATTATTTTTTTAAAAAGATGGTGAACAGGCTTTGGGGAGACGGGAAGTGATTTGCTCACTGCAGTATTCGCAGCCTCTGGCCTGCTCTTGTAATCACAGCATTTATATGGCTAGTCCAGTCACTGATTGTTTAGATCCAGGTTTGCCTTCCCTGTTTGGTTCCGTAATGAGTCTTGATACCCTGGCTTGGATGGACTACACCCTGGTCATGCAGCATTTACCAATGGATGCAATGCTATGTGTATGCTGCTAGTCCTCAAAACATCAAATTAATTGACAGAATCTTGCCCTTGTCGGGGGGGCTCGGCAGGGGCGGGCAGGGGCAGTCAGGAAGTCGACCGCCGCCCACAATTGAGGCCTGAAGGTGATTTCACGCGAGTGAGCCAATTAAAGCCCACCCAGAATGAAATGCAAGCAGCAGCAGCCAGTGCTGCAAGTGCAGGCAGGGGGGTGGGGAGTGCAAGCGGGGTGAGCACAGAGCTGCCTCAGGGAGATGAAGCATTTAAAAGATAATAATAACGTTATAAAACAGGTCCTATCATGTGACTCTGTCACATGAGCAGGGACATGTTATTAATTAAATTTTAAAAATTTTATTTGCTTCAGGAAACCTCACCCCGCCTGTGGATGAGTTGCCTAAAAAGTGCAAAGGCCACTTGGCCTTTTCGCCTGCCCTCCAACCGTAAGGGGCAGGCAGCGAAAAATTCTATTAAATTACTCCTTTAATGGTCTTAACAGGCCTTTTAATTGTTGGCGGACCCGCTGCTGACTCCGGCGCGCACCCGCCAAACAAAATACTGTGCGACTGCGCGTTGATGTCGGGATGCTCGCCCGACATCAACACGTGTCATTTTACGCTCGAGCGGGTCGGGCGTACGCCTGCCCTCCGAGCTAAAAATATTGCCCAATGTCTATTACTCAAGGATTATATTCCCATAAACTGCATAGGCATAATGTGTTGTGATCTTTAGCATTGACAGTACAAATCTTTTACAGCAACAAAATCATTTGCCATCAATCTCAACATTCTTTGCCAAGTTTTAAAAATGCTGTAGTATCATTTCTGAAATTTTCAGTTTTAAATTAAAGATTTTGTACTGTTGCTATGATTTGGAAATTAATATGTAGAGTGAAAGCAAAAGCATCCTACATTAGTCAAGCTCAGTCTGCTGCCATCATTGCAGTGGATCACAGGCGCACAGTGTCACAAAAGTCCAGCAATCTGCCCTCCAACTGACTACTAGTGTTGCTGAGGTGCCACCTGAGGGAATGGCTGTGCCTCCATGGAGCACAAACCTGCTATACTTTCTCAGGAAGACAGCATTTATCCTCCCATCCCTGTAGCATCAACAGTGCCCTTGCTGTTGCTTGCCAGCCAGCCAGCCTAGACTGCTGCCACTCATGCCAGGATGGTGCAGTCCAAGGCAGTGTCTTCCAGGCCCAGCACTGCTTGAGGTCACCCTCCAAGACCATCTGCAGTCTCCCCAGTGAAAATCAGCAGCTTTCTTCTAGCCATGCTGCAGGAGTAACATTGCATGGAACATTAGGCCAGGCAAAATGCACATGGATGACAGACACCATGGGATTGCACAAGGGGAATTAGTTGGTGATTCTATGCAATATGGCATGATTTCATTTATAAATTTGGTTTGGAATGTTGATTTTGTGATGGCTTTTATTTTTGCATTGCATTCAAATAGATGTTGTGATGGTCAGTGACAGAGGGAAGATTAGATATGAATATACGAACATAGGGATTAGGAGCAAGAATATGCCATTCAGCCCCTGGAGACTGCCCCACTATTCAATAACATCATGGCTGATCTAATTGTGGCCTCAATGCCACTACCCTCCCTACCCCTGATACCCTTTGATTCTCTTATTAGTCAAGAATCTATCTACATCAGCCTTAAAAATATTCAATGACCCTACTTTTACCAGCTGCTGTGGAAGAGAGTTCCATGGACACACAGTCCACTGAGAGAAACATTTCTCCTCATTTCTGCCTTAAATGGGAGACCCCTAATTTTTAAACAGTGTCCCTAGTTCTAGTCTCTCCCACCAGGGAAAACATCCTCTGAGCATCCACCCTGTCAAGTCCCCTCAGGATCTTATATGTTTCAATAAGATCACCTCTCATTCCTCTAAACTCCAATGGATACAGGCCCAATCTATCAAATCTTTCTTGTTAATGAACGTTAATGAGTTAATGACTCAACTGTTAACCAAAGGGGAATTGGGGTAGCAGTTACCAGTATCTCACTCAGATGAGATCTTCACAGACAGACCCGGCAGTAAGGGGTGTCTAGTTTGCTTCCTCTCTTCCTCCTCCTTCTCATATTCGTACTGCTCAACTGTTCACCATAAAGCTGGTGGTAAGGACTGTCCCCTCATGATCATGCAGTTGTCTGAGTTTAGCACCTGCTCTGCCGAATCCTGCGGGGCTTCTGCTGTGTGATCCAAGCAGCAGAAGTGTTGGCCAGGATGTTACGGACCCTCCACAGCGTGTCTCACCCCAGCGGATGCAGCGAGCCATTTAAATCTTCCTTCAGTTCAGCAGGACCGTAATATCCTGCTGGGTGGGAGGAGCTGTAAAATCCTGGCCATTGTTTCTGCATGCTAACAGTCTGCTCTATAACATGTAGTAGCATGGCTGTCATATGCTCCTGTGCCCAAGTATGGGTTGCACACCAGAGTCATCAGCCATATGATCAATGGATAGCCTTTGTCACCCAGTGAGCACTTTTAGATTTGCTGATGTGGGTCAAATTCAGCGAGCACTGTAAACTGCTTCAGAATTAAAGCATCTTGACTGCTGCCAGTATATCAAACATTGACCTGCATGATTCACTAGATATGGTCACACATTTGGACCTTGAGGGAGTGGAAACCCTTTTGGTTCCAGTATAGGGCCAAGTTGATATGTGGCATCTGCAGAGTGATGTGCATGCAGTCAACAGCACTCTGCACTATGGGGAAACTTGCAATCTTACCAAAGCCATGCGCTTGTTCTACCGGCATCTTTCTAGCCAGGGAGAATGAAATGTATCCAGCTCTCAATGAATACAGGGCATAAGTGACCTCCCTGAAAGTTCCAGATGCCTGCCTGAATGTCCTCACTGTGTTCTTCCCCATGCTCCTCTTCTGGTCCATCACTGGAGTCATCCTCTGTGGCCAGTGGAGCTGCCTCAAGATCCTCTTCCTCCAGTGGGCCCCCCTTGCCAGAGCCAGATTGTGGAGAGCGCAGCATGTAACTGCTATCAGTGACATCCCCCTCTGGAGGCTATTGTAGTGCTGCCCCTGAATGGTCCAGGCATCTGAATCTCATCTTCAGCAGACCTATGATCCTCTTAATCATTGCCCTTGTGGAGCCATGACTCCAATATAATGTTATTCTGCCTCTGCTCTTGGTGCTGTAGAGGCATCATAAGCCACCTTTTCAATGGATAACCCTTGTCACCCAAGAGCCATCCATCCAGTCGGGCTGGAGCAATGAAGAGTTTTGGCACCTGTGAGTGTCGGAGGATAAGAGCTGCCTGGGTACCTTGCACAGACTTGCAGAATCTGTGTCTTGTGGTCACAAATTATCTGGACATTCATGGAGTGCAAGCCCTTCCTTTTCACGAAGGCACCCGGCTGACCCCCTGGTGCCTTGATGGCCACATGTGTGCAGTCGATTGCACCCTGGATGCGGGGAAACCAGCAAGCGTCACAAAGCCTCTGGCTCGCTCAGCCTGGCTAACCTTGTCCGTACGGAAATGATTAAATGTCATTACCCGCCTGAACAGAACACTAGTAACCAGCTTGATGCAATTGTGGACAGCTGATTTGGACAAAGATCCCCCACTGACCTCTGGAAAGAGCCGGAGGCATAGAAGTTGAGGGCCACTGTGACCTTCTGAGCCACTGGCACGGGGTGTCCACCCACACAATTGGACGTGATCTCTGGCCCAGCCATCTGACATATGGAAGTCATAGTCTCCCTGGAGAGGCGGAGCATCCTTTGGCATTGCCCCCTGACATGTTGAGGTACACTCTGGCAGCAGGATAGTGGCATCTTCTGTGGCTCCTTCCACCTTGGACTCCTTGCTGGCCCTGCGACCCTGTGCCTGCGCCTCTTCTCCCACAGTCGCTCCCTTGGATGCTGCCTACAGCCACCTGGCCTCCTCTCCTTTCTACTCCTCTCCTCTCCTCAGAGGGGGTGCCACCAGTGGAGACCACAATCCCCATTACCAGAGAAACAGAAGGTTGTCTGTTGACTGGAAGGGTCCACATGGTATAAATCCTCCAGGGGCCTTTGAGACACCAATGAGTGCTGAAATGAAGATTAGCAATGCAAAGACTGAAGCTCAAAACAGAGATAAAGCTGCCAAGTTTCACTGAGCAACCAGCAGCAAACTATCTCCTAACCTCCTCACTGCTCACAATTGCAATGCTCCAGGCCCTTTTTATCCTGCCCTTGGATGACAATTCAATAAAAATGGGCTGCCTGCCTGCCCGTTTTGCCCGTGCAATGAGCACAAAATTGCACAGGCAATGTAAAATTGAGTACAATTGGCTTTTTAATGGCCTCAATTAGCTCTTCAATTGTCGGTGGGCACTGCTCCGACTCCCGCATGCCCAATGTCATCTCACGCAATTCGCGTGCGTTCGGTTTGGGCATGCGCCCGATCTCGGAGCGTAAAATTGAGGCCCTTGAGCAGCTGCCACACCACTCCCGGTACACTTTTGCAACTTTAAAAACAGATAGAAAACATCATCAAATACTTGTAGAATTGAAGCAACTGCCAGAGTAACTCAACCAGCAGTTGAAAGTAGTTAATGATCCCTTTAAATAGTGCTTGGTGGGGCATCCTTCTTGCTGCTGAATCCATGATCAGCTGTGCTAGATGACGTGAAGAGAAAGCGTTAGATGGAGCATCAAGCTCCAAAATTGCAGTCCTGATGTTAAATCAGAGCCCCCAAGCTCTGCCTGCTCCACACACTCTAGCAGCCATTCACAGTGCTCCAACTCCCTCATCAACATGGAGATCAGTGCAACTTGATCCTAAAGTATACATGTGCATAGCAGACACCATTTTGGACACCAAATAGCACCTGTAATGCCCAAACAATTTTGCTACCAATCTGGATTTCGAACTGAGAGTACAATGATTTATTTGTATACCACCTCTTTTACTCCATTGAGCAAAGTTAAAATGCCCACTTTTGTCTTTAATTAACCGTTTCGTATTCCCTCTGACTGCAGTCTCATTTCAAATTAATCCATAGTTTCACAAGTGTGTTCCCATCCCAAGTAAAAAATAAGGAATTTTGAAATAAAGTGAAAGGTTGGAATTTTAGACTAATTATTTACAGGTTTCAGTGAACTGAGGACTGTAATTGTATGCTATCTCTCCTGAATAGGGAAGGCTGGTCGGCTACGAAATTGTTTTTATATGAATACTGCTGTATTTTGGGACCAACACTTACTCCTGCCTTAGAAAGTTCATAAGTTCTCAAGGACAGTGTACAAGTAGTTAACATGGTAAACTATTAAACTATTAACCAGCAGGCCTGAACTTGAATCTCAGTCCATTGATAGGTGGCCCAAATAATCAGTGCCTCGTGGAATAAGTAAATCAATCAATCAATAAAAGCGATTAAAATCCTTAATCTTCAAATAAAATTATTATTCCATGTCAACATATGGTCTCCTTAACATTCCTACACCAGCTTCCGTTCTAATTATTTCGTTTTGGAGATTTTTGTTTAATGTGCTAAAATCAGTTTTGATTCTGATTCAGACTATGAAGGTCATCATCTGTCGGTATTTTTCATGAAAGTACGACTGAAATTATTGATAAAATAAATGCCATGCAAATGATTTACTTAAAGGCATTGCCACCATCAGAATATCTCTGGGAATGTTTCCTCTGAATCCAAAGATAGTGATGGTTATAGCTAGTCTGTCATTGCAAATCAAAGAATCAATGAATTATAGAATTATTGCTGCACAGAAGGAGGCCATTCAGCCCATCGTGTCCGCGCTGGCTCTCTGTGAGAGCGACTCAGCTGATCCCACTCCCCTGCCTTTTGCCCATAGCTCTGCAAATCCTAGCTCTTCAGAGAATTATCCAATTTCTTTTTAAAAGCTACATTTGAATCTGCCTCCACCGTACTCTCAGGCAGTGTAGTCCAAATACTAATCGCTCACTGCATAAAAAATCTTTTCCTCATGCCGCCTATGATTCTTTTTCCCAAATCACTTCGGGAAAAATTTTCCTGTACCCAGCCCAGCACTTCTTTCTTCCACCCTGCAAAATATGTTGTTAATATCCATTTGTGGCACTAAAAATCTAAATGCAATGAATAAATATTTGAAATAGAAAGACAGATTGTAACACATCACTTTTGCAGAGACATGCTGAGTAATTTCATTGTATAACAGCAGCAATATTGCTGACATCTATTTATCCAGACAACTAAAATCGCCTTAAGAATTCAATAATTTTGTATTTAAACAATTTTCCTGCAGATTAAATTTCGATTTACTCGAAATTGCTCACTTGATGCCTCACATGCCTAAATATTGATTGCTGTCTGTTTATTAGAACTTCATGTCATTTTTGTCCAAACATTGGATAGTTGATTTGTCCTGTGCCAAATATTTTTCCAAAAAAATTGCTTTATTCATGACACATTCTATTATTTAACTCAGAGGTAACAATTTTGATGGTTATCCCCAAGTTTCTTTTAGTAAGTAAACAAGGATTTTTTTAAATCCAGAAAAAATCAAAATAACACGAAAGCTGTTTGGATGGCATTATGAGAATGCAACATAAGACAGACATCAATGGAAACATGAATCAGCTGTGGTGTGGAACAGTGAGCTCAATTAACACCAGTGGTATTGATCTGTAAAAGCTTAAAACCACATTTGTTGTTGGTTTCGATCCAAAATGGACCTCAGGAAGGCATAGGTATCAACAGGGCCAATTTACATTTTTGTTCTCTCAATGTCACAGGGGTGAGACTCAACCAATTTCCATGGTTGAGTCTCATCGCCATTACCACTCGTAAGCCGTTTCCAGGCCAGATAGGATCAGTGACCAGAGTACACAGGTTTAAGAGCCAGAGGTGAAATGAGGAGAACTTGTTTTGCACTGCATGTTATTATATATGCTGCCTTAAATGGAGCAGAAGCAGATTCAAAAGTAACTTTCAAAAAGAAATTGGATAAAATCTTGAAGAGGAGAAAATCGCAGGGCTTTGGGAAAAGAGTAGCAGAGTTGGACTAACTGAAATATTATTTCCCAATGGACCAATTGGCCTCATTCAGTACGTTTCTATGGCCAGAAATTTCCCCCCCGTTGGGGGGGTTTTGTGGGGGTGGGCGGGGCGGGCACGAAACTGATCGGCGTCCGTGATTGGATCCGCACCGCCATTTTATGTGGGCAGGCCAATTAAGGCTGCCCCATCGTGACGCACGCTCGGAAGCGCTGAGCGCTCCCTGTGCGGGCAAGGGAAGGGGGGGGATTCCCTGAGTGGTTCCCTGCGCTCTTTCACGCATGTGCGGGAAAGAGCGCAGAGATCACCCTGAGGCATGGAGATGCTTCAGAGAGATTTGTTTCAGTGTTAAACTTTTAAATAAAAGTTTTTAAAACTTTTAAAACATGTCCCCTCATGTGACACTATCACATGAGCTGGGACATGTCAAAGTATAAATGTATAAATTTTTATTAGATTTTAAGACACTTCATGAAACCTCATCCCGCCCGTGGATGAGGCTTCATGAAAAATGCAAAGGCCGCCTGGGCTCTTCGCCTGCCCGCCAACCTTAAGCTTGGACGGGCAGCTCACTAAATTGAGTTAATTAGGTTTTAAATGGCCTTAATAGGCCATTGACAGTTCAGCGGGCATGCAGCCGAGTCGGCTGCGTGTTCACCGAACTGAAAATCTAAATGACACGCCGTTGGGAGGCCCGCGTCATTTCACACATCGGCGAGCGGGCCGCTTGCCAACAGGAAAATGCTGCCCTATGAACTGAAACTTGACTCCCACAAATGGTGGTTGGGGCCATGTCATGGGTTAAAATGCAAAAAAATCTGGAACAGGACCTGAGCCTACCTCGAACCTGCCCACCTCTGGTTTCAATGGAGGAGGAATGAGAAGCAGTGTCTTACTGTTCATTGGAAGTAGTTTGGTCATTTAAATATTATATTGAGGCTGACTGCCTTCATTTTAACAGTTGGTCTACTGTTGAGAACAGATTGAAGGGCCCCATTGATCTGCCTGCTTCCACCCCCCCCAACTGCCATCAGACCTTCTGACCATCATTAGACCCCAACCACCTCCCCAGACCAGTATCCAATTGTCCTCCCACTAGTGGGACACCTCAGGCCCTTGTGATCAGGATTGCCCACAATCCAAAGCCCTCTCCACAAAATGAGACCCTACCTTTGCGATCAGGAACTCCCCTCCTCCACCGCAATCTCTCTAACTCCCTCAATACACTTCTCTCCTCTTGTACGCTTTGGCCCTGTGATTCATCTCTGGAAGAACAAATGCAGATCTTATTTGTGTGTTCCCATGGAAGCAAATATAAGGGCGAACAAAAGTATGTCATTAGTAGCAGGCACAGAGAGTTCACTCCTCATTCGTTCTGTTCTGAAATGGATAATCAGGAAAGAGAAATTCTCCTCTGGTTCTTCCACCAAATACCTTAAATAGTGTCGTCTGGTTATCAGCCCTTCTGATAGTAGGAATTATTTCTCCTTATTTGCACTATCTAGATATTTCATGATTTTGAATGTCTCTATTAAGTATTCCCTTAATCTTCCCTGCTCTAAAGAGAATGACCCCAGATTCTCTAGTGTCTCCACATACCTGGTAACATGGTAAATCTCCTCTGCACCCTCTCCAGGGCTTTGATACATTTCGTAAAGTGTGGTGTCCAGAATTGGACACAACACTTAAGCTGAGACCTAACCAGTGATTCATAAGGCTGTACCAATGCCATGCATGCACAATTTAACCCCATGATTTCATTGCAAGTGACTGAATTCCTAACTTTACTGATTGACCTATGGTCAAAGTCTACACTCATTAGTGCAAAATAAACATAACAAAGTAATTGGGACAAACAATGGCAGCAGGGCAATAAAAGCAGGTTCTGCCAGGTCAGAATCAGCTCTGCAATTAAGGTCACAGACTATTAGATGCTGCATTAATGCAGGCAATGAATGGGGAGTGATATGCGAATTAGCCCTCTATGTCTAGGGCAGCACCTTTAAGTGAATAATTCCCAGTCACTGCTTCTCTGAGGATCCCATTGTTAACAATCTGTGCAACGTCACTGGCTTACCATGGTTAAATAAATCAAATCCATATACACTTCAAGTAACGAGACCTTAAAGGATCACAAGCATTGCAGTGTTAAATTTTTATCTAAATCTTTCTGGCAGGCTGGGGCACAGCAAATTGATGTCATTGATTTTCTGCGCACACGCTGACCAGTGTGCATCGGGTATTGGCGGCCATCTTTGAAGCCATCTTGCGTTGGCAGCAGACACAGTGGATTTACAAAGGTTTAGCAAATTACTCTATGCTCTATGTATAAAGCCAAGGATTCTGCATTTTTTTTTAAAAACAGCCTTACCAACTTTTCCTGCCATCTTCAAATATTTCTATACATAAACACCTCAAGCATTCTTTTCCTGGGCCCCTTTTAAAATTGTATCATTCACTTTATATTGCCTCAGCTTATTCTTCCTTCCAAAATGTATCATTTTGCATCTCTCTACATTAAATTTCATTTGTTATGTGGCTGCCCATTTCGCCAGTCTGTCTATATCCTGCTGAAGTCAGGTTATTTGAAGTTTGTATCATCTGAAAACTTTGAAATTATGTTCTGTATACCTATCATGAAGCTATTAATGTATATAACGTTATTGGAAATTATATTTTTTTAAAATAAAGGGTTAGCCTGTGGGTGTGCCTTAATTGGATTAAAGACAACTAGCCTGGGTGCTTTGATGTACACTAGTTTTGAGATGTAAGAGAGGTAGAATGCATTTGCATTTTGTTGAATAAAGCAAAGGGGTTGGTGATACAATGAGAATTTATATTCAATGAGATGTGCTGGGTATAACAGACAGCAGTTTTGTATGTGCAGGGCAGAGGCAATGTAAGATCAAAGCCTGTAATCCTACCTCTGTGTCTGCAAAGGAACTAAAGTGAAAGGAGTTTTGAATTTGTCAGGTGAAAATGCTTTGCCTGGTGTCTGCTTAAAGTCTATGGGTTGCAGTTGCCTTAGCAGAGATTAGTTTGGGAATTTGTTAAAAGTTATGATAGTAGTAATTTGTAGCTATGTGTATATATTTAACTTGTAAACTAATAAATGTCTCATGCAGTTTGATATAAAACCTCTCCAGAACTGGTTGGCCTGATTCCTGAATTTAGAGCTACATCTTAAACATGCCACTTAAAATATAAATTATGACAGTTGTTTATGTTTCCCTCTGGGATTTTTAAATAACTCAGCCTTACCAACTGCTGGGTCATAAGAGTACCCAAGTCCAGGTTGTTACGACCAGGATTGCAGGAATGCACCGAATCTCTAGCCCCGCTACTCCACAGGTCGTACCATATGTGTAAATGTTTAATTCATTCACCAAAATGGCCAATTGTTTACCTTCACTACTGCTAGACTCAGAATGAAAGAGACTTTAACCAGGCTCCTTTCAATAAACTTAGAATAATTGATTTTTTTATGAAACAAAATTTTTTTTAAGAACAAGTTGCAAAACTGGTTAACATACAATTTGTAATCCAGCAGTGTAACAATTTACCCCATTTAAGATCCCAACACAAACACACGTATGCAAAAAAAGGACAAGACAAATAAAGTCTCTGCAGAGGTTGGCATAAAGGAGCACTTTATGAAAATGATAAGGTTCAAAAAGGTCTAACACCATCAATTTGGTGTTCCTGTATGTGAAGATGGAACTCTGGTCACAGTAGTTGTCTGGGCATTCTTTCCAAAGGATCTTCGGTGAAACGCTGTCTTTGTTAACTCTTGCTTATCGCAGCTTCGCAGGCTTTCAAATACAGAGGAGTTATTCTGAGGTGAGAATTTTCTGGCTGAAGGTGAACACCCACTCTGGACTGCAGGCAATATAGGGGAGATAGAGGGAGAGGCAGAGAGATAGAGAGAAAGAGGAGCAATCTTCCTTCACTGTTCACTCCCAAGACACACACTGAGTTCAACAGTCATGTTCAGACAGAACTTCTCCCAGGCCAGATGTTTTTCAGCCAATCAGCAGGAGCCCACAGCCTGGAAACAGCAGGCTTTTTAAAAAATAACTCTTACCTCCCCAGGTGTCCTGATCATCATTTAGCTGAAGTTATGTGATTTCTTGGAAAAAGCAGCTTGCTCACAGACCAAAGTGAACTTGTAACCTTTAAAAAAAACACCAGAGAGTGTCCAAATGATTCAATATCCTTCAATTTTTTTAAAAAAGCACATAGTTCTTGGAGATATGGATTCCTAACATGCCTCCACCCTTAAGAAATGAAACATCATTTCAAAAGGCATTTCATTGCAAAGTGTATAGGAAAAACATTTACAGCATATAGAAAAATCAAACATACAGCCACTCATTCTCATTCACTGCTTATACAGAACCTATGCATCTTTCTCTGATCTTCTTGATTTTCAGATAATTCTAACAAAATTGCATTCTTGATAACGTATCAACAATTATATTATCCTTCCCAACAATATGGACAACCTTTAAGTTAAAAGGCTGTATTAGCAAACTCCATCGGAACAGTCTGGCATTCTGAGTCTGGCACACTGGCCACAAAAGCCAAAGGATTATGGTCAGTATATATTAAGGTTTTGTTTCAGCAATGACAGACGTATACCTCAAAATGTTTAAGAGCCAGTAACAAACCCAAGGTTTCCTTTTCTACTGTAGAGTATCTCTTTTGATACCGATTTAATCCTTTTAGAAAAGTACCCCACTGGCTTCTCTATGCCTGATTCACCTTCTTGCAACAACACCGCACCCACCCCCAAATCACTAGCATTGATTGTCACCTTGAAAGGTTTAAATGAGGTTAGGGGCAGCCAACACCGGTTCATTAGATAGATTTACCTTCAGCTTCTCAAAAGCTGTCTTGCACTCTCTTCACCATAGTACCTTTGCTTTGTTTTGCAATAAATCTGTTAGTGAAGCAGCTATTGTGCTGAACTTTGGCATGAACGTGCGATAGAAGCCACACATCCCCATAAATCTCATGCTTTCTCATTTAGTTTTAGGGACAGGAAATTCCACAAAAGCCTGTACTTTTGCTGTTTTTGGCAGCATTTGTCCTTGCCCTACGACGTCCTAGGTAAGTTACTTGCGCTTTCCGAACTCACTCTTGGCAAGGGTTATTGTGAGATCTGCTGGTTGTAATTGTTTAAATAGGGCTTTAAATTGTTTCAAATGATCTTTCCAAGTGTTACTATAAATCAATACATCGTTGAAGTAAACCACACAGTTAGGCACACTGGTTATAATTTAATTCATTAGTCTTTGGAAGTGCTGGCGCATTTTTTAGCCCAAATAGCATCACTCAGCATTGGTATAACCCATTTGGCGTGACAAAAGCTGATATCTCCTTAGCTCGCAATGTTAAAGGCACTTATCAGTATCCTTTCAATAAAGCTATCTTAGTAAGGAACATGGCACTGCCAACCCTGATAAATACAATCTTCTAAACGAGGAATTGGGTATGAATCTGTTTTTGCTACTGCATTAACCTTTCTGTAATCTATGCAGAATCAGGTTTAGATACTAACACTACAAGAGAACTCCAATTGCTTTGACCAGGTCCAATTAGGTGATTTTCCAACATGTGTTGAATTTTTGCTATTTCTCTGTACTTAAATGATAAGGATGCTGTTTTATAGGAGAAAATTTCCCTACATCCACATCTTATAGGGCTAAAGTTGTACCCCTTAGTTTATCCCTACAGATTCCTTTAAATTCTGTTAAGTAACCTCACAAGATCTTTTTGATGTCCTACCTAAGAATGAGAATATGGTGCCTAACTGTCCTAATATTTCAGTGTTAGCTAACAGATAGTAGGAGATTCAATTGGGGAACTGTCTAAGCCTCCTTCTGCCTCACTCTCAATGTCTCTTACGTCCTCCATTCTCCTTACTACCTGACATACCTGTTCCTCCTATCCTCTCCCTATGATGGTTTGTTTTAACATATTGGTATGACACAGCTGATTCTTTTTCCTACAATCTGGGGTGTTTATCAAATAATTTACTTTACCAACCCTCTTAATTACCTTGCATGGACCACTGAACTGTGCTTTGAGAGGTTCCCTCTGTAAAGGCAATGACACCAACACTTCACCCCCTGGTTGAAATGTTTAGGTCTCAGCTTGCTTATCTGCCCATTCCTTCATCTTTGTTTGTGAAATTTTAAAATGTTCTTGAGCCACTTTGATGGCTCCCGTTAGCTATTCCTAGAACATGGACACAATCTAGCATTCAGGATTCATCTCTCTGTCCTAAAAACTTTTCTTTGGTTAATTTCAGAGGACCTTTTATCTCATGTCCATAATTTTATTCAAAAGGACTAAAACTGGTAGGTTCATTTGGTGAATCTCAGGTGGCAAATAAAAGAAAGTCCAGCCCTTTGTCCCAATTATGGGGATATTCATGACAATATGCTTTAATCATTGTTTTGATAGTTTGATGGTACCTCTCTAAAGCTCCCTGTGTTTGTGGATGGTATGTTGACTTTAACTGTTTTATACACAAACTATTCATTACATTTTGGAAAATTTTAGACATAAAATTGGAACCTTGACCCAACTGGATCTTCATTGGTAATCCATAGAGTAAAAAAATTGGGCTAACTTCTCTACTACTACTTTAGCTGTAGTTGTTCTCAAAGGGATGGCCTCTGGAAATCAAGTTGTTATATCCATAATAGTATGGATATACTGGTGTCCCGCTTTCTTTTTGGTACTGGTCCCACACAGTCTACTAACACCCTACTAAATGGTTTCCCAAAAACTGGTATTGAAATTAAGGGTCCTGGTTTGGCTGTAGGTTATGGTTTCCCCACCACCTGGCATATATGGCACATTCTGCAAAATTGCATCACGTCCTTGTGTGACCTGGCCAGTAAAAATGCCTGTTTATCCATGCCAGAGTTTTCCACATCCCTACATGCCCTATCATAGGCATTTCATGTGCTGTCTGTAATTTACGATCTTTACTATATTTGGGTGGTTCCACTATCTGACAAACAACCATCTATTCTTTGTCTGCAGGTCTGTGACGAAGTCTCCACTTCCTAATTAGAATACCTTTTTTAACATAATAACATTCTGGAACTCCTTCCACCTCAGCTTCAGTTTGGGCTGATTGTGCTACCTTATTTAACTCCATACTAACTTGTTGAGCCTCGATCAGAGAAGATTTACTAAACATCTCTTTCGGATTATCCAAGTCTTTAAAGAATGTTTCGGCTAACAAAATATCTGTCTGTGGTATCATAGAAATATAGAAGAATAGAAGCAAGGGTGGGTCATTCGGCCCTTCAAGCCTGCTTCACTATTCAATATGATCATGTCTGATTGTCTATCTCAATGCCATCCTCCCACTCTCTCCCCATACCCCTTGATGCTTTTAGAGTCTAGAAATCTATCTATTTCCTTCTTAAATATATGCGGTGACTTGTCCTCCACAGCCTACTGTGGTAGAGAATTTCTCGGGTTCACCACCCTCTGAATAAAGAAGTTTCTCCCCATCTCAGCCCTAAATGGCCTACCCCATATACTAAGATTGTGTCCCCTTGTTCTAGACCCCCCAGCCAGGGGAAACATCATCCCTGCATCCAGTCTGTCTAGCCCTGTCAGAATTTTATACGTTCCAATGAGATCCCCCCTCAATCTTCTAAACTCCAGTCAATACAGGCCCCATAAAACAATCTGCCATCCCAGGAATCAGTCTGGTGAACCTTCTGCACTCCCTCTGTGGCAAGCATATCCTTTCTTGGGTAAGGAGACAAAAACTGCACAGAATACTCCAGGTGTGGTCTCACCAAGGCTGCACTAAGACATCCTGGCTCCTGTACACAAATGCTCTCGCAATGAAGGCCAACATACCATTTGCCTTCTTAATTGCTTGCTGCACCAGCATGCTTGCTTTCAGTGATTGGTGTACAAGGACACCCAGGTCCCTTTGTACATCAACATTTCCCAATCTATCACCATTTAAATAATACTCTGTCATTCTGTTTTTCCTACCAAAGTGGATAATTTCACACTTGTCCACATTATACTGTATCTGCCATGCATTTGTCCACTCATCTAACTTGTCTAAATTGCCTTGAAGGCTCTTAACATCCTCCTCACCATTTATATTCCCACCGAGCTTTGTGTCATCAGCAAACTTGGAAATATTACATTTGGTTCCCTCATCCAAATCATTGATATATATTGTGAATAGCTGGAGTCCAAGCACTGAGCCCTGAGGTACACCTCTAGTCACCACCTGCCATTCTGAAAAAGACCCATTTATTCCTAATCTCTGTTTCCTGTCTGCTAACCAATTCTCAATCCATGCCAGTTATATTACCCCCAGCCCTATGTGCTTTAATTTTGCACACTAAAATCTTATGTGGGGTTTTATCAAAAGCTTTCTGAAAATCCACTGGTTCTCCCTTATCTATTAGAACCATAGAACCATAGAACCATGGAACACTACAGCACAGAAAAACAGGCCATTCGGCCCTTCTAGTCTGTGCCAAAATATTATTCCGCTAGTCCCATTGACCTGCACCCAGTCCATAACCCTCCAGACCTCTCCCATCCATATATCTATCCAATTTATTCTTAAAACTTGTGAGCCCGCATTTACCACGTCAGATGGCAGCTCGTTCCACACTCCCACCACTCTCTGAAGAAGATCCCCCTAATGTTCCCCCTAAACCTTTCCCCTTTCACCCTAAAGCCATGTCCTCTTGTGTTTATCTCTCCTAATCTAAGTGGAAAGAGCCTACTCGCATTTACTCTGTCTATACCCCTCATAATTTTGACGCCACTTTCAGGGAATTATGTATCTGAACTCCCAGATCCCTTTGTTCCTCCGCACTCCTCAGTGCCCTACCATTTACTGTGCATGTCCTACCTTGGTTTGTCTTCCAAAATGCAACACCTCACACTTTTCTGTTTAAATTCCATCTGCCATTTTCTGGCCCGTTTTTCCAGTTGGTCCAGATCCCTCTGCAAGCTTTGAAAGCCTTCCTCGCTGTCCACAATGCCTCCAATCTTAGTGTCATCAGCAAACTTGCTGATCCAATTTACCACATTATCATCCAGATCATTGATATAGACAACAAACAACAATGGTCCCAGCACAGATCCCTGAGGCACACCACTAGTCACAGACCTCCAGTCTGAGAAGCAATCATCCACTACCACTCTCTGTCTTCTCCCACACAGCCAATTTCAAATCCAGTTTACAACCTCTCCATGGATACCAAGTGTCTGAACCTTCTGAACTAACCTCCCATGTGGGACCTTGTCAAAGGCCTTACTAAAGTCCATGTAGACAACATCCACAGCCTTTCCTTCATCTACTTTCTTGGTAACCTCCTCGAAAAACTCTACAAGGTTCGTTAAACACGACCTATCACGCACAAAGCCATGCTGACTATCCTTAATCAGCCCTTGGCTGTCCAAATAATTGTATATCCGATCTCTCAGAACACCTTCCAATAATTTACCTACTACTGATGTCAGGCTCACTGGCCTGTAATTACCTGGTTTACTTTTGGAGCCTTTTTTAAACAACGGAACAACATGAGCTACCGTCCAATCCTCCGGCACCTCACCCGTGGCTAAGGACATTTTAAATATTTCTGCCAGGGCCCCTGCAATTTCTACACTAGTCACCCTCAAGGTCCGAGGGAATATCATGTCAGGCCCGGGGGATTTATCTACCTTTATTCGCTGTAAGGCAGCAAGCACCTCCTCCTCTTTAATCTCTATATGTTCCATGACACTACTGCTTGTTTCCCTTCCTTCCTTATACACTATGCCAGTTTCCTGAGTAAATACTGATGCAAAAAAACTGTTTAAGATCTCCCCCATCTCGTAAGGCTCCACACATAGATGACCTGATCTTCAAGGGGACCAATTGTGTCCCTTACTATCCTTTTACTCTTAATATACTTGTAGAAACCCTTCGGGTTTACCTTCACATTATCTGCCAAAGCAACCTCATGTCTTCTTTTTGCTTTCCTGATTTCCTTCTTTAGTATTTTCTTACATTTTCTATAGTCTACAAGTACCTCATTTGCTCCTTGTTGCCTATACCTGCTATACACCTCTCTCTTCTTCTTAACCAGATCACCAATATTCCTTGAAAACTAAGGTTCCCTATGCCTGTTAACTTTGCCTTTAATCCTGACAGGAACATGCAAACTCTGCACTCGCAAAATTTCGCCTTTGAATGCCTTCCACTTACTGAACACATCCTTGCCAGAAAACAACTTATCCCAATCCACTCTTCCTAGATCCTTTCTCATTTCAACAAAATTGGCCTTTCTCCAATTTAGAATCTCAACTCGAGGACCAGAACTATCCTTATCCATAATTAACTTAAAACTAATGACATTGTGGTCACTGGACCCAAAATGTTTGCCTACACATACTTCTGTCACCTGACCTGTCTGGTTCCCCAATAGGAGATCAAGTATTGCATCCTCTCTCATTGGTACCTCTATATATTGATTTAGAAAACTTTCCTGAACACATTTGACAAACTCCAAGCCATCCAGCCCTTTTACAGTATGGGAGTCCCAGTCAATATGTGGAAAGTTAAAATCTCCTACTATCACAATTTTCTGTTTCTTACATCGGTCTGCTATCTCTCTACAGATTTGCTCCTCCAATTCTCTTTGACTATTGGGCGGTCTATAATACAACCCTATTAATGTGGTCACACCTTTCCCGTTCCTCAGCTCCACCCATATGGCCTCTGTAGATGAGCCCTCTGGGCTGTCCTGTCTACGCACAGCTGTGATATTTTCCCTGACTAGAAATGCCACTCCTCCCCCTTTCATCCCTACCCCTCTATCACGTCTGAAACAACGGAACCCCGGAACATTGAGCTGCCAGTCCTGCCCCCCCTGCAACCAAGTCTCACTAATAGCAATAATGTCATAATCCCACGTGCCAATCCACGCCCTAAGCTCATCTGCCTTTCCGACAACACTCCTTGCATTGAAATAGATGCACCCGAGAACATTTCTATCACGTACAAACCTTTGATTTCTGTCTATGCATGCATTCCTCGCTTGACCTTTATCCTCCTCCACCTCACAATCTGCTCTAACACTCTGATTCCCCTCCCCTGTAAATCTAGTTTAACCCCCCCGGAGCAGCACTAGCAAACCTACCCACAAGGATGTTAGTCCCTCTCCAGTTCAGGTGCAAACCGTCCCGTCGGAACAGGTCCCACCTTCCCTGGAACAGAGCCTAATTGTCCAGAAACATGAAGCCCTCCCTCCTGCACCATCTCCTTAGCCACGTATTTAGCTGCATTATCTTCCTATTTCTAGCCTCACTAGCATGTGGCACGGGTAGCACTCCTGAGATCACAACCCTGGAGGTCCTGTCCTTCAACTTTGCACCTAACTCCCTAAACTCTCTTTGCAGGACCTCCTCCTCCTTCCTATCCATGTCATTGGTCCCTACATGGACCACGACATCTGGCTGCTCACCCTCCCTCCTGAGAATACTGAGAACTTGATCCGAGACATCGCGGACCCTGACACCAGGGAGGCAACAGACCATCCGGGATTCTCGATCTCCCCCACAGAACCTCTTATCTGTCCCCCTAACTATCGAATCCCCTATCACTACTGCTCTCCTCTTTTCCCTCCTTCCTTTCTGAGCTGAGGGTCCATTCTCGGTGCCAGAGACGCGACCACTACAACTTGTCCCTGGTAGGTCGTCCCCACCAACAGTATCCAATACGGTATACCTATTGTTGATGGGAACGGTCACAGGGGTGCTCCGCTCTTTCTGTCTATTCCCCTTCCCTCTCCTGACAGTCACCCAGCTGCCTGCCTCCTGAATTTTAGGGGTGACTGTCTCCCTGAAACTCCTGTCTATAACTTCCTCTGCCTCCCGTATGATCCGAAGTTCATCCAGCTCCAGCTCCAGTTCCCTAACTCGGTTTGTCAGGAGCTGCAGCTGGATGCATCTTTTGCAGGTGTAGTCACCAGGGACAATTGTGCTGTCCCAGACTTCCCACATGCTGCATTCGGAGCACTCGACTGCCCTAACTGCTGCCTCCATTACCTACTCCTAATTTAATTAAAGGAACTTACCCGGCCTTACCTCACTGGGAGCAAGCTCGTCCTCAGCCTCTCGAGCCGAAGCCTCTTGAGCCAAAGCCTCAAAGCTCCACTCCTTCACTGGGCCGCTTACACGCTGGCCACTCCTCTTCAGCTTCCCCTCCTTTTATTTTCAATCTCCCAATCACCCTCTCGCGCTGTTTTCAATCTCCCGACTGACTCTCCTCTCGCGCTGTTTTCAATCTCCCTTAATATTCTGCTCTCAAAAAACCCTCAAAAAACTCCAGTATGTTTGTCAAACAGGATTTCCCTTTCATTAATCCATGTTGACTTTGTCTAATCCCGTTGATATTTTCTAAGTGTCCTGTTATCACATCCTTTATAATAAAATCTAGCATTTTCCCTACTACTGGTGTTATGCTAACCACTCTGTAACTCCCTGGGCAGAATTTTTCCCTCATCGGGCGGGCACGGCAGGTGGGTCCAGGAGCGGTAGTGATGCTGACCGCCGCCCGCAAATGAGATCCGACCGCGATTTCATGCTGGCTGGCCAATTAACGGACAGCCAGCGTGAAACGCGCGCTGCAGCGCTCAGCACTGCCAGGGAGGAGCGCAAACGCTGAAGTTGGCGCGTGCGCACAGGTGCGCACAGTAAAAGCTCCCTGAGGCACAGAGCTGCCTCTGCGAGTTGAAAATTTTTAACAATTAAAATAAGGATATTTAAAATAATGAAACTAAAATAATGTGACACTTCCACACGAGCAGGGACATGTTAAATAGGAGTGTTAAAAGTTTTCATTTATTTTTAAATCACTGGTCGAAACCTCACCCACCCGTGGATGAGGTTCTGCCAAAAATGCCTTTTTGCCAGCCCGCCAACCGCACTAACCGCATTAAGAGCCTTAATTGCCAGCGAATGTACTGCCAACTCCCACATGCGCTGATCGACTGAAATATCGCGTGAGTGTGCAATGATGTCGGGGCGCTTGCCCAATGTCGTCACACGTCATTTTACGGTTGTTCAGGTCGGGCACTGCCCATACAACGAGAGAAAAATTCTGCTCCCTGTTTAATCCCTCTCTCATTTTATAAACAGTGGGGTTACATTTGCTACCCTCTGTCAAGAAGTTTTAATAGTGTTATTGGAAATTATTTTAAAATAGAATTTAGTGGTGTCTGTGTCTATGTATATATATATATATATATATATATATATGTGTATCTAAATTGGATTAAAGCCAGCTGGTCTAGATGCTTTGATGCATAGAACAGAAATAGGTTTGAAATGTTAATTAGATAAACATAGAGAAATAGAAGGTGAGGTGTAAAGGAGGTAATTTGCATTTTTAAATAGACCATTCAAAAGAGCAGGTGCAATATTACACCTTACCAGGTGAAGCTCAGAAACAAAATGTGTTTATTATTTTAAAAGCTTACTAGTAATGTGGGTATTATGAAAGGATTTTGTTAGAAGATTTAAAGTTAAAAAAGCCTAATGACAATGAGAATTTGCATTTAAAGAGGAAAATATGCATAAAGAAAGAGAAGGCTGTTGGAAAAGGGAGGAGGGATTCTAAGATCTAAAGCCTCCACCCTGTAAGCCTCATTGCCTGGACGTACCCAGAGCTGAAAGAAACAAATTTTGAGTGCGACTGTCCAGGGTGAGCTTTGCCAGGGGTCTGTATAAATCTATGGGTAAAATTTTTAGCTCGGTGGGCGGGTGTGCACCCAACTCGACCAAGTGTAAAATGACACATGATGACATCTGGCAAGCAACCCGAAGTCATTGCGCACTTGCACTTTTTTGGAAACCTCATCTACAAGCGGAATGAGGTTTCCAAAAGCAAATAAAAATAAAATAAGAACACATGAGGGGACATGTTTTATAACATTTATAACTGTTTTTTAAAAAATCTGTTCATCTCCCTAAGGCAGCTCTGTGCCTGTGCATGCATGAAGTTTGCGCTCATCCCGCTTGCACTCCCTCCTGCCTGCACAAGCAGCGCGGAGCACTGAAGCTCACGTTTCACACTGTGCGGGCCTTAATCAGCCCGCCAGCGTGAAATCACCTTCCGGCCCCAACCGTGGGCGGCAGTCAGCTTCTGGACCACCCCCGTCTGCCCTCGCCAAGCCCACCCGACATGGGTGAAATTCTGCTCTATGCGTTTTACTGTTGTCTAACTGAGAGCCAGATTAATTAGGGAATTTTTGTAGTTACTATAGCAGTAATTTTGTAGACATATGTATGTGCTTACAATCTTTCTTGTAATAAATAAATGCTTAATTTAGTTTTATAAAAAACTTCTTGAGACTTGGTAGTCTTATTACTGCTGAATTCAAAGCTGGCATCTTGAATGGGATGGGCAATAAATGCTGGCCAAGCCAGCAAAGCCCACATCCTGTGAATGATGAAAAAAAAAGAAACATGCAAATTGCAAAAATGGGTTATGCCCGTTGTCTCAAGTTTCCCTCTGGGATTTGGACAACTCAGCCTTTACCATCGGCTGTGTCATAATGCCCTCTGAACTGCCAGGACTGTTCCAGAATCTACAGAATTTTGGAAGATGACAACCAATGCATCCAATACTTCCATGGCCTCCTCCTTTATTACCCTGGGATGTAGATTATCAGGCCCTGGGGATTTATTGGCTTTCAGTCTCATTAATTTCTGCAGCACTAATTTTTTAGTAATTTCCTTCAGTTCCTCCTTCTCACTAGACCATTGGCTCCCTAGCATTTCTGGGAAGTTATTTGTGTCTCCCTCCATGAAGGCAGAACTAAAGCAGTTGTTTAATTGCTCTGCCGAATCCTTGTTCTCTACTATAAATTCTCCTGTTTCAGACTGTAAGGAACATACATTTGTCTTCACTAATCTTTTTCTTCTTACATACTTATAGAAACTTTTACAGTCCTCTTTTATGTTCCTTGCAAGTTTACTTTCATACTCTATTTTCCTCTCATAATCAATCTCTTGGTCCTCCTTTGCTTAATTCTAAACTGCTCCCAATCCTCAGGCTTGCTATTTTTTCTAGCAACTTTATATGACTCCTCTTTGGATCTAATACTATCTTTAATTTCTTTTGTTAGCCATGGTTGAGCCACTTTTCCTGTCATGTTTTTGTGCCAGAAAAGAATATATAACTGTTGCAATACACACATTGTTCCTTAAATATTAGCCATTGCCTATTATGCCTTTTAATGAAGTTCCACAAATAATCTTAGCCAACTCACACCTCATACCTTCATAGTTTCCTTTATTTAGATTTATAGCCATAGTTTTGGACTGGACTATTTCATTTTCCAACCTAAGGAAGAATTTTATCATGTTGTGGTCACTGTTCCCTAAACTACCCCGCACAGCAAGATTATTGATTAACCCCTTCTCATTGCACAAAACCAAATCTAGGATAGCCTGTTCCCTAGTTGGTTCCTCAACACACTGATCTAAATAAACATCTCGTACACATTCCAGGAATTCATCCGCCACAGCATGATTGCTAATTCGGTTTGCCCAGACTATATATATATCAAGGTCACCCAAGATTACCGTAGCACCTTTGTTACATGCATCTCTAATTTCTTGTTTGATGTCATCCCCTATCTTATCACTACTGTTTGGAGGCTTATATAAGCTCCCACTAATGTTTTCCAGGCCTTGTTGCTTCTTAGCTCCACCCAGACTGATTCTACGTCTAGATTTTCTGAGCCAATATCCTCTCCCATTATTGTACTGATTTCATCCTTAACTAACAAAGACACCCCACCTCGTTTTCCTTTTTGCCTGTCCTTCCTAAATTTCGAATAACCTTGGATATTCAGTTCCCAGCCTTGGTCACCCTTCAGCCATGTTTCTGTAATCACAATCATATCGTACCCATTTATATCTATTTGCACTGTTAATTCATTTACCTTATTGCGAATGCTCCATGCATTCAGATACAGTGCCCTTAGACTTGTCTTTTTACACATCTTTTTTTGTACAATGGCCCTATTTGCCGTTAGCCCCCTTTTCCTCTGCCTTCCACTTTTGCTTTTTGCTTTTCTGTCTTTCATTTCTATCTTTGTTTCCCTCTCTTGTGGAACTCAGGTTCCCAACCCCCTGTCACTCTAGTTTAAACCCTCCCCCACAGTACTAACTAATACCCTTGCGAGGATATTGGTCCTGGTCCTGCTGGAGTGCAGCCCGTCCAGCTTGTACAGGTCCCACCTTCCCCAGAATCAGTGTCAGTGCCTCAGGAATCTAAATCTCTCCTTCCTACACCATCTCTCCAGCCAGGCATTCATCTGGTCTATTCTCCTATTCCTGATCTCACTAGCATGTGGTACTGGGAGTAATCCTGAGATTACTACCTTTTGAGGTCCTGCTTTTTAAATTATTTCCTAGCTCCATATATTCTGCTTGCAGGACCTCATCCCCCTTTTTACCTATATAGACCACGACCTCTGACTGTTCACTCTCCCCCTTCAGAATGTCCTGCAGCTGCTTGGTGACGTCCTTGGCCCTGGCACCAGGAAGGCAACATATCATCCTGGAGTCATGTCTGTGGCAGCAGAAAAACCTATCTGTTCCCCTTACAATAGAATCCCCTATCACTATTGCCCTCCCACTCTTTTTTTCTCACCCCCCCTCAACGTGCAACTGAGCTCCAATGATGGACTTTGCTTAGCCATTGCTCGGGTCAACACACATGAAGGAAAAATTCCTGGTACCTTTTCCTGTAACTGCTCCATCTCTTTAACCTCACTTGGGCTTTCCATAATTATAGGAGAAGCTACTACCTTCGCTCCAGCTAAATCATTTCCCAGGAGTGTCAATTCCATCTACAAGTAGCTTCTGGACTACCGTCACTGTCCCAGACATTAGCTCACACTCCAAGTACACCTGGTACAAAGGTACAGGTATGTACTCCCCGCCAATACCATTTATTAAAACTTTGGATTTTAATGCGCTCTCTGGTGGAAAAGTTATGCTTTTCCTCAGCAAAAGTGTTTGAGTGGCTTCTGTGTCTCTTAATATAATTATAGGTTTGGCTGTCTCATTTGAGGGATAAGGGGCTACTTCTCCTCTAGACAAAAACTCTTTATAACCCGAATGAACCTTAGCCACCTCTCCTGAACTCACAGCAGTGTTCACACTCGGACTCACAGCTATAGTTAATGCTACAACTTGATCTGTTGTATTTTCAGTCAGGGCTTTTTCTTCTCAATTGTCCTTACACACCCAAATAAGTCCCATAGATTTCCCATGTAACTTGCAGCAGTCTGCACAAAGGTGTCACACCTTGTTACAATAAAAACACTTAGGCCTTCGAAAATCACTTCCACCCTCAACACCTTCCTTTCTGATCCGAGGAGGAGTTTCCGGAGCATTCCCAGCTGTCTCTTCTCTTCCCTGGCTACTTGCCTTCATTTCATTGCCCCCCACCCCACCCCCACTTTCTATCCTTCTCGGGTTTGTGTGGGTGAAGGAAAAAAGGGTTTGGATTTATGGACAAGCCCATAATAGTCAGCCATCTTTGCTGCCTGTCTAGCTGTTGTAACCCTCTGGTCTTTGACATGGGTTCTAACTACAGAAGGAAGTGAAATTTCAAGCTCTCCCAGGATAATTATGTCCCTAAAAGTTTCATATGTGCCATTTACCTTTAATGCCCATATCAAAACATCAAAATTACTTTGCTTTACCCTCTCAAATTACATATAGACCTGCTCAGGCAGTTTCCTTATATTTCAAAACTTCTGCCTGTATGCCTCAGGGACCAACTCATATGCAATAGGAATAGCCTTTTTTACTGCATCATAATCCATAGAAAACTCTCCCGAAAGTGATGTGTAAACCTCATGAGCTCTGCCCACCAAACTACTTTTCAGAAGCAGTGTCCAGTTTTCTTTTGGTCACTTCATTTGCCTAGCTACTTTCTCAAACAAAATGAAGAATGCCTCTACATCCCTTTCCTCAAACTGTGGAAGAGCTTGCACAAATTTAAACATCTCCCTTCTGGGCTTTGGGTTAGGGGTAGCTTTTCCATTGTTAGAACTTACCTAAGCACCTGAGACCAGTCTTTTAAGCTGGTATTCCCTTTCTCATTACTTCTCTCTCCCCTTTGCCTCTCTTTCTTTATCCCTCTCCCTTTCTTCCCTTGCTAACTTCTCATTCTGGTGGTCAAGATTTTGCATTTCAATTCTCTTTCTTTTTTCTTTTCAAATTTTCTCGTCCCTCTTTCTCTCTCATTTTCCTCCAATTCAAGTTTTTCAGTTCCTTTTCTTTTTCAAGTTCAAGCTTCTGCTTTTCACTGTCTTTCCATCTCAAACTGCTTCATTTGCAACTGAATCCTAGCTAACTCTAGTTGTGATACACCAATTTTAGGTGTTTCCTCTTTTAATTCTAAACACTGGGTAATTACTTTAATCATATCATCATTAAAAAATCCTGCTTTTATTTCTACTTTCACTTTCCCGCAAGAGCTCCCAATCTATGTTATGACCAGGATGGCAAGAGTGCACAGTTTCTTTAACTCCACTACTCCACAAACCCAGAATAAAAGAGACTTTAACCAGGCTTCTTTCAATAAGCTTGGAATAATTGATTTATTATGAAACAAAACACCTTTTTTAAAAAAACAAGTTGCAAAACTGGTTAACATACAATTTGTAATCCGGGAGTGTTATGATTTACCCCTTTTAAAATCCCAACATACACACACATACAAAACAAAGGAGAAGACAAATAAGTTTTTGCAGAGGTTGGTGTAAGGGAGCTCTTTACAAAAATCGCCGTCAATATGTTGTTCCAGTGTGCAAAGATGGCGCAGTAGCTGTGTGCGAGTCCTTTCCAAAGGATCTTTGATGAAACACTGCCTTTGTTACCTCTCACTTATCGCAGATTTGCAGGGGTAAACTTTTTAGCTCGGCGGGTGGGCGCGTGCCCAACCTGGCTGAGCATAAAATGACGCGCGATGACATCGGGCAAACGCCCCAACATCATTGTGCACTCGCGCCATATTTCGGTCGGCGGCACACGCCGGAATCGGCAACATGCCCACCTGCAATTAAAAGGCCTACTAAGGCCATTAAAAAATTATTTAAAATAATTTTTTGCTACCGTCCAACCTTACAGTTGGCAGGCAGGCAAAAAGGCTAAGCAGCCTTTGCACTTTTTTGGAAACCTCATCCACTGGTGGTATGAGGTTTCCAAAAGCAAATAAAAATAAAAACTTTAATTTTTCTTTAAGAGTCACATGAAGGGACATGTTCTATTATGTTATTTTTTACTTTTTTTTTGAGCTCTGTGCCTCAGGGAGATTATGAAGCGCCCACTCTCGCACATTTGCGAAGGTTGCGCTTGTCTGGTTCGCACTCCACCCCTGCCTGCACAGGCAGCGCTGAGCACTGTCACTCGTGTTTCATGCTGGGCCTTAATTGCCCTGCCAGCATGAAATTGCCTTCCAGCCCGACTACCCCCTCCCACCTCCGCCTAGCCCGCCTGACATAGGTGAAATTCTGCACCAGTCTTCCAATACATACAAGTTATTCTGAGATGAGAATTTTCTGGCTGAACCCACTCTAGACTCAGGCCAACACAGGGAGAGAGAGGGTGGGGCCGGAGGGAGAGAGAAAGAAGCAATCTTCCTGCACAGTTTGCTTCCAGGACACACACTGAGTTCAAAAAATATGTTCAGGCAGAACCTCTCCCAGGCCAATCAGCAGGAGCCCACAGCCTGGAAACAGCAGTTCTTAAAAAATGTTTAAACTCAAGTAAACAAAATAACTCTTACCTCCCCAGGTGTCTTGCTGGTCACTTAGCCGAAGTCATGTGATTTCTTGGAAAAAGCAGCTTGCTCACAGACCAAAGTGAACTTGTAACCTTTAGAAGAAACTCAGGAGAGTCTCCAAATAATTCAATGTCCTTTCATTTTTTTTAAAAAGGCATATAGTTCTTGGAAATATGAATTCCTGACAAGGTCATTAATATGTTTACCTTATTAAATTGCATTATCAATGTTGTTGCTTGATTTAAAAAATCAGACTATCAGTTTACCTAAACTCAGCTTTGTTTCTTTGATCATATTTGTTAATAATAAGTTTAAAATAATTCAGTTCCATTGAATCTGCTAAACTAACTAAACTTCTGACTCAAAACTTTTCTCATCTATGACTGTCTGATGCAGATGTTAACTAACACTAATCATAAGTCACATCCAACTCTTCAAAAATTGTACTACTTATGGGCCTTCCACGTAACTCTTGGCACCCATGTCTCCTGGGCACCCCTCATTCAGGGACAATTAAAGTGACAATGCACTCTAAATCCTGGTGAATACCTTAGTTCTGCCCAACAGATGCTCCAAGTGTATCTTTCTCTGCACTGCACCTCCACCCAACCCGATTTAGCTTAGCTAAATGATACTACAAGCATTAGAATTGACCTTGGGAACAGACAATGGCAGATCTCACAGGAATTCTGTCTCTAATGATTATTCAGTGATTCCTGTGAGTTGCAGATTGTGTATGAGGGAGGATCACATTAGCTACAGCTGTGATGCTTCCCTAGCTTGATTGCCCTTGCCAGAGGTCACTGCGTAGGCACACACATGAAGAATGTTATTTAAACAAGATGACCAAGAGCAACCAACACATACTGATGTGTACCTTAGCACTATCAGTACCTTCAAGAGAGAAGAGACCTGAATGTTGTTACAAATGCAGATTTTATAAGACGGCCATGTTTTAAAATGTTTGCTATAATTTAAAGTGAAATAGAAAGTCCTAAATAGGGGATGGTGAGATCATACTAAACCCTGTATAGACACAGGCCTATTGGTCTATTTGTCATGGGGAAAGAGGCCAAGGCCAAAACCTATAAAAAAATCAAATGTCAGTTTTCACACCTTGATACAAAAGAGGGTCAACTGGTTTTTCTGCACACAGCGATCCACAGATAGAGAGATCTAGAGAGGGAGACAGAAACAGCTGCTGCTTTGAAAAGCAAAGGAGAAGACTGTTTTGTGTTAGCCACCAGGCAGGGTGCTGATGAGAACTGGTTCTCTGCTCAAAGAGACAGAACTTGTGGAGATTTAAGGAATAAGGAGTCCCTGGAGGGTGACTTGCTGTTGAAAACTGGTTTGGGGATATTCAGATTGCTAAGTGAAATGATTTGAAAGAACACTGGAAGACTTGCCCTGGTGTGGCAGGGAGAAGGAGGAGTTTGGAACTTAATCTTCAAAGCTACATATCTGCTGGCAGCATGGCGTAATGTACAAATGGATCAAAGGCCTGAATTTCACGCTTGGCGTACGCACCAATTTGGCAGGAGTGGAAGTGGATGTGGAATCTGCTCCCGGCCGCAGTCATGCTGCAAACATGATTTCATGCTGGACGGCCAAGTAAGGTCCACCCAGCACGAAACGCGCCCACTCAATGGTCAGGAAGGGCCGGGTGGAGGCGGGAGCCTGTTGGGCGCCAAGTGGGCACTTTAAAACTGGCAGAGACAGCTCCCTGAAGGCTGCCAGGGGAGAATCTTCAGAGTCTGTCCAGGAGACTGGAACAATGGCCTCTCCAGTGGCTGGAAATGTCAGCTGGGAGGGCAAGTTGGGTGGCCACTCAGCCCCCTCATTTCTCGGAAGAGTGCCTTGTGGTCCTTGTGGAGGAGGTCAGTGTCAGGCGGGACATTCTAATACCCAGGGATGCCAGGAAGAGGCCACCGCACTTCACCAAAAAAGCCTGGGAGGAGGTGGCAGCCGAAGTCAGCCGCCACGACGTGTGACGCACATGGGTGCAGTGCTGCAAAAGGTTCAATGATCTGCTGCACTTGGCAAAGGTGAGTACTGAGTTGGCATGGATCAGTGTGAAGAAGTGTTAAGGGCTGGCTGTCCTCCCCCTCCATGGAGCTCAAGGGTGTTGGAGGCTGAGTTGCTGACTCAGTGTCACTGACACCAAGGTCGGCCAAGGGCATGAGCCCTGGCTGCTTGGACTGAGTGCCTTGCGGATCGAGGGCCACAACCCGGATGTGCCCTGCAAGGTACTCCTCAGCTGGAGTTGGCCAGGCTGCAATGGCACTGCAGGTGGAGAGTGGACTAATCAATGCTCCTCTGTCCTTTCAGAAGAGAAGCCATAACAACATCGAGAGATTAAGGACAGGTGGAGGCCCCCCAAACCTCTTCATTCTCACAAGGTACAAGAGCTTGGAGCTGGAGAGCCACCACCCACCTTGATCAGCTGGTTGTGGAGAGGCAGGGGTCTCTGACGAAGGTAAGAGTGCAGTGCACAGAGGTGAGAGTGTCGAATTGTGCAAACATTCTTGTGTAGTCTCTTCATTAATGGGAGCCTCAAACCTGGAGTCCCCATTGATCATTGAAAGACGATGGCATCATAATGCAGATCTCAATTGTCTCACCAGGGCACCTGGCGTGCACAGTGACAGTGTGATCACTTAAATTAATGATATGTCGTTGTTCTCCCCTAGAATTGCCAGCTTGCACTCGAACCTAGGACCCCAAAAAGCCACCCTTGACGCTAGACGACCACTGGGCTTTAGATGCACCTGTGTCACACCTGCTCTTTGAACCAGACACGAGCTCAGATACCAGCACCTTGATGGGCATTAGATCATTAGCTAGAATGTCGGTGCACACAGGTGAAGACACTTCACACTTGCTTGAGGAGCAGGCAGGGGCAGAGAGTGCCAAGGGCCCTGGCAGTCGGAGGACTGCTGGAGACCAGGATCATGATGAAACAAAGGCAGATGACGAGCCTCTGGAGTCATCCATTAGGCGGCAGATGTTGGACGTCCAGCAGGATGTGCAGGTGGATCTGGCGGGGATTCATGAGGGTATGCGTGCAATGTTCTCTGTTGTGGAGGAGTCCATGTGGGCCATGAACATTGCGTTGACCCTCATCGCTGAACGCATTGCCTCCTCCATTGAGAGAGTAGCGACTCTCATGGAGAGGCAACTCCAGTATCAGAATCAGGTGGTCAGTGCCAGTCTGGGAGATGGATGAGACTCCCAGGATCCCAGCTAGGTGCCCATCCATCAATGGCAAGCAGGGAGGACCAGAGCGACCTCAGGTTGGCGCACGAGCTGCCTGTCATCTCTGGGGGCTCCTCTCAGGGCATTCTGGATGATGGCAGCAGCTCTTCTGGTCCTTTGCCAATGACCATGGCATCTGATGAGGTTGCAGCAACTGGGGAGATGCCAGACGTGGCACTAGCCAATCCTTCTTGGGCGGAGCCAGCACAGGCTCCACTGGCCAGAGGACGACCACCAAGGTCATCAATGCCAACATGACAACACACTCAGCAGGCTGCCTCCAATGCCATTGCCAGCGAGGGGGGCGCAACAAGACACAGCACTCATAAATATAAGTTTAAGGCACATGAGCACAAGGGGGACTGGTCATGGGTGATCTTCTGTTCTGCCATGTTTTGTTAATGTGTTTACTGATGTGACCATTAACACCATATATAGTTATGCTCATTTGATGTGAGTGCCAACAAGATATAAACTTTGATTTTGTCTTAATAGCTTGAGTATGCTGCACCTTTTTTTTTGGTGCAGGGTACGCCAGTATCTAATGCTGGACGTGAGTGGATCTAAACTTTATTGTATAGGCACTGAGTGGGCTTTAGGTTCAATTGAAAGGGTCATTTCAGACATCTGGGATGGAGGCTGCAGCCTTGGCATGAGGTGGAAGCAGATCTTTGGCAGCCTAGCTGAAGGAGCGTTGAATCAAGGTGCCCTTACCTCCCCGAAGGATCAAGAGGCCTGCCTCCACGTCCTCACCATGCTCCTCTTCTGACTCACCACTGGATTCCTCATCTGTGGCCTGTGGAGCTGCCTCAAGGTCCTCTTCCTCCAGTGAGTCCCCTCTTGCCATTGCTGATTGTGGGGAGCCCAGCATGCAACCACTATCAGTGACATCCGTTCTGGGGGTATTGTGGTTCTCCCCCTGAACGGTCCAGGGGGCGTATGTTCTTCTCTATCACTGCCCTGTGGATGTATGACTCCTATTACAACACTGCTCTGCCTCTGTTCTTGGGTGGTGGAGAGACATCAGAAGCCACCTTTTCGACCGATAGCTTTTGCCACCCAACAACCATCCATCCAGTCGAGCTGGAGCAGTAACCAGCCTTTGCACCTGTAGGTGTCTGAGGATGGGAGCTGCCAGGGTACCTTGCACAGACTTGCACAATCTGCATCTTATGGCCACATGCGTGCAGTCGACAGCACCCTGGATGCGGGGAGCTGAGCAATCACTGCAAAGCCCCTGGCTCGCTCAACCTGGCTGGCCTCGTCCATACAGAAATGAATAAATGTAATTATCCACCTGAACAGAGCATCAGTCACCAGCTTGACAGAACAGTGGACAGTTGATTGGGAAACTCCACAAAGATCCCCCACAGATCCCTGTAAGGAGCTGGAAACATAGAAGTTGAGGGCCACTGTGACCTTCAGAACCACTGGCACGGGGTGGCCAGCCACAGAGTTGGAGGTGATTTCAGGCCCAATCATCTGACAAATGGAGGTCACAGACTCCCTGGAGAGGCAGACATTCCTTCGGCATTGCAGCTCAGACATATTGGGGTAGCTGCCATCGCTGCCTGTAAACCCTGGCAGCAGGATAGAGGCATATTCTGCAGCCCCTTCCACCTTGTACTACCTGCTGGCCCTGTGCCCCTTGTGCCTGTGCCTCTCCTCCCACAGGCTGCTCCCCTGGAAGCTGCATAGGGATATCTGGCCTCTTCTTCTTCTGCCCCTCTCTTCCTCAGAGGAAGAAGTGCCACCAGCGAAGAGCACAATCCCCATTACCAGTGTTACAGAAGGCTGTCTGGTGCCTGGAAGGGTCCACATGGTCAAAATCCTCTGGGGGCCTCAGAGACACCAATGAGTCCTGAAATAAAGCCTGGAAATGCTAAGAATGAGGCTCAGAACTGAAATGAAGCTGTCAAGTTCAAATAAGCAACCAGCAGCAAACTTCTAAACTCCTCACTACTTATAATCGCAATGCTGCAGACCCATTTTATCCCGCTCTTCGATGAGGTTTCATTCAAAGTGGGCTGCCCGCCTGCCTGTTTTGCCTGTGCAATGAGCGCAAAATTGTGCTGGCAATGTAAAATCGAGTACAATTGGCTTTTTAATGGCCTTAAGTGGCACTTTAATTGTTGGCGGGTGTGGCTCTGACACCTGCGTGCATCCTCCAACCTGAAGATTGCTCGCGAGTGGGATGACATCCCGCGAGATGCAAAATTCTGACTACAAGTATTTTGGTTGTGTTAGTTAGTTAATGGGGAAATACCCTTTCTTCAGTTTGCTGTATTAGTTGCCTGTTAAGTAATGTTTAGTTTAAGTTGGTTTTAGTTTGTTTGTTACAGTAAAAGTCTTAAAAGGTGAAATATTGTCCGGCGGTTCTTTGTCAGTCACTGGGAAATTAATCTCTTTTTAAAAGTTATCAATCTCTATGGGGATTGTAAACAATTTCTACTGGTTATTGCACCCAAGCCTTTGGATACATGCAAATACAATGTTATTTGAATATTTATTAATATTTGTTTGGCAACTGAGCAATTATTATTTTGAGCAGAAGTTAGATCTGTTAAAATAGCAAATTCATAATTCTTCCACTGCTGACCCAATATTGGACAGAAGAATAATTTTAACATATGGAATTAAAATAACTTACTTAATTATAAACTGAACAAGATCAGTTTTTGCTACTTTCAGCATTTTATATTTTAAAATAGCTGTTAATGCCTATTTGGAGTGTTATGCTCAATAAGATCCAATACCTAACATAAGTTCCAGACTGAAACAGTTCATTATTTCCTCTGGGCAACAGTCAAGTTGTTTAATTCATAATTGTAATTCTATGCAGCATCTCAATACTGCCCAAGACAACCCACTCAGTGGTTTAAATTAAAGAGTTAATTGTTATGATCTGGTGTTCAGCTAATTAAAATTATATCATTACATATGTTAGGAATATTTACAGGTGAAACAAGAAAGCCAGTCCCAAGGTAACTGCTTCTGTCAGTACCATGGACACAGAACTATGAGGAGAAAGTGAAAAGTTATTGTCACAACAAAATCAAGTTAATAACCTGAATGTTCTATGAAAGATGTACAGTACATATTACAGGGTACCAGATGTTGATGCAGATGCTTGGATAAAGAAAGCATTTCCCTTGTCATGGGTACGTTCCTATTGTTAAACACAACCTAGATGGCAATTTTTTTTTGATGGGATGAAAAATCTTGTCTGCAGCTGTCGAAAATTTTACCCATCTTGTATTTATTTTAAGTGAATAGTTAAAAAATATTTCCTAGCAACATTTGCAAATGAATATGTAAAATATGATTTTTCATTTTTCAAAATTGCTAAATATAGCTCAAACAGTACAATTCTTCATTTTCAATAATTCATCTATTGGGCCAGTTAGAACAATGAACCAACAAGACAGAACAGTTCAGATTTGTCACAAATGAAAATGACCCTTTTACCACAGTGTAACAAATCCCTCTTCCTTTCTAGGAAGGCTCTGTAAAATATTTACAAGCTGTATAGCATGCTTTTATTTTGTAGAGGTCAGTAGGAATGCAGACATAGGCTGACCATAAAATAATGCATTCATAGGTTCCTGTACAATGTACTTAATAAAATATTAGTAATTGAGAGGCAAAAATACTATATTTACAATGCTAAGCTGCATTTCAATATAAATATAGGCTTGGAATTTGAGGTTGTAATGGAACAGCCAGCGCTTACTGTCATTATTTTGTAAAGTCCTTGAACATATTATCACATCCTAAATCCATTCCCATTTTTCCCGGAGCTCCTTGTTTGAATCCCTCCAATCAGGTTTCCATCCCTGTCTCAGTGTCAAAACAGCTCTTCACATAGTCACAAATGACATCCTATGTGACTGTGACAAAAGTAAACTTTTCTTCCTCATCCTTCTCAACCTGTCTGCAGTTCTTGACATGGTTGACCATACCACCCTTCTCTGAAACCACTGTCATCCAGCTGGGTGGGAATGCTTTCACTTGGTTCCATTCTTATCTAATTGTAGCGAGAGAATCACTTGCAATGGCTTCTCTTCCTGCTCCCGTACCATTACCTCTAATGTCCTTCTTCTATTTCTCACCAACATGTTGCTCCTCAGCAACATCATCTGAAGGAAGGTGCAGCATTCGCTTTCAAATGTATGCCAACAACCAAGCAACCCGAGTGTGTATGACACCGGTCTTGCCTTCATGAAGTGAGGGGTTGTTCCCGGATCCACATAAATCTTTGCCTGCGGGCCCTAGATTTTCCCAAGTTTGTCCTTGAAGACGGTAGCATACTTTTGAAGTAGCACTTGCTCTCAACTGGAAAATTTCAGCCCATTCTAACTTAATATCCTTTAACCAATTTTGCCCCAGGAGGCTTGGCCCTTCACCTGCTACCACCATCAAGGGTAGCTTTGCCAACTGGTTTCCATAATAGACAGTTACTCTGCTTATGCCTTTTACTTGAATGTCTTCACCCCGTATATGTTTTTAGCTTGGCAACTGTTTCTTCTAAACTTAATTGATGTTCACCATTATTCAGATATCTAATGGTATGTTCCCCAATTACTATAGTGGAAGCTCCTGTGTCCACTTCCATTCTAACAGGTTTGCAATTTACTTTCACTGTGACAAATATTGGTTCTGTCTTTCCAACTTTCAGATTAAACAATGAGTAAATGCCTGAATTTGTTGTTGCAGGCTCTTCTATACTGTGGGCAGGATTTTGCCGTTAGCGAGTGGGGACGGGGTCTGCTCGCCAATGCATAAAATAACACGCGGTGACGTCGGGGGGAACTCCCGATGTCACCGTGCCCGATCTAAATTTTCAGGAAGGCGGGAGCGCAGCAAAATCAGCTGCGCACCCGCTGACCTGTCAATGGCCAATTGAGGCCATTGACAGGATCAATTAAGCAATCAAAGGACCTGCCCATCCAACCTTAAGGTTGGCGGGCAGGCTAGGAGCCCCAGCGGCAACTAGAAAAAACATGAAACTTCATCCATGGGCGTTTCTACTTATATCTTTTTTACATGTAGAGCCGATCTCCTTGAGGCTGCACTCTCGATTTTGGGATTCCCCCTGCCCACATAGGGAATGCATAGTGCTTCCCTGCGGATGTCGTGCTGGGTGGGCCTTAATTGGCCCACCCACATAAAATGGCAACATGCCACCGATCGGGGGCGCCGATCGGAAGTGCGCCACCATGCGCCCACCCAACGTGATGTCCGCCAGGAAGTGCTATGTGCTCCCTGTGCTGGGGGGGTGGATTCCCTAAGCCGAGAATGCGCTCTTTCACGCATGCGCGCAAAAGAGCGCACTCATCTCCCTGAGGCTAAGTGTTGCCTCAGGGAGATCGGTGCCAAATTTAAAAATGTGAAATATGGACAAATAATATTTCCTTGACATGTCCCCTCATGTGACACTGTCACATGAGTTGGGACATGTCCATCACTTTTAATTAAACATTTATTAAATTTTTAAAAACCTACATGAAATCTCATCCTGCCATGGATGAGGTTTCATGCTTTTTCTGAAGCCCACCAGGGCTCCCGGCCTGCCCGCCAACCTTAAGCTTGGAAGGGCAGGTCCTTTAACTAATTCAATTAGTTTTTAAATGGCCTGAATTGGCCGTTGACAGGTCAGCGGGCACACAGCTGAGTTGGCTGCACCCCCGCTGACCTTAAAATTGAAGTGACGTGGGGTGACGTCGGGAGTTCTGCCCGATGTCATCCCGTGTCATTTTACACGTCAGCGAGCGGGCCCCGCCCCCCCGCTCACTGAGCTCAATATCCTGCCCTAAGTTTATTTACAATGTACTCAGCAGCAACTACACATGTGGATTCAACTCCAACCATATCTCTACACTAACAGCTGAGGTGCTCTCCTATTGGTTACTACAGAACATGTGACCGTCCTTAAAGCATTATTCTTAATGGTACATTACACACTAAATAAAACCGTAATTACTACACCTTAGATACAAAAATTAATAATTCTCACTTTTTAAAAAATTATTTTATGTAGGCCAGATTTTCTTTCCTAAAGGACATTATTTTGATGAGTTTTTACAACAATTGATGAAAGTTTCATGGTCACCATTACCAGTTTTCAATTCCAAATTTATTAATTGAATTTCAATTCCACCAGCTGCTGCAGTAGGATTTGAACCCATATCCCCAGAGCATTAATTCTGATTATTACTCCAGTGACAATACCACTACACCACCATCTCCCCTAAGCACAGTAGTCCAGGCTTTATGGTAGTAATGATGGTGAAACTGTCAGCATTTACCCTCATTACTCCAGTGAAGTAACTTCTGGAGACCGCACATGCACAGAAATCCAGAAGTTGCTATCTGTGATTCTGTGCTTCTCCAGATGGTGCAAGTTGAGGGATGCATAGATTGCAATCACTGGGAAATCAATTGAATTGACAAGAACTTCCACTCTTAACATGGTTAGTCTCACTGTCAAACCTCTTGATCAAGTTACAGCTTATAGGCTGAGGTATAACTGGGTTTTTAATAGTGTACTAACTTCCTAATTATGACTTAAAAATAGAAGAGGGAGACTTGCATTTATATACCACCTTTCACGACCACCAGACGTCAAATGCTTTACAGCCAATGAAGTGCCATCACCATTGTAATGTATGAAAAGCAGCAGCCAATTTGCACACACAAAGAGTAATATGATTATGACCAGATAATATTTTTTGTGATGTTGATTGAAGGATAAATATTGACCAGGACACTTAGGATATCTCCTGCACTCTTCTTTGAAATAGTTCCATGGGATCTTTTACATGCACCTTAGAAAGCAGAAAGGGCCATGGTCAAACACCTCATCTGAATGACAGCACTTCTAACATTGTAGCACTCCTTCAGTACTTTACTGGAGTGTCAGCCTGGATTTTGTGCTCAAGTCTCTGGAGTGAAACTTGGAACCACAACTTTGTGACTCAGAGGAAAGGGTGTTACCAACTGAGCCACAGCTAACAATCCTGAGATCCTTGTTTTATATTAGTGGAATATCACATTTCTCCACTATGATAAAAAAAATCGGCATATTTTTGAAAATTCTTTCTTAAAGGTGTTCCACTTCATTTCAGCTTCTGTCTTAATCGAATCCTAATCATTTATTTTGCTATCTGAAAATTTAAATTAAAAGTGCTTTTAATTTGCTGTACACCAAGAGCTCTCTTGACTTTGGGCCTGATTTAAACTGCACCAGGAAAGGGGAAATCCATGGCACAGAGATTGTTCGATCTTTGTGGGCTGCTTTCTTCAAGATCAACAGCAAGTGCTGTTGCCTTGTCACTGACCATAAGATTCCTCCGAATAAATCACTTTACTCTGGAGTTGAGTAGCAATTATGATTAGTCTACAGCTTTCATTTGAAATGGCCCATTGGTCAGATTAGATGATAAATTAGATGATAAATGGTCCAATAGTTCCACCAAATGATAACTAGAACACTAGTGAATGGGCAAAATTTGTTTAAGGATACTCAAGTTAAGTGCTTTTTATGACAATTGAGTAAAAGCAATGGGTCAAAAAATAATTAGCTAATTAATTACACCAAGATGGCTCAAAAGAACCTGTTCAGCACAATGCAACTTTTGTGTGGACCAGTAGCTGACCAATTATGATTTTACTCATGTTCTAATTTTGTGCTGAAAGTAAATAAAAACTTGCCTTTCATGGCTTCACAGTGTGTCAAAACACTTGAGAGTCAATTAAGTACTTTTGAAGTGTAGTCACTGCTGTAAATTAGGAAATACAGCAGCCAATTTGCACATACAAGCTCCCATGGACAGCAATGTGATAATCGACAATCTTATATTTGGTGATAAAAGCAAAAGGTGCAACACTTTACTTCCCTTCTCCTCACCGTCCAAGGGTCCAAACACTCCTTTCAAGTGAAGCAGCATTTCACTTGCACTTCCCTCAATTTAGTCTACTGCATTCGCTGCTCCCAATCCGGTTTCCTCTACATTGGAGAGACTAAATGCAGACTGGGTGACCGCTTTGCAGAACACCTTCGGTCTGTCCGCAAGCATGACCCAGACCTCCCTGTCGCTTGCCATTTCAACACACCATCCTGTTCTCATGCCCACATATCCGTCCTTGGCCTGATGCAATGTTCCAGTGAAGCTCAATGCAAACTGGAAGAACAGCACCTCATCTTCCGACTAGGCAATTTACAGCCTTCCAGACTGAATATTGAGTTCAACAACTTTAGATCATGAACTCTCTCCTTCATCCCCACCCCCTTTCCGATCCCCCTTTTTCCAATAATTTATATATATTTTTCTTTTCCCACCTATTTCCAGTATTTTTAAATGTATTTCCATCCATTGTTTTATCTCTACCTTTTAGCCTATTTAGATCCCCCTCCACCCCACCCCCACTAGGGCTATCTGTACCTTGCTCATCCTGCTTTCCACCGTTAATGTTCCCATTAGCACATTTCTTAGCTAATATCACCGTCAACACCTCTTTGTCCCTTTGTCTATGACATCTTTTGGCAATCTCCACCTATCACTGGCCCTCTATCCAGCTCTACCAGTCCCACCTCCCCTTAAACCAGTTTATATTTCACCCCTGTTCTATTTTTTCTTAGTTCTGATGAAGAGTCATACGGACTCGAAACGTAACTGTATTCCTCTCCGCAGATGCTGTCAGACCTGCTGAGTTTTTCCAGGTGTTTTTGTTTTTGTTTTATATTTGGTGATGTTGATTGAGGAATAAATATTGCCTTCAACACAGAGGAAAAACCCCCTGCTTTTGTTTGAAATAGTACCACAGGTTCTTTTACGATCACCTAAGAGAGCAGGCTTTGTTTAATGCCTCACCTGAAAAATGGCGCCTCCAACAGTGAAGCATTTCCTCAGTACAGCACTGGAGTGTCAACCTGTATTTTTTTGCTTACATTTTGGAGATTTAAGGTCATCCAATTTATCATTTAATCTGATCAATGGAAATCAGCATTTCAAATGAAAACTGTAGACTAATCACAATTGCTACTCAACTCCAGGGTAACTTAAATCTCACAGCCTTCTCATAGAAACATAGAAAATTGGAGCAGGAGTAGGTCATTCGGCCCTTCAAGCCTGCTCCACCATTCAATATGATCATGGCTGATCCTCTATCTCAATGCCATACTCCTGTGCTCTCCTCATATCCCTTGATGCCTTTAGAGTCTAGAAATCTATCTATTTCCTTCTTAAGTATATTCAGATCTGGTCTCCATGGCCTTCTGTGGTAGAGAATTCTACAGGTTCACCACCTTCTGAGTGAAGAAGTTTCTCCTCATCTGAGTGAAGAAGTTTCTCTTCATAAATGGTCTATCCCATACCCTCAGACTGTGACCCCTTGTTCTAGACTCTCCAAACAGAGCAAACACCATCCCTGCATCCAGTCTGTCCAGCCCTGTCAGAATTTTATATGTTTCAATAAGATCCCCTCTCATTCTTCTAAACTCCAGTGAATGCAGGTCTAGTCGGCCCAATCTCTCCTCATACGACAATCCTGCCATCCCCAGAATCAGTCTGGTGAATCCTTTCTGCACTCCCTCAATGCCAAGCCTATCCCTTTTTAGGTAAGGAGACCAAAACTGCACACAATACTCCAGGCGTGGTCTCACCAAGGCCCTGTACAGCTGCAATAAGACATCCTTGCTCCTGTACTCAAGTCTTCTCGCAATGAAGTCCAACAGATGAGAATGCTATCAACTGAATCACAGCTGACACAGTTAGAATAAAATTAACACAGGCCATGAGTTTCCGTTCAATTGTGTTTTTTTTTTTGTTTGTGGAGCAATATCCCTGATATTGCTGTAACTGGCTCAATAAGATTGCGAAATTTTAAGCACAAATTGTGTAGATTGCAACTTTAGTTTCTGCAATCTCCTGCACCAGCTTTAAAAGCATTATGTTAGAGTCAGTGCTCCCCCACAAAATTGCCCATGTCCTAGTGTGAATGCATTACCATTGGGAGTTTCTTCTAGTTAAGCTAATTTGCAGGCCTTTGAGAGGGCTGCAAAAATTAAGCTGTGTCTTTGGGGCAATTAAGATACGAATTTAAAGATTTTAAAGACTTTGAAAATTTACTAAGGGCAAAATTTCCCCCCCATTGGTCGGGGGGAGGTGGGGGGGTGCAGGAGCGGGCGTGGGCGGACGGCCCTTCGATTGGTGCTCCCGATCAGAGGCGTGCTGCCATTTTTCATGGGCGGGCAAATTAAGGCATCTGCACGGAAGTGCTCCCTGTGTGGGCGGGGGATGGGGGGAATGGCAGATGCGGAAGTGCGACCCTTCACGCATGTGCGCAAAGGAGCACTCCGATCTCCCTGAGAATAAGTGCTGCCTCAGGGAGATCGGTTCCCAAAGGGAAAAAATTAATCTTTGGCAAATTTCATTAGCTACCCATGTCCCCTCATGTGACAATGTCACATGAGTTGGGACATGGACATAACTTTAAGTAAAAGTTAATCTTAATTTTTAAATTCAGTCATGAAACCTCACCCCACCCGTGGATGAGGTTTCATGCTTTCTCAGGTGGCCGCCAGTGCTCCCGACCTGCCCGCCAACCTTAAGGTTGGACGGGCAGGTCCACGAATTGATTTTTGAATGGCTTCAATAGGCCGTTGACAGGTCGGCGGGCGCACAGCTGACTCGGCTATGCCCCCGCAGACCTGAAAATGCAAATAACGCAGGATGATGTCGGGAGTTCTGCCCGACGTCATTCCGCGTCATTTTACACGTCGGCGAGCGGGCCCCGCACCCCGCACGCCGACGGAAAAATTCTTGCCTTAAGGATTAACTACTGTACCTCAATCTAATGAGAAAGTAGCTTTATATATTTTTTATTAAGTTAATCTTTAGCAATTTAAAATTGGGTTACTCACAGGTCATAGGTCCTAATATGTCTGTATAGGGCTCAGTGTCAAATTTTGTTTGATAACTGCCCCTGTGAAGCTCCTTGGGATGTTGTGCTAAGTTAAAGGAGCTGTATCAATACAAATTGTTGTTGGAGAAAGTAATTTTTTATATATCTTTTTAAATATTTCAGACATTTAATATCGAGTTACTCACACGTGATGACTTGACATTGTGATTTAAATGTTTTTTTGTGATAAACCTGTTCCTAGCTGTATTTTTTTTATTCATTCATGGGATGTGGGCTTCGCTGGCTAGGCCAGTATTTATTGCCCATCCCTAATTGCCCTTGAGAAGGTGGTGGTGATCTGCCTTCTGGAACCGCTGCAGTCCCTGTGGTGTAGATACACCCACAGTGCTGTAAGGGAGGGAGTTCCAGGATTTTGACCCAGCGACAGTAAAGGAACGGTGATATATTTCTAAGTCAGAATGGTGAGTGGCTTGGAGGGGAACTTCCAGGTGGTGGTCTTTCTATGTGTCTGCTGCCCTTGTCCTTCTAGATGGTAGCAGTCGTGGGTTTGGAAGGTGCTGTCTAAGGAGGCTTGGTGAGTTGCTACAGTGCATCTTGTAGATGGTACATACTGCTGCCACTGTGCATCGGTGGTGGAGGAATGCATACTTGTGGATGGGGTGCCAATCAAGTGGGCTGCTTTGTCCTGAATAGTGTTAAGCTTCTTGAGTGTTACCACATTTAAATATATTAAGTAATATATTTTAAAACTAAATTTTATTTTTAAGTTATATTATTAAATGCTTATGATTGCACTGGTTCATAGTTGATCTTGGGCTGAATTTTCCTCCGTTAGGGGTGAAGTTGAAGGGCGGGCGCGCACAGGCGTGCTTCCGATTGGCGCCCCCAATCGGGGGCGTGGCGCCATTTTACGTGGGTGGGCCAATTAAGGGTGATGTCCGCACAGAAGCGCTATGCGCTCCCTATGCGGGCGGAGGTGGAATCCCAAAATCGAGAGTGTGCTCTTTCGCGCATGCGCATGAAAGAGCACACTCATCTCCCTGAGACTAAGTGCAGCCTCAGGGAGATCAGCTCTAAATGTTAAAAACCTAAAAATAGAAAAATAAAATTTCCCTAACATTTTCCCTCATGTGAAAATGTCACATGAGTTGGGACATGTCCGTAATTTTTACAAAAACTTTATTAAAATTTTTTAAAACCTACATGAAACCGCCCACGTAAAATGTCGCCGCGCCCCCAATTGGGGGCGCTGATCGGAAGCGCGCCTGTGTGCGCCCGCTCTTCAACTTCGCCCCCAACGGGGGTAAAATTCAACCCAAGATCAACCGTGAACCAATGCAATCATAAGCATTTAATAATATAACTTAAAAATAAAATGCCTGTGGATGAGGTTTCATGCTTTTTCAAATTCGTGCCAGGGCTCCTGGCCTGTCCACCAATCTTAAGGTTGAACGGGCAGGTCCTTTAATTACTTAATTGACTCTGTCAATGGCCTCAATTGGCCATTGACAGGTCAGCGGGCACGCAACTGATTTCGCTGCGCCCCCACCTACTGGAAAATTTAAATGGAGCATGGTGACGTTGGGAGTTCTGCCCAACGTCACCATGCGTCATTTTACACGTCGGCGAGAGGGCCCCGCCCCCGCTCGCTGATGCGTAAATTCCTGCCCCTTGTGTTCAGCAATTGGCAACTGTGTTTGAGCAGGAACTTGGGGGGTCGCGGAAGGGACACTTATGAAAATGACCACATTTCCGACAGAATCACTGATTGCACCCAAAGAGGAAACTTTGATCCCAGTCGCTGGTTTGCTTGGACTTAATGGATGATTTCCAGAAATTTCTAATTGTTAATCAGATTTAAAGGCTTTTTGAATTTCAGTTAAACAGCCAAATTTGGCCACTTTTTTGTGCTGTTATGCTTTACATCAAACGCTACAGACTACTACAAATCCTTAGGTCATTTTATCATCCACCTCACATAATGTCTGCAATCAGCTTGAATGGCATTGAAATTACAGTAGGAGTATTTTCACCATTGATTAAATACTTTCGTATTCCATCGCTGATCTACAGATCACGGCATTTAATTTGCACTTATTATCACCTAGATGTGGAAAGAGACGATGATCTAGGTGAGCTCTAGGCTTTTAATGAGTTTATTTCTCTTGAATATTATATCATTGATGCATTTTTTGCACTGCCTTTTTATAATGCCTAATAAGGGTAGAATTATTCATTTGATTCTATTTAAGGATAATTCTCCAGCAAATGTATCAGCAGTTGAATTTATGAGTCATAAACTGTGTCTAAGATACAAAATAAATCTTAATGAAAGAGTTTGCATAATATTAAATCATTTGGAAATATTAATAATAAATTAGCAGATAAATTTGTTATTAGATTTTGATCAAAAATAACAAAATAGTTACAATTGACTCATAGTGTCAAACACAATGAAGGTCTCAATAAGCAGTCTCATTTAATCTTGAGCTTTGATCATTCGGCATTTCGCTGCTGCTGCCAAGTGAAGGCAGTAAATTAAGGCATAGTACAAAATCTGCCTTGTCATTTTGGTGAAGTACTGAGAGAATGCTGCAATGCCGAACTGCCAACATTTGCAAGAGTTAAAATCAAGACCATGCTTGCCTATTTAGTGAATGGTAAAAAGGATCTATTGATGAAGAGCAGGGGAGTTCTCCCAATGCCATCTCCACCAATCAGCTCTCCTCCAAGACCACCAAAACAAATTAATTCTTTGCTTACTTCATTGCTGTTTATGGACTGTGTACACCAGTGGAATGCCACGTTCACTTAATAACTTCAACGGTAGTTTGTATGAATCCGTTTCAGATGTGGCTAGCACAGTCAAGTCTTCACTCAGCTACTTCCGGCTAATAGTTACAAAATAGCAATTAAAAATGCAAGCTTTTGTTGATTTTCTACCCCTCTCAGATAAACCAACCCCCTTCCCCCACCTCGCCCCTTACCTCCTCCAAATTAAACCTAGGTAAAATCAACTAACCCAAAGAAACATAGACATGGGGGAGAATTTTCTCCCTGTCAAGCGGGCCGGTCGGGAGTGGGCGCAGAGCCGATCGCCGCCCACGATTAGCTATGCGCCGCCATTTTATGTGTGCGGGCCAATTAAGGCCCGCCCAGCGTGACGCGCACCCGGAAGTGCTCAGCGCTACCTGTGCGGGCGGTGGGGAGAAGGGAGAGTTGGGGCCTGCGCTCTTTTGTGTATGTGCACGAAAGAGCGCAGAAATATCCCTGAGGCAGCTCCGTGCTTCAGGGAGATTAAGTTGAGTGCAAAAAATGGTTAAAAATAAAATTATTCAGACATGTCCCCTTATTTGACAGTGTCACATGAGCTGGGACATATTTATGAATTTTAATAAAATTTTAAAATTAATTTATAAACCCTTCATGGAACCTCATCCCGCCTGTGAATTAGGTTTCATGAGAAATGTGAAGGCCGCCAACCTTAAGGTTGGACAGGCAACTTAAAACTACGATTGCTGTCAAAATCGAAAGTGAGCGGAACCTCGTGTTGGACGGGCACAGGTGCTGCATGGGAGTGAGATCAGTGGGTGGGCGGAGATGCAGCTCGGCTCAGATGGACAACTGAAAGAGAACCCCAGCAGGCAGCACTGAAAATGCCCAGGACATTGAGATGAGTGTGATGGAAGTAGGCTCCGCGTACATGGGAGATTGCACAAGGCTCCGAAATGCCCTGCCACACACATACTTCCCACTCCAGAATCACTCATGGTCAAGCTGCGTGCAGCTGAACTGCTAGTGGGGTGGGGGGTATGCAGGTGCATTACTCGCAAAGCCTGTAAATGAAGCTAAAAGACAACATTACACATTATTCAGTGAAAGTGAATACATTTTCAAATTGAATGTGTTCACCTGTGCAACCACTTGTGATCAGAATTTCTTAACTTTTCTAGGTCTACCACTTCTTCCAGGTGCTGCCCTGACATCCGCAGGAGGGGTGGAGACAGCCTGTGCAATGGTTGGTCCTGTTGCCTCTAATGACTTTGGTGTGTGTCCTCTGGAAAATTGAGGCCTTGAGGGCCCCGGCTTGCTTTGTCTGTCCTCCTGTGGGCCAGCTGCTCCCTCTATGGTGACAGGGGACAAGGTTGAGGGGGTCACAGACAAAGGGGACTCGGAGGGAGAGGACAACCTCTGAGATTCCTGAGTGGATGACCCTGGGGTATCCAGCTGCCACTCCTCCTCCCTTCAGATGCCCGTGGGCCCAGGCCTGACTGGTTGAGGGGAAGGAGCACCTGGAGGGATGTCAAAGTGCAGCATTTCCCTCTCGCGTTGCCACTGTAGGAACTCAACCATGGCTACCGCAATGGAGTGTAGGTCTGCACGCATCTCCGCATTCTGCTGGTCCAGGGTTTCCATGGTGTCCATCATTCTCCCCATGGAGAGCTCTATACACGCACATGTGGGCACAACTTCATCAGAGAGCAGGCGGATGCACTCCTCCAACTCATGTGCCGCTCTGCTGAGCTTCCAACTGCTCTGTGTGATGTTCCCCCGCCTTTTGCTGACTCTCCAGGATGAGTTGGAAGGGAGAATCCAGACGCTCATCATCTGACCTGGACCTCACAGATGCCTCGTCCCCAGCAGTCCTTTGAGTGTCGGGGAGCTTGGCTGAACCTGCCTCCTCCTGTTGTGGACACATACATGGGAACACCACAACCTGGAAATTACCCTCCAAGCCACTCACCATCCTGACTTGGAAATATATCGCCATTCCTTCACTGTCGCTGGGTCAAGATTCCGGAACTCCCTCCCGAACAGCACTGTGGGTTTACCTACACCACAGGGACTGCAGCGGTTCAAGAAGGCAGCTCACCGCCACCTCCTCAAGGGCAATTAGGGATAAATGCTGGCCCAGCCAGCGAAGCCCACATCCCGTAAAAATGCATTTTTAAAAAAATGTCCATGCGGTGACCACCAGATTGTGAACCCAAGCCTGCTCTAGATCTAGGTCCAACAGAGGTGTTGGCGCAGGGCATGGGTAAACACTGTGACGGGTCTTCCAGGCTGCTAATTTCCATCTCTTCAATGGAGGAGGTGTCCTCTTGGCTGGAGGTGAGGGCCTGGATGGAGCTGAGGGACTGGCTGGCTGAAGGTGTCGGTCACTTGGCAGAGCTCCCTGTGAACCAAAGTAGAGATAATTAGTGCATGTCAGCAGAGTCAAAAGCAGGAGAGAGAGAGCACTCACAGTTGCATTGAGAGAGGGATGATGTGGTGAAGGATCCTCAAGTGGGTGTTTGCCGCTGACTTCACCATCGCTGCAGGCACGGTCCACATCCTTACTAGTCAGCATGATAGCACAGCCCTCAGAGTGAGTGAGGCGTCTAGTGTGGGCCACTCCACCCCTGGTCTGCGGCCTCTCCCTGCTGTTGTGAGCTGGCTTCTCCCGCTTGAAAACAGATGTAGAGAGTGTGAACAGGACACATGGCACTGCATGGAATGTTTGTGTGGTGAGCGGAGCCTGGACAGGATGAGGACGCGAGCTCAAGAGGATATGAGCCTGATGGAAATGTGAGGGTGTGTGTGAGAGTTAGCGATGTTGTCCCTTGAGGTGTGAGATCCTGTGGATGTGAGATGGACTTATGAGTGTGTGAGTTGAGAATAATAAGAAGGGTGACTCACCCTAGTGAAATGGATGAGAGCATTCATCTTCTTCCTGCACTGGGTGGCTGTCCTCTGTTGCAGGGTGTTGGCGCTGACCATTGCTGCCACTGCCTCCCATGCTGGATTGGTGACCTTGCTTGCTGGTCATTGCCCAGACTGGGGGTAGAGTGCTTTGCGGCGGGCTTCTATTGTGTCCAGTAGGCGCTCGAGGAAGGCATCACTAAATTTGGGGACAGCATGTTTCTTCCCTTTGGCAGCCATCAGTTCCCAGCAGCTTCCTATCCCTTGAAGAGTGCTGGCTTTAGGCAGGGGCGCCCGGATTAATTAAGCCCTCGGGTGACGGCAGGGCAGGTGAATCAGAAGCTGCCCTGTCCACGACCCAGCGTATTTCCCAGGGATACACAATTAATGAGGTGGGAATGGGATGATACAGCGCGAAAGCCGCCATTGCAGCCGGCGGGTAAAATGTCCTTTTTCCCATCCGCCACTACATTTAGTGCAAATCTGGGACGATTCTGCCCCACGGTTCATAACTCCTCTGAGAAGCTGTGAACCACAAGTCTTAGAGAAGGCGGATGGACAGCACGAGAATTGCGGGGTGGTATGAGATGCCTACCCCAGTAATGGATCCGGCCAGGTCATGGCCCGCAACCTTATTCAAAGCCGGTGAAAATTGCCGGAAATGGGAATGGGGCCAGGAATCCCTGAATTGGATTCCATCCACCATTTTTAAAGGTCTCTGACGTCGGCCCGACACCGTACAAATCCAGGCCAAAGAGTCTCCATTGACTTTATTGGAGGTCAATCATTGCCCATTATTGAATCTGCCAGATTTTCATTCCATTCATTGGGCAGCTTAAAGTGGTAAGGTGAAAATTAACCCCATCGCATTTTAACCTCTCAAAATCACTATGCAAAATTGCCTGGCCATTTTATACCATTACAAGTTCCAATGCTATCTAACAAGGCAATTCTTTTCCCTCTCCTCAGAGACAGTCAACCTTCCTTTTGAAACTGCCCAGCATGTTTCTTCTCAAAAGAAAACCACCTTTGCCTCTATGAAGTTTCACACCATCTTTAACTCTCTATGGTCCTTGAATATATTTTGCCTCCAAATTCTGTGCTCATCTTTACAAAATCCATGTTTTATCTCTATGTTTGTTTCTACTGCCACAGCACTGAAATGATCTTAACCAAATTCTCAAATGATATCCTCTTTGACTGACCTTGTTGATATATCCAACTTTGTCTTTTTTCTAATTCGTTCTTGGGATATGAGCATCGTATGCAAGGTGAAAATTTATTCCCATCCCTAATTGCCCTTGAGAAGGTGGTAGTGAGCCACCTTCTTGAACTGCTGCAGTCCCTGTGGTGTAGGTACATCCACAATGCTTTTCTCGGTAGTGGTTTGATACAACTGAGTAGCTTGTTGCACCATTCCAGAGGACATTAAGAATCAACCACATTGCTGTGAATCTGGAGTCACATGTAGGCTGGACCGGGTAAGGATGGCAGATTTCCTCCCCTGAAGGACATTAGTGAATCAGATGGGTTTTCAGGATATTCCAGCAGTTTCATAATCATTACAGAGACTAACATTTTATTCCAAATTTAATTAATTAATTGAATTTAAATTTCACCATTTGCCACTATGGGATTTGAACTTAAGTCTCAAGAGCATTAATCCAGATCTGTGGATTACTAGTCCTGTAGCATTAGTACTATGCTATCATCCCCTGTTCAATCTCTCTACAATGTTACAAATGACTGACTATACCATTCTCCTTCAGCCCCTCTTCTCTTTGTCCAACTCAGTGGGATTGCCCTTGCTAAGTCCCAACCTTAGCCTCTCCAATTGTAACAGAAGCATCTCCAGCAATAACTTCTCCCCTTACCCTACAGCATTGCCTCCTGAAGTCTTCCAAGTATCTATCCTCGCACCCCCCACCGCCCTTCCTCATTGACATGCTGCAGCGTGGCAACACATAGTCTTGGATGTGCAGCAATTTCCTCCAATTAAACATTGGGAAGACCATTGTATTCAGCCCCTGGCACATTTGCATTTCCTCTCCCTTGTCATTGTCTCATGCTGACCGCAAGTGACCTAAGCATCCAATCCAACTCCATTTCTTCTCTAACACAAAGACCATCTACTTTCACTTCTATAACATCGCCCGACTATGCCCCTGCCTCAGCCAGTCTGATGTTGACCCTTCATCCAAGCAAAAGTCACCTATTCAAATACTTTACTGGATGGTCTCCCACCCTGCAGCCTCCAAAAACTTGAGCGCATCCAAAACATTGCTGCCCATATCCTGTCCCACACTGCTAACCTATCACCTCTGTTGTTGATACCCATCCCTGTCTCCTAGTGACTCCAATTTAAAATTCTCATCCTTAAGTTTAAATACCTTCATGGCCTTGCCCATACCTATCTCTGTAACCTCCTCCAAACCTAATCTTGCCCCAGAACTCTGTGATCCTCCTTCTCTGGGTACTTGTATATTCAACCCCACCCCACCTTCATCCACCAATGATTGCCTTTCCTTTGAACATTTAGGGCCTATGGAATTTTCTGTTTGCCAGTCGGGCGGGCCCAACCGACTTGGCGGTGGCGGGCGGCCAATTGCCTTTCTGTATGACCCACGCCGAAATGGACCGCGCCGCCATTTTCTGCATGTGGGCCAATTAAGGCCCACCCCCCCGAGTAAGCGACTCCCATGGAGAACGGGAAAATAGTCGTGGGGGCAGGCGGCCTCAGACTGCCAGTTCCAATGGGGAGCCTGCTTGAGGCAGTGCACCATGGCCACTCATGGAGAGAGGGAGGGAGGACCGATTGGACAGCAACATGAGCAGGAGGAGGGGGGCAGGCTGCAGGAGAGGCCAGCGGGGGGCCACTGTGCCCCCAGATTTTCAGGTGCATGCCTTGCTGTCCTCCTCCAAGAGGTGACTATCCGTCAGCACGTGCTATATCTGGAGGATGGGAGGAGGAGGGCCCCCCCATGTCACCAGCCAAGCATGGGAGGAGGTGGGTGATGCCCATGATGATGTACGGCGCACTGGCACCCAGTGCAGGAAAAGATTCAATGATTTGCTGCGTTCTGGACGGGCGAGTACCATGTTGGTCTTGGCCATTTGACCCAGAAGGCAGCCTTAGCCTTTGAGCCCCCCAACGTCTTGCTGTCATTACTGCATAGGGCATCTGGCGCACGCTGAGTGGGCAAATGGGTACTGACCATGCTTACATCAGCCTTAGTGGTTGAGGTGAAGAAGGGTTCTCCCCGCAGCATATGTTGGTGTTTATGGCATTTGAGTAGTCTGGGGGCAACCTGCAGGGGATGCCGCTAGACACATACACAGAACTCCAACACATGTCATATTGATGGTAATGAGATGGTGCAAGGGGTGCCTCAAGGTGTTTTGGCCAAGTGGCATATGCTGGCATCGGCGCCACACCTAGTTGTGCCTCCTTGCTATGGGCGCTAAGGCCCGTGTGCTATTCAAAGTGATGGACGCCGAATGTGTCCAAGGTAGCTGTTGGGGGAGGGGGTTGGGACCAGCCGTACTATCATCTGGGGACTGATCACCAGTAGTGTGGACAGGAGCCGCTGGCGGCCTCAGATAGGGCACTGTGGTTGGGGTGCACGTGCAGAGTTCATGTGCAAGCAGCCCAATAAATCCTCTTCTCTGTTTTGCAGGCAAAAAGTCACCACAATGCCCGGGAGTGCCAGAGGACTGGAGTTGGGCGCACCCTCCTCCAGCGCCTCACAACCTTTGAAGAAGAAGCCATGGAGCTGGGCAGGAGGCAGGAGGCAGGAGGCCAGGGCAGCCGGGGTTGGTGAGGCTGGGGTCCAGCGGCCAGGTATTTGAGGTCCACAGTCCCATCCACTCTGTCTTCCCACCATCCAAACCACTGATGGCTGCTGCAATCGTTAATGCTGAAACAATGCTCATTTACAGACTGAGACATTCTGACGTGTGGGTCATACAGAAAGGACCCTCGTCCCCTTGAGGATTCGCATCTCCACCACCTTCCAAAGTCACCTTATCCCATTTGTGACCACTATCACCATGGTCTAACATGCCATTGGATCGCTGCTGCACAGCCAAAGAGTTATTGCATCTGAGGGGGCTTGGGACCTCCAGCACCCCTTTCAGCCAGTGCACCCCACATTACTTTGTCCAAAAGGTCCTCAGCACCTCAGCTGTGAACCTCATGGCACTCAACTTAGATGAATGCCACCACGTTACTCATCCCTGCGCCAAGGGGAAATGTTGCCTTCTGCACACCTGGTCTATGCCCCTCCTAATGGAATGAAGGCCAATAATGTGACCTGTCAATCTCCTGTGATCCACGGCAAATGTCGCAACTGTTTGCGATATTTCCTCAGCCCAGCAACTATCCAGGCCAGCATGCATCCAGGTCAGGTACCTCCGCACTATCCTCACTCCTATGGTACATAACATGCCATGTAGCGTTCCTGAGGTCATCTGACCAGCTTGTCTGCATGTGCGTTTAGTGGTTGGGGCTCCTCTTGACTCTTTCCCACCCCAACAATGTTCATCTCCTTAGGGTCTTGAAGGGTGGGCGACTTATGAGGCTGGGGGGGGAAAGGGATGAATGGTTGAAGTGAATGAACGCTAACTGATGCACTGTCCTTGTTGCTAATTTCAGCATCACCACCAGAGCGACCCGTACCTCGACACCACAGCACCCCCTCCACACCTGAGGGCCAACATGTGCAGCTTGCAGCACATCATTTCAGCCAGCCAGGCACCAGCGCAGACACACACACCTCGGTGGGGACTTTACCGTCGGCTAGTGTCCCGGGTCACAGTGGAGAGAGCACATCACAATCGCTGGAGGAGATGGTAGGCGCAGAGAGTGCCGATGGCGCCAGCAGACGGAGGGCTGCAGGGGATGAGGCACATGCTGAGTCCGGTACTGATGACGTGCCTCTGGAGTTGTCACCAATGCAGCAGCTGCAGGACAGGCGGCAGGAAGTGCGTTTGCATCTGGCAGGGTTGCATAAGGGAATGCTTCAGTTGCTTTCTGTGACGAAGGAGTCCAGGCAAAGTGCACGTGAAGGTTTGACCCTCAGCGCAGAGCTTCAGGCTTCCCCCAATGAGAGATTGGTGACTCTCATAGACAGGGGCTTCAATCGAATGGAATATTTCACGATTGGGATACGCTCTGACCTGCAAGCCCTCACAGCGGTACTGGACATGGGTGGTCATTCCAAATGTGGGAGATGTTGTGGGCACCAAGCGTCGGTGTCAGCATGTGCCTCATCCCCTGCAGCCCTCCGTCTGCTGGCGCCATCGGCACTCGCCTTGATGAGCAGGGAGGTCGAAAGGGACCTCACGTCGGTGCAGCAGCTGCTTGTCGCCACTGCGAGCTCCTCTCAGGGCGCTCCGGATGAGGGCAGCAACTACTCCGCCCCTCTGCCAGTCAACGTTGCTTCCGTTGAGGCTGCGACAACTGGGGAGGTGCCAGTTCAGGAACTGGCCACTCCCTCCCAGGGAGAGCCATCACAGGCTCCACGGGCCAGAGGACGCCCACCAAGGTCATTGAGGCCAATAGGACAGCAGAGTCAGCAGGCTGTCTCTCAAGCCACTCCGAGCAATGGGGCGGCACCTAGACGTAGCACCCGAAAACGTAAGCATAAGGCACCTTAGGTACTCCACGGGTATGTCACTGGTGATTTTGTGTTGCCCTTAGAATAGGGAGCCAAATTTTTCTTATTGCAATGGAGTGTTGTTTGCTTATTCTTTTGGACAGAATAAAGTCCACCTTTGTTACCATGGCTGAGGGTCTTTTGTTTGTGGTGTATTTTTCTTTTTCACATATTTATCATGAGTGTTTGAGTGGACATTGATGTTTCTGTACTAAGCCCTTAGTTGCAGTTGATGAGGTGGAAGATGTAGTACCTAAGTGCCACGTGTGGAAGTGCCAGGCAATGCTGCTCCTGCTGATCCATGTGTGTGGAGCTAGCTGAAGGTTCTTTGGATAAAATTGTCCCGGGTGTCCCTGCCTCCTTGGTGTAGTAATGGGTCGGCGTGCTGCCCCTTATCATCGCCCTGTGCTTCCTCATCCTCTGAGCCACTGCTGGATTCATCATGTGCAGCCTCATCTACTGCGTCAAGGTCTTCATCGTCAACTGCATCCCCCCTTTCCAGCGCAAGATTGTGCAGGGCGCAGCAGACTACCACTATCAGAGAGACGCGATCTGGGGGGTACTGGAGTGCGCCCCTGAGCAGTCCAGGCAACGGAAGCACATCTTGAGAAGACCGATGGCTCTCTCCACCACAACCTTTGTGGTGCCCTGGCTCCTATTGTACCACTGCTCAGCTTCTGTTCTTGGATAGCGGAGAGGCGTCATGAGCCACCTTCACAGGGGATAGCCCTTATTACCCAGCAGCCAACCATCCAGCTGAGCCGGAGCACTGAAGAGCCCCGGCACCTGGCAGCGTCTGAGGATGTAGGCGCCGTGGGAGCTGCCTGGGAACCTTGTACAGACTTGTAGAATCTGCATCCTGTGATCACACACTATCTGCACGTTCATGGAGTGGAAGCCCTTTCTGTTGACGAAGGCACCGGGCTCACCTGCTGGCGCCTTGACGGTCACAAGTGTACAGTCTATTGCACCTGGACACGGGAGAAGCCAGCAATGGCCGCGAAGCCTCTGTTTCACTGTGCCTGACTTGCCTGGTCCCAGCGGAAGTGGATGAAGGTGGATACCCCTCGGAACAGAGCGTCTGTAACCTGCTTGACACAAGTGTGGACTGCTGATGGGGAGACACCGCAAAGATCACCCACCGAGCCCTGGAAGGAGCCAGAGGCATAGAAGTGGAGGGCAACTGTGAGCTTCAGAGCCACTGGCATGGGGTGTCCACCCACACAGTTAGGGGAGATCTCAGGGCCAATCATCTGACAGATATAGGTGACTGTCTCATTTGAGAGTCGGAGCCTCCTTCGGCACTGCACCTCAGTCATATTGAGGTAGCTGCTTCACCGCCTGTAAACCCTGGCAGCAGGATAGTGGCATCTTCTGCGGCCCCTTGCACCTTGGACAATCTCTTGGCCCTGAGTCCCTTGTGCCTGTGCCTGGCCTCCCAAAGGTGGCTGCCCTGGAGGCTGATTGTCCTGTCCTGGCCTCCTCCTTATTCATTAAATCGATGAGAACTGCTAACAATCACACAGGCAACTTTTAAACACTTTCAGCAATTAAAACTTTGTGTAAAACATGGACAACCCCTCTGAGTCCACATATCCCGACATTGCATTAGTTTTCTTAAAAAATCCCCTACCCGCCTGCCCATTGGGCCCGTGTGACGACCCGAAGTTCGCATGGGCCCCTCAAAATCCAGGACAATTGGCAAGTTAAGGGCCTTAATGAGGCCTTCAATTAATGGCGGGTGAACGCCCCGCTGCTGAGCGTGCCCGCCGACTGAAATATCGCGATGCCGCGCGCTGACATCAGCGCGCGACATTTTAAGCGCTGATGTGCGGGCTCCGCCACCTGCACGTCAGCCGGAAAATTCTGACCATTGTCTTCTTTGTCTTGATATCCTGATTACAGTTCTTTGAAATGCTTTGAAATATTTACTAATGCAGGTTGTAGGGATTTTTTTGTCCGGGTAGTGATGACCCCCTTGGCCTTTGTGTATTATTACATGACAGTTCTAAAATCCTGTTCTTAACCAGATATTAATGCAGTTTCTTTGAAGGAATTAATTATAACACCTTCAGTAGTTTTTTAAGGTACTTGGAATGTGATATTTTGTTCATTCTGTTACCTGCCTGCAATCTCTGTTGTAATCATTTATTTACTTGGAAAATTATTTTGTGCTTGTGAGTATTCTGTGCATCATGTGATGGAATGTAATCTAACTGGAAACATAAACAGACATAATTGCAAACATATGAATTGGGAGAAAAAAATTATCATTTTTTCGGCAGGAGTAAACAATGCTGTTTTCTCCCTCTCTGAGTCGCATACCTACTGACAAGTGTAAGCTGCATGCAGACTTTCCTAAGTATCTCTCTGAACCAACGATTATGAAGTTTCAAAAGAACAATTTGTCCTTTCTGCTCAATGCACCTCCTCACCCCCCCACCCCCTGCCCTATAACAATACCACTGAGATTGTGAACTTGGCAGGTTGAAAATGAGCCTGAACTGTGTGCTATTTTTATTGCGCTGGTGTAGAATGGGGGTTAATGACTTAATGAAAATAATGCCTACAGTAACTTGTCAAACAGTGCACAGAAACAGTGAACAGGAGGAATTCAATCCTTTTCTGATTTCTGTAAAGTCTGAAGAAAACTAATTCCACAGATTACAGATTTCCCATCCTATCACGAATGAAAATAGCAAAAAAAATTTTTTTAAAGATGCTAGCAATACATTCTGTATTGAACTGAAAAATCACAGTAGTTACCTGGTAACAGTAAAGTTGCCCAAGATTGGTTAAAAAGGTGGATTTAATCAAACTCTGAGCAGTTAGAAACTGTGAGCAATCGCAATTCGTTATGGATGCAATCTGTCCCACAGGACCTTATTTAAGGCTACTAAACATCATCTATTTTTGAAGAAATCAATAAGTCAAAAGCTTTTATTAGTGTGAACAAGCATTCATGCTCAACAATAAGAAAAATCTGTCAGGTCAAAGTTGCTCACATTTCATCTGCCCACTGAGGACTTAAAGAGCATTTCAGCATCCCGCTGCTACAATGATCAGCTTGGCCTCTTCCTTGTGGTGTACAAAGTACAGTGAAAACTAATAGTATTAAACTTGTCACGCCATATTACTTCGATGTATAAAGTGGCTTGGAGGCAATGTAAGTGCACACCTTTGACTTGTGCACGGCTTTTAACTGGCAAAAAATAATAGCAAATATTAAAAACCTTGTTTGTGTTTCTTTTTACTCTATTTTCTTCACAGTTCTTTTTACAGGGATCCAGTAGAGGTACTTTACCCGATTCTACATGTGAGCCCAAAAGGGCTTTGTTTTTTTTCCTTTGCTCATGGTTTGTTCATATAAAATATCATTACTGGCAATCAATGTAGCCAAACAACCTAATTGACACCCCTTATCATCATCCTATGTGATTCTTTTTAACCCATTTATTCCCCCCTTTAGATATTTACCATCTTTGAATATTACGAGATAGATTCCCCATGGTAACAATTGGGCACCAGATTGTCTTATCTTTTAGTGCAGGAAGAAAGAAGAGAAACTGTTGCAGGGAGGGTGGTGGAGTTAGAGTATCACTGGCTCTCCGCCAGTGGGCATGACTTAATAGGCCCACTTTATGAAAGGCTATGGGATCATTTTCAACTTGCTGACCAAGTATAAAACTGGCACGGTAGATCAGCTGCCTGTTAAAGAACCTTATACTTCCACTGAAATCTGATCTGTGAAACCAGTTTCATGCCTGGGTGGCAATTTGAAAATGTACCCCCACATATTCTAACTCACCATGAGCTAAGCCATGGGATATCTTCTTCTAGAGTTAAAAAACAATCAGAGAACCTGGACATTTTGCTGTTTTCATCATTCACTCCATGGGCTGGAAACAGAGGGACGTAGTAATGGAGGCAACAGGTGTCTGGGCCAATCAGTCACAGGGCGTGGGGCCGGCAGCAAGGACAGAGGATGGCTTTAAGCAGGCCTCCCTCTTCCCAATGCAGGGTCCATTGACCAGGCACTGAGTGCCTTTGAAAGGAACCCACCACCACCCCCACCTCCCCAGAAGTCCGGAAGCAACCCCTTCAGGTCTTGCTTCTCAAGCAGCGAGCCTCCCACCTGGCATTCAGTTAATATCACTGGCAGTGGGATGAGCATTAATTCCTGCTTATGAGCCTCAAATAGGGCAGGAAGGCTGCCCACGAGCTTCCTGCCCCAAACTGAATCAGGCAGATGCGGGAAGGAGGTGAGGTGCCCACCCACCACCCTCCTGCCCACTTAAGTGCCCCTGCCACCAAAGATGCCTTGGGGAGGCTGTAAATTCCGCGCAGAAGTCGGGACCGTTCCTGAGTCCTGAACCTGCCTCTGGGGAAAACAGTCATTCTCCTGTGATTTGCCAGAGAGCAAGTTCGCAGCCCAGTTAAAGATGGCAGATGGGCTCTCAAAGCTGTAGAGCCAATCAGAGGCCTACCACCTTGAAAGAAGCAACAACCTACAAGTTAGAGAGAGGGCACTTCAAGATGGAGTTTTCTCCAACTTTTCAAATCTTCTATTAAAAAAGATTCAGCTGCCAAGCTATCAATGTGGGAGCAGGGGAGAATGCCTCTACAAGGCAACCTATGGCTGCTCCTGCAGCCAGGCAGGCATGGAAGGCATCTGGACCTGCCTGGAGTGCTGGCCCCCAAGACCTGGTGCTGGTTGTCTGCCTCCAGGCACCTAAACTGGCCCCCACTCCCTAGGGGAATATGGAGGCTGACTGCAAAAATGTCCTGCTTTTAATCCCTACCCCAGCAGGTACCAAAAATCCAGCCCCATGTTTTTGCACTACCATAGTTTCACTATGTTTATCCTTTAATTCTTGTTTTTATTCTTTAATGAGATATGGGCATCTATGGCAAAGCTAGCATTTATGACCATCCCTAATTACCCTTGAGAAGGTGGTGGTGAGCTGCCTTCTTGAACCGCTGCAGCCCATGTGGTGTAGGTACACCCACAGTGCTGTTAGGGAGGGAGTGCCAGGATTTTGACTCAGCGACAGTGAAGGAACGGCGATATATTTCTAAGTCAGGGCGGTGTGTGGCTTGAAGGGGAACTTGCAGGTGGTGGTGTTCCTATGCATTTTTTTAGGTGGTAGAGATTGTGGTTTTGCAAGATGCATAATATGGGCATTACAATGGCTGTCAGCGAGCTATTCATTTAATACATAATTGATGGAGTTTTCTGGAAACTACCTTAGTCAGTAAAATACGAAAAGCGCTGACATTTTTGTTACAAACAGATCTTCAGAAATAAAGGTCTTGAGTAATAAAGGCTCCTAAACTTAAAAATGATTGACATTAATTGCTTTTGTCTACCTTTCAAGTAACCTCTTGTTTTATGCATTCCCATCACACAGTTTTGTTAGTGAGCTGTTGGCTTTCATGGAGTAGAACCTGTCAATGATTTCTGTAATATTTGACAAACAGGAAGCTATGTAACTAAAGAAAGTGCAAGCTACAGAAACATTTTTACTTCATTGACTTGACATTGCAGCAGTATAGTCAAATTTCTATTCATTTTAAAAAATCTATATTTCACAAGAAAAATTAACATCTGAATTGTGGAGTGAGATGACATCAACTAATTTGATTGATAAAGCATATTTAATGCACAAGGAATTCAAGGCACTTTAAAAATAGGACAAATGAAGACCAACTCTTAACAGGGAAGGCAGCAAGAGGCAAGGTTTCAGAAGCTTGAAAGAGAAGTTCAGGTTTGCAAACTGGAGCCCATGGACCTGAGCATAGCCCAAGAATCCCATTGGGTCATAAGTTTTCTGTCTGCCTGGAGTTGGCTGTGCTGTGTGTCACCAACATATTGCATTGAGAATTCTTCTGTATTTTTCTGCAACTGTTAATTGACAAGTGCAATGGGGGAAGTTTTTATTTACCAGTGCGCTGGGAGCGTGGTTGGGGGGCTGGAGAAATCTGGTAACACGTGGGAAGCCTGGTTTTTGGGTGGGAGTACTGTAGAGTTTTAACTTTTTGCTCTGATAAAGTTCCCTGCCTGGAAGTCAGCCTGGCTGTAAGACTTGACTCCCAATGGGTGGTTCAATCCCTGACCAGGAGTCATCCAGGTCTAGGGGGGAGGGGCATCCAATCTCTGACCCCACAAAGGGGTCGGATCCCAGGGGTTCTAACAGAGTTTGTACATGGTGGGGGGTTGCAGGGGGGTGCATTGTCTGATGGTGGAAGTACTTGGGGGGCCAGAAGGTAGCACTCTTGTTCCCCCTGACCCTCAAGGAGTGCTCTGAAGGAACCAGGTGCCTGCCTTCTCCCAGAGACTGTCCTCGCTTCGCTACAGGCACTTGGTTTCCCAAACCTCATGGAAGCAGGTTTAACCTGATGCTTCCAGGCTCATTAACATGTGTAAAATGTCAACCCACCTCCTCGTGTTGCTTGTTTGCCCCAACCTTCTCCCGTCTCAATAAAATCTGGAAGCCAGTGAGATGGAGCTTACTTTCTGACTTACTCAGAGCTTCTGTCTATTTAACGCCACCAATTGCACCCAATCCCATCCACACACCCATGTTAAAATTCCACCATTATTTCTGTTGCTGTGTACTAATTTAAAAAATAATCCTCTGTTATTTTTGTGAAGTTAAGCCAAAGAAGCACACCAGTATCTGTAGGCATACACCACAGAGGAAAAAAATTAAATTCATTGGTTTAAAGGACAATCCTTCTCCTGTTCTCTTCTCTATTTTTCCCCTCCGTCTTTTCCTCCATCACCTTTGTTCTCCAGCCTCCCCCTCCCTCCATACACCCCCCACCACTTCCCTCCCCACTCTGTAACCTCCCTCTTCCTTTGTTCACTGGTCCCCTCATCTGTCCTCTTTCCCTCCCCTCTCCTATACTCTTCCCTTCCTTCTCCTCTCTCTTCATTCATTCCTTTCCCCTCACAAACCCTCTCTTCTCCAGCTGCCACGTCACTTCATCTCATCTCACCTCATCTCTCCGCCCTAATCTTCTCCTCCCCTCACATCCTCCATCCTCTCCCCACCCTCCTCCTTGTCTCCCTTTCTCCCTCACATTAACTCTCCTCTTCCCTTCCCATTGTCTCCCCAGTCCCTCATCCCGTGTCTCCCCTCCTCTGCTCCACTCTAGTCACACCCCGACTCTCCTCTGCCTCATCTCCTCACCTTCCTCTCCTCCCCTCACATCTCTCTTTTCCCCTCCCTCTTCCTCTGCCCCTCCCCTCTCCTCTCCTCGTATTTCACCCTCTCGCCATTCATCCATACCGGCCCCTCCCCTCTCTATCCTCCCACCTTTCCTCCTATTTGCTCACCCTTAAGCCCCTTCTCCTCCCTTTTTCCAGTCCCTTTCCCTCCAATTTTTCCCTCCCCCCTCCTTTACCTCTACTTCCCCTAAGAATCAAGTTGTAATATGGAGCTCAATTTTTGGTGCATCAAACAAGGATAAAAGTGGCGCATTGACAACCAACCCAAACAACATCTTCTCAGTAGTACAATTTACTGATGCAATAGATTAATGTTATCAGACTATTCATTTATACCTTTGGCTGCATCTTTGAATTGAACAATAAGTGGTTTGTAAGAATGCTAAATATTCTCATTTATACTTCGTTGTTTTCTAGATAAGCTTTTTAAATTCCATTCTTTTTCCTGTTCTGCTCCCTGAAAAAATAATTCTAAATTTTTATCTTTGATATTTAATTCTGAAGAGATTCTTTTTTTCAATTCAAAAAATTAATTTACAGATCCAGTGATTTTCACTGAATGATAGGCCGGGGATTTGTAATTTCACTAGGTTCCCTTTAATTATAAACTAAAAGCATGTACCAGAACAAAACATCTGGTGTTTAGGTCATATATTCCCTGAAGTGAGGGAATGTATTTGTTGTCTTCTGTTCTGCTTTTCAATCAAAAACAAAGGTTTACACTTGTCGGCTATCCTTCGATTCAACGATAACATCTACTCAGGTCACAAGTTTCTGCCATGTGTCTTCAGGGGACTGTGCAGGCCAATGTTCGATCACAGATCTTTGGACACTAACAATAGAATGTAAAACTAATTGATGCATCTTCAGTTTGTCATCATCTAACTCCAAGAACTGTGTTTTTAGCTGAGCGTGTTCTCAGACTATAAGACTTATAACCTCATTTTATTCTCATTTTGGTTAAGTTTTACTGTCGCCAATGTCTGAGGTAAATGCTCCCTCTCTCACATTCCAATCTCTACAGGAAATTGTGCACACAGTTCATTTCTTGGTGATCCTAGAGAATTAATTCTGGTATAGTTACTAATAAGGTTTTTGGAAATTGGTTTATTCATTCAAGGTTGCTATCACAAGGAAAACTAGTGTGGCAACAGTGAGCGGCATCATCTGTCAATGGGGAGTGGACTTCTGGAGGGGTGAACGTTATTGGCAGTTTTGTCTTTTCCTGAGGTGAAACATAAATCCTTCAAATTTGGGTAGAAAAGGCCATTTTGACATTTATTCCTGTGCTGTTGCTTGCTCCCAAACTGAATCTGTCTGGTCTAATTCAGCTTCTCAGCACCTTCCCTATACCCATTTAATGCTCTTTAATTATGTCACATCTGAGCAATTTTTCACCTAATAACCCAGCTAAAACTTGCCTGATTCAAGTACGCAAGTCTGAGTCACACATGGGATTCTCACATTTTGGAGCTCAGAATTAGACTTCAACAGCTCCCAAGCCAGGCCAATGGCAAAAGTATTTCCTATTTTGAAACCTTATACAGTTCAACTATTTTGACCAACAGTTCAAGTGAAATCTGCTAATTCTACACCTGGACACTGACATCTGGTACTTTATAGAGCCATAGAATGATACAACACAGGAGGCCATTTGGCCATCACGCTGTGCCAGCTCTTTGGCCTTCTTGGCATTTCTTTACAGACAAAGATTTTTTGGAAGGTTGTATTTTTCTTCTCATCAGTTGCAGGCCCGCTGGTGGCTAGTCAGGCCTATCCATGACCAGCAGATGCTCCCACAGTGGGTTCAGGTAAAGGTGTAGTCGCTGCTAGGGCAATTGGAACTATCCTTCTCCCCCTTTTCTCTCTCATGCTGGCTCTTCGCTTAGTCTCAAAGGTGACTGTCGCACTCCCGGTGTGGCATCTTCCAGGCACCAAGATCTATGGCCTGCACTTCCCACTGGCGATGGTTGATGTGGCACACAGACAGCAACTTCTTCAGGGGGTCCTTGAAATATTTGCATGGGGCCCCCTGTTCTATTTACCAGTGGTCAGCTCTCCATACAACACAACCTTGGACAGGTGACCATCTTCCATCTCAGCACCTTCCCTATATGGCTCACCCAATGCAGTTGGCTTTGCAGGAGGATGACCTCAATGGTGTTGACGTTGGTGGTTTCCAGGGCTTCAAATTTGTAATGCTGCCCTGCTAGCAGATCTTAAAGATGCTGTAGAGGCAGCGCTGATGGCAGTGCTCTGGGTGGCGTACATGACAGCATTACAGGACCCATGACTCGCCATACTAAAGAATGGTGAGGACTACGGCTTTGTGCACTACGAGTTTGGTCTGTGCTCCGAGGCTGTGGTTACTCCACACTCATTTGTAGAGTCTGCCAAATGCGCCACTTGCTTTTGAAAGCCTATTGTCCACTTCCTTGTCTATGGTGGCACCAAACAAGATGACATCACTCAAATAGGTAAATTGCTTGATGGCTTTCAGCTCGGTTAACTCAATGACAATGGTCTATATTCTTCTTGGGGTGCAGGGTGATGCAGGACTTCAGTTTTCTTTAAACTGATTTTCAGTCTGAAGAGTTGCGCTGTCTCCGAAAAGTGTGCTATACATTGCAGGTCTGACTGACTGTGGGCCAGGACAGTGAGGCCATCAACAAAAAGTTGTTCACGGATGAGTTTTTCTTGTGTCTTTATGTGAGCCTGAAGACACCTGACGTTGAAAAGACCTCCATCAGTCTGGAAACATACAAAAACTCACTCCTCAAAGTCTCTGTTGCTTGCTGCAGCACCGTGCTGAAGAAGATGGTGAATAATGTCAGGGCCAGCACACATCCCTGCTTCATGCCATTGGAGATTTGGAAGGGACTAGAGAGGTCGCTGTTGTGATTGACTTGTCCGTACTGATTTCCGTGAAACTGCTTCATCATGGCCAGGAACCTCGGTAGACATCCAAGTTTTTCAAAGATTTTCCAAAGCCCATCTCTCTGTGTCACAGTGTCAAATGCCTCAGTGAGGTCTACGAAAGTGATGTAAAGGCCTTTGTTTTGATCACAACATTTTTCTTGTATTTGTCCGAGTACAAATACCACATCTGTGGTGCCTCTGTTTGCTCTGAAGCCGCACTGCCTCACCGGGAGGTTTTCTTCTGCGATGGTGGGTATTAACCTGTTCAGAAATGTTCTAGCCTGGATCTTCACAGCAATAGAAAAGAGGATGGGCCCATGGTAGTTGGAGCAGACTGACTTTTCTCCTTTGTTTTTGAACAAGGTGATGTTAATGGCATCACAAAGATCCTGTGGAACCCTGCCCTGTTCCCAGCAGGCCATGAAAAACTCATGGAGCTTCGTATATTGAGCAGGGTCACCATGTTTCAAGGTTTCAGGCGGAGTTCCATCGACTCTGGGGGCTTTGTTGCTCTTCATCTGGTTGATGATGGTCACAGTTTCCTCCAGAGTTGGGCTCTCATCCAGTTCCTTTTTTGACCGGGTGTTGTTGGATGTGGTTGATAGCAGTATCAAGCACAGTGCACTGCACTGCTCCATGGTAGAGCTATCCAATTAGTCCCACTCCCCTGCACTTTCCCCATAGCCATGTAATTCTTTTTCTTCAAATATTTACCCAATTCCATTTTGAGTAATAGTATTGAATCTGCTTCCACCACATATTCTGGCAATGCATTCCGGATCAGAATAACAAAAGGAAAAATGTTGCCTCATGTTATGTTTGGTTTTTTTGCCAAACACCTTAAATCTGTGTCCTTTAGTTGAAGACCTTCTGCAACTGGAAACAGTTTCTCCTTATTGACTTTATTAAACCATAATCGCAACCAGAATGCTGCCGATGCTGGAAATCTGAAACAAAAACAGAAAATGTTAGGAATACTTAGCAGGTCAGGCCACATCTGTAGAGAGAAATGTTCCATTCTGATGAAAGGTGTAGTGTTCAATAGTTTGATTGATCTGTGTTTGATTATGTTAGTTGGTTCTATGATCTATGTAACTGTACTTAATTGCGTAAGCCTGTGGGTAGAGCAAGAGAGCTAAGAAAAATTGAGAAAGTTCCAGTAAGACCTGGGTTCTAGCTGATAACTTGTGTGTATATGGAAAATCTGGTAAATTCTGAGATATCTGAAGTAGTATAGATTTGGAACTAGTGTCACCTCTATATTTCTCTGACATAAATAAGACGTACAGCAACCGGATGAATACATAGCAAAAAGTAATCGACCTGTTTCTCCCTCCATAGATGCTGCTTGACTTGCTGAGTATTTTCAGCATTTTGTATTTTGAATAAAATAGCCGGGTGGTTAATAGTGAGGTTGAGTGTCTTGGACTACAGGAAGATATAGACGGGATGGTCAAATGGGCAGATAAGTGGCAGATGGAATTTACCCTTGAAAAGTGTGAGGTGATACACTTTGGAAGGAGTAATTTGACAAATAAGTATTCAATGAACGGCATGACACTAGGAAGTTCTGAGGAGCAAAGGGACCTTGGCGTGTGTGTCCATAGATCTCTGAAGGCAGAGGGGCATGTTAGTGGGGTGGTGAAAAAGGCATATGGGACACTTGCCCTTATTAATCGAGGCATAGGTTACAAAAGTAGGGAGGTCATGTTGGAGTTGTATAGAACCTTGATGAGGTCACAGCTGGAGTACTATGTACAGTTCTAGTTGCCACATTATAGGAAGGATATGATGCACTGGACGGGGTGCAGAGGAGATTCACCAGGATGTTGCCTGGGATGAAACATTTAAGTTATGAAGAGAGGTTGGATAGACTTGGGTTGTTTTCATTGGAGCAGAGAAGACTGAGGGGCGACCTGATCGAGGTGTACAAGATTATGAGGGGCATGGACAGGGTGGATAGGGAGCAGCTGTTCCCCTTAGTTGAAGGGTCAGTCACGAGGGGACATAAGTTCACGGTGAGGGGCAGGGGAATGTGAGGAAAAACTTTTTTACCCAGACAATGGTGACGGTCTGTGCACTGCCTGGGGTAGTGATGGAGGCGGGTTGTCTCACTTCCTTTAAAAAGTACCTGGATGAGCACTTGGCACATCATAACATTCAAGGCTATGGGCCAAGTGCTGGTAAATGGGATTAGGTAGGTAGGTCAGGTGTTTCGCACGTGTCGGTGCAGACTCGATAGGCCGAAGGGCCTCTTCTGCACTGTGTGATTCTGTGATTCTGTGAAAACCATTCATGATTTTGAACATCTCTATCAAATCTCCTTTTAACCTCCTCTGCTCTAAAGTGAACAAACACAGTCTCTTCAATCTCTTCAGTCTCTCAGAGGCAATATTCTAGTAAATCTGTGTTAAATGTTACCTAACATGTGTCTGCCCATTTCACCAGTTTGTCTGTTTCCTCCTCTGTCTGTTGCTATACTCTTCATTGTTTACTACAGTTCCAAATTTTGTGTCATTTGCAAACTTTACAATTATGCCCCGGATGCCCAAGTCCAGGGGCAGAATTTTTACCTTGTCAGGCGGGCTTGTGCCTGACCTGAACAAGCGTAAAATGATGCGTGATGACGTCGAGCGAGCATCCTGACGTCATCGCGCACTTGCGATATTTCGGTCGACGGGTGCGCGTGGGAGTTTGCAGAGGGCCCACTGACAATTGAAAGGCCTATTAAGGCCATTAACAATCTAATTGAATTAAATTTTTCACTGCCTGTCCAACCTTACGGTTTCAGGCAGGCAAAAAGGCCAAGCGGGCTTTGCATTTTTTGTAAAACTTCATCCACTGGCGAGATGTGTTTTCGATCCGTGGTTAAAAAATAAATTTAAGAAATTTATATTAATTTCTAACATGCCCCTGCTCATGTGACAGAGTCACCTGGTCCACCAGCATGAGATCTCGGTCCAGTCCCGATTGTGGGCAACAGTCAGCTTCCTGACCGCTCCCACCCACTCCCCGCTGAGCCTGCCCGACGAGGGCAAAATATCTACCCCAAGTCATTTATACATATCAAAAAGAGTGGTGATCCTAATACCGAACCTTTGGGACCACCACTACATTCTCCAGTCTGAGAAACAACTGTTCTCTGCTTCCTATCCCTTAGCTAATTTTATATCTAAGTTGACACTCTCCCTTTAATCCCATGGGCTGTAATTTTGTAACACATCTATTATGCAGTACTTTGTCAAACTTTTGACAGTTCATACACATCATCAATTGCACTACCCTCATCAACCCTCTCCGTTACTTCATCAAAGAACACATTTAGGTTAGTCATACGCAATTTGCCTTTATCAATTCTTGCTGACCTTGTTCAAATGCTGATTAACTTTGCTTAGGATTATTAGCCCAGGTTTTCACTCCAAGGTTGAGACGGGAGAATTCTCGGCTCCATGAAGTCAGCCTCTAAAAATGTCTGCCTGAGCTTTCGGTTTTTGGTCCGGTGGGGGTGGGGGGTGGGGGGGGCATGTGGGCTAGAATAGAAGTTGGAGTGGGCGACCCTGGAAGTAGTGAGTGATCGGAGGCAGTCATCAATGGTGAAGTCCAAATGCCTCAGAGGACACATCATTGCCTTGTCAGGTGAGTGTCCAGCTGTAAATATTGTCCAATTGTTAACTAACCCTGAAACGGATGTCCCAGCATTGACTTTTCCCTATGGAAGAATTGTCATTGTTGCTGCCTAATCAAAGGTGACTCTACTGAACCTCTGAAAGCATGGATTGTATTCATAAGACACAGCCATGGAGGTGGCATCGCCTTGAGACTACCTGGTACAGATATTATGCAGTCAAGTAGTTATTTGCCAAGGCTCAGTGGGTGGATGAATGATTTTTTTTTATTCATTCACGGGATGGAGGCTTCGCTGGCGGGGCCAGCATTTATTGCCCATCCCTAGTTGCCCTTGAGAAGGTCGTTGTGAGCCGCCTTCTTGAACTGCTGCAGTCCATGTGGTGTAGGTACACCCATAGTGCTGTTAGGAAGGGAGTGCCAGGATTTTGACTCAGTGACAGCGAAGGAACGGCAATATATTTCCAAGTCAGGGTGTTGAGTGACTTGGAGGGGAACTTCCAAGTGGTGGTCTTCCCATCCATCTGCTGCCCTTGTCCATCTAGATGGTAGTCGTCGTGGGTTTGGAAGGTGCTGTCTAAGGAGCCTTGGTGAATTCCTGCAGTGCATCTTGTAGATGGTACACACTGCTGTTACTGTGCATTGGTGGTGGAGGGAATGAATGTTTGTGGATGGGGTGCCAATCAAGCAGGCTGCTTTGTCCTGGACGGTGTCAAGTTTCTTGAGTGTTGTGGGAGCTGCACCCATCCAGGCAAGTGGGAATTGTTCCATCACACTCCTGACTTGTGTGTTGTAGATAGTGGACAGGCTTTGGGGAGTCAGGAGGTGAGTTATTCGCTGCAGGATTCCCGGCCTCTGACCTGCTCTTGTAGCCACAGTATTTATATGGCTAGTCCAGTTCAGTTTTTGGTCAATGGTAACTCCCAGGATATTGATAGTGGGGGATTCAGCAATGGTAAGGCCATTGAACGTCAAGGGGGAATGGTTAGATTCTCTCTTGTTGGAGATGGTCATTGCCTGGCACTTGTGTGACGTGAATGTTACTTGCCACTTGTCAGCCCAAGCCTGAATATTGTCCAGGTCCTGTCCAGGTGACGAACAGTGCCATGCTCATTATCCCATCAACTTGCCCTCTTGCCACCCACCTATCAGTGTGTACCCACAATGTTGGTCCTTGACCAGGTCTCTCACAGCTGCACACTGTCATGGCATAACGGTGTGACCAACAGCGGGAAACCTGCCCCACTCTCAGTAGCCATGGAGCACAGCATGCTACATTGGAGTCACAGCCACAACATACATAGCACAAGCATTTCCACAGAGCCATTTTCACCATCAAACCTTAATAGTAATGATATGGTGAAAATGGTTAGTGTGTGAAAGCACACAAAAGTGAATGAGAGGATTATAATCTGAATGGCTCACCGCCCTTTTCGCCTTACATTTTTATTCTTAGACCGTCACACAGAGGGGAAGGGATGGGTCCAGCTGCCCCATGATTTTCTGACCAGAATGTTTGCGATTTGGTGGAAGACGTCCAGAAGAGGAGACCAATCCTCTACCCTGCTGGCCGGCATAATGCCTTTACAGTAACCAAGAAGGCCTGGATTGAAATTGAGGCTGTGGTGAGCACAGAAAGAGAACATCAGCGCTCTTGGAGTGCAAGAAAATGTTTAATGAGCTGCTGCATTCTGGCAAGGTGAGTAGCTTGACTCATCCACACAGGGCTTCAAGGGAAGGGTCATATCTGCATACTGCAGCTAAGTTGCGAAACATGGCACTTACCTCTGTTTCAGCATTGAAGCTTGTATGTATATGCAGTTCATGTAGGTGTGCACAAGAACACATGTGAATGAACGCCATGATGCGCAGACACAGTGAAGAGTAATATCCCTCCATGCACTATATATCAGGCAGTGGAAAAGTGCAAAGGACACCACAGACATGGCCCAGACTGTCTCAGCCTGGCTACAGTAACCAAGAGCACTAGTTAATTTTACAAGTTGTCAATCAACTCATTGCTACACAACATTTAATGAATAAATCATTGTTCCTCCTTCTGTAAATAATTAAAATACTTCCAATGCCCAGGAAAGCATAAGCTCTTCATTATATGCCAGATCTTATTTAAACCTAACATATGACAGAAAAGCATAAATATCTTTAGGCATTCATACCAAAAACTAACACCACAAAATCTTCTCTTTCATCCATTAAGAATGACATTATCTTAATACTTGTGATATTTGAATAAACTGTGGAACAGATGGGCAATTTGGCTATATAAAAAACCGTCCAGAAAAAACTGCAAATGCAAAAAAGACAGAAAATGCTGGAAATACCAGCTCAGTCAGCCTGTAAAGAAAAAAGGCAAGTTACTGATGCTTCATTGTACCCATTCTCAGAACTGGAAATTAAAAAGGTAAGCATGTAGTTTAATTTGATTAGAAAAATTGAACCTTAACCACATCCCACATTGAATTTCTCAATGTCCGGACAGACTCAACCACAGTCTGGACATTGTCCATATAAACTGGGCACTTCTCCAGGAAACTGGCCTGACCTGCTTTATAAAAACACTTAAAGCATTTTCTCATTGATTGTTGACTGCGGTGAGAAGTGGAAATTTCAATATTGTCACATTGCACGTTCATTTTTGGACTCTTTCTTGCTGCAGTCCATATTTTTTCAGCTTTAATTGTCTGCAGATTTGGCCATTACTGCTGTATAAGATGCAAAGAAAGAAAGCAAGGTGGGGGAGAAGGGAATTTCTTTTCTTATTTCAGTCACTTTGAATCACTCAGATATTGTTGAGAATGCACATGGCTCATGAGACGTTCTTATACCTGCAGATGGCATTCCTTCACGACTTATGAAAATATCCCCTTGTTCCTTTGAAGGAATGCCATCTGCAGGTATAAGAACATCTCATGAGCCATGTGCACTCTCAACAATATCCCATGACCTGAGTTTACAGACTACAGCAGTCATACATGGAGGTGAAAGAGGAGACCTGTCTCTTGTGCCTATGTGTTATATTGTTATGTTATTCGTTAAGAATGAGGAACTACTTGTCATATGAATACATCTCCTGGGTGCTACATTCACAATGCAGCCATATGCCAGATAACAATGTATTGATCTTTACCAGCCACATGGAGAGTTGAAAGATATCTACTCGATGAAGCTCCAAGCACCTTGAGCCTAAAGTGTGATCGTTTCTAACTTATGGGTAACAGAAGATATAACACTTTGTTTCATTAGGCAGGCAGTGACTGATCTTTAGACAATGTCTATAACTGATATGTGGCTCCCTATAGCTGTTAAAATAACAATAGCACGACCATTTAATTATATAGGGATTTCAGACAAATCAGCCAGTCTGCTGAAACAGATATACAAAGCTGGTAGCCACAATTGCTGGGACAAATACCTTTAAATCTTTCTCGGTGGAAAGAATCCTGCTATTCAAAGGAACAAGGGAACATTCTCATAAGTTTCTAAGTAATGTAAGGAACATATATTTTTATTTCTGTTGAACTGTTGTAAAGAACATATCTTTTTATTTTCTGTTAGACTGTGGATTAATATTGCAATGGCTTCAGTTTGAAAGACATGTCCACTGGAACAGGATGAGAGATATATACAATGTTGCAGTTCTGGAACAGAGTGTGCCATGAAAGACAGGATGGTGCCAGAAAGGAGTCCTGGACCAAGGGAGCTGTCTGTCAACAGCATTTTAATTGGCTCCTGACCAGGTGACCAGGTTTTGTGTGAAGAATAGCTCCTAACCTGAAAGGAACAAGACCTAAAACCTCTTTCTCCTGTGTGTGAAAGATTCCAGTAATTCCACAATAATAGCTAGCTGGCTTTTTCTCCTCATAGCTCCATAACCCACTCTCTCTGAAAACCCCTATCAAAAGGCAAAGGGGAAAATCACTGTTAGAGACATTGAAAGGCAAGTACTCAATCAGTGCTCTACAGACTGAAAGTGCTGGAAGATCACCTCATGTCATCAACAAAGAACTGAAAGGTATTTGGAAGACATCGATCAAAATCAACCCATCGAATCCTGTACTCTTGTTTGGTGCTATTGAACTGTTTTATCCCACCTTTAAAAATCCATGTTTTGTGTGTGTCAGTGTGTGTGAGCATGTGTGTGTGTGTGCATACAGGGATTTAAGAAGGGGGTAGAGTTTAAGTTATAGTGTTAGAAGTTAGTAGTTCATATTCCTTTCTTTTTCTGCTAGTTAACGACAATTTGTTCAATAAACAGTTATTTACTTATTAAGTTTACAAACCTGGCGCTTGTATTCTGTTAACCTAAGTTAATCAGTTAGGTAGAATTGGGGCAATCTGGTGGTTTGGTCAAACTTTTCACATTTGTCGCGGCTCAGGGAGCAGTGGGGCTTGATATTAAAGCGCACTATCCCCAGTGAGTCTTGACAGTAATAATTGACCAAGCGTGGCCTGAGGGTTCATACTTGTTTTTCTGAGGGAATCTAGGTCTCTTTTATTCTGCAGAAGTTGACCACACAACAAATATTTAAGAGGCCCACCAAAAAGAACGTAGGACTTTTGGAAGACCAGGACTAGTGTTCGCAGCCCTGCCTGATGATAACCATCAGGAACCTCTGCAGTATAGTCCATCCTACTACTAGAGTTATTGTAGAGAGCACTATTTGCTTGCTCAAGCAACACACAGCTCAGCAGCAGCAGGACTCTGAAACTCACCCAAAGTTAGTGTTAGATTACTGTTTTTTCTCAACTTTGTTTCCTTGATATATTTCTTTGCTTGTTATTCTCATGCATGTGCTCTAGCTCCCAATATCCTCAAGAGTATTTACGCTTGCTTTGATATCCAGATGAGCTTTATAATGGGCCTGAACTTCCTTAGAGTGGCAATCAGCATTAGATTGCCACTCCATTCCCAGTTTCTTACCTGAATTTTTTTCCTAGCCAATCTTGCCTGACCTCCCAGCTCAGTCCAGATGAGATCCAGACAATGAAGCGAGTTTTTAATGCCTACTGTTGAAATGCAGCTGAGTTGAATGGAAGGAGGCCACTCCCCCTCTTTTATGGCACTAGCTGCTGTAAAGCAGGTAAGTTAAAAGTTCCGTTGAAGTTTAAAGGTCCTTGACAGGCCAGGGAGAAGGCAAGTGTTCAAGGTAAGTTGGTAGGAGTTGGGAGGTCGGTGGATCGGGGGTTGGGAGGTCGAAGGTTGTAGTCAGGTTGGACCTCATGTCAGGCCTGGGGGGTTTGGAGGGAGGGTGTAGGGCCTCAGGGAGGTGGGGGAAGGGCTTCAGATTGGATGGGCATGGGAGGAGTGGGTGGGAGGGTATCGGTCCTCAGTGGGACGGTTGGGCAGGTTGGGCTTGGGGGTAGAGGGGAGAGGGTGTTGGGGCTTGGGTCCGGTCAGGACTGGCGGGTGGTGGTGGAGAGGACGTTATGCCTCAGAGGGTGTCGGGCTTCAGGCCGGAGCTGGGGGAGGGCGTGAGGCCTCGGGTGTAATGTCATGCCTCAGGTTGGGTCGGGCCTGGGGTGTGGTGGGGGCGCGAGTCCAGCCTGGCTGGCAGGGTGGGAGGTGAAGAATCCCTGTGGGGGATCATCGAGGAGTGGGGGGGACTACTGTGGGGTTGGGGGGAGTCCCGTGGGCGGGGGAGGGGGGGGGAGGGGGGGGGTAGTCAGGAGGTGGGGGTGTCCCCTGGGGGTTGGGGAGAGTCCGTGGGAGGTCAATCTGGGTCTCTACAATAGTTACTCAGAAGTTAGAAGTGGTTTTAATCCTTCTAAGTTTTTCTAGGTAACTACTGGTGTAACCCAGTTGAAACTATCTGAAGTTGGCAATTTAAATTGTATTTTCGAATGGTTCCCAGTGCAGAGGAAGTTTGCATTTCTGGGCAACTGCCATGCAAAGGTTACATATGAACTTCTGAAGGGGATTCTCCAGCGCAAGTTTGAGTTTCCTCCCCACCCAATGTGACGCTAGCGAGCTTGGAAGTTACTGCATTCACGATAATGAAAAGAGAGACATTATTTAGATTCCTTCAACTTCAGGTTCTATCCCATGGCTTCTCACATTTCATTGTTTCTAGAGGTGGAAGAATAGCATTATATTTGACGTTGTTTTAGGCTTAAGTGTCAAACAAATTAATTAACAAGTAATAGAACAAATGAATAAATAGTAGCAATAACAGAACATATACTTAGAGCAGTTGGAGGAGCCTAGGACATCAGTGCAACAATCTTCAGCCAGAAGGGCCAAGCGAATGATCCATCTCGGCCTCCACCAGAGGTCCCCAGCATCACAGAGGTCAGCCTTCAGCCAATTCAATGCACTCCATGTGATATCAAGAAACGGCTGAAGGCACCGGATACTGCAAAGGCTATGGACTCTGACACTGTTCTGACAATAGTACTGAAGACTTGTGCTCCAAAACCTGCCACACCTCTAGCCAAACTGTTCCAGTACAGCTACAACACTGACATCTACCCGGCTAGGTAGAAAATTGCTCAGGTATGTCCTATACACAAGAAACGGGACAAATCCAACCCAGCCAATTACCACCCCATCAGTCCACTCTCCATCATTAGTAAGTGATGGGAGGGGTTATCAACAGTCTATCTAACAACACTTGCTTAACAATAACCTGCTTACTGATGCTCAGTTTGGGTTCTGCTACGGTCACCCAGCTTCTGACCTCATTACAGCCTTGGTTCAAACATGGACAAAGGAGCTGAACTCCCGAGGTGAGGTGAGAGTGACTGCCCTTGACATCAAAGCAGCATTTGACTGAGTGTGGCATCAAGGAGCCCTAGCAAAACTGGAGTCAATGGGAATCAGAGGGAAAACTCTCCACTGGTTGGAGTCATGCCGAGCACAAAGGAAGATGGTTGTGGTTGTTGGAGGTCAATCATCTCAGCTCCAGGACATTATTGCAGGAGTTCCTTAGGGTAGTGTCTTAGGCACAACCATCTTCAGCTGTTTCATCAATGACCTCCCTTCCATCATAAGGTCAGATGTGGCGATGTTTGCTGATGATTGCGCAATGTTCAGCACCATTCACAACTCCTCCGATACTGAAGCAGTCCTTGTACAAATGAAGCAAGACCTGGACAATATCCAGGTTTGGGCTGACAAGTGGCAAGTAACATTCATGCCACGCAAGTGCCAGGCAATGACCATCTCCAACAAAAAAGAATCTAACCACCGCTCCTTGACATTCAATGGCATTACCATCACTGAATCCCCCACTATCAAAATTGGCCAGAAACTGAACTGGACTGCCATATAAATACAAGAGCAGGTCAGGGGCAAGGAATCCTGCTACGAGTTACTCACCTCTTGACTTCCCAAAGCCTGTCCACCATCCACAAGGCATGAGTCAGGAGTGTGATAAATACTCCCCACTTGCCTGGATGAGTGCAGCTCCACCAACACTCAAGAAGCTTGACACCTTCCAGGACAAAGCAGCCTGCTTGATTAACACCCCACCCACAAACATTCATTCCTTTCACACCGACGCATATGGCAGCAGTGGGTACATCTACAAGATGCACTGCAGTAACACACCAAGGCTCCTTAGGCAGCACCTTCCAAACCCATGACCACTACCATCTGGAAGGACAAGGGCAGCAAATACATGGGAACACCACCAGCTACAAGTTCTCCTCCAAGCCACTCACCATCCTGACTTGGAAATATATCACTGTCGCTGGGTCAAAATCCTGGAACTCCCTCCCTAACAGTGCTGTTGGTGTACCTACACTGCAGGGGCTGCAGAAGTTCAAGAAGGCAGCTCACCGCCACCTTCTCACGGCCAATTAGGGATGGGCAATAAATGCTGGCCTAGCCAGCGAAGCCCACATCCCGTAAATGAATAAAAAAAAGGTATACTTTGCTGTCTCCTACTATAGTAGAAAAAATAAGTTTGCCAGTTTCCAAACTATCCTGTAATTAATTATAAATAATGTTCTAATTGCTTCCATGAGTATTGGGCTTGACCAACAATCTTTGGAAATTCCCAACACGCTGTCTTCGAAAACTGAACAAAATGACGAATTTGAAGTTTAGGCTGATAAATGGCAAAAATAATGTCCAAGGCTTTGCAATTTTAAACAACAGTACATTAAATTTTAAAGGAGATATGAAGCAAACAGATTTGAACAAATCACACAGCATGTTTACATTTGAATTCAATAGTTTGTTCTACTGCCTTTTTTGTTTTCGTACAAACCAACAAGATTATTGCAACATAACATAAGAAATTGGAGTGGAACACTCATGTGAATGAGATTGTTTTTAATCCTTATGTACAGTGATAGTATTAGTGAAGCCAGTAGTGAGCAAAATCATCATTGTGCACCACTGTAAGAACATGATATATTCCACTCTCACTTGCTTGTTCTATTACTGGTTAATAAATTTGTTTTGCAGCTAAAACATAAAATAATCTGGGTGACTTTAACCTTATCTATTCAGCAGAAACTGGGCAGATGGGTAGTTTAAATATCCTGGGTTACTTACCAACCCTACAGCCACTTGTTTTTACTCAAGTTTCCAGCTAAATCACCTGTCCAAAGTCAGTGGGGTCCTCAGTGACATATGCAGATCATAGTCTGTTGATCCCAAGGAGGGAAACTGCTGCATCTGGTCACACAACAACCCTATCACAGAATTACAAAATTTTAACGGCACAGAAAGAGGCCATTCAGCCCATCATGTCTGCACCGGCTCTCCAAATTAGCATTATGACCTAGTGCCATTGCCCTGCCTTTTCCCCATACCTCTGCACATTATTGGAACAGAAATAATCATCTAATGCCCTCTCAAATGCTTTGATTGAACCTGCCTCCACCACAAGTCCAGGCAATGCATTCCAGACCCGAACGACTCTTTGAGTGAAAAAGTTTTTTCTCACGTCACATTTGCTTATTTTGCAAATCACTTTAAATCTGTGCCCTCTTGTTCTTGATCCTTTTACAAGCAGGAACAGCTGCTCCCTATCTACTCTGTCCAGCCTCCTCATGATTTTGAACATCTCTATCAAATCTCCTCTTAGCTTTCTTCTCTCCAGGGGGAACAGACCCAACCTCTCAATCTATCTTCGTAACTGAAGTTTCTCATCCCTGGAACCATTCTTGTAAACCTCTTCTGCACTCTCTCCAATGTGTTCACATCCTTCCTATAATGTGGCACCTAGAACTGTACACAATATTTCAGCTGAGATCTAACGAGTATCTTACATAAATTCAGAATAATCTCCCTGCTCTTGTACTCTATGCCCCTATTAATAAAGCCCAGGATACTATATGCTTTATTAACTGCTCTCTCCACCCTAAGGGAACAAGGGACACATAACCCACCCAGGATGTGGAGGTCATCCAAAAGGAGGGAGCTATTGTTTCGTATCTTAACACTCTTCCTTTGGAGAATAGTATGAAAAGGTGAAAGGATTCTTGATTAACAATCTGATAGGCTGTGACATGAACAGTTCTTCCATGGTCAACAGTTGGTACCATCTTTATACCAACCCATAGGGTAATCATTCATTTATGGCAGGAAGCTTTCATGGTACCATTGAGGCAAAGGTTCACACAGCACAGTGGAGTGAACTGCACCCATCAACTGCTTTCAGCAACAGATACCTTCTGTTATTCTCCCGCTATAGTTGTACTATGGAAGCAAAAACGCTGTAGCCCTCATGAATATGACACACATTCCCACTATTCATCCTTTCTGTCTTGCCGCTACCTTGTAATAACCTTAACCACTAAGCATTGACTAAACAACAAATGAAAATACCTCTGTTTATTTTGTGCTATTTACATTGTGTTAAATGCTTGAATCCTTACACCACTGCTTCCCCTTGGTGGCCCTCTGCAATGTACTTGTCCTCCTGCTCATTGTGGTTGAGAAAGAGGAAAACCTCTGACATGCTGCAGCCCAAGAGGTGTGGTGATAGCCTAGAACATCTGTATGGCATGTGACAGATGGCCCAGCATCGATGCACTGGCTGCCAATGCCTGGCAGCTCTCTGGCACACCACTGGGAAGCCTGGCTGGAGACAAAACTTGTGCTGCCATCAATTTAGGTTTTTCTTCTGTCATTCCTACAGAATGTTCTCCCAGAATGTCACCCATTTTGTCGGATCAGAAAGTCCATACTAATATGTAGACTATCTGGTATTTATTCACAAAGCACAAATGTTAGGATAATGTTATTCCTACTTGGTGAAGAAGAACGTTTTATTCTGGCAGTTCTGAAATGAATACCTCCCTCCCTCATTCTCTTTAAGTTGCTTTCTCCCTGCATGGATACAATTCAATGGGGTCAGACACCTTACAGCAACTTCCTAATTGCTATTATTCATGCTTGAGCCTTGATTTTGAATGTTTAGGAAGCATTACAGTAGAACCCGATCCTCAGCACACAGCTAAACACACATACTTCTTGCAGGAGTTATTGGATAATGCTATTGTATCGAAACTCTCAGCAACCCTGGCCTGGCTGCAATCAGCAAACTCAATATAGACCAAGGTTTGAATCAAGGGCTTTATTTTTGATCTGTACAGCTCAGATACATGCCAAATACTCACATCGGCGGAACCATTCTAACAATCCCCTTTTAAATAAAAGAGATATGGAACCCTGTGCCTTTCTGCAGTTTTACCTGTCCCCGCGATAACTCAAAGACTTGCCATCTCACAAAACGTACCTTGCTCTGGCATTAAATGATCTTCAGTTCACTGCTCTGTTGATCATGTGACAAAGCAGAAGCAGAGAAATGCACAGAACAAAGAAAACAGATTGATTCTGATAAAAGCTATTTTTTTGTTGATTTTGAAATCCTACTGTAGTGATCAAAGCATTACCATGCTGCTTCATGCTTGAGCTTTTCCAGGAGGTTAGAAAAAAATGATCCATATTGACGTCATCTCGCACTCAAAATTGAATTCTTAGTCAAAGAGAAGCAATTGTAGTGAACTGAATATTTTAAGGTTACTGCCTCTTGACATATGGATGGCATTTATTTCCTATTACATTGAATCAATTTGTAATCAAGCAGCCACTCCTGTAACAATTACCAGTTCTGTCTCTTCATAATTGCAATGTCCTTCTGACTACCTTGAAACACAGATTGAACTTGTTCCAGTTTACTGCCTGTTCAAAATATAGACCAGATACATTTATTTCTGATAGAAAATCAGATATAACTCCACCTTTTCTCCCAATATGATCATGATTTCTATGTTATAGATGAGGTCATTTGGTTTGCCTTCATAAAGGAACAAATTGAATTGTGTAATGTGATGCTAAAACACGTTTAAAAAACCTGAAATCCAATGTAATAAAAATGAATTTAACTTATTTATTAATCCTAAAGCAATGACCTTAATCAGGGGCCTTTTTAATTCAGGGCTGTTTTTGATTTATACACCATTATTTAAGTTGTCATCTTTTTGGAACTTTTTCATCTGCTTTTCTGAGTTTTGCAAGTGTATTCATACATAATAATACTAACTTGATCTGAGGAATGAGGTACAGATTAATTTTTGGATAAATCATCTGTAAATTGGAAAAGTCTGACTTCTAAACAATAACTTTGGATGTCACATTTTTGGCCAGCTACAAAAGATATTAAACTTCTGAAAAAATATATAAAGATATATGTGGATAATAGCCATTATTTTAATGTGGTCTATCTTTGTAAATTACTATCTGTAATACATTGTCATACAGTGATGCCATGATAGAATATAAAGGTATAATTAATCACCATCAGAGCATTGGATATGCTACCTCCCTTGTTCAGAATGCAGATTATTGGGCAGCTTCTTTCTGCTGAATAAGGACAGTACTCTTGCCTTCTTCTTTCACAAGAAAAACACAAACAGCTGTCATCTTCTTGATGTCATGAAGACACACTCTGTAAACTCATTCTATTCAACCTATTCAATCTCACAAAATTCTAATTCTAGCATTTCCACACCCAGCTGCTGCAGAGTTATAACTTTCAAGCCAATATTTCATCTTTTCAAACTATGTGACCCAAGTTCCATTCAGGTTTCATGTGATTGATCACTTTGTTTCAGGTATCATTGTAAATCATTCTCATCAGCAAAGCTAAAATGGTAATTGCAACACATTACGACCATAAAAATGTTTGGGCTGTAGATATTTCAGCTGCGGGATTCAGATTATGTATGTATTTTTCATAAACAATAATTTACCTTTAAGTCAATGAGGACTGAATTACTTTGGACATGTTTACCCTTTCACACATCATCTATCAAGTCAATGTGTTGTGAATTTTGAATGCTATGAAGTGGAATTGACAAAGTGTATAAAATCACAGCATTCAAGGTAAAATGCAAAATGTAAAGAATATTTTTGTAAATTCAGTGTTTCTGTAATTCCCAATACATTTAACCTGAAGTACATTTTGAAACTTAATTGCACTAAATGGTCTTGACATGTGGTAGATTAAATTTAATGCAGAGAAATGTGAAGTGATATGAAGTGATACAGTTTGGTAGGAAGAATTAGAAGAGGCAATAAACAATAAAGTGTACAATTAAATCATGAGGGGTCTGGATAGAGTACATAGTACATGTTCCTGTTAGCAGATGAATTGAGAACCCAGAGGGTACCAATTTAAGAAAATTGACCAAACAAGTAACGCTGACATACGTAGTATTTTGCCGGATCCAAGCATTTTGTTATATTGCCCTCCCTGCTGCCCTCTCTGTTAAATAGAGTTAGTTCATTAACGGCTGCCACTGTGAGTTTACATGTTAATCTTTTCTCAGTGTAATACAGTTCTCTAAGTAGTAAGACCTAGGCAACATATGCTAGGCAGGAGAAAAGGTAGTACAATTCTCACCTTCGCTTTCTTAGGCATATCCTTTGCATCTCTTAGTAGAGCAAGGTAACAAACACAGAGGTCCTGGTGTGTCATCCACGTTCATCCAAAGACCTTCTGTGCGGTGAATTGACCACTGGGTCATGACCATACCTCTGCTAAAAGGACATCTGCAAGTGGATATGAAGATGGTAGACAGGAACACTAACAACTGAGAGACAGTCACTGACATCTCTAACTTCTGAAGGCTGATTGGAAGGCCATTAGAAGAAGTGAGCAAAAACGATAAACAGAGGCCAATGAATCCTTCGCTTTCTCAGGCATATCCTTGGCATCTCTTAGTAGGGCAACAAACACAGAGGTCCTGGTGTGTCCTAATTTCACCAGCATACAATGACGTCTGCGCTGGCTCGGGCATGCTCCTCCAATGAATGACGGTTGTATACCCAAAGACCTTCTGTGAAGTTTGAGCAATTTGAAAGTTTGCCCCGCGTCCACATCGCATTCAGGTACACAATGAATCAGCATGGTATGTCATTGAAAAAAATAGCACAGAGGGCATATTTAGAAACAATGGGGGAATTCAGCCCTAACAAAGAGAACTGGTATAATTACAATTTAAGGTTACACATGTGCCTGAACGGGAATAAAGTAGGAGATGAGGATAAAATAAAGCCTGCATTTTGGCTCCTGAGAGTGCAGAGTCAGGAAAATTCCCGACTCCGCAAACCCGACTCAGGAGAAACTGCCCTGGATGGTCTAATCTTCATTCCGGGGCAGGGGGGCTTGGGTGGCGGGAGTTAACAAGTTGGGCTTATCCATCCAAGAAAGGGTTCAGAGTCAGCCGCCGGAGCTGCCAAGTGCGGAGGTGGCCTGTGCGAAAGGCTCGCCTCAGTGATCTGGGACTTTGTCCCAGCTGTGACAAAAAGAATGAAAAAAAACCACCCCTCCAGCCCCTCACTCCCCATCACATACTTCCTATGCCCCGTTCATGCCAACTCATGCCACTTCATGCCCCTCACCAACCTCCCATGGTCCCTCATAACCTCCATCCCACCTATGTCCCTCAACTCACTCCCATGACCCTTTATAGCCCCTATGCCAACCCATGTGCCTCTACCCATCCCCCAAAGCCCTTCATATTCTCCATGTCAACTTATGCCCCTCTACCTATTCCATTGCCCTTTTTAGGCCCTATGCCAACTTAGTGCCAACTCTTGCCAACCCATGCCCCTCCAAACCATCCTTTGCCCTTACACTCTTCATGTCAACTCACCCTGTATCCACCATGGGCAGACCTCAGGCCCCATGCTGAGATGAAATAAAATAAAGTTTGTGTGTATTGCAGACTTTAGTTTTATTAAAAAATGCTCTCATTCATAAAAAAATCATTCACTACATAACCCCTTATAAAACAATCATTTCATTCAAGGGCTTAATTCCTTACTAAAACAAGCATTTGTATTCATAGTTCCATATCAAATACTTTATAACCATTTGGAGCTGTCAATCAAACTGTGAACTGAAAGGCACCCCATTGTGATAATGATAGGTTGTGAAATCAGTCATGTGGCACAAATGGACAATGATAGCCCTCAAGCTTATGTCAACAGACAGAGTGAAATAGCAAACACTGATTTTTTAAAACTGAAGCATGGTTCTTTTCAATTTAAAGGCATGACATTTAACTGCCTTGACAGCTTGACATTTCCCTTGACAGCCTGGCACTTCCCTTGACAGCTTGACAATTCCCTTGATAACTTGACAGTTCCAATCAGTTTGACAGTTCCAATGAGTTTATCCACTTTTTACATTTTGGACATAAGAAGTGTGTGATTGGAATTGGTGTAAAGAGACTAGATGCATTTACATATCGAGTGAAGATTGGAGAGAGACTCCATCAAGGTCATGTAGATCATTGGCATGTGAGAAGAAATCCGACAGAGGGAAAGCATGAGAAATCTCCTGTAGTGTAATTTCCTCCGACAGCCCAAAGTAAAAGTTTGAATGAAAGTGAAAGTCACAAAAGAATTGAAAGTTTGTTGGTGTCACAGAATCCAACAGTAGAGCAAAGTGAGTCAGGGTCTTTGATTAAGACCAATCAATCAATGTCACAATCCCAACCATTAAGTGGAGTTGGTAGTCAAAGTCAAAGTTCAGATTTGACATAGTCAGAGATGTTGAGAGAGCAGAATCAAGCTAACGGAAATGGAAGGAGATACTCAGACAGAAAGAGAAAGAGCCAGCTAGGTTAATGAATGTATGTAGGAAGGAAGAAGAAAAAAGTTGTTCTTTTCATTATTGCTTGTCAAATGGCAATATTTTTGTTAAAAGAATGCTGGTATTAAGGAAAAGAACTTTTATGTGTAAATTACTCTGGCAATATTGGTTATATATGTTTTGGTTGTGATTACAGAAAAAACAAGTGTGCAACCAACCTGTTAAATTTTCAGGTATTGTTGATATTGGTTTAGTCATATTCAATTCTGGGAACTTATGTACATGTACCATCTTGTATTTTAACGTATAAGTTGTTTTTCTTTCATGGGGAGGTGTTTGGCACATTGCAAGATCTGAGCATTTGGTTATATTGCCCTCTCTACTGCCCTCTCTGTTGGGGAGGTGTAAATCAAGTTACAACATGAGGAAAAACTTATTTCACAGCGAGTAGCTAGAATCTGGAATGCACTGCTTGAGTGTGTGGTAGGGGCAGAGCCAAACATGGCTTTCAAAAGAGAATTGGACAATCATCTGAGAACAAAAAAGAAATTGCAGGGCTAAGGGAACAAGGTGGGGGAGTGTGACTAGGTGAGTTGCTCTTGCAGAGATAGGCCAAATGGCCTCCTAATGTGCTGTAACCATTCTACTCTATGATAATTCCAATAGGGGTGGAGGAACAGAGAGACCTGGGGTACTTGTGCACAAATCATTGAAGGTGGCAGGCCAGATTGAAAAAGTAGTTAAAAAGGCATTTGGGATTCTGAGCTTTATAAATAGTGGCAGAGTACAAAAGCAAGGAAGTTATGATGGATCTTTATAAAACATTGGTTTGGCCTCAACTGGAGTACTGTGTTCAATTCTGGGCATATACTTTAGGAAGGATGTGAACGCTTTAGAGAGGGTCAAGAAAAGATTTACGTGGATGGTTCCATGGATGAGGGACTTCAGTTACATGGATGGATTGGAGAAGCTGGAGCTGTTGTCCTCACAAAAATGAAAGTTGAGAGGAAATTTGATAGAGGTGTTCAAAATCATGAGGGGGTCTAGAAAATGTAAATGGAGAGAAATTGTTCCCGTTGGCAGAAGCTTTGAGATGCAGAGGGATTTGATTTAAGATAAATGGCAAAAGAACCAACAGGCACATGAGAAAAACTTTACGCATGCAGCAAGTGGTGAGGATCTGGAATGAACTCCGAGAGTGTGGTGGAGCCAGATTCAATCATGGCTTTCAAAAGAGAATTGGATAAGCACCTGAAGAGTAAAAATTTCAGGGCTACAGGGAAAGGGTGCAGAAGTGGGACTAGTGAAGTTGCTCTTGCAGAGAGCCAACAATGGGCCAAATGGCTTCCTTCTGTGCTGTAACCATCCTATGCTTCTTTCTGAGATGAGAGCATTTTGGCCATGATGATAATAACACTTGAACAAAATTGCTACGGTCAAAACTATCAACCATTGTGGGCATTTTTTTAAAAATGTCTACAACCTGAGTTTTGGCCGTCTACGTTCTAATGGCAGCAGTTAGAATCCATTATTGCATTACGAAGTATTTTACATAAATGAAGATCTCCGCATATATGTTTCCTACATATTTGACTGGCAGTAATTAGCATTAGTGTTAATGAAGTCGTTTTTGACATTACAGCTGCTACTGCACCATGGTATGGATTTAGGGTTAGGGTTAGAGTTAGGGATTAGAGATTATGATTTTAGGGGTCAGATGTTGGGATTAGGATTAGGAAATGCTATTGAAATACTATTGTCACTAGATGGTTCCTTAAATTAATTAGTGGACCTGGAATTATTAATTTAAGCACAAACCAAAACATCAATTAATAAAAATCAGCCCACTTGGGCTGAAAAAGTCCATTTTGTGGATGTATATTTGAATTCTTGTAAGCCTTAAGGCCTCTAGATTTGTTCTTCAAATCAACAAGGAGTGGACCTATTCTGATATATTGTCAGCAGCTGGTGCAAAAGACATTCTGAAAATCACTTTGGATTTATTTCAGATATTAATGCAAAGTTTTGACTGTCCAGATGTCATCAATTACTTGGGCAAAAATGCATCAGGGGGAATATTTTAAAGAATTTCATTTGGTGAAAAACACTTTTGGGCAGTATAAATCTTCTCATATACACACATCATCACAGAAAGTGAAACATTAGTGACTCTCTCGATACACTTTGTTTGTAATATAATTGTACCATGTGAAATTACAGGAGATAGATGTAATGACATAATTAGTTGGATTATAAACAGCCATACATTTGCTCCTGGATTTTGTTTTACCTGTATGTGATCTATCCTTGAAGTGGGCATCAACAGTGGAGCCTTTTGCTTTTTGAATACTCCGAGCATAAATATTTCCAGTTTCTTTTACTTTTTTCATGGTATGTGGGTATTGCTGGCTATGTCAGCATTTGTTGCCCATCCTTAATTGTCTTTGAACTGAGTGGTTTGGTAGGCCATTTCAAGGGGCAGTTAAGAGTCAACCACATTGCTGTGGGTCTGGAGTTACATGTAGGCCAGACCAGGTAAGGACAGCAGATTTCCTCCCCTAAACGACATTAGTGAACCAGATGGGCATTTATGACAATTGACAATAGCTTCATGGTCACCATTACTGAGACGAACTTTCAATTACAAAATTTATTAATTGTATTCAAATTCCATTTAATAAAATTTGGAATTGAAAGCTGGTCTCAGTAATGGTGTGGCACCACTATTTTCTTTACGCGACCCTGAAGATGAGGTTTAGAATTGCTGCTGATGCTTAGGTCAATGATCATCTTGTACCTTTAGGACAACAAGCAGTAATATTTTGGCTTCCTTGGAGGATCAGAGTGAGCTTATTCATGTGATCCATTTTCTGCTTCACTACTGCTGATTCCACCTTTAGTCCTTCCTAATAGCATGCCTTTGTGACAATTTAACATGTGATTATGTACCAGCAATATAAATACAGGAGAAAGGTATCGTGAGGATAAATCTATAGAAGTTGTTTCATCATGACAGTGTCCAACATGCAATGTAAAAGATTGTTTGCTGCTCTTAAGTTAGACATACCAAATTGACATCCTTCTGTAATAAAATAAAGCGCATCATACTCCATCATTGATATTGACAATTCTTGCCCTGTAACCTTAAAAAGAGATTGACGAATGGAATAATGATTGAATGTAATTTAAGTCAAAAAGATTTCCCTAAAAATTGAAGCTCCTGTATTAAGCCAGATTGTAAACATTCATAAGTTAACTGTGTTTACGGTAAAAGTCTGGTTTAGGGTTGGATTCTGTAGCTATTACTTTGCCAATTCACTATCCCAGAAATATGGGACAGTATCGTAATTATGGTTTTATCTAATGTGTAATATACCTTTAAGAAGAATGCTGTTAAGGAAAATCACATGATCTTAGTACCCAATAGGAGAGTAGCGCGGGTTACCTCTGTAGTTGGTAGTAGTGTAGAAATAGAATTCGAAGTGAAAGCACACATGTAGTTGCTGTTGAGTATCTTTGTAAATAAACATAAAGTTTCCACCTAAGAACTGTCTGCTGATCAACTTGGCCACCACTCACAACAAACTGGTGACGAGGATCCACAGGATCCAACAAACTGGCGACAAGGATAAAACAAGATTGAACAGAAGAAATCAAGTTGAAAAGAAATCGACACTGTACCTCGCCCAGTACTTGTAAGTAGAAGTTCCATTCGAATTGAAGAAGTAATTCCCTCTCGGAATGCTGATATTTGGAATAATTGATCCTTTCAATCCAGTCATGGATGATTGGTCTCATTACATTGTGAACGAGATTATAGGGGAAGAGAAGAGGCAGGTGATCCTCTTAAGTAGGTGTGGGAATAAAGCCCACAGTTTGATTCATAGTTTGACGGCACCCAGTGCCACAGATTTGAAAATGTTGATGAATTGGTGGACTTCGTGAAGGGTCACTTTCAGCCAAAGCCCTCAGTAACAATGCAGCAGCTCAAGATTAACTCGAGAAATAGAGACCCAGGAGGCAGACAGCTGCATGGTATGTGGCAAGTTTGAAGCAGTTAACAGAACATTGTGAGTTTGGTACATCTCTAAATGACATGCTCAGAGATTGTTTAGTATGCGGTGCGAGTGAGGACACGATTCAGAAAAGATTATTGTCTGAAGAAAATTTGGATTTTAAGAAGGCACTAGAGATGGCACTGGCCATGGAAAGCACAGTAAGTGATTCAAAAGCCATACAGACAGTGCAAAATGGCACCGTCCTCCACGTTGGGCGGAAAACTCCAGCCAAAAAGCGCGAAAGTGCAAGACAGCCGAGAAATGTGAAACAGCCCCCTCTAGCCGGAAAATGAGAAAAAATGACTTAGCAGCGAAAACAAAGAATAATTTTAATAGAGGTGGAAACAAGCAGTCTTTTAACAATTGGCAGTTTAAAAAATCGCATGTTATTATTGTCACAGAAATTGACATATAATCAGACAGTGCAAGGAAAGATTCAAGCAGATTTTAACCAAAAGAAAAAACACAGTGAGATCTACAATATAGAAGGGCCTGAAACAACAAATTCAGATATTTATTTGTTGTTTAATCTGAAGGTTGGAAAGACAGAACCAAGATTTGTAACAGTGAAATTAAATGGCAGACCTGTTAGAATGGAAGTGGACACAGGAGTTTACACTAAAGTAATTGGGGAACATACCTTCAGATATCTGAATAATGGGGAACATCAATAAATTTAGAAGAAACAACTGCCCAATTAAAAACATACATGGGTCAAGACGTTCAAGTAAAAGGCATAAGCAGAGTAACTGTCCACTATGGAAGCCAATCGGTAAAGCTACCAGTGCTGGTATTGAGAGGCAGACAACCAAGCCTCCTAGGGTGAAATTGGCTAAGGAAAATCAGCCTTGAACGGCCACTGAGATTCCAAAAGGAAGCTGGAAGCATTCCTGTTTTGGGAAAGGAGTGTGTACAGACTCAACAACCTGAAGAAATGCAGGCTGTCTTAAGCCAAAACATGGTAGAACAGCAAAAGGAATTCGAAGAGACCCTGCTTAATGACAGAGTTCGAGATGAGGTGAGCAACCTCCGAAAGGAAAAAGAAAACCCGTTGAAAGACCTTCACACACTACAAGATTCCGTCAGGTCAAAGTTTGTACCTCTGGAAAAGTATGACGAGAAGCAGAAAGAATTCAGCATTTCTCTGAATAAATTGAAGGATGAGTTGGCAGAGAAGATACGACAATGCTTAATTTTCCAGGAGGCAGCAAACAAATGAAAGCAAAAAAGAGATGGAAGAGCTGAAGAATCAGCTACAAGAAGCCAAAGAGGCTTTGGAGATAAAAGTCACAGAGTTTTCTAAGAAGCAGATGAAACTTTAGGAGATACAACCACTGAGCTCACTCAAGTCAATCTTGCATCTGAGAGTAGTCTGGCCAATATTGAAGACCCTGGGTGCGGTTACACATTGTTCCCAGGAAAGGTCCAACGTAGCCAATGTTTCTGCTCATTGTCGATGCCCATTCAAAATGGTTGGATATATATGAGGTGAAGTCACCAATGTCGGGTGCTATCATTTAGAAACTACATCAGAGTTTTGCCATTCACAGACTACCAGAAGTAGTTGTTTCTGATAACGGAATGGCATTTACGATTGCTGTGTTTCAATGGTTTATCAGCCTCAACTTTATCACTCATATAAAAATTGCACCATACCACCCTTCCTCAAATGGACTGGCCGAAAGGGCAGTTCAAACATTCAAGGCAGGTGTGAAAAAGTTAATTGGAGATTCTTTAACAACCAAGCTAGCACGCTTTCTTTTTCATTACAGGACACCCCTCACACAACAACAGGTGTCACACCTGCGGAGTTATTGATGCAACGCTGTCTCAGGACAAGATTGAACTTAATAATGCTGAATTTAGCGGGGAAGGTGGAAAGGAGTCAGGGGAGCCAGAAAATGAGACACAACTGCATTTACTGTAGGAGGAAATTTACTGTAGGAGAGATGGTGTATGTGAAGAACTTTGGAGAAGGACCAAAGTGGTTACTGGGTGAAATAAGTGCAGTGACTGGACCTCTATCTTACCACATGGTGGTGGAAGGCTGAGTCACGTGGAGACATGTGGATCATTTAAGGAAGAGAGAAACAAATCACCAAGAATTGATTCCACCAGTGCTCACGACCGGGTCAGCGTTTCCTGTTGAGAGAACCCAACCCAGGTCAGACATGTCCGATGTCCCTGCAAGAGTTGAGGATTCAGATCTGCAAGTGCCCAACAAAGCACCTGATGTTCAGGCAACCCCAGAAAAGGAGGTTCCTGACAAAGAATCTGAAGTTGTAGAGCTGAGATGTTCTACATGCGTAAGGAAACCCCCAGAAAGACTGAACTTGTAAATTACTTCAAACAAAAACAAAAAAAGTGCTGGAAAAACTCAGTAGGTCTGACAGCATCTGTGGAGAGAAAGACAGAGTTAACGTTTCGAGCCCATATGACTCTTCTTCAGAACAGTAAATTACATACCAGTGTAAATATTTTGTTGTCTTGAGAAAATTGTACTTAGAAATATAAAATGTATATCTGAGTCAAGGGGGGGAGGGATGCGGTGATTATGGTTTTATCTAATGTGTAATATACCTTTAAGAAGAATGCTGTTAAGGAAAATCATGATCTTAGTACCCAATAGGAGAGTAGCGCAGGCTACTTCTGTAGTTAGTAGTGTAGAGATAGGGTTTGAAGTGAAAGCACACATATAGTTGCTGCTGAGTGCCTTTGTTAATAAACATAAAGTTTCCACCCAGAAGTGTCTGCTGATCAACTCTACCTATAGTACTAACTTGGCCACCACTCACAACAAACTGGTGGCGAGGATCCACAGGATCCAACTGACAGTAATTCCTAGGTCACAAAATTGGACTCCATTGTGCTACTGGTGTCTGCGCTACATTAGCCCAAAGCAGCTGCAATTAACACTCAATCCACTTCTAGTACTGCCTGTGTGATTCGCTACCTTAGAAAGGGTGATAACCGTGCATACTGTGTGAGCTCTGAAGGCATACCAAGTGGGCAGATCGTGACACCACTCAACATCTAACCCTGATTTGGAGCCTGATCTGCCATTTTGGAATTCACAGGTCCTGTTAACACCCTATCTTAAACATTCACAACTGAACATACATTCAGCTGCATGAGGGAACTCCCTCCAACCCAAACCACCCTCCAACCAGTGCCTTTTAAAGGCATCGGCATAGCACTTTCTCCTGAGGTGCTTTAAACTTTCTTTTGCTGCTGCAGTGGGTGTAGTATGTACTGTGCTGTTGGAGGAGCTTTCACAAGTTGTTGGAGTCAGAAAGGAGTGGAGCAAGGAGTTCAGTGGAGTTTCAGGGCTTTTGAGCAGAATGTTTGCTGTCAGTCATGTGTGCTATAGTTGCAGTCCCTCCTGGGCTGTAGCATGACAGGAAGATGGAGCCCAGGCAGCCGAGAGGGGAAGCTGTGAGCACAGAGGAGGAGGGCTCTCAACAGAAGGCCATGCACACCTAGAATCTTCACGGAGAACTTATCCTACCTGCATCTCAGCCAGGAGCTGTGTCTAAACTGGGTACAATTCACCCAAGGTGGCACAGCTGAACTGTGCCATCTCTTCCAATCAGATCTACAGCCACAGGACAGGATCAGGACAGTGCTGCCAGTGGCCGTCAAGGTCACCATGGTCCACGGTTTCTAAACCACAGAATCCTTCCAGGCTGGAGTCGGCTACATGACCAACATCTCACAGTTCGTAATGCCTAGCTGGATCAGGGAGGCCCTGTACACAAGACGACAGAACTTCATAGTCTTCTCTTTAAGCAGAGAAAAGCAGGATGAGTGGGGCCATGGATTCCCAGTGGTACAGGGAGCAATCAGTTGTACACAAATGGCTCTGAGGGTACCACATTTCAATGAGGAGATGTACCATAACCAGCAAGGGTTCAACTCCCTTATTGTGGAGTTGGTGTGCAACCATGCACAGAACATCCTGTTGGTGAATGACTGCTATCCCAGGGGTAACAACGATGCCTTTATCCTGCACCAGTCAGTCATTGCTGCCCTATTTAATCCACCAAACAGGCCAGAGGTTAGCTGCTCAGTGACGAAGAGGGCACTCTCTACATGTGGCTCATGCCTCCCCTCTGCAATCTGACCACATGTGGACAGCATTTGTCCAATGAGCACCCTGCTGTGACTAGAAACATTATGGAGCAAACTATCAGCATTCTGAAACACTGTCTGGAACACTCAAGGGGAACCCTATAATGGTTAGTAAAATGTATGGTTAAATTCATGGTAGTCTGCTTCATTCTAAACAACCTGTTTCTCACGAGGACACAACCCGTTCTAGCAAGTTTTTGGCGAGAACCATGACAGGAATAAAAGGAGAGGAGGAGGGGAGAAGGCATCCAGGACATCATAGCTCTGGATGGACAGCATCAGTCTCTAGTTCTCCTCAAATCACTTCCCCACAACACAGTTGCTCTACAATTCCTCACCTTTCTATCCCTGCGCTATGAATCATCACAGCTTCTTCTTGGTCAAAATCCTGAAATAAAATACAGCACAAAAAAACTTTTCCATAACAACTTTATTCAACAAGACTTTCAATAACACATACAGTACACAATTAATCACCCTTGTGCTTTCCTTTAGTGCCTGTCTGGCAGGTGCCTTTGTCTGTCCTAGTGCTCCTACGCAGCGCTGCCCCAGTGTCTGCAGCATGACAGGTGGGAGACTGCTGACTTTCAGTGCTGGTGACTGCAGAAGGCCTTGCAGGAAGACCTCGAGCAGCTCTGAGTCTTGAGCTCCTGAGAGCGGGTAGCAGCTTCTTGCACCACAGAGCTGTTGCCACTGCCCCAGGGTAACGCCTCAGCAATCCTTGTAATCTGCAGTGGTACAGATTGCTGCACCACTATGAGAGCCTGCAAGCCCTTTTGAACACTGGTGTCCACAGTCATGATGATAGCAAGCTGACCCTGCATGGCACCAAGCTAGGCTTGCATGGCAACAAGCATGGGTCTCATGTCCCCAGCCTGAGTTTCTACAGCAGCACTCAGGGTGGGTTCTGCCTGTCTTGCAATGGAGGCTGAGGTATCAGCCACCAGATACTGTATCACAGATGCATCTATAAGTGCTGTCATTAAGTTGGCTACCACTTCCACGCTGGGAAGGATAGGGCTCCAAACTCTGTGCAAAGTCTATCCTAAGTTGGAGCTGGACTTCTCCATGTTACTTGATAGTTGCAACAGGCTCTGTGGCAGGCCTACCAATGCAGCAAGTATTTAGCTGTGTATTTCTGTCAGCCTTATCCTGTACACCACCCCGTCAATGTCCTCATTTGTGTCCTCTGCAGCAGAACGATCTGAGACCTCATCCCCTGGGGAGCTGAGACACATATTATCCTTTTCACCTGACCTAGCTGCAGCCCTCTCATGCCTGGTTACTCACCATGTGTTGATCACACTTCTGTGTTACCCTCTAAATTACATGCAGTGTCAATATCTGAGCTGGTGGCTGTGAGTGTCAGGCCTATTGCCAGTGCTTTTTCATCCGATATCTGCTCTTGCTTGCACACTTCATTGTCAGGCTGTACTGGCTGGCTTCTCCGTACCTCAAAACATAAGTGCAGAAGGGTAGGGTTGGGGTGAGGCTCCTTGATGCCTCATGGCTACAGGTTCATGAGAACACCATCAACTCCTATATCCCTCCAAATCATACGTCATCCTGGCTTGGAAATATATTGCCTTTCCTTCATTGTCACTGGGTCAAAATCCTGGAACTCCCTATGTAACAGCATTGTAGGTTTACCTACACCACACAAAAACTGCAGTGCAAAGGCAGCTCACCACCATCTCCTCAAAAGCAACTCAAGATAGGCAAGAAATGTAGGCCAGTAAGGCTTAAGTTGGCACATGCACTGGAGAACAGGTCCATGGTACATTATGTGTCCAGCTCTGATCCAGCAACCAGTGCACAGTCATCAGCAAACAAGACATCATGAAGTATGTCCTTGGAGACCTTGGTCTTTGCTCAGAGTTGTCTCAAATTGAGCATCTTCCCATCCATGCAATATCCGATTTCAACGTCAGGATCACCAGCATGGAAGGCACCGGACAGCATGGCGGAGAATAACATTCTGAAGTGGGTTGGCGCTGGTACTCAGCCCTGCTTAACTCCATTAGTGACTGGGAATGAGTCAGAAGACTCACCATCATCCAGGACAAGTGTCAGTATCCCATCATGGGACTATTGAAAAATTATGATGAATTTCTCAGGGAAACCAACTTTCTCCATTACCTTCCAAGGGCCCTTGGTTGACTGTGTCAAAGGCCTTGGTCAGGTCAACAAACATGGTGTAGAAGTCTTGGCATTCTTGGCATTTCTCCTGGAACTGTGTAACTACAAACACCATATCAGTGGTCCCCCAACCTTTTCTAAAACCACATTGACTCTCTGGCAGCAGATCCCACTTGAGGTGTTGTAGTTCAGAAGGATTCTGGTAAAGATTTTGCTGGTGATGGAGAGGAGTGAGGTTCCTCTATGATTGCTGCAAGATCGGCAGGTTCCTTTCTACTTGTACAGGTGGACAATAGAGGCATCTTTGTATTCTTGCAGGTGGTTCCTTGCTCTCACATAAACTTAGAGTTCAATGATCTTCTTGATCAGATATTGGCCTCAGCCTTGTAGACCTCAACTGGGATAGTATCAGATCCTGGAGTTTGACTGGACAGGAGTTTGATTGTGTTCGTCATTTCTAACATTGGGGGTTGGTTAACTCAGTTGGCTGGACAGTTAACTTATGTTGTAGAGTGATGCCAATGGTATGGGTTCAATTCCTGTACCAGCTGAGGTCTTCCATGAAGGCCCTGCCTTCTCAACCTTGCCCTTTGCCTGAGGTGGGGTGACCTTCAGGCTAAACTCACCACCAGTTGTCTCGCTCTCCAATGAGAGAGCAGCCTCAGGGACTACGGCAACTTTCACTTCTCATTTCCAACAGCTTGGGAGTGTGAAGAGAATAGTTGATAGCAACCTGTGGCGGCCTGTTGATTGTTTCTTCATTGATAGGTGAAGGTTGATTGAGGATATGGTTAGAGTGCTCTGCCCATCTTTAAAGAATTTGGGCTTTTCCTGTGAGCACCAAGGATTAGAGATTAACCAATAGACTGGAGCCCAGAGACAGATTTCAGAGCATTGTAGAAATCTCTTCCAGTCTTTGTGGCCTCCATATGACTGAAATTCATCTGCTTTTTGATTCAGGCCAGTGTCATGCATCTCTCTGGGCTTGCATTGGACAGTCCTACAGATGTTTTGATAGGCTGCTTGGAGAGTGATGATATATCATTGATGTAAGCCCTGTAGAGGCGATGTTTCTCCTCCAGTAGTTTCTGGGTCACCTCATTGTTTTCATCAAACCAATCTTGATGCTTACAAGAGGTAGAGTTAAGGACCTTTAGAGCAGTGGAGTAAACTATACCCCTGAAGGTCGCCCAGTTATCCTCAGTAGAGTGAGTATTCATTTTAGCTGTACACAGGTGACTCTCGAGTTTTTCTGAGAGAGATTCCTTCATGATTGCTTGTTTGAGCCTTGAGACATTGAGATCATTCCTGTCCTGGGGGAACCTAGGGGGATGGATCTTGATGTTTAGCTTTGAAATGATAAGATGGTGGTCAGTCCAACAGTCAGTGCCACACATGGGCCTGCATTTTCAGCTCGGCAGGCGGGCGCAATCAGCGGGCCAGGGATTGGCCGGGAAACGGACCGCCGACCACGATCGGCCCCCGACCGCGATTTCACGCTGGCTGGCCAATTAACGGCCAATCAGCGTGAAGTGCGTGCGGAAAAGCTCGGCACTGCCTCAGGTAGCTGAAGACCTGAAACAGCAAAAATAAAGCTTTCAAAAGCTGAAAAAAAGTGTTCATGCATCATAATCAGTCACCTGAAAATTTAGCTGATGAAAATGCTGTCCGCAGAATTATTTATATTTCATTTCATGATGGAAATCTCATCGTGGATGAGGTTTGATGCAAAATGCAAAGGCCGATTTGCCCGTCCGCCAACCATAAGGTTGGATGGGCTAAGTAAAATGACAGACAATTGCGCTGTTAATTGGCTTAATTGCCCTCTTAATTGTCGGCGGGCGCGCTTCTGACTTTTGAGGTATGATGTCGGGACACTCACCCAATGTCATCTTGCGTGTTTTCACACCCGATCAGGTCAGGGGCGCGCCCGCCCGATCAGCGTAAAATTCAGCTCATGGTTTTCGTTGCATGCACATCCTGCCTGCCCCTCTGCCAGGTGATGGCATTGCCAATACCAGTGCAAAGAACTGGGGTGCATTGAAGACACCTTGATGTGGTTGGGGAGGTGAAACCGACTGTGTTGGTGATTAAGACTTCATGTTCAGCCCACATCTTCAGTAAGAGGAGGCAGCAAGTCAATGTTTAGGGTCCTTTTCTAGCCCCTTCCTTGTAGTAGGGAGTGGACAGTGTGGTCCCGAAAAGGGCTGCTCAGTCGCTCAGGGGGCTGCCGGGTTTCACTTCTGCTTCCTTTCAGCGAAAAATTATCCTTTGGTCTGAGTCGCCTTTGTGCAGTTTCACAGCTACAGCTCCCAATGAATCCACACTGGCTGCTGCAAAACTCGCCCATTTCCACAGGACTTGTGATGATGAACATGACTTATGCGTGAAGTGGATTATAGTGAGGGACAGTTGTGCATCATCAGCCTCACTCTCTCATCCCGAGCTATCTCGGTCCAGTGACAAGATGGGTCTAGTGGTTGGAGATAAATCCAGATGCAATGGGTGACCAGGATGTCTTCTGTGTCTTGTGCTCCATCTGTTCCACAACATGGTGCTGGCCTGCCGTCAAGACTGTTGAATCTAGAATCGTCTCATCTGCCCAATCTGCGGACATCAGCTTTCGCATGCCAGGGTAGACAAATCCCTAAGTTGCCAAGGGTAGGAGACCTGATGGCCACCCTCACCTGGTTTAGCCCGCCTGTCAAAGCAGTTTACTGGGGTGTGGCCACTATCACATGCTGATAGCTACTTGGAACCACGAGTGAGAGCTGTGTAAAGGTGAGGACCAATACTGGATGAGCCACTCCAAAAAGGTGCAGCAAGCCCCACTGTGAGAGGAGCTATCCCTCCCTTACATGCCTTACACCCCAAACTCTGTACTCACATTCCAGTAAATTATTAGTCCACGCCTCAACATTACCAGACCAATTACATTTAGTTTATTCTAGTTAAAAACTGCGCATATATGTTGATATTAGTTATCACTGCTTAAAGCATTCCTTTTATATATTTCAACATCTTAAGTTTAGCCCCATTGAGTTAAAAAGATGAATTTATAATGCCTTATTTTTAAATTATGTTTTTGCCGAAAGTCCACCATAATAGAGAGTATTGTTTCCATCAGGAGAGTGGCAGGTCATAATGAAAATTTAAATTGAATTGTAACTTTCTGTCCTTTTACATAATAAAAAACAGACCCAAATAAAACACCTGGGTCACGAAATTGGACTCTGTAGCACCACTAGTGCTGGTGCTGGCACTACGGAAGCTCCTAATTCACAAAATGGCACAGGCAGTCTTTCTGACTGCTTCCGTTGGGGCCCACACAGTCCCCACTTTGGAAAAGCAATTGTGCAAACAGGCTATGCATGGAAGCATCAGGAAAGCCCTGGTTATGAATTCAATCTGACATTGCAGGTGATTTGACACAAGTTTTTGAAACTTGAACTGGGCAAGTCCAGTGCATCTGCTAATCACTCACAACAAAACATGCGTCAGCTACATGAAGGACCACCCACTAATGCTACTTAAAGGGAAAGGCATACAACTTGCATATGGAGGTGCTTTTGACTCAACTCTTCCAAAGTAAAGTTTGCAGAAGTACTGTGGATTGCTTTTGGAGGTGTTTTGGTGAGTTAGTACATCCATACAGGGAAGGCAGAAGATTTGGTCATCAATCCAGGCCAAGTCTGCAACAGGCATTGGGGCTGTGTTAGGCTCTGTAATATGACAGACAAATGGAGCAGAGACTGCAGAGATGGGGAGATCTGCACAAAGGGCCCTACCCACAATAAGTTTTCATGAAGCAGTTTTCCTAACATAATTTCAGCCAGGAGCAATGCCTGAGGCTTCATAGATTCAAGAAGCTGGTCACAGAACTGTGCTACCAGGACAAGGAAGTGCTGCCACCATCGCTTTAAACTTCTAGACAACCAGATCACCCCAGACTGCAACAGGCGTCATAGCAAATATCACCCAGTAAAACATTCATCACTGCATCAGGAAGGTGATTGATTCATGTTTTTCTTTCTAAGCAGAGAGAAGCAGGATGAGTGAGCACCAAGATAGTGGGATTCCTAATGATGCAGGGAGTCATCAAGTCCACACACATGGCTCTGCAGGTCCCCCATGTCAACAGGGAGAGGTACAGGAACCGCAAAGGGTTCCAATCCATTATTGTGCAGTTGATGTGTGCACATACACAAAACTATTACGTTGGTGACATTATGATCCTACAATACAACTGACTACATTTCAAAAGTACTTCATTGGCTGTAAAGCGCCTTTAAATATCAGGTAGCAGTGAAAATGCAATTTAATTGCATGTTTTTATTTGGATTCCACTATCCTAGCATCAGCCACAATGCCTTGATCCTGTGGCAGTCTTCCATTCGCGCCATCTTTGAATCAGATTATTGGTGAGTAATTGCCACTTTATAACACTGTGGCAACTCCTTCCATCACTTTGCTGATGGCTGAGAGAAGTTGGGCTGGTAATTGTCCAGATTGGATTTGTTCTGCATTTTGTGTTAATCCACCCCTGAACTGAAGAAAACAAATAAACAGTGGAGATATAAATCAAGCGAGTTTAGGTTACAGGACAAAGATTTGAGAACGCTGATAGATAACTCATTGAAACTAATGGTGCCGTGTGTGGCAAAAATGAGGAAAGTTTACTGGGCCTCAGGATATCTAACCAGAGAGATAAAGTATAAAACCCAGGAGCTAGAAATGAATCTGCAGAAAGCAGGTATGGTCAAACCTGACCGGCAAACTACAGCGAGGTTGTCTAGGCATTGGAGGCAGTGCAGAAAAGGACTGCTTCCAGCTTAACGTATCTGATTTATGAGGAGAGGTTGGAGACTTAAGATTATTGATTCTGGAGAAGAGAAGGCTCAAGATCCTTAGGAAAATATATATATTGAACAGTAATAATAAGTTTAAGATTTCCTTAACCCCTGAATCATGGGGTACGGATTCAAGCCTATAAAATGGCAGGTGTTTACACAGATTACCATTGGCCAGAAACTTAACTGGACCAGCCACATAAATACTATGGCTACAAGAGCAAGACAAAGACTGGATATTCTTCAACGAGTGACTCGCCTCCTGACTCAACACCTTTCCACCATCTACACGACCCAACTCATGAGGTGAAGGAGTACGCTCCACTTGCCTACATGACTTCAGTTCCAACAGCATTCAAGATGCTTTATACCATCCAGGATAAAGCACCCCATCCACCACCAACATTCAACCACTCCACCACCAGTGCAAAATTGTAGCAGTGTGTATTATCTACAAGATGCACTGCAGCAACTTGCCAAGGCTTCTTTGACAGCATCTCCCAAACCTGTGACCCTTACCACCTCGAAGAACAAGGCCAGCAGACGCATGGGAACACCATCACATGCAAGTCCCCTGCAAGTCATACACCATACTGACTTGGAAATCTATTTCTTCATCGTCACTGAATCAAAATCTTGGAACTTCATACCAAACAACACAGTGTGAGTACCTTCACCATATGGACTACAGCAATTCAAGCTTCACCTCACCTTCTTGAAGGCAATTAGGGATGGGCAATATATGCTAGCTTTGCCATAAATGAAAAATAAATACAAATTTGGTGCCACCGATTAAAGGTCACCACAATGGGAAAACTGGACCAGTTTCATTTAAATGTCATATTTCGTGATATGATTTGTGCTGTTATTAATACCATATATCATTACTCTATGAAACTATTTTTTCATGAAATTTTACTGTATGTTTGTGTTTTATTGGATCCAGACTGTAGAAGGCTCCTAAAGGTTCTATCCTTAGCTCTTGATATCAACCTTTCAGATCCATCTGTGTTTGGTTCTTCTCCATTGTTTGAGACTCACTGTTGTCAAGGTGATCTGCCATGCTACTCATCTCCTCGTTGTTACATCAGGACCAAAGCACTTAGCTTGTGTTCCTTCAGTAATTGTTCCTGTAACAGTCAGATATTATGCCCAAGATTATGTTTTCCTGATGAACTCTGATTTCCCCAGTCTATCTCTGGTAAATTGAAATCATACATAGCAGCCTCATCCATTCCTCTATCCGCATTTAGCCACACAGTACTTGTTCCAATTTCTCTATCTGATTTTGTGATTTATAACAGATATCTTCTGTTCCTTCCCTTAATCTTTCATCCTTTCCACAAAGTTTCCATCTAATCCGCTTATGGATTAGATAAATTTATCTCTATTATAACCAAAATCTCTTTTGCACACAGCTCAGTTTGTCTTTCAATCTCTACAAAATAATTGTACATTTACCCAATTCTTATCATTTTTCAACCAGAGTTCTGTGATGCACATAACAGGGCTTTTCTTTCCTGAGGCTCCAAGCATTCATATTTAAGAGGTTTTGAGGAATCAATTTCCCCAACACCTGAAATGGGTGTGTTTGTTTATTTTGTCACTATTTCCCCTGTATGGTCATATCTTCTGCACACTTAGCTGCTGTAACAATGGTTGCACTTGAACTAGTTGTGACAAAATCCTGAGATTATTACCTTCAAGGTCTTGCAGTTAGGCTGAAAGTGAACTCCCCAGCCTCTCTCAAAAATCTCCAGCCGGTTATTTCCCTGTCACTGATTCCCTACAGGAATTTCTGTTTGGTTTCCCTTTCTTTTCCATCTGTTCTATTGTGTTGCTTACCTGGGTACCTGGGAAACAAAACATCTTTCACAAAACATGGTCAGGGCAGCAAAACATATATCCCATAGTTACATTGATTTCCCCAGCTATCATTCTTGGCACGTTTCTTCTTTTCCCATGCTTCACATTGGCATTGACCCAGGTATTAATAGGGAGTTGAGAAGAGAGTAGTGGCTGTTGAGGGGATGTGATTTTGCACTCAGGATTTGCTGAATTTAACGGCAGCACCAGATTACCATTTTGGGATTCACAGCCCTTAAAGGCTGGCTGTCAAAAGGGTAGTCCTGTGACACCAGACTGCAGTCAGGGAGTGAGAAGAGGAAGAAATCAGGAGCTGGCGAGAGAATTAATGGTGCGGATAGGAGGGATCAGAGACACCAAGGGTCAGGAATCGGACCTCAATGTGGTCTCATAGAATCTGTGTGGTACATCAATGCTGGGGGTGAAGAGATCGGGGAGGAGGGGAGAAGAATGCGGGAGGATATTAGGGATAGCAGGAGGAGATTGTGGTGTGTGGGTGGATGGGTCTAGTTTGCTATGTGGGCCGAGGGAAAGCACTCCTGCTCCTCATGGCACACAAGCAGTGCTGGAAATGCCCTTGCCTGTTCCCTGCAGTAGGCCTTGCTTCTCTCAAGGCCCAGAAAATCCAGCAAACCAGCATTAAAGCTCGAACAGAGAAAGAATACTGGGAAAAATTCATTCAAATATTTAAATAGGCAATTTGTCTCCTGGTAACCTGCACCCCATCTTCTACACCTCCAGCCCCTACCACTTCCATTCAAGCAGTAGTGGGCAGATCTGAGGCAGGCTGTGTTTGGGTTTGAGATTTTTTTCATGTTTTGTTCCCTGCTGACCCAATCCGCCTGTTTTGGGGGTTAAAATTTCCCCCTCCCCATTGTATTCCTCTTCATTTTCCTTCCCTCGTGACCTTTATTATAAGTATTGAGAAATCTATACCCATTGGACAACTTTAGAATCACATGTTTTGCCTTTTCTCCAGCCACCAGCCTTCTCACAACTTGATGTATGGTTATCCACTTCATTATCTCTGCTTCACTATTGTTCAATATGTACTGACTACCTTCTGCAAGGTGTGTCCCAGAAACCTTTAATTCCTCTAAGAAATATCACCAAAACTGATCCTCAAGCTCTGCATTCCTCTACTTGAGAGCAAGGCTCCCTTCATACATATGTTTCTGGATAATTTGTAGATCCGGGATATCCCACATTATGTATTCCACACACATCACTAAGCTCCTGATCCTAGCATTACTATAATCCTATTTTATATGCTACTCTCGACTTAACTAATTAGAACTAATTCTCATTTATATCTGGTCTTTCAGATTCAGATCCACTCTGTCTCAAGCCAAGATTATTCCCTTTCCTCAACAGAAAAATGTGTGCATCTCACTTAGCTGAGCTCATGGAAACTGATAATGCTCTTCATTCATGCTCAGCCCAAAGGCATGAGCCTTGGCTCATTATTTGCTGATACTTCATCCTGAACTGCTTCCTTGGCAGTTTTTTTTGTCGGTGGTTTGTTGTTGCCTCCCATTCTAAGGGGCAGGGTAGGCCCCAAGTCTACCTCATCTGGAATAGGAATAGAAACTCTGCTGTTGGTGTTATTCTGGACCACATACTTGGCATCTAGCCAACCGAGCAGTTAAGCTCCAAGACGAATTATTTAAACAATTATTTTGTAACCTGTTAAAACCTATAAATATATTGTTAGTTTTAATATCCATTACTGAAAAAAATTGAATATTGGTTTTATAATGAGTTTTAAAGTGTCTTTTCACCTTTGTCTGAAATCTGAATTGTACTCAATTATCGATAATCTATTTGTTATACTTTATTTTAAAAATTATTGACAGGTTAAAAATTAGAATTTGAAATAAATGCCTATTGCTTACTTCCACTTGTGTATTATATGAGCCGCGTTAGTTTTGTTTGGACCATGTGTTCAATGATTATAAAATTATTGGCCATCAGAAAATAAAATTTCAAAGATCAAAGGAACCCTGAAGAAGCTCACTGCTTAATTTTAAAGCTGTCAAACATTTCACTTGAAACCTGAAAACATTTGACAGGAACAAATGAATTTGCAATTCATGTAAATAGGATTGGAGAGGTCATGCCGAATAAGATAACCCACAACATGTCTGCTTTGAAATATCAGAAACATTTGAGGATCAATTTAATCAATTTATCAACTTTTTTTATCAGATTCCCACTGATAGTATTACACTCCCAATTACAATTACCCTTAATAAAAGGCAAAATAAACACAACATGCAAAAGCTATAGGAACAGGTTATTTTCCAGTGTGCTTAATAGGTTGATGATCGCAATTATCTAGGAGAAGATCTTTGATGTAGGGTAAAGGGAGCAGAGAAGGCAATGGATTCCAAAGAATAATATTGCGAAAAAGATGTGTTGCTTGAGAAAGGGAAGGAGGTTACTGTTTAATGTAAGTTAATATTGTCATTATTCTCTGCGAGTTATTGACAAAATGGCTGCATTAAGCATTAAGATTAAGTTCCCATAATGGAAAAATATTTTAATCTTTATTGAACTTTAATTTATCTTCTGTCTGACTAAGATTGCATCATAACTGTCATCAACAGGGAGAGGAAAGGAGTAAGGTTTCTGTCAGTAAGAGTGACGCAATTGTAAAAATGCTGAACCGTGTTTATTCATGTACCAATTGGCAGGGAGTGAGGACTCATTTAAAGGAGTTGTCTATGGCACCGGATCAGAAGGAAATATCTGGTGAAACCTTAAAAATGTAATAGGCCCTTACTTTAATGTCTGTGACTTATGCCTTTAACAATGTAGCACCCTATCCATATGGATAGTTTTCTGCTAAAAATTGCTTGCGATAGCTGCAATTCATTTCATTTAAGATATCCTCAGCAATCAAAAAAAGAAGACTTCTTTCCTTTCAGCCTGGGATAGTTTCATACACAGTAAGATGGGCAACCTGCACACATGAACCTGTACTTCACCATGAGTCAACACCTTCAAGGAGAGGTGAATTGTGGAGGACTTCTGGAAAGAAAATAAACAACAGTATTGCCTTAGCAGTTTTGATTAGAGAGAAACAAAATGGAGCAAATCAACATTCATTCACACTACACTTAATTAAGCAGGAGCTTAACTAAGGGCAGAATTTTACCGCCCCGTTTCGGCGGAGACGGGGCCGTAAAATGCGACAAGACATTATAAACTCCATTGGCTTCGGTGGGAACATAAAATCCCGCTGCCGTAAAATTTCGCCCAAAGGTTTGGTTCTTTTCCTAATTGCTCAGGACTGAAGATCTGGTACCAATCTGGTAGCAGTGATTCGAGAAGGCTCACCACCTTCTCAGCAATTTTTAGCAGCAAAATCCATATTCCCCAGAATGATTTTTTTAAAAAATATCAAATCTCTCCAACAACATGAGTTATAGGTTCAATTGCAATAATATACCATAAGTGTAATATAATGCAGGCATACAAAAGAGAACTATAGATAAGAATCACCAATCATTCCACTTCTGATTGATCCAGATGACCCTAAGGTCCTTCATTGTAGCATCCAATTGGTTCTTGAAAGACTTCAGAGTTCTCACTTCAGCTACTCTATCCAAGAATCCATGTCAAGTCCTGATCACTCAGTGTAAATAAAAACCCTCTATTATCAGTTGAAAATTGTTCTTTGTCTGTTTGAGCTTGTGATCTATACTCCAATCATACAATTTAAAGTATTTGCCTGGATTTACCATTTAAGATATTATATACCTTTAAATCTGTTTCTATCTGTTCATGTTGGTCGTATCCTTACCTTTTCTAGTTAATGCTTTGTTTACTTCATTTACAAATTCTTCATTACTTCTTTCAGCCCCTATTGGTTCTTGCATCTTCTTCAGCCAGAATACTGTTTCTATTTTCACAAGATTATTACCTGAGTCTGTGTCAGCTCCTGGTTGAGCTTTCAAGTTATTGAAACTATTTCTGCACCTTTGCCTCATCATTATATAGTCCAGTTGAAATTTTCCCGTATCACCAACATTTTCCATGTATGTTGTCTTCTTTAATGAAGCTTAAACCACATATTTGTTATCATGAGTCCTGTTCTTCTGCAAAATTCCACTATTTTTTGGCCTCACTCATTTCTTTTTCCAAGTCCAAATGGTCTTATTTCTTTTTCATCTCTTCCTTCTCCAAAAATATCAATCCAAACTCCCATAACAATCACATAGCTCTTTCCATTCGCCTGTTCAATTAGTTCTTCAATTCCCACCGTACATCATCAACTTGCTTATCTGAATGTTTGCTTGTGGATATTTATACTTGAATGATGATAATGTCCACTGGCTGCCCCTTTAGGTTCACTAGCATCAGTCTATCTGACTCACATCTCACTTCACTCACACAATTAGCAGCTTCCTTGTCTAACACTACTGCTACTCCCTGTTTCTTTCCTTCTCCTCCTAAGCATATCCTGTGCATTTCAGCACTCATGAAGCGGCCTTCTCCTATCCACATACTCCAAGTAACCCTAGGATGTTTAATTTATCCTTTTCAATTTCTAGCTTTAGGTTCTGGTTTAGGTTTCCTTGCCTGTTCATTGTTCATATGTTCCACATTCCTATTCTTTTGATACTCGCAAGCTCATATAGATGAGGATTTCACTGGATGGAGACCTGGAAGGGCTCACTCCCTTCCTTGTTAGTTTAACAGATCCAGTCCTTTGACAGGAGCTCATATGAACATACGAATTAGGAGCAGGCGTAGGCCACTCGGCCCCTCGAGCATGCTCCGCCATTAAATAAGATCATGGCTGATCTGAATGAAACCTCAACCCCACATTCCTACCTACCCCCGTTAACCCGTCACTCCCTTATTAATCAAGAATCTATCCAGGTCTTCCTTAAAAATATTCAAAGACGCTGCTTCCACCGTCTTTTGAGGAAGAGAGTTCCAAAGACTCACAAACCTATGAAAGAAAAAAAATTCTCCTCATCTCATGAGCAACCCTTATTTTTAAACTGTGACCCCTAGTTCTAGATTCTCCCACAAGAGGAAACATCATCCCCACATCCGCCCTGTCAAGACCTCTCAGGATCTTAAAGATTTCAATTAAGTCACCTCTTGCTCTTCTAAATTCCAGTGGAAATAGGCCTAACCTGTCCAGCCTTTCCTCATAAGACAACCTGCCCATTCCTGGTATTAGTCTAGTAAACCTTCTCTGAACTACTTCTAGCACATTTACATCTTTCTTTAAATAAGGAGACCAATACTGTACACAATACTCCAGGGGCAGAATTTTGCACTTGACGGGCAGTCTCAGCGGGGGCAGTCGGTGGGCCAATTAAGGCTCAGCGCTGCCTGTGCGGGTGGCGGGAGGAGGGCAAGCGTGAACTTGAGCTGCCTCAGGGCAATTGACAGTTTTTTTTTAAAAATAAAGATTTTAAAAATGTTATAAAACATGTCCCCTCATCTGTCACATGAGCAGGGGCCTGAAATGTAAAATGTTTTATTTTATTTTTATTTACTGTTGGAAACCTCATCCTGCCCGTGGATGAGGTTTCCTAAAAAGTGCAAAGGCTGTTTGGCCTTTTCGCCTGCCTGCTAACTGTAAGGTTGGACAGGCAGTGAAAAATTTAAGTTCATTATCCTTTTAATGGCTTTAACAGGCCTTTTAATTGTCGGCGGGCACGCTGCCAATTCCTGCACTTGCCCACCGACCAAAATATCATGCAACTGCACGCTGACATCAAGACGCTGGCCCGACGTCAACACGTGTCATTTTTCGCTTGAGAGGGTCGGGGGTGCGCCCACCCACCAAGATAAAAATTCTGCCCCAGATGTGGTCTCACCAATGCCCTGTACAACTGAAGCATAACCTTTCTCCTTATCATTTATTATGAGGACAATTGAAAACAATTAGCTTTCCTAATTACCTAGGACACCCAGATCCCTCGGAATCTCAGAGCGCTGCAATCTCTCACCATTTAGCTTCTTTTTTATTCTTCCTGCCAAAATTAACAATTTCATTTTTCCCACATTATACTCCCACATTGCCAGATCTTTGCCCACTCACTTAACCTATCTATGTCACTTTGTAGCCTTCTTATGTCCTCTTCACCATTTATTTTCATACGTATCTTTGTGTCCTCAGCAAAGTTAGCAACCATACCTTTGGTCCCTTCGTCCAAGTCATTTATATAAACTGTAAAAAGTTGAGACCTCAGCATTGATCCCTGTGGCACACCACTCATCACATCCTGCCAACCAGGGAAAGACCCATTTATGCCAACGCTCTGCTTTATGTTAGCTGAGCAATCTTCTATCCATGCCAACATATTACCCCCTACACCATGAGCTTTTATTGTCTGCAATAATCTTTGATGTGGCACTTTATCAAATGCCTTATTGAAATCTAAATAAAGTACATCTACCAGTTCCCCCTTATCCACAGCACATGTAACTCCTAAGAACTCCAATAAATTGGTTAAATATGACTTCCCTTTTACAAAACCACATTGACTCTGCCTGATTGCCTTGAATTTTTCTAAGTGCCCTGCTATAACATCTTTAAAAATAGCTTCTAACATTTTCCCTATGACTGATGTTAGCCTAACTGGCCAGTAGTTTCCTGCTTTTTGTCTCCCTCCCTTTTTGAATAAAGGACTTACATTTGCTATTTTCCAATCTTCTGGAACCTTCCCTGTATCTAGGGAATTTTAGAAAATTGAAACCAGTGCATCAACTATTTCACTAGCCACTTCTTTCAAGACCTCAGGGTGAAGTCTATCCAGACCTGTGGATTTGTCAGCCCGCAGCCCTAACAATTTGCTTAATACCACTTCCCTAGTGGTTGTAATTTTCCCGAGTCCATCCTTCCCTTCCATTTCCTGATCTACAGCTGTTTCCAGGATGTTACTTGTGTCCCCTATAGTGAAGACCAAAGCAAAATACCTGTTTAATTCATCCGCCATCGCCCTACTTTCCATTATCAAGTCCATAGATGCACTTTCTGTAGGACCAATGCTCACTTTAACTCTTTTCTTATTTAAATATTTATAGAAACTCTTACTATCCATCTTCATTTTGCTAGCTAGCTTTCTCTCATACTCTAATTTTTCCCTCCTTATTAATCTTCATCATTCTTTGCTGTCCTTTATATTCTGTCCAATCTTCTGACCTGTCACATGTCTTTGCATAATTATATGCTTTTTCTTTAAGTTTGATACTGTCTTTAACTTTTTTCGTTAACCACAGATGGTGGGCCCTCCCCTTGGAAATCTTTCTTTCTCATTGGAATATATATATTCTGTGTATTCTGAATAGATACATTCCAATGAGAAAGAAAAATTCCTGTCTATGCTGTTGATGTTTATTTGTGCTGATGTCAGCCTGAGCTGTTTTCTTGGTTAGGTTATTTTCAGCGGTGACTTGCCATTATCTTCCACTTTGATGCTGTTTTATTTGCTGACAACACAACCATTGTGACAGGTAGTGCTGGGCTACAGTGATACCAGTAGCATGTAATTATGGTTTTATTTAGTGTGCAATGTATTTTTAAGAATAATACTTGTTAAGGAAGATCACATGATCTGTAGTAACCAATAGGAGAGTAGCATGGGCTACCTCAGCAATCATTGTAGAGATAGAGTTGGAGTTGAAAGCACACAAGTAGTTTCCACTGAATACATTATAAATCAACTTAATGTTTCCACCCAAGAAGTGTCTGCAGATCAACTCTATCAACAATAGTAGCAACTCAACCACCCTTACAACAAACTGGCGATGACGATAAAACAGAATTGAGCAGAAGAAATCAAGTTAGAAAGAAAGCAGCACTGTACCTCACCCAGTTATTGTAAGTAGCAAGCTCCGTTAGGATTGAAGAAGTTATCCCTCTCAAAATGCTGCAATTGGGAGAATTGATCCTTTTGAACAAACCACAGACAATTAGTCTCATTACATAGAACGCCTCACATTCTTCTTTCAAGCAAATGAGATTATGAGGGAACAGAAGAGGCGAGTGATCCTCTTGAGTACTTGTGGGAGCAAAACCTACAGTCTGATTTGAAGTTTGAGGGCACCCTGTGCCCCAGATTTGAAAATTTTTGATGAATTGGTGAACCTCGTGAAGGATCATTTTCAACAAAAGCCCTCAATCATGATGCAGAGGTTCAGTTTAATTTGTGAAATAGAGTCTCAGGTGAGACAATGGCATCCTAAGTGGCAAATTTGAAGCAGCTAACGGAACATTGTGAGTTCAGTACAACTCTGAACGATATGCTTAGAGATTGTTTAGTGTGTGGTGTGAATGAGGACTCTATCCAGAAAAGATTATTGTCTGAAGTGAATTTGGGTTTCAAGAAGGTGCTAGAGATAGCACTGGTCATGGAAAGCGCAGAAAGAGATTCAAAAGCATTACAGGGTGCACAAAATGGCGCCGCCCTCCACACCGGGTAGGAAACCCCAGCCGAAAGGGGCGCAAAAATGAAAGACTCTGCTGAGAAATGGGAAACAGCCCCTGCTAGCTGAAGAATAAAGAAAAATAACTTAGCAGCGAAATCGAAGAATAATTTCAATAGAAGCAGTCTTTTAGCGATTGGCAGTTTAAAAAAAAAATTGAATGCTACTATTGTCACAGAAATGGACATATGATGAAGAAAGATTCAAGCAGACTTGTAAACAAAAGAAGAAGCCCAATGAAATCTACAATGTAGAAGAGCCTCAAACAACAAATTCAGACATTTACTCGTTGTTTAACCTAAAAGCTGGAAAGACAGAATCAATATTTGTCACAGTGAAAGTAAGTGGCAAACCTGTTAGAATAGATGTGGACATGGGAGCTTCCATTACAGTAACTGGGGAACATACCTTCAGATATTTGAATAATGGTGAACATCAATTAAGTTTAGAAGAAACAGCTGCCAAGCTAAAAACATATACAGGTGAAGACATTCAAGTAAAAGACATAAGCAGAATAACTGTGCATTGTGGAAGCAAATCAACCAGTGTTGGTATTGAGAGGCAGAGGACCAAGCCTTCTAGGGCAAAATTGGCTAAGGAAAATCAACCTTGATTGGCCACTTAGATTCCAAAAGGAAGCTGGAAGCATTCCTGTTTTGAAAAAGGAGTGTGTAAGGACTCAACAACCTGAAGAAATGCAGGCTGTCCTAAGCCAAAACCTGGAAGAGCAGCAGAAGAAATTTGAAGAGACCCTGCCTGATGACAGAGTTTGAGACGAGGTGAGCAACATTTGCAGGGAAAAAGAAAACTTGTTGAAAGACCTTCACACACTACAAGATTCCCTCAGGTCAAAGTTTGTACCTCTGGAAAAGTATGAAGCGAAACAGAAAGAATTCAGCACCTCTCTGAACAAACTGAAGAATGAGTTGGCAGAGAAGACGCAGCAATGCTCAATTTTCCAGGAGGCAACAAACAAATACAAAAAAGAGACGGAAGAGCTGAAGAATCAGCTAAATGAAGCCAAAGAGACTTTGGAAGCAAAAGTCACAGAATTTTCCAAGAAGCAGGCAGACAAAGATTGGCCGAGCAGTGGATAGTGTAGTGGATAGCCATAATCTCCAAAACGATATAGATGGGTTGGTGGAATGGGCGGTAAAGTGGCAGATAGATTTTAACAGAGAGAAGTGTGAGGTCATACATTTAGGGAGGTCAAACAGTTACTGGGATTACAAAATAAATGGGAATATACTAAGAGGGGTAGATGAAGTGAGAGATCTTGGCGTACAAGTACACAGGTCCCTGAAGGCAGCAGTTCAAGTAGACAAGGTTGTAAAGAAGGCATATGGAATGCTCTCCTTCAATGGTAGAGGTATAGAATATAAAAGTAAGGATATAATGTTGGAATTGTATAAAACACTGGTGAGGCCATAACTGGAGTATTGTGTGCAGTTCTGGTCAACACATTACAGGAAGGAGGTAATAGCTCTGGAGAGAGTGCAGAGGAGGTTTACAAGAATGTTGCCAGGGTTAGAAAAGTGTAGCTATGAGGAGAGATTGGATAGGTTGGGGTTATTTTCCTTGGAACAAAGAAGGCTGAGATGTGACTTAATTGAGGTGTACAAAATTATGACGGGAATAGATAGGATAAAATTGTTTCCCTTGATGGAGAATTCTAGAACCAGGGGACGTAGATTCAAGATAAGTTGCAGAAGGTGTAGGGGGGACATGAGGAAGAACTTTTTTACGCAGAGGGTAGTGGGTGTCTGGAATTCGCTGCCTAAGTTGGTGGTAGAGGCAGAAACTCTAAACTCTTTTAAAAAGTACCTGGATCTGCACCTAAAGTGCTGTAAGCTGCAGGGCTATGGGCCGGGTGCAGGAAGGTGGGATTAGAAAGGGCACCTGGGTGTCCTCAGGCTGGCATGGACAAGATGGGCCGAATGGCCTCCTTCTGTGCTGTAACTTTTCTATGGTTCTATAATGAAATTTTGGGAGACTCAGCCACTGAGCTCAGACAAGTTGAGCTGGCATCTGAGAGAAGTCTGGCCAATATTGAAGTCAAAAAGAAGGCCCTGATTAAAGTCTGCCTTAGAAAGAAGGAGGCATGTAGAAAGGAGATACAAAAATGCTAATAGAGTTTTAATTCTGGCAGCATACGAATACACTTTCGTGCATGGGCCTGGCAATCAAATTGCAAAAGCTGATACCCTTAGTCGTTTGCCTTTACAAGAAAATGATGAGCACGTCCCAGTTCCACAGGAAATTGTCTTACTGTGAGACTTCTTAGATTCCTCGTCGATATGCATTCCACAGATCAGAGGCTGAACAAGTTGAGACCCAGTCCTATCTCAAGTACGAGAACAAGTGCTGCATGGTTGGTCACAGGAGTCTGTATCTGATTAAATGAAACTGTACTTCAACAGAAGGCATAGAATAACCAGCCAGGATGGCATCTTATTGTGAGCACGAGTGATAGTTCCTCCAAAGGGTAGGGAGCCAATTTTAATTGAACCACACAGCGCCCATCCAGGAATTTTCCAAATGAAGGCCATAGCACACAGCTATCTATAGTGGCATGGGATGGATAACAAAATAGACAGTTTAGTAAAGCACTGTGTGCAATGTTAGCAACTGTAAAATTTGCCAATGACAACTCCATTACACCCATGGGAGTGGCCAGGTAGATCCTGGGTGCGGTTACACATTAACTATGTTGGACCTTTCCTGGGAACAATGTTTCTGCTCATTGTCACTGCCCATTCAAAATGGTTGGACAAATGTGAGGTGAAGTCACCAACGTCGGCTGATACAATTGAGAACCTACGTCAGAGTTTTGCCATTCACGGACTAACAGAAGTAGTCATTTCCGATAACGGCACAGCATTTATGAGTGCCGAGTTTCAACAGTTCATCAGCCTCAACGGTATCACTCATGTAAAAACTGCGTTGTACCACCCTTCCTCAAACAGACTGGCCAAAAGGGCAGTTCCAACATTCAAGACAGGCATGGAAAAGCTAACTGACAATTCCTTGGCAACCAAGCTAGCACGCTTTCTTTTTCATTACAGGACCACCCCTCACACAACAACAGGTGTCACACCTGCAGAGTTATTGCTGAAACACTGTCTCAGGATGAGATTGAGTTTAATAAGCCAGATTTAGAGGGAAAGCTGGAAAGGAGTTGGGTAAGCCAGAAAACTAGACACGACTGGCATAGTCGTGAGAGGAAGTTTACCGTGGGAGAGCCGGTATACATGAAGAACTTTGGAGAAGGACCAAAGTGGTTACCGGGTGAAATAAGTGCGGTGACTGAACCTCTATCTTACCACGTGGAAGTGGAAGGCCGGATCATCCGGAAACACGTGGACCATTTAAGGAAATAGAGACAAATCACCAAGATTTGGTTCCACCAGTGCTCATGACCAAGTCTGCGTTTCCTGTTGAGGATACTCAACCCAGGACTGACATGTCTGCTGTTCCTCTCAGAGTTGAGGATACAGAACTGCAAGTGCCACCGAAGCACCTGATGTTCAGGCAACTCCAGGAAAGGAGGTTCCTGACAAAGAATCTGAAGTTGTGGAGCTGCAAAGTTCCACGTGTAACAGGAAACCATCTGAAAGGCTGAACTTGTAAATTCCTTACCTAGTATAAATATTATGTTGCCTTGAAAAGTATGTACTTGTAAATATAATATGTATTGCCGAGTTAAAGGGGGAGGAATTTAGTAATTATGGTTTTATTTAGTGTGTAATTACCTTTAAGTACAATGCTTGTTAAGGAAGATCACATGATCTGTAGTAACCAATCGGAGAGTAGTGTGGGCTACCTCAGCAGTCAGTGTAGACATAGAGTTGGAGTTGAAAGCACACATGTAGTTGCTGCTGAGTGGATTGTAATGGCCTGAATCTTCTGGTTGACGTGCGGGGACGGGCCCCGCACGCCGACACGTAAAATGACGCAGGGTGACGTCGGGCCTCCTGAGTCGGCTGCACGCCCGCCGAAATGTCAAAGGCCTATTCAGGCCATTTAAATATCAATTAAAAGAATTAACAGAGCTGCCCGTCCAACCTTAAGGTTGGCGGGCAGGCGAAGAGCCCAGGCGGCCTTCGCATTTATCATGAAACCAGATCCATGAGGATGAGGATTCATAAAGGTTTTTAAACTTTAATAAAAATTTTTAATAAAATTCATAGACATGCCCAGCTCATGTGACACTGTCGCCTGAGGGGACATGTCCGAGTAATTTTTTTAAATCTTTTTATTGATTTATTGATAACGAAATTGAATTTCTGCGCTCTTTCACACACAGGCCCCGATTCAGCCTCCTCCCCAAGCCCGCACAGGGACGGCTCAGCGCTTCCGGGTTCATGTCACACTGGGTGGGCTGTAATTGGCCTGCCAATGTAAAATGGCAATGCGCAGCCGATTGTGGGCGGCGATCGGTTGCGTGCCCGCCTGTGCCTGCTCCTGCTTAGCCCCACTGACGGCGGAAAATTCTCCCCAATGTTTCCACTCAAGAAGCGTCTGCAGATCAACTCAATCATTAATAATACAACAATAGTAGCACCCCGGCCACCCTTGCGGCAAGACCTCACATAACTGATCTGACCATCAAAGAGGGAGGCACAAATAGCATAGGGAAGAATTTTTGGGCTGGCCGTGCAGGAGCGGGCGCAGGCGAGCGCGGACCCAATCACCTCCCGCAATCGGGTCCGTGCCGCCATTTTACACGGGCGGGGCAATTAAGGTGTCGAGACTGCTGTGACTGCTGGGTCCAATGCCGATCTGGCGGCCTGTTTAAAAGGGCTCCTGCAGCCTTGCAAAGTCTGTCAAACATGGCCAGTGGAAAGGCTCCCCAGAGTGCAGCTGGTGAGCAGGCCAGGCAGGAGGGTAGGGCAGGGAGGCGCTGTGCTCCTCGTTTCTCAGATGATTGCCTTGCTGCCCTCCTCGAGGAGGTGGCAGCATGGCAGGAGGTCCTCATTCCCAGGGACGGGAGGAGGAGGCCCCCCAACATGACCAACATGCCTGGGAGCAGGTGACGAAGATAGTGAGCTCCCGTGGTGTGGTGCGACGAACCTGGATCCAGTGCTGCAAGCGTTTCAACAACATTTTGCGCTCTGGCTGGGTGCTTGCCATGTTGGCATTGGTCACTTAACCCAGCAGATAGGCTTTCCCCCTGGCTGCCCCCCCACAACTTTGAGTTCAGTTGCTGCATTGAATATTGACAATATGTGTCCTTCGCTGGGTGGGCCAGCAGATATTGGCCATGCCGAGGTCACCCTGAGAGGGTGGTGATGAGATGGGTTCTGCACCCACAGCATGTGGTACACTGAGCCCTTGATTACTGTTTTGGAGGCAACCTGGAGGATCTGCACCTAGGCGCAGTGCTGGAACTGCAAAACATGTCAAAGTCAGGATGCTAACATACTCGGAGGGGAGCTTCCAGGTGGCAGGGCACCCATCCATCTGCTTCCCTTTGCGTTCCTCGTGCTTGCGCCTCCTTGCTCTGCAAGGTTGGACCGTGTGGTGCCAAATGTGATGTAGGCTGCGTTTGGCCAAGGCGGGGGCACAGGCCTGGCATCTTTGTGTGAGTGTGTGGCAGCTGCAGGGTGAGGAGGCACTGGAGCCCTGCAATGGTCCACTCTGGTTGGGGTGGGACGGCAGCGAAGAGATTCCAGGTACAAGTTGCACTAATCAATGCTCTTCTCTCCTTTTCAGGAGAAGAATGCACATAATGCCACCAAGCGGGTGAGGACTAGCGGGTGGACAGCCCAGCTGGCCATCAGTACCAGGTTCGAGCAGGAGGCCCTCAATCTGGAGAGGTGCCATGCGTCCAGATCCACCGGTGTTGGTGAGGCTTGGGTGCCACGGGCAGGTATGTTAGCCCAGCAGTGAGGTCACCATTAATGTCCCAGCAGCCATGACACTGCTGAATGTTCATTGATTGAAATTTACAACATGGCTTGACGATTGCTTATGGAAGGAAGAGTGCATAATGATCTGGGAGACAGGGATGCACATTGACATTGCCTCCATGTTAACTAATCAAATGTCCTTGTTCTTCCTTTCAGCATCAGCAGATTAAAGCCGGGAGGAGGAGGCACAGGAGCCCCCTCTCACACCTGAGGACGCTGAAGTCTCTGACCCACCAGTGTCACACCATCTCTGCCAGACAGGCACCAGTGCAGATACTAGCACCTTGGTGGGAATTAGAACATCGGCTAGTGTCCCGGGGCACAGCGGTGAGGGCACTTCACAGTTGCAGGAGAAGCTGACAGAGACAGAGAGTGCACATGGCGCCAGCAGTCGGAGGACTGCAGGGCACCAGGCAAATGCTCAGTCGGTGGCTGATGATGTGCCTCTGGAGTCATCGGTGAGGCAGCAAATGCTGGAATTCCAGCAGGGTGTGCGGGAAGATCTGGCGGAGATACATGAGGCTATGCTTGGCTTGGTCTTCAAGGTGGAGGAGTCCATGCGGACCATCGCCGTGCAATGAGCCTCATGTCCAAGTGCCATGCTTCCTCCATGGAGAGAGTGGTGACTCTCTCAATCAGGGCTTCCTGGGAATGCGCACGGACCAGCAAGCCCTCACATCGGTATTGACCTCAGCTGGTTAGTGCCAGTGTGGGAGATGGTCTGGGCACCAAGTTTCCCAGCTCGGTGCCCATCCGTACGTGGTGAGCAGGGAGGTCCGAAGTGACCTCATGTAGGTGCAGCAGCTGCCTGTCATCTCCGCGGGCTCCTCTCAGGGTGCTCCGGGTGAGGGCAGCAGCTCCTCCACCCCTCTGCCAGTGACCATTACATCCGATAAGGCTGCGACGACTGGGGAGATGCCAGCTGTGGAATTCCCCCCCAGGCAGGGTCAGCACAGGCTCCACGAGCCAGAGGATGTCTGCCAAGACCATCGAGGCCAACAGGACAGCAGAGTCAGCAGGCTGTCTCAGATGCCAGTGCCAGCGAGGGGACAGCACCTAGTCTTAGCACCCAAAAGTGTAAATTTAAGGCACCTTAGGCACACCACGGGTTTCTCACTGGTGCTTTTGTGTTGCCCCGCAATGAGGTCATGATTAGTTGCTGTGCTGTTTTAACACCTTTGTCATTTTGTATCCTTATGTTCTTTTTGTTATATCATTAAATTTAGACATGTGACCATGGCTGAGGGTGACTTTTCCTCTGCAGGTGGATGGTTACCCATGGTGTTATGAGTGAGTTATGTCACATTGAGCTTTATTGACAAGGCCCTTAGTTAATTTGCCTATCCAGGCAGATTTAGCACTCAGGTATTGAGTATGGAGCATGCAGCAGAGGCTTGTGTTGGAGGTCCATCTGTGGTGTTCTAGCTAAAGGTTCATTGGATTAAAGCCTCCTAGGTGTCCCTGCCTCCCTGGAGTCTGCCCGGGTCAGTGTCTACCCCCTCAGCATTTCCCTGTGCATGCTCATCCTCGGACTCACTGCTGGACTCATCGTGTGCAACAGCAGCAACTGCGTCTACATCTTCTTCACCCACTGCGTCCCCCCTTTCCAGCGCAAGATTGTGGAGAACGCAGCATGCAACCAGTATCAGCGACACACAATCTGGGGGGTACTGGAGTGCGCTCCCTGAACGGCCCAGGCATTGGAAGAGTATCTTGAGAAGACCGATGGTTCTCTCCGTCACAGCCCTTGTGGAGGCGTGGCTCCTATTGTAGCGCTGCTCAGCTTCTGTTCTTGGATGGTGGAGAAACGTCATGAGCCACCTTCTGAGGAGACAGCCCTTGTCACCCAGCAGCCATCCATCAGCCGAGCTGGAGTACTGAACAGCCCTGGCACCTGGGAGTGTCTGAGGATGTAGGCATCGTGGGAGCTGCCTGGGCACCTTGCACAGACTTGTAGGATCTGCATCCTGTGATCACACACTATCTGCATGTTCATGGAGTGGAAGCCCTTCCTGTTGATGAAGGCACCGGGCTTACCTGCTGGCGCCTTGATGGCCACATGTGTACAGTCTATAGCACCCTGGACGCAGGGGAAGCCAGCAATGGCCACGAAGCCTCTGGTTCGCTGTGCCTGGCTGGCCTGGTCCCAACGGCAGTGGATGAACGTCAATGCACGCCTGAATAGAGCGTCTGTCATAAGTGTGGACAGCTGATTGGGAGATACCGCAGAGATCACCCACCGAGCCCTGGAAAGAGAAAGAGGCATAGAAGCTGAGGTCAGCTGTGACCTTCAGAGCCACTGGCATAGGGTGTCCACCCACACAGTTAGCGGAGATCTCAGGGCCTATCATCTGACAGATAGAGTTGACTGTCTCCCTTGAGAGCCGGAGCCTCCTTTGGCACTGCACCGCAGACATATTGAGGTAGCTGCTTCGCCATCTGTATACCCTGGCAGCAGGATAGTGGCATCTTCTGCTGCCCCTTCTGCCTTAGACTTCCTGTTGGCCCTGCGCCCATTGTACCTGCGCCTCTCCTCCCAAAGGTGGCTCCCCTGGAGGCTGAATGTACATTCTTGGCCTCCTACCCCTTCTGGCCCTCCCTTCCTCCTCAGAGGAGGTGCCTCCAATAGAAAGCACAACTCCCATTCCCAGGATGAGGGAAGGCTTCCTGAAACCTGTAGGCCCCAAAAAGGATCTTCACTGTAGAATGCTGACCTGAACGTTGTGAGTCCTGTCCAAGCAGCTGGTATGAATTTTGAAGTATTTCTGCTCTCACAGGCAAGTATCAGTAACTTTCCAAATTAAACATCTGACTGAGCACATTCGCGACGCCACTGACCCCTCTTATCCCGCCTGTGGATGAGGTTTATACAAATGTCTCCTACCCGCCTGCCCGTTGCGCCCATGCGACGACCTGAAGATAGCACAGGCCCCGGAAAATCGCCATCAATTGGTGTCTCAACGGCTTTAAGTGGCCCGTAAATTAATGGCAGGCATGCATCACAGATCATCGCGCGCCTGCCCACCGAAATATCGCGATGGTGTTTGGTGACGTCGGGACGCTCGCCCGACATCACCGTGCGTCATTTTACATGTTGTCATCCGGGCCCACCCCCGCACGTCAATGGGAAAATTCTGCCCATAGGGTTTTTAAGAGGAAAAGATCAAGAAACCTTGGATTATGACTGCAATTTGCAAAAGATAGAAGAACAGAGAAGATGGAAGAATATCAATACTGAAGAATGCAAGTTGAAATACAGACACTTGAATGATAAGTTAAGAAGAAAAAGAGAAAAGGTATGAGAACAATAATTAAAAGACCAGTACGATGTAGTCAAAGAGCTGGATTTTATGGGGGGAGCATATTGCTCGCCCCCAACGCCCCCTCCGGTGGAAAAGTCGAACTGACCTCTTGTTAAAAAGGCTGCCCCACAGCCTTTAGGGCTGTAACAAGCTCAGCGTGGGACTTGTGCCTCACAGTAGAAGGGAGTCCCACCCTCAAGAGCTGGCAGCCAATCTGATTGGCTGGCAGCTGTTACAGTCCGAGCAGCGCCAGAAATCATTAATGGATACCAGACTATGACACCTTAGGGAGGGGACGGAGGGGTTTGGGGGATCAGGTAGAAGCCAGGGGAGAGGCATAAAGAGGGGAGTACCATCTTGGAGGGGGTGAGCCCCCGATGCACTTTAGTGAGCACCTTTTACATTCTCAGTACACCTTAAAGCATTTTACAGCCAATCAACATAACGTTAGCTGTCTCCTTGCAAACTGAAAAGCACAGTACATATCAGCCATGGCTCAGCTGGTAGCTCTCACCTCTGAATCAAGGTTGTGGGTTCAAATCCCACTCCAGGAACAGAAAAATCTACATTGACAGTTCAGTGCAATACTGACGGAGTGCTGCACTGTTGGAGGTGTTGTCTTCCGTATGAAATGTTAAACTGAGGCCCCAACTGCCTGGGTGGTAGATGCAAATGATCCCATAACAGTATTTCAAAGAGTAGGGGAGTTATTCCTATGTCTGCCTCAGTATTTATCCCTCTGGCAACATTACAAAAGCAGATTAGCTGCTCATAATCCAACTGCTTTTTGTGAGAGCTTGTTGTGTGCAAATTTGCTGCCATGTTTCCTCCATTACAACTGTGATTATAATTCAAAAGTTATTCATTGGCTGTAAAGTGCTTTGAGATGTCCAGTGATCATGAAAGGCACTATATAAATGTAAGTCTTTTTTTTCATAGCTTGGGTCTCTAACGCTAAGGGCTGGATTTTCATGGAGGTGGGAGGATTGAGACAGGAACCTTCCCAACCTGCCATACCTGTCTCCTTTAAAAGGGTCCCCATTCACCATATGTTCATTCCGAAGAGGAAGGGTTGGAATGGAATAAGGTCCGCCATCCCCAAAGGCAGGCCTGAGGTGACAAAGGAAGCAGGCGGAAGGCCAGGCCGACAGGCTGGAACTCCCACCTCCATTTACTGGGACATTGGCCCAGTTTTAATGATGAATGCCAGGCCCTCAAATCCTGAGCACCTCCATATGCCACTTCTATGCCCACATATAATCATGCCACCTTCATATTCCTTTTTGATCCCCCCTATGTAACTTCCATAGTCACTCACCCAGTATACACTATGGGCAGACTTCAATATATCTTTGAAATGAATGTAAAAAAAATTAAGTATCAAACAATCTAATAGAGCTGTCATATTCAAAGACACTCCACTAAAACGATCTCTCAGCATAAAACCCATACAAAAATGGAAAAAACCCTCAAGTTGCCAATCTGTTATAAACAAACACTTATCACTGGCAACATCAAAGACAGGAAGTCCTTTAATAAGCTCTTAAAACTGTCAAATTGTGAACACAGACCTCATGCTGTGATAAGTGGTTATGGACCTTTTGAAACTCAGCCAAGCATTCGTGATAGCCCCAGCTATCAAAATAAACCTTGGAATGTCAACAATGGAGTCCATTGAAACTGAAATGTTAGATGGCCTTAATTTTGTTAGTTCATCTGATAGCCTTTAATGTGGAACTTGATCAAATGCCTTCTGGAATTCTAAGTAAAACAAGATGTGAGGCTTATGACTGCTTACTTGAGTAGTTACTTCCTCAAAGACATCAAGCTGCTTGTTCAGCTAGAGGGCAGAATTGTCTCAGATTTGCACTAAGTGCGGTAGTGGGCGTGAAAAAGGTTGTTCTATCTGCTGGCTGCAATGACGGGTATTCTCACGAATCGTACCCTTCCTGGCACGTCCTGCCTCATTAATAATGCATTCACAGGAAACACACTGGATCGCTGGTGGGGTGGCCTCTGATTCACCCGCCACGCCATCATTTCAGGCTTTTTGTAACCTAGCAGCCATATTTAAAGGGTGCCCCAGCACCAGAGCTAGCACTCTGAGGGATAGGAAGCTGCTGGGAGCTGATGGCTGCCAAAGGGAGGAAATATGCTGCCCCAAATTTAGCGATGCCTCCCTTGAGGCTGGATATAGTGGAGGCCCACCATGAAGTCCTCTACCCCTGCTCTGGGCAAAAGTCAGCAAGCAAGGTGATAAATCCATCATGGGAGGCAGTGGAAGTGGTGGTCAGCAGCAACGCCCTGCAAAAAAGAGGACAGCCACACAGTGGCACAAGAGGATGAATGATCTCTTCTGTTCTGCCAGGGTAAGTCACCATTCTCATCACTCTCAACTCACACTCACAAACCCATCACACATCCACAGGTATCTCACTCACTGCCAGTTCAAGGGATATCACCATTCACTCTCTCACACACACCTTCATCTGCCCTCATCCCATCCATGGCACCGCCCACCACCCACACCTGCCAGGCATCCTTCTCATCTGGCCTGGCAGGCATCCTGCTTACACTCTCTCCATCTGTATTCAAGCAGGACAAGCTGGCACACAATAAAAAGGAGAGGTCGCAGACTGGTGGAGGAATGCCTGACATTAAGGTCCTCAAATACTTTGAAAATAGAGTCATCCAGCTAGCCAGCGACAATCTGGAACATTCCTGTGCTGACAGCAAGGTCAGCAGCACTCAACCAAGTGAGGATCCAGCAGTGCAACATCCGTCAGACGACCATGCTGTGAATGATTTCCCCTGTTCCACAGTCCCCTGCCATGCACTAATTAACTCTCCCTACTTTCGCAGGCACATCTGGGAAGCAGCCAAGGGGTTTACGAGCAGGTTCTCGATGCAAGCACCAAGGACACCACAGAAGAAGAATCTGATGACACCTTCATTGAAGACCCCATCACAGCGCTCACCCACACCTTCCAATAGCGCAATGACACACACCTCGGTGGGACCTAGTTCTAGAGTAGCCTTGGGGTCACAATCTGGCGAGCACATCACATTGATCCACAGCAGGTAGAGGCAGGGGCTTCCCAGGTCTCCGGCACTTGGAGGACTTCTGGAGGTCAGAAATCTACTGAGTCTGAGTCAGATGAGGAGCCTCTGGATTCGTTCATTCCTCAGTTGCAGGAGCTGGAAAGGCAAGCTCAGGAACATCAGGAAGGGATGTCCGCTGCATCCTCAGATTGCAAGGCAAGATGGAGGAGTCCATCCGCCTTCAGTCTGAGGTGATAGCATCTGCATGCCAACACACTGAGGTTAACACTGGCAGGATGGCAGCCGCCATGGAGACCTTGGTCCCGGACATCAATCCTGCACTGCTGCGTGAGCTGAACTCCATCGCTGACACCATAGTTGGTCTCCAACAGTATTACATGAGACGGGTGCGGGATAGCTCGGTCTCATTTCAGCTACTCCGTCTCCTCAAGGAATCATGCCAGGCTCCACTGGGCACCCATAGGGAGGGAGGACCAGCAGCTCGACATCCCAGGACCATCCACCCTGGTGACTCTGGGGATGTCCGGCCAATCCGAATCTCCTCTTCCTGTGACTCCTGCAGCTCCAGCTCAACAGGCCAAGGAGGGTGCATCTAGCCCACAGCAGGATACCCAAAGCAGGACGGGGCCCTCCAGGTATCTGCCCTCCAGACGACATCCACCAAGGTCATCACAGGCTGCCACCACCTCTGCTGTGGATGTCCAGGGAGCACCAAGACGTAGCGGCAGGGTTAGGAAGGTTAAGAAGATGTAACTCTTTTGGAGTCAAACAATTAATCTAAAGTTAAGAAGATGTAGTTGCACAGCCTGGGAATGGATGTTAATCACTTGTACATAATGTTCACTATTGTAAATAAACTCCCAAGAATGTCTCCCTGTCTGTGGCTCCTTGTTCTGATGAGCAGTGTTCATGTCAGTCAGATGTGCAACCTTGGTTCCTGCACAAGATAAAGGCAGGTGTCTCAGTCTAGGGCCTCTTCCCTGTGCTTTGTGCAGTCTTTAGACCAAAGTGATGGTCTGGCCTCACACTCACTGGACACATTAGTGATGCTTGCACCTCAATGATGCTTGTCATTGCTGCCAGAATATTGTGGGCAGGCGTCACAGAGTTCCGTCATTCTCTCTTTATGCTGTCAGCGCCTTTGAGGTGAGACTGGTCCCCCATCTCTTCAACATCTGCGACTGATGACGCTGTGGTCCTGAAGGGGTCAGGTGCTGAAGGCTAACAAAGGATCAGGTGCATTTAAAGTTTCACAGTTACATCTCCACGATATGACCCTGATCATAGTGCGCAAGTGAGCTGCCCTCAGCCAGACAGGAGTCAGACACTCACAGAGGCTAAGTGAAGACCTATGGAGTGTCCTCACTTCATGTCGTCATCATCTTCCTGGAATCTAGCGACTATCAGGGCATCCGCTGCATCACCATGACATGAGCCTGAGCACTGAGGGCATGTGTGCTGTCATCAGCCGCAAAGGGTGTCAAATGTTCACAGATGCAAGGTGAGGATGTCAGGGCTCCTCACTGCATCTCGTCATCATCCTCCACGAATCTTGCATCTATGAGGACCTCCTGAATGCGCTTGCCTCATCTGGCCAGTGTGATGACCTCATTGCCGGCAACCTCACCTTCAAGGACCTCATCACCGTCATCCCCTTCGACATCTTTCTCATCGCAGGAGACGTGCAGCTCTTCCATCTCCTCCTCAACCAAGTCCTTCCCCCGTTGCAGCACCAAGCTGTGTACCGCGAACAAGCTACAATGATGAGCAACACCGACTGAAAACTGTATTGCAGTGTTCCACTGGACCTGTCGAGTCACCAGAACCGCATCTTCAGCATCCAGGTGGTTTGCTCCACCAAGTTGCGAGCTGCTGCATGAGCCTCATTATAGCGTCGCTCTGCTGCAGTCTGAGGCTACCGTATGGGTATCATCAGCCACGGCTTCTGTGGGTAGCCCTTGTTCCTGAGATATCAACCTTGCAGCTTCTATGGACCTTGAAAGATGTCAGGGATCTGAGACCTGCTGAGGATGTGTTTGTGGTGGTCACACATCAGCTGAACATTCAGTGAGCAGAAGCCCTTGCGGTTGACTTAGTTGACTGCTTGTTGCCACAGTGATCTAAGCACTACATGAGTGCAGTCAATGGCACACTACACCTGTGGAAAACCTGATATTGGCGCAAATCCCTGCGCTCTTGCTTCCTGGCTTTCCTGATCCCAGTTGAAATGCACAAAGTTCTGTGCATTCGCAAAGAGGGCATCCATGACCTCCTGGATACATTTATGTATGGAGACTTGCGAGACCCTGCACAGGTCACCGCTGGAGCCCGGGAATGCGCCACTGTCATAAAAATTGAGTGTCATGGTTACTTTCATGGACACTGGCAGTGCCCTCCCCGTGGCATGAAATCCTGCAGCAGGTAGCATATGTGACCGACCAGTTCCCTAGACATGCACAGTCTTCGGTGACATCGGTTCTCTGTCATCTGCAGGAATGACAAGTGCCGTCTATAGACCCTGGTTCTATACCTACAAGCGATGGCTTGCTGAGGATCTTCAGCTATGTGGCAAGCAATCCCTGCCACCCCTTCATACTGAGGGAGGTGGTCCTCCCTTTGCTAGGTCCCTCCGCCACACGATACCACACTTTTCTTCTTCTCTGCTCCCTGTAAGCCATGAGGCATACCGCTGAATCACCAGGCTCCATAATCCTGATGTTCTCTTCCTGCAGGATCAAAGAGAGAGACACATGAGTTAGCATATGTGTCGTAAGAACCTCTCTAGGTTCAGTCTGAAGGCCCCTTCATGCATGCAGGAGAGTGCTGGCCAATATGTAGTGCACTCATCGACTGTCTAAAACCCCACCCACCTCTGCCCCACTCCACTTGACCAATTGGCAGCAGCTTCGGCCACTGGACTGCATGTTGTGCTCTCAGCTCAAGCGCAGGTATTCTCCTAACCTGCACTGCAAGCTGTTAGCTTGAACCATAATGATACGGGTCCATACCTTAATAAAGACATTGCAAGTGCTGTGAGCGCCTCCACCAGTAACTGCTCAATGGCCACCTTTCGCAAAGGGGATTCTATAACTTGCCCAGTCGGTCAATTGTTCTTCTGCCCCCTAAAACTCACATTAATTTGCAGTCTGCACCCAAGGGGTGAAAAGCTCTGGAGCAATTGGTGGCACTTTCATGCTCTTGTGTTGCTTGAGTGGGCAGAAAAGCTTCAGAGGCCTGACTCCAAGTATCTAAATGAAACTCCTGCTGAATGCTGTCAGCTGCGGACAAATACTCACTATTGACAAGCTTTCCCTCCCCCACTCCCTCCCCCACCTGGCATGTGCTTTTCTTCCTTTAGTCTGTGCTGCCTTCCGCCCCCCCCCACCCACCCACCCCCCTGGCTTGACCCGCACTAGAGCCCTTGCTCTGGCACCACACTGAAAGCCAGCCGGGAAAAAGCAACTTGTCTGTGCACACCCCCCCACCACCCGCCCACACAAATGCATGGCACCTCTTCCTTGATGTCCTACGGGCAATGCTCACGAGCGTTTTGTGCACTCGCCTCCGAGTTCCCCTCCAAGTTCAGGTTGCCAGGTGCATGCCTTTTAAAGGCAGTCATGAAGCACACTGTTCTGAAGTCAGGCCAACGTGGGCAGTAATTTTGACATGGGAGGTTGATTCCACCGAGCAGGGCTTACAATGAGATGCCAAAGTATTGAAATGAGGTCCTCAACGTGCAGCGGCAGGAAACGTGGCCTGCCATTGATGGCTGGAGCAGACGATTGCAAACTGGCTTCACAACGGCGTGAAACTGATCTTTGGCCTTCCAGCCATATTGTGTTCCCCTCCCACCCGCCAAGACGCTCACCACCAATGGGACCAGGCAATTCCACTCAGAATCTTCCTCTTTGAATCCATGTTGACTACGGTAAACTAATTTATGATTGTTTATACAATCTATAAGCTTATACAAGATAATCATTTCCATTATTTTACGCAGGGTTGAAATAAGACTGATGATAGTAGAGTTTCAACATGCTTCTCAAGCATGAAGTTAGCATTGCGGATTGGCTTTCCTTTATAAAGGGCATTTGATTTTCATTTTGGTGGAGAGGAAAATCAACAACATCAACAACTTGTATTTATATAATGTAACAAAACTTCCCAGGGAACTCCACAGGAGTGTTATAAAGCAAAATTCGATGTTGAGCCACATAAGGAGATATCAGGACAGATGACCAAAAGTTTGGTCAAAGAGGTTGGTTTTAAGTAGAGTCATAAAGGAGGAAAGAGAGGTGGAGAGTCAGAGGATTAGGAAGAGAAACCCAGAGCTTCAGGCCTAGGCAGCTGAAAGCACACCACCAATGATAAAGCAATTAAAATTGGGGATGCTCACAAGAGAAGAATTAAAGGAGCGCAGATTTTTCAGAGTTGTGAAGCTGGAGGAGATTACAAAGATAGGAAGGGATGAGGCCATGGAGAGATTTGAAAACAAGGATGATAATTTTAAAAATGAGGGATTGCTTCTCTGAGAATGGGGCAGGGGGACAGGGCAAGGGGTGATGGGTGAATGAGATTTGGTCCAGTTTCTATAACAGGTACTTGATCTGCAACAAATGTCACTCTTTCACTGAGCTTTTGCCTCTTCTGATTTCATTCAGTTTCTTCCTCCTGCTCAGTGTTCTCACCCAATCTCCTTTTCTATCAAATTCTCCACAATGTCTCACTGTAGCCATCGTTTAATGGAAATCATTAACATACGATAAGATAACCAGAAGAATATGTATAATATTTCAAGCAAATAGTACTAAGTTAATGAGGAATAAGTTAATGTATTCATAAAATTGCTATTGACAATGCTACAAATTGTTATAAAAAATCCACTATTAAAATTCTTCTTCCTTTCAAGCATATTCCGTGGTAGAAAAAAGGCTACCTAAGCAATAAATAAACACCATCCTGTGTATATAAAGGAGCCAAATGTTTAATTTAATAATTAAGCGTTCTGACAAATTGCAATGAAACAAAGTCAGGTGCTTCACTATTATCAAAGTATGACCATCTAAAGTATTTCAAATATTGATTATTGGTCCAAAGGTGCACTTACACTGCAAGGCTAGTCTTGCTGCAAAGTGGTTTCCACTTCATACCGATTCTAAACTTCTGTTGTATATAGCTGTCAATACCTGACTTGACTCAAAGCAAAGTGCTTAATGTTCCTCCAGTCAAGCCTTGATTCTGAAATGAAGCTGCATTTTACTGTACCTGTACCATAAGTGCAAAGCAAAAAACCTTTTCACACCGATGCTCCAATTATATTGTAATTGCATCCTAAGCCTCTAATGGATGCAGTCACCAGCAGTTTATTTATAGTATCCACTTATGACAAAATGATCTCAACAGTAGCCGCTGCAGCAAGAAACAGAAATGGGTACAATAAATGTAAAAGACGCAGTATGGTTGTTAGGGCTAGTTACGCAAAATAAGGAAGCAAAGTTGATTTATGGTCCAAAACCTTCTTTAATTATCGGTTGGAAGAAAAGAAATGGTGACATTGTATTGTAGTAAATGCTGTAACTCAGTAACAGCAACAAGATTACTGCTTCTAAAAAAAATAAATGAATCACTTCCCTCCCAAAATGTTCACTGACTGATTCATTTGATGTTAATCAGTGGTACTGTCAGCCAAAGCAAATGTAGACATTATTTTGCAACAAAAGTGATGCCTTTTATCCCTTTGGAAATCAGACAACATATTCTTTTCATGGGGCTTCTGGACAGCAAAATCCCTTCATTAGCTGAGCACTATAACAATTCAACATAAGGCAATAAGCGCTATTAAAGGGTCAACATTTCCATGCAAGGCATTTCAAAAATCTTTTTTGTTTCTTTGGAAATGCACAATCCGATGCAGCAAAGTGTTAGGATGGAGAGGAGAAGCATCATCAAGTTGTGTGCACATGATATTATTGGGATGAAAATAGCAGGTAAATTCTTCCCAAACAAAAAGCAGTAACTTACCAGACAAGTTTACAGGAGGACTGTGCTGCTTTTAAATAATCGTAAGGTTAAAAGCAATCTTTTAACTGTACTGACATTCATACTCCTAAAACAGACTTTTCAAGGGTCCAGATTTTTTAATTTATAGCCATCTCTCCTGTACCAATCCTAATTTAACATACAAGCTGCCATTTGAAGGTGAGTTATTCATTGGGTACAGAAGGAAGCACACAATGAGGCAGTGGTAAATAAGAACTCCACCGGTTACTGATGCAGCTGTGGAACTGAAGCTTCACAAATTGGGAGAAAGGAGAGTCTCGCTGTTGGCCACAACAGAGCCTCAACACCAACACAGAAGAAATATGAGATGAGAAAGAATATATCTGCTGTCAAATATTCAGAGAACTTGCAGCAGCTGTGAAGGAAGTTTGCTAGCCTCAGGAAATCTTTCACAGTAAAGCTACCTAGAACTTAGCTGCACCAAATAGATGGGAAAACTGTCATTACAAATTTATGATCTTTCCTTAACAATTCATCTATCTGTAATATTGTTGCATAGCATAAAGGTGGAACAAAGGGTGACATCTCCCCTCAAGTACAGAGTCTTTTGATTCAAACTACATGGGGCTTGAATATAAATCAAGTTTGCTGTTTATGCATGTTTCACTATTTGCAGTCATTTTAGTTTGTCCTTCAGGTACAGGCAATTTCTGGTGGTAAAGTATCATAGAAATATGTAAAATGCACACCATAGAAACAGGGCATTCAGTCCAACTGGGTCATGCCTGTGTTTATGCTCTACTTTTCAGTGTTTATCTAACTTCATTAATCCACTATGTACAATCCACCTTGAAGAGTGGGGTAACTGCACGGCTTCTGCAATATGACCTCTGAGTGCAAGAGGTTCTTTGCATGGTGGGAGTACTCACACTGCTGCCATGAAGGCCTACTTGATCAGTTTCAACACTCTAGTGATCAGATCCAGAGAGCCATTCTACAAGGCCTCACTGACATCATTTTGTTTCTGAAGTCTTTTTCCATGAAGTTCAGTGGGCATGGTTTGTAATGCTCAGCAGCAGGGGAATGGGTGAAACTGCTGTCTCTCAAGGCAATACCACATTCATAAAAAAAACCTCCCTCGCATATCACCCACTCAAATGAGAGAAGGTATAACAAAAGGTGAGCAGATCCAGCCAGCCACCACAGCATTGGACATGACCAAACCAGGAAAAGGAGTATCTCATGACCCAGTGCATGGAAATGAAGAAGCTCCCACTACTCTCAGCAGTCAGCATGTCACTTTCACCTCCCAGTGGGGAAATACCTAAAAGGAGTATGAGGATAGATTCCATAGGGTACACATCAAACACCAACAAGTGGAAATGAAAAGATGAAGTGTACTAGATAAATGCATTCAACAATTTTATAAACTTTGTCTGTGGAATTTACTTTTACAGTTTACAGGGTAAGGCAGCAGCAGATCAAACATATGACATCATGGTAGTTGAGGTAGTGGAAATTATTGGTGATGGTATATTCAGCCATTTCATAATGCATTTGAGCACATTATAGTGAAAAGGGTAGCTCAGGCACTTAGGTGAAAATTCTATGCAGGAGAGCCCAGTTTGCAACTCCATTGACAATCTTGGAGACACTATTATTGTACTATTGATCTTTCTAGGCAAAAGAAGTGCTGCTTCAAGATGTCCATATTATGCTCAACAATGATCCTTATGTTTACATTATACCTTTGTTCACCTGGCCATTTCAAAGGCTGATGAGATTAGCCTTCACCTCCAAGAAGCCTTCTGTCCAGGCAGTCTTCAAGTAACAAAGGTGCAGAAGATTGCAATAAAATAAAATAAAAATGTCTCCAAGGTAGGTGGGTAGGTATACAACTGCATGACCTTGGTATTGATGGTCACTAAACTACTGCAGAGTGATAGAGTGGATCTCCTTGCAATGCAGAAATACTCTGTGTAAGGGCTCAGATGACCCCTGATTGCCGTCAATAGTGCCCTGAACTTTGGCAAAATGTAGAATGCAGCTAAATTTCAGTGCCTTTTCATTTACTAACAGTTTTCTATTGGGGCAAGTTGACAAATGTGTTTACCCCGGTAAACAATGAATCAGTGACCTGCTTAAAGCATCTGTGTACTGCAGCTTGATATTGCATACATTCCCTGAGGTAGTCTGGAAAGTGCCTAAGGGAAAAAGGCTCAGTTCCATGTTCACCTTCATAGCTATTGCAAATGCGGTCCCAGTTATCAATATTGTCTGCAGTCAGATTCCAGCAAATTGAACAACTAGGTCACAATAGATTGTGTGTAGTGAGAACTGAGTGGGTACACAGTTTGCTGATATCCTCATCTCCCTAACCCCCCTTCCATGCCAGCAGTACCAATCTCACTGGTCGGGAACTCTGATTTTAAATCCTTTTTCTTGACAACAACTTATCTTTTTACACCACAAGACTTGCAATTACAAATAAAAAAAAACTAATATTATTTTAACATTCATGCATTGGATGTATCCATTAACTCTGATATTTTTATACCTAAATCTTCACAATTTTTGAAACATGGAAAAATGTTTGTACCGACCAAGGAGATCTCCGTGGAGTTATCACCCAATATCCATATCAAGTAAACTTCTCACAATGTTAACATGTTGCATTTGCTAAACAAATAACCCATTGAATACAAGGATAAACTCTGTGCAGTCCCTTCCAGCACAGCCCTCCACTGGGACAGCAGGACTGCTGAGTTTATCCAATGATAGCCAATTAACATTTTTTTCAGGGAAATTAGTCAGACAGCTGAATATTTCGACATAATTAGATGTTTTATGCAAAAATATAACTCCAGTTAATTTAACTTTGCCTAAAAATCAATGCAGTGAATTTGAGTGAAGGAGGGGTCAGAGCTTAGAGGCACAATATCCTGGCTTATTCTTTCAATCACCAGCATCTCTGTCAATTATCATAATTTCTGGGAGTTTCACAGTCTGCTAACCTTGTTGGGTTTTTCACTTGTAGTTAAGGGTACGAACTGAAGCCTTAAAACAGACAAGCTCTGAAGAAAGAATAATTAGATACATTTATAGCACAAAAAGTACAATTGTATAGGTAACGTTAATCATATTTTTGTTTCTCATTTCAGTGAGACCCATGATGGTGACCAAATTAGTGGGTTTTTTTAATTTTCAGTAATTTCATTGGTTCAGCTTTTTTATTTTGGTAACTTTTGATGACTGATTTCTTGTTTTTATATTTCCTTAGCAATTTATCAGAGTACCTACTGACTCTGTTGATTGGTCCAATTTCTGTCTATTGAGTTGTGATTTATGCACTTCCAAGATACCAGTAACATTGTATAGTGATGCATCTGCTGTCTAGGAGAAGTGCATGAGTATGCTGAGTTGATTCTACAATTTAACTTCCTTCTCTAAGTGTATATGCAGGTCTAGTTAAGAGTCCAGACAGATGAATTAGGAGGTTAGGTATCTTTCTGCACCACACCATCAGACTAAAAACAAAGTAGTTTCAGAAAAAGTATGAAACAAGATTCCTCAGATGCATGAGGAAATCCCATGGTACTGTTCAAGGAAAAGAAATGCAGATTCTAGCTGTTTCATCTTGTGTTCAGGGTCTAGATGTGGCTCTTTAGGGTGTGTCTGTTTTCCTCAGAAAGCTATTAAGACTGTAGTTTGTAAAACCATTATTATTTATTTACAGCTCTATGTACATCTCAGTAAATCTACACCAGGCTGTACTTCTCCTTCCCTCCAGATGTTACTTAGTCATGTGACATTGCATCATAGTTACATCAGTGTCAGGTGCTCCTGATCTTAACCCTTTACTCTACATCTCCTCCCACCCCAAGTCTTTATCCCAATTATACATCCTCCTACATCTCCCCCTAAAGTCTCAGACTTCACAAGGTTAGACCATAAGACGTAGGAGCAGAAGTAGGCCATTCGGCCCATCGAGTCTGCTCCTCCTTTTAATGAGATCATCAATGGTCTGATAATCCTCAGCTCCACTTTCCTGCTGTTTCCCATACATGTTAAAAATCTGTCTATCTCAGCCTTAAATATACTTAACGACCCATCCTCTATAGCCCTCTGCGGGTAAAGAATTCCACAGATTCACTACCCTCGAAGAAATTCCTCCTCATCTCTGTTTTAAAAGGGCATCCCCTTACTCTGAGATTATCCCCTCTGGTCCTAGACTCTCCCACAAGGGCAAACAACCTCTCAGCATCTACCCTGTCAAGCCCCCTAAGAATCTTATATGTTTCAATAAGGTCACCTCTCATTCTTCTAAATTCCAATGAGTACAGGCCCAACCTACTCAACCTCTCCTCATAAGAAAGTCCCTCCATACCCGGGATCAACCTAGTGAACCTTCTCTGGACTGCCTCTAATGCCAGTATATCTTTCCTTAAATAAGGGGACCAAAATAGTTCTCTGAGTTAGTCTAAGAGGTGCCTTGACCAATCTCCCTGATCTAGTTCTGATCTCATTCTGAGGTTGAGAATGATCTGCACTCTCCCTTTGTTCAATATGAGTGTCCTTCTCCTGGCTGACTGTCAAGCTTTGTCTTGTTTCTGGTTCCTTTTCTACATCCGGATCTGAATAGTAAGCCCAAGTTTCTATTGGCTTCCTTTCCAAGGATATCAAGGCTTTTCGGTTCCTTCTTAAGTCCATTGGTTGGTTGGCTTGGTCCATATCAACTCCGTAAGATCTCAACTGTGGAGCTGTTTCTACTACAATGCCTTCATTCTATTGGTCTCATATCCATACTCTCTCCCCATGCTGTAACAATTTTAAGTCTCGTGCTCTGCCTTAAGTTGAAGTTACGAGCTTGCTTGTGTCTTTGTTGCTTCTCATGCTTTTCAACTCTCTCATGATCATCTGAGCTAACGTTAGGTTGTAGAACTGAAAGTTGTGTTTGCAGCCATCTTCCCATCAGCAATTTTGCTGCTGAGAACCCATTTTGTAGTGGTGAGGTTCTGTATCTAAGAAGGGTTAAGTTAATATCTTTGTTCTTTTTCCATCAATTCTTTGATTGTTTGAACTCCTCTTTCTGCTTCTCCATTTGACTGATGATGTCTAGGTGAGCTAGTCACATGCATGAAACCATATTCCTGTGCAAAGTTGTGGAATAATTCATTAGCAAACTGAGGACCATTGTCTGACATTAAAACATCCGGGATGCCATCTGTCACAAAGATTCTCTTCAGTGATTGAATAACTGCCTCCGTTGTGATGCTGTGCAATCTGTTCACTTCAATCCATCTGGAGTAGTAATCAATGATAATGATGAAAACTTTGCCTTTAAACTGAAATAAATCCATTCCCAGGCACTCCCATGGCCTTGATGGAACAATGGATGATGCCAGTGGTCACTCTACTGTTGGCTATTCACTGCACACATTAGATAATTCGAGATTAGTTCTTCTATTGAATGACTAATGCCTGGCTACCAGACTGACTATAGGGCTCTTGCTCGACGTTTCACTATCCCCAAATGACCTTGATATATTTTTTGGAGAATTTCAAATCAAAGTGTTTTACAGGTGACTAATTTGTCATTGAAAGCTAAGAAATCATCAATGATTATAAGATGTTTTCTCTGTTCAAAGCACTGGCGTAGTATTGGGTTGTTAGAAGTATAGTCTTGCTATCCTCTCTAGCAATACTTGTTTATTTGGAAACACTCATCATCGTGTTATTGTGCTTGTTTAATCTCTTGTAGTCTCTTCTCAGTGGCTGGCAAGTGTTTGGTAATGAGTGAAGTCTGTGCTTCCACTCGCTCAATGAAATTCAAATCTCCCAGTTTGACTCCTTCCACCAGTATTCTTGCAAGTGCACCTGACGTTGTCTGGTACTTCCCTTGAAAGTACTCTGTCACCTGTATCTTGCCTTATCAGTCTGAGTCTGAAACGTTGAATTCTAGGTGGCATTTTTGCAATCTCCTTTAGATTAAGAGTAACCAAAGGCTTGTGGCCAGTTTCAATTTTAAACCTTAATCCCATCATAAAATCAGAGAACTTCTCACCTATGTGGTTTCAAATGCTTCTTTCTCAATGGTCATATACCTTTTCTCTGTGTCTGTGAGTGATCTTGAGATGTAATAAATTGGTCTTCTTTTTACATCTTTCTGAACTTGAAACAAAACTGTGCCCAAACATATAGATGATGCATCCACTGCTACAATTGGAAATTCTGGATCATAGTGCACTCAAATTTCAGGTGAAATTAGAAGATTTTTGATCTTGTCAAAAGCATTTTGCTCATCCATATTCCAGCACCACTATTGACCTTGTCTCAGCAGCTTTCTCAACGGCTCATTGATTTCTACCACATTTGGTAGGAACTTGCCTACTTGGTTGACCAACCCAATGATTCTTTGCAAATCTGTGATGTTTCTAGGCTGTGGAAACTCCCTGATCACCATGGTTTTCTGTGGGCCAGCTGTTATTCCTGAAGCCTGCATGATGTACCCTAGGAATTTAATCATTGGTTTTACAAATTCACATTTCTTGTTCAATACCAAACCTGCTTCCTGTAGAACTTTGAGGACTGCTCTCAGTCAACAATCATGTTATTCCCCCGAGGAACTGTGTATGATTATGTTGTCCACATGGCATATTGCTCCTTCCATGCCTTCCAGGGTCTGAGACATTATTCTTTGGAATATCTCTGGTGCAGAAGCAATTCCAAATGGGAACCTATTGAAACAATGAGTACCAAATGGCATTATAAAAGTGATTAACAGGCTGGATTCTTTTTCCAGAGGCAACTGCTGTTTGCATCTAATTTGGCAAATTGGGTACTTTTTGCTAATTTGGCAAGACTTTCATCCACTGATGCCGTCGGCTGGATCTCATGCTCTACTGATTTGTTTAACTGAGTCAAGTCCACACAGATTCTAATTGAACCATTAGGTTCTGGTACTGTGACCTTTCCAGAACACCACTTTGTTGGTATAGTTACTGGAGAGATAATTGCCTGCTGTAACATGTGTCAATCTCACTCTTGACTTTGTCTAAGAATGGCTAAAAGACTTTCCTTTGTACAAAGAGGCAATTCAGCTTAGCATCAGCTCTTACAATCTTAGGGTCTGTCTTCAGCTTTTTTAAGCCTGAAAATAATGTTGGGTGTTCATTCCTGAATACATTATTGACTGCTCATCAGCAATTTCACAAACCTTGTGGATCAGCATCAATTGTAAGCATGCTTTCCTGCTTAAAAATGATGACTCTTGGTTCTGTATGATTCATAGAGTCAGACTCATAGACGTTTACAGCACAGAAGAAGGCCATTTGACGCATCGTGTTTGCGCTGGTCAACAAAGACCTGACTACATTAATCCCATTTTCCAGCACTTGGCCCATAGTCCTGGAGGCTATGGCAATGCAAGTGAATATCTAAATACTTCTTACATGTTATGAGAGATTCTGACTCAACCACCCTTTCAGGCAATGAGTTCCAGACTCCCACCACTCTCTGTATGAAAAGATTTCTCCTCAACTCCCCTCTTAGCCTTCTACCTCTTCCCTCAAATCTATGCCCCCTAGTTATTGACCCCTCTACTAATAGAAAAAGTGCCTCCCTATCCACCCTATCTATGCCCCTCATAATCTTATACACCTCTATCAGGTCTTCTCTCAATCTTCTCCGCTCCAAGGAAAACAACCCCAACCTATCCAATCTTTCCTCATAGCTCAGACCCTCCAGCCCAGGCAGCACCCTGATAAATCTCCTCTGCGCCCCCTCCAGTGCGATCACATCTTTCCTATAATGAGGTGACCAGAACTGCACGCAGTACTCCAGTTGTGGCCTAACCAGCTTTTTGTACAGTTCCAGCATAACCTCCCTGCCTCCCTTCTATGCCTCGGCTAATAAAGGCGAGTATCCCATATGCCTTCTTAACCACCTTATCTACCTGCCTGCTACCTTCAGGGATCTGTGGATATGCACACCAAGGTCCCTCTGGTCTTCAGTACTTTCCAGTGTCCTACCCTTCATAGTGTAATTGCTTGCCTTGTTAGCCCTCCCCAAGTGCATTACCTCATGCTTTTCCGGGTTGAATTCTATTTGCCACTGCTCTGCCCACCTGGCCAGTCCATTGATATCCTCCTGCAATTTACGGCTATCCTTCTCACTATTTACTACCGTACCAATTTTCGTGTCATCTGCAAACTTCTTGATCATATCCCCTATATTTAAGTCCAAATCATTTATGTACAACAATGGTGACCATGAAACCATTGCCGATTGGTATAAAAACCCATCTGGTTCACTAATGTCCTTTAGGGAAGGAAATCTTCTGTCCTTACCTGGTCTGGCCTACATGTGACTCCAGACCCACAGCAATGTGGCTGACTCTTAAATGCCCTCTGAACAAGGGCAATTAGGGATGGGCAATAAATGCTGGCCCAGCCAGTGACTCCCACATCCCATGAACGAATGAAAAAAAACCATAAACAGCAAGGACCCCGGCACCGAGCCCTGCAGAACCCCAATGGAAACAGACTTCCAGTCACAGAAACATCCCTCTAACGTCACCCTCTGCTTCTTGTCTTTCAGCCAATTTTGGATCCAACGTGCCACTTTGCCTTGGATCCCATGAGCTCTTATACAATATACAATATCTGATATGCAATGGTTCAATAATTTCTTTATCCTTGTATCTTAATCTTGCCAAGCGTTGAACTGTGACTTTCAGTGTAGTCCCTCCTGGATCTTGTAATTGGATGGATGATGGCTGTAATGTGGTATTTTTGAGCCACTTTACTTCATTAGATAAGACTGACACTTATGCCTGTATCTAATTTAAACTCTCTGGGGTGTTCATTCACATCTAGTTTAATGCCCCAGTAATTATTTTCTGTTTCATTAATTTCCCCTTAGAAGTTTATTTGCCTTCTCTGTCGCTCTTTCACATCTTGTATTTGGTTTGGTCTTGTTATTTTCTTTTTTATCTTGTGGGCTATTTGAGTTTTAGATCAGCAGACAACTTTAAAATGCCCTAATTTCCCACAGTTGTGGCACTCTGCTCCCCTGCTGGGCATTCTCCCCACTTGTGCAAGGTTTCCCCCCACACTGAGACCAGTTGACACGCTTTTTCCCCATTTCACGGGCTTCTGATTTAGTGTGCTTCCTCTTTTCTGCCTGACATTTTGAATGGCTTCACTCATTCATTTCCAAGGGACATCATTTTTGCCATAACAACCAATCTATTTTGTTTTCTGAGCTTGGTCCATCTCATAATTTGTACTGCCTTAGTGAGAATTTGATGTTCTCTCGTTTTCATGATATCCGAAAGAGTTTCATCCAGGACCCTAACTACTAGGCGATCGCATATTAATCCATCTCTCAGGATCCCGTAGTTACAGTTTTATGGAAGCCTATACAGGTCATTAATGAATGAATCCATGCATTCACCAGTTTTGTATCCATTTATTAAATTTTGCTTGTTCGATGATTAAATTTTTTGAAAGCTGAAACATGAGTCAAATGCCTGGACGACTTCATTTTAAGAGCTTGAGGGCTCATTGACTCCCTGTCTTGCTATTACATCATTGGAAATAGCTCCAACTGCATAGAGTAATGTACTGACCTAATCCTTTTGTTCCTTTTTGTGCATATCTGAAGCTGTTTGATATCTGGAAAATCTCTTTCTCCAGTTGCCCCAATGTTGAATTTGTTGCGAGCCTTCAGTGCTTTGGAATGGTCTGGAAGTGGCAGTGTTGGCTCCATGCTTGTCCTAGGCTCTGGCTCTGCTGCTGTTTCAGTAGTCTGTGTAGATTCTGGTCTGTGCTCACTGCTGTCTGGAATCCGTTCAGTGCTTGCATCAGCTGCACCTGTGATGCTCCAAGTTCTTCAGGTGAGTCTTCAATCAATTTTCCTTTTATCCTTCTTCCAGGGATCTGTAGGTCTGAAAAGTCTACAGACTTTTCTGTGAGTTTTTATGGGTCTTTTACTTGCTGTCCGCTGCCACCATGTTTGATCTTGTGTTCAGTGTCTAGACGGGGGTCTTTAGGATTTGACTGTTTCCCTAAAAAAAACTACTTAAAACTGTAATTTGTAAAACCATTATTAGTCATATATTTTCAATAAGTCTACACAAGTTTGTACCTCTCCTTCCCTCCAGGGGCTGAATTTTAGTGCATCTGGCAGGCATGTTTCTAGCGGAGGGGCACGTAAATGGGGTGGGCACCCATCCCACCACCTTCCTTCCCATCCTTGAGCTCTCCCCAGTAATATGGGGGGGGGGGGGGGGCGACGCCTACCTTATTTATAACAACAATTATGGGTTAATTAGGCTTATTATCAAGCTCATTGACCCTGATAATACGCTGCCCATGCCATAATACATTTGGCATGGGCAGCAGGGTGCAAGCAGGAAGCCCAATTTTTGACCTGAAATGTTTAAAGGGTGGGAAGGATTGGGGAGGTGGGGGCTTGCTGTTTGGGGGCTGCCCTTTGCTGATCATGGGAAGGCCCCCCCCAACCTTAGGCTGAACACCCTCTTCCTTCCTACTCGCTCAACCTCTTGAACCCATCCCTCCGCCCCCCCACTGCTCCTCTCTCTAACCTCCCCTAACCCTCCTGGGCCAAGACCCCAGACTTACCTCTTCCAGGGTTTCTAGGCATTAATGAGCCCTGCAGCACTTTATTGCTGTGGGGTGGGTCGATGTGGAGCATGTCGGCACCATGCCCACGTGGTTTCCAGTGGGGTGGGCATGTCATCCACTCTCCGACCCCCCAAATCTAGGTTACTTGGTCATGTGACATTGCATCATAGTTACATCAGTATCAGGTGCTTCTGATGTTAACCCTTTACTCTACACTGTCCAACTAACGCAAGCAAATTAGACTAACTGATCATTCATATAATTTACACTTTGTGGGACCTTGCTATATGCAAATTATTTATTGTTGTGGTAGCAACCTCCAAAGCCATTTCAGATTCCAACCCACATAATACACCTCACAACAACTCCAATTCCTAAGTCCAGTGCCTCTGTACCTCCGCAAACTCGTTAAAAGGATTCACAGATCCCACCAGTTCAACTATTACCACCTTATAAATGATAATCCCGGACCAATTATTATTCCCCATCCAATCACCCGCTGCCTGTGTTTCAAATCCCGCAAGAGCCCCCACTTTGTTATGATCCCAACTGATGTTACTACTAGACAAGCCTGATCCCAGCTTGGAACCTGGCTTGATAGATCCTAACTTCTATTTTTTTGTTTAGATACATGGAGAGTGGCTACAAAACGGAGTCACAGGAGTCAGCTGATGAACTTTTAACCAAAGAATAAAACATTTACTTAACAAGAAAAGATTAACTATATTACATTACTCTGTCACCCACAAATATACCTTTACAGATTTGTAAGGGTAACACAAGCTACAAAAGCTATCTTTATACTCTAATGTTCACAATAAGTACATAGTTCATGCAAACCAATAGGTGACCTGTGGTCAGACACACCACACTCTGAAACCAAGTGACAGATGCCACGTCAAACAGATGCTATGAATCTCTCATCAACTCCCCCCAATCGCACACTGTGAGCCAACCAGTCTCAATGAACTCCGTCTTTCACACGAAGGTTTCCAGTCTCCACTAGCCAAGAACTCGCTTTGGAATCTTCTCCTAAACTGATACTTTCTCTCAGATGCTTTCCGCAAGGGTCCACCTCCAGGGTTTCGAACTCTCCTTCCGATGTTCTTCTCCCTGGGTCACCATATGCATTCAAGCTTTCTTCCACGCACTCTCTCTCACCGACTCAACCGTCTATAGTACACCACTGCTTCACATGCCCATAGCAAAAAGTTGCAGATTTCCAGCCATCCCTGTGGACCTTCTGGTCTCTTACTTTAAATCTGCTTTCTGTAGTTTTTCTTTCTTTAAGCTTGAAGTTTGGAGCCTTCATCTGCTCCTCACTCTTAACTTCACTTAACAGGACCTTTTCCAGGTTCTTGTCCTTCCTTTGACTAGAAGGTCTTCTTTGGACTTTCTCCTGTTCCACTCCCCTGGATTTTGGGGAATTTCTTCTTTAGTTTGGAACCTGCTATCTGTCCCTTTTCAGGTCCTGCCTCTCCTGGCACCTTCTTCCAACTGCACTCAAACTGCAGTTTTTGTGTGTGTGTGCACGTGTGTCTCCCTTGCTGGACCCCTGTTGCTAGGTAACAGTACAGTTATTTCTACTCCTGTGTTTGCTTTGACTTCTCCCCAAGAGTCGTAGTATTCATTAGAAATGCGGGTATACAAACAGCTTTAGAAACTAAATCCCAGATTTCACCTTTTAAAGTGAAACTAAAACTCAACTTGACCTTTTCTTAACACACAAATACAGAAATACAAATCAAACTTAAACTTTAAAGCTAAAACTAATTCCTAACACCCACAAATATAAATATAACTTACTTAGACTATCTCTATTTCCTAACACTTTCCTACTTTCTTTCTTTCTATTTCTTACACAGGCATACTTCAGAACCTGTCCTCAAAAACCTGGTCCCAGTACAGGCCTCCACGGCATCCAGCAGTCACTCGAGGGGCCCATCGTTGAAGTGAGCAGCTGCAATCTTTTTTCCTTTGCTGGCCATGTCTCCCGGGCAGTGGTGGTGAGCTGGTGGCGACGAGCACTTTGCTGGCAGCTGCCTTTTAAAGATGACGGCCAGCATGATGTAACAGCAGGGTGATGGTGAGCAGGTGAATGACAGCCCACCCGCCATGGAAATGGCGTGTTTCGCAGGAGTGAATATATAATGAGGCGGGCTCGGGAAGATACGGAGTGAAAACTAGCCATTTTCATTGGCGGGCAGGACTCCATTTTACCTGCCCACTACTGCACTTACTGCAATTCTGGGAAAATTCAGCCATATGTCTTTTGAACTTTACCTCTCCTAATAATAAGAGACTTTCATTATACTTATTTTATTAGTAATCCTTGGGAAAAATAAGTAAACACACAGTTTCTGCACTTCGCCTGGTTAGGTGCAATATTTCACTCCCTCTCTTTGAATCCAAACTACACTAGTTTGTTTTAAAAAAAATGCAAATTGCCCCCATGTTTATCGAATTAACACTTTAAACCTACTTCTCTTCTATACATCAAAGCCTCTAGACCAGCTGGCTTTAATCCAATTAAGACACACACACAAACACACACACACACATACACACAAATAGACACAGACACCACTAAACTCTATCTTAAAATAATTTCCAATAACATTATAGACATTGTTATATCTTCTTGGCATGGTTAAAAAGTGATTTATGTGCTTTTGTTGATATAATACAAGCTAAATAAATGACAATCTTCAAACAGAATACATTTGTAACTTTGAATGGCTGAATGTCATCGATATTGGATCTGACTATGTCCACTTAACCTCAGTACAACCATTCCTGTGGCTGAGTAATAACAGCAAATTGACTCCTGTGTCTGAGAGAGAAATATGGGGGTTTAAAAAAAATAATAGCAGATCTACACGATGCAATGCAAAGTACCAGTATCGAAAGCCAACTCTAATTTTGGTAAAAGAAAATAGAAATGCCATCTCCACCCTGTGACAGATGTGTGATTTTGCAGGCTTCAGGAAGTGTACACCTCAGTGCCTAGTTGTGTGCGGATCTTGTACTCAAAATCACACTAACCTTTTTACAAACAGGAAAGAAAAGAAAGCCTATTTTTTTGTATTAATTCTGTGGTTAGGGAAACATCAATGAGTCCATTGTAGTAAATTTGACATTTCTTCTAATTTAATCCATTTCCTCAATTAAAGTTATGTTCCTTGGCACCACAAAGGGCACTGCACTTTTTATAACATGAAGAGAATTTTAATCTCTATCTTCAGACTTCCTGGTGCCTCTCTCTGAGGGAATTTTTGCAATTTCAGGTCAACAGTAGCCTGGGAATTATGAGGCTGCTGCTCTCTGAATTGTGATATGAGCAGCAGCTCAAGTTAGTGCTCCCAGTTCTAAAAGGGCTTAAAGTTAGGAAATGAAGCCCACAAGAAAGGAGAAAGGGGCTCTCTTTTGTGGACCTTATCCATAGGAAAATAGGTCTTTAAAATGGAGATTCTTAACTTTTCTGGAGGATCAAACACACAAACTAATCAATATTATCAAAGGAACAAGCGTTCTTTGAAGTGGAATCTTAAGTCTTAAGGTTCAGGAAATCGCTGTAGTGTTCAACTGCAAGATGACTGCCAAGTGTTTTTTTAATATTCCTCACTAGAGGATTATGGCCAAAATGTATGAAAATTGCTACAATCAGCCTTTTCATAACAAAGTTTGCTTGCTTGAGGTGTCCTTGATGGTTTAGTTGGTAAGTTTATTGCCTCTTGTGAAACTCAGGTCTATCCCCTGTCTCTACTGAGCTGACTGATCTCAGCAAATGGAAATATCTTCTCTATGTTTACCCTATCAAAAACTTTCATGATCTTAATGACCTCTATCAGATCACCCATCAGTTTTCCCTTTTCTAGAGTGAAGGAGTGAACAAAATCAACAAGGATTACCGTTCCTGATAGCAATCTTGCAGGGTGAAATTCGGTAGCACCCAAAAATAGGCACAGGGATAGCAATTTGGGATTAACCGCGTCTGCTATTTCGAATGCAGGCAGTATGCCAACTTCATGTTGCCTGCTAATTAATATGATTTCAGAGTGCAACCAGCACTAAACACACTAATGAGTGGCTCCACTCCTCAGCAGGGAGCCCAAATGCCAATTAAAGTTAGCCAGTGCCCCTTGAAGAGGGGATGCATTGTGGCTGGAGCAGATGCTGAATGTCATTGCGGAACTCATTCTGACATGGAGAAGGATGTAATAATGGCACAACATGGGAGAAAGCAGGCTGCAAGGCTTTCCGATGCTGCACTGGAGGCCTTGGTCAAAGAGATGCAGAGGAGGAGAGATTTGCTTTATCCGCAGGAGGTCTGGAGGTTGTCCAGACAAAATCTCAAAAAAGCATGGGGCTAGATAGCCTTGGCAGTTAAAGCTGGGAATCAAGCCCTAGGAGCTGGATTCAGTGCCGCAAAAAAGTATAATGAGCTTACACGGGTTGTGAAGGTCAGTGAATGCATCTTCAAAAGCTATATCACTCCAACTGCAGCACTAACCTCAATAACTGCTCATTGCACTATACCCCCATCACTCACCTACCATAACTAACATTCATATGCTTCCCCTCTGCATTGTTATGCCCAGTGAATGTATGTCCTATTCATAAGTACAAATGTGGACTATGTTCCTGGGGAAGCTTCTGAAACTGTCCTTTATATTTTGAAATGGACACTCAAAAGGTGGCTAAGATGGCTGTCAAGAGTCAGGTGACCATTGCAACTTCAACACTCCCACTATGAGGAGCAGGCAGAAGAGCTCACTGGTGAAGACAGAGACCGTTCCTGAGTGGAACTCAATATCGGCCTCCACCAACAAGCCCGTGAGGGTCCATGCATTTCACACCAGCCATACATGGACAACGACTGTGAGTGACCTATAATGTTGGTGCCTGTTAGCCAATGACTAATTATTTTTTTCCACTATTCCAATTGCCAGCAAGAAATGGCAGGGGCAGAGTGCCAGCCAGCGCATCAGCTCCAGCCCACAGAACACCTCCGATGAGGATCTGAAAATGACCCATCACTGTGTTCACCTGCACCCTCCGCCAGCACATATATACACCTTGGTGGTCCTACTTTTAGAGCTTGTCGTCACTATCTGGTTATCACCTCATGGACAAGTGTCCACAGCAGGAAAAGGCAGTGAAAGCCAAGGCCTCTGACATGCGGAGGACTGCTGGAGACCAGGCTCCTGCTGAGTCCGATGACGAGTATCTGGAATCAGCCCTCAGAGAAATGTAGGAGCTGCAAAGACAGGCAGGGGGACATCAGGCAGGGTTGTCAGAGGCCGTCACCAGGCTGGAACGAAGGATGGAAGAGTCCATCTACGTTCTGTCTAAGGTGGCTCCAGCATGCAAGTGCATTGAGGTCACCATGAGAAGGGTCGTGGCTGCTATGGAGACCCTGGTCCAGCAGAATGCTCACTTTCTGCTGGATTTGTGCTTGGGCCTGCACACCATCGCTCTAGCCATGGCTAGCCAATAGGGTACGGGGCACCTTGACCTCCCTCCTGGTGCCCCTTCTCCTCAAGGGGCCAGGAAGGGGCCTTTTTTACCCACAGGGAGGAGTAGCATCAGCTGGACACCCCAGGGGCATCCACCCAGGACACTCCAAGGGTGTCCAACTGCTCCAAATCCCCTCTGCCTGTGACCCCATCAACTCCTGTAGTCAGGCAGAGAAGGGTGCACCTGCCCCTGAGCAGGAGACCCTTAACAGGCCACCATGGTCATCTCAAATAACAGGCAGAGAAGTCAGCAGGCTGCCTCCACCTCTGCTACGGATGTCGAGGCTGCACCTAGATGTAGCGGTAGGGTAAGAAAAATTAAGAAGTTCTGAATGCACAACGGTAGCATGTGTGTTCAATCACAGTATATACTTTGCACCTTCAAAAATATATTTTGCTTCTCCTCATCAAAGTCTCAGGTATTGTATGGCTCTTCAATGTGATGCAATGTTCTGTGTTCATCCAAGGGTAACAGATGCCCCCCCGCCCTCAATTATCTCCTATCGTGTCCCTCAGTTCTGTGTTGTCTCACTCAATCTCAGCTCAGTCAGCCACCTTCATGTCTACATAAGCAACATGAACAAAGGTAGTTCCTTTATGAACATGGTGGTTGGACAATGCACATGTAAGCCTTGCATCAGGGAATCATATAATGTGCCCTCATGAGTATTGTTCTTGGAAGGTTATTGATTATCCTGATGCAGCGATACTAAAGTCTGTTCTCTGTGTATGTCATAGGTATTTATCACAACTCACATTGGAGTCAAACCAACAAAGTGCACTTTTCATTGGCCTGCATGACTGTCAGGCTTGGGTTAAAGTTTAATTAATCATAGAAACCAATAGCCTTTCATGCTTGCCTGCAGTGTTAACTCATTACCATGTTTACGCTTGAACTTTTATTGGTTCTAACTCTCCACATGCATGTGCATGATGCAGAACAATGGAAGTCGTTTGCACTTGGTGACTTTTGAAATGTCTGCTAGATGGCAATGAGTCTGTGATGTTATAGGTGTGTGCCTAGCTGGATGATGCTGGCCTATTACATGTGAGGATATTAGTTTGCACCTGAAGGTCTGGTTAATGTGACTTGACAGAATCCCTGCGGTAGGTCTCATAAGAGCAGTCCACATGGATCTCTCAATGTGACAGTGCCATCGATGTATTAGGCTTCCTCATACATATCGCACTCTGGTAGATTGAAAATGTGGAAGACTAATGGCATGAGAACAAAGTTCCTGGACATCTCCTAAGTGCTCTTTAGTATATTCGAGGGCACTAAGTTATCATTAGCATGTGTCAATACTGACTGGGCCACGTCTCTCCCAGATGCTAAGGCAATGCTGGACATGCATTTGGGATGCAGGCAGGGTCATGAGTGCTTGTCAATGATCCCACAATGGTCTTCCTGAAGCACTCTCTGTGCTTATAACGGGAACGCAGGTTTGCTTTCATGCTGTAGAGTGACAGCTGACAGCGTCCTGAAGAGCATTGTCATCCAGGGGACTCAGTATCAGGATGAGGCCTGACCATTAATCATGCATGAGAGATGGCATTTGGAGAGATGCCCCTTTCCAAATTTAGATCCGTCTTCAGGCAGTCAAGCAATAACCAGTGACTGATGATCTCCCTCCTTGAGCCACCTTGCTAAGCTCCTGTCATACTGCCATGAGTTCATTGATGTTTGCAATGGTGTTCTGCCTCTTGAAGGCTGCCATGGCCAGTGAAATGTTGGCACAATGCTTGAAAGGACTGCAGCAGAGGTGGGAGCAGCCTGCTGGCTGCTCTGCCTGTTGTCTACTTGCTTCAGGTTGAGTGCTGATAGAACACTTATCCCATTACAGAATGGCAACATGTTCCATAGGGTGATTAGCCTTCCAAGGATGAGGACATCATTATGTACAAATGTGACTATTCATTCTGAGATTGTGGTCCTTCATTGAGATGTTGAGGATAGCAAAGAAGGTATTAATGTCTACACTGCATCGAGGAGACAGGAGGAATGCATTTGTTTCTGCACTTAGTTGTCCTGGAACTTTGTTGCTATGAGGGTCTCATGGGCACGTCTTCCACATCGTGCCCGTGCAATGGCACCTTCCAGTGGGACATCAGAATCCTCACCCCCTTCAATTTCATCCCATCCCACCTTCTCCTCATCTGAGGAGATGTGTACGTCCTCTATGTCTCCATGTGGCAACTCATCCCCTTTGCAGCAAGAGGTTGTGTAGGATGCAGCAAACCACAATGATGCAGGACACCCTCTGTGGAGAATACTGGAGAGCTCTGCTTGATCTATCTAAACATCTGAAATGCATCTTCAACATGCCAATGGTCTGCTCTATTAAGGGCCATGTTGCAGAATGAGCTGTATTGTACCTTTTCTCTGAAGCACTCTGTGGCCACCGAAGGGGCATCATTAGCCCCACATTTTGGGGACAGTCTTTATCACTGTTGAGCCAACCATGACTTTTGCCATCACTCTGAATTTTGTGACCCCTCCCACCACAAATCCCGCTGCTTGTGGGAGTGGAGGATTCCGCCCATTAACTCTGTTTCTGTCTCTACAGATGCTGCCAGACCTGCTGAGTTTTTCTAGCATTTTCTGTTTTTATTTCAGATTTCCAGCATTCGCATTATTTTGCTTTTATTACAGTATCACTACTTCTACATCTTGTCTCCAAGGTCAATGCTTCACAAAGAGAGCTGACGAGACCTGTTATCCACAGGTTAAGTGTGAAAGACCACCGTCTATTGCTATTGTATAGTGATGCTGTTGGACGTCCAAAGCATTCAGGTTAAACAATACCAATAATGGTCATGTAACTGAAACCAGCTGAAGATAACAAACTTTGGTCTAAAGACCCAGAAAAGACCCGGGTAGTCTGTAGAAGAACACAGCAAGGGGCAACTGCAAAAGGCTGTAAAGGCATCTATGTCTTTTAAAAACCAAGAGGCTGTAAAGTCTTTAAAAGCCTCCCAGCCTGATTCCAAATCTCTAAGTCTATCTGTAAAGAAAATTGACCCCTGATACGAAAACCTCAAGTGCCTAGCTTCATGACCTGCTAAAAATTAATTTCTTTGAGGAAACCTTGCAACAACCCGGTATCTGACTTCGGCTATTTTACCCCAGCTGAACTACAGTCCAAGAGTGGAAAAGGAATTCTTGCTTTACTAAGCCCACAATAACTGATTTCCTACAACAAGCCAAACACGTGAACCATTAGCTATTATTTTTGGTTTGTGACTGGTAAAAGTACACTATCTTCTTTAATTTTATCTTTCTTGAATGTGTGACATGTGACTGACGTAGCGTTTAGATTCGGGGTGAGTGTGTGAATAAATAATAATCTTCATTTGTAAACTCACAAAAGTCTGCTGCTGTTTACTTAAATTAACCGTAGGCTAAAGGGGGCTTAGAAACACATGTATATTTCCAAAACAACCACACTGATTGTGGGCAGTAAGGAAAGGGAAGTAGGGGTTTCAGGTTATTTCTCCTCCCCTGTCTATAACAGCATATGGCTGCACACCAGTTGGATGTTGAAAGAGTGGAATCCCTTTCAGTTGTGGAACATCTCAGTTAATATGCGGTACCTGCAAAATAGTATATGTGCAGTCAATGGCATCCTGCAGTATGTAATCTTTTGAAAGTCGCATGCTCCACCTGGCCAGAGAGAATGAAATGTATTTATCTCTCAATGCATAGAGAGCCTGAGTGACCTTCCTTATAGAATAATGGACAACAAACTGCAAGATGTTGCAAACATCTCCAGTTCCAGCCTGGAAGGAACAAAAGTTCATTACCTGGGTCACCTTCACAGCCACTAGCAATACAGTCCTTGCGCTGAGGCTGCAGCTGTCGCTCACAAGTGACAGAATTCAGTGAGTGCGTCATTACCGAAGTGCAGATCTTGTACGTGTTATTCGTTGCTGATGTTCAGGTGGGAAAATTACTCGTTGAACATCCTAGGCGGATATGACCTCCTGCTGAGAGCCCTTCTCTCCCTCCTCATTCTTCTTCCAGCATCTTGCCCTGCTCAGTATACCCTCTACTCATTTTCCAAATCGTGCTGTATGTGAAGGGAAATGCCTACTAATACACCATTGCCTGGGAGCAACTGGTTTGTACAGAATCCTTCAAGCCAGTTCAACGACTAGGGTAGCATTTCAGTTCAAATCCATGTGGAACCAATTAAAGCCAGAGAGAGTTGCTGAGGAAGGAGTTGTGGCTGTGAAAGTGAGTTTTGGCATCAGCCTGATCAAACACAAGATGAGTAACTGAAAGCAATGAAGGTAGAAGAAACAAATAAAATTTCCACCTGAGAGAGGAGCAGAGCTTCAAGGTGGGCATTCCTGAAAGAGAAGCGGCTGTGAATTAAACACTAATACAAAAGCATGATACAGCTGATGCTGGGAATCTGAAAGAAAAACAGAAAATGCTGGAAATCCTCAGCATGTCTGGCAGCATCTGTGGAGAGAGAAACAGAGTTAACATTTCAGATCCACGAACTTTCATCAAAATTTGAATTGGAGACTTGCTTTGTAATTATTTTGCCAGTTTTAGTTTCAAGGCCTGACTGTAAGAATAATATCTAAGAATGAATTGGCCATTGTGTGAAATTCTGCCTCTTAAAAATCACAGCAACAATTATAGACTCATTGGCACATTCTGTCAAAACTTGGGTACAAGACAATGCCTGAATTTAATATTTACACTTTGTAGGTTCAAAATCGTGACTGAATTGGACCCTCAGAATTATGTTTTGCAATACTTCTTAAATAACTAAATTAAAATCTGTCTTCCAAAATCAAGAAAGCCAGTTGTTTAGGTTCAGAGCACTGGTTAAGTATTTGTCAATCCATAAAACGTAGCTACATCACATTGAAATAAGTGCCATAATTGAATAATTGAAAGCAATGACAGACTACTACTTAAATTCATTCAGAAATAATTGAACCTCATGCTGAAATTTACCCCTTAAAGTTCTCAGTAATGGTGCATTATACCAGTTAAGCGATAATTTCTGGCTCTCTGGTGAAAACTATGTTCTCATACGAGTTACATTCATTATGTTCCCAGAGGTGACATGGCTGACAGCTAAGGAATTCTGTTTAAATCCTCCAGTGTCAAATTTAACCACTAATCAAATGCTGTTCATCATTACTGTATATATGTATCTTCATTCTAATAAGCATTAAAAAAACAAATTTGACTACAAGGTTAGATAAACCATTAGTGCTAATTAGATCTTCTGAGATTGCCTAATCATGATATTCATAGTGTTACAAAAAGAAGGGGAGATTAATTTAAACAGCACTAATTTCTTCTCTCACCACCCGTCCATAAATAGAAAGGTGTTTTGATCTGTTTCCCTCTGTATAAGCAGTGGCATATTTCCCAACCCCTCAGTTTTGGTGTGATCCAATTATCTATGAATAACCTCACAGCATACTCAAGATATAATGATCTTAAAGGGTTAGTTTATTTGCACCACTCAAAACACGAAGAGGGTTTTCAACGCCCCCCCCCCCCCACCCCTTGTATTCAGATAGTAAAGAGAGGGATTGAGTAAAAAAGGAGTTACAGTACAGAGACCACAGAGAAAAGAAAAATTGGGGAGAATTTTCTCCTTGTCAGGTGGGCTAGGTGGGAGCGGGCGCAGGTCGGCATGCAGCCTATCACCGCTCATGATTGGCTGCACGCCACCATTTTACGTGGGTGGGCCAATTAAGGAATGCGTGCAAAAGAGCGCAGAAATCCTCCTGAGGCATGGAGCTGCCTCATGGAGATTAATTTAATTTTGAAAACTTGAAAAAAAGAATTTAAAAAATTATTCAGACATGCCCCTCATGTGACAGTGTCATATGAGCTGGGACATGTCAATGAATTTTAGTAAAAATTTTTATTACAGTTATAAACCCTTCATGAAACCTTATCCCGCCTGTGGATGAGGTTCCATAAAAAATGCAAAGGTTTGATGGGCAGCCCTGACAACTACATCAATGAGTTGATTAATGGCCTTAATAGGCCTTTGACAATTCGGCAGGCACGCAGCTGACTCCGGTGCGTGCCCGCTGAACTGAAGATCGGAATGACGCACGGTGACGTCGGGGCGCATGCCCGACGTCACCACGCTTCATTTTATGCGTCGGCGAGCGGGGCCCGCCCCCGCACGCCGACCAGAAGATTCAGGCCATTGTTTCATGTGGATTCCAGAGTCCAGAATCAAAGTCCAATGAGGCATTCCTTCACAGAGGTCAGCGGCTGAAAATCAATGTTGTAGAATTCACTTTTCTGGTGGCATTGACTTCACACGATGAGATAGGCACACCGAGATGAATCAGTCTTGTACGTGATGGTACAGCAGTTCCAGCAGAAGCAGTATAGATGGGGCCAGGCATTCAAGCTGGGCAGAGTTCCTTTTCTGTGAGTCTGCTAGTCAGATGGTAAACAGCAGACTGAGCTATTGATCCCAGCAAGGCAATAATACTTGTTCAACAAGCCAGAGGCCTAGATCATGTGACTTTACATCTCTATGATGTCTTCAACAAAGGATGTTTGTCCAGTATCTGGAAATTGGCTTTGCGTTCCAGGCTGATAATGTCTTAGCCATTATGGGTTAAAAGGAAAGTTTTAGAGGCCTTTATCTTAGTAGACATTCCATCTCTGCTGGCCAGCCTGGGTTATCAAGTGCAAATGGCCTTCATGTAGCTCCCTTTGGAGTTAGGCTGTGCAGTCTCCAGGTGATTGTTAGTAGCTCCTCAGAGACAGCGAGGTGTGAGATTCCTGAAACATCAAAGTGGCTTCTTTTGTTCTAGGGTTACAGGCAGTCACAGTTTCAGCCATTTTAAGGGCCTTTATTCAGTTTTTAAAATTTTAGAAATAGCCATGAGGATATCTATATATATTTTATAAAAATATACAATGTAAAGTTTTAGTCCCTCACAAGAGAGTAAAAGTTGGAGAATTCCTCTGCAGTTACCTATGTTATATTTTAATTTATTAAGAGGTGAATTTACTTAGATTATAATTGTTTTATGTGCAGTCTTTCTTTTTTCCTTATTTTCTTATTTCTTTCTATTTGCCTGTAGAAACTTACTGCTTGCAAGATGATTGCATTCGAAAAATGAACATTGCTACAATAGTCTATCATAGAACAGAGAATGTTGGTGCTTACTCTGTCAACTTTTATAGAGAGTTGGGGCAGGATTTTCCAGCCCTGCCAGCTGCCAGGATTGTCCAGTCCCACCGAAAGTCAATAGACTTTTGGCTGGGCCACTGCATCCACCGTGGTGGGTCCCATCATAGTGGGGCCGGAAAATGTGGATTGGTATAGTCACAGTAATTATGTGGTGCTGATTGTAGGCAGAATTTATTTTCCAATAAACTGACTTGAATATAGAACAGAGTTACCTCTTAAATTAATTTATGTTTTAAATTCCAGTGATCAGAGATCCTTGAAATTCAGATGATTTGAATTATATGTGTTTATTAAAATTTTTGTCTGCAAATAGGAAAGTCTCCTAAGCCTCCGGAGAACCGATTCCCATGGGTAAAGAATCCTATAAAAATAGATGGGATAGGACTCCACAAACTCAATACATTCCAAGAGCAGGATTTTTTTGGATGGCAGGGTTTCTAGCCCCACCACCCAAAGAGACAGCAGGGAATGCATCCTTGCCAATACTGACCGCCTTGCGGCTATTTAACACTCCAGGGTGCATTCATTGTCTGGAGACGGCACTTCCACCCCTCATTTAGGAGGAAGTCCTACCTCAGAGAGCTGCCAGCCAATCTGACTGGTCAGCAGCTCTGTAGTCCCAGCAGCGCCAGTAGCAGTAGTGGACTGGGACTACAAGCAGCCTCCAGATTCAAAGTCCCAGAATCCAGGATCGGCTAAGTGTGGGTGGTCTCGTGGTGGGGTGAGATGAGGCCCAGGGAGGTGGGGAGAGAGGGATGAGCATCTTGATGGAGAGGCCGGTGGGAGGAGATAAAATTACAATATAAAATAAGTGAGTTAACAGATGTGGGAGGAGAGCAGTTGTTGAGGCAGTCCGATTTAGAGCAGGTTTTGAGGGAATACAGAGGCTAGATCTTCGAAAGTGAAGAACTGAAATCCCTCAGCAGGGAGACAGAGTTTTAACGGGATTTTGTGATGCCTGGGTAGCTTGCTGAGAAATCTGTGGGATCTGCCTTGGTCGCATCTGCCATGTAATGAGCAGTGTGATGTGTTTGACCACAGTCCGCCTGTTAATTCATATTTACCTCATGATAATTCTGAATGTTAGAGTGTACAATAGATATTGTAGATTGTTTTACTTTTCTAACTTTGCATAGTAAAGTTTATTTTGGTTGTTTAAAACCATGGAATCTTATGGCTTTATTCTCCCAGTGAGTAACTGGGATTTCAAATATATTTTAAACATAAGTTACTGGTCCCAAACTGGATAGTAACAATGGTCAATTTAGGCTAATTATCTCTAATAGAGATTTAATTCATTACATTTCATTGAGAGTTAATCTTGAGTGTATATACTATAAAATGTAATAACAGAATAATGCATTATTATAGACATGCACTGTTTCTTCTTCTCGAGTGCTCTGCCTGAAGGCAGGTCTGACCCACAGTGCCACAACCTCCACCACTGACTCCTTGTCAGGTCCCAAATTCACCCCAGTTGGAAGGGAGGTTAAACGTCATGTGTTTGGCACCAATCTGGTCCACACCAGCCAACTGAGCCAGCCAGCTCCCCAAGGAGTCCGAGTCGTTGTGACAACATGCACTTTTACATACAAGTTAAAGCTTGGAGGTATGGATAGTGATGGTAGAGGCTCCAACACTCTTCACATGGCTGATCCACCAATCTCTCCTACCCTTACCGCCTGCCATTGGCATATGTTGGAAGGATCTACAAGTTGATACTCAACCTCTTTGGCCACATTATGCATGAGCCTTCCTTGGCCGTTAGGTTCTGGAATGGGACTTGAAACCAGAGCTTCTGGCTGAGAGGCAAGGACGCTACCCACTGCACCACAAAACCTCCTATGCACTGTTTATCAGTGAGTAAAGAGACCTACCAACAACAGTGTTTTGTGAAAGTATACTAGCAAAAGAAAACCGAGTGCTCATGTTTAAACCGCAACATATGGATTATCTGCGAAATGTTTATTGAATCTTTAGGACTCATTCACGGATGTGCAAATTATAGTCTGTCAATTTCAGATGTTGTCATGCACAAAAATGAGACAGTTTGACATTTGGCACATCAGAATGGTGCAGGACAAAAAGCAGTATGTGTGCACTTGCGTGTTTCATAAGCTTTTGCTGCCAACACCTGGTTTTGTAAGTAGGATAGTTATTATTTTGTCCACACCTGATATCTATATTCTCTGTTATTTCCTATGAGTTTTTCAATTTATAAGCCTGAAAATTGTCTTCAGTGTTGCTGGAGATTGCAAAGTAGCAATTTCTGTAATGGAGATAGCACACAATTTCTGCCCATTTCTTGCATGCTGCCAAATTGCTCTTCAGAAGAAGTGACTTCCATGGGCTATTGCATCAAAGATATGTATTAGGATAGTTCAGATTAATGTTGGCAAAATACATAATTAAGAGTAAGTGCATCACATTGTAAGGCTAATATATCACTTGTGTGGCAAATTGCTAGCCCTGCTCTTTATCAAAGAGACCAACATGAACTTTACCTTTGAGGGCAGTTTCTCAGCCTCATCTACTGGGGAAAGGAAGCAGCCTACAAAATACAACAATCTAAGAAACTTTTTTTTTCAGAATTTTATACCCAGAGTTTGAGCCAGTTTGGGGGAAGGGAACTTTCAAATGAAAGGAATTTAATCTTCAGTCAGTAAATCAAACAGCATGAGGCCCTACAAATGAACACCAGGTCCTACTGATTCTTCAGCTTTACAGGATCAAGTTTAGCTTTGTTGTTTTTGCAGCTATTTCACAAAGGGAAATTAAATGTTGACCAGTGTTAGATTTAGCACGCTCTTTCATTCTGCTCTCAGTGATTCAAATGTCAATTTTAGAGACCTGAAATTTAGATAGGATGAAAGAGGCAAAATCTGGAATGATTCAATGGTAGTTGGAGAATGAAATGGGAGAACTACAGGTTTTTATGGAATGACAAGATAGACAAGCCACCTGGGCTCATCTGTGCTTAATGACCGTTGGTTAAATCCTGTAGCATGATTCAAAAATATGATGGGATTGATTTGTGATCAGTGGTCAGTTGCAAAGTCACTTGATCATATGGAACTGTGTTTATTTGCAGCAGTGAAATATGTAAAAAAAAAAAATCAGGCTTTGCAGGTTTGTATGCATTAAGAGGTCAGGTAGTTTTGACAGTTCCAGCTTTACTTTGCATCAGCAAGATGGTGATTAAATAGCTTCAGCCAAGCTCAATTCGTAAAACACAGGTGCCACCAACTCTGCATTCAGTAACCTGAGGTTGTCATGTTGGGTGGAATCATCCAGTACTGTTGGCGGCGGGTATCATGGCAGGCGTGAGTGGACAATATGGTGAGAAGGCCAAGAATCAGTTTTACGCCATTGTGAAACCAGTTTGCGATCGTCCACTCCACCCGTCAATGGTGGGCCATGTTTCCCACGTCACACATTGGGAACCTAATTTCAATACTTTAGCATCTCACTATAAGCCCTGCTTGCCAGAATCACTCCCCCCCACACTGGATCATCCGGGCACGTCAGCATGTGTTTCATAACTGTACTGAAGCGATCTGCACCTGGTGAGCTGCACATCGCTTGGGATTTTGAGGTTTAATTGTCTACCTTGCTTTGGGCAGCACTCGTGGTCATCAGCACCAGGCTTCACAGCAGCACCAAATCACTTTTAGAGGGGGAGCTCATGGGCAGGTCTCTACCTACCAGACCAAGCCGTAAAGCTGGGGTGTCTTTTCAACAGCTGCCATGCTGGTAGTCGTATCTAGACTAACCAGTTTAAATTGCACTCCCTTTCTCTCCGAAAACTTGGACACATCTCTATCTGTCTGTATCTGGCTGGTAACTTCAGTAATGTGCAGTCACTTTATGGTTTGACTGAGATGACCTACATATACCAGACAAAGTGCTACTAAAAGAATTAGAAGTAAACTGAGAAATGAGAATGACATTAATGTCAAAATACACTGTCTTGGATATTCTTCATTTCCAAAGAAACCCACTCAATTCTATTGACTAATCCTTTTGTGACATGTGCTAAAAAAGCTCAATGGCTGTGGTGTCAATCATCTCACACAGACCTGTTGGTACTCGAGTTGCCAACTCTGCCATTCAAAATCCCGGAGATTTGATCACATGACATCCAACCACCTCACCAAGTAAAATAGCCTTTTCCCTTACTTACCAATACATTTTCTCAGTAATAAATTAAAGTGTTCAAAGATAATGGGCAGGATTTTCCACACCCCGCCTGCCGCCGGGATCTTCCGGTCCCGCCGCAAGTCAATGGAATTCTGGCTGGGGCGCCACCTTGCCTGCGGCGGGTCCCACCCGTGATGGGGCCGGAAAATCCTGGCCAATGCAACAGTGGGTGGTGGGAAGGATGCTTGGCATGTACTCTTATCCTGAGAAACTACATTCTCATGCAGCTTGACCCCAGGTGCCACTACTCAACTGGGCCAATGATCTGTGCTCCCACTGTTCAACAGGATGGCTGGTCGAATCTCAGCAATCAGATCCCGAAAGCCCTGAGAGACAGAAGCCTGCATTCCAGTTCTCAGGATCTCAAGTCCAGTGTGCAGGACACAGTCTGTCCTGGCCCCTCTGCCACTAAGGCTTTGCTTCCAGGGAGGAAAAGAAACTGAATTATCCGGGGCCATTTCTGTGAGGGTGTGAGGTAGGTGTTGCTGTGGGAATTTGCCACGCATTTCATTCACTCCTGCAAACGAAGGAGAAACAGCCTTGACGTTGCTGCAAATCAGGGGAGTTAACTCCAGCGTTCTCAGGGACTGATCTCAAAGAAGTAGATATGGACCAGAATTTTCAGGTCAGCAAGTGGGGGTGGGGCCTGCTCGCCGACACATAAAATGACCCGCGGTGGCGTCGGACATGCATCCCAACGTCACCGTGCGTCATTCAGATTTTCAGTTCAGCGGGCACGCACCCGAGTCGGCTGCGCGCCTGCCGAACTGTCAAAGACCTATTAAGGCCATTTAAATATCAATGAAAACACTTAGCTGAGCTGCCCGTCCAACCTTAAGGTTGGTGGGCAAGCGAAGAGCCCAAGTGGCCTTCACATTTTTCATGGAATCCCATCCATGGGCGGGATGAGGTTTCATGAAGGTTTTTGAAGTTTTATGAAAATTTTTAATAACATTCATGGACATGTCCCGGCTCATGTGACACTTTTACATGACGGGACATGTCTTAAATTTTTTTTTCTTTATTAAAATTTTCAGAACTTCAACTAATCTCCCTGAGGCAGCATGAGCACGAAAGAGCGCACTCCCCGCCCGCCCGCACAGGGAGCACTGAGCGCTTCCGGGCATGCATCATGCTGGGTAGGTCTTAATTGGGCCCACATAAAAATGGCGCCAACCAGCCAATGGCGGGCGGCGACTGGCTGTGCACCCACTCCCACCCAAATCGCCCCCCGACAGGGAGAAAATTCTCCCCATGATGTTCCTGAAACATCCTTCTTTTCAGGTGGGTGCCCATGTGACTTTCTTCCATGTCTACTTGAGGCAAGTTCTTATTAAGCATAACAATATGGTTGACTTTAGCATATTTCTTTATCTGTTATCTTTTTTCAAATATTCTACCTGTCGGCCATGGCTTAATAACAGCACTCCTGCTTCTGATTTAGAAGGTACCGCTCCAGGGACTTGGACACAACTCCTAGGCTGACACTCCAGTACAGTACTGAGGGAGTGCTGCACTGGTAGAGGTCCTACCTTTCAAACAAGGTGTTAAACTGAGGCCCTTCTGCCCTCACAAGTGGACATAAAAGACCCTATGACACTATTTTCAGGAAGACTAGGGGAGGTCCCCCAAGTATCCTGTACAACACCAAAGAAAACAATTTAGTTGGTCATTATCACATTGCTGAATGTAGGACTTTGGTATGTGCAAATTGACTGTCACCTTTTCTACATTAGTGAATATGGGCAGAATTTTAAGTGCTAAGGCGGGGGTTCAGAGGGTGGGGGTGGTTGGTAGGAGACAATGATTCAGGTGCGGGCAGGTGCTTAAATGGCTGAAAAATGTTAGCAGGTTAGAAACCCAACATGATGCAACCCACTTCCAGGTTTTACTGGAGCACGTTCCCAAGTAAATGGGAAGCCCTCATGGGGCTGTTGGGTCATTGATTCAAATATGCAAACAGGCAATTAATTGTGTCTTCCACCCAGCATCCTTGCTTTAACAGCCAGTACAAGGGCCTCCCAAGCTGTGTGGAACTTACCAGTGTCAACAAGGCAAGAACACGGTGGACAATCATTAATCAATGAAACTGACAGGCTGGAAAGCCTTTTAGCAGTCAAACCTGCTAGCGAGTCTATGGGAAAGGCTTGTGCTCATAGCACTTCTCTTGAGTGTGCTTTCACTGCTTTAAAGGTGATTTCCAAATTTTTGGAAGTCCTTTCACCAGCGTTGAACTTTACTTACTTGATCTTATCTGTCAACTCCCCAGTTACAAGCAAGTCTTTTATAAGAAACTTTCTCCCTATCGTTAGAACTACATCTACGAGAACTATATTTTCTTTTAAAGTTTGGAAGGACATTGCATTATTTGAACAGTTGGGAACTGACCTGGGCTTTTTAAAAAAGGGTCACAAGTTCACCTTGGATTGTGGGCAAGTAAGCCTTTTCTAAAAAAAATCACATGACATCAGCTAAATGACCAACATGGCAATTGTGGAGGAGAGCTATTTGTTTATTTAAACTGCAATCAATTTAATTGATGGGAAAAAACTATTTTATGGGTAAAGGCCTGGTGATTTACTGGAAATCACCTGATGGAGGAGCTTTCTGTTTTGAACTTGCTGTTTTGAACTCAGTTAGGAATGAACTGAGAAGGGGACAAACTGCCAGCCCACGCTCTCCTTGCCTTGCTTGAGATATGGTGTGGTTATCAGTATACAAACATGTGAATTAGGAGCAGGAGTAGGCCACTTGGCCCCTGGAGCCTACTCCACCATTCAATAAGATCATGGCCGATCTGACTGTACCCTCAACCCCATATTCCTGCCTACTCCTGATAACCTTGCACCCCCTTGTTAATCAAGAATTTATCTAGCTCTGCCTTAAAAATATTCAAAGACTCTGCTTCCACCGCCTTTTGATGATGAGAGTTTCAAAGACTCACTGCCCTCTGAGAGAAAAAAATTTCTCCTCATATCTGTCTTAATTAAGTGAGCCCTTATTATTAAACAGTGACCCCTAGTTCTAGACCCTCCCACAAGAAGAAACTCCCTCTCCACATCCACCTTGTCAAGACCCCTCCAGATCTTAAAAGTTTCAATCAAGTCGCCTCTTACTCTTCTAAATTCCAGTGGATACAAGCTTAACCTGTCCAACCTTTCCTCATAAGACAACCTGCCCGTTCCTGGTATTATTCAGTAAACCTTTTCTTAAATGCTTTTAATGCAATTACATCTTTTCTTATATAAGGAGACCAGTACTGTACGCAATACTCAAGATGTGGTCTCACCACTGCCCTGTGCAACTGAAGCATAACCTCCCTCACAATAAATGATAACATTCTATTAGCTTTCCTAATTACTTGTTGTCCCTGCATACTGGCCTTTTGTGATTCATACACTATGATATCCAGATCGCTCTGAATCTCAGAGCTCTGCAATTGCTCACCATTTAGATAATAAGCTTCTTTTTTATTCTTCCTGCCGAAAGGAACAATTTCACATTTGTCCACATTATACTCCATTTGCCAGATCTTTGCCCCCTCACTTAACATATCTATATCACTCTGTAGCCTTTGTATCCAGTAAAGAATTCTCATCTCAGGGGAACTTGTCTGTATTTGGAAAACTGAGAGGCTGAGGTGAGAACTATTTCCCTCCAAGCTGAAGCTCCATTGGTGAGAACCTCCAGACATCTACTAGGACTAGTGATCTGTCCCCGCACGAGGTAGCACCAGATCAACAGCGTCAAAACCGTGCAAACTTTATCCTTTTTATAAAGTTTTTTTTTTTAACCGCAGATCTCTGCAGATATCCCATTTGTCCTTTGTTTGTGTATGTTGGGGAATTTTAAAAGGGATAGATAATTGCACTTCCAGATTAAAAATTGTGTGTTAACTAGTTCTGCAACTTGTTTTAAAAAATAAGTTTCATATTATAATAAATCAATCATCCTGAGCTTATTGATAGAAGCCTGTTTAAAGTCTCTTTCATTCTGGTTCTAACAGTAGCGAAGGTAAATAATTGGCAATCTTGGTAAGTGAATTAAACAATTACATTAATGGTAACACCTGTAGAGTAGTGGGGCTAGGTAAACTGACCAATTTCCCCATCCCGGTCGTAACACTATGCTTCGAAAAGTACTTCTTTGGCTGTAAAGTGCTTTAGAATATCTCGAGGTTGTGAAAGATGTTGCATAAGCCTAAGTCTATATTTCTGTCCTACAGGATTTAGACACAACATTTGCTTTTTCATCTACCTGCGCCCATGCAGGGTAGTGGGACTGGACATAAGTCCCATAAAGTGTATTGTATATACCCTGACTCCTCCCAACAAACCTTTCAGCACCTGCTTTGCAAGCCAACATTCCATTCTTCCAGGGACCATCACCTTAAGGAACAAATAGAGAAAATTGCAAGAAAGTGGAGTGGGATAAAAGGAAGCAGATTGTAAATGCCTTAAATTATATACTTCTATCCTTGTAGCTTGGCTTCTGCTATCTTGCATCTATTACAATTTGGATCTAATTTTGCACAGTGCTCAGCTTCCATTCACTTTAATAGGTACACTCACAATAAGTACAAAGCAAAATAGAACGACAGCAATGTAATGCATGATAGTGCGTTACGTATTATTTTTCCTAGCAATCACATCACATCTACAATATATCTTGCCTCCAAGGGACTGAAATCCATTATGCTGTAAAACTTGGCATCTTCAATCTGTCACTGAAACTCTAAATCTTCAGTACCAATACCCAGGTGGACATCTGGAGTGTTCAGAAATCTCCTGGGCCATAACAGTAGTAAGCTCATAATTGGAGCCACTTTCATCATTTTCTCTTCTCCATTTATCTTCCAGTCATTGCGGCCCATACCATAGTTATGATATAGCCTTTTGACTTAGGGATCCATTGCAAATGTAACTCATGTTTATTCCATTTCACATAAAAGCCTTTTCTCACACTTCATTTTAAAAATGAAAAAACATGAACAACTTTAGCCAGCATTATATATAGCTATTTACTGAGCATAAAACATAAAATAGATGAGCAGAGTTTTAGCAAATGCTCTGAAACAATGAATAAGCTAAATGTTCATCATAATCTGATGCTTAGTTTCATATTTGTAACAATAATTGAAACAATCCAAAGTAGTTAAAGATTACTGAACCAAAATAACTTGAGTAAGAGACTGGTAAGAAATGCAGAGAATGACTTGCTTGACTGGCCCACTCCAATTGACACATTCCCACACCAACCCTGCCCTGCACCCCCACCCCCTCCCACCCCACCCCCCCACTGCTCTCCCCCACACCACCAACACCTCTTATCTAACTACTGGGGACCCTGATATGAACTCCTGAATTGCTGCGCCAATTGTTGCTAACCAGCCCCTCACCATTGATGCCATGTACAGGCTAGAGACAAGTCTGGTATATTTAAATGTGACATGCGAGTTAAAACAATCTTTGACAAGCCAGGATGAGTTAACATTCACCCCACAAACCCCATATTCACCACAAGTTAAAATCAAGGCTGTATTGTTCTGACCTGCTCCATCATCTGAGTAATTTGTTATCATCTAATGTCCTGTTTTGGAAAGGAAAAATACCAACCAATCCTTCCAAAATTAAATTTCCTTAAAAAAGCATTTCAATGCACATGGTTGATTGTACAATTTGTAGTGTAGTGCAAGGAGTGGAAAGTGATTTTTATGTCTCTGTTAAAATGCTGAAATGAATGTTGTGGATACTTTTTTCAGTCATCCATTATGGAGTTAAGACAAGGATCGCCAATCAAAAATCAACTTACAATTTTTTCTCAAATCCAATTAAAATTCAAACAGAAATCTTGTTTTGTATAACTACACATTGGGGAGAATTTTTCCCTCGCGGGTGGGCTCAGCGTGATCGGGGCCAGACCGTGATTTCACGCTGGCCAGCAAATTAAGGCCCACGCAGCATGAAACGCAAGCATCAGCGCTGCCTGTGTGGGTGGAGGAGGCAAGCGTGAACATTGCGCATTTGTGTGGCTGCGCGTGGGAAAAGCTCCCAGAGGCACAGAGCTGCCTCAGGGTGATGAACATTCTTCAGGATAAAAATAAAGATTTCGGAAATGTTAGAAAACATGTCCCCTCAAGTGTGACTCTATCACATGAGCAAAGACATATTATTCATTAAATTTTAAAATTTTGATTTTATTTGTTGTTGGAAACCTAATCCCGCCCACGGATGAGGTTTCCTAAAAAATGCAAAGGTCGCTTGGCCTTTTTGCCTCCCCACCAACCGTAAGATCGGATGGGCAGCGAAAAATTTCTTTCAATTGCTTTTTAAATGGCCGTAATAGGCCCTTTACTTGTCGGCGGGCGCATTGCTGACTCCGGTGCGTGCCCGCCAACCAAAATATCGCACAAGCGCGCGATGACTTTGGGGCGCTCGCCCAATGTAATCGCGCGTCATTTTACACTCGGTCGGGACAGGCGCATGCCCGCCCGACGAGCTAAAAATTCTCCCCATGGTGTTTAACTTACTGGAGCAAGTCCAGGTAATATATATAACATCAAGGTTTTATTTTAATAAGTGACAACTGGAGAGAGTTGAATTGATAGACACTACCAGTAATTAGTTCAAAATAATGGATTGATTTGTTTAGCTACAACAAGATTATGAGCAAAAGAAGTCTATTGGTGAAAATGTGGTAGTGGGCTTGTGTGTATTGCTGTCATCTATCAGCAAAACACTTCTCACTATTTTCCACTCCGCTTGTCATTTTTCATCATTTTTACTTGTTCTGATCTGGGATTTCAAGCACAAATATGTTGCACTGATTGAAGGTTTGTTCCTAAAAATGTTTGAGAAATCACTTGCTTGGTCGTCTAAAATCCCATGATACGCATTTATATTTGTGTATCATTACAGCAAGGATACACATTAAGAAATTGAATGGAAATCAAAACAAAACTCTCAGTCTGCACTTCCTGCATTGTTATTTCCAGCCCTCTACTGTTCTGTTTTCCCCATTTGCAATGTTTGTTTGAAGGTTTTACTTTGCTGTAATGATGTTTGTCGGTTATTTAAAAGGAGCAGAATTTTGTCCCTGTCGGGCAGGGGCAGGAGGGGGTGGTCAGGGAGCCGACCACCGCCTGCGATTGGGGCCAGACCGCGATTTCACGCTGGCGGGCAAATTAAGGCCCGCCCAGCGTGAAATGCACGCTGCAGCGTTCAGCGCTGCCTGTGCCGGGGGGAGGGGAGGAGGGCCAGCGCAAACTTTGCGGGTGCACGGGTGCGTGCAGGAAAAGCTCCCTGAGGCACAAAGCTGTCTAAGGGAGATGAACATTTTTCAAATTAAAAAATAAAGATTTAAAAAATGTTACAAAACATGTACCCTCGTGTGACTCTGTCACATGAGCAGGGACATGTTATTAATCAAATTTTAAAATGTTTATTTTATTTTTATTTGTTGTTGGAAACTTTATCCCGCCCGTGGAAGAGGTTTCCTAAAAAATACAAAGGCCGCTTGGTTGTAACTGTAAGGTTGGACGGGCAGTGAAAAATTTCTCTCAATTAACTTTTTAATGGCCTTAATAGGCCTTTTAATTGTTGGTGGGCGCACTGCCGACTCCAGCGCACACCCGCCAACCAAAATATCGTGCGAGCAAGCGATGACGTTGGGACGCTCGCCCGACATCATCGCGCGTCATTTTACGCTCGATCGGGTCGGGCGCGCGCCTGCTTGCCGAGCAAAAATTCGCCCCAAAGTTACCAATCTTGATATGTGTTTGGCATGCCCTTCCTTTCACAATTCTCTCATGCACAGGATATATTTCTATGTAGACATCAGTTTCTTTTGGCAACTTAGAAAGATTTAGGAAGTTAAAGGATGAACTGGTTGGGGATGTCAATGCGCTTTCAATGCAGCTTCTATTTTAGTACAATTCTTAATGACGGTTGTTACGATCCCCATGGAGACTAACAAACCAAAATAACTGAATTTACCAAATGATCTCAATGAGAAAACCAAAGGTCAAGATTTCATTTTTTAAACCTTTCACTGAAACAATCAAACCCAAAGCAAACATAAATTAAACATGAATTGATTGTAAAATTGTGCTTGATTATAAACTATAAATTACACGTTAAATGGCAGATACAACTAAGGCAGATCTCATTAATTTGCTGGCAGTGCGCTCAGCATATATATCATCAATCTCAGTCACTGCCTTTCTCACAAAGAATTCCAGCTCCTCCTCTTCTAGGATGTAGCCTGACCCCCAGCTGACAGCTGCATGAATTCCATGGTCATGGTCTTCAACATGGCACATGTCTGCAAAATCTCCTCAATTTAGTGTGCACTGGTCTTGATGGCATAGATCCACTAATGTTATCTTCAAGTAACAGAAACAGTTGCTGCAACTGTTCATTTGCCTATTCCAAGCTCCTGGATTCAGCCTCCGTCTTCTTCAGCTTGCCTTTACAACACCATTGGGATCATCATCTGAGCTCAGATGGCTCTGTGTGCTTTACAGAGTCGTTGGTATCCAATCTCGGTTTCAGCCTTCGGTTCCCTAGAAATCAGAAGGTTCAGTTTCCCTTTGTCAGTTTCCCTTTTCAGTCTGTCTCAAAACTACAAGTTTTGAAACTACGGATTACATCAGTCTTTTTACTGCCCTACCCCAGTGGACATGTAACATGCATTCACCTCTACATTAAAAGTACATTAAAATCCAGTATGCTGATCACACTGGAATAAAAGTTACATTTGTGACAATAAATAGAGGCCTGACTGAGATATAAAAATCAATGACACCAAGGCCAGAATTTTCCTGTTGGCGTGCGGGGGCGGGCGCCATCGCGATATTTCGTTGGGCAGGCACGCATCGATCTCCGATGCACGCCCGCCACTGATTAACAGGTATACAGGAGGCGAAGCAGCTACCTCAATATGTCTGAGGTGCAGTGCCAAAGGAGGCTCCGTCTCTCAAGGGAGACAGTCAACTCTATTTGTCAGATGTTTGGGCCTGAGATTTCCCCTAACTGTGTGGGTGGACACCCCATGCCAGTGGCTCTAAAGCTCACAGCTGCCCTCAACCTCTATGCCTCTGGCTCCTTCCAAGGTTCAGTGGGTGATCTTTGCAGTGTCTCCCAATTAGCTGTCCACACTTGTGTCAAGCAGGATACAGATGCTCTGTTCAGGCATGCATTGACCTTCATCCACTTCCGCTTGGACCAGGTAAGCCAGACACAGCGAGCCAGAGGCTTCACGGCCATTGCTGGCTTCCCCCGCGTCCAGGGTGCAATAGACTACACACATGGGCCATCAAAGCGCCAGCAGGTGAGCCCGGTGCCTTCATCAACAGGAAGGGCTTCCACTCCATGAACATGCAGATAGTGTGTGATCACAGAATGCTGATTCTACAAGTCTGTGCAAGGTACCCAGGCAGCTCCCATGACACCTACATCCTCAGACACTCCCAGGTGCCGGGGTTCTTCAGTGCTCCAGCCCGGCTGGATGGATGGCTGCTGGGTGACAAGGGCTATCCCCTCAGAAGGTGGCTCATGACGCCTCTCCGCCATCCAAGAACAGAAGCTGAGCAGCGCTACAATAGGAGCCATGCCTCCACAAGGGCTGAGGTGGAGAGAGCCATTGGTCTTCTCAAGATGCACTTCTGATACCTGGACCGCTCAGGGGGCGCACTCCAGTACCCCCCAGATCGTGTGTTGCTGATAGTGGTTGCATTCTGCATTCTCCACAATCTTGCACTGGAAAGGGGCGATGCTGTGGATGAAGAAGATGTAGACGCAGTTGCTGCAGCTGCACATGATGAGTCCAGCAGTGAGTCCGAGGATGAGTATGTACAGGCAAATTCTGAGGGGGTAGACGCTGACCCAGGCATACTCCAGAGAGGCAGGGACACCCGGGAGGCTTTAATCCAATGAACCTTCAGCTAGCACACCACATATGGACCTCCAACACAAGCCTGGGCTGTAAGCTCCATCATCGATACCTACGTGCAAAACGTGCCTCATTAGGAACATTAACTAAGGGACTTGTTAATAAAGCTAAATGTCACACAAAACACTCATAACATTTTTGGAAACCATCCACCTGCAGAAGAAAACAGGCACCCTCAGCCATGGTGACAAGTCTGAATTTAATGTTACAACCAAAGAAACTTAAGGAAACAAAATGACAAAGGTATTAAAAATCACACCAATTCCTAAAGACCTCATTGTGGGCCAACACAAAAGCACCAGTGATAAACCCGTTGTGTGCCTAAGGTGCCTTATGTTTATGTTTTTGGTTGCTACGTCTTGGTGCTGACCCCTCTCTGGGAGTTGCATCTGAGACAGCCTGCTGACTCTGCTGTCCTGTTGGCCGCAATGACCTTGGTGGCCGTCCTCTGGCCAGTGGAGCCTGTGCTGACCCCGCCTGGAAGGGAGCTGCCAGTTCCACAGCTGGCATCTCCCCAGTCGTCACGGCCTCATTGGATGCTACGATCACTGGGACAGGGGCAGAGGAGCTGCCGCCCTCATCTGGAGTGCCCTGAGAGGAGCCCGCAGAGACGACAGGCAGCTGCTGCGCCGACGTGAGGTCGCTTCAGGCCTCCCTGCTCACCATGGATGGATGGGCACCAAGCTGGGAAACTTGGTGCCCAGACCATCTCCCAGATAAGCAATGACCAGCTGAGGTCAATGCTGATGTGAGGGCTTGCTGGTCCACGTGCATCCCCAGGAAGCCCTGATTGGTCTCCTGTAGTAGCCTCTCCACAAGAGTCGCCACTCTCTCCATGGAGAATGCATGGCACTCGGACATGAGGTTAATTGCTTTGGCGATAGTCCACGTAGGCTACTCCGCCACGGGCACCAAGCCAAGCATCTCCAAGCATGTATCTCCCCCAGATGCTCCTGCACACCCGGCCACATTTCCTGCATTTGCTGTGTTGCGAACGACTCCAGAGGCACATCATAAGCCACCGACTGAGCATGTGCCTGATGTGCCTGGTCCCTTGCAGTCCTCTGGCTGCTGGCGCCATCGGCATTGTCTGTCTCTGCCAGCTGCTCCAGCGACTGTGGAGTGCCCTCACCGCTGTGCCCCGGGACACTAACTGAAGTTCTAATTCTCACCGAGGTGCTAGAATCTGTGCTGGGGCCTGCCTTGCAGAGATGGTGTGACGCTGGTGAGACTTCACTGGAGGGACGCTCGGCGGCATTATGTGCATTCTTCTCCTCAAAAGGAGAGAAGAGCAATGATTAATGCTACTTGTACCTGGAATCTCTTCACGCACGGCCTACTCCAACCAGAGTGGGGCATTGCAGGGCTCCAGTGCCTCCTCACCCCAGCTGCTGCCGAACACTCACACAAGCTAGGCCTGTTCACTGCTTCCCCCACCCCCTTGGCCAAATACTGCCTACATCACATTAGGCACCACACGGTCTAACCTTCCATAGCAAGGAGGCACAAGCACGTGGAGCGCAGAGGGCAGCAGACCGATTGGTGCCACGCCACCTTGAAGCTCCCCTCCCAGCATGTCATCACCCTGACTTTGACATGTCCTGGAGTTCCAGCACTGCACCTAGGTGCCGCTCCTCCAGGTTGCCCCCAAAACAATCATGTGGGTCTCAGTGTGCCACATGCTGCGGGGGCAGAACCCATCTCTTCACCACCCTCTCAGGGTGACCTTGGCATGGGCAATATCTGCTGGCCCACCCAGCAAAGGACACATGCCGTCAATGATTCAATGCACTCACTACACTCAGACTTGCGGGGAGGGGCACCAGGGGGGAAAGCCTACCTGCTGGATTAAGTGACCAATGTCAACATGGTACTCACCCTTCCTGAGCGCAACAAGTTTTTGAAACTCTTGCTACACTGGATCCAGGTGCACCGTGCCACGTCGCGGGAGCTCACCACCTCCGCCTCCTCCTCCCATCCTGGGGTACGAGGACCTCCCGCCGTGCTGCCACCTCCTCGAGGAGGGCAGAAAGGCAATCATCCGAAAAGCGAGGGGCACAGTGCCCCCCCTGCCCTACCCTCCTGCCTGGCCTGCTCACCAGCAGCGCTCTGGGGAGCCCTTCCAATGGCCATGTTTCACAGCCTTTGAAAGGCTACAGCAACTTTTTAAAACAGGCCACCGGGGTCGCCATTGGACACAGCGTTCATTGCAAACCCGCCGCCACCCACCCACTTCCACTGTCCTCAGGAGCCGAGATTCATGCTTGGTGGGCCTCAAATGGCCCACCCGCTTAATATGGCAGCGCAAACCCAATCGCCTGCTCCCGCTCTGCCAGCCCGACAGGCAGAAAATTCTGCCCCAGTAAATTCTACCACCGGGTTTGCTTGCTTTGTGAAACCTGCATGAATGTTTTTCAGCAGATTTTTATTCTGGTTTCCTAATTTGATAAAAATATGTATACAGCTACTCTCAATTGAAATCCAGATTAATGAACAGTTTTGTTGAAAAATGGATTTAGGGGATGGGGAGGAGGGGGTGGAAGGAAATGTTTAAAAATGTGAAGCTTTACAGCAATCATTCTGTTCTTATCTTTTTCTGATAAAGCCATTACCAATTATGAGAGTCTCTGTTACATTCTCTACTTACACGGTTGCTGTCAAAATGATGCCCAATATGTGTGTAACTTGCATATTCGTATTGCATATCTGTGCTGCTCACTGTTTCTATCCATTGTAGCAGACCCCAGGCAATTAATTCCGCTTAACTGAATATTTAGCTTAGTGAATAAACTTAAAAGTCCAAAAGCACATCCATATTGCATTCTGTTAATTCAATAGCTGCTATCTCATTTTAAATGCTTTGTAATCTGCAAAAATACATTTTAGTAGTTTACAGTCCAAAAAACGACATGGGCCAGGATCTTCTGTTGCCCCTGCACGCCGATGCGTAAAATGACGCGCGGGGACACTGGGCATGTGTCCCAACATCACTGTGCATCATTCCTATCTTCAGTTTGCTGGGCACGCGCTGGACTCGGCTGCATGCCCGCTGAACTGTCAAAGGCCTGTTAAGGGCATTAATTATCTAATTAAGCTGATTGTCAGGGCTGCCCGTCCAACTTTAAGGTTGGCGGGCAGGCGAAGAGCCCAGGCGGCCTTCACATTTCTCATGAAACCTCAACCACGGGCAGGATAAGGTTTCATGAAGGGTTTATAAACATTTATAAGCATGTCCCAGCTCATGTGACACTGTCACATGAGGGGACATGTCTGAATAAATCTATTTTTTTATTTCAAACATCTTTTGTACTGAACTTAATCTCCTTGAGGCAGCTCCGTGCCCCAAGGAGATCTCTGCACACTTTCATGCGCACAGGGAGTGCTGAGCGCTTCCGGGTGCGCTTCACACTGGGCGGGCCTTAATTGGAATTGTCTTTGGAATTGACATGGAAAAGCCAATGAATGCATGACTCATAGGGGAGGATTTTTCCCTCTTCGGGAGGGCTTGGCCGGGGCGGGCAGGGGCAGTTGGGAAGCCGACCACCGCCTGCAATCAGGGCCAGATGGTGATTTCACGCTGGCGGGCCAATGAAGGCCCGCCCAGTGTGAAATGTAAGCGGCGCCGCTCAGCGCTGCCTGTGTGTGGGTGGGCGGAGGGCAAGCGTGAGCTTTGCGCATACGCACGGGTGCGTGCTGGAAAAGCTCCCTGAGGCACAGAGCTGCCTCAGGGAGATGAATATTTTTCAAAATAAAAAAATAAAGGTTTCTAAAATGTTATAAAGCATATCCCCTCATGTGACTCCGCCATATGAGCAGGGACATGTTCTTAATTAAATTTTTAAATTTTCATTTTGTTTTTACTTGCTGTTGAAACCTCATCCCGACCGTGGATGAGGTTTCTGAAAAATTGCAAAGGCTGCTTGGTCTTCACACCTGCCTGCCAACCGTAAGGTTGAATGGGCAGTGAAAAATTTCTTTCAATTACCTTTTTAATGTCCTTAATAGGCCTTCTAATTGTTGGCGGGCGCACTGCACTCTGGCGTGCGCCCGCCGACCGAAACATCATGCAAATGTGCAATGACATTGGGATACACACCCGACGTCATCAGTCGGGTCGGGCATGTACCCGCCCGATGAGCTAAAAAATTCTCCCCATAATCATTTGGAAATAATGTTAAAATAACATAACGTTGATGGCAATAATCATATGAAATATTCTGTATCTTAGACAAGTTTTTATTACAATTAAAAGCATTGAGGAAATTTTGGTTCAGATATCATTCATGAATAATTTTTAGTGCAATCCAAACATACAAATAAAATATTAAGAAAAGTAAATGCTGACTTAAAAAGAAATGTTTGAACAGCTGAATCTTCCTGTAGGGAATATTTTTAAAGTTTTATATGGTTTCTCTACTTGTGAGGAAGCCATAGGCACTGTCATTTAAATCAGAATATGTCATATTATAGTGAGGATACAGTAAATATATTAAATTAACAACATACAAAATGAAAGCTAATCTAGTTTTATAATTTTGGTGATAGTTTAAATATGGCGTCTCTGAATTTCAATTTTCAACAAAGATTATTTTTATTGTCGAGATAATGCATTGAAAGATGAAAGAATCCAGAGATGTATCCAGTAGAGGTGAAGCTGGGTATTGTCAACATACATATGGAACAATATAACTGGGAGACAGTTGCTCACGCCCATGACCTCTAGAGGCTGACTGTTTGGAAAGACATTGGAAGAGGCAAGGGGAAATAAAAAGTTGATATAGTCCATGTGGCGTCACAAAAGCTGATATCACCTTAGCTCTCTCCAACAATGGTACTTGCCAATATCTTCTTAGCAAGTCAATCTTTGTGATAAATTTTAATTGTCCCACTTTCTCAATACATTGCTCCAACATGTCATAGGCTATGAATCCACTTTTGTCAATGCATTCACCTTTCGACAGTCCACATACAGTTTTTGTATTCCATCTGGTTTCGGTACCAGTACAATAGGTGTACTCCAATTACTGCAACTAGACTCAATGATATCATTTTGAAGCATGAATTCAATTTATTTCTGTGCTTGTGATAACTTTGCCGGATTTAATCTATAAGGATGTTGCCTTATTGAAGATGAAACTTCTACAAGCACATCATGTATAGCTAAATTTGTCCTTCCCAGCTTATTCCCATAAATAGCTTTGTGTGACTACAATGGCTTCTCCAAATCACTTTGACACTTGTCTGGAAGGTAACTCAATATTACACTTAAATTTTCAAGTATCCCTTCATTATCCAATTGATTAGAGGAAAATCAATTTCCGAATCCTGCATTTCTACCTCTTTCTCTTTATCTACCACCACTAATATCTCCTTTTGGTCCTCTTCCCTGACAAAGTACTTCATAAGCATATTTACATGACACACCCTCTGCTTCTTTCTTCTATCTGGAGTATTTATTAAACAATTTACTTCACTCAGCTTCTTTTCAATCCGGTATGGCCCACTATACCTTGCCTTTAACGAGTCACCCAGCACTGGTAAAAGGATTAGTACTTTTTCCCCAGCAACAAAACTATGAGCTGTAGCTTTCCTATCTCCTTTCACTTTCATCACTTGCTGTGATATCTTTAAATGTTCCCTACCTAACTCACATGCTCTGTCAAAACTTTCTCTGAAGTTTGATATTTAATACAGGAGAGTAGTTTCTGAATTTTGACTCACCAATTTCTCATGAATCAATTTCAGTGGTCCCCTTACCTCATGACAATAAATTAATTCGTAAGGACCAAAACCAGTCGATGCATTAGCAGTATCCCTAATAGCAAATAACATGACTGGAATTCCCCTATCTCAATCCTATGGATGGTCCTGATTATATGCCCTCATCGTAGTTTTTAAAGTTTGATGCCATCTTTTCAAAGCCTCTTGTGACTCAGGATGGTAAGCTGTTGGCTTAAACTGTTTTATCCCCAAACTGTTCATTACTTCTTTAAACAGCTGTGACATGAAATTTGAACCCTGATCTGATTTTATTTCTTTAGGTAAACCATAACTTGTAAAAAATTTAGTCAACTCTTCCATAATTCTCTTTGTTGTAATATTTCTCAAAGGTATCGCTTCAGGAAACCTTATTGTCAGTAAGTACCTATTTCCACTTTTAGTCTTAGGGAGGGGTTCTACGCAATCAATCATGATCCTAGTTAAAGGTTCTTCAAATGCTGGAATTGGGATTAAAGGTGCCGGCTTAATCACTGCTTGTGGTTTCCCTATCACCTGACATGTGTGACATGTTCTACAGAACCTGACTACATCTCTACGTAATCCAGGCCAAAGAAAATGTTTTTGTATTTTTGCATGTGTCTTTCTAATTCCTAAATGTCCACACATTGGAGTTTCAAGATCTATCCTCAGGATCTCATTTCCATATCCAAATGGTATAACAATCTGATGTACCCCCCTCCAGCTTTCATTTGCTGAAACATGATAAGGCCACCAATTTCTCATTAAAACATTACCCTTAAGGTAATAACATTCTTGAATACATTCCGCCTCTGTTTCTGAGTAAGCAGTTTGATATAACTGTCTTATTTGCACATTCTTTTATCTGTAACTCTAGCAACTACTTTGGGCTAAATACCTCAGCTGCATTATCCTCCATTCCTTCTTCCTGAACAATCTTATCAAAAACAGTGTCAGCTAATTGGACTTCCACACCTTCTCCCTGCCTTTTAACTTCCTGTTTCAACCTGTGATCTTGTAATCACACAATCTGGAAACAATCCAAGATGCTCTTTCTGTAACACTTCTGTGGAAAACACTTCTACAGGCTGCTCAATTACCATAGGTATCACCCACACCTGTGACCAAGCTATATCATTACCTAAAACAAATTGAACCCCTGTAATGGACAGATTTTCCTCTACTCTAACAATCACCTCACCTGTCTTCCATTTACTCTTTAGCTTTACCTTCCACAAGGGAATAGGTTTAGCATCTCCATAAACCCCACTTATTATCACCTGCCCTTGCAATACATCCTCTGAACCACAAATATCACTTTCCCACAACATTAAGGATTGACTAGCCCCTGTGCCCCTTAAAATTTTAATATATTTACCTACTCCACCCTGTACACATGAAAGACTTTCCCTTCACATACAAAATCTTTAAACTTTTCTGCAATCTGCTCCTCAGAACTTCCTTGAGTAAACTGTGAACATATTCCCACTTCTTTACCTATCACTGATTCTTCATGTTTTATCTGTACACAAACCACTGGTTTTTCCTGTGCCTGAACCTCAGTGTCCACAGTATTTCTACTTCTAGAACTTATCTGCACCCCAAAAATCCCAAAAGATTTTCCCTATAATTTCCAACACATTGACTTCATGTACCCAACTTTATTACAATGAAAACGCCTAAATTTTTGAGTGTCATTTCTACCCCCAGCGCCTTCCTTTTTATTCTGAGAAAAAGCTTCCTGGGAATTTCTACCTACTCCTTCTCTTCCTTGACTACCCAATTTCCTTTCACCCTCCCACGTTCTATCCTTCTCTAATTTAAAAAGGTGATGAATAAAAGGTTTAGCTCTATGAACTAACTCATAATCATCAGCTATCTCTGCTGCTTGTCTTACCATTTCAACCCTCTGTTCCTCCACATGAGTTCTCACTACCAAAGGAATTGAATCTTAAAATTCTTCCAAAAGAATTACTTCTCTCAGAGCTGCATTTGTCATCTCTAATTTCAATGCCCGTATCCAACAGTCAAAATTATTTTGGGCAGGATTTTTCTGTCAGCGTGCAGGGGTGGGCCCGACATGCTGACGCGTAAAATGATGCGCGATGATGTTGGGCATGCGTCCTGATGTCATCGGGCAGTCCCACGATATTTCATTTGGCGGGCACACGCCGTAGTCAGCTATGCACCCGCTGTTATGTAAACGGCCTATTAAGGCCATTAAGGGAGTCATTGGTGTATTTGTCAACGCTGCCCATCTAACCTTAAGGTTGGCAGGCAGGCGAAAAGGCCAAGCAGCCTTCGCCTTTTCCAGGAAACCTCATCCACAAGCGGGATGAGGTTTCCTAAAGTGTTTATTAAATAAATAAATACTTTTTCTGCAAAACCAAAACATGTCCCATCTCATGTGGCACAGTCGCATGAGGGGATATGTTTAATTTAATTTTACATTCATTTATTTAACAATTACAATAGGCCTTCAACCTTCCTTATACAGCTCTGTGCCTCAGGGAGATTGAAGTCGCTGGCCCCGACTCTCCCTCCTCCCCCTGCCCGCACAAGTAGCCCACCCATGTAAAATGGTGGCACAGAGCCGATCACAGGCGGCGATCAGCTCTGCGACTGCCCCTGCTTACTCCCGCCTGCCGCCTGAAAAATTCAAGCCTTTGTTTTACTCTCTCAAACCCAAAATAAGTTTGCCCAGGTTGTTTTCTCATGTTCCTAAATTTCTGTCTGTATGCCTCAGGAGCCAACTTATATGCACTCAAAATAGCCTTTGTCACCACATCATAACATTTCTTCTGACAGTGAAGCATAGACTTCATGCGCTCTACCCACCAACCTGGATTGTAATAACAATGTCCAGTTTTCCTATGGCCATTTCATGTGTTTAGCTATCTTCTCAAATGAAATAAAGAATGTTTCAAAATCTCTTTCTTCAAACTTTGGAAGAGCTTGTACAATGTAAACATCTTCCCACTAGGTTCTGATCTGTAAATAAGTCCTTTCACACCTTCTGGTGTCTCTTTTTTAACTGCCAGCAATTTAAGCTGGAATTCTCTCTCTCTCTCTCTCTCTCTGATTTTCTGCTGCCTCTAGTTCCAGCTTTCTCATTTCCAATTCTTTTTCCTTTTCCTCCAATTCAATCTTTTTAATTTGCAACTGAATTTGAGTCCATTCCAACAACCCACCCCTTGGAGAACTGGGTCTCTTGGGTATTCCTTCCAATTTCAAATGTTTGCTACACCATCAATTATGTCTGATTTCCTTACCCCTGCAGGTAATGCTAATTGTAACTTGTCTGCCAATTCCATTAACTTAGCTTTATTTTCCTTTTGTAAACCAACCAAGTTACAGCTTCAACTCCCAGACAAGTCTTAGCAACTGCCAAAACCACATTGCAGTCTCACCACTTTAAAAATATCTCACACCAACACCTGAATTCAAAGTGCTTCTCATACTCGTAACCTTAAGATTTACCAACTCCAAACCAATCAAGAAATTTCAAATACTTTCCCGGACGAGCCCTCAATTTTGTTATGACACAGCGAATGATAAATGCCAAGCTGCTCAAATCCCAGGGGGAAACTTGAAACAACTGCCACATCTGTTTTGCAATTTGTACTTTATTTTGAGATGTGTGCCTTGAATTCAGTAGTAATAAATCCACTGACACTTAGAGGTTTATTTTACAAAACTAAATTAAATAGTTATTAATAGAAGAAAAGATTTTAAGCACATACATATGCCTACAAATTACTACTTTAATAACTCCTAACTCTCATAATTAATCTGGCTCCCAGCTACACCCCCATTAAGACAATGGTAAAACAAACAGAATTAAACAGACCCAGGCAAAGCACACAATACCCTGGACAGTGATATTCACAATGAGTTTTCTTAGCTTCAATTCCTGTAGACAGCAACTTGATGCATTAAAGCTGGAGGCTTTTCACACTTATGTTAGATCTTAGAATTGCTTCTTCCTTACACATAACCACATTTCCTTCATACATGTTTCTCCCTTTTTAATGTAAATTCCATTGTTCAAATATATCTTTGCAGCTTTACTTTTCCCAAAATATAAATCTTTCATAGTACTCATATTATAAGTAATCTTTTGGAAAAATAAACACACTGTTTGGCTTAGCCTCTTACAGCTAGGTGTAACATCTCATCATCTCTTTGAAATTCGAACTACTTCAGTTTATCTAAAAATGCAAATGTTCCCCACACCTCACATTCTAAAACTTCAGCTATGTTTACATTTTTAGCATTTCAAACCTAGCTTCCCTTTTAATCACTCAAAAGCTCCAGATTAGCTGTCCCTAATTCAATTAAATCCCCCACACACATACCACACAGAGAAACTAATCCAAACCCCACGATTAACTTACCTTTACAATAAATCACAATAATGTTATGAAAATTATTACATCTTCACGACAGTAGGAAAGGGGGGGAGTGGTTCAACCCAAGGGGGACACATCCTGTGATTAGCAAAGGGAAACTCCTGAGAAGCAATCCCCTTCCCCACCACCCTGCACTACCACCCTTTAAGCACTTGAGGTAAAAAAAATCGGGCTTCCCACTCCCACCCTGCTGCCCACACCAACCATATTATGGCATCGGCAGCATATTATCAGGGTCAATTGGCTTGATAACAAGCCTAATTGGCCCTTAGTTATGGGCTGCAGATTTTAGAGCCCATCTGCCCTCAGTATTATGGGTATGAGCTTGCGGGTGGGTGGAAAGGTGGTTGGACGGGCGTCCAGCCCATTGTACATACTCCTATTTTAGGTGTCCCACCCCCACACCATCACCTCTCGCCCCCACGGGAAACATGCCCGGTGTCTCAAATAATGAAAGCCAGATAGCAGTACTGGCACTGCAAGAACCTGTGAAAACTGGTCTCATTCTAGGTGCAAAATGGACATGAAAAATGAACATCAGAGAAGTAGGCTGCACCATACAAAATCCTCCATCCACGATCCTCATTGGTGCCAGGAAGGATCCTTGGATGCAGAGCCTGCCTTTTTTGTCCTCCCTCACAAGAGGTAGTTAAAAGATCCCACCAAGTGTAAAAGTGCCCTGATTGATTCACCCTCTGAATTCTCTGCCTGCCATAAAGAATGCCTCCTTCTTTTGCCACCTCCTCTAATAAGACTGACTGGGTCAGCATCTTACCTGAAAAGACTGGTATTTTCAATCACATTGTAAATTGTATTTAAACTATAAAAACTCTTTGCTGAATTCTTTAATTTTCTTTGACTAATGGTTGTCACTAATTTTGTTTTGAGTCACACAAATTACGATTTTAAATTTTAAAATATTTTCATAGAAGTGAACACTAACAGGAGTGTCACAGGGATTTTAATCAAAGCTAATAAATTATTCTGTTGCTCAGATTTTTTTTAACATGCGTAAAAATTACTAATGCTGCAATATTATTCAATGCAAACTCACTCAAAAGCTTAGTGGTCCCAGGTCTGACTTCCAGTATGTGTTAAACTAGCTGAGCTTAGCTGGGTCAGCAGTGGGGACACAGCAATTGGTCTCACTGGGCAGAATTTTACGAGTCGGCGAGCGGGGGCGGGGCCTGCTCGCTGATGCGTAAAATAATGCGCGGTGACGTCGTTGGGGACTCCCGATGCCACCGCGCCTGATTGAAATTTTCAGGAAGGCGGGAGTGCAGAAAAATCAGCTGTGTGCCCGCCGACCTGTCAATGGCCAATTGAGGCCATTGACAGGGTCAATTAAGCAATTAAAGAAACTGCCCGCCCAACCTTAAGATTGGCGGGAAGGCCAGGAGCCCCGGCAGGAAGTAGTAAAAACATGAAACCTCATCCATGGGTGGGATGAGGTTTCTTGTAGGCTTTAAAAAATTTTAAATAAAGATTTTGTAAAAATTATGGACATGTCCCAACTCATGTGACTTTGTCACATGAGGGGACATGTAAGGGAAATTTTTTTTTCTATTTTTAATATTTTTGAAAGTAGAGGGCGATCTCCCTGAGGCAGCACTTAGCCTCAGGGAGATGAGTGTGTTCTTTCGTGCGCATGCGTGAAAGAGCGCACTGTCGATTTTGGGAATCCCCCCTGCCCTTACAGGGAGCACATAGAGCTTCCCTGCGGACGTCACGCTGGGCGGGCCTTAATTGGCTCACTCACATAAAACGGCGCCACACCTCCGATCAGGGGCGCCGATCAGAAGCGTGCCCATACCCGCCCACCCATCAACTTCCCCCCCAACAGGGGGAGAATTCAGCCCACTGTGTCCAGGCCAGGGAGGAAATATCAACCAGGGCTCTCAATCTTGATAACTATCTAGTAACATCTATACATCTGTGGATAATAGAACAAGTTCAGCTGCGATGTTGACCACAACTCAATAATTTACCAGCACTCAATATGTAGGTTCAAATTATTAGAATAGGCACTCAAGCAAGGCTCCAAAGACTGTGGAACCAAACTTCAGGATGGCCACCAGTTTCAGAAGAGGTTTGAGAAAATTAGATAAATGAAATGCAAGTTAGCCCTAGACACAGCAGTTTCCCCCTAATTTGGAAATCAGATTCATCTAGTGAGCCTAAACTGTTTTTCTGAAACCTATATGAATACAGTACATGCTGTCTCTTAGTACATGTACCATTCCATAGCCAAGGGGGTGGACGGTCAAATGTGATTTGAATGTTGCACAGATATTCAATACTAAATTAAAACCCCTGCAGTATATATATATATATATATATATATATATATATATCTCAATTATAATTGTTTTCTGGGAATAACCAGTCTCTTTTCAATGAATATGATTGGACATACAATTATTGTGAAATGATTGCCAAATATAACAAGTCATTGCACACTGAATTCACTTAATCTCATGAGGATAGAGACTAGAACAAAGAAAAAAGAACAAAGAAAAGTACAGCACAGGAACAGGTCCTTCGGCCCCCCCAAGCCTGCGCCGATCATATTGCCCGACAACTAAAACATTTTGCTCTTCCGGGGTCCGTATCCCTCTATTCCCATCCTATTCATGTATTTGTCAAGCTGCCTCTTAAACACCTTAAATCTAGGTCCCCTAGTAATTGACCCTTCTACCCTGGGAAAAAGCTTCTGACCATCTACTCTGTCCATGCCACTCATAATTTTGTAAACTTCTATCAAGTCGCCCCTTAATCTCCGTCGCTCTAGTGAGAACAATCCGAGTTTCTCCAACCTCTCCTCATAGCTAATAACCTCCAGACCAGGCAGCATCCTGGTAAACCTCCTCTGCACCCTCTCCAACGCCTCCATATCCTTCTGGTAATGTGGCAACCAGAATTGCACGCAATATTCCAAGTGTGTCCTAACCAAGGTTCTATACAGCTGCAGCATGACTTCCCAGCTTTTATACTCAATACCCCTGCCAATGAAGGCAAGCATGCCATATGCCTTCCTGACTACCTTATCCACCTGTGTTGCCACTGGACCTGTACACCCAGATCCCTCAGCCCGTCGATGCACTTAAGGGTTCTGCCATTTACTGTATAATTCCTGCCTGTTTTAGACCTTCCAAAATAGTTTGACTATGGTGCAACAGCTTATTTTTTTCACTTCTTGTGCAGAGCTTTTAGTGATATCTGTGAAGAGTGTCCAAGGAGAACATGTTGCTAAAACATGTTTCAAGCAGCAAAGAAACTGTTTATCTCATCAGACCAGCCTCATTCTAATTTCATCTCTGTGGGTGGTACAGCTGGCAGATGGAGATTTCATATTTTAAATGTAACATTTATTTTTATTCTTTTCACCTCTGGATTATCGTCTGGCTATCATAAGGCAACAGGAGAGGATGGCAGTCACCCAGCTGGTGCAATAGATGATGGTTATACCTGATTTTATCCCTACTGAAATTGAATTTACAATTTATTATTTATCTTAAAAGTGTTTTTTTTCACCATGGTTATCTTCTCCAAAATAGTCAGTTACAAAATCTCATTTGTGAGCTCTGTCAAATTACAGGATTTTTTCCAACAGCACTTTATCCAATATCAAATTATGTTAAAATGTATGAATGTATACAGTTAGCTATTAATAAATCTGATATACAAAAGGCAAATCAAGAAAAATATGTATTAAATATTATCTCAGATTTAGTCATAAGTACGATTTCCTAAACAGATATTGGGCAGAATGGAACAGCATGTTCTGTACAGATTACTTCCAGCTCATTGAAACCCTACAGCATAAAGATTACCCTGGTGACATTTTAGTATACCGTTTGCAAAATCATCTGTCAATCAAATGCACGACTACACTAAAAACAATCCAATACAGCAGAGCAGGATAATACATTTTCCAGGAAATTGTTTCTATGGCAACGTCATGAACTGTAAAGACTCAATACTCACTGCTGCCTATATAAAATAAAAATATGAATACTATATTAAAGGATAGTGTAAGGAATAGTTCTGGCATGATTTCTAATTTTACAAGCACATGCTTTGCATCAATTTATTCTCATGGATTTAATATAATAAAACATTTAGAGAGTTTATTTATTCAGCAAACTTCAACAAAACTATAAAATGTAAAATAAATTTCCAATTTGAAATTGCTGAATTAGACAATATCAGGTTTGTTTAGCAATTATTACATTCATTGCAGTTTCAACTATTTAAGGCTCAGACAGATTCATTCCTTAAACAAGTGAAGAGGGCATTCAGTAGAGTGCGTGCCTCCGCTACACTTTGTTAACTCAACGTTATTACAATTAATAGCCTTAAGGCTTTTCCCTGCCTGGTTGATGTCCTGTAACTAGAAAGGTTAAAAAAATAAATCTTTTATAAACAACTTCCATCTCACCAAGGAGGCTTCAGGCCAATCCGCATCCAGAAACCTGCTCTGAAAACTCTGCTCACATTTTGACAACTGTGACTACTGCTACCACAGCAGCTGAGACAATCCATAACAATCTAAATAAAACAACCCACAACATTTTAAAAGAAAAAGTCAATTTGCTCTATCTCCCAATGTTAATGGATCCTTTTAAAAAATCCAGGATCCAGGTCTGCACCTTAGACAAAAACTAATCCATACTTCCTTGTACCATACCCTATCTGTGCATCAAGTTCCATTGAAATCTGTCAAATAGTTTTAGAGATATATTGTTTACAACAAAGAGACTAACAGGGGCGAAAACATTAAAAAATGTTAGCATGTATAGAGAAACGTGTTTTGTGTGTGGCCGGGGTCTAGACAGGGTTTTGGGGGATTGTCTATTCTCCCAAATTATGCTACTCAAGCCTTTAGTTTCTCAAAACCATTACTCTTTCTTTACAGCAAGTATTTACACATTTGGACTTCTATAGAACTCTAGGGGAGGTGGTGGCATAGTGGTTTTGTCACTGGGCTAGTAATCTAGAGGAATGGGGACCTGGGTTCAAATCCCACCATGGCAGATGATGGAATTTGAATCCAATAAAAATCTGGAATTAAAAAGTCTAATGATGATGAACCATTGTCAATTGTCCTGGCTCACTAATGTCCTTTAGAGAAGGAAATCTACTGTCCTGAACCAAAGCAATGTGGTTGACTCCTAAATGCCCTCTGAAATGGTCTAGCAAGCCACTCAGTTGTATCAAACCACTATGAAGGAATGAAACTGGATGCGCCACTCAACATCGACTTAGGCACCGGGTACGACAATGGCAAACTGAGCCCTGTTGAGCCTGCAATGTCATCCTTACTAACACCTGGACGCTTGTGCCAAAATTGGGAGAGCTGTCTCAAAGACTGGTCAAGCAACAGCCTGACACGGTCACACTCACGGAATCATATCTTACAGATAATGTCCCAGACACCACCATCACTATTCCACCAGCAGGGCAGACACAGCAGAGGTGGCAACACAGTGGTATACGGTCGGGAGGCAGTTGCCCTGGGAGTCCTCAACATCGACTCTGGAACCCATTAAGTCTCATGGTATCAGGTCAAACCTGGGCAAGTAAACCTCCTGCTGATTACCAAGTACTGCCCCCACAACCCCCTCTCCACCATAGCTGATGAGTCAGCACTCCTCCATATTGAACACCACTTGGAGGAAGCACTGAGGGTGGCAAGGGCACAGAATGTACTCTGGGTGGGTCCATTATCAAGAATGGCTTGGTAGCATCACTATTGTCTGAGCTGGCTGAGTCCTAAAGGACATAGATGCTCGACTGGGACTGCAGCAGGTGGTGAGGGAAGCAAAGAGGGAAAAACATGCTTGACCACAACCTCACCAACCTGCCTGTTGAAGCTGCATCTGTCCACGACAGCATCGATAGGAGTGACTTGTCCTTGTGGAGATGAAGTCCGGTCTTCACATTGAGGATAACCTCCATCATGTTGTTTGACACTACCACTGTGCTAAGTGGGATAGGTTTCAAACAGAACTAGCAACTCAAGACTGGGCATCCATCAGGCACTGTGGGCCATCAGTAACAGCAGAATTGTAGTCAACCACAATCTGTAACCTCATGGCCCAGCATATGCCCCACTCTACCATTACCACAAATCCAGGGGATTAACCCTGGTTCAATGAATAGCGCAGGAGGGCATGCCAGGAGCAGCACTAGGCATACCTAGAAATGAGGTGTCAATGTGATGAAGCTACAACTCCGGACTACTTGCGTGCCAAACAGCGTAAGCAGCAAGCGATAGACAGAGCTAAGCAATCCTACAACCAATGGATCAGATCTAAGCTCTGCAGTCCTGCCACATCCAGTCGTGAATAGTGGTGGACAATTAAATAACTCACTGGAGGAGGAGGCTTCACATCTATTCACATCCGCAATGATGGGGGAGCCCAGCACATCAGTGCAAAAAGATAATGCTGAAGCATTTGCAACAATCTTCAGCCAGAAGTGCCAAGTGGATAATCGATCCTGGCTTCCTCTGAAAGTCCCTAGCATCACAGATACCAGTCTTCAGCCAATTTGATTCACTCCATATGATATCAAGAAACAGCTGAAGGCACTTGACTGCAAAGGCTATGAGCCCTGACAATATTCCAGCAATAGTACTGAAGACTTGTGCTGCAGAACTTGCTGCACTCCTAATCATGTTGTTCCAGTACAGCTACAACACTGTCATCTACCCAGCAATGTGGAAAATTGCCCAGGTATGTCCCATCCACAAAAAACAGGACTAATTCAACCCGGCCAATTACCGCCCCATCAGTCTGCTCTCAATCATCAGTAAAGTGATGAAGGGGGTCATCAACAGTGCTATCAAGAGGCATTTGCTTAGAAATAGCCTAATTACTGATGCTCAGTTTGGATTCCACGAGGATCACTCAGCTCCTGACCTCATTACAGCCTTGGTTCAAAACATGGACAAAAGAGCTAAACTCCCAAGGTGAGTTGTGAGTAACTGCCCTTGACATTGAGGCAGCATTTAACCGATTGTGGCATCAAGAAGCCCCAGCAAAACTGGAGTCAATGGGAATCAGAGGGGAAACTTTCCGCTGGTTGGAGTCATACCTAGCACAAAGGAAGATGGTTGTGGTTGTTGGAGGTCAATCATCTCAGTTCCAGGACATCATTGCAGGAATTCCTCAGGGAAATGTCCTCAGCCCAACCATCTTCAGCTGCTTCATCAATGACCTTCCTTCCATCATAGCGTCAGGAGTGGGGATGTTCACTGATGATTGCATGATGTTTACCACCATTTGCATCTACTCAGATACTGAAGCAGTCCATGTCCAAATGCAACAAGACCTGGACAATGTCCAGGCTTGGGCTGACAAGTGGCAAATAACATTCATGCCACACAAGTGCCATCTGCAATGAGAGAATCTAACCATTCCCCCTTGACATTCAATGGCATTACCATTACTGAATCCCCCACTATCAACATCCTGGGGGTTACCATTGACCAGAAATGGATCTTAATGAGTCATATAAATACTGTGGCTAAAAGAGCAGGTCAGAGTCTAGGAATCCTGTGGTGAGTAACTCATCTCCTGACTCCCCAAAGCCTGTCCAGCATCTACAAGGTACAAGTCAGGAGTGTGATGGAATACTCTCCGCTTGCCTGGATGAGTACAGCTCCAACAACACTCAAAAAGCTCAATACCATCCAGGACAAAGCAACCCGCTTGATTGGCACCCAGTCCACACACATTCATTCTCTCCATTACTGATGTACAGTGGCAGCTCTGTGTACCATCTACAAGATGCACTGCAGGAACTCACCAAGGCTCCTTAGCTAGCACCTTTCAAACCCACAACCTCTACCATCTAGAAGGACAAGGGCAACAGATAGATGGGGACACCACCACCTGTAAGTTCCCCTCCAAGTCACTCATCCTCCTGACTTGGAAATATATCGCCATTCCTTCACTATCGCTGGGTCAAAATCCTGGAACTCCCTCCCTAACAGCACTGTGGGGGTACCTATGCTACATGGACTGCAGCATTCAAGAAGGCAGCTCATCACCACCTTCTCAAGGGCAATTATGGATGGGCAATAAATGCTGGCCTAGCCCAATTCACATGAATGAATAAAGAGTAACATGAGGTTGGAGCTTCTCCTCCTTATAGATCTCACTTACTTCTCAGTCATGTGATCTGACATCATTATTACATCAGCATTATGTATGCTTCTGATGTTAACCCTTTACTCTATGTCTTCCCCCATAGTATTTATCCCTATTGTATTGACATCCTTCTAAATCTCCCCAGCAAGTCTCGGACTTCCCAGGGTTAGTCTCTGCCTTGATCAATCTCCCTGATCTTGTTCTGATCTCCTTTTGAGGTTGAGGATATTCCATGCTCGTCCTTCTGTTGGTGTGAGTGATCTTCTCCTAGGTGCCTGTAGAGCTTGTCATAAGTCCTTCTTCTTCATCATCAGGATCTGAGTATTAAGCCTTCTTCTACTGGTTTTCTCTCCAAGAATATTAAGGTGCTATGGTTTTTTCTTATGATATCCTGGTCTGTCTTAATTCTGTACGGTCTCGGTTGTAGAGTTTTTTTCAATGATTGTGCCTTCGTTCTCTTGGTCTCAGACCCATATTAACTCTCCGGGCTTCAGCACTGGTAACCCAAATGCTCTATGTGATTAAAGTTCTGAGCCTGGTTGCTTCTCTTTTCTTCCTCATGCTGTTTCACCCTCTCATGGTCATTCGTGGTGATATTGGGTTTGAGTAGTTGTTCTAGAGATAGAAGCTGTGGAAGCTGTGTTCTCAATCTCCTACCCTTAGCAACTCTGTGAGAAGCCATTTTGTAGCAGTGAGGTTTGATAACTCAGAAAATCTAGATTAAGGTCTTTGGGGAGAATTTTCTCCCCGTAGGGGGGGGTTGAGCGGGAGCGGGCGCACTGCCATTTTACATGGGCGGGCCAATTAAGGCCCACCCAGCGTGACGTGCGCCCAGAAGTGCTGAGCGCTCCCTGTGCAGGCAGGGGGAGGAGGGAGAGTCGGGGCCTGCGGATGCACGCGATAAAGCGCAGAAATCTTCCTGAGGCACAGAGCTGACTCAGGGAGATTACTTTGATTATGAAAAATTAAATTTTTAAGAATTAAAGATTGGAATGACGCGCGGTGACGTTAAGGCGCACGCACAACATCACCACGCGTCAATTTACGTGTAATCGAGCAGGGCCCGCCCCAGCACGCCAGCCAGAAGATTCAGACCTTTGTTTTTTTTCAATAAATCTTTGACAGCTCATACCCTTCTCTCACCTTCTCCATTAGCTTGAGGGTAGCGAGGTAAACTGGTTACATGAACAAGGCCATATTTGTTTGCGAAATTGTAGAATAGCTCATTTGCAGTTTGTGGTCCATTGTTGGACACTACAATGTCCAGAATGCCATGAGTTGCATAAATTCTCTTGAGGGGTTGGATGACTGCTCCTGCTGTGATGCTATGCAATCTGTTTACTTCAATACACCAGGAGTAGTAATCAATGACAGTAAGGAAGGTTTTCCCCCTAAATTGAAATAAGTCCATTCCTGGGTGCTCCTACAGCGTTGATGGAAAGGTAGAAAGTAAGAGTGGTTCTTTTCATTCTTGGCTGTTTACAACACAATTAAGACAGCTAGAAATGATTTCTTCTAGAGAGTGAGTAATGCCTGGACACCAGACTGAGTGCGGTGCTCTCGCAAGACATTTTGCAATTCCTAGATGAGCTTGGTGAAGTCTTTGAAAATATCAAGTCGAAGTGTTTTCAGTGTGACTTTTCTCTCGTTCAAGACTAGTAACTCATCATTGACTGTGAGGTGCTTACACTGTTCAAAGTACAGCCGTTGTATCGGATTAGTGGGGATATAGTCTCGCCATCCTTCCAGACAATATTCTCAAATTTGGAGTGATTCTTCATCTCGTTGCTGGGCTCATTTTATTTCCTGCAATATTTTTTCAGCAGTTGCTAAGTGCTGAGTGATTAAGGATGTATATGCTTGAACTTCCTTGATGAAATATGAGTGTTTGATTCCTTCTGGTGGTATTCACGACAGTGTCTCTGTCATTGTTTCATACTTCCCTTGCATATACTTTGTGATGGAGTCATATCTCATCAATCTTAGTTTGAACCACTGCATCGTGGGTGGCATCTATGCAATTTCTTTCATGTTCAGAAGGGTGACTAGTGCCTCATCGTCTGTTTCCATTTTGAAATGCAATTCCACAATATAGTCCAAAATTTTTCGCATGCTCACGTTACTGCCAATGCTTCTTTCACTATCATGGCGTATCATTGTTCTGTTTCTGTCAGTGACCTAGAGACATAGTAGACTGGTCTACGCTTGCCGTCTCTCTGCACTTAAAATAGAACTGCCCCCAGACCTTTAGACGAAGCATTTGCTGCTATAGTCGGTAATTCTGGGTCATAATGTGCCAAGATTTTAGAAGAGATTAAAAGTTGTTTAATCCTTTTGAAAGCATTTTGCTGGTCCATATTACAGCACCATTGTTGACCCTGTCTCAACAGCTTTTCAAGGGCTTGTTGACCTCTGCTAAATTTGGTAGGAACTTGCCCACTTGGTTGACCATCCCAAGGAATGTTTGAAGCTCAGACGTAGAAATTCTCTGATTACTTTTGTTTTTTGTAGATCAACTGTTATTCCAATGGCTTGTACTATGTGACCTAAAAACCTTATCATAGGTTTGACAAATTCACATTTTTCATTCAATTTTAGGCCTGCATTCTGTAAGACTCACAGGTGGAAATGCTACAGTAGGAACATAGGAATATAGGAACAGGAGAAGGCCATTCAGCTCATCCCGCCTGCTCTGCCATTCAGCATTATCATGGCTGATCGAATACTTCAATGCCTTTTATCCACACTATCCCCATAACCCTTTATGTTATTATTAATCAGGAACCTATCAATCTCTACCATAAACATACTCAATGAATGAGCTTCCACAGCCCTCTGGGGTATAGAATTCCAAAGATTCACAACCCTCTAAGTAAAGAAATGTCTCCTCATCTTGGTACTAGGTGGCTTCCCCCTTATTTTGAAATGGTGCCCCCTGATTCTAGACTCCCCAACCAGGGGAAACATCTTACCTGCATCTACCCTGTCTATTCCTTTAAGTATTTTGTAGGTTTCAATGAGATCACCTCTCATTCTTCAAAACTCTAGAGAATACAGGCCCAGTTTCCCCAGTCTCTCATCATAACACAGTCCCACCATCCCCGGAACAAGTCTAGTGAACCTTCGTTGTGCTCCCTCTATGGCAATAATATCCTTTCTGAAGTAAGGGGACCAACAACTGCACACAGCACTCCAGGTGCAGCATAACCAAGCTACTATACAACTGAAGCAAGACTTCTGTACTCAAATCCTCTTGCGATAAAGGCTAACATTCCATTAGCCTTCCTAATTGCCTGCTGCACCTGCATGATGGCTTTCAGTGACTTATGAACAAGGACAAAACAGTAGGGATTCCATAGTTTGGGGAACAGACAAGCGTTTCTGCAGCTGTAGACATGACTTTAGGATGGTATATTGCTACCTTGTTGCCAGGGCCAAGGGTGTCACAGGGCGGCTGCAGGACATTCTTTTGGGTGAGGGTGAACAGCCCAAGGTCGTGGTCCACATTGGGACCAATGACATAGGTAGGAAAGGGAATAAGGTCCTGAAAGCAGAGTTTAGGGAGTTAGGAAGGGGATAAAAAAGCAAGACTTTAAGAGCAGTAATCTCAGGATTACTCCCAATGCCACATGCTAGTGAACATAAGAATGGGAAGATTGAGCAGTTAAACACGTAGCTGGAGAAATAGGGTAGCAGGGAGGGCTTTAGATTTCTGAGGAATTGGGATTGGTTCTGGGGCAAGTGGGACCTATACAAGAAGGACGGGTTACACCATTACAGGACTGGGACTCGTGTCCTCACAGGGAGGTTTGCTAATGCTGTTGGAGAGGGTTTAAACTAGATTGGCAGGAGAATGGGAACCTGAAGGGAAATTCAAAGTGCAGAGGAGAACAACTGGCAGTGGGAAGTAGTGAAATATCGACTGACAATGAGGATATATCAGAGAGTTGCGTCAAGGTAGATAGAATACTTGGAGAGTTTGATAGAATTAGAGTAGGCAACAGTAAGTCATTAGATGGAGTTAGAATTAGTGGGAAAGAAAATAAGTCTAAATCAAGACTAATGAACATGTACATCAATGCATAGAGTGTGATTAACAAGATTGGTGAACTGTAGGCACAGGTTGACAAATGGAATTGTGATATTATTGCTATAGCAGAGAACTGGTTCAAAGAAGAGCAGGACTGGGTGTTAAATATTCCTAGGTACAAAGTGTTTAGGAGAGACAGGAAAGGAAGTAAAGTGTTGGGGGTGTGGGGTGGGAGGGAATGGCAATATTGGTTAAAGATGGCATTACAGTACTGGAGAAAGAGAGTGTTCCAGAAGGGTCAAGGATGGAATCTGTCTGGCTACAGGTAAGGGATAGGAAAGGTGCAATAACATTGATTGGTGTAGTATATAGACCGCCAACTAGTGGAAGGGATGTAAAGAAACAAGTTTGCAAAGAAATTACAGAGAGATACAAGACTTAATAGAGTAATCATAATGGGGGACTTCAATTATCCAAATATAGACTGGGATAGGAATAGTACAAAATGATAGGAGTGGTGAGAGTTCCTAGAACATGTTCAAGGTAATTTTCTACAGCAGTATGTTTCCAGTCCAACAAGAGGACATGGACTTCTGGACCTGATTCTGTGGAATGGGTTGACCCAAGTGGATCAAATATCATTGGGAGAGCCTCTAGGGGACAGTGAACCATAAGGTGTAGGTTAATCATAGAAAAGGACAAAGGAACAATCCAGAGCAGGGATAATTAATTGGGGGAAAGCCAACTTCAATGGGATGAGAATGCATCTGAGCCGAGTGAGTCAGAATCAAATGTTGGCAGAAAAGACAGTGGCTGAACAATGAGCCACCTTCAAAGAAAAAGCATTGCAGGAAAAGTCAAGGTACATTCCCTTGAAGGGGAAAGTTAGGACAAATAAATCCAGAGCACCCTGAATGACAGGAGATATAGAGGTAAAGATGAAAAGGAACAAGTGCGCATATAGCAGGTGTCAGGTAGAAAATACAATGGAGAATCAGGCTGAAGATAGGACCAGACGGGAAGTGAAGAAGCTGACAAGAAAAGCAAGGAGAGAGCATGAAAAGAGGCTGGTAACAAACATAAAAGGGAATCCCAAGATCTTCTATAAGTGTGTGAATAATAAAAGGGTGGTAAAAGAAAGAATAGGGCCAATTAGGAACAAAAAATGGGATGTGCATGTGGAGGCTGGAGAAATAGTGGAGGTGTTGAATGAGTACTTTGAATCTGGCTTTACAAAGGAAGAACTTGCTACCCAGGCCAAGGTGAGAGAGGGGGTAACTGGTACATTAGACGAACTTACAATCGAGGGTAAGGAGGTGTTGGAAAGGCTACCTTTACTTAAAATAGATAAGGTACCAGGACCTGATGAGATGCACCCAAGAGTACTGAGGGAAGTGAAAGTGGAAATTGCAGAGACACTAGTGATAATCTTCCAGTCTTCGTTAGACACAAGGGAGGTGCCAGAGGACTGGAGGATTGCAAATGTTACACCCTTGTTCAAAAAAGGGGTGCAAGGATAAAGCTGGCAACTACAAGCCAGTCAGTTTGACTTCAGTGGTAGGGAAGCTTCTGGAAGCTATGTTCATGATAAAATCAATAATCACTTGGACAAGTGCAGGATAATTAAGGAAAGCCAGCATGGATTCAAGAAGGGAAAATCATGTTTAACTAACTTGCTGGAGTTTTTTGAGGAAGTAACAGAGAAAGTGGATAAGGGAAACATTGTTGATGTGGTGTATATGGATTTTCAAAATGCATTTGATACAGTGCCACACAACAGCCTTGTGAGCAAAATTCTAGGTTATGGAATAGAGGGGGAAATAGGCACTTGGATAAGAAATTGGATAAGTGGCAGGAAACAGGGAGTAGTGATAAATGGTTGTTTTTCAGAATGGAGGAAGGTTTGTCGTGGAGTTCCTCAGGGGTCAATATTGGGAGCCTTGTTCTTTCTGGTATATATTAATGGCCTAGACTGTACAGTGCAGGGCATGCTTTCAAAATTTGCAAATGATATGAAGATTGGAAATGTTGTCAATTGTGATGGGGATAGTCTTGAACTTCAAAAGGACATAGACATGTTGGTGGATTGGGTTGACAAATGGCAGATGACGTTCAATGCAGAGAAGTATGAGGTGATTCGTTTCTGCAGGAAAGATATGGTGAGACAATGTAAAATAAAGGGAGAGCCTCTAAAGGAGGTGCAGGAACACAGGGACCTCAGTGTATACATGCATGTGTCATTGAAGATGACAGTGAATGTTGAGACAGCAGTTAATAAAACATATAGTATCTTAGACTTTATTAAAAGGGGCATTGAGTACAAGAGTAAGGAGGTCATGTTGTACTTGATTAAGACACTAATTAGGCCTTATATGGAGTACTGCGTCCAGTTCTGGGTGCCATACTTGAGGAAGGATGTGAAAGCATTGGAGAGAGTACAGAGGAGATTCACAAGAATGATTACAGGGATAAAGAACTGTAGCTATGAGGATCGGTTCGAGAGGTTGGGACTGTTTTCCTTGGAGAGAAGAAGGCCGAGAGGAGACTTGATAGAGGTATTCAAGATCCTGAGGGGTATGGACAGGGTAAATAGTGAGAAATTGTCCCCACTCGAGAGAACATCAAGAACTAGAGGGCACAGATTCAAAATAATTGACAAAAGGAGTAAATATGATGTGAGGAAAATTTTTTCACCCAAAGGGCAGTTGGAGACTGGAACAAACTTACTGAAAGGGTGGTGGATGCAGGTTCAGTCGAGGTATTCAAAAGGGAATTGGGTTGCTACCTGAAAAGAGAGAATTTGCAAGGATACGGGGATAAGGCAGGGGAGTGGGACTAGGTGGAATGCTCTTCCAGAGTGCCAGTGCAAACTCGACGGGACAAATGGCCATCTTCTGCACTGTAAAGATACTAGGATACTGTGATACTGTGACTGCTCTGACTCTGTGATCATGCTTTTGTCTCATGGAGCCATGTATAAGTATGCTGCCCATATGCATATTACTCCTTACATGTCTTCTAGAGCATGAGACATTGTTCTCTTGGAAATTTCTGGAGCAGACGTATTCCAAAGAGAACTCTAATTGAAACAATAACGATTGAATGGCATAATAAATGTGGTCAGCAATCTGGATTCTTTGCCCAAAGGTAACTGCCAAACTCTACAGTTCACATCCAATTTACATAAGAACATAAGAAATAGGAGCAGGAGTAGATCACATGGTCCATAAAACTGCTCCGCCATCCAATACGATCATGGCTGATCTTGGGCTTCAACTCCATTTTCCCACTCACTCCCCATATCCCTTAATTCCCTGAGAGATCAAAAATCTATCTATCCCAATCTTAATTGTATTCAACAATGGATCATTCACAACTCTCTGGGGTAGAGAATTCCAAAGATTTCCAAAAAGACTTTGAGTGAAGAAATTTCTCCTCATCAGTCCTAAACGATCTGTCCCTTACCCTGAGACCGTGCCCCCATGTTTTAGATTTGCCGACCAATGGAAACAATCTCTCAGCATCCATCCTATCAAGCCCCTTCAGAATTCTGTAGGTTTCAATTCCCAAAGTATGCTGCTCAGTGTCTGTATTTTCTCAAAACTATTACTCTTTATTTATAGCAAATATTTACACATTTGGACCTCCACACGAGGTTGGAGCTTCTCTTCCTACTAGACCTCTCTTACTTCTCAGTCACGTGACCTGACACCATTATTACATCAGCATCATGTATGCTTCTGATGTTAACCCTTTACTCTACAAACGGCATGTGTATACAAGGGCTTTTGTGTTTTCCACTACTTGTGAGCCTTGCCATAAGTTTCTATTCTCCCATTTCCTCCTCTCCATACCAGTGGTGAAAACACAATGGGGGTGCAGAATTTTTTTTCTCATAACAGTGCTTCTAGCCATGCTACGCAGACTTGCGTCACCTTCCCAGAATCATTGGGCTTACGTCGTCTTCCCAGAACCATAGGCTGCACAGGCAGCAGCCCATGACACTGCCTATCCCTGGACTAATGGTGCTATGAAAATTTCTCCCCCGCTGACAGTTTTTTAAACTTACCTTTCCTATCAGATTTACTGGTGGTGAGGAGGTGCTGGATCTTGCACAATGATCAACTGATCACTGATAATCTAGCTGTCGGATGATGTGTGTTGTGGGAATACATTGTTTAAATGTAGCAATTAAATTTTGGCTGCTGGTGATGACAATAGATCCGAGTGATGCCTACATACCTGGTTAGGATCTAACCAGCTTTGTAAACACTAACCTAAATACATCATTCAATATTGATGGTTGTTAATCATATGGAGGTGTATTTATTTTATAACATTATATAATTATGTTGTCAATTCTGAGGATATAGATAAAACTGCAAACGCACTGAGTTATATTCCAAAGTTTTTGTATTTGGATATTGGGTTCAGATTTAGTCTTCAGTCACCAAATTTCAGTTGCTGCAAATTTAAATCTATACCAAAAATTCATAATTTAATTCTTATCCCTAATGCTCAATTTTTAATTCCCATAATATTCTGCATTATCTTATTCTTTATGTTACATTGATGGACTGCTTCTCTGGAACTAGTGTCCTGGTGATTTGTATAAATAGGGCTGTGGAGAGGGCTTTAAACTAAATAGTGAGGGGGAAGGTTCACTTGAGGAGAGGTTTAGGAAGTTGAAAAGGAGGCAATAGTGCAGGGTAGTGATGCAGGTAATTATAGCTATAATATTCTTGGTCTTGTTGTGCTAACAGAATATTTACAGGGTCTGCTGAGATAAGGAAAACATAACTTTATTGGAACACATCCTACTGTGAGCTACTTGCACCACGAGGTTGTACAAGAGAGAATGATCATGAGACATTGCACCACTTCCTGAGATGATACATACCTTGTCCCATTGGCATGTCGCACAGTTAGAATTAATCCCTTACACTACAACACCCAGAGTGCACGTAAACATAAGAATGACCAGAAAGTAAGGTCAGAGTAGGGAAAGATAGTAAAAAGACAGAATTAAAGGCACTTTATCTGAATGCATGCAAGGTAGATGAACCAATAGCATAAATATAAATAAATTTGTATGCTACAATAGCTATTACAGAGATGTGGGGCAAAATTTTCCCATCCTGCCCACGGCGGGGTTTCATGGTGGGCAGGAGCAGAGAATCCAGCAGCAGGCAAAAATTCGTAAATCCGTGCAATTCTCCTGATGGTTTGTTTATGGCGGGTCGGTTATCCCGCCGACTAGTGGCATTCATTAACATCTTATGAACGCTCATTAAAATAGTTGCTCACTGGAATCATGTCACCCCTTCCAATCTTGCGTCACGCCAGCGGGAAATTACGACAGCTTCAAACCTGTTTGAAAAGGGGTGGCGTGGACAAGACAGATACCAGTTCGCTGGTAACTCTGAGTTGAGTGGGACATAAAGGGCCTACCTGCCATAGCGCTGCACTGGTCTTGTTGCGATGAACACCACACTGCTGGGGCTGTAGGCTTGGCCTGCTCCTGCGCTTTGCCTACATTGTCGCAAAGAACACCAATGAAGGCCCACCCAGCGTAAGATACGAGCCATAGTGCTCAGCGCTACCTGTGAAGGTGGGGGGAGGAGAGACAGTCGGGGCCATGCACATGAAAGAGCGCTTCAATCTCCCTCAGGCACGGCGCTGCCTCAGTGAAATTGAATCACTACTGTAATTAATGAATAAATGGTTTAAAAATTTATTTAAACATGTTCCCTCTGTGTCACATGAGATGGGACATGTTTATATATTTAGGAAACATTTTGTATTTAATTAATAAAAGCTTTAGGAAACCTCATCCCGCTCATGGATAAGGTTTCCTAAAAAACGCGAAGGCCGCTTGGCCTTTTCACCTGCCCACCAACCTTAAGATTGGATGGACAGCGTAAACAATTACCTTAGTCACTTCCTTAATTGCCTTAATAAGCCATTTACATATCAGCTGGGCATGCAGCCGACTCCGGCACGCACCCACCAAACGAAACATCGCGAGACAGCACGATGATGTCGGGATGCACGTCTGACGTCATCGCGCATCATTTTATGCACTGGCATGTCGGGCCCGCACCCGCACGCGACTGAAAAATCCTGCCCAGAGTTTCAATTAATGGGCATGAGCTTTGTAAGACTTCATGTGGCTCACTGTAATTGTAAGGGTTTGATGAGGTGATGGAGTTGTGATCCATACTAGGTTGCTAGGAGAGGCCGATCTCCGATTCCCCACAGGAGCGATTCCTTACCTCCCCAGCCAACTCGGTTGTGTGAGATCCCTGAAGAGAATGGCCATTTGAGTGCATGATGCCATGATGTGAGTTTGATATTGGAAGTAGTTGAAGGATGACTTACCTTGGTGGAGCAAATGAGATATTTCATCCTCTACCTGCCCTGGATGGCATTTCGGGTGTGGTTGCCAGCTACATTGACGTGCTCTGCAGCGACTTCCCAGGCCAGAGACGTGAGGCTGCTGCGCTCCCTGCAGCCATTCTTGGGAGGCAGGACTTGCCTGTGCGCCTGCACTCCTCTGATCAACGCTTGGAGGGCCTGATGGGTGGAGTGGCATGCTGCCTTCTTCTTGAGGCTCTTGGCCTTCTTCTTCTGGCTGCAAGACATCTCTGCACGTGTCCGCAAGATAGGTGGGCTGAAGAGAGTGAGATTATGTTTTGAACTGGCGTTTAAATATGGCGCCTGGACCTTCAAGCCTGCCAGCTGACAGCCGGTGGACGAAACAGCTCCCAACCCACCAAGTGATTCAACCCGATACTCGCCTGTACATAATTAATGACCTTTCATTGGATTGGGCATGGGTTCCAGCCAGTGGGGTGAAACCACCCGCCACCACGCTTAGTCTCATAAATGGAAAATTCCGCCCGTGGTTACAAGGTGACCACAGCTGGGACCTGAATATTCAAGGTATTTGACATATTGGAAGGACAGGGAGAAAGGAGGTAAGGTAGCTCTGTAAATAAAGGATGAGATAAAGACAGTAGTGAGAAATGATCTTGGGTTGGAGGATTAAAATATAGAATCAGTTTGGGTAGAGATAAGAAACAACAAAGCAAAGAAGTCAATGGTGTGAGTAGTTTATGGCCTCCTTACAGTTGCTGTAGGGCAGAGTACAAATCAAGGAATAATGGGGGCTTGTAAAAGTGATACTGAAAATAATGGTGGGAGATTTAAATCTTCATATAGATTGGACAAATTAAATTGGCAAAGGTAACATGGAGGATGAGCTCATCGAGTGTATTCAGGACACTGTCTTACAATACATTCTGGAACCAAAAAGGAAACAAGTTATTTTAGACCTGCTAATATGTAATTGCTGCTGTCTCCTTGTTCTACCCATAGTGGAAATTGTGGAACTGTAGGCCCGACCTGCATTTAGGCAGAGAACTCAACAAGAAGAAGGATGTGCAATGAGACAAGATTAATAGGATCCTCCAGGTAAGAGTGACCATAACATGTCAGAATTTCACATTCAGTTTGAGGGTGAGAAAATTGAATCTGAAACTAAAATGTTACAGGTCTCTACCAAGGTCGTAACAAAGTGGACTGAATGCGTGGGAGCCAGGTCATGTTGTGAATATTGTACCAGTTGCAGGAGAGTGCATGTGTGAAACACGTATTAGGGAGGTGACATTGCTGTCATAGGTCTTAATGCTCTTAAACGGGTTTGCTGCCCATTGAGATGATATTCAATCCTTCTGTCTGCTTGCAGAACAAAAGAGAGCAGAATGGCAGGGAGCTCAAAGACTGGCGATTTTGTCCCTGACATCCACATATTGACCCCTGCAGAGGGGAGGCAGTCAAGCTGGTCAGGGAGCAGGGTGGATGGTCAGTTGCACAAAGTGAGGCCGGAATGTCAACACAACAGAGTAAGGATGTCTTCAACTGGTGTCGAGAACTGGGTATACAGGAGACACGTGTGACACTGCGCTGGGGAAAGGGATTGTGCATAACCACAAGCTAATTCTTTGTGTTCTCCACTACAGGTCCTCGCAGTCAGAGACACGTCACATCATTCTGCAGCAATCCGGAACTCCACCACTGAGGATGATAATACGGAACAATCAGAGGATGCATTGTCACATCAGTCCCCTACATCCTCCACCGGTGCAGAGACAGTCACTTCAGTGGGAATGTGTTTGCTATTAGCTCGGGGTCACATTGCAGCAGCTGATGGAGGATATGACAGCCAAGGTCCCTGACAGCCAGAGAACTACTGGTGGCCAGGGCCATGCTGAGCCCATGCTGATGGTGGACCTCAGGCAACAGCTGAAAGAAACTAGCTGGAGGTGCAGAGTCAGGCAGGTGAACATCTGGCAGAGGTGCCAGAAGCTATGTGCAGCCCTGAGATATAAGTTGTCATGTCTCTGGCACGTGAGCATATGATTTCCTCCATGGAGATGTTTGGCGATCACCCTGAAGAGCCAGGTCCAGCAGAACACTCAGTGGCTGCTGGATACGCACTCGGACCTGCATTCTGCTGCACTAGCCATGGGCTCTATAAGGCGGTGGCTAGGCGAGTGGAGGACAAGGCACCTCAACCTCCTTCCAGGTGCCCCTTCTTCTCCTGGAGTCAGAGATTATTTAATAGGGGTGATTTTTGTAAAATTTGGAAGCGTCTGAGTGGGGATTTTAAAGAATAGGTTTCCATTCCTGATGGAAATCCCTGAAATTGTAATACATTTACAGAATCGTACACAAATATGGTTCATTTATTTCTTCAGTGATGTAGATTCTCTTCTTATGTCCATACAATTGACCTGAACATCCTTTATTGCAAAGACTTGGAACAGTGCTAGAATTTTACAACAGTGCTGGGAACAGTTGATAGAACTCAGAAAAAACTTGCATTTAATATCATTTAATGCAAGATAAAGAAAGTAATTAAAAGCACCTTGACTCAAAAAGTAATTAAATTGCACATGCCCATTAGGCTGCTTCATTACCTTTCCTCTCTGTGAATTCCCTTTGTCTTTGATGGTCCGCATTTAAGATTAATTTCCATTATAACAAGTTATGATAAGAAATGTTAAGAGAACAGGTCAGTTTGGTGCTGGAATGAACCCTGGTTTTTGTAAACCTATCAGTGGTTAACAGAAGATAAATATAAAAACTGAATATTGGAAAAATAATAGAAATACTCTTTAGGGGCAGAACTTTCCACCCCTCCCCCCGCCCCCCCGGGAGCAGTCTGGAAGGTGGGGCTGTCTGATTGGGTGGAATGGTGCTGAGTGGGGAGCCCAATACTTCCTGACTACACCTGGTTAAGTAAGGAACAGGGAAGGTCTAGAATAGGCCTTCTTGCCCAGGAGTGATTGAGACCCTTAAGTGGACAATTAAGGGTCAGTTAAGGGCCTCATCCCACCACTGCTAGGAGAATAACAAGATTGGGGGCCAGACCACGCCTCATAGGAAGGCAGCCAGTTATATCCTGGCAGTAGGGTGGCCACTGCCAGAAGCCACTGATACCGGACATTCCTGAGGCACACAGAGGGGATGTCATCAAGATTCATCAGACAACAGGGATGGAGTCAGGGGAGATGGGAAAAGACATATGAAAAGTAACCTGTGTTTTCTGTATCCCAGTCATTTTGATGTTGCTGCAGACAGAAAAAGGAATGAGCACAGGCCCCTCCTTGCCAGTGTTTCACTAGGACAAAGGCACAGAATGCTGGACATAAAGCCATCCGGTACAGGACAGTGGCCAGACCAGCTAAAAACAGGACTAATGGTATAAAAAAAGCCAAATTGCAACCCTACTTGAGAGCCTCCCTGTCGGCTCAGAATTGCAGGGCCCTACTAATCAGCACTCTGCCGGCGGCAAAGGCAGCCCCTGCTGAAAGACCGGCCCTCCTCAATGCCCTCTATACAAATCCTTCTGCAGTACCAAGAGTGGCTACTGCTCCCTGTGGTGCTGCTGAGACTGAGGCTGGCCATCCAATTTGCCAGCAGCTCTTGAAGGTGGGTTCTTCACTTTCAAGGATTAAGGAATCCTGACAGCAGGCAGCTAACTGCCTAATAAGCATTTAATCCCATCAGGACTCCTGGAAATGGCCATGGTAGGGTTGCCACCACTGCAGCCATTAAATTCCTTCCTAGGTTTGTCAGCGCCTGAGATGGAAAAGACTGCTAATGTATTTGGTGCAGACCAATAAACATAGCAGTTCAGAAATAGACCTCCAACCTGAAACATTAACTTGTCTTTTCTCTTTCCGGTGTCAATGGTGCACATTTTCTGACTTTATTCTCACGTCAGAATCCAAGAGTCGAACAGCGTGAAGTTGATAGTTCAGGTGAAATGCGTAGTGTTTGAATTAACAAGCATATTCTGTGTAGGTTGGTAGGTTTGAATATGTAAGTACCGCTCAGGTCTAAGTCTCTGTCATTCTGAAATGCACAATTTTTGAGTTGCAAGAAAACATGCTTTTACTCTAAGCACATCCATAAACAGAATCATGACCTGAGATAAAATTTAATTTAATCTCAGCCAATAATTCAGTATGAATCTTCCGTGTCAGAAATTATGGGCTGAATTTTACAGCCCTTCCACCCCGAGGAGGGATGGCGGTCAGAAGTGCAAAATTGGACGCCATGCTAGTGGTGCCATGTCCTTGCCCAATTAATGGCTACTTAAGGGCCTCCTCCCACTGCCAGTGAGACTTTTCATGCTGTGGGGAAGCCCACGATGAGTGTCCAGGCTGCCCATGAAAAGCTGGCTGCCTGGTTGGCAGGCCAAAGGGGGGCCTCATGTTTGACAAACTATGTCCATCAGAGGCCCCCAGTCCCCCACCCCCATCCTGCTGTTTTACCCTGCCTATCACCTTGTCTAGCCCATATTCCCACCTCCCTCGCCGGGTCCAGCTGTAGTCCCAGCAGTGGCCACCATTCTCAGTGGCGCTTCTGGGACAAGAGAGCTGCTGGCCATTGGATTGGACAACTGCTCTCAGAGGTAGTACGTCCTCGTGGATGGGGTGGAGGTCCTGCCTCAAGCCTTTTATATTCTCGTTAAATGGCTGCAGGGCGATCTGGCCAAGCACAGGTGGGCTCACCCCTGACTTTTGCACTGGGGGGAAGTGGGTACCCTGACTAGGTGTAAAACTCAGCCCTATGATTCTTTTTTCTGTATTCTGATACTCCATGTGCTTCGTGCATGTGTACACATGTCAGCAGAAATGGTGGAAGTGGTCTCAGGAAACTGAGACAATTTAATGTAAAATATTACAAACCCTGATGCTTTAACTCTATAAAATACCAGGCAAAAAAAGATAGCACAACTTTAATTGAATTATCTTGCCCCTGTAATCTGCTGACTGTTCACAGAAAACTCACCAGTGTTACAGTAGAATGAATGTAACACTGTTCAGATAAAGTCATGGCAGATAAATGGAGTGGTCTGCAAACAATCAAAAATCCTGTCACCGAATGGCTGTTTGATTTGTGAAAGCTTTTCTGAGGCATTGATTTTCTTTACAATTACAGAGAAAAAAGAACAATTTCAGATGACAGTAACTAATGCTCTATAGAACACCCAAAAAAAGAGCAGGTCCTCTTCATCATCTTTGCCTATTCTGCAGTTTGTGTAAATGTAAAGGCAAAGTAGTTCTACGGGGCATTAAAAATTCATTCACCTTGTGTTTAACTCGTTAAAACCACTGTATGGTAATGTTTTGATGCGTGGTCGGGGTCTAGACGGGGAGTTTGGGGATTGTCTATTCTCTCAAAGTTTACTGCTTGAGTCTATAGTTTCTCAAAGCCATGACTCTTTATTTACAGCAAGTATTTACATATTTGGGCCTCTATACAAGGTTGGAGCTTCTCCTCTTTCCAGGTCTCTCTTACTTCTCAGCCATGTGATCTGGCATCATTATTATATCAGCATCACATATGTTTCTGATGTCAACCCTTTACTCTACATGTCCCCCCAAATCTTTATCCCTATCATATTTACCTTCTCCTACATCTCCCCAAAAAGTCTCAAACTTCACAGATTTAATCTCTGAGATACCTTGACCAATCTTCTTGACCTTGTTCTGATCTCCTTTTCAGGTCAAGAATATTCCGTACTCTCCCTTCTGTCAGTGTGAGTATTCTTCTCCTGGGTGGCTCTAGAGCTTTTAGAAAATCTTTCTTCTTCTTCTCCATCTGAATCTGTGTGGTAAGCCCAAGTGTCCATTGACTTTCTTCCAGGGATATTAAGGCGCTACAGTGACACCTTTATGACACCTAGGTCTGTCTCAATCCTGTACAATCTTGGTTGTGGAGGTTTTTCAATGATTGTGCCTTCCTTCTAGAGGTCTCGCACCCATTCTCTCTCCCCAGGCTTCAGCACTGGTAGCCCACATGCTCTATGACTGTGATTAAAGTTCCAAGCCTGGATACTTCACTGTTCTTCCTCATGCCATTTTACCCTCTCATGGTTGCTTGTGGTAATATTGGGTTTGAGTTTTTGTTAATTGCTGCTTACAACGCAAGTAAGGCAGTTGAAAATCATTTCTTCTACAGAGCGGGTAATGTTTGGACAACCGATTGTCTGTTGTGTTCTTGCACAGCATTTTGCTATTCCTAGATAACCTTGGTGAAGTCTTTGAAGAATATCAAACCAAAGTGCTCTCAGTATGACTATTCTCTGGCTGAAGACTAATAATTAATCAATGACTGTGAGGTGCTTGCACTGTTCAAAGCACTGCCATGGTATCAAATTAGTGGGGATGTAGCTGGCCATCCTTCAAGACAATATTCTCAGACACTAGAAACATTCTTCAACTTGTTGCAGTGCTTGTTTTATTTCCTGCAACTTTTTGCAGTAGTTGGTAAACGCTGAGTGATTAAGGGTGTATATGTTTCAACCACCTTGACGAAGTGTAAATCCTCTTGTTTAGTTCCTTCCGATAGTATTCGTTACAGTGTGTCTGCCTATTTGATACTCCCCTTGCACTTATTCTGTGATGGAATCATATCTCATCAATCTTAGTCTGGATTGCTGGATTCTGAGTTTCCTTTCATGTTCAATTTCTTTCATGTTCAGACGGGCTTATGGTCTGTTTCAATTTTGAAATGCAATCCAATAACATAGTCTGAAAAATGTTTGCATGTCCACATTGTTGCCAATGCTTCTTTTTCTATTGTGCCTATAAAGGAAAGATAATTTTTTTACATAATATTACTGTGGTATACCTTAAAACAGGTTTGGGGGTGCTGTGTTGTGTGTGTATGTTTGTGTGTGTATGCTATTTTAATTAAACTGCAGACAGTCAGACTGCAAGGTTTGAATCATCAAAAGGGCTTAGGTGTAAAACAGGCATTTGAAATGGAGGTGGGTCAGCTAGGATGAACTCTCAGCAGATATGGTGTGAATGGAATTTCCATTTTTAGATACGTTGAGAGGCTGTTTGATTTTCAAAGGGACATGATAAGATGTTTACAACTGGCAAGATAAATAAGGCAACATTATTAAGTTTATTTTTCCCAAAAGTGTTGGCCATAATGACAACACGAAAGATTTTTATATTCTGGTAAAAGTAATTTCCAAAGATAGGTTGAAACAATGGGATTTACAGATCAAAAGGGAGGAAATATAGTTAAAGAAAGATGGAAAGTTGTATGGGATTGGCTGTGTGAGATCTTGGAAGGTGCACTGTGTGAAACAGACTTGGTGGGAAAAGCCTCTAGCCACCATGGAGAAATTTGCTGTTCCAGTAAACAAGGTTTTGTTAAAAGCCTTTGGAGTTCCATTGTTGAGTGAGGGGGAGAAAGAAGCTATGCAATACCTCCCTTATAGCAAAAGCGGGTGCTTGTGGTAATATTGCTAGATGTTTTATAGATTAAGAATCTATTTGGACTGTTGCCTGAAAGGGGTGTGTAGTTGGGAGTCTAGTAAGTAGAAATATTTTGGGAACTATTATAAGACTAAGTAACTATGTAACTGTAATCTTGTGTGTGTTTAATTTTTCTTCTTTTCTTTTGTTAATAAATGTTATAATTTAATCTTTAAAATCTCTAAAGGTGGTAGTGGACTCATTACTTCTGACTTCAGTGCGCAAACCTTCTCATAATAAATACAAATTGTAAAATCTTTGTGATAGCATGGCTAAGTTTCCCTTTGGGATTTGGTCAGCTTGGCAAATACCACCTGCAATATCATAACATGGCGTATCGTTGTTCTGTTTCTGTCAGTGACCTAGAGGCATTGTAGACTGGCCTACACTTGTCAACTCTCTGCATTTGAAATAAAATTACCCCCAGACCTGTAGGCAGTGCATCCGCTGTTAGTAATTCTGGGCCATAATGTGCCAAGATTTCAGAAGAGGTTAAAAGTTGTTTAATCCTTTCCAAATGGTCCACATTTTGGCAGCACTGTTGACCCTGTCTCAACAGCTTTTCAAGGGCTTGTTGAGCTCTGCTTAAATTGGCTAGGAACTTGCCCACTTGGTTGACCATCCCAAGGAATCTTTGAAGCTCAGTTATGTTCCAAGCTTGTGAAAATTCTCTGGTTACTTTTGATTTTAGTGAATCGAATGTGATTCCAGTGGTTTGTACACTGTGACCTAGAAACTTGATCATTGGTTTGACGAACTCACATTTTTCATTCAATGTTAGGCCTGCATCCTGTAAGACTCCCAGGACTACTCTGACTCTGTGATCTTGCTCTTCTCTCGTGGAGCCATGCATAAGTATGTTTTCAGTATCATTTACCTCCCCGAGGAAAGTTAGTTCCTTTGCTTGTGGTTCTTCCACTATGTGGTATGTGGCTGTTATAAAATTTTCTCCCACTTTTTATAGGCTGTCAGCATTTTCAAGTGACAAACAGTTTTGAAATGGCCGATTTTTCTACAGTTGTGGCACTCAACATTCTGCATTCCCCCCCTCACCCCCCCCCCCCGCCCCACCGCCACCCCACTGGATACTCTTCTTGCTTATGCGGTTTATTTCCGCCACACCAAAGATATTTGAAAATGGTGGTTGTACACTTTTCCCTGTTTTGGTGGGCTTAGGCTATGGCACACTTCCTTTCTTATGGCCTACAAACTGATTGATCTCACTCAATCTTCTCCACAGGACCTCTCCTTTCCCGCAAACAAATGCCCGATTCCGAGAAGAGTCATATTGTAATCGAAACATTAACTCTGTTTCTATCTCCACAGATGCTGCCAGACTTGCTGAGTTTCTTGAATATTTTCAGTTTCCAGCCCGATCCTGTTTCTTGACTTCCATTTGCCTCGCAATCTGCATTGCTTTCACCAGTGTTAGCCCCTCTCTTGTCTGTAAAAGATCTGATCATGCTTCATCTAGGGCCCCGACTATGATTCTGTCATGAATCAGCTCATCCTTTAAGCTTTCATAATCACAGTTCCCCTCCAGCCTATAGAGATTCTTGATAAACAAATTCATGCTTTTGCTCGGTCTTTGCTTTCTTCTATTAATTTGGTCCTCTCTACTATTAAATTTCAATGGGCGCTGAAATAAGAGTTAAAAGTTTGCTGGACTTCTTCATAAGAAGTTGAAGTCTCATCAAGCCCCGGCTTGCCATTACATTATCAACAATAGATCCTGCTACATAAAGTTTTGTACTGACCTGGTCTTTTTGATCATTTTTGTATAATCCTGAAGTACCTTGTGAACCTTTTTATCCAGTTGTCCCAGTTCTGGGCCTATTGCTAGCCTTTTGCACTCTGAAATGGTCCTAGGAGTGGTAGTGTGGATTGCATGCTTCTGCTGAGCCCTGGAATTGTTCCTGCTTCTGTGCTGATGCTTGCTGCTTCTGGCCTGTGTTCACTGCTGTCCAATCTCCAGGTTTGTGTCTCAGTTTGTATCTGCTGCTCTTGTGATGTTCCAACATCTTAATGAGTCTTAAATGTTCTTTTTTCCTTTGTCCTGCCTTCAAGGATCTCTTTTAAGCCAGCCCTGTATTTTCTTTTTAATGTTCACTTTTACTCACTGCCACCATTTTACGTTATGTGGTTGGGGTCAGATGTGGGTTTTAGGGATTGTCAATTCTCCCAAAGTATGCTGCACAAGTCTGCAGTTTCTCAAAACTATTACTCTTTATTTATAGCAAGTATTTGGACCTTTACATGAGATTGGAGCTTCTCCTCCTTCCAGATCTCTCTTACTTTTCAGTCATCTGATCTGACATAATTATTACATCAGCATCATTAATGTTTTTGATGTTAACCCTTTACTCTGCAGGTAACAGCATGCAGTAATATAGGGCTGATTTAATAGTTTCATAACTGTAATTTTTAGAAACTAGGCTGAAAAAGAACATGGGATGCTATGTTTCAGGGGTGAATGTCTTCATGAAAAGCTATCTGACAAACTCTTTAGGGAAAAGGGGGGCGTGAAAGAGCTATTGGACCTGCTCACGATTTTTGTCATGATGATGTCATGTATTATTGACACAACAATGTACTTAAACGTGATTCACATCAACCTGTCATGTTTCTGAAAATGAATAAAAAAAGATTTTGCCATAAAACTTTTCATGAAGATGTTGTACTTTAAAAATTTTCAACTAGTGATATACTGAAGCACTGCCAGTGCCTGTCATGATTTGCAAGATGAAGCTGGCATTAGACCAGGTCAAGATACTTAACATGTATTAATTATTACAATTAATATTGAACCAAAGGAGATATTAGGAGTGGTGACTAAAAACTTGATCAAAGAAGTAGATTTTAAGAAGGATCTTAAAAGGACAAGAGAGAGGTAGCAAGATAGAGAATTTCGTAGGTTAGGGCCTGAATGGCTGAAGGCACGCTGTCAATGATGTGGCAAAGGGAACAAGGCATGTACAAGAGGCCAGAATTGGAGGATCACTTTTTGGGCATGGAGCATTGTAGGGGGAGGGGCAAAATCATGAACGAATTTGAACATGAGGCTGAGCAATGTTTCAGAGGTAGCAACCCAATCCTAGCATCAGTGTCAAAGATCAGGTGAGGGCGAGGGTTTCTGATCCATCACACAATAAAACAGTGAAGCTATGTAACATTTTCAGACACTTTCAAGTAATATTTTAATATATCATTGAAAAGAACACCTTAAATTTATTTTTCTTGAGCTCTTGTCTCTCATAATGTCAAATTTTGTTTGATAATGCTTCTGTGAAGTGCCTTGACATGTTTGACTACTTCAGTGGTGCTATACGAATACAAGTTGCTGTTGTCATTTGCATATGAAAAAACAGCAAAACACAACTGGTGTAAAATAAGTGGTTTAAATGTAATTTGTTAAAAATTGGTCTTCATCCCTATTCCTGTGTAACCTTTATTACATAACCTTTGACCTTCAATATCATAACCTCATAACCTTTCATACTGTGAATTGGAAACATAATCAGAGAGCCATGAAGCCAACAATGCGCATAGATTCACAAGCAGCCCCAGTGTTAACTCAGAGGGGCATTCATGTGGAAAAGGACTCATGCAGGTGAAAAACTATCCCAACCTCAGCAGCTTGAAATTTCCATTCCTAAACCACAACTCCAAAGGCCCCGCAAGCTTCCACCTGAAATTGAGAGAAGGTGGTAGCTGCCCAACCAGTGAGAGCAAATGTTGAGTGGCAGGAAGCTAACACTGGGATCTGAAGGAACCGACAGCAGCAATCCAGTGTATGGTCGGGAGGGGATTCATAATGGCCTTGCAGACAAGTGAGAGTGGGGGGAAGCTTGGAGCAGGGAAAGCCTAAGTTCCCCTGCATCTCCTGGCCCCACAAAGAAACTCGAACATAAAGAAAAAATACTTAACGTTTTAGGCCTCGCCAGGGCTGGACTCTTCTTCCCACTAGGATGAAAAAAAAAGCATAATCTAGTGGTAACTCCACCCCATAATATTTTATATAATTTTTGATGTTTTTCTATGACATTGTTCGTTATCAGTCGTGAGAATCATTATCCTGTGCATGATACAATGGCCAGAATTATCACGTCAGCGTGCGGGGGCGGGCCCGGCACGCCAACATGTAAAATGACGCGCGGTGACGTCGAGCTTGTGTCCCGACGTCATCGTGTGTCATTCAGATCTTTTGTTCGGCGGGCGCGTGCCAGAGGCAGCTGCGCGCACACCAAACTGTCAAAGGCCTGTTAAGGCCATCAAAAAACCAATTTAACTAATTATCAACGCTGCCCATCCAATCTTAAGGTTGACGGGCAGGTGAAGAGCCCAAGCGGCCTTCACGTTTTTCAGGAAACGTCATCCACAGGCGGGATGAGGTTTCCTGAATGTTTTATTAAATAAATGAATATTTTTTTCACAATTCATAAACATGTCCCAGCTCATGTGACACTGTCACACGAGGGGATATGTCTGAATAATTTTCATCTATCTTTATTTGAAACCTTCAATCTGAACTTAATCTCCCTGAGGCAGCTCTGTGCCTCAGGGAGATTTCTGCGCTCTTTTGTGCACATGCATGAAATAGCGCAGGCCCCAACTCTCCCTCCTCCCCCGCTCGCACAGGGTAGCGCTGAGCGCTACTGGCCACACGTAATGCTGGGCAGGCCTTAATTGGCTCACCCACATAAAATGGCGGCGCGCAACCAATCGCATGAGGTGATCAGCTCTGCGCTCGCCCGCACCCGTTCCCAACTGGCCCACCCGACAGGCAGAAAATTCTGCTCAATATATAAGTTAGGCTGATGTTTCATAATCATGGGCCAGACTTTTGCCATCGAGACAGGAGGCTCAAGTCAGCAAATCTCCCAGTGCAGCAGATCTGTTTCGATGGAAATAACCCCTGCACGGAAGACTTTCACTCCAGGATGGGAAATTGGGCATATGATCGAGCTGGCCCACCTCCTCCAAAGGCAGTTCAGAGGCCAAGGAGCTAGTTAGAAGGCTGAGATTGTCTGAGCTTTGGGCCCTGTTGTATAAAAGTTGGTTAGGCCCTCTAGCCCACACCCCACACCCACCCCCCCAACTCCCCCACCGTGACTACCCCTCCATGCCACCTCCATTCCCCCCCCATTTGCCCCCACGCCACTGCCATAGCCACTAACCCAGTATCCATCATGGGCAGATCCACATGGACCCATGTGCAAATGAAAAAATTTAAATTTCTAATTATCTAAGAGAGCTCTCACTCAGACACACTTGATACAGGGGGAAAAAAACACTCATTCATGAAACCAATTCAAACATGTTAAATCCGCTCAACTGGTCAAACTGTTGTAAAACATACTTCTATTCAAATAGTCTTCTGGTAGCGCAGAACTTGAGTATTCCTGAAAAAAGAGACATGTCGAAGCTTTTCATCTTGCACCTATCAGGACACTTTGCAAGAATACCAATATAAGGGAAAAACAACTATTTCTACCATATGTGAAGAGATGCTGATTGGTTGCCAAGTCGACTCTGATTGGTAGAGGCATAGAAAATGCACCAGTGATGACGAGTGACAGTTAACTGCCATTGTTTGAAATTTAAACCAGGCAGCTTGACCCTGATTGGTCAAGGCACTGCCCTGAGGAATGAGTCAGTGAATGGCTGTCACTCATTTTGTTTTGCTGAAATAGGTGCAATGTACGTACATGTTATTTCTGTCTGAAAAGAGCAGGGCCCTGTGTATTAATAAATGTAGCTTCCAGTACATGAAATTGCATCATACTGTGAGCCCAACTGACTTAAATTGGTTGTCAGCATAATTCTTAGCACACAAAGGGTTATTTAGCAAATGTTTTCCAATCGCGGAATCACATCTAATGTTGGACACTGGTTTTTGAGTTTTGCAAGCACAGGCTGGTTGAGTATGCTCTGTACCTTGCCCGCTGTGAATAGCAGTTGGGACATGCTGTTTGATACAATCCGCCAGCCTTTGGGACTTACGGCCTACATACCGAGCATCACAATGGTACTGAAATTCATAGACCACATGTCATGAAGCTATTAATGTATAAAACGTTATTGGAAATTCTTTTTTTTAAATAGCAGTTTAGTCTGTGGGTGTATCTGTGTGTGTTTTAATTGGATTAAAGCCAGCTAGCCTGGGTGCTTTGATGTGTGGTAGTTTTGAGATGTAAACGGAGGTAGAGGTCCATTTGCATTTTGTTGCATAGAGCATTCAAGAAGGGGAGTGAAATCTTGCATCTAGCTAGGAGAAACCAAACAATGCTTATATTACTAATAAAATTGGTGCTATGAAAGGAATTCAAAGGGCCTGGTGATAGAATGAGAATTTACATTCAAAGAAAAGTGCTGTGTATAACAGAAAGCAGTTTTATGTGTGCAGGGCAAGGGAATATAACATCAAGGCAGCTGTAAGCCTACAACAGTCTGCAAAGGAACCAAAGTAAAAGGAACCTCATTTTGAACTTGTAAGGTGAAAATGCTTTGCCTGGGGCAGAATTTTCTGCCTATTGGGCGGGCTGTGCAGGAATGGGCATGGGTGGGCACGGACCTGATCACCGCCCGTGATCGGGTCCATGCCGCCATTTTACGTGGGTGGCCAATTAAGGCCCGCCCAGCGTGAATCGCGGCTCCCTAGGACAGCGGGAATGGGCAGGCGGCGGCGGGACTGCTATGGCCACTGGGTCCAATGGAGACCTGGCGGTCTATTTAAAAGTGCTCCTGCAGCCTTGCAAAGGCTGTGAAACATGGCCAGCAGAAGGACTCCCCAGAGCGCTGCTGGTGAGCAGGCCAGGCAGGAGGGTAGGGCAGGGGGGTGCCCTGTGCCCCCCGTTTTTCTGATGATTGCCTTGCTGCCCTTCTCGAGGAGGTGGCAGCATGGCAGGAGGTCCTCATTCCCAGGGACAGGAGGAGGAGGACCCCCCACATGACCAAACGTGCCTGGGAGGAGGTGGTGGAGATAGTGAGCTCCCATGGTGTGGTGCGACGCACCTGGATCCAGTGCTGCAAGCATTTCAATAAGCTCTTACGCTCGGGAAGGGTGAGTACCATGTTGGCATTAGTCACTTAACCCAGCAGGTCGGCTTTCCCCCCTGGCTGCACACCCCCACCCCCCAACTCTGAGTGCAGTTACTGTATTGAATCATTGACGACATGTGTCCTTCCCTGGGTGGGCCAGCAGATATTGCCCATGCTGAGGTTATCCTGAGAGGTTGGTGAAGAGATGGGTTCTGCACCCACAGCATGTGGTACACTGAGACCCACATTACTGTTTTGGGGGCAACCTGCCTAGGCGCAATGCTGGAACTCCAAGACATGTCAAAGTCAGGGTGATGACACGCTGGGAGAGGAGCTTCAAGGTGGTGTGGCACCAATCGATCTGCTGCCCTCTATGCTCCACATGCTTGCGCTTCCTTGCTATGGAAGGTTAGACTGTGTGGTGCCAAATGTGATGTAGGCAGCATTTGGCCAGGGCCAAACAGGCTTCGCATCTTTGTGTGAGTGTGCGGCAGCTGCGGGCTGAGGAGGCTCTGGAGCCCTGCAATGTCCCACTTTGGGGTGGGATGGGAGCAAAGAGAGTCCAGGTACAAGTGGCACTAATCAATGCTCTTCTCTCCTTTTCAGGAGAAGAATGCTCATAATGCCGCAGAGCAGATGAAGACTGGCGGGGGGCCGGCCCAGTTGGTGTTTCTCAGCTGCTTCGAGCAGGAGGCCCTAGATTTGGAGAGACGCCATGAGCCCAGGTCCACCGGTGTCAATGTGGCTTGGGTGCCATGGGCAGGTATGTTTGCCCAGCGCTGAAGTCACCATTAGTGTCCCAGCAGCCATGGCACTGCCGAATGTTCATTGATTGAAATTTGCAACATGGCTTGACCATTGCTTATGGAAGGATGAGTATATAATGATCCGGAGGACAGGGATGCACATTGACATTTTCTCCATGCTAACTAATCAAATGTCCTTGTTCTTCCTTTCGGCATCTGCGGAGCAGGGCCGGGAGGAGGAGCAGCAGGAGCCCCTTCTCACACCTGAGGGCCCTGAAGTCCCTGACCCACCAGCATCACACCATCCCTGCCAAGCAGGCACTAGTGCAGATACTAGCACCTCGGTGGGTATTAGATCATCGGCTAGTGTCCCGTGGCACAGCGGTGAGGGCACTTCACAGTCGCTGGAGGAGCTGGCGGAGACAGAGAGTGCCCATGGCCCCAGCAGTCAGAGGGCTGCAGGGGACCAGGCACATGCTCAGTCGGTGGCTGACAATGTGCCTCTGGAGTCATTGGTGAGGGAGCAAATGCTGAACGTCCAGCAGGGTGTGCAGGAAGATCTGGCGGAGATACATGAGGCTATGCTTGGCTTGGTCTCCGAAGTGGAGGAGACCATGCAGACCATCGCCAATGCAAAGAGCCTCACGGCCGAGTGCCATGCATTCTCCATGGGAGAGTGGCGACTCTCATGGAGAGGCTCCTCCAGGAGACCAATCAGGGCTTCCTGGGGATGTGCTCGGACCAGCAAGCCCTCACATCGGTATTGACCTCAGCGAGGGAGATGGTCTGGGCACCAAGTTTCCCAGCTCGGTGCCCATCCATCCACGGTGTGCAGGGAGGTCCGAAGCAACCTCATGTCGGCACAGCAGCTGCCTGTCGTCTCTGCGGGTTCCTCTCAGGGAACTCCGGATAAGGGCAGCAGCTCCTCCGCCCCTCTGCCAGTGACCGTTGCATCCGATGAGGCTGCAACGACTGGGGAGATGCCAGCTGTGGAACTGGCCACTCACTCCCAGGCAGGGCCAGCACAGGCTCCACGGGCCAGAGGACGGCCGCCAAGGTCATCCAGGCCAACAGGACAACTCAGTGAGCAGGCTGTCTCAGATACCAGTGCCAGCGAAGGGGGAGCACCTAGACGTAGCACCCAAAAGCGTAAATTTAAGGCTCCTTAGGCACACCACGGGTTTCTCAATGGTGCTTTTGCAATTAGGTCATGATTAGTTGCTGTGCTGTTTAACACCTTTGTAATTTTGTTTCCTTATGTTCATTTTGTTATATCATTATATTTAGACATGTGACCATGGCTGAGGGTGTTTCTTTTCCTCTGCAGGTGGATGGTTACCCATGGTGTTATGAGTGAGTTGTGTCACATTGAGCTTTATTGACAAGGCCCTTAGTTAATGTTCCTATCCAGGCCGATTTCGGACTCAGGTATCAAGTATGGAGCCTGCAGCACAGGCTTGTGTTGGAGGTCCATCTGTGGTGTTCTAGCTGATGGTTCATTGGATTAAAGCCTCCTGGGTGTCCCTGCCTCCCTGGAGTATGCCTGGGTCAGCGTCTACCCCCTCAGCATTTCCCAGTGCGTGCTCATCCTCGGACTCACTGCTGGACTCATCGTGTGCAGCCACGGCAACTGCATCTACATCTTCTTCGTCTACAGCATTGCCCCTTCCCAGCGCAAGATTGTGGAGAGCGCAGCATGCAACCACTATCAGCAACACACAATCTGGGGGGTACTTGAGTGCACACCCTGAACGGTCCAGGCATCGGAAGCGCATCTTGAGAAGACCGATGGTTCTCTCCACCACAGCCCTTATGGAGGCCTGGCTCCTATTGTACTGCTGCTCAGCTTCTGTTCTTGGATGGCGGAGAGGCATCATTAGCCACCTTCTGAGGGGATAGCCCTTGTCACCCAGCAGCCATCCATGCAGCCGGGCTGGAGCACTGAAGAGCCCCGGCACCTGGGAGTGTCTGAGGATGTAGGCATCGTGGGAGCTGCCTGGGTACCTTGCACAGACTTTTGGATCTGCATCCTGCGATCACACACTATCTGCATGTTCATGGAGCGGAAGCCCTTCCTGTTGACAAAGGCACTGGGCTCACCTGCTGGTGCCTTGATGGCCACATGTGTGCAGTCTATTACACCCCAGACACGAGGCAAGCCAGCAATGGCCGCAAAGCCTCTGGCTCGTTGTGTCTGGCTGGCCTGGTCCCAACGGTAGTGGATGAGCTTCAATGCACGTCTGAACAGAGCGTCTGTCACCTGCTTGACACAAGTATGGACAGCTGATTGGGAGACACCGCAAAGGTCACCCACCGAGCCCTGGAAAGAGCTGGAGGCATTGAAATTGAGGGCAGCTGTGAGCTTTAGAGCCACTGGCATGGGGTGTCCACCCACACAGTTAGGGGAGATCTCAGGCCCAAACATCTGACAGATAGAGTTGACTGTCTCCCTTGAGAGATGGAGCCTTCTTTGGCACTGCACCTCAGACATATTGAGGTAGCTGCTTCGCCATCTGTATACCCTGGCAGCAGAATAGTGGCGTCTTCTGTGGCCCCTTACGCCTTGGGCTTCCTGTTGGCCCTGCGCCCCTTGTGCCTGTGCATCTCCTCCCAAAGGTGGCTACCCTGGAGGCTGAATGTGCACTCCTGGCCTCCTCCCCCTTCTGGCCCTCCCTTCCTCCTCAGAGGAGGTGCCTCCAGCGGAGAGCACAACTCCCATTCCCAGGCTAAGGGAAGGCTTCCTGAAACCTGCAGGCCCCAAAAAGGATCTTCACTGTAGAATGCTGACCTGAATGTTGTGAGTCCTGTCCAAGCAGCTGGTATGAGTTTTGAAGTATTTCTGCTCACACAGGCAAGTATCAGTAACTTTCCAAATTAAATATCTGACTGAGCACATTCGTGACCCCACTGACCCCTCTTTCCCGCCTGTGGATGAGGTTCATACAAATGTGTCCTACCCGCCTGCCTGTTGCACCCATGGGATGACCTGAAGATAGCACGGGCCCCGAAAAATTGCCATCAGTTGGCGCCTCAAGGGCCTTAAGTGGCCCGTTAATTAATGGCGGGTGCGCATTGGAGATTATTGCGCACCCGCCCACTGAAATATCGCAATGGCGCGCCATGATGTCGGGACGCTCGCCTGACATCACTGCGCGTCATTTTACGCATCAACATGCAGGGCCCAACCCTGCACGTCAACGGGAAAATTCTGCCCTGGTGCCTGCTTAAAGTCTATGGGTTGTTGTTGCCTTAGTGGGGATTAGTTTAGGAATCTTTTAAAAAGTTATGATAGTAGTAATTTGTAGCCATGTGTACTTGTTTAATATCTTGTTGTAAGTTAATAAATATCTAATTTAGTTTGATATAAAAGTCTCTTGAGAACTGGTGGTCCTATTACTGAATTTAGAGCTGCAACTCAAAACATAGGTTATGACAGTTGTTTAAAGTTTCCCTCTAGGATTTTAAATAACAGCCTTTACCAACTGCTTTGTCATAACAACTGGGGGCTTTTGTGGGATAAAAATATTTCTAATTCATTGATTGGTTTCGAACTGGTGAATCTTAAGGTTACGAGTATGAGAAGCGCTTTGAATTTAGGAGTTGATGAGGTATTTTAGAAGTGGTGAGACTGCAAGATGGCTTTGGAAATTGCTAAGACTTTCCTGGGAGCAGAAGATATAACTCTGATTGGGTTGGAAAGTAACCAAAAGTAAGTTAACAGAGTTGGCAGATAAGTTAAAATTGGGTTACCTGAGGGTGCTAGGAAATCAGATATAATTAAAAGTATAGCACAGCATCTACAGTTAGAAATGAAACCTGACACACCTGACACTAGTGAGTCACAGCTGAAGGTAGTGAGATTTCAGTTACAAATGAAGAGACTTGAATTTGAACAAGCAAAGGAACTGAAAAAGCTTGAATTAGAAGCAAAGGACAGGTAAATGGCTTTTAAAAGGGAACAGGTAGAAAGGCAGAAGAGAGAAAGAAAACAAGAAAGGGAATTAGAAATTGTGAAGGCAGAGAAGGAGGAAAGAGAAAAGGAGAGAGACAGAGAATTCCAATTGAAAATGTTGGCAATTAAAAGAGAGACGTCAGGATTGAGGAAGGACTTATCTGCAGAGTAGAGATGTGGGGAGATGTTTAAATTAGTGTAAGCTCTTCCAAAGTTTGAGGAAAAAGATATTGAGGCATTCTTTATTTATTTTGAGAAGCTAGCTAAATAGATGAAATGGCCACAGGGAAAGTGGATGTTATTATTACAGTCTAACTTAGTGGGTAGGGTGCGTGAGATATATGCTTTGTTATCAGGAGAAATCTCGGTGAGTTATGATATGGTGAAAAGGACTATTTTGAGTGCATATGAGTTGGTCCAGAAGCATACAGGCAGAAATTTAGGAATATGAGAAAACAGACTGGGCAAACTTATATTGAGTTTTAAAGAGTAAAACAAAGTAATTTTGGCTTGTGGATATGGGCGTTAAAAATAGAGGCAATGTATGCAGCTCTTAGGGAAGTAATTCTTTTGGAAAAATTTAAGGATTCAATCCCTTCAGTAGCGAGAACTCATAGAAACATAGGAAATAGGAGCGGGAGTAGGCCATTCGGCCCTTCGAGCCTGCTCCGCTATTCATTATGGTCATGGTTGATCATCCAACTCAATAACCTGCTCCCGCTTTCTCCCCATACCCTTTAATCCCTTTCGCCCCAAGAGCTATATCTAACTCCTTGAAAACATACAATGTTTTGGCCTCAACTACTTCCTGTGGTAATTACACAGGCTCACCATTCTCTGGGTGAAGAAATTTCCCCTCATCTCAGTCCTAAATGGTCTACCCTGTACCCTGTTAGAATCTTATAGCATTCTATGAGATCCATTCATGTGGAGGAACAGAGAGTTGATTCTGTAAGGCAAGCAGCAGTAATAGCTGATGATAATGAATTAGTTCATGGAGCTAAACTTTTTTTGCCACCCTTTCAAACTGAAAAAGGATTAAAAAATGGGAAGGTGAAAGGAAGGTTGGTAGTCAGGGAAGAGAAGGAGTAGCTGGAAATTCCCAAGAAGTTTTTTTCTCAGAATAAAAAGGAAGGTGCTGAAGGTAGGGGTGACATTCAAAAATTGAGGTGTTTTCATTGTAATAAAGTGGGGCACACAAAGTCAGTGCGTTGGAAATTGCAGGAAAAATCTGTTGGAATTATTGGGGTACAGAAACGCTCTGGAACTAAAAGTACTGTGGGTTCTGAGGTTCAGGCAAAGGAGAAACTAATGGTTTGTGTACAGGTGAAACAGGGAGAATCAGTGATAGGTGAAGAAGTGGGAATATGTTCACAGTTTACTCAGGAGAATTCTGAGGAGCATGTTGCAGAAATGTTTAAAAGACTTTGTGTGTGAAGGGAAAGTCTTTCCATGTGTACAGGGTGGAGTAGGTAAAGATGTTAAAATTTTAAGAGACACAGGGGCTAGTCAATCCTTAATGTTGTGGTATAGTGATATTTGTTGTTCAGAGGGAGTGTTGCAGGAGCAGGTAATAATAAGTGGGATTCATGGAGATGCTAAATGTATTCCATTGTGGAAGGTAAATTTAAAGAGCAAATGGAAGACGGATGAAGCTATAGTTGGAGTGGTGGAAAAATTGCTCATTGCAGAGGTTCAATTTATTCTGGGTGCTGATATAGCTGGATTGCAAATGTGGGTGATGCCTATGCTGGTTGAGCAGCCTGTAGAAGTGTTTTCAACAGAAGTGTTACACAAGGAAAATCCTGGGCTGTTTCCTATTGTGTGGTAATGAGACCAAAGGCTTACAGGGAAGAACAAGAAAACTGAGAAAGGCAGGCAGTTCAAAGGCAAGAAGAAGGTGTTGAAATCCAATTAGCTGGCACTGTGTTTGATAGCATTGTTCAGGAGGAAGGAATGCAGGACAATTCAGCTGAAGTGTTTAACTCAAAGAGGTTAGTGGAGTTACAGAAAAATGATTTGCAATAAAGCAGTTATATCAGAAAGCTTATTCAAAAACAGAAGCAAAATGTATTCCAGTGTGCTATTACTTTTGGGGAGATATTTTAATGAGAAAGTGGAGGTCGGATCATGTCTTCGCAAATGAAAGCTGGAGGGAGGCACATCAGATTATTATCCCATTAGGGTATAGAAATGAAATTCTGAGGATTGCTCATGAAATTCCAATGGGGGAACATTTAGGAATTAGGAAAACAAAGGAAAAGATATTGAGGTATATTTTTTGGCCAGGATTGCATAGGGATGTAGTCAAATTCTGTAGAACCTGTTATACATGTCAAATAACAGGAAAAGCACACACAGTGATTAAGCTGGTACCTTTAATCCCAATACCAGCATTTGAAGAGCCTTTTACTAGGGTCATTATTGATTGTGTAGGACCCCTCCCTAAGACTAAAAGTGGAAACCAGTACTTGCTGACAATCATGGATGTGTCTACCAAGTTTCCTGAAGCGATACCTTTAAGAAATGTTACAACTAAGAAGATTGTGGGGGAGTTAATTACATTTTTCACAAGATATGATTTACCTAAAGAAATACAATCAGATCAGGGTTCAAATTTCATGTCACAGCTGTTTAAGGAAGTAAAGAACAGTTTGGGGATAAAACAGTTTAAGTCAACAGTTTATCATCCGGTGTCACAAGGAGCTTTGGAAAGATGGCATCAAACTTTAAAAACAATGATGAGAGCATACTGTCAGGATTAAGCAGAGGATTGGAATACAGGAATTCCATTTTTGTTATTTGCTATTAGAGATGCTCCTAATGCATCAACTGGTTTTAGCCCTTTTGAACTAGTTTATGGTCATGAGGTAAGGGACCACTGAAATTGATTCATGAGAAATTGGTGGGTCAAAATTCAGAAACTATTCTCCTGGATTACATATCAATTTCTGGGAAACATTGAACAGGGCAGGTGAGTTGGCTAGGGAGCATTTAAAGACATCAAAGCAAGTGATGGATGTGAAGCTAAACCTCGCAGCTTTGTTTCTGGAGAGAAAGTATTAGTTTTGTTACCAGTACTGGTAATTCATTAAGTGCAAGATTTAGTGGGCCTTACAGGATAGAAAGGAAATTGAGTGAAGTAAATTATTGAATAAATACTGCAGATAGAATAAAGAAGCAGAGGGTGTGTCATGTAAATATGCTTAAAAAGTACTTTGACAGGGAAGAGGAAGAAAAAGAGGTAATAGTGATTGTGGATGATGAGAAAGAGGTAGAAGTGCAGGACTCTGAAATTGATTTTCCTCTAATCAAACTGGATAATGAGGGAGTGCTTGAAAATTTAAATGAAATATTGAGTTACCTTCCAAGCAAGTGTCAAAGTGATTTGGAAAAGCTATTGCAGTCATAGAAACCTATTTGTGGAAATAAGTTGGGGAAGACAAATTTAGCTATACATGATGTATGTATAGAAATTTTATCTTTAATAAGGCAACATCCTTATAGATTAAACCCGGCAAAGTTATCACAAGTACAAAAAGAAATTGATTTCATGATTCAAAATGATATCATTGAGTCTAGTTGCAGTAACTGGAGTTCGCCTAATGTACTAGTATTGAAACCAGATGGAACACAAAGACTGTGTGTGGACTATCAAAAAGTGAACGCAGTGACAACAGCGGATTCATATCCCATACTGTGGTTGGAAGATTGCATTGATAGAGTGGGACAATTGAAATTTATTACCAAGATTGACTTGTTAAAAGGATATTGGCAGGTACCATTGTCAGAGAGAGCAAAGGAGATATCAGCTTTTGTAACGCCATGTGGACAATATCATTTTAAAGTCATGCTATTTGGTATGAAGAATGCACCTGCGACATTCCAAAGACTGACAAAGCAATTGCAGGTCTAAGCAATTGTGTGGTTTATAATGATGATCTAATCATTTTCAGTCAGATGTGGGAGGAGCATTTACAGCATCTGGAAGAATTATTTACTCGACTACAAGAAGCTAATTTGTGATGAACTTGGCTAAAAGTGAATTTGCGAAAGCGCAAGTTACTTATCTAGGCCATATCATTGGACATGGGAAGGTGGCTCCGAGAGATGCGAAAGTCAAGGCTATCATGGATTTTCCAGTGCCTTCAGCAAAACTAAAAGTTTTGAGATTTCTGGGCATGAGTGGGTTTTACGGAAATTTGTACCAAATTTTAGCCAAGTGGTTGCTCCACTGACTGAACTATTAAAAAAGAACAAGAAGTTTCAATGGACACTGGAGTGTCAGAAGTAATTTGATAGTTTGAAAACTATTAGCTATAACACCAGTTTTGGAAGTACCCAATTATGCTAAGCAATTCAAGTTGGCCGTTGACGCAAGCAATATAGGCGTTGGGGCTGTACTGTTACAAGAAGATGACACTGGAATTGAAAAACCGATAGGGTATTTTTCACAGATGCTGAATGGACAACAGAGAAGATATTCAAAGATCAATCAACAAACTTTGGGTTTGGTGTTAGCATTGCAGCATTTTGAAATTTGTGTTGCAAACAATTAATCAGAAACAATTGTTTATACTCCCCATAATCCTTTGAAGATTTTGGTGTCATGACATTATTCACTTGTGAGATAGGCAGAAAGTTTTTTTGGCTTGATGGGAGCATCCTGGTAGTGGTGAATACCACTCCTGTTGCTACTGCATAGTAGCAGCACGAAACAGCTAGCTTCACCTGTCGTTCAAATTTTTTGAGATACCTTACCCTTCCAGGGTAATCTGAGGTAGACTGGACACTTTTCAGGGTTGAAAGTGACAGCCTTAGGCCAGTTCATGAGTTTATTTAATATACAGCACGAAATGATCTGATCAGGGTGGACAATAGCAGGATGCCTTTGACGTGCCCTATTTCAGCATCAAGCTTGCATGGTGAGCAAATGGCTCGGGCCTTATTTACAAGGTTGCCAATAAGACCAATCTTATATCGTGTGGAACTGTAAGAATCCCAACGCGTTTATTGACCAGTGAAGATAGGCTTGTGGTAGACCGTGGTAGAGAATCCCCTGGCAGATTTCTCAACTAGTACATCAAGGAAGAGGAGTTAATTTGACTGCTCCATTTCAAAGGTGAATTAGAGCATAGGATGGAGCCCATTAAGACATGTAAGGAAATTATTATATGCAGTTGCAGATTTAAATATAGCAAATGTATCATCCACATATCAGAAATATGAGAGGTAGGAGATAGCTGCCATTCCACTGAAGACACATTTCTCATGGAAACATACAGTATAACTTGTTGTTTTCCCCTTGTATTGGTATTCCTGCGAAGTGTCCTGATGAGTACAAGATGAAAAGCTTCGACATGTTTCTTTTCAGCAATATTCAAGTCCTGTACTACCAAATGACTATTTGTATACCTGAGACAGAGGTACAACAAAGACAAATTCAGGATATCAACAACATAGTTTGACTTACAGGTAAGTTAAGAAAAGGTAAGCTATCTATTGAATTCCTCCAAGCATGCATTAAACCCAAGGCTGTGCCTGTTTTTATTTCAAAATGTTTTGATTATGCTAAAGTGAGACACAGTCCCACAATCGAGCGAGTGTTTATGCAAGATGAGATTGAATAAGTTGGGAATAGGGTTACTAATTTATGCCATGCCCTACACTGCGCTTGGTCTGAGGTGCGCAAGTTTCTTTCATTTTTCGATTTGATACGTTTATGCCACTATATTGCTTCAATTGATGACCACACCTTATACAGTACCTGTTTGAAACATGTCCACAGCATAAACTCACTTAAGCGGAAGCTGTTTGGCAATGCAATTAATGATGCCACTAAACATATAACAAATCTCTCTGACCATGTACTCTCAGAAAGCGAGGAGTTTGTTCTTGCGCATGGTTTCAATTTTGGTGTGCCTTCATCCCAAATCGAACTGGAAGAGGTATTTGTTGAGATCAAACTCTTCTACTCCCAACTATCTCGCCACAAACCAGCATCCACTGAAGACATTGAATCCTTGAAAGCGTGCCTAGCTGATCTAGTGTACGCATATTGCGGGATTCCGAACGACTTGTCTGAGTTCCACTTGCAACGCAAATGCCTTACAGCATTGTGAGGCCTTAAGACCAACCTGGACACACACATCAGTAAACCTGACAAAGGGACGGGAATAGTCATCCTTAACAAGCGTGACTATATCAACAAAATGCATACCAGTCTTAATGACAGGTCCAAATACGTATCCATTGGACCCGCCACTCAACATGACCAGATAACCATGCTCGACATTCTCAGTCAAATCAGGGCACAGTTGGGTGATGTTATGTGGGTAGAACAAGGCGGTCTTTGTGCTAGCATGGATATATGTTTGGAAGCTCGTCTCAAGGTCCAATATGACACTAAGATGGTAAACAATCTGGTTCAGCCTCAGACAGTAGACAGCGAGAGGGATGGAATCGGTGGCTAAAGAACTGAATTTGTAGTGAGGAATTGAAGGCGGTCTCCCTAATATTTACTTGGAGAAAATCTCTGCTCATCAGTACTGGGGGTCAGGCAAGCAATCTGAGAATTTAGAGACAGTGGTCCTTTGTTTCATTTTCTGTTGGTGGGAAATTGTGTGCGAGCTGGCTGCTGTTTTAGCAGAACAACAACGGCATTTCAGAATCGTTAATTGGCTGTTAGCTACCTTGTAACCTCCTGAGGATGTTAGAAACTCTATTTACCATTCAAGTTCTTCTAATGGTGACTACTTCTAAATGATTGTGTGAATGATGTGTTCAGGTTATAATTGTCAAACTCTCATTACTTTTGCCACCTCACAATGATCATTACAAGTTGGGTGGACTGATCTCTTTCTACTTACTCAGTGTTTTACAATCTTAGTCTCAGGAATAGTAAATGACACAAAGCATTCTGGAGTCATGTCTATGCTGTGATGAGCCATGTGCTTTGGGGAAAATTCTATATTTTCTTTTGGGATGCTCTCTTAAAGACCAATGTGAAACTAGGATAATTCTGGAAAGAGGATAATTAGTTTTCCTGGGTAAGAGGTTATTAGACTTCTGAGAAGTGTTCATGTGATCTAAGGTTGATATCAGGATAAAAGTTTTTTTAAAAATGGGTACCTAGACAGATAATTGGAGATTGAATTACATCTGGTCTCAGAACCTGTAGTTCAGGACAGATCCAGATATAAAGCTGGAATAAGACTGAGAATAGAGCTGGGACTGTGTTACTGAATGTACAAAACAGTTAAGAAAGAACAGAGCTGAAGATAGGGAAAGCAGGGGTTGTGGATTGGACAAGACTCTCATTGCTGCTATTTCAATTTTGCCAGAGGCAACCAGACCGTTTAAAGAGATGGGAGAAGGGAGTCTCTGGGGATTCTGTGCCATCAGGAATATTGTGAGCAGGGGTGTGTTGTTTCGGTGTCAACGGTTTCTGGGAACTTCAGCTGGAATACGACTTCCAGTGAAAGCAAATCGAGGGTCAAATCCATTTAGTGGGAAGTGAGAGATCCTACATACAGGAGGCAGAGTTGGAAAGACTGCGACACTGCATGTGGTGCCACATTTATGCAGGAAATTATGTGAGTGGTTGTAACTGAGAAGCGTATCTTTGTTGTATCAACTATTTAAAGTGAAATTTACTTTTTTATTTGAAATATCATTCACCTGTTAATTAGGAACATAAGAACATAGGAACAGGAGTAGGCTATTTGGCCCTTCGAGCCTGCTCCACCATTCAATGAGATCATGGCTGATCTGGTTATGGTTTCAGCTTCACTTTCCTGTCTGTCCCCCCATAACCCTTGACTCCCTTGCCTAACAAAAATCTGCCTAACTCTGCCTTGAATAAATTCAATGACCCGGCCTCCATTACTTTCTGGGGAAAAGAATTCTACACACCAATGGCCCTTTGAGAGAAAAGGTTTCTCCTCATCTCTATCTTAAAAGGGAGACCTATTATTGTTAAATTATGTCCCATAGTTTTAGTCTCCCCCACAAGAGGAAATATCCTCCTGGTACCTACTCTATCAAGACCGCTCAGGATCTTATATGTTTCAAAAGATAACCTCTCATTCTTCTAAATTCCAATGGATATAAGTTTAACCTGTTCAACCTTTCTTCATATGACAACCCCTTCATCCCAGGAATGAGTCCAGTGAACTTTCTCTAACTGCTTCTAAAGCAATTATATCTTTTCTTAAATAAGGAGCACACAGTACTCCAGACATGGTTTCACCAAGGCCCTATACAGCTGCAGTAAAACTTCCCTACTTTTATATTCCATTCCTCTTGCAATAAATGTCAACATTCATTCGCCTTCCTAATCACTTGCTCTACCTGCATACTAACTTTATGGGCGGAAGTTTTCATGCCCGCTGGCGTCGGGCATGTTCAGTGCGTGAGAGGACAATATTGCAAAAAGGCCAAAAATCAGTTTCACAATGTCGTGAAACCAGTTTGTATTCGTCTGCTCTGCCTGTCAATGGCGGGTCACATTTCCCACTGTTGGACATCGGGAACCTCATTGTAATACATCTGCATATCATTATCAGTCCATCCTGCTGGAATCATCCCCCTATGCTGGATCATTGGAGCACATCAGCGTGATTGCACACCGGCGTGTTTCTCAACAGCATATATAAGGCATGCACTTGGCAGGCTGCACTTCGAGGGAAACTCAGAGGCAAGTGCACAGTAGTGTTGCTCAGCACTCACGAGGGTTGCTTGTTGGACTTCAAGGTTGAAGCAAGGGCTGTACTGCAGTTGATGGTGGTGCACAAGCACGTGCATGTTGGCAGGGACAGAAGGAGCCAAGCATTAGGGAAACCTTGTATTAAGTGACTATTCCCCCGCAGCTGAGACAGTTCAGACACAGCTACATTGATAAGCTTGGAGTTGGGCTTCTAGCTTATCTGCCCACTCAAGCAACACAGAGGCGTGGTGTGGGCGCGCACAGTTTCCAGGGAGTGTGCACAACTCCTACATCCTCAGTTGGTCACAGATCCTTGACATCTTCCAGAGTCCACAGAGGCTTCGGGGTGGCTCTTCAGGGACAAGGACTACCCGCAGAGGCCGTGGCTGATGACACCTGTGTGGCAGCCTCAGACTGCAGAGCGACGGTATAATGAGGCTCATGCTGCAACTCGCAACTTGGTGGAGCAGACCATTGGGATGCTGAAAATGAGGTTCCGGTGCCTCGACTGATCTGATGGAGTCCTGCAAAATAGTCAACAGAGTGTCACACATCGTCATCACCTGCTGTACCCTTTATAATCTGGCACTGCAACGGGGAGAGGAGCTGGCTGAAAAGGAGATGGATGAGCCGGATGAGGAGGACATTGATGGAGATGAAGGATGAGGAGATCCTCGAAGGCAATGATGATGGCAATGAGGCCATCGCACTGACCAGATGAGGTAGGCGCACTCAGGAGGCACTCACAGCTGCTAGATTGGTGGAGGATGATGACGACATGCAGTGAGAAGACACCATAGATCCTCAAATTGCATCTGTGAATGTTTGACTCCAGTCTGGCTTATGGCAGTGCACCTACCCTCTGTGATAAGGCTGCTATCGTGAGATGCAGTGGAGACCCTAATAATCACTTGATCCCATGCAATGAGGACACTCCATAGATCTTCACATAGCCTCTGTGAGTCTTTGACTCCTATCTGAACGAAGGCAGCTCACTTGCGATCAGGGTCATATCATGGAGATGCAACTGTGAAACTATTGTTATGATCCCCAGCTCAGGTTACCACTGGACAAGCCTGATCCCATTGTGGAACCCAGCTTGATAGATCCTAACTTTTATTTGTTTGTTTAGATACGTGGAGAATGGCCACCGAACAGAGTCACTGGAGTCAGCTAATGAACTTTTAACAAAAGAATAAAACATTTATTAAATAAGAAAAGATTAACTATATTACATTACTCCTTCACCCACAACTATACCTTTACAGATATGTAAGGATAACACAAGTTGCAAAAGCTATCTTATACTCTAATGTTCACAGTAAATACACAGCCCATGTAAACCAATTGGCACCCCGTGGTCATCACACCACACTCTGAAACTAAGTGACAGATACCACCTCAATCAGATGCTATGGATCTCTCATCAACCCTATCCAGACCCTTGTTCCACCCTGAGCCAACCAGTCTTGCTGAACTCCATCTTTCACACGAGGGTTTTCAATCTCCAATCTCCAAGGACTCACCTGGGAATCTTCTCCCAAACTGATGCTTTCTCTCAGATGCCTTCCACAAGGATTCACCTCCAGGGTTTTGTACTCTCCGTCTGATGTTCCTCTTCCCTGGGTCACCACATACATTCAGGCTGTCTTCCATGCACTCTGTCTCACTGACTCAGCCGTCAACACTGCCCTTGCTTCACATGCCCATAACAAAGAGTTACAGGCCTTCATTTGTCCATTTGGACCTTCTGGTTTCTCAAAAGCCTTTATATCGCTTTGACTCTGCTTCCTGCAGCTTGGAACTTTAAGCTTAAAGCTTGGAGCCTTTCTCTGCCCCTCAACTCTTAACTTCACTTAAAAGGACCTTTTCCAGATTCCTGTCCTTCCTTTGACTATAGGTCTACTTGGGACTTTCTCCTGTTCCACTCCCCTGGATTCGTGGGGTGTCTCCTTTAGCTTGGGACTGGCTACCTGTCCCCTTTGCTCCAGTGTCTCCTGACAGCTGTCTTCAAAACCAACTGAACTCAGCTTCCAAATCAAACTGCTGTTTCTAGTTTCTTCTGTGTATTTCTGTGGGACGGACCTGCCTCACTGGACCCCTGTTGCTAGGCAATAGCCTAGGTTTTTGTTTACCCTTGTTTGCTCTCATTAGAAATGCAGGCACCTTTTAAAGTGAACTAAAACTCAAGTTGACCTTTTCTTAACACAGATACAGAAATATAAATGAAACTTAAACATTAAAGCTAAAACTCATTCTTATCACCCACAAATACAAATATAACTTACTTAAACTATCTCTATTTCCTAACACTTTAAATGTGCCTGATCCTTTGTCAGCCTTCAGCACCTGTCCCCTTCAGGAGCACAGCATCACTGGCCAAAGATGCTGATGAGATGGGACCAGCCCCACTTTAAAGGTGCTGAGAGCACACAGAGAGAATGACAGAACTCTGTGATGACTGCCCAGACAATTTGGCAGCAATAACAAGCACCACTGAGGTGCCAGCATCTGTAACGTGCCCAGGGATTGTTAGGCAGGACCATCACTCGGGTCTGAAGGCTGCACAAAGCACAGGAAAGAGGCGCTGGACTAAGACACCTGCCTTCATCTTGTGCAGGAACCAAGGTTTCACATTGGAGTGACACAAACACTGCTCATCAGAACAAGATGCCTTGGGCAAGGAGGCATTCTTGGGAGTTTATTTACAATAATGAACACTATGTACGGGTTATTAACACCCATGCCCAGCCATGCACCTTCATCACCTTAACCTTCCTAACCCTGGTGGAGCAGACCATTGGGATGCTGAAAATGAGGTTCCAGTGCCTCGACTGATCTGATGGAGCCCTGCATGTGTGGATGGTGAGTGGTCCCACGGATGGGATAAGGACAATGAAGGTGTGTATGAGAGAGTGAATGGTGATGTCCCTTGAACTGGCAGCCAGTGAGGGCCCTGTGGATGTGTGATGGGTTTATGAGTGTGTGAATTGAGAGTGATGAGAAGAGTGACTTACTCTGCTGGAATGGAGGAAATCATTCATCCTTTTTCAGCACTTGGTAGCTGTCCTCTTTTGTAGGGAATTGGTGCTGACCACCACTGCCTCCCAAGCTGGATTAGTGTGGTTGCTGCCCATCCTGCAGCCAGATTGGGAGTAGAGGACATCATGGCGGGCCTCCACTACGTCCAAAAGACACTCGAGGGACACATCATTAAACCGGGGGGCGGGGGGGTGGTGCAGTCTTCTTGCATTTCAGGACCATGTTTTCTTTGCAGCAGTCGTGAGCTGGAAGCACAGAGAGGTGTGCGTGCGGCTGCACTTTAAATATGGCACCCCACATGATGAAGCGGCAAGGTGATCGCGTGGTGGGCAAATGAGAGCCCACCCACCATCGAACTGGTGCGTTTTCCGGGAATGCATAATTAATGATGCGGGATTAGGACGAAACGACATGAAAAGCTGCCATTGCAGCCTGGTTAAAAGTTCTTTTTCCCACCCACTACCGCATTTAGTGCAAATCTGAGACGATTCCACCCTATTCATGGCTCCTATACCAGGACATTTAGATCCCTCTGTACCGCTAAGTTCTGCAATCTCTCTCCGTTTAAATAGTATTCTGCTTTTCCATTCTTCCTGCCAAAGTGGACAATTCACATTTTCCCATATTATACTCCATCTGCCAAATTTCTGCCCACTCACTTAACCTGTCTATATCCTTTTGCAGACTCTCTACCGCCTCTTGACAACTTACTTTCCTACCTATCTTGGTGTCAGCAGCAAATTCAACTACCAAATATTTGTGCATTTCATCCAAGTCATTGATATGGATTGTAAATAGCTGAGGGCCCAGCACAGATCCATGTGGGACTTAATTAATCTTTGAATTATGTTTAACGTTTCGAGTCCGCATGACTCTTCAACAGAACTAAGGAAAAATAGAAAAGGGGTGAAATATAAGCTGGTTTAAGCGGGGGTGGGGGGGGGAGACAAAAAGAGCTGGATAGAGGGCCAGTGATAGGTGGAGATAACCAAAAGATGTCACAGACAAAAGAACAAAGAGGTGTTGAAGGAGGTGATATTATCTAAAGGAATGTGGTAATTAAGGGTAGAAAGCAGGGCGAGCAAGGTACAGATAGCCCTGGTGGGGTGAAGGAATCAAAAAAGGCTAAAAGGTAGAGATAAAACAATGGATGGAAATACATTTAAAAATAATGGAAATGGGTGGGAAAAGAAAAATCTATATAAATTATTGGAAAAAACAAAAAGGAGGGGGAAAATCGGAAAGAGGGTGGGGATAGAGGAGAGAGTTCATGATCTAAAATTGTTGAACTCAATATTCAGTCCGGAAGGCTGTAAAGTGCCTAGTCGGAAGATGAGGTGCTGTTCCTCCAGTTTGCGTTGAGCTTCACTGGAACAATGCCGCAAGCCAAGGACGGTCATGTGGGCATGAGAGCAGGATGGAGTGTTGAAATAGGAAGCGACAGGGAGGTCTGGGTAATGCTTGCGGACAGACCGAAGGTGTTCTGCAAAGTGGTCACCCAGTCTGCATTTGGTCTCTCCAATGTAGAGGAAACCGCATTGGGAGCAACGAATACAGTAGACTAAGTTGAGGGAAGTGCAAGTGAAATGCTGCTTCACTTGAAAGGAGTGTTTGGGCCCTTGGACGGTGAGGAGAGGGGAAGTGAAGGGGCAGGTCTTGCATCTTCTGCGGTTGCATGGGAAGGTGCTGTGGGACGGGGTTGAGGTGTAGGGGGTGATGGAGTAGTGGACCAGGGTGTCACAGAGGGAATGATCCCTTCTGAATGCCACCGGGGGGGGGTGAAGGGAAGATGTGTTTGGTGGTGGCATCATGCTGGAGTTGGCGGAAATGGCAGAGGATGATCCTTTGAATGCGGAGGCTGGTGGGGTGATAAGTGAGGACAAAGGGGACCCTATCATGTTTCTGGGAGGGAGAAGAAGGTGTGAGGGCGGATGCACGGGAGATGGGCTGGACACTGTTGAGGGTGGAAAACCTCGGTTAAGGAAGAAGGAAGACATGTCAGAGAAACTGTTTTTGAAAGTGGCATAATCAGAACAGATGCGACGGAGGCGAAGGAACTGAGAGAATGGAATGGAGTCCTTACAGGAAGCGGGGTGTGAGGAGCTGTAGTCAAGGTAGCTGTGGGAGTCGGTAGGCTTGCAATGAATATTGGTGGACAGTCTATCACCAGAAATTGAGACAGAGAGGTCAAGGAAGGGAAGGGTAGTGTCAGAGATGAACCATGTGAAAATGATGGAAGGGTGGAAATTGGAAGCAAAATTAATAAATTTTTCCAGGTCCAGATGAGAGCATGAAACAGCACCGAAGCAGTCATCGATGTACCGGAGAAAGAGTTGTGGGAGGGGGCCGGAGTAGGACTGGAACAAGGAATGTTCCATTTACCCCATAAAGAGACAGGCAATACTGGGGCCCATGCGGGTACCCATAGCCACACCTTTTATTTGGAGGAAGTGAGAGGAGTTTAAGGAGAAATTGTTCAGTGAAAGAACAAGTTCAGCCAGATGGAAGAGACTAGTGGTGGATGGGGATTGTTCTGGCCTCTGTTCGAGGAAGAAACGGAGAGCCCTCAGAACATCCCGGAGGGGGATGGAGGTGTAGAGGATTTGGACGTCCATGGTGAAGAGGAGGCTGTTGGGGCCAGGGAACTGGGAATTGTTGATATGATGTAGGGTGTCAGAGGAATCGCAGATGTAGGTGGGAAGAGACTGGACAAGGGGAGAGAGAATGGAGTCAAGATAGCAAGAAATGAGTTCCGTGGGGCAGGAACAGGCTGACACGATCGGTCTGCCGGCACAGTCCTGTTTGTGGATTTTGGGTAGGAGGTAGAAGCGGGCCGCCCGAGGTTGGGAGACTATCAGGCTGGAAGCTGTGGAAGGAAGATCTCCAGAGGAGATGAGGTCAGTAACAGTCCTGGAAACAATGGCTTGATGTTCAGTGGTGATACCTCCTACCCAAAATCCACAAACAGGACTGTGCTCCTCTCCACAGATGCTGTCAGACCTGCTGAGTTTTTCCAGTTATTTTTGTTTTTGTTTTGGATTTCCAGCATCCGCAGTTTTTTGCTTTTATTTGAATTATGTTGAATTGACTTGGTTTGTTACAGTAAAAGTGAAATCTTGTCCAATAGTTTTCTTTCCATTGGCAGCATTGTGGGGATTCCTTTCTTGGGAATGTTATCAGTCTCTACGGGGATCGTAACAATGCATTAGTGTCTAAATTTGTCACAATATTGATCAGAGTATCAATTTCAAATTAAGATATAATACTGTTCTGTTTTACTAAAGATGAAAAACTGACAGCAGCAGCAAAAGACCCATTTAATAAAGAATTGGTTCCATGGGTAATCCTACCTTGTACTGTGCTTTTGTGGGCCGGTTAGATGGAAGTTGTTCATTTCAAACCAACATAAGCAGGGTGATTGACATTTTATCCAGCCAATAGCTTTCAGCTATGCTGAATCAGATGCTCAATCAGAATAATATGACAGTGCTGCATGTTTAAAGCTTTAAAAGCTTACAGCAGTGTACACAGCTGGCTTTACTCTGAAATTGGCTTCAAGCCTTGTCCATTATTGATTATCCTGACATGGTGTAGATGTGCATTAGCATTCCAGGAGCCTGGCCACATTGCTTTATTGAATATGATAAAACTCTTTACTTGCAACTACTGTTTTTATGAATGATGACCTGGATTATGAATGAAGATTTTGTGAATGGGGCCTGGAGATTTCATAGTAGACTTGCCTCCAGCTGCGGAGTTCAGTCAGATATAGTGGTTGTTCGCACTATTTGCCAATTCAGTCACTGTATCGGAAAATCTATGTGTGTGTGTGTGTGTGTGTGTGTATGGTTTGTGTGATGTGTTTTTCTCTTCCTGTAATTGCCTCACTGCTTACTATCCTCACTAATACTTTGCCTTTTTTCTTTGCCCTCCAGTTTTTCTTTTCTTTTTTTCTTTGTATCCCACAACTGGTGGCTTCCTCCCTTTCATTCGCCCTCATGCTTTCACTCTATTATATACAATTTACAGCACAGAAATGGAACATTTGGCCCAACTGGTCTGGTGTTTATGCTCCACATGAGCCTCCTCCCAAACCGCTTCATCTAACCCAGTCAGTGTATACTTCTTCTCATTTCTTCTTCATGTACTTACCTAGCTTAACTGTCATCGTGACCACATTCAAGAAGGGTGGCAAGTCAGATTGCAGTAGTTACCGAGGAGTCCTCCCGCTGTCTGCCACATGGAAGATCATTGCAAGGATTCCCCTCAACTGCCTCCTTCCAGTCACCAAGCAGCTACTTCCAGAGTCGCAGTGCCATTTTCACCATCGAGAGGCACCATAGGTATGATCTTCACTGCGTGGCAAATCCAAGAAAAGTGCAAGGAACAGCACCAACCACCATACATGGCCTTTCTTTAATCTCACAAAAGCCTTTGATTCTGTCATCCGTGAAGGTTTATGGAAAATCCACCTCAAATTCGGCTGCCCTCAGAAATTTGCCACCATTCTCTGCCTACTCCGTGATGACGTGCAAGCCATGATCCTCACCAATAGAACCACCACAAACCCTATCTCTGTGAAGACTGGGGTTAAACATGGCTGTGTCATTGCGCCAACTCTCTTCCCCATTTTCCTTGCTGCAATACTGCACCTCACCGTCAGTAAATTACCCACAGGCGTGGAGATAATCTACATAACTTGTGGGGAAACTTTTCAACCTGGACCGCATTCAGTCCAAAAACAAAATCATTATAGCATGAGTCAAAGAGCTTTAAGCATGCAGATAACACTTGTGTGCGTGCTCAGTCAGAAACTGAGCTCCCAGTCATTGTCAAGTTTCTCTGAAACATATGAGAAAATGTGCCTTTCACTAAACATCCAGAAAACTAAGGTCCTCTTCCAATCAGCCCCACGGCACAACACCCCCTGTCGAATAAGATCAACAGAGAGATCCTGGAAAATATGGACCATTTTCTGTACCTTGGGAGCCTCCTCTCGACAAAGGTAGACATAGACCAAATCTATCATTGCCTCCACTGTGCCAGCTCAGCTTTCATATGATTGACGAATAGAGTATTTGAGGATCAAGATCTCGACCCAAGGCCAAGTTCATGTTTACTGGGCAGCAGTGATCCCTGCGCTCATATATGCTTCAGAGACTTGAACAACCTACAGCAGGCACCTCAAAGCACTGGAGAAGTACGACGAGCAGTGTCTTTGCAAGGTCTTCCAAATCCGTTGACAAGAAAGGTGGTCCAACAGCAGTATGCTCTCCTAAGCCAACTTGCCCAGCATCGAACCACTGATTACTCAAAACCAGCTCCAATGGGCAGGATGTGTTGTCCGTATGTCTGATACGAGACTCCCAAAGCAACTGCTCTACTTGGAGCTTGGTCGCGGCAGGAGACTCCCATGAAGACAGCTGGAACACTTTAGAGATGTTCTCAAAGCATCACTGCAGACCCATGGGAGTCCCTGGCTCATGATTGACAGAGATAGAGAAGACTCATCCGGGAATGCCCCACATTCGTCAAAAGTGTGCAGAGGTGAAGTCAAGGTGTCGGAGGGAGCACACAAACCTCCAAACAACCCATCTACGCAACCCTTCAAGTGCCACCTGCCCCACATGTGACAGAATCTACAGACTGTGCATTGGATTTATCAGCCATCACAGAAGCCATCGAACTGGAATGGAAGCAAATCATCCTCATTCCCAAGGAACTCCCTAAGAAGAAGAAGAAGAAGAAGAAGAAGAAGAAGAAGAAGAAGAAGACTTAGCTAGCTTTCCCTTAAATATCCGTTATGGACAGGAGAGAAAGGCAAAACTGAACTCCTTTATGCTTTCACCATTTGTCCGTAAACAGTGTTTTTGTTTTAAAAATAGGCTGTAGCACTTATTCCAAAAACCCTTTGTGTAGTCAATTTTTAAAGTGACTTGCAGCAAACTCTCTTAGCATTAAATCAGAAGTTTAGTTTATTCACCCATTCAAACCCGGGGAGATGATTTCAATTTCATACACACACACACATGTATACAGTAAGGGGATAGGAAAGAGGGGTTTTACAACTATGAATCACTTAACCATAAAAAGAACCACAGAAATGGATATCAGTTCATGTGATTTGTCACAAAACCATCATATTTTTCATAATGTTAACGTGGGATATTGTAAAGTAGGCTTATGTGTATGGCTCTGTACGTGGCTGATTTAATTAAATTAGAGAAAAGTAGATTGCAAGGTTTAAATGATCAAAAGAGTTGGGTGTAAAAAGGCATTTGAAATGCTAATGAGTCAGCAGTTAGGGTATGAATGAAATTTGCTTTTTAGACAAAGGGAAAAGTTGTTGGATTTTCAAAGAGACATGATAAGGTTTTTCAGCTGACAAGATAAATAGGGCAAAGCTATTACATTAATTTTTCCCAAAAGTGCTGACCATAATGGCAAGATAAAATACTTTTATATTATGGGAAAAGTAAGTTCCAAAGACATGGGGGAACAATGGGATTTACAGATTAAAGAGGAAGAAATATATTTAAAGAAGGATGGAAGACCGTGTGTGGTGTGGCCGTGCGAGATCTGAAAGATACACTGTGTGAAACAGACTTGGGGAAAAGACTCTAGCCACTTTACAGAAGTCTACTGTTCCAGTAACTAAAATTGTGTTAAAAGCCTTTGGAATTCCACTGTTGAGTTGGTGCTTGTGGTAACCTTGCTGGATTGTCTCTCTAAATTTAAAATCCATTTTGGACTGTTGCCTTAAAGGGGGTGTATAGCTGGGAGTCTGGTGAAGCAGGAGTTTTTGGGAATTGTTATAATATTAAGTAACTGTGTAACTGTAATCTTTTGCATGTGTTTTATTCTTTTCTTTTGTTAATAAATGTTTTAATTTAATTTTTAAAATTTCTGAAGGACACATTACTTCTGAATTCAGTGCACAAATCTTCTCAAAATAAATATAATTGCAAAACTGTTGTGATAGCCTGGCTAGGTTTCCCTTGTGGATTTGGTCAACCCAGCAAATACCACTTGCCATATCATAACAGATTGCCAGAGTCCAGAAAGTACAAATCTGGAGAGGGGTTCCCTCACTGAGAAGTTCCAATTCGGGCTGGTCCCTGGCTGAAGGCAGAAGTGTAGAACTTCTTTAAAGATAATGACGGCACCATGAGATGAGGTTGATGTTCAGAGACTCGGGGCAGGATTTTCCAGTACTGCCTGCACCGGGTACTTTGGTGGTTGGGGCAGAAAAATTTCAAGTGTGGCCAAAAGTCAGTTTCCGTCAGCGTGAAAATAGGTTTAAATTTTCTCTCCCTACTTTCATGATGGGTCAGGTGCCCTAGCACACCTTGTTAGGAAATGCATTTGCATTCATTTGACTATCATGTATATTCATTAAAAACCCAACTCACCAGATTCACACCCCCTTCCAGATCAAACAGCTATGCCAGCATCAAATTGGACTGGTGTGAAGCACGACTGGATATAAGTGACTTGCACCTGGTGAACTGCACTTCACTTGTAACCTCGAAGTTTATGTGCGCAGTATTCACCTGCCTTTCATTGCACTGCACTCACCGCTGCTGCAGCTCCATGCCAAGGATGCTCAGGCAAGGCCAGCAGGAAGGCAAGGATGGGATGGGGTGCTCCGTGTTAAGGCTGCTTAGGCCAGACCAGTGGGAAGGCGAGGGGGGTGGAGGGTCTGGAAGGCAAATGTTTGACGATGGGGGAGGGTGTCAAGTCAGAGGCAAGGGAAGGGGCTGGAAGGCAAAGGCTTGACCGGGGTGTGGTGTTGCTGGACCCTAGGGGGAAGGGTGCACAGAGATACATGGCTGGGTATGGTGCTGAGAGGTGGAAAGAGTGGACAGAGACATATGACTGGGGGGGATGACTGGGGAAAGGTGAGCAGGGACACATGACTGTGGAGGAAGGGTGCACTGAGACACATGACTGGGGAAATGACTGGGGAAGGGTTCACAGAGACATATGACTGGGGGTGTGGGCAGGGGGGACAAGTTAGTTGGAGTCAGGGAGCATGGACTGTCCTGAGCAATAGTGCAATAGGTAGTCAGGGCCAGAAAGCATAGACTGTCCTGGGCAAATGTGCACCAATTTAGAGGGCTGTGCTTGGCAAGCCTGTCCTGTGCCCAGTAAAGGGAGGTGTAAGGGCCTATCCATCCTGTGTCAGTCATGCCCAACATGGTATTCAGGGCATGGTTAGACCCTCACACACATTGGATTATTGCATTGGTACTGGGCCGCAGATGGCCCAGTCACAGTCAGGGGAGGCATCTGTAGTCTGTATATGGGGAACAGGTAATAGTGGAGGGCACTCGATGGTCTCATGAGGGGGTGAGTCTCGATACGTTACTGTGCACGTGGCCTCACAATGGGAAGGGGTCAGGTCGACATGGGGCATCGGGACATCAACATCAAGTGCTTCGTGGGGAGGACAGGAATATCAACAATTACAATGGGATCCAGGATTAGAGGTGGAGGAAGGAGAGTGAGCGGAGTGAGGGAAACCTATACATAAAGCTCTTCAAGCATGATGGGAGGAACTTTAACAGTGACAGGGGTGGGTTGGATGCTGGTCTCATAGTAATACCTGAGCACCACCATTTTTCAGGCTGATCCAATGACTCAGAACAAAAACATTTATGAAAAAATCGCCAGGGGAGGGGTCTAAAGACGTGGAAAAAGTCGAACAGTGCACTTTTGGGCTGTGTGAAGAGGCACCCGACTAATTTGTGTTTTGCCAAATTGAGATCACTGCAAAGCTGAGACATGTTAGGAATGCTCAAATGCCAATTAAAGGATTTGGGCACTTTAACACATGGGACATATTCTTGCGAGAATCCATTCCACCCTGGGGCCAGATTTGATAGTACTGTAATGGCCTCTCATAGGAAAGCAAAGCCTGGCACTCAGGCAACTGAGGAGAAGAAGGACCCAATGCTGTCAGGCAGGGAAAAAGGAAGAGCCTTGCCCTGAGGAACATGGACCAGTGGGGCCCCATGAGGACCCAGAAGCTGAGGTTGACAGGCCCATTCCATGGAGGCATTTGGCACGATCAAGGGTATACTGAAGACACCTATCATACCTACAGATGAGCTAAATATCTTTGCTTGTCAAGGCATGTGGTGACCCACATTTGCTAAATTCTTCAAGAGGATCTGACTCCACAGGGACTGGGAGGCCATCCATTGCCAGTGGCTCTAAAGGTGACCACCGCATTCAACTTTTTTGTGAGTGACTCATTCCAGGGCTCCATTGGGGATCTCTTCAGTTTCACAACGTTACTGTGCATGTGGCCTCACAATAGGAAGGGGTCAGGTCGACATGGGGCATCGGGACATCAACATCAAACAGTTTGTGGGGAGGACAGGAATATCAACAACAACTACGATGGGATCCAGGATTAGAGGTGGAGGAAGGAGAGTGAGCACAGTGAGGAAAACCTATGCATAAAGCTCTTCAAGCATGATGGGAGGAACTTCAACAGTGACAGAGGTGGGCTGGATGCTGGTCTGATAGTAATACCTGAGCACCATCATTTTTCAAACATCCAAGAGGTTACCAACACCCTCTTCAGTAAGGCACACAATTATGCCATTTCACCCTGGATGAAGCCAGCCAGGCTGTCAGAGCAGTGGGGTTTGCAATGATCTCTGGATTCCCACAGGTGCAGGACACCTTTGACTGCACACATGTGGCTTTAAGAACTCCCTGACAGCAGCCACTACAGGGTGGAATTTTCCATTCCAAAGGCTAAGTGCGGTGACGGGTGGGATTAGCGGCGAGTTTCCCACTGATCGGCTTGATGGGTTCTCACACCTGATCTTCTGTTGAAACCTCATTAATTATGCATAGGCGAGCTGCTCAATGAATCATGTGGCGGGGTGGGCACTGATCCTTCCGCCCATCACCTCATGGAGCCGAAGCTTCTGGTGTCATACTTAAATGCCACCCGAACACACACTTCACTCTCTGCAGCTCAGCTTTGTGGTCAGAAGTTCTGGAGATGGCCCCTAGGAACAAGAAGAGTGCACCAAGGTTTAGCCACTTTTCCCTGGAGGCTTTAATTGTGGAGGTCTGCCTGCACTGGGAGGTTCTTTCTCCCGAGATAGATCCAGGAGGTCCACCAATCTTACCTTGCCGGACTGGGAGGCAGTCGCCAAAGGGGTCTGCTCCATGGGCAGCTGCCAGAGAAATGCCATCAAGTGCAGTATCATGACACAGCTAATGGTAAAGGCTGAGTTGTTCAAATCTCAGTGTGAAAATTGAAACAACTGTCACAACCCATTTTTGCAATTTGTAATTTCGAGATGCAGACTTTGAATTAAGTAGGAATAAGACCACCAAGTCTCGTGGTTTTTATAAAAAACTAAATTAAACATTTATTAATTTAACAACAAATTAAACTCATACACGTGGCTACAAATTACTACAATAATAACATAACAAATCTCCAAATTAATCACCCTCCAGGTAAATCTCCACAAGGCAACAGTAACCCATGGACTTTAAATAGACACCAGGCAAAGCACATTTGACCTTCTGAATTCCAAATGAGACTCCTTTGCAAGTTGGTTGGAGGCGTACAGGCTGGTTAGGTCTTAAATGCCTCTACTTTACACACACAAGCTCCTTTCTTTATATATCTAGCTTTCTCTTTGAATGTGAATTATCCATTGTATCACGAGGGGCAGGGTTTTCCCATCGGCAAATGAGGGGCGGGGCCCACTCGCCGACACGTAAAATGACATGAGGTGATGTTGGGCGGACGTCACCATGCCCCATTTAAATTTTCCAGTAGGCGGGGCGCAGCAAAATCAGCTGTGCGCCTGCCAACCTGTCAATGCCAATTGAGGCCATTGACAGAGTCATTTAGCTAATTAGTGGACCTGCCCGTCCAACCACGGGGCGGGATGAGGTTTCATGTAGGTTTTTAAAAATTTTATTAAAGTTTTTGTAAAAATTATGGCCATATCCCAACTCACGTGACAGTGTCACATGAGGAGACATGTCAGGATTTTTTTTTTCTATTTTTAATATTTGTCACAGAACAGCCGATCTCCCTGAGGCAGCGCTTAGCCTCGGGGAGATGAGCGTGCTCTTCCATGTGCATGCGTAAAAGAGTGCACTCTCGATTTAGGGATTCCTCCCCCCCACCGCCCGCACAGCAAGCACATAGTGCTTCTGTGCGGACGTAGCGCTGGGCAGGCCTTAATTGGCCCACCCACGTAAAATGGCACTGTGCCCCCAATCAGGGCACCGATTGGAAGCGCGCCTGTGTGCGCCCGCAATTCAACTTCGCCCCCGACAGGGGGAAAATCCTGCCCGAGGCCTTTTGAGCTTCAGCACTTCTAACAATAAAAACCCTTTTGTAGTACCAATTTTATTTGCAAGCTGAAAAAATAAACACTTTGTTTGGCTTCTTCTGGCTAGGTGCAAGATTTTACCCGCAGTCCTGAATGGTTTATTTAACAAATGCAAATGAACTCTTTACCTTACTGTTCTCCTTACTTTTCACCCAATTAACATCTCTAAACTACAGTACGTCAAAGCACCCAGATTAGCTGGTTTTAATCCAATTAAGATACATACAGACACACACCTAGACATAGACCCCCACTAGAATTCTATTTTAAAAAATAATTTCCAATAACATTATACACACTAATATCTCTTCACGACATACAGGAAGAGGATGAATGATTTCATCCGCACTGCCAGGGCTAAGTCAACCTTCAGCTTACTCTAAACTCACACTCTCAAAGTTGCATTATGCACTCAAAGCATCACACAGCTCAGGGATCTCACACAACATTAGAGGGGGAGATATCAGCATTGAAAGCCTATTCACCAGCATCTCATCTACCATCCTGTACAAACCGCACCTTCGGCCCTTACTGGGGAGGGCTCAGCGCACACAGCAGGCATACATGTTTCCCAACCTCTGCTCCATCCCTTCTCATCACATCCCATCCATTTGTCTTCATGCAGACCAAGCTTGCCCGAGGCACGAGGGAGAGATCCCAGGCTGGAGCTCTCCAAATTTGAGGAGAATGCCGCTGAGTTGGTAGGGGTGGACAGAGATCGCTTCTGTGGTGAAGGCAAGATCGGCCTCTTCCAGCAAACCAGTATGGATGAGCCCTCCATGAGATAATCACATCCTGACACTCATGGTGAGTGACACGCAATGTCGTATTCAGCTTGTTCATGAACTAAATCTATCTGCTCTGTCTTACAGGCAGCTGCAGGTCTGGACAGACCAACACAGGCAACTAAGCCCCAGCCCCCAGGCCAGCTCAGAGGAGGATGCTGAGGAGCCATTTAAAGAAGACCTGCAACTGCATTTACCTGCGCCCTCCACCAGCTCAGAGTCATAGTTTTAGATTAGGCTCGGAGTCACTTTCTGGGAAACTCCTTACTGACACATCTCCACAACAGTCCGAGGCAATGACAGCCCAGGTCTCTGGCACTCAGAGAACTTCTGGAGAACAGTCATCTACTGAGCCTGAGTCAAATGACGAACCCCTGGAAGCAGCCATTGCAAACATGCTGGAGATGCAAAGACAGGCGGGAGAACATCAGGCAGAGTTGCGAGAGACTGTCAACAGACTAGAGCGAAGAATGGAGGAGTCCATCCATAATCTGTCGGATGTCATGGCTCCGACATGCAAGCGCCTCGAGGTCTCCATGGAAAGGGTGGCTTCCGCCTTGGAGGTCTTGGTCCAGCAGATCCTGCCGGATTTGCACTCAGAACTTCACTCCATCACTATAGGCATTGGTGGGATCCATCAGTGGCTAGGCGAGAGGAGGGCTAGACATCTCAACCTCACTCCCAGTGCACCTTCCCATCAAGAGTCCGGCAGGGGCCGTCAGTCACCCGGAGAGAGTAGGACCAACAGCTAGACACCCTGGGGCCATCCACTCAGGTGACGCCACAAGTATTCAGCCAATCCCAATCCCCTCTGCCTGTGACCCCATCACTTCCAGCTGCACAGGCCGAGGAGGGTACTCACAGCAGGAGACCAAAAGCAGGCCTGAGCCCTCGAGTCTTCTGATGACTTTGGCAGGCATCCTTGGGAGGACAAAGACAACAGGGCGCAGAAGTCAGCAGGCTGCCTCCATCTCTGCTGTGGATGTTGGGGATCCACCAAGAAGTAGCGGTAGGGTTAGAAAGATTAAGAAACCTTGATGTCACTTTTGGGTCATGGGTGTTCACTCATTGTATACAGCATCTTCATAAATACATTTGCTGTTCATGACTATGGTCGTACCTTATTGCAAAGGTGACCCAAACTCCCAACTCCAAGATTGCCTCCCTTTGTCAGCCTTACATTCATATGATGTCTAGCTGACTCATGTTAGTTACACAGGTGTCCCATGGATCCCTGGAACAACCCGCTGGCAAAGAAAATTGAGTATGGTGGTGACCTTCAGGGGCAATGGCTGGGGATGTCCTCCTAGTCCAAGCAGCATTAACTCCTCCTGAAAAAGGCAGCAGATATTAGCCACCACATCTCTTGACAAGCGCAGATGTGCATTGCATTGTCAGTTGCTCATCTCTAGATAGGAACGGCCTCTTCAGTAGGCCCATGGTAGTGCAAGTCGCCTCCAAGAGATGGATCTGACCCCCTCATCCTTTGGGTCTTGCAGGGGCTCCACTGAGCCATGTTCCTCAGGCTGGGCCTCTTCTTGAAAATGGGCCTTTCTTCTCCTCCACAATTGGATCACTGCCATCAAGAAGGCAGCATTGAGCGTAGGCTCCATTATTTAATCTTCCTTCTCCCTGAACGGATCAATCCAACAGATTAAAAACTAATGGGCAACCATAGTAGACCTCCCAATCACGACCAGAAAGCCATTGTCTTGCCCTGGAGCTGCATCTGCGCTACTCGCCTCTTCCTGATCCAGTGTTCCAGCTGAGGAGCTATCTCGCAGATCTACATGACCAAGATGTCACCTCGGCTACTTGACATCTTAATCCAAGAGAGGCTGGAAGAGGCTTGAGCGCATCTAGGGTATGTTCAACCTTGCCTAAAGCACTTCAACTACGTCTAATCTGGTATATTGATTATGCATAACTTGCACTTTGGAATGACTGGATGCCCATTGACCCATTTGCACAAGAGGTTGCATAGAGACTCATGGAACAGGGGCAAGGAAAACAGTCTTGTGGTTATTCATTGAGGAGCCAGAGAGCTGAGTGAAGACAGTCATAGTCCTTGGACAGATGCCAAGAGGTCGGGCTGTTGCATGTAGGCTTTGAATGTTGCACTCACTTCAAAGTCATAAGTGAAGTGAGAGTAGACAGCTGCACGCCACTTATATCCAGTCATGATTTAGACCAGTCTAATTTCCTGCTGGCATGGCACGTAATTGGGAGGGGGATCATGATTCCAGCAAGTTGCAGTTTTAATGAGATTTCTAATGCATGCAAATGGAATTCCCGACATGGATCAGCAGGAAAGCTGACCTGCCATCATCCCACCATGAAAGTGGCGAGGGGAAAATTCCAACTCGTTTTTCCACCGACAGGAACCTGACTTTTGGCCTCATTCCAAATTTTCCCCTCTTGCCCCTACAAAACCCGCCACTGGTGGGACCAGAAAATTCCGCTCTATGATTCATCAACAGAAAAGGCTTCCACCCTCTCAATGTTCAGCTGATCTGTAACCATTAGAAGCAGATTACGCCGCTCTGTGCGAGATACCCTGGGAGCTCCCATGACTCTTACGTCTTGAGACACTTGCAGGTGCCACAGAACTTCAAGTGCCCTGAGAACATCCAGGGTTAGCTCCTTGGAGACAAAGGCTACCCGCAGAAGTGGTAGTTAATAACACCCATTAGGTGGCCACAAAGCGATTCAGAGGAGAGGTACAATGCAGCTCATTCTGCAATACGTTCCTTGATTGAGCAGACCATTGGCATGTTGAAGATACATTTCAGATGTCTGGACCAGTTGCACTCTCCAGTACTCTCTCCAGAGGATGTCCTGCATCATTGTGGTTTGCTGCGCTCTACACAGCCTGGTGCTACAAAGGGGGGACGATTTGCCAGATCAAGAGACGGAGGAACTGCAAGTCTCCTCTGATGAGGAAGATGCTGAGAGGGCTGAGCTCAATGAAGGCGAGGCAGCTGGGGCTCCAGAGGAGGAGGCCATAGCATGGACCAGACGCAGCAGACATGCCTGTGAGATGCTGATAGCCACAAAGATCCAGGACGATGATGACAATTAGCTCATATGAGCCTCTTTAACCTGTGCCCTCCATGCTGCCTTGACGTTAACACCTTCATTGCTATCCTCAGCATCCCAATGAAGGACATCAATCTCAGAATGAGTAGTTACAATCTTGCGTGATGAAGTCCTCATCCTTGGAATGCTAGGCAGCCCCTGGAGCACGTGGCCGCACTGTATAGGCTCATAACTCCACCAGCATGAGCTGTGAACAGAGTAAACATGGTGCAGTCTCTTCAAGCATTTTGTCAACATTCCACTGCCTATGGCAGCCTTCAAGAGGCAGTTACAGCAATACCAACCTCAGTGCACTTATGGTGGTAAGCCTGGAGAGTTGCTAGCTGCCTCAAGGAGGGCAATCATCACTCACTGGTTTTCGCTTTTATGTCTAAGATCTAATCTGAGTCCGGACTGCAGCCTCTGTCCACTGGCAATCCCACATGCAAGAATAGTGTTCTGACCTTGTCATCATTCTGAGTCCACAGCATAAGATTGTTCTTTAGGACGCTGTGGTCTGTCACTCTCAGTCATGGGGGTGAGCCTGTGAGTCAGATCACCTTTGTGTGCACTGTGAAAGCTGCAGCAGCAGCATCATCTGATCGCTGACAATCACTCATGACCGTGCCTTTGTCTGGAGTGTCCCAACTTCCCGTGCAGCCTAAACTTTGCATCTGTGAGCCTGAGAATGCAGACATTGCATTTAGGCATTAATTAGTTAATTCACTGATAATAAAGAACACACATCAGATGTAGTGAAGCTTAGCTCAGATCCCATTTGAGGCCTCCACATTTTCATTCCAGAAGTCCCAAATGTCCACACGGAAATCAGGCAGACTGATGGTATTCTCACGATCAGATCACCATGTCGAGTTCCCATCAGAGAGCTGGCTCATGGATTTGGGAAAGACACACTAGCCAGTGGCATCCTCCCATGTAACAGTCTGGCATCTGGGGCCTTGATACACACCTCTGATCTTGCATAGTCTTGCGTTGCCCTCTAGCAGGCATTTCAGAAGTCACCGAGTGATAGTAGGTCCATAGCTCTGCATTTTGCAGGTGGACAATTGGGAACTACTTTAGGTCTGGTGTCTAGCTGTAAATACAGACCTGACATAACACTGCAGGCTGTCAGGAGCACATAAGATCCCCGAATATTGATGGATATGTAATACACACTCAAGCCTGACATAGATGCCATTGAAAGATGCACCGAGTGAGATTGACTCCAATGCAGATTGACATTAAAACCTGTACGGACCACATGGACCGTTCCTCAGTGCAGAAAGATCAGGTGAAAAAATCAGACTGGAACATCTATGCTCCTGAGGCCACACAATGTGATCCTCTGACGCAAGTCTCAGATAGGCATTGCCCAATCATCATTTTGCTGGAGCCAGAGGCCTTGCTCATGTATCTGATGTGCAAAGAAAGGCAGCGCACTGTAATGAGATGGTGTGAGACACCATGACCTGAAGCATATGATGGGAGATAAGTGAGGAGAGTCTGTTACACTTGTACGACTTCGGAACATTACATCAGATAAAATAACCATTCACTAGATGAGAAGTTCACAGAAACAACATATTTTACATATGTGCATCGTATATACAGTTTGTGAACAGCCATGCCACCTTTCTGCTCTCAAAATTTCTAACTTTTTCTTACCCTATCGCTACATCTAGGTGCATCTCTGACATCTACAGCAAAGGTGGAAGTAGCCTGCTAACTGCTACGCCCTATTGCCTGTAACGACCTTGGCGGGTGTCCTCTGGAGGGCCGAGGCCTGGAGAGCCCCGGCCAGCTTTGGGTCTCCTACTCGTGAGCAGGTGCACCCTCCTTGGCCTGACCTGCTGGAGTTGATGGGGTCACAGGCAGAGGGGACTTGGAGCGGCTGTACACCCCAGGAGAGTCCTGGGTGGATGGCCCCAGGTGCCTGGCTGACTGACATTCCTCCTCCCTGTGGGTGTTCGAGGTCCTGTCCCTGATTCCTTGAGGAGAAGTAGCTCCTGGAAGGTAATGCCCTGTCCAAGGTGTCCCATCCTCCTCTCGCCTAGCCACTGTTGGAACGCTCTCATGTCTATAGCGATTGTGTGTGAGTCTGAACGCTTACCCAGCACCAACTGCTGGACCAAGGTCTCCAGGGTGGTCGCCACCCTTCCAATGGTGACCTCGATGTGCTGGCATGTCAGTGCCATGACATCAGACAGAATGAGGACAGACTCCTCCATCCTCCGTTCTAATCTGGTGATGGCCCCTGACAACCCTGCCTGCTGCTCCCCTGCCTATCTTTGGAACTCCAACATCTCTATGAGGGCCGACTCCAGAGGCTTGTCACCGGCCTCCAATTCAGCAGGGGCCTGGCCTACAGCAGTGTTCCGAGTGTCGGTGACCTTGGCTGTCACTGCCTCCACCTGCTGTGGACTCGAATCTGTGCAGTGCTCGCCAGACGGCGACCCTGAACCAGCTCCGGAATTAGGTCCCGTTGAGGTGTGTGTCTTTACGCAGGTGAAGGATGCGAGTGAAAGCTGTGATGGCTCTACATCTAGTGGATCCTCAGGACCGAGGTGTTCTGGGGAGCTGGGGCTGATGGGCTGGCTGGCAGTGCGCCTCCGCCTTTTCTTGCTGTTGCCTGTAATAGAGAGAAAAGGTAATTAGTGATTGGCTCGATAGTCAACTGCATTAAAGATCACACAGTTTCGGAGGGTGAGCGAAGTCTAGTAGCTGGAGTCCCACTGGCTTGTTGAGAGACGCCAATCTCACCTTTGGCACAGGCGCAGGGACAGCCCCGGTCCTCACCAGCCAGCTCTGCCACCTGCTCCTCGTAGGGTTGAGCGGCCTGAGTTCCAGCATCTCCCATCCAGCCTGGGATCTCTCCCTGTGTTGTGGGCAATGTTTTCCTGCATGACGACATGATGACCGATGGACAGGCTGTGAGCAGGACAGGCGCTGAAGCAGATGATAAGCTTGCCTGACTTCTGTGTGTGCTGAGTGAACCTATATAAGGGCTGAAGATGCGACTTGTGCAGGATGTAATTAGAGATGAAGATGTAAACGTGTGTGTGAGAGAATCAGTGATGATGTCCTTTGCGCTGGTGGTATGTGCAATCCCTGTGGACTGTAATGCTGTTAATGCCTGATGGTCTTTTGGAGCCTTTCCCACCTGCCACTGCACTTATTCTCTGGAGTAGAAATTTCCGCTCTTGGTCTGCTAGGTAGGCAATGATCGAAAACTTCCAGAAAAACAGGCTTCGAAGAGGCTCAGACTTGTAGCAGGCTGCTTTGTCAGCCTGGAGTCCTGCTTTTTGGCCTTTGAAGATTGGCGTTAAATCAACAGACTGCCTTGTGAGGCTAGAAATGCACTATTAAAAGCTATCCAAAGACAAGAAGCTTGGGTCATGTGATGTTGCAAATTAATAATTAATTGCAGTTTAACAAGCAGTTTCTGTGCTTCTGGCCAAAGTCCACTGTTCAGTTTAGGAGCGAGATGGGAGCTGTTAGTGCCTTTTTTTTTATTCGTTTGTGGGATGTGGGTGTCGCTGGCTGGGCCAGCTTTTATTGCCCATCCCTAATTGTCCTTGAGAAGATGGTGGTGAGCCACCTTCTTGAACCACTGCAGTTGATGTGCTATAGGTGTTGGTGCTGTTAGGAAGTGAGTTCCAGGATTTTGACCCAGTGATAGTGAAGGAACGGCGATATATTTCCAAGTCACAATAGTGTGTGACTTGGAGGGGAACTTGGAGGTGGTGGGGTTCTCATGTATCTGTTGCCCTTGTCCTTCCAGGTGGTTGAAGTTGCAGGTTTGGAAGGTGCTGTCGAAGAAGGCTTGGTGAGTTGATGCAGTGCATCTTGTAGATGGTATACACTGCTGACACAGTGTGTTGGTGGTGGAGGGAGTGAATGTTGAAGGTGGTGGATGGGTTACCAATCAAGTGGGCTGCTTTGTCCTGGATGGAGTCGAGCTTTTTTTTTATTCATTCACAGGATGTGGGCTTCGCTGGCTGGGCCAGAATTAATTGCCCATCCCTGTTTGCCCTTGAGAAGGTGGTGGTGAGCTGCCTTATTGAACTGCTGCAGTCCATGTGGTGTAGGTATACCCACAGTGCTGTTAGGAAGGGAGTTCCAGGATTTTGACCCAGCGACAGTGAAGGAATGGCAATATATTTCCAAGTCAGGATGGTGAGTGACTTGGAGGGGAACTTCCAGGTGCTGGTGTTCCCATCTAGCTGCTACCCTTGTTCTTCTAGATGGTAGTGGTCATGGGTTTAGAAGCTGCTGTCTCAGAAGCCTTGGTGAATTCCTGCAGTGCATCTTGTAAATGGTACACACTGCTGCTACTGTGTGTCGGTAGTGGAGGGAGTGAATGTTTATGGATGTGGTGCCAATCAAGCAGGTTGCTTTGTCCTGGACAGTGTCAAGCTTCTTGAGTGTTGTGGGAGCTGCATCCATCCTGGCAAGTGGGGAGTATTCCATCACACTCCTGACTTGTGCCTTGTAGATGGTGGACAGGTTTTGGGGAGTCAGGAAGTGAGTTACTCATCACAGGATTCCTAGCCTCTGACCTGCTCTTGTAGCCACACTATTTATATGGCTAGTCCAGTTCAGTTTCTGGTCAATGGCAACTCCCAGGATGTTGACATTGGAGGATTCAGTGATGATAATGCCATTGAATGTCAAGGGGCGATGGTTAGATTCCCTCCTGTTGGAGACGGTCATTGTCTGGCACTTGTATAGTGCAAATGTTACTTGCAACTTGTCAGTCCAAGCCTGTCCAGGTCTTGCTGCATTTGGACATGGACTGCTTCAGTATCTGATGAGTCGTGAATAGTGCTGAACATTGTGCAATCATCAGTGAACACCCCCACTTCTGACCTTATGATGGAAGGAAGGTCATTGATGAAGCAGCTGAAGATGGTTGGGCCGAGGATACTACCCTGAGGAACTCCTGTAGTGATGTCCTGAAGCTCAGATGACTGACCTCCAACAACCACAACCATCTTCCTTTGTGCTAGGTATGACTCCAACCAGCGGAGATTTTTCCTCCTGATTCCCATTGACTCCAGTTTTGCTAGGGCTCCTTGACACCACATTCAGTCAAATGAGACCTTGGTGTCAAGGGCAGTCACTCTCACCTCACCTCGGGAGTTCAGCTCTTTTGTCCATGTTTGACACAAGGCTGTAATGAGGTCAGGAGCTGAGTGGCCCTGGCAGAATGCAAACTGGGCGCCATTGAGCAGGTTATTGCTAAGCAAGTGCTGCTTGATAGCGCTGTTGATGACCCTTTCCATTACTTTACTGATGATTGAGAGTAGACTGATGGGGAGGTAATTGGCCAGGTTGAATTTGTCTTGCTTTTTAAGTACAGGACATAACTAGGCAATTTTCCACAAAGCTGGACAGATGCCAGTGTTGAGGCTGTGCTGGAACAGCTTGGCTAGGGGCGCAGCAAGCTCTGGAGCACAAGTCTTCAGTACTACAACCGGAATATTGTCAGGCTCCATAGCCTTTGCAGTGTCCAGTGCCGTCAGCCATGTCTTGATATCACGTGGAGTGAATAGAATTGGCTAAAGACTGGCATCTGTGATGCTGAGGTCCTCCGGAGCAGGCCGAGATGGATCATTCACTCGGCACTTATGGCTGAAAATTATAGCAAATGCCTTATCTTTTGCATTGATGTACTTGGCTCCCCCATCATTGAGGATGGGGATATTTGTGGAGCTTCATCCTCCACTGAATTGTTTAATTGTCCACCACCATTCGCGACTGGATGTGGCAGGATTGCAGAGCTTAGACCTGTTCCATTGGTTGTGGGATCGTTTAGCTCTGTCTATCACTTGCTGCTTATGCTGTTTGGCACACAAGTAGTCTCATGTTATAGCTTCGCCAGGTTGACACCTCATTTTTAGGTATGCCTGGTGCTATACCTGGCATGCTCTCCTGCACTCTTCATTGAACCAGGGTTGATCCCCGGGCTTGATGGTAATGATAGAGTGGGGGATATGTCAGGCCATGAGGTTACAGATTGTGGTTGAGTATGATTATGCAGCTGTTGATGGCCCACAGCGCCTCATGGATGCCCAGTCTTGAGTCGCTAGATCTGTTTAAAATCTATCCCATTTAGCACGGTGGTAGTGCCCCACAACATGATGGAAGGTATCCTCAATGTAAAGGCAGGACTTCGTTTCCACAATGACTGCGGTGGTCGCTCCTACCGATACTGTCATGGACAGATGCATCTGCAGCAGGCAGGTTGTTGAGGATGTCAAGTATATTTATCCCTCTTGTTGGTTCCCTCACCACCTGCTGCATACGCAGTCTAGCAGCTATGTCCTTTAGGACTTGGCCAGTTTGGTCAGTAGTGGTGCTACCGAGTCACTCTTGGTGATGGACATTGATGTCCCCCACCCAGAGAACATTCTGCACCCTTGCTTCCTGATGTTCAGTGGTTCCTGAACAAATGATGTTCAACATGGAGGAGCACTGACTCACCAGCTGAGGGAGGGCGGTATGCGGTAATCAACAGGAGGTTTCCTTGCCCATGTTTGGGCTGATGCCATGAGACTTCACAGGGTCTGGAGTCAATGTTGAGGACTCCCAGGGCAACTCCCTTCTGACTGTATACCACTGTGCCGCTGTGCCGCTGTGCCACCATCTCTGCTGGGTCTGTCCTGTCCCAGCAACAGTGATGGTGGTGGCTGGGAAATTATTTGTAAGATATGATTCCGTGAGGATGACTATGTCAGGCTATTGCTTGACTAGTCAATGAGACAGCTCTCACAATTTTGGCCCCTGGATGTTAGTAAGGACTTTGCAGGGTCGACAGCTTGCCATTGTCGTTTCCTAGGTCGATGCCAGGTGGTCCATCCAGTTTCATTCCTTTTAGGGGTTTGATACAACTGAGTGGTTTTTAAGAGTCAACCACATTGCTGTAGGTCTGGAGTCACATGTAGGCCAGACCAGATAAGGACATCAGATTCCCTTCCCTTCAAGGGATCAATCAACAATGGTTTCATGGCCATCATTAGACTTTTAATTCCAGGTTTTTATTGAATTCAAATCCCACCATCTGCTGTGGTGGGATTCGAACCTGGGTCCCCAGAGCATTACTGGATTATTAGTCCAGCAACAACACCACTATACCATCACCTACCCCCTACAGGTATAATGAGTTTTGATGTCTCTCTCTTTGTTATAGTCCAGGCTGGGGGAGCCGTATCGTCTGGGTTTATGGATTATAATGTGTTCTTACAATGAGGTGTGAGATTCCACAAAGATGAGGGTGGAAATCTTTTGTCCTTGTAACTGCTGTTGGAAATTTCCAGAAACTTTGGTCAATTTAGTGAATCATGTAATTCATCTTTTGGTTCAGCAAAGTCCATTTTTAAATAAGCAACAAAAAAAAGTTTGATTTACACAGTTTATGATCTCTTTCATGTATTAAGGACATGTCAAATGTCTATGCTATGCACCGCAATGACTCCATGTGGTAACAAGTTTCATATTCTAAACACCCTGGGTAAATATATTTCTTCCAAATTCATATTAACAAATGAACAGGGCACTCAGTAGAGCACATACCTCCATCATGCTGTGTTAACTCAACATTATTACAATTATGCAATGCTTCCTTGAGGCTTTTCCCTGCCTGGTAACTACAAAGCTGAAAAAGGAATCTTTTTATTAAGAGCTTCCATCTCACTGTGGAAGCTTTAGGCCAATCCACGTCCACCAACCTGCTCTGAAAACTCTGTTTACATTTTGACAGCTATGACTAATTGCACTACAGCAGCTGAGACAATCAATGAAATTCTAAATAAAACAACACACAAAATTCTGAAAAAAGAAATTCAATTCACTCTATTTCCTAATGTTAACAGATCTGCACCTTCACCAAAGAATTATACTTCCTTGTGCCAGAACCTAGCTATGTACCAAGTTTCATTGAAGTCCATCCATTAGCTTTTGAGATATACTGTTTATAAACAGACTAACAAACAGGGGCAAAATCATTACCTCCATTAATTAATAATTATCTAATATTTATGAAGCCTGGTTTTGGACTTCCCACAATTGAAAACATTTAAAAATGGATAAACCCAAATTTTATTTTTCCAATAATTTTTGATTAAAACTTGATAAATTGTGAATGAAAAAACATTCTGGAATTAACTAAATGCATTATTATTCAGTCCGTGCAGAGGACTTGGGCATCATTTGGAAAGATTAGCTGCCAACAACATGATTTCACAGCTTCTGAGATTATTATTCAAAATTTATAATGTATCTGCATGATATGCCTTTGTGATTAAAAAATCCACTCAATTCTTTTCTTTTTAAGGGTTTTGTTTACCAGCTGGAATTTTTGTCAACTGTAACTATAGCAACCGGATGCTGCTAATTCTAAAGGTTGACCAAAGATGGGCTCCTGCTCTATTAAAAGGTTCATTGCAGTGATGTTTTAATTTCATCTGTACAACTTGTGATGGTCTTGATGTCAATTGAATTTCTTGTATGTTTAAAGAAAGAAATGACAGATGTTTTCCTACTTTACATGTCTGTCATGAGAATGTGGAAGCTTTTAGTTTTGATTGCTGCTTCACAAGCTACAGCAACGTTAATTTAGTTGTGTTTGGCAGTTAAAACATTTAATTGCTACATATAGTGACACACACCACTGTTCCCAATCAGAAAGGAAATGATTGGAAGTTTTGCCATCAATCACACATGGAGACCACACTCCTGTGAGTGGCTGGGATTGATTTTATACACATAATTTGGCTGTAATTATCCTCCACTCACTGCAATTTACTGGAGAAATAATCAATTTGTATTAAGTAACTATTGCCAGTTCATTGCACTTTGCTGGAGAAATCACCTTGCTTTTATTGGGAGAAGTTGCTTTCAACCATCTGCTCCGTTAAAGTTTATAGAGACTCTTTTTAAATAGACCCTGTAGACTGTTTGCTGTAAAATAGATTACTTGCTGCAAGTCCCTCCCTGGAATGTAAGTTCCACCCTGACTTCAACTCATTGGCTGTCACAGTGGTGCCAATAGCAACTCTGATTTTACTGTGTGACCACCCTCCACTCATTGCATTTGCTGGAGATGTCACCCTGTTTTTATTGGGAAAGAGCTGTCCAACAGGCTACTTTTTCATTACTATATTTTTTTTCCAGCAATCAACAGCAGCACAAGGAGCACTTTTAGTACCTGGCAGAAAATGCAGGTCAGAGCAGAGTGCACTGACCGGTCGCCATTGACTTTGCAGTGTAGCCACTGCTGACAGCCACAACACCTCAAACTGAGAACTGACATAGTCATCAAGGTTAGAATGGTGATAGAGACAGGAGATGAATTCAGTGAGGCCAAGTGGGGGTAGGATGAGCAGAATTTTTAGCCACAGGTGATCAAAGTCAAATGATTCTGAGCTGAGATGAGCAATAGGGACATCAGTCCACATAAACCTTATTTTGGATCAGAAGTTGAAGTCTAATGTTTAACGTGGAGATTAGAAAGGGGAAAGTGTCAGTAAGAAGTGAAATCTGAGTTGCAGTAAGAAAGATGAGTACAGAATGGCTCTCAGTTGTTCAAATTCCTCCTCGTGCTAGTTTTTCTGTCACCTGTTATGCCAAAAATTATTTCTACCTCATACAGTTCTATTATATGTTGTACTAATTCAACATAGAGAGAAATGTGTTTTTTTAATCACTGTCAATACCACCTTCGGAGCTATGGGAGTGTTTGGGATACAACAGTTGGCTTCAGTGACCAGGGTTAGGGAAGTGAAAAAGCAGCCGCTGTTCCCTCTCCTGATTGATGAGCAGTGACTTCTACTGGAGAGTGTACATATGGCCATGGAGTGAAGGCAGGAGAGGGCTCTGCTGATGAAAAGACCTTCTAACACTCACTGTCTGGCCACACAGATGAAGAAAAGCCACTAGGATGGTATACCAGAGGGCAACCAGGGCTCAAAAAACTGTTCCATGAGTGGGTGCCTTTGGCAGAAAGGGAGAAAATTGGATCCAAAAAAAAATAATAAACCCAGACCCATGCTGCATTTTAATTTCCTGATGTTGATGTTAGGCGATGTGGAGGCACAGTGGAGCTGGAAGGAAACCCTGATACAATGCCTCAGGAAAAATTGACACTTTGTAATTTATTTCACAAGCTGAGAAAAAACAGACTTTTGGCACCACAGAGGAAGGAAGCCTTAAAGAATCTGCTTGTGCATTCCTTCCTGTCTGAGCTAACTGCAACTTTCTCATGCATTGGTGACACACTCAAAGTTTATTTGATGACACTTAAATGAATATTTAATTTGCCTGAAACAAAATAATTTTGCCATCTTCCTAGTTTCCAGTACTACAGATTCTCTCTCACTTCTGCAGTTTCAAAATTCTTGGTAAATAATAAAACTGATGTATAATTTATATTGATAATGCAAAATTAATGTACACATGTAGGAGAAAACAAACAACCTCTGCCCATTGACTCATGACTTGAGGAAGGAGCGGAAGAAAGGCTTATGATCACATTCCCTATCGGAACTCCTCACAATTGGCTTTTGGCACTGTTATATATGCATTTTCTGTAACAAAGAATAGTAAAGGGCATTCTGCGGTTCTGATTCCTTAACATGAAATTTTAAAGGAAATCATCAACCAATCCAGTTGCTAGGCTGTCAGCTAATGTGAGGTAAATCAAGGTATTTGTTTTATTTGGAAATAGGACAATGAAGTACCACATTCAATGAACTGTACAATGTTATACTTGCTAAAAAAAAATTAGAAACCCATTTCAGGCAGGAAAAGACCAGGTGGCCAATCACTACCTGTCCCGTTTTTCAGTGGGAATGGAGCAGTAGCAGAATTGTGGGGAATAAAGCATTTGCACTGATTTTGCACCCCAGACCTGCCAATACTGTTTTCCCACTGGCCTCAATTCAAGCTGCCTACACTCCTCACCCATAACCTGGGGGAAGGAGGGGGGGAGACTAATCAACGTACAATGGATTTAGGATCTGGGCACCATTTTGGTTGCCACCCACATTGTTATCAACAGTTTCTCAATCCGCTAACAAACTATAAGAAGTTTAAATTGCAAGGATGCTATACGGTTATGGAAATCTACCAACACCACACCGTTCCCCAAGACAGTGGCCTTCTCACCTGTGATAACTGGCTACCCTTACTCAAGAAACACACTACCATCCACCTACACAGTCGACCAATCAGCAGGAAGATCCCACCCATATTCCCATCCTCCACTGTGTATATAACTACCTCTTTCACCTGTTCCAGTCATTTCTCCAAATGATAGCCAGACTAAGCTGCCTGAAGTATTGGGGCTATCAGTTTTTCCCAAGTAGTTATAACAACTGCTTTTTTCAGAGCAAAATTTTACATGGTGTAACTGTAAATTTGTCTTCCTCAATGCTACTCCTCTCACCATGAAAACCTTCAAACAACTGTTTCATATAACTATATAACTTATAAATAGTTATAAACAATAACTATTTATTGTTAATAGTTCAAATTAGAAATATTGGAACATAAGATCCTGAGAGGACTTGATAGGGTGGATACTGGGAGGATGTTTCATCTTGTGGGGTAGACTAGAGTAGACTAGAATTAGGGGATACAGTTAAGAATAAGAGTTTCTCTTTTAAGACAGAGATGAGTGGAATATTTTTCCCTCAGAGAGTTGTTAGTCTATGGAATTCTCTTCCCCAGAAAGCAGTTCAGACTGGGTAGTTGAATTTCTTCAAGGTTCAGTTAGACAGCTTCTTGACAGAGAAGGGGGTCAAGGGTTATGGGGAGCAGACAGGGAAGTGGAGTTGAGACCACAACCAATTCTTATTGAACAGCGAAGCAGGCTCAAAGGGCCAAATGGCCTACTCTTGCTCCTTAGTCCTATGTTCTTATGTTCCTATATTCATATGGTAAATGAAATTAACTGAGAAGATCAACTATTGTGGGCAAAATGTCTATGGAATCAGGAGCCCTTTTACTGGAAATGTTTAATTAAAATCCAGATGTTTTCAAGAACTGATTTATTCTTCATATGCTCTAAAGAAAAATTGCTGAGTTTTAGAATGTCCAGCTCTTTTTAGTCACAGTTCTTGTATAGAACCACAGCAGGAGAATAGATGTAAGTAGCTATGCATAGAACTGCAGGTAGCATAATCAGTAGACCTGAGATGGCTGATCTCTCAGCCACATTGCCACGCAGGTCACGGACTTGTCAATCCAGGAGATTTGGAGGTTGTGGTGGCGTACCTAGTTTGAGTGCATGATCTTTAGAAATGAGGCATGGGGATTGCAGATGAGGGACCTACCCTGGTGGAGGGAGGAATGTTATTGCAATCATTAGCTCAATGTTATACATCTAGTTAGGCACCATCACGACTTGGACATGTATCGCATATATATTGGTATCCACACCAATCCTAATAAAACACTTAATTACATGGACAAATAAACTTCCATTGCTGTAGCCCCTGTATGACTGAAATATTTCAACCACACTCGGAACAGAGGTATGTCAATGTCATTCATAGTTCCCAAATACGAGCAATGTTTCCCCTCACATAGTCATTTACTAGACTGCCATACAATATTTTCATGAAACCAGTTGTCTCATAGCTCCTTTAGATGCAGCTTGTTCACCAGGCAGAGATGAGGGGCTAAATTTTTGGTGCCCTGAAGGCAGAACCGGAGGTGAGGGGGTGTGGTTTGTGGTGGGGGTTGGGTGGGGGAGGGGAGTTGGGGGGAGTGCCCAAAGATGCAGATTGTGCATGTCAATTTCAAGATGCCGTTCCAGGTTTTGGCAACAATCAACAGATCAGGTCTATGGCAGGACAGGAATCTGCTCTCCTCCCCATTGAGGTCAATAAAAACTGTTAAAAAACTTGTTACGAATTTGTGAAGGCTTAAGATTCAAAAAGGCCTCTGATGGGAAGTGACTACATGAGCCAGCCGTGAGTTCCCCAGGGCACCACCTTTCCCCATAAATGCACATAATGGGGCAAAGGATGAGTGGGCACTTGGAAAGAGCATACCCCTGGCACTGTGCAGGTGGTAGGGATAGTGGATGCTCAGCATCCAAGATTTGAATGGGGTCACTGTGGGGGACAGAAGAGCAGGGCTGCCAATGACAATTGACCAGTCAACTGCCCAGAAAGAAAACTCCAGCTAGCAATGAGGGCACGACTCACGGTTTTGAGCCCAGTAGTGATGAGGAGCTAGACCCTCTGCAGGAAGGGCAGAACCTCAGATATCAGGAGGGACAGGAGATGAAAGAAGAACAGGAAGGGCATGAAGGCTAAACCCTCAACACAGGAGCTACCTGGAGATGGCCAAGAACCAGTGTTGTGGAAGATTGCGACTCTCCAGGCAGATGTCACAGACATCTGTGCCCTCATCACCAAAGACCTTGTACGTCTCAGCATTGGTTGACATGCCCTGCACATGGCCATCAAAGTCAATGCGTGCTTGAATTTCTTCACTTCTGGCTCCTTCCAAGGATTAGCTGTGAAGCTTAGTGGTACCTCAAAAATTGCTGGGCACCATTGCATCTCGCTGTTCTCTAATGCCCTGTTTGCTAGAGCTTGACAGCACATCTATTTCAAGATGATCACAGTCTTGCAGGGACAGAGGAAACCAGATTTCACCTCCATTGCTATATTCTCCCAGGCACAGGTCATCATCAACTGCACCCATGTGCCCATCAAGGCACCTAGTGACCGGCCATTGAGATCTATCAACAGAAAGGACTTCCACTGTCTGAACATCCAACTAGTCTGAGACCAAGAGCTTCCTGCATGTGTGCACTTGGCAGCTGCCACATCCCCTTCATCCTCCATCAGTCTATGCTGCCTCAGGTCTTCACTCCAATCCCCAAAGTGCATGGGTGGATCCTAGGGGATAAGCGATATCCCATTCGCTATTGGTGCCTCTGCTGGAGCTCTAGACAAAGGTACAAAGGCGATATAACCAATGCTATCCACTCAACAGAACAACATTAAGCAGGCCAGTGAGCTTCTAAAAATGAAATTCCAGTGCCTGGGCCAGTTGGGTGGTGGTCTGCTGCAATCTCCATAATATGGCTTTCCATAGAGGTGCAGAATTTGAGGATAATGAGACCTTGAAAAGGGCCAGTTCATCAGGGAGGAGCAAGAATAGGAAGTAAGAGAGAAGAAGGAAAAGGAGACAGAAGGGAGTGATGCTGAAAAGAGAGAGCACCTCTCTCTCTGATGTGGCCTCATCCTGCCATCCTTCAGGAAGAGGACATCCCTCCTCTCCCTCATAACCTCCAGCATTAGATCCAGATTGGCATTGATGAAGCGAAGGGTCATCCCTACCCCAGGTGTCAGGCTTCCAACTCCACTGTGACATCTCGCTGCCCTTTGGTCCAGTGGAAGTCTTTGGCACAAACCGCAGATCTCTCCCCCAAGACAACCAACAGCCTCAGTGACGCCTAAATAAGCCTCACACCTCATCTGACCCACTTTCATTCCCAACTCCTCTGGCTCTAAGTGGACAGGAAAACTGTTTCCAAAACAATTAAGGGCTTCCTCAAGTGAAAATCTGAACTTTAATCAGTTTGCTCCCAGAGGCAGGTTTCTGATGCAAAAACAGTCTCAGCTCCAGTTTCCCACCACTGCAACGAAAATTCAGCCCAAGGAGTCAATCTATTTACATTAGTGGTTACCCATAACTGACCATCACATACCTCAAGTGCTTTCCCTGCTGGTGTGCAGGATTTCTGAGATCATCAGACTTTGGCTTTGTGGGCTGCATCATCACATTTAAAACACCTGATTCATTTTTTCTAGCCTTCGAGTTCTGCTTGGCTACCTTGAGTCATACTCGGCCTGGCACAGACCCACTCTGTCTGACCTGAGCAGCTCACTCACTGAGATCTTCACCCATGGGACAGTGCAATGGGGACAGTATGGTCCCCAGCCTTGGCACAGCTCACCTACATTTGCAAAGCCATGAAGTGACAGTGCATGCACCGAGCTAGTTGAGAGTTAACCTGATTAAGAAACCTCACTCTTAAAAATTCTTCCAAAAAATCTATCTGTTTAACACTAAATGGCCAAGATCTTTGTCGCTTATGAATGTTGGCAGGTGTCAGCCTTGGCTCAGTGGGTAGCACTCTTACTTCTGATTCAGAAGACTGTGGGTTCAAGGCTGTGGCTGTGAGCACATAATCCAGTCTGATATTCCAGTGCGGTATTACGGCAATGCTACACTATCAAATCTATTCTCTTTGAGGTGAAACATTAAACCAGTGGGCAAAATCCAGTGAGATTTTCAAAAAAGAGCCTTCAACCAGCATCGCTAAAATAGCTGATCTTGTCATGTATCTTCTCACTGCTGTTTGTGGGACCTTGTTTTGTGCATATACATTTCCCTAGGCAGTGAATCAACTTTAAAGTATTTAATTGGCTGTAAAGTGCTTTGGGGTGTCCTGGTGTTGTGAAATTTACTATTTAAAGTCTAATTTTAATCACTTGGACACAAAACATGTTCAAGCTATAGAGAGCAGAAACTAGACTGATCCCAGGAGTCACGGGATTAAATTATGAAATAGACTACTGCACAAAACAATAATATTACTCAGCACAATGCAAGTAATGTACAGGAACTGCACCTTCCAGAGGTTCTGATACAGTTTTACTGGTTAGGGCTGTACAAATTTGCCATTTTCTTTGGTTCTTAACCATGACACTGTAAAATTACATGTCAATGTTTTTCATTCCTTCAGGGTATAAACTTATGAACCAGAGAACTCCTAATAATGCTTCTCATTAATAACTCATGTTTGAAAATGTGTGATGCATTTTTGTAACGCATCCAGAAAGTTCATTCACACACTCCTTGGTAGTGAACTAATTTCCACTGCTTGCAAGGGCTTAACAACCATTTAGTAAAATTCTCTCTGATTGAAAATCCATGCCATGGTAATATTGCATCGACAGCTTACACCATTATTATGGCATAGAAATGCCAAAAAAAACTATGCCACAAGTGGCTTATGCTATTATTTATGCCATGCCTTAATTTACTGGGACTGTAATGCTGCTCCGCTAAGACCCTCACTGATTTAATTAATACAGCTCCAAATTCGCCCATCAAAATCAATAGTGATTGCAAATTTGCGGCATTAACACATTAACTTAAGCACTGCTAATAGCTAGACCATTGCAGAATGGCATTGGAGGGAGACAGAATCAGTCACTCGGCAGATTACCTATATCCAAAGAAGGGTTTCATTTTTAATAAACTTAAAGTTTATTGACCTTAAAGGAATCCTTATTTTTAAAGATTTGTTCTTGGAACTTGATTGAAATCTTAATTAAGTAATGGACTAAGTGCTTTGACAGCCAAATATGTTCGAGCCGTTACACAAGGGAATTGCTGCTCCTTGAAATTCAAGCTTTATTGAAGTGACAGACACATCCTTTCAAAACTAACTACCATAATAGAATTGGCTGTGTAAACTGCTGAATTGTTGTAAAAGGCTAACCGTTTACGATGTCCGGGAAGAGAATTTGCTGTATCTCTCTGGTCTGGTCGGCCCATGGTTTAAATCCCACACTCTGTGATTGACTCTTCATTTTCTGTGACATGGCCCAGCAAGCCACTGTAAAATAATCACTAACATCACAGGACTGCAGCAGTTCAAGAGGACACCATCACCTTCTAAGGTCAGTGAGGGTTGGACAATCCAATGCAGCCATGCTAACACTGTCTGAACCCCCAAGGACAGAAAAAAAGCTGCAACAGGCATTATTTCCTCTGTGTTCAAGGTAGCAGCACAGGTAAGGAACATTGTGCGTTAGTGCTAGCACTGTGGCCTCTCAGTCCTCCTGCTTCAAATTGCTTGTATTTTAATGGTTGTGTGGCACACAGGCACACCATTAAAGATTTATTTTCTGCTTGTTAAGTTATTATTAATGAGCTATTAATGAGAAACATGACAATTCACTCAGGGTTTACTTCCTTCACACTTCATATTAATTTCCTCCAAGTAAAATTGGTCCGGGGAAACCACAGCATGCAAACAGTCATTAAAGGATGAGCAGAGCTGGGGATACTGTTTGAAATAAAGAGAGGTCTTTCAGTGAACACAGCAGAATGGTTGCAGGATCAAGCTTATGGCTGTTGTCATGTTGCAAGCAGAGGGGCAGGAGCTTATTCCCAAAAATTCAAGTCCCTTTCCTCAGGCTTCTAAGATCTTTAGCTACATGCTCTGTTTATTTAATAACCTTAATTTCTGCTTCTTTCCACTACTTGTTTAATAAGATATCTTATATAGGCCCACGATCATTCCACTGATACTTCCACTCTGTGTTTGTCTTTTCCTCTCTCCTTCTATTTAAATACTTGTTCATCTCCTGTTTTTCATTTCTGAAGAAAAGCACAAGCCCAAAACTTTAACTATCCTTTAACTTCACAGATGTTGACTAAGTGGATGTGTATTTCCAGCTTTCTCTGCTTGTGTTTCAGTTTTCCAACATTCATAGGATTTTGCTCTTTATTGTCCTCTGTTCAAGGTGTGTGGCTTGGAGGGGCAACAGGAGATCGCTGCAGGAGTTCCTCAGAGTGGTGTCCTGGGCCCAACCATCTTCAGCTGCTTCATCAATGACCTTGCCTCCCTCATAAGATCAGAAGTGTGGGTGTTTGCTGGTGATTGCACAATGTTCAGTGCCATTTGCGACTCAGACAATGAAGCTATCTGTGCCCTCATGCACCAAGACTTAGACAACATTCAAGTTTGGGTTGATAAGTGGCAAGTAACATTCACGCCATACAAGTGCCAGACAATGACCATCTCCAACAAGAGGAAATCTATCTTCCCTTTACATTCAAAGGCATTGCCATCACTGAATCCCCCACCATTAACATCCTAGGCATTTACCTTTGAACAGAAACTTAATTGAGTCAGCCATATAAACATTGTGGCTACAATATCAGGTCAGAGGCTGGGAATTCTGCAGAAAGTAACTCACCTCCTGCCTTCTCAAAGCCTGTTCACCATTAAAAGGCACAAGTCAGGAATGTTATGGAATACCCTCCACTTGCCTGGATGAGTGCAGCTCCAAGAACACTCAAGAAGCTCAACATCATCCAGGGCAAAGCAGCCCACTTGATCAGCAACTTATCTACCAACTGAAACATTCACTCACTTCAGTACTGGTCCACCATGACAGCAGTATGCACCATCTATAAGATATACTGCAGCAACTCACCAAAACTCTTTCGACAGGACCTTTCAAACCCACCACTTAGAAGAAGCAGGGCCGAAGATGCATGGGAACAAAAACCACCTGCAAGTTCCCCTCCAAGTCAAAGGTCAGCCTGATTAGGAAATATGTCACTTTTCCTTCACTGTCACTGAGTCAAATTCCTGCAACTGCTCCTTATCAGCACTGTGGGAGCACTTTCACCATATGAACTGCAGCAGTTCAAGGCGGCTCACCGTCAACTTCTCAAGGCAATTAGGGATGGCGAATAAATGCTGGTCTTGCCAGCAATGCTCACAGCCAATGTATGAACAAAAAATATGTAAAGCTCCAAACTGTGTTCTTCACCCGGGAGCATCTCTGTCATGACAATCAGATGGAAAATGGGCACTTGAGGCCAAGGAATTGCGTAGGGGAGGAAAAAGGTGTTTCCTTCATTCTCCCACTCACATATACATTTCTGACTTATTCCACTGCACATCTGCCAGCTGAATGACCCCAGCAGAAAATCGTAATATTATCAGACAGTATCAACATGGTTTTAACAGTGTTATTAGAGTTCTTAGAGGACATAACAAGCAGGATTGATAAAGGGGGATCAGTTGATGTAGTGTATTTGGATTTCCAAAAGGCATTTGATAAGGTGCCACATAAAAGGTTACAAGGTAGGAGTTTATGGTATTGCCGGTGATATATTAGCATGGATAGAGGACTGGCTAACTAACAGGAAATGGGTCATTTTTCAGGATGGCAAACTGCAACTAGTGGAGCGCCACAGGGACTGGTGTTGGGGTCTCAACTATTTACGACCTATGTTATTGACTTGGATGAAGGGAGTGACTGTAATATAGTCAAACTGGCTAATGATATGAAGATTAGTAGGAAAGCAAGTTGAGAGGAGGATGCAAAGTCTGCAAAGGGATATAGATAGGTTAAGTAAGTGGGAAAAAATTGGCAGATGGAATACAATGTGGGAAAATGTGAGGTTGTCCACTTTGACAGAAGGAATAGAAAAGCAAAATATTATTTAAATGGAGAGAGACTACAGAATTCTGCAGTACAGAAGTATCTGGGTGTTCTTGTACATGAATCCCAAAAAGTCACCATGCAGATACAGCAGGTATTTAGAAAGGCAAACAGAACAAAAACAGAATTACCTGGAAAAACTCAGCAGGTCTGGCAGCATCGGTGGAGAAGAAATCAGTTAAAGAAATCAGTTACCTTTTAGCTTTTTGTTTTTATCTAAGGCAAACAGAATGTTGGCCATTATTGTAAGGGGATGGAGTAGAAAAGTAGGGAAGTCTTGCCACAACTGTACAGGGCATTGGTGGGACCACACCAGGAGTCCTGTGTACAGTTTTGATCACCTTAATTATGGAGGGATATGCTTGCATTGGAAGCAGTTCAGAGAAGGTTCACCAGGCTAATTCCTGGGATGAGGGGTTTGTCTTATGAGGAAAAGCTAAGCAAGCTGAGCCTATATTCATTGGAGTTTAGAAGAATGAGAAGTGATTGCATTGAAGCATATAAGATTCTGAGGGGGCTTGACAGGGTGAGAGATGGGGGAATCTAGAACTAGGGATGCCATTTCAAAATAAGGAGTCTCCCATTAAGAAGGAAATAAAGAGGATTTTTTTCTCTATGAGGGTGGTTAGTTCCCCAGAGAGCAGTGGAGGCAGGGCATTGGATATTTTAAAGTCTCATTTAGATAAATTCTTGGTTGGCAGGGGAATCAAAAGGATGTAGCATAAAGGGTTAATAGCGATTATGCTAATAGCTAATATAGGTCATCAGTAATGTAATATAACATGTGACTGGAGCTCAGAGGGAAATGGTCCTGGAAGGAGCCTCATGCTTATTTATCCATGTACAAAGTTGTATATAGTTAATAAATGTTTGAAAGTTCCTAGAGCCCTTGTTTCCAGCAGCTTTTGTTAAACGCTCCCTGGGGCCGTTTACGATGGTACTTCATGGTGGAAGCTTTAAATTATCAAATAGTACAGATCCCCAACGAAACTAACAGTGGCAAGAAAGTGAAAGCCAGCAAATACAAGGCAACCAGGGAGTGACTACAGCTGAAAATCAGAGGCAAAAGCATCAATAGAATCCCAAGACAATTTTTCGATTCACAAGGGGAGTCAAGGGTCATGGGGGGTACAGGCAGGAAAGTGGAGTTAAGGCCTCAATCAGATCAGCCATGATCTTATTGAATGAGGGAGCAGGCTCAAGGAGCCGAATGGCCTACTCCCATTTCTTTTGTTCTTATGTAACTTTGAGCCTTGTAAATGTCAATACCATGATCAGCCATTTCATTAGGCCGTGTTGACTGATTTTAAATCGATCGCCCATTGGTGTAACTTTTTTCCCAAAAATTAAAAAAAACTGCATACATAATTTTTGTCAATCCTGGGCTGCTAGAACAAATTAAACAATCAGTCTGGGGAAGATAGAATTGCTTCTAAAGCTGGTGAACAGTAATGCATTTCTTCATTAAATGGAAGATGATATTAACTAGCTTTTATCCCAGAAACAGGACGATATTAATAACAGTCTGATCAAACAAACTGATCACAGGTGGAGTTATCTGAATCATTTGTTGGATCCTTAGTCATATTGCTTTCTAAAAAGATTCAAATTTCATGCATTGCCCAAAAAATGTTCAACACTGTTCCCTCTGAGAGAGTTTCATCAGTAGTTCAAAAGTCACATTGATCCCATTCGAGTGCAGTAGCAGAACAAATTAAGCTGCAGCTCTATTTTGCAACAGAACACAGAATTCAAATACTTCATTGTCCATCCACCTCTTGACATCACCATAGCCTTCATTTGATTGCTTTGTCTAAATGTTACTATAAATGTACAGCGTTAGGTAGAACCCCATACTGGCTGCACTTCACGTACAGCTTTTTCCTCATCCAAGACCTGAAAACAACTAAAAGTAGGCAGATTTTATGGTGCAATGTAAATAAGGCATTTGCCCCAGGTTTTGCTGTGCCAATGGTGGCAAAGCTATCAGTGTTTACCGTCTTTGCATCAATGGACGAACATCTTCAGATATGCACATTGTAAAGCACAGGAATCCAGAAGTTGTGGTGGGCCATTATGTGCTGCTCTGGAGATTTTGCTGTTGAATACTCCAACCTCAAGATTAAAAAGGTAGAAATGGCACTGATGAGCAATTGGGCTGACTGTTCACTAATAATGAGCTATTTTAGCACCAGACATTGAAAGAGCCTCCAGAGTCACATAATTTAAAAATCCGGATGAATCTGACTTTTTTCAATAATTTTAATTAAAAGCCTTTTTAACATGGTTCTGAGACCATTTATCTGATTTATTAATAATATGTATATATTTATGATGTTTTTAAAATGATGCTGCTTAAATTTAACTAACTTAATTTTGTTCCAATTACTTTCTAACATGAATCTATGCAGCTTAGTTTTGACAGTTTGTGACATGGTTTCCATGCCATGGACCACCTCATCTCTTCTTTTCGCCCAGGTTAGAGAAAGCTGCTGAGCTACATTGAGCCCCATGCCATGAAGGAATCTTCTCTCCTTGCAAACAAAATTCTCGCCCCTGATGTACGTAGTTGTGGTTGTCTAAGGAAGAAGTTCCGAAGTATTAAGGAGGCACTTGAAAGCAATTTTTCGTGGACTGTCCACTTTTACGGTTGGCGGACGGGCCAATCGGCCAAGCGGCCTTTACATTTTTGCTCAAACCTCGATCGAGGGTGGGATGAAATTTCTGTGGGGGAATAAAATAAAAAGAGAATTCTGGGGACTTTTTTTTTATAAGGTATGCTTTCAGGTGCTTGATTGTGTTGCATGGACATATTTTGAGGCATTTTTGTTGTTTTGCTTAGTCTATGGAGGTCTGCAGCTCCCTGAGGCAGCTGTCTGCCTTCAGGGAGCTCACTGGAAGCGCTCAGCAGCATCTGCGGTGACATCTGTGCCCACCCTCTTCCCACCCCCACTGGCAGCGCTGAGCCTTTGTCAGCACATATTTCACGTTGGCTGACTGTTAATTGGCCAACCAACATGAAATCGCAGTCGGGGGCCGATAGTGGTCGGGGGCCTGTTTCCCGTCTTCTCCCGGGCCCGCCAATGGCGCGCACCCGACAAGCGAAAAATTCAGGCCATAGAGTCAGGACAGTAACTATTTATTGTAGAACATACTTATGTACAGATATACAAGACAGTAGGCTTCTTCAGTCCAAGCCATGAGCCATCTCCATTCAGACAACTACCAGAATACTACTAGTCATGTGACTCATTTGCATCATCACGCGAACGGTACTGTTTCCCCAGCTGCCCATTAACCCTTTCAGTCCTGAACACTCTAATACTACACCTCTTCCTATTCATGCCCTAATACTACACCTCTTCCTATTCATGCCCTAATACTACACCTCTTCCTATATATTTACATGCTGCCCCTTCTCTCCTCACCACCGACAACCATCCCCCCCCCAACCACCCCCCGGCCCCCCAAGTCTCTGTCTTCACTGGTTTAAAGGTCTGGAGGTTTCACAACTCTCCCTGATCATGCTTGTTTGAAGTTTTGAGGATTGGTAGGCTCACCTTGGATCTCTTTGTTCTGACTTGGCTGTTCTTCAGTAGAAGCTGCAGTATTTGTTGTTTTGTTTGTTTGAGGTTCAACACTCCTCTCCTTGCTGTTGCACTTTTCCCTATCAATAGTTTACTTTTCATGGTCAGATGTCATGGGTTTATCCCTTTCTTTACATTTACTATATTCCCTATCCTGTGCATTGAGTTGACACTGGTTCTTTTTAATGAATTTGTCCACCATGCTTTGCCTTTAGAGCGGTGACTCTGTGTAGCTGCTGGTTCCTGAAGTTTTGGGGAATCATGGATTGTGGGGGTCTCCTGAGGTGAGGAAGGCATTTGATTAAGGTCTTACTGTCTCTCCATTTGCAGTAACCTTGATGTGATAGGAGGGTCAGTATCCTCTAATGTAGAAGAGGTGGAGCTCACCTGATTTAATTTTGTTTCTAGTTCTGAAACCATTTGGTTATTTGCACCCTGGGCTATCAGTTCTGGTGGATGGATTGGTGTGGGTGCACTTACTAAGAGGTCAATATTGGCAGATGGATGTGGGAATGTGCCAGCATCTCCTATCACCCGGGTTTCAACTTCAATCCTCTCTGACAATTCACCAAGTGATGAAGAGTCATGATCTCACCCAGGTACTCCTGCTGGTCAGTTTGCTCTTCAGGCTGAAGAAGGTCACCTTCATCTGTTTAGGAAGGAGTTGGATTATCTGCCTCAGCAAAGAGCGTTGAAAATTCTGCACTGAAGTCTCAGTCAAGGTCATCAGCACCTTTGAACTGTTTGAAGATCTCCAACTTGGCATTCTCAATAACTATCTGTTCCTTGACGTCATCCATTGTTTCGTTAAGGTTGAGGACAATATAGGCATCTCAGCTCAGGAGAGAAAATTCCTGATTGCGAACCCCATGTAGCGTCTCTGGTATCAGCTTGTTCCTGTACTTGAGAAGTTCTAGAATCATGCCTATAACTGGTAGTCTGATCCCTTCCAGGCCATATAATGGTGTGTATGTTGTCCACAGTCAGAGATTGGCTAGCCACAGTTCTCTATTGGACAGGACTGTCACACTACCTCCTGTCTTTAATTTAAAATTAGTAATTTTCCCTTTGAGGCATAAGTCAACATTCCAGAAGGTATTTCTGGGATCTGTAATCTTGCCTTGGAAGCACTGCTGTTCCTCGTCTTGGTGTGACACTTCTATTTCGTTGGTGGCTTTTTGTGCAAAGATTCACTGGTGATCCTCTGTACGTTAGAGGTTTTTGATCTGCATATTTTCCCAAAGTGTCCCAGTATTTTACAATGGAAGCATTCTACAGAGCTTGCAGTACACTGTTCATGCCTGTGAGGCTTTTTGGCACCACAGCATCGGCATGGTTTACCGCCATCTCGAGTTTTAATTGCATACGGTCTTCTTTGTCCTGGAGTGTCTTTTGCATTTCATTGGTTAATGAGCTGTACTATCACTGGGGTGTTCTGTATCATGGTTTATCTTCCCCTCTTGATATAGATCTATTTTGCTGATGGACCTCATATTGGCTGAGAATCTGCATCACCTTCTCCAAAGTTAAATCTTCTTTGGATTGAAGCAGATCAGAAAGGGTATCGTCAGTTACCCCAACTACTATGTAGTCTCATTTCAGCTCAGACCTAAGATCATCATTTTCACAGCCTCAGCCAACCAATATAAATTATTGATGAAGGTGTTGCCATGAAATCACAGCTCTTTATTCTTTGAAAAATTATATTTTTTTAAAACCTTCAACTGAAACTCTGTAATTTGAAATGAAACAGCACAAACTGCTTTAAAAATGTGTGGCCACCTTCCAAGATGAAGGTGAGAAAAGCAAACAAGCCCCCCCCACATTCCCACCCCACTCCAACCCCAAGGAAGTGTAAAGAGGCATTGAAACCCAACACTAAAGGAAGATATTAAAAATACAAAGTGCTGGACTTTAATCAACTGTAATCCTATCAAGACTGAGGAACTGCTAGACAGCCAGGATGTACAACCAACAGACAGTCAAACACCCTGTGGAGGATGAAAGAACCTCATCTCCTATTGGTTTCTACTATCTTGAAAAGTGTCAAAAGGTTTCTGACATGATACATCAAAAAATATGATTACATGTTCCACAACAATGACTACAAAAGACATGATAATCGAATTCCTTTGTAATATATATCTGCAGCAGGGCTTAAAGAACTGGATTTCACCAAGCCAAAAGAGACACCATCAGAAAGATTTTGGAAAAAGACTTCAGCAGAGAAGCAGGATGAAGAGATACCGCTTTCTCTCTCCTTCTCCCTGGGAATAAGCGCAGCACCCGATTCAAGAAATCAGCATACCCAAGACCTACCAACAAACGAAGATCTTGTAAGAATTGCAACATCCTCTACACCTACCTGCTCCAAGGAACAAAATAACTTCAATCGGGCGCAACATTTAATAATCTATACCTCAAAGACAAACAAAGGACTTCTAACCCTGTGAGACTCTAACTTTCCTTACTTCTGGTACCTGTGTGTGTACGACATCACGTCTTTTATTATTTTTCCTTGGGTTTAGTGGCTAATAAACCTGGGGCAGAATTTCACCTATAGTCGGGCAGGCTCAGCAGGGGCTGTCAGGAAGCCGACCATCACCCGCAATCGGGGCCGGAAGGCGATTTCACGCTGGTGGGCCAATTAAGGCCTGCCCTGCGTGAAACACGAGCTTCAGCACTCAGCACTGCCTATGCAGGCGCAGGGGGGTGGGTGGGGGGAGTGCGAGCGGGGCAAGTGTGAACTTTGCGCATACGTGCGAGTGCCATTTGCAAATCTCCCTGAGGCACAGAGCTGTGACATTTATTAATGAAAACCTAAAGCTTTTATTTTTATTTGCTTTTGGAAACCTCATCCCGCCCGTAGATGAGGTTTCCAAAAAAGTGCAAAGGCTGTTTGGCCTTTGCGCCTGCCCGCCAATCGTAAAGTTGGACAGGCAGTGAAAATTTTCTTTTAATTAACTTTTTAATGGCCTTAATAGGCCTTTTAATTATCGGCGGGCACGCTGCTGACTCTAGCGCACGTCCATCGACTGAAATACTGTACGAGTGCGCGATGACGTTGGGGCGCTTGCCCAACGTCATCTTGCGTCATTTTACGCTTGGTGGGGTCGGACATGTGCCTGCCCACCTAGCTAAAAATGTTACGCTTGTTCTTTGACTCAAGAAACCTTATTGTTCACTGTGTTGTGGAGTACCTAAAGACATTCGACACAGAGTCAGCTGGTAGCCATTCAAGCAGCAGTTTAGTAGTTTATTCAAAACAAGTATGCATACAGGGGAATGCTCTCTCAGGATGTCTAAGAGGCAATTCAAAGATACACATATTCCGTCAGCTATTCATACCATGCTTGTGATACCTCATCGTTAATTCACAATGTTCTTGTCTTGTACGTCTAGTACCGTACGTCCACAATTACAATTAAGTTTACAAAATAATCATGGAATGACTTGACCTTTAGCACAAACAATGCCCACAGTTTATTCCAAAACACAAACTTTACTTATGTTTTACTGCAGTGCCCAGTCATCTACATATCTTAGCCTGGCCCTGAGGTCAGGCAATTAGTTTTATCGTAGGATAACTCATAGATCACTTATCAACTTATTCCATCCTGACCCAAAGGTCACATTCCTAGCTTATCATGGATTGGCCTATATGCTAGTCAGCAACTTCCTGGCCTGACCAAAAGGTCACATTCCCTACTGCATCCACTCTAATGTTTCTTTTTACAGCAACCACTTTTAAAACTTATATCCGCAACTTGGTCAAGCCTGAGTGATCAACTGCATAGATAGAAAAAACACATTTGGACTTGAAAAGGCAGCCAGAGGGTAAATAATTTTTAAAAACTTTGTTGTGACCAACCGAGGAGGCTGAAGAGAGGGAAGCTAATTCACTCCTCCTCACCTGGTCACAACAGTGTACACAGGTTCTGCAGGCTTTTGGACCCTCTTATTAAACATTGCTCTTTCCAAAATGTTGTTACTCCATCGGTTAAAGTAACTGTCAAAGGAATTTATGACCTCTTCAAATTTTTCAGATGATTCACTAATACTTTGCCTAGCTATCACATCATCAGCAATTGCACCAATTGAATGCAATAGTGTATTAATTTGCTCAGCCTCTGACTTATTATTTAATCCTGCTGCAATTCTGTATCTTAAAAATCTCCTCCTTGATAGTGCCCAATTCTGTGACCTGTCTTGCCCTTCCATCTGCCTAAATTGTTCTGGAAAAGTGAATTTTGAGGAGAGCAGAGACACAGGATAAAAGAGCGCGGAGAGAGTGGAGACACAGGGTAAAAGAGCGCGAGGAGAGCGGAGACACAGGATAAAAGAGCGCGAGGAGAGTTCCAGGGAGCAGAGTCGGAGGGCGGAGTTCCAGAGAGGTGAGTATCCCCTTACCTCGGGGATTCATGGACTTCGGGTCTTAAAAAAAAATTAAAAGTGGCGTCACGGTAAATCTGTGACCTGATTGGCTGGTAGAGAATCTAAACTGAATTTGAAACTAAAACATTGTTAAACTAATTAAACTAAATAAATTAATCACTTAATTAATAAGTAGAGGGTATCTAGACCAGAATCAGGGGATTACTGTTCTTAGAATTTAACATTTATAGTAGAAATCTAGCCCTAGGGAACATAGTTAATAAGGAGTCAATAAGCAGATATTAGATTTAAATTAATTTATTAAATAGTTCTAGAAATGGCAGTTGCTGGGGTGAAGTGCTTCACCTGTGGCATGTGGGAAATCTGTGACGCTTCAAATGTCCCGGACAACTACATCTGCAGGAAGTGTACCCAATTGCAGCTCCTCACAGACTGCATGGATCGGTTGGAGCAGCAGTTGGATGCACTTAGGAGCATTCAGGTGGCGGAAAGCGTCATAGACAGGAGTTTTGGAGACGTGGTCACACCCAAGGTACAGGCAGATAAATGGGTGACCGCTAGAAGGGGCAGGCAGTCAGTGCAGAAATCCCCTGTCGCTGTCCCCCTCTCGAACAGGTATATCATTTTGGATACTGTTGGGGGGGATGGCCTATCAGGGGAAAACAACAGCAGTAACCAGAGCAGTGGCACCACAGCTCGCTCTGTTGTTCAGCAGGGGGGTCAAAGCACAGAAAAGCAATTGTCATAGGGGACTCTATAGACAGGGGCTCAGATAGGCACTTCTATGGTCGTGAAAGAGACACCAGGATGGTATGTTGCCTCCCTGGTGCCAGGGTCCAGGATGTCTCTGATCGGGTACGGGGCATTCTGAAGGGGGAGGGAGAGCAGCCAGAGGTCGTGGTACAAATTGGTACTAACGACATAGGCAGGAAGAGTGACGAGGTCCTGCAGCGAGAGTTCAGGGAGTTAGGTAGAAAGTTAAAAAACAGGACCTCTAGGGTTGTAATCTCAGGATTACTCCTTGTGCCACGTGCCAGTGAGGCTAGAAATAGGAAGATAGTGCAGCTAAACACGTGGCTGAACAGATGGTGTAGGAGGGAGGGCTTCCGATATCTGGATCATTGGGATCTCTTCCGGGGCAGGTGGGACCTGTACAAGAAGGACGGGTTGCATCTAAACTGGAGGGGCACCAATATCCTGGCTCCGAGGTTTGCTAGTGTCACTCGGGAGTGTTTAAACTAGTATGGCAGGGGGGTGGGAACCAGAGCAATAGGTCAGCAGGTGAAATAAATGACTGGGAACGAGTGAATATGGCCAGTAGGGCTAAGAGAAAGGGCAGGCAGGGAGAAATTACTGAACACAGTGGGACTGGGGGTCTGAAATGCATTTGTTTCAATGCAAGAAGTATAACAGGCAAGGCAGATGAGTTTAGAGCTTGGATTAGTACTTGGGACTATGATGTTATTGCTATTACAGAGACTTGGTTGAAGGATGGACAGGATTGGCAGATAAACGTTCCAGGATTTAGATGTTTCAGGCAGGATAGAGAGGGATGTAGAAGAGGTGGGGGAGTTGCACTGCTGGTTAAGGGGAATATCACAGCTGTACGACAGGAGGACACCTCGATGGGCTCATGCAGCGAGGCAATATGGATAGAGCTCCGGAATAGGAAGGGTGCAGTCACAATGTTGGGGGTTTACAATAGGCCTCCCAATTGCCGGCGGGAGATTGAGGAACAGTTATGTAGGCAGATTTTGGAAAGATGTAAAAGCAATAGGGTTGTTGTTGTGGGTGATTTTAACTTTCCCTATATTGACTGGGAATCACTTAGTGCTAGGGGTTTGGATGGTGCAGAATTTGTAAGGTGCATCCAGGAGGGCTTCCTGAGACAATACGTAGATAGTCCAACCAGGGCAGGGGCAATACTGGACCTGGTATTAGGGAATGAACCCGGCCAGGTGGTCAAAGTTTCAGTAGGGGAGCATTTCGGGAAAAGTGACCATAACTCAGTACGTTTCAAAGTACTGGTGGATAAGGATAACAGGAGTCCTCGGGTTAAGGTGCTTAATTGGGGGAAGGCTAATTATAACAATATTAGGCAGGAACTGAGGAATCTAGACTGGAGGCGGAAGTTTGAGGGCAAATCAACAACTGACATGTGGGGAGCTTTCAAACGTCAGTTGATAAGAATTTAGGACCGGCATGTTTCTGCTAGGATGAAGGATAAGCATGGCAAGTTTCAGGAACCTTGGATAACAAAGGATATTGTGAGATTAGTCAAAAAGAAAAGGGAAGCATTCGTAAGGGCTAGAAGGCTGGGAACAGATGAAGCCCGTGGAGAATATAAAGAAAGTAGGAAGAAACTTAAGCAAGAAGTCAGGAGGGTTAAAAGGGGTCATGAAAAGTCACTGGCAACCAGGATTAAGGAAAATCCCAAGGCCTTTTATACATATGTAAAAAGCAAGAGGGTAGCCAGGGAAAGGGTAGGCCCACTCAGGGACAGAGGTGGGAATCTGTTTGTGGAGCCAGAAGAAATGGGAGAGATACTAAATGAATACTTCTCATCAGTATTCACCAAAGAGAAGGACTTAGCGATCGATTTGTCTAGGGAAGAGTGTGTAGATAGCCTGGATCATGTTGAGATCAAAAAAGAGGTGTTCGGCGTCTTGAAGAATATTAAGGTGGATAAGTCCCCAGGGCCACATGGGATCTACCCCAGAGTACTGAGGGAGGCAAGGGAGGAGATTGCTGGGGCCTTGACAGAAATCTTTGTATCCTCACTGGCTACGGGTGAGGTCCCAGAGTACTGGAGAATGGCCAATGTCGTTCCATTGTTTAAGAAGGGTAGCAGGGATAATCCAGGAAATTACAGGCCGGTGAGCCTTACGTCAGTGGTAGGGAAATTATTGGAGAAGATTCTTCGTGACAGGATTTACTACCATTTGGAAGCAAATGGGCGTATTAGTGAGAGGCAGCATGGTTTTGTGAAGGGGAGGTCGTGTCTCACTAACTTAATCGAGTTTTTCGAGGAAGTGACAAAGATGATCGACGATGGAAGGGCAGTGGATGTTATCTACATGGATTTCAGTAAGGCCTTTGACAAGGTCCCTCATGGCAGATTGGTACAGAAGGTAAAGTCACACGGGATCAGAGGTGAGCTGGCAAGATGGATACAGAATTGGCTTGGTCATAGAAGACAGAGGGTAGCAGTGGAAGGGTGCTTTTCTGAATGGAGAGCTGTGACTAGCAGAGTTCCGCAGGGATCAGTGCTAGGACCTTTGCTGTTTGTAGTATACATAAATGATTTGGAGGAAAATGTAACTGGGATAATTAGTAAGTTTGCAGACGACACTAAGGTTGGAGGAGTTGCAGATAGTGAAGAGGATTGTCAAAGGATACAACGGGATATAAATTGGTTGGAGACTTGGGCGGAGAAATGGCAGATGGAGTTTAATCCGAACAAATGTGAGGTAATGCATTTTGGAAGGTCTAATACAGGTAGGAATTATACAGTAAATGGCAGAACCCTTAAGTGCATCTACGGGCAGAGGGATCTGGGTGTACAGGTCCACAGGTCACTGAAAGTGGCAACGCAGGTGGATAAGGTAGTCAGGAAGGCACATGGCATACTTACCTTCATCGGCAGGGGTATTGAGTATAAAAGCTGGGAAGTCATGCTGCAGCTGTATAGAACCTTGGTTAGGCCACACTTGGAATATTGCGTGCAATTCTGGTCGCCACATTACCAGAAGGATATGGAGGCGTTGGAGAGGGTGCAGAGGAGGTTTACCAGGATACTGCCTGGTCTAGAGGTTATTAGAAGAGGAGCATGGTGAGGAGAATGCTTGATGGTGTGGAGGCAGACCTCAGCAACCACCAGGGAGGCAGGGACATCAGAGACATCTTGATCCAACGCTCCTTCAGCTAGGCTTCCAAAGATCTGCTTCCACCTCATGCCAGGACTGCTGCCTCCATCCCAGGTGTCTGAAATGATCCTTTTATTTGCATCCAAAGACCATTCAATTCCTGTGCAATAAAGTATCGAGTCACTCACGTCCAGCATTAGATATTGGCGCATCCTGTACCAGAAAGAAAAAAGGTGACGTATACTCAGGCAAATTTAATGTTATTGTCACATTGAATGCATAATGACATTACCATTACTGGTATTGGTGTCCACAGCAGCAGACATATAAACCAAAAATAAATGAACAGAAAATCGCCCGTGCACTGTCCCTCTTGAGCTCATGGTGCCTTTAATTTACATTTCCAAGTGCTATGTCTTGGTGCCCCACCCTCGCTGGCACCACCATTGGAGACAGCCTGCTGACTCTGCTGTCTTGTTGGCCTTGTTGACCTTGGCGGTCGTCCTCTGACCAGTGGAGACTGTGCTGGCCCTGTCTGGGAGAGAGCAGCCAATGCCACAGCTGACATCTCCCCAGTCATCACAGCCTCATCAAATGCCACAGTCACTGGCGGAGGGGCGGAGGAGCTGCTGCCATCCAGAGAGCCCTGAGAGGAGCCCGCAAAGATGACAAGCAGCTCGAGCGCCGTGAGGTTGCTCTGGACCTCCTTGCTCATCATTGATGGATAGGCACCTGGCTGGGGTACTGGGTGCCTCATCCATCTCCCACACTGGCACTGACCACCTGAAGTCATTGCCTGTGTGAGGGCTTGCAGGTCTGGGTGCAACCGTAGGAACCCTTCATTCTGTCCCTGGAGCTGCCTCTCCATGAGAATTGCCAGTCTCTCAATGGAGCAGGCACTGTGCTCAGCCATGAGGGTCAACGCAATGCTCATGCTCCACATGGACTCCTCCACGACAGAGACCATGGCACGGAGACCTTTGTGGATTTCCGCCAGATCCTCCCACACATCCCGCTGGACATCCAGCATCTGCTGCCTAATGCACGACTCCAGAGGTTCATCATCTGCCTTCGACTGAGCATCATCCTGGTCCCCAGCAGCCCTCTGACTGCCAGGGCCCTGGACACTCTGCCTCCGCCTGCACCTCAAGTGAATGTGAAGTGCCCTCACCAATGTGCACCGACATTCTAGCTGCCAATCTGATGCCCGCCGAGGTGCTGGTATCTGTGCTGGTGCCTGGTTCAGAGAGCGGGTGTGACGAGGGGCAAATGAAGCCCGGTCGTCCGGCATGAGGGCCCTTCAGAGTCAGAGATCGAGTGCGTACTGGTGAATCTAAGGGGGAACAAGAAAATGTCATTAGTTAAAGTCATCACACTGTCGCTGTGCATGCCAGGCACCCTGGTGAGACAATGGAGGTCTGCATCACGGTGCCATTGTCTTTCAATGATCAATGGGGACTCCAGGTTTGAGGCTCCCATCAATAAATAAACTACACTTGAATGGTTGCACAATCTGAAACTCCCACCTCTGTGCACTGTGCTCTTACCTTCGTCTGACACCCCCGCCTCTCCACGACCAGTTGCACATGGAGCGTGCAGGCTCAAGGGCATCCTGCTCAAACCTGGTCAGCAGCAGCAGGTTGGGTCGGCCTCTGCCTGCCCGTGACCTCTCCAATTGGTTATGGCTTGTCTTCTCCTGAAAGGACAGAGGAGCACTGATTAGTCCACTCTGCACCTGCAGTGCCATTGCAGCCTGGCCAATCCCAGCTAAGAAACACCTCAGAGGGCATATCCGAATTGTGGCCCTTGAGCACAAGGCACTCAGTCCTAGCAGCCAGGCCGCACCCCCTTGGCCAGCTCTGGTGTCACTGACAGTAGGCACTCAGACTCCAGCACCCCTGAGCTCCACGGGGGGACAGCTGCACCTTAACACTTCTCCACACTGACCCATACCAACACAGTACTCACCCTGCCTGAGCGCAGCAAGTCATTGAATCTCTTCCAGCACTGCACCCATGTGAGCTGCACCATGGTCGTAACATTCAAAAGTATGTTAAGAGAAAGAGGATGGCTGTTAAGAGAAAGATGGCTGCTAATCAGCGCTGCAACTTCCTCCCATGTCCTCTTTGTGAGGTGTCGTGGCCTCCTCTTCCCATCTTTGGGGACCAGAGTGTCCCTCCTGGCAGCCACCTCCTCCAGGAGGACCGCGAGGCACTCATCTGAAAAGCAGGGGGCTGAGTGCTCACCCGACCTGCCCTCCTGCCTGACATGTCCAGCCGCACTCGACTCCATAACTTGAATGCTGAAGACGCAGAGGAGACATTCTTCTTGGGACTGTCTGGGCCATTTTTAAACCAACCACCGGGTCGCCATTGAGGAGTGACCAGGAGTGAGGAGCCGCGTTTCATGCTGGATGGGCCTTAATTGGCCCACCACTGTGAAATCGCGGTCGTGGACCAATCACGGGCGGCAGGCCGGTAATCCCAGGCCCACTGCCCACCGACCTCAAAATTGGCGACATTGAATCCTTGGTGGAGTATGTTTCTACTGGCACCAGTCGCTTCTGGTTGATTGGTTATATGGCTGCTGGCTGTGAGCATGAGCCTTTACAATACACAGCTCAAGCTATGCACGCATAGCTGGATCATAAATTAACCCAAAATTTAAGCACTCAGAAGTCACTGGATAACAATTATGAGCACAAATTCTGATGGATTTTCATCTCCTTAACCTAATTCTCTGGTTAGTAGACACCTTCTTATAGGATTTAAACAGGCAAAGAGGAAGTTCCCATATCAGCAGACAGTGAGAGAAATGCCTCACCTAGTGGAAGAGGCACAGCGCAGTGTAGCAAAAGCTGGCCAATCACCTGTGGGCAGTAGTGTCCCAAAGGACCCAGGGAATCTTGGAGACAAACCCATCCCCAAAGTAACAGAAAACGGGAAGTCAATACCCCTTAAGGTGAACCACGCTTGTGAAAGGCACCAGGAAAGTACAAATGCAGTTAACATAGAATTATCCACTAAACCAGGCTCAAAACTTAAATCCATCTGAAATCAGCAGTTTCATTTCCAAGGCAACTGACAATTACGTGCAGAAGGAGAACCCAGACATCTTACAGACGTCTTACAGCAACACAAAAATTCTGCCTGTGACAAAGGGGTTTAATTCATGAATTGACAGACTCTTAGAAGATCATGACTGAAGCATCAACAATTTCCTCACCTACTTCTTTCAGTAGCCTAGGGGGAAACCACCAGGTTCTTGAGATTTTTCTATTTTTAATCTCATTAGTTCCCCAGCACCTTTCTTCTATACTTATATTAAGTCTAATTAGTTCCTGCCCTTGATTGAGTGTTAGTTTTCCTTGCATCTCTGGTACTTTATCTTCATGCTCTACTGTGAAGACTGATTAAAAAGTAATTATTTATTAAGTCTGCTATTTGCTTATTTCCAAATATAATATCATCCCTATCCATCTTTAAGGGATACACATTACTCTTAGCCATCCTCTTTCTCTTAACATACTTGTGAATGTTACGACTGGGGTAGGAGGAATGTGCAGTTTATCTTATCCCACTACTCCGCAGGTCACATCATTAGTTTAAAAGTTTAATTCACTCACCAAAATGGCCAATTATTTACCTTCGCTGCTGTTAGACCCAAAACAAAAGGGATTTTAACCAGGCTTCTCTCAATAAACTCAGAATGATTGATTTATTATAAAACAAAACTTCTTTTTTAAAACAAGTTGCAAGAACTGGTTAACATACAATAGTAATAAGACCATAAGACCATAAGACATAGGAGCAGAAGTAGGCCATTCAGCCCATCGAGTCTGCTCCGCCATGCAATGAGATCATGGCTGATCTGATAATCCTTAACTCCACTTTCCTGCCTTTTCCCCATAACCCTTGATTCCCTTACTGATTAAAAATCTGTCTATCGCAGCCTTGAACATACTTAATGACCCAGCCCACTGTGGTAAAGAGTTCCACAGATTCACTACCCTCTGAGAGAAGAAATTCCTCCTCATTCCTGCATAAATGGATGACCCCTTATTCTGAGATTATGCCCTCTGGCCCTAAACTCACCCACAAGGGGAAACAAACTCTCAGCATCTACCCTGCCAAGCCCCCTAAGAATCTTATTCCTCTAAACTTCAAAGTGTACAGACCCAACCTGCTCAACTTCTCCTCACAAGAAAATCCCCCCATATCCGTAATCTGGAAGTATAACTATCTAACCCTTTTAAAATTCTCCAGCACACACACACGCACACAGGCAAAAAAGGGGCAAACAGATAGGGGTCTCTGCAGAGATGGGCAGTTGAAGACTAAACTTTATATAAAAGAAAAGGATAAAGTTTGCAGGGTTTTGATGCTGTTGATTTGGAGCACCTTCATGTGAAAACAGAGCGTTAGTCCCAGTAGAGGCCTGGAAGTTCTCATCAATGGAGCTTCGGCATGAAGGAAAATACAGCCGGATCAATTCTTCTCATCTCAGCCTCTCGGGTTTCCAAAGACAGACAAATTCCACTGATGTGAGGATTCTTGGCTGGGTACTGACCATCACATGGTTTCCGGCAAGGGAAAGAGAATGTGAGCTGGGCAACTTTTACCTTTCTTAGTTCAGTCCCAAGTGAATTCAAAAAACAAGTTCAAAACTTAAAGCTCATGTGATTTCCAGTAAATCACTAGCCTTTGCCTTTAAACCAGTTCTTTTCCCATCTATTAAAATATTTGCAGTGCCCCAAACAAACAAACAGCTCTCTCCCATCAAGTATCATGCTGGTCAGGTGATTTCTTGGAAAAGGCATGATTGCTCCCAGTCCAAAGGTGAACTTATGACCTTTTGGTTAAAAAAATACAAGTGTCCAAATAATGTAATCTCTTTCCATATTTTAAAAGAAAATATTGTCCTGGAAGATATGATTCTAACATGAAAACATTTAGTGTTGTCCTTGATATTCATCACAAACTTTTTCTCCTAGGACAGAATTGTCCCAGATTTGCACTGAGTGTGGTAGCAAACGGGGACTTTTCACACCATATCATCCCAAACCTGCCGCATTAATTATGCATTCCCGGGATACACGCCGTTTCGATGGTGGGCGGGCTCCGATTTGCCTGCCACACCGTCACCTCGCCGCTTCATCATGCCAGGCAACACATTTAAATTACAGCCGCACTCAGTGCTTCCAACCCAGGACTGCAGCAAAGAAGACATGGTCCCAATTCATAAGAAAACTGAAGCCCTTGAACGCCTTTTGGACGCCATGGAGGCCTGTTGTGACATCCTCTACCCCTGCTCTGGCTGCACGAGGGACAGCTACATTACAACTCAGGCTTGGTAGTCAATGTGATCAGTGACAATGCTGCTCAGAAGAGATTAGCCATCCAATGCAGATAGAGGATGAATGATCTCATCTATGAAGCCAGGATATGGCAACCATCTCATCACTCTAAACTCACAAACTCAAGCCCATCACACATTCACTGGCATCTCGCTCATTGCCAGCTCAAAGAACATCACCACCCATTCTCACACACATGTCCATCTGGCCTCATCTCCTCTGGAGACTGCCTCCTCAGCCCTCACCATCTCAAGGCCACTTGTACAGATCAACATGTGCTCCCACACACATCCCTGGGTACCCTCCTTCCCCAGTACAGCCCATGTCCTGCAGCTATAAGACCATGATACATAGGAGCAGAAGTAGGCCTTCAGCCCATTGAGTCTGCTCCGCCATTCAATGAGATAATGGCTGATCTGATAATCCTCAACTCCACTTTCCTGCCGTTTCCCCATTATCCTTGATTCCCTTACAGGTTAAAAACCTGTCTATCTCAGCCTTGAATATACTTAACAACCCAGCCTCTACAGCCCTCTGCAATAAAGAATTCCACAGATTCACTATTCTTTGAGAGAAGAATTCCTCCTTGTCTCTGTCTTAAATGGACGACCCCTTACTTTGAGATTATGTCCTCTGGTCCTAGGCTCTCCCACAAGGGGAAATAACCTCTCAGCATCTACCCTGTCAAGCCCCCTAAGAATCTTATATGTTTCAAGAAGGTCGCCTCTCATTCTTCTAAACTCCAAAGAGCACAACCTACTCATCCTCTCCTCATAAGAAAGTCTTTCCATACCTAGGATCAACCTAGTGAATCTTCTCTGGTCTGCCCCCAATGCCAGTATATCTTTCCTTAGATAAGCGGACCAAAACTGTTCACAGTATTCTAGGTGTGGTCTAACCAGTGCCCCTTTTAGCAAGGCTTCCCTATTTTTATACTCCACTCCTTTGAAATAAAGACCAACATTCCATTTGCCTTCCCTATTACCTGTTGAACTTGTATGTTAGCTTTTTGGGATTCATGCACGAGGACTCCCAAATCCCTCTGTGCTGTAGCTTTCTGCAGTCTTTCTCCATTTAAATAATATTCAGCTCCTCTATTCTTCATGCCAAAATGCAAAACCTCACATTTTCCACATCATATTCCATCTGCCAAGTTTTTGTCCACTCACTTAACCTGTCTATATCTCTCTGTAGACTCTTTGTGCCATCCTCACCACTTGCCTTCCCACCTATTTTTGCACTTGTTTTTGTGTCATCCGCAAACTTGGCAATAGAACATTCACTTCCCTCATCTAAATCATTAATATATATTGTAACTGATTGTGGCCCCAGCACTGATCCCTGTGGCATTCCACTAGTTACAGGTTGCCATCCTGAAAATGCCCTCCTTATCCCAACTCTCTGTCTTCTATTAGTTAGCCAATCCTCTATCCATGCTAATATGCTACCCCCAACACTATGGGCTCTTATCTTCTTAAGCCTCTTCCCTTGCTTGAGGCCACTTCTCCTCCTCCACAAGCAAGCCCTAGCCTTGCAGCCGTTGAAAAGCCTATCACATATGGCTGATCTAGTAGGGAGAGACCTGCCCGTGAGCCCCACTAAAAGTGATGTGGTGCTGTCTGTGAAGCCTGGTGCTGATGACTGCGAGTGCTGCCCGACGCAAGATAGGCAAACAAACCTTGAAGTCCCAAGTGAATTGCAGCTCGCCAAGTGAACGCCTCATATATGCTGTTGCGAAATGCGTCGGCGTGTTTTCCTGCCGACATGGGTGGACGATCCGGCAGGGATGGGGCAGTTGAGTCCTGCGGGCTGGCCTTATAATGATATGCTGATGTATTACAATGAGGTTCCCAACGTCCAATTGCGGGGAACGCGGCCCACCATCGATGGGCTGAGCGCATGAGCGCAAACTGGTTTCACAACGTTGTGAAACCGATTTTTGGCCTTCTCGCTATATTGTCCGCTCACGCCACCGAACACGCCAGTGGGCCTAGTCCCATTTTGCAGTGCTTACTACTTTCTTTGTATCCCTTTGCTGTCACTTGCATCCCAGTCTGTGTGATCTCTGCTATTCTTTGCCTTTCTATAAGCCCTTTCTTTTAGCTTTATTTAATCTCTCACTTCCCTTGTTGGCCAGGGTATTTAATTATGCACTGAAGAAATGCCAATCCTAGAATACAACATTGTCTTTTCAGTTTGTAATCCTTTGATTGCTTCTCCACAGAAGGGCTGTGGGGAGAAATATTATTTTAAATATGTTCTAAAACCTAGTATATTCATACAAGAAAAAGAAGAAGGTCAGGGGGAGGCTGGGACGGCAGATAGTGAAGACAATAATGAGCTACCTTGGTGCTATTCCCTCAGACTACAAATAATAAATGATTTTCCAGCTTGTCTCATTGATCAATAAATATCTCTCCATCCGGTGTGTTGGGAAGTTTTTGATCTCTTTCTAGGTGTTAGCAGCTAAAAAAAAAATTAAGGAGAGACACGGACATCAACACATGTAAACAGTCTGACCTTTGAAAATAGGATATTTCATCGACAGCCAGACAACAAAGAATGTGAGAAGAATGGGGTGCTGATTCGATCAATTTAAAAAAATCAATGTTGTTAAGCAAGATGGCTCACATATTCATTTGTTTTGTAGTATTAACAAGATTAATGAAGAAACTGTAACTGTTGTTCTGTCTTTTCAACGTACTGTGAATAAAGCAGGTAAATGATTCTTATCAAGCCTGCATCACCTAATAGTAATTCAGTCTGCCATCAGAAACATTAAAGAAATACATGCACAGAAGATACGATTAGCTGGTCTGGATAATAAAGAGTGTTTTCACATCCCCCAGGCTTCAATGTTATAGAAGTAGATACAGAGCAATGTAAATCAGTTCCTCGCTAAAAATAAGATACTCAGAATGCTTCAGGGAGTGACTGAGGCCATTGAAGCAGGGAAGATTCCTAGGCAGATTCAAATTTGTAACACTTCTTCTAGTTGCTACTTTGGAAGAGTTGACTGAATTTTAGTGGAGTACCAATTTCAAGAAATGCTGTTATAAATGGCTTGTATATTCAAGCTCTGAGGCACCCTGGGATCTAACGAATTAAAAGGAAGCATTATCATATTGATTTCCAGTGCACTGCTCAAACTGATAAACTAATGCAGCATGAAGGTCAGTTGGTAGAACTGTGCAAGTTAATAATCTGCACACTTACAATCCGCTTTTAACTCTAAATCATGAAGGACATGGTAAATCACTCCAGTATCCCAATTATTTCCCTCAGGCAAAGTTATTAGAGAAGTGTCATGTGGACCCTTATAGATAAGCAGAACAGAAAGCAATGTTTAATAGTTCTGCTCTTCAAGGATTCAATTGGTACTCCGTTGGAGGAGTGGGGTGCTTTCATATTGTGGAAGCAACTATGAGGAATCAACCTATTGTATTCCATTTTGAAATAATAATACATGTGCATAATTACAGAGTCAAAAAAATGGACTGAGAATATAACATTTAGCTTTAAGTATCAAAATGTTTGTGTTTTTAAAGAATGATTCTCTCATTCTTAAAATTGCTATCATTTTAGTCATTGAAAAAGATCATGTTATTTATTATACCTTTATTAATTTACAAGCCTTAAAAATATTCTGTATATCTAAGAATGTAATCGTTAAACATATCAGTAGTGCTTTTATGTAAGCATTAAAAGAAATTCAATATTTTTAATTGAAAATGTCTAATTCTATCCACCCTGAATCATACAAGAAGGAGTTCATTTGATTTCATAATCACACCATTGACACATTTCTCATTTTAATGGATAAGATCTATTTTTTCACAATCATTTACTAATTTTTGTTTACTGTTACAAAACGCTGATGGAATTAATTGGAGAAAGCCAGAGGACTCAGCAGCACTTTTCTTTAAGTCTCATTTAACTCATTCCACCTCTGCGCCTCAACCACAGCCTGAGGGCATGGGTTGGCATGGATGGGACATAGGGATTGTGGTGGGGGGGTGGGGGGATGTGAGGAGGTGGATGAAAGGTAAGGACTGGAGGGATTTTTTGGGGATTTTTAAAAATTAATCTTAACACAGTGCTGTAGTGTAGAGGCAGGCCTTGTGCCCAGCCCACCTCCACACCCAGCAGCCTCTGCACTCATTCTGGGGTTGCTCCCCTGGTCATAAATCCCAGCTGCGGTTGGACATTTTTAAAGGTCGAGAATCTCCCGAATCTGCGCACGTGACCCGGGGTCAAAAATCTTGGCCTCTGTTTCTCCCTCTCCGCAGATGCTGCCTGACCAGCTGAGTATTTCAAGCATTTTCTGTGTTTAATTCAAGTGGGTTCAAAGGTTGCTTACAGACTACCACTGTGAGTTTCCACCAGGAGACACTGGACTGCCCCCTCTGTGATGCTTCTACTGTTTCCCTCCCTCTCTTTTCCTCTCTTCTGCAACCTTTTCTTTGCACTTACCTCACTTGACATCAAATACCAGCAACCAAGTGGGTTGAATCTACACTCCTGTGCTTCATTCCGCACTCTGAGCATTGGTGCTGTAATTCTCATGGTCACAGAAGGAGCCTGAAATGTAATACATTTCTGAACAATACTCAATGGCCAAATTCTCAGAAAGGCTTATTCACCCATCACATTTCAAATAACTGTTTTGATTTCTAAAAGAATTATTAAATCTATCAAATGATTTCTGTAAACCCACAAAAATGAAATTTGTTTTGGGTGCTTTTATGAAGACATGCCACTGTAATTATAGAAATAAAATTATTTAGCACATGTTGTAGCATTGAGCAAAGCACTGTATTTGAGAAAAAAAATACTGTGGACTGGAAGATAGAAATACAGGTCAGACCCTTTCAAATTTTTCATCATCTCTATGAAAAAAAATCAACCACCACTGAGGTGTTTATCCAGTTTTCACCTAATCCAAAGGCTAACTTCTTCTGGGAAATGCTTCAAAGGTACTGCCTACCAGTACCTTGCTGACATGGCCATTTTTCATCCTCCATGGCTCCTCATACCCCCATGCCAGCCCATGCCCCTCTACTTACCCCCATGGGCACTCATATCCCCATGCCAACTTAGAGTCAACTCATGCCCACCCATCATCATTTGCCCTTACCACTCCATGCCAACTCACCAAGTATCCTTGGACTCTTCCTGGGCAGCTTTAACAGCTTTGACACTTCCTGGACAGTTCCTTGACAGCTTGACAATTCCAATGAGTTTGTACATAAAAGTGCATGATTATGTTTAATTCTTACAATCTCAAAGGATGCCTTACCTCTCCCAGTGGTGTCCTGGGACCCTATCCAAAGTGGTACCTTACTTCTCAAAAGCTCAGCTATCCAAAGAATCCCCGAAGTTCAGAAGTCCTATAATCTGCGCACTCCAGGGTTTATGCATTAAAGTTCAAAAATCAGATATCAGTGGAGGCAGCTGGTGATTTAACTGGCCAACTGCCTCCACGATTCATGAATGCGTGAACCCTGGCCTGAGTCCAGTCCCGCCCCCTGCCACCCCACACCCCCCCCCCCATCCCGCCAACCCCCATCCAGTGACGATGGGAAATGCCGGGTTCAGAGGTGGAACCTGGAAATTTCAGCCATATCTGGTATTTTAAACATAATGGGGAGCTTCTACATCATGGTGAAAATCTGGGCCCAAGTTAATGTTTCAGGCCATGACCTTCCAACAGAACTGGGAAATGTTAAAAATGTAATAGATAGTGGAATGCAGGGGTGGAGTCCAGAACAGCAGACGCTCAGATTTTCACTCTGGGGCCTGGAAGAACATTCCTGTCCCTCCTGATCTTACAAAGGTAAGTTTAGAATTTACCTTTTAGGAATCTTCACTTCTTCTCTGACAGGTTTTATCAAACAGGCCACCCACACTGGGTAATAAAAGCAAAATACTGCAGATGCTGGAGATCTGAAATAAAAACGAAAAGTGCTGGAAAACTCAGCAGGTCTGGCAGCATCTGTGGAGAGAGTTTAAGCGCTAACATTTTGAGCCCAATATGCCTCCTCTCACACAGGGTACCCCGTTTAGTACTCCCACAGTCAGCACCCACTTCAGTACTATGCCCAAGGTCTGCCCACACCTGGCATCCTGCTCAGTCTGCCTGCAACGAGCACCCTGCAAACCTGTAGCAGGCACCCAGGTTCAGTGTGCCTGCAATGGGCACCTTCTTCAGTGTATCATTAAAATACCATCGGCTCACTACGTGCAACAGAGGACCCCAATGAGCCTGACCACCTGAGTCAGTGGGCACCTTTGGCAGTGGCAAGCAAGCTATTTTAAACCTGTTGCAAGGCGGGAATGTATGGCAAATCAAGCCACTTAATTTTATCTCCCAGTCTGCCCAATTTCCACTGAGTGGAGGAAGTTAAACTTCCCTTTTTGTTGTGACTGAATAAAAAATTAAATCCTGAATAGTAAGTGATTCTCTACTAACAGCAAAATATGCTGCACTCTCTGTGTTGGGAAGTTTAGTTAACATTTTCTAGATGGCCATTTCTCTGAATCTGAATGGCTCCACCTTAAACTTTCCCCAACTGACCCCTGCCATAATTCTCCCTTCCTAATTCTTGACCTAGGCAAGAGGTTAGCAGCTTGACCTCTATCTCCTTTCCTGTCTTGGGGTTTGCTTGTAAAACTGCCAATTAAACTTGCTCAGATGAAGGACCAACACCTGCTAAGCTAAAATGAGCAAGACCATCCCAACATGATTAGGTGTAGATGTTAAATAAATGAATCAAGCAGTTTGATAGTCTCAGTTCTGGATTCTAAATTATATTTTCCTGCATTGCTGTGCAGAGATTATAACCAATCAGCAGTAAAAATTTAACTCAACATTAATATTTTATTATAAAGAACTTCAAGTTACTTCCTTGACAATTTTTTCAGAAATCTCAAAATGTGACAATCACATATCAAGAAGTTGCAAAACCCCAGCCCACAATATTCTGGCCACTCATTTTAACAGTTGAGAAATCAGATGAGGCTGGAGGGTGGGGGTGTGCAGTTTCCGAATACATGCACCTGTTACAGAGCAGAGAACAGAATCACCAAAGCTAGGTCCATTTGTGGACAGAAATGTACTTTGCAAGGTAATGTACTGTTGTGCATCTCCCCCTACCCTCTCCCTTCACCTTGGTGGTCATGCCTTTAGCTGCCAAGTCTCTGCATTCTGGAATTCCCTCCTTAAATTGCTTCACTTTTGCATTTCTGCTTACAACCTTGCTCTTTGACCAAACTTTTGGTCACCCCTCTTAACATCTCCTTCTCTGACGCAATGTCTATTTTTACAAGCTACTCCTCTGTGAAATTCCTTTGGATGTTTCCCTACTATCCACTTAATAGCTACCAGCAAAATCCATCAACCAGTAGTAAAAACTGCTTTTGAACTTACAAAGCAAAACAAGCAGGTGAATGGAGTTACAAACATTTGCACATTCTAGGTTCTAACCCAAAAGGGTTTTCCTTGGGTAAGTTAATGAGGGAAACTTGTGTGAGCAGTGGAAATCCCTCTAAAACCCACATCCAACTAATCCCACAAGTTTCTATGAATGTGCATAGGAAATAATAAAGCTAAAATAATTATTGCTGAAAAAATATATGTCGAAGCTTTCCATCTTGGACTCATCAGGACACTTCACAAGAATATCACTATAAAGGGAAAACAATGTTTTTTACTGTATGAGAAGAGAGTGCTGATTGGTTGGCAAGTGAACTCTCATTTTTAGAGGCATTTGACATTGCTAGTCTATTCACCAATATTTCACTTAAGGAAGCCATATATATTTGTGCTGCAGTGCTAAATCATGGTGATCTAGACCTGCCATCGTTGCGTGAATCAATATTCATTGAACTTATGAACTCGGCAACTCGAGCAGTTAAGTTTTAATGAGATCATCAGTCACCATCCAGTGGTGCATTCTCCATGGCAGCACTTCTACCAATCCACTTGCAAATAATCAACAATCTCTTCTCATACAGTATAAATTGTTGTTTTCCCTTATACTGGTATTCTTGCGAAGTGCCCTGATGAGTGCAAGGTGAAAAGTTTCGACATGTCTCCTTTTTCAGCGATAATCAAGCTCTGTACTACTAAACGACTATTTAAAAATAATCATAGTGATAAAAATAAACTGGTAATGGATGAAGTAATTTCTTTACACTGGTTATTGAAGGTCAAAAGAAGGAAGGGGAGATACAGCCATTCTTTTTAAAAATTCTTGTGGAGATGAAAATATTTTCACCAAAAGCACTCCACATAAAATCTGGTGCCACCAGCATTCCACTATAGAATATAGAGAAGTTCTTTCTTATGTGGTACCATGGGAGCCCTCAAATGACGCGGCTAAAAAATCATTGTTCTAAACAATGTTCTTTCAGGTGTGTCAAATGTACATTTTTCCTCTTTATTTTTAGCACTCTCTAATTTTGCTGGTTTGTTTAATATACACAAACAGGTCAGGTGAGCTCACCTGGAGTCAAAGGCAACTTTGTTATTACAGAATATTATGGGCAAAAGCAAAAGGAAAATAATTATTAATCTTAGACTTTTCAGGATTACGGAGATTAAATATGTTACTCAATCCCTCTCTACCCGAAAACAGAAACGGTATCACACACACTACACACTGGCAAAAATAAATCAATGTGATACTGTGTTCCTGAGTATCAGAACCACTGTCATTTACCTCTCACACTAAACATAAGACTTTGTTTTCTCCCACTTTGAGTCAGCAGAATATACAGGTCATTCCAATTTCTTAGCTCTGAAAAAATTGGTAGTATCCAGACTTACCATTTAAATAAGAAGGTATTAGTACATCATTGGTTTTGAAGTGCTTTGAGACATCCTGAGGTCATGAAAGGTACCAGATAAATGCATGTTTGTTCATCTTTCTTCTCTTTATCAAGTCTTGGAGCTAGTTTAAAGGAGAATTTTTAGTTAGAATCATGCTGTCTGAACTAAGGAATATGTCTGCAGAATTTGGATGACTGAGAGAAACTGAAGCCTGCCTCAGGGCAATGCCCCTTTAAAGCAGTAATATGAAGCTTTTGCACAATGGGTTGTTAATTGTGGAGTGTGTTAGGCAGCCAGTGGCTTGTCCCTTTCTTCAAAGAACTAAAATAGCTATCAATCAAAGTTATTACCCTAGTCTGGGCCCTACCCTTTGAACTGTGGGTAGACAATGCACCTCTCATGATTTAATTAAACCAAAGTGGCTGTACATGAATATTGAATCCAAGCAATCTATTCTGGTGGCCTAAAATGCTTTTTGATATATGTGACCATTCCAATTAACTGGTTTCAGGGTTCCTACTGTTAAAAGCCCCAGCATTTGATATAAGTAAGCAACAGTGATGCCAACATATCTACAGTTGAACTGCTCTTGCTGACCACAACCCTCCCCCACCTCGCCCTTAGAAATTCATGGGTGACATAAGGGTGGATTTTAACTCAGGGTGGGTTTCTGGTGAGAAATCGCTCTAACTTGTTAACTTCCTGCCCACCAGAAACAGCAGAAGGCCATGATCATTTAATCACTAATCATTTGAATGCTACCAGTTCACTTCTCTGCTGGCACAAGCACAAAGAAGGCACAGAGCAGCTGCCAGTAGGTCAAGGTTTTGGGTATATGGAGTTAGATCACATTGAATCACGAAACATGCTTGAGGAGATAAATGGCCTATTCCTATTCCTATGTTCCCAAAGGTCACCCACCAGCTACTGCACAAGCGGAAAGGAAGATCTCGCAGAAAGGAAATGAATCCTGCGGCTTTGCTTGTGCAGCCTGGAGGGGCACTGACAGAGGAAAATTTTTGACTCACCTGGTGGAACACTTCATCTTTGCCACCAGTCTGACAGCAAGGCTGTGGTGGATTTCCCATTTAGGCCCAGGTTAAAATGCCATGGCATCCTAGTTGTGACGATATCTCTTTAAATAGTGGGCATAGCTGTGCATATCACTATTACATTAAGCACATAAACTAACAGGTTGACTGGAAGCAGTTTCAGGAGCTGCACGAGTCTGCTGCTTTACTGGACCGCACAAAGCGGAGCAAGAGAAAAAAAACAAAGGAATCATCCTGTGACAATGACTCAGACACCAAGCACGTATAGCAAATGGGCACCCTGCATCACAGCTTTTCCCTTAAAAGACAAAGATAGACTACCTAGCTATTTCAGAGTACAAAGAAAATCACACATAGAGGAACTCATAAATTTAACCAAAACAAATCACACAATCATAAGCAAGCATTATTGAAACAAATAGTCCTTAAATCAAGATGGGGGCTTGTACTGTCTTCCATTTCTGAGATCAGTGATTTATTTCTGACTACCAGGCATTTTAATTGTTGTTATTTGTTTTGGAAACATTGGACAGTTCAAAGAACTGCTGAGGACCTGCATTTCATAAGAGGCCTCAATCACAGGAGTTCTGCATACAGGGTCTCATCATTATAGATCAACTGACGCCAATTCCTACATTATGATGAGTCTCCAAATTACAAATCATAAATTCTAGGACCCTCCACATTTGCACATGTTTCACTACTTCAAGTGCACAGGTCAAGCTTTCGTCTGTATTGAATTATAAGGGTACATTTCTTGAAGTGGTTCACCAATTCTATGATCATAATGCAGCTGACGTTGCTTCAAGCCAACAAGAGCATGAATGTCTTTGTCAGTTGAATATCGAAACTGTAGAAGTGTCCTGGCTATCGGAAGTTGTGTCTTCCGCCAACGACCTGTAAGTTTCTGTGTCGGGCTCATTCCTGCACCTTCACTCAGTGTGTTGTGCCATTCTAATAGCACAAGAAACTGATTGATTGGGTTCCTTGCATTTTGTTTTAACAGGCATCGACAGCAATTCTCAGCTTTGATAACATCTCATGTTTAAATCCCTATGACTGGCAAACACTGCAAAATCTGTGGATGCGAACTGTGGATCGTTATCTGTGCTAGGATAGCCCAAACCTTGAAAACATCTCTTGGATTTCTCTCAGAACACTGTGCATAATAATGGAAGTAAGGCCAGTTACTTCAATAAAATTATGACAATAGTTACACACAGCCACGTAGCTCACAAAGGTCAGCAGCAATGTTCAATCAAAGCCTAGCCACAATTTTGTTCCCAAGTAATGTTTCCTCACATGGAGAACTTCTACAAGCCAAACAGATATCGCACTTTCTAACACATTGGCTGGAATTTTCTGTCCCTGTTGATGTCGGGCGTGAGTGGACAATATGGCGAGAAGGCCAAAAATTGGTTTCACACTGTCGTGAAACCAGTTTGCGATCATCCGTTTCATCCATCAATGGCGGGCCACGTTTCCCACCACCAGACATCGGGAACTTCATTTTAATGCATCTACATAAGCCCTGCTGGCCGGAATCATCCCCCTCGCTGGATCATCCGGGCACATTGGCATGATTGCACACCGTCCCTTTTCACATAGCATTTAAAAGGCGTGCACCTGGCGAGCTGGGCTTTGAGGGGAACTCGGAGGTGAGTGTACACTAATGTTGCTCACGAGGGTTGCCTGTTCGACTTCAAAGAAGAGGCACCGCGCATTCAGGCGAGGGCACAGGCAAGTCACATTTTCCCAGCTGGCTAACAGTGTGGTGCCAGGACAAGGGCTGCACTGTGGTTGGGGCAAGTTGGCAGGGGCAAGGCAGCACGATCTGATGGTAGTGCACAAGCACATGCAGGGGGCGGGGAGTAAAGCGGCCACACATTAGGGAAACCTTGTATAAAGAGAGCGTTCATCCGCAGCTGAGACAGCTCAGGTGCTGCTACATTGACGTGCTTGGAGTCGGGCCTCCAGCTTATCTGCCCACTCAAGAAACACAGAGGCATGAAAGTGCCTGAACTTTTCACCTCTTGGGCACAGACTGCAAATTCATGAGCGTTTTAGGGGGCTGTAGAACAATTGGATGACTGGGCAAGTTATACAATCACCTTGTGAAATCTGGCCATGGAGCAGTCACTGATGGAGGCGCTCACAGCCCCTTGCAATGTCTTCATTAAGCTTTGAACCAGTCTACCCCATGGTTCAAGCTAACAGTGCAGCCTTGCAGTGCGAGTTAAGAGAATGCTGCTGTGCCTGAGCTGGGAGCACAGCATGCAGTCCAGTGGGTGAAGATGTCACCAATCGGTCAGGTGCAGCGGGGCAGAAGTGGGTAAGCTTTCGGGCAGCCATGCTGCGTACTAAACTTTGGCCATCCTAATGGTGGCCAGCACTCTCCAGCATGCATTAAGGGGCCTTGAGACAGCCGGAGCTGCACACGTAACCTTGAGAGGTCCCTAGGAGACCAATGTTAACCCACGGGTCTCTGTCTGTCACCCTGCAGGAGGAGTACATCAGGAGCATGGAATCAGATGACCTAGCTGTATGCCTCATGGTTTACAGGGAGCAGAGATGAAGGAGAAGAGAGAGATGGGGGTGCCTAGCTGGGCAGAGGGAGGAGCAGCACCCTCAAGAGGAAGGGGCGGCTAGGGCTCCTCCGCACACCGCTGAAGAGCCACAGTGAGCCATCGTAGGTTGGCACATAGTGACACCCAGAGTTTTTTACATGCCGTCTGTCATTCCTGCACATGACTGAGAACCAGCGTCGCTGAAGACTGTGCATGTCTAGGGAACTGGTCGGTCATATCTGCCACCTGCTGCAGGATTTGGCGCCAAGGGGACATGGAGGGTATCCACTGCAAGTGGTCGTTAAAGTAACCGCGGCACTCAATTTTTATGCCAATGGCTCATTTCAGGGTTCCACAGATGACCTGTGGGTGCTCAGCAATGAGTGAAATACCTAGGATGTGTGATGGGTTTGTGTGTGTGTGAGTTGAGAGTGATTCCCCAAGTCCAAATCCTGGCAGAACCGAGGAGATTATTCATCCTCTTTCGGCACTATGTGGCTGTCCTCTTTTGCAGGGCGTTGGCGCTGACCATCGCTGCCACCACCACCCATGCTGGATTGGTGACCTTGTTTGCTGGTCTTTGCCAAGACTGGGGGTAGAGGACATCGCTGTGGGCCTTCACTGTGTCCAGTAGGACTCGAGGGAGGTGTAGTTAAATTTGGGGGCAGCATGTTTCCTCCCTTTGGCAGCCAACAGTTCCCAGCAACATCCTATCCCTTGGAGAGAGCTAGCTCTGTGCAGAGACAGCCTTTAAATTTGGCACCCAGATTACTGAAGGCCTGAGGTGTCGGCAGGGTGGGTGAATCAGAGGCTGCCGGGCATTCAACCTGGCATGTTTCCCAGCAATGCATTATTAATGAGGTGAGACATGCCGGGAATGAGACGATTTGGCGCAAAAAGCCGCCATTGCAGCCAGCGGGTAAAATGTCCTTTCTCCACCCGCTTCTGCACTTCATGCAAATCTGGGACAATTCTGCTCAATGTCTCTGGATTCGTAACAGCATTATTTCAAGTCACTTACATGCATTGTTTATTGACTTGAAAACAATTGATTCTAATGGAGGGTGACCCATTTCAATATTCAGTGTTCAGTTGTAAATGTAAGCTTCAAATTCAGGTTCCAGGGGAGTACAATCACTAGAAGCTCTTTCTCAATCTGTGCATATTTCGCCTTTGATGCTGTTATGCCCTTCATACACATGCCACTGCTTCGGAATCCGGCATCAGTGCTTCCCCAAGTCCAAATTGAGACACATCACTGCTTTTTGATTTGTTCATGGGATTTGGGTCTTGCTGGTAAGGCCAGCATTTATTAGCCAAAATCTCTGGTGGTCCAGTGGTGAGGATTTTGGGCTCTTACTGACATGGCTTGTGTTCGATTTCCCAGTATTGACTGGTTGGGCTGAATGGCTTGCTTCTGTGCTTTATATCTTACGTATTACCAATGCCTATTTGGCCTTGAAAAGGTGGTGATGAGCTGCCTTCTTGAACCATTGCACTCCGAGTGGTGTGGTGTAGGTACTCCTACAGTGCAGTTAAAAACTTTTACTTATGTTATGCCTTTCACAACCACAGGAATTTACAACCAATAAAGTGCTTTTGAAGCATAGTTGATGTTGTAATGTTGGAGATGTTTGCGTATTGTTGTGATAAGAAACTTGCTATGTGATAATAATCAGATAACCTGTATTTTATGATGTCGATTAAGAGATAAATATTTGCCAGGACACAGAGCATAACTCCTCTTCTCTTCAAAATAGTGCCATGGGATCTTTCACATCCATTCAAGGGGACAGATAGGGCCTCATTTTAACATCTGTTCTGAAAGACAGTGTAGCACAACACTGGAGCATCAAGTCCTGAGGTTTGAACCCACACTTTCATGACTCAGAGGCAAAAGTGCTACCAACTCAGCTACAACTGAAGCAGCTAGTATTCATTAACGCAGCTGTGTTAGGTAGAAGGTTCCAGCACTTTGATCCAACGACAAAGGAACAGCAATATAGTTCCAAGTCAGGATGGGCATGTGAATTGGAAGGAAATTTGCAAATCATGGTGTCCCCATGTGCCTGCTGCCCTTATCCTTCTAGGTGGTGGTGTCATGGGTTTCAGAGCTACTGTCAAAGAAGCCTTAGTAAGTTGCTCCATACATCTTTAGATAGTACACACTGCAACCATGGATTGTTGGTTGTGGAGGGATTGAATGTTTAAGGTGGTGAATGGGGTGCCAATCAAGCAAGTTGCTTTGCCCTGGATGGTGTCAAGCTTCTTGACTGCAGTTGAAGCTGCACTCATCCAGGCAAGTGGAGAGTATTCCATCACACTCTTGACTTGTGCCTTGTAGATGATGGAAAGGCCTTGAGGAGTCACTCTCCACAGAATTCCCAGCCTCTCACCTGCTGTCGTAGGCATAGGATTTATATGGCTGGTCTAGTTCAGTTTCTGGTTGATGGTGACCTCCAAGGTGTTAATGTGGGGGATTTAGTGATGGTAATGCCACTGAAAGTCAAGGGGTGGGGGGTGATTAGGCTCTATTTTGGAGGTGGTCATTGTCTGGCACTTGTTTGGCGTAAATGTTATTTGCCACTTATCAACCTAAGTCTGAATGTTGTCCAGATCTTGCTGCCTGCACAAATTGCTTCATTATCTGGGGGGTTGCAAATGGAACTGAATATTGTTCAACCATCAGCAAACAGCCCCACTTCTGACCTCATGATGGAGGGAAGGTCGTTGATAAAGCAGCTGATGGTGGTTGGGGCGAGGATATTACCCTGAGGAACTCCTGCAGTAATGTCCTGGAACTGAGATGACTGGCCTCCAAAAAGTACAATCATCTTCCTTTGAGTTACGGATGACTCCATCCTCTGCAGATCATTCCCCTGATTCCCATTGATTTCAATTTTACTGGGGCTACTTGATATCACATTCAGTCAAGTTCTGCCTTGATGTCACATCACCTCTTGAATTCAGCTGTTTTGTCCATGTTTGCACCAAGGCTGTAATAAGGGACTGGAGCTGTGGACTCCTGGCACCAGTGAGTAGGTTACTGGCGAATAACTGTCACTTGATTGCACTATCGATGACACCTTCTGTCACTTTGTTAACGATTGTGAGTAGACTGATGGGTTGGTAATTGGCCAGATTGGATTTGTCCTGCTCTTCATAGAAATGGCATAACAGAACAATTTTCCACTTTGTTGGACACATGTAGTTGTACTGGAGCAGCTTGGCTAAAGGCAGTGCTCACTCTGGAGCACAGGTCTTCAGCACTACAGACAGGATGTTGTAAGGCCCTATAGTCTTTACTGCATCCAATGTATTCATCCTTTTCTTGATATCAAGCGGAGTAAATTGAATTGACTGAAGGCTTTGGTGATAGTGGGGACCTCAGGTGGATGCCAAGATGAATCCTCCACTCGGCGCTTCTGGCTGACAATGGTTGTAAGTGTTTCAGCCTTATCTTTTGTTCTCATGTGCTAGGTTCCCTCTCACATTCATGGAACCTCCAGCTGCTATTAGTTGCTTAGTTTTCTACCAGCATTCATAACTGAACCTGATCCCTTGAATGAGGGATCACTTAGCTCTGTAGAATGCTTCTTCCGCTGTTTAGCATGTATGTAGTCCTGTGTTTTTCCCTTTTCTTGGTTCTCTCACTATTTGCCGCAAGTCCAATCTGGCAGTTATGTCCTCCAGCTCAGTCACGACTGGTGCTACCAAGTCACCCATGCTGATGGACATTGCAACCCTCAGTGCTTCTTCCAAGTGGTGTTCAATTTGGCTCAAGGAGAGAGGGCAGGAAGTGGTAATCAGCAGCTGCTGATGGGACAGGACATACCCAGATATGGTGATGGAGAAGTCTGAGTTATTGGGTGAAAGGTATGATTCTGTGAGTGTGCCGATATCCGGGAGTAGCTTGACTAGTCTATGGGGCAGCTCTTCCAATTTTGGCACATCTCACAATTTTGCAGAGCTTTGTGTTTCCCTCACACTGATAATGAGATGTCCACCAAAATAGTGAAAATCACTTTAAATAATCACCACATCCACTACCACCATGTATCAATGCCTCTTTAAATAGAGCTATGCATTGGTAGGAAGAGTTTCAATGTTTTGTTAAGCATATAAAATAACAAGTTAACTTATAGTGATTTCAGAAGTTGTACTGGACCACACACAGAGAGAAAACAAGAGAAATCACCTGACTCATCAGGAGCCAAATCACATGACAATGGCTCAGATGCTACACACGTATAACAATCATGCGCCCTACTTCACACAAGTGACATAATAGAACTCTTCTTTGCATACATTCATGAAGTTCCTGCCTGTTTTAGGCAGAGGCCTCAACCATCTCCAGACCCTGCATATTACAATCTGAGATGACAGAAAACGGTCAAGTTATGAGCCGTTAAATACACTGCTTGTTTTTAACCTAGCCATCTGCTCTCCAACATGGGGGCAGGGCTAAAATCAACCAGGTGGATTTAACCCCTTCAATCCTGATCCTAGTACTACAGAAATATATGGTTAAACACATGGCAACCCAAGCAAAAATCTATTTTGCCAATCTCAGCACAAAGCCAAAATCTTCAGTTAAGGAGAGGAGGGAAAAATTGGCAAGGAAAATAATCCAAATAATATGTACAAATAAAAGAACCAATTCAGTAATGATAAAGGAATAAACTCAATGATAAGACTAGTCATATCTTGGTATGTTTATGTAACAAGCAATAGAACTGGTGTTAGCTTGTTTCTGGGCCCCAGGTGAGTTGGACAGCTTATAAAAGTCTCATTTTGTTTACTGCTCAGGGAATCTAAAGAATTTGAAATGCAATGTTGCAATTTAAATTGAGTATGAATTGATTCAAAAACAAAGAACATTCTTTGTAATCAAAAATTTGATTCACATTTATTTCTAAATCTCTGCCGTTATCTAATTTAAACTGTCAAACTTTATGAAACAAGCTCAATTTGACAGCTGCATTTGTGCAATATGTTGCATATGAATCTGACACAGAAACTCAAACCAGCTTTTCCAATTCATTTCCAATCGGTTAGAGTAAAATGGATGAACTTCATAGCTATTAGCGTACATTCTGCAGGTTCTCCTTTGAAAAGTTCCACTAATTCCACTTTAACCACTGAGTGCATAAGTGTCAAGCCCTATCCGGCCCTCACCTGTTCTCCACACCTCTCAGCAGAGGTCACAGAAGGAATGGGAGCTCCAGCTGATTCCCTCTCTCCCAGCTTGAGGGTACTTATAATGTTTTTCCTGGCACTCCAACTTGAGAACAGCTAAATCATCACAGACCAGGGGCTGAATTCTGAACACTCCCAGTGTGCTTGATTCTATTTGCCCACAGACCCGTCAAAGGAGCCCAAGGCCTAAGCAAGGAGAGAGTTACCTTTTCCATAAAAAAGTGATGATATGTCAGCATAGCAATAACCTTTTGATATAAAGGCTCAAACTGCCTATTTGTACTTCTGTTAAAAGCACTATGTTCAACCTCATTAACCAAACCACTAGTTGTATTTTGTGTGAAGGGTACAAAGTTATAAATCAGGTCTTGTCAACACAATAGAATTATAAAAAGTACCATTAAAAGTGATTTAATTATGTTTGTAGTGACTGACAATTATTATTGAAAAATTATGGTTTAGATATCATTGTAGACGTAACTAATCTTCCTGAAAAGACAAGAAAAAATAACATCCACCACTAATCTGCTTAGAAAGCAAAAACATCGAAGTTGCAACATGTGAACTATTAACATTCAAACAGCTAACATAGTCACATGAAATTCCTTAGTATGTTATTTCCTCACATATCTCAAAGCAATGGTCATCGTGGAGAAAACACATTCGGTATGAGCATTTCTACATGGTATGGAGAATATATAGGAGCTGATTTTCTTCATGTCTCAACAATTAAAACAAGCAATGGCTCCATTAAAACAGAAAACAAATGAATCTCAAGTAATTGCATTATAGTGCCTTAAGCCCAATATTTATAGTGTAATTTCGAGGCCAAAATATACAAAAACGTTATATCATTTCATATTGCTAGCTAAAGCATGACAAAATTAACCTTCATAATCTGTTCTTGTTGAGATTTGAGTCTGTTTCCTAACTTCAATAAAACTTCTACCAGGGGGATTAATTTGTCAAAACATGCAGCATGTAATATATCTTTGTCAAAGTAAGACTTTGGTGTTGCTTCCCTTAAAGAAACATTTGAAACCAACTACCTTCTAATAAAATTACAGTGAAATAAGTAAGTCATGTTTTCCAGTGACTGATACTATAGTTTATGACGTTCGATGGCATTCCTAATTTAAATGAAACTTTGAGTACTTTACATCTGATTGATCAATCTGCATCTGAGCTGACTAATAAAATTCATAAAAGATTTAGGATGTGAATTACCATTATTCAGATGTAAAGGACACATCACTATTCACTCCCACACTGGAGTGCAGAATGGACAAATCATCCTGCTCCCCTTTCCTTAGGTATGCAGTAAGAGATTTACTTCCAGTTGTATCAACAGAAAATTTTCAACCACTGACATATTTTTGCTGATTGTTTTTGGCATTTACAAAGCTCAGTTTGGTAATAAAAATGAAGGACAGTGAAAGATTAAACAAATATATAAAAAGAGTCTTGTGATGCATTTTAGTGACAGACAAACGATAACCAAATATAATTAATCATTGCAGGGAACCTCATAGAACAGGTCACCACCATCTAATGCTAAATGTGCTAAAATATAGAAAACACAGCACAACAGTGAACTGCTTCTAACTATGCAACTAATACAAGGGCCTGAATTTCCTCGGGGATACTGACTGTAACTTCAGCAGGAATTTGGGGATTCTTAACTAAAAACAGCAGAGAACCAGCATGTTTGCTGATTCCAGGATTTCCTCGTCAGCCTTTGCATGGGGTGGAACTCCCCCTACAGGGCCACTGACATTAAGGGCAGCCTCAACAGAATTCTTACTCCCTCTACTCATATTAGACACAGGCTATCACTGGAAGCCAGTAGGCCAAGTCGGTCCAAAGAGTGGAATTCAGATGAGGTTTGGCAAGTCAGAGAAAAGGAAAAATTATTTCTTTTAAAATAGGTTCTGCCCTCTTGCACAGGTGATGAGGGGGCACCATGACAACTCAAAAGGTGTTGGCTGAGCTGCTCCCGAACACTGACCCAGCACCAGATTTTCCAGCTGTGTGAGACAGGCAGGCAAAATCCAACAAGTTCTGATTTGTAAGGCATTGCCAGCCACACCCCAATGCAACCATTAGTGTGGTAGTCCATGGATTTCTGGGCCAGAAATTCTTCTAACACAAACAATAACAACTAACTGGAATTAAACAGTGCCTCGAACATTGCAAAGTATCTCAAGGCACTTCACAAGAGCGATATAAAAAAAAACATAGGCGGTCAATATATTATACACAGGTTAAAGCTGAAGTATTATGCCTATCAAAGAGTGGGTTGTGGGCAATGCTGGGGGGAGGAGGAGGGTCTCTGAGGCAGAGATAAGAATTATGCAGTCAACGTGAGTCTCTGAATGTTAGCCGTGTGTCCTCTCTTCTCCTTTCTTAATTTAAGTTTGACAATTTTAAGTTTGTTTGAGTATTCTCTCTGGCTTCATTTATATTCTGTCAAGCTTAGGTTCCTAAATTTCCTTGACAATTGTATTATCAGTATCAAGTACTTATTCTAAGGTGGAACATTGATAGTAGTGAAACGGGGATTAAAGTTAAACAACTCTTTTTCCTGTCCTAACACGGCCTGTGGCCATTTTAATGCCAGGCGATTCAGGGGTCAGCCTGATTCGGGTCACCTTATTGATATGTTAATCGGGATTAGGACAGCCGCTGGCGGAGGCTAAGAATACTGGACACAGACCATGTCCTCCAAGCCACCAATCCCCATGCATGCTCACACAGAAAAATGGCTACAAGCTTAAGGCCTGCAGATATAATTAATTAAATGAGCGCTACAATTGCATTCGCTCACTGAATCACTTCACTGGTTAAATTTTGGTAATAATTGTTAATAATAATTGTACTAATAACTAATATGTGTAACTTAGGGAACATATCTTTGCATTCTTCTGAAAAATTGATGCTGTCTACTTCCAGCCTGTTTCTCTTGTTTCTCCAGGTGATGGTCATCATGGGGAAACCACATTCTGTATGAGCATTGTTGCGCAGAATGGAGAATATATAGGAGCTGATTTTCTTCATGTTCATTAATATTTTTCCTGGTCTTTGCTGAAAACTTTTAGGTACCTCTCCTTACTGGTCTGGCAATACTTTATTTCAGGGGAGGATATAATGCTTTCCACAGTGCCGAATTCTTTGTACAGTACATCTCCTTCTACCTCTTTAAGATTGCATGCTTAAACACTATCACAAAATTCTTCAAAGAACACAGCACTTGCAAGGGCTAAGATGGACATTGTGTAGTGAAAGTTGCTTTCAGACAAGCTATATCTGTCACACAAGTACTCTTTGACTCTTATGTAAAAACTTAAAAAGTCTCTCACGTTTTCCTGCCACATCTGGCGTTAATTGCTTCAATCTTCAATTCTTGTCCCAAATTACCATAAGACCATAAGACATAGGAGCAGAAATTAGGCCGTTCGGCCCCTCGAGTCTGCTCTGCCATTCAATCATGGCTGATAAGTTTTTCAACCCCATTCTCCCGCCTTCTCCCCGTAACCTTTGATCCCCTTACCAATCAAGAACCTATCTATCTCGGTCTTAAATATACTCAATGACTTGGCCTCCACAGCCTTCTGTGGCAATGAATTCCATAGATTCACCACTCTCTGGCTAAAGAAGTTTCTCCTCATCTCTGTTCTAAAAGGTCTTCCCTTTACTCTGAGGCTGTGCCCTCGGGTCCTAGTCTCTCCTACTAATGGAAACATCTTCTCCACGTCCACTCTATCCAGGTCTTTCGGTATTCTGTAAGTTTCAATCAGATCCCCCCCTCATCCTTCTAAACTCCATCGAGTATAGACCCAGAGTCCTCAAACGTTCCTCATATGTTAAGCCTTTCATTCCTGGGATCGTTCTCGTGAACCTCCTCTGGACCCTCTCCAGGGCCAGCACATCCTTCCTGAGATACGGGGCCCAAAATTGCTCACAATATTCTAAATGTGGTCTGACCAGAGCCTTATAAAGCCTCAGCAGCACATCCCTGCTTTTATATTCTAGTCCTCTCGAAATAAATGCCAACATTGCATTTGCCTTCCTAACTACCAACTCAACCTGCAAATTAACCTTAAGAGAATCCTGGACTAGGACTCCCAAGTCCCTTTGCACTCCAGATTTCTGAATTCTCTCCCCATTTAGAAAATAGTCTATGCCTCTATTCTTCCTACCAAAGTGCATGACCTCACACTTCCCCACATTATAGTCCATCTGCCACTTCTTTGCCCATTCTCCTAACCTATCCAAATCCTTCTGCAGCCTCCCCGCCTCCTCAATACTACCTGTCCCTCCACCTATCTTTGTATCATCTGCAAATTTAGCCAGGATGCCCTCAGTTCCTTCACCTAGATCATTAATGTATAAAGTGAAAAGTTGTAGTCCCAACACTGACCCCTGCGGAACTCCACTAGTCACCGGCCGCCATCCTGAGAAGGACCCCCTTATCCCCACTCTCTGCCTCCTGCCAGACAGCCAATCTTCTATCCATGCTTGTACCTTGCCTCTAACACCATGGGCTCTTATCTTACTGAGCAGCCTCCTGTGCAGCACCTTGTCAAAGGCCTTCTGGAAGTCCAAGTAGATAACATCCATTGGCTCTCCTTTGTCTGACCTACTCATTACCTCCTCAAAGAATTCTAACAGATTAGTCAGGCATGATCGCCCCCTGATGAAACCATGCTGACTTTGCCCTATTTTACCATGCACTTCCAAGTATTCTGAAATCTCATCCTTAATAATGGACTCTAAAATCTTACCAACGACCGAGGTCAGGCTAATCGGCCTGTAATTTCCTGTCTTTTGCCTCACTCCCTTCTTAAACAGGGGGGTTGCATTAGCGATTTTCCAGTCCTCTGGGACCCTCCCTGACTCCAGTGATTTCTGAAAGATCACCACTAACGCCTCCACTTCTTCCTCTAGGTTCCTCCTCATGTCGCTCATCAGCTCATACACTTAGAGGACACTGAATGGTTTGACCGCTAAAGCTTCAATACAATATGGCAATATTTTCAAAGCATTGCTGAGAAAGAAAAACTAAAGCTCAGCCACTTCATTGGCAACCCCTCATCCCCAAAACAATTCCATAGTTCTTCACCTAAACTCTGAAAGCAGTTTGTCACACAATTCCAACATTTCAATGATCTGACAATAGCCAGTAGTAGAGAAAGCCACCTGGTCACAATGTGCCTCAATAGATTGCACTCATCCACTTCAACAAAGTCACAGAACTTGTTATGATGCGGTAGATGATGTGTGCCGGGCAGATCAAATCCACAAGGGGAACTTAACGACATGGTCACAATGGTTTTGCAATTTGTATTTTATTTTGAGGTGCAGGCCTTGAATTCAGTTGTAATAAGCCCACCAAGACTTAGAGATTCTTTACAAAACTAAATTAAAGATTTATTAACAAAAGAAAGGATTTTAAGCACATACATAGGTCTACAAATTACTACTATAATAACTTAATAAAATCCTTAATTAATCTGGCTCCTAGTTACACTCTCATTAAGGCAACAGTAAAAACAAATAGATTTAATCAGACCCAGGCAAAGCCACACAATACCCTGTATAGTGGTATTCAAAGTGCGTTTTCTCAGCTTCGGTTCCTGTAGACAGCAACTTGATGTGCAAAGCCTTTTCACACTTGTGTTAGATCTCTGAATGCCTTCTCTCTTACACATAGCCTTCTCTCCTTTATACATGTTTCTCCATTTTTAGTGCAATTTCTATTGTTCCCATATGTTTTTGCAACTTTACTTTTCTCATAATATAAATGTTTCATAGTACTAATTTTATCAGTAACCTTTGGGAAAAATAAACACACTATTTGGCTTAGCATCTTCTGGCTAAGTGTAACATCCTACCATGTCTTTGAAATTCAAACTAGCCTAATTTATCTATAAATGCAAATTTTCCTCACACCTCATATTCTAAAACTTCAGCCATGTTTACATATTTAACATTTCAAAACTAGCTACTACTTGATGACTCAAAACCTCCAGCCCAGCTGTCTCAATTCAATTAAATCCCACTATTAACCTACCTTTACAATAAATCACAATAATATTATGAAAATTATTATATTTTCATGACATCCTCAATTGTTATATTCTGCTCACAGAAATGCTGCATCAACATCATGATTTCTGACAATGTGCCTTGTTGAATTGTGAAAAATACGACCCAATCAATTGGCTGCAACCATGACCTTTTGTCCTTTCAGTTTCTGGTAAACATTGCTGTGCTTTCCATAATTAACGCTTGCATAGTCAGCTGAATACATGGAAAGTCTCCCCAGGCTGAGACTGAAGCCGCTGATTTTGGGTAATATTTCCGCTGTAATCTCTTCCAAGGTTTCCTGGCTATCGCTATAGAATTCCAAAATTAAATGCTTGAAAATTGAAATATCTCAAAAATAAGGGGAGACACTGTTGGACCCTTGTTTGTGGCATCAGTTGCCAAAGAATAAAAAAGATAATTTGCTTTAACATTATCCAAGAGCTTGTATATAGAAAATGGCATAAGAACATTCTTGCTTTCTGATTTCACCTTTGTTTTCCCACATCTTAGTTCTCTCACCATGGAGGAGTCACACTAGATTTCTTTATCAACTTTTACACTGCAATCGATACTCCTATAAGATTGGTGGTGCCTCATGGCATTGCAGACTTTACATAGTTCAGCAGCAGTCACCCTATTGCTTTTTAGACAACACAGGTGATTTAAAAAGGGAGCTCAATGATGATGTACTGCACTTCGAGTATTAAATTTGTGCTTTTCCAATAATATGTACTGATTCAAATCTCCCTTTCCTCAGTGGCTGGCATCAATATCACATCGACACAAAGTGCAGGATGCATAATGCTCTCTCTTCCTGTTTTTTGCTATGAAGTCACATTCTTTTGACCATTCAGGATTGAAGAACATCTATCTCTTAGGCATTTTGAATTGGTGAATGGTGGTGATGAGGACAATATGTTAGGATCTTCTCTCATAGGTACTCACTGACCTGGAGATGATTTTAAATGACTGACACTGATTTTAGCCAATGAGGCTGGTAAGGTAACAGCTCAATATTCGTCACATAACGTTGAGGGTGGCATCATCATGGTTCAGGACAGGTCCGATAGGACCTTTATTCATGGGCACTTGCCAATTTGGAAATGATGTCATATGATCGATATTAATCAATGAGGCTGGTAGCATGGCCATTTGGAACTGCCCAACCTCTAATCTTCAATCATTGGTCAATTTTGATATCAATCATTTAAAATCGTCTCCATTGGCCATACACCAGGGAGTGCCTACAAATGATGGACCTTTCCCTCAAGCTAGGCCACAAAGTTTCAATCTTCAAAATCCCAGTCCTAAGGGCAGCCGGTACCGAAATGGGGCCAGATACACGAAAAGCTGGACTGTCCTGTACAAAATCAGACAAATGCCCACCCTAATTGGTATCCTATTATTCAAATAGGAGGCAATTTCAACAGCCTACTGGCCACAGACACTGTCATGGTCACTCTGACCAGTGAAAATGACAGCCATTAAATTAAGGCTTGAAAAGGTAGGTGGGAAGTTTTATTTTGTGGGGCTTTGAGTGCTTCTGCAGGCTCCAAATACAAAGTTTGGGCCTCTGCCATTCCAGGTGATGCCTCCCCTCCACTCCCAACCTCCCACGACTTCCAACCACAAATCCTGCTGAACCCCACCAACACCTTCCCCTTCACCCACTCCCACAACTTACCAAAGGCCAGTGGGTAACCTCTGGGCCACCTGATCTTTGCTGCATTGAGTTTGTGCCGATGTCAAAATCGTAGGGCTGCATTTTCAGTTTTGAAGAGAAAGGAAAACTGAGAACAAAAGATCAGGGAAAATGTTTGTTATCAACAACAACAACAGCTTGTATTTATCTAGCACCTTTAATGTAATATTGTAAATGGTCCCAAAGTGCTTCACAGGGGCACTTGCTACTTGCACCACACCACCTTCTGTGTTTTGTTAAAGTTATCAATAAAGAAGAAAATGGTCCAATCTGTATTCTGTAATATATAAAGGAATCTTAAGAGCCTCCCCTAATGGCTCATCAGGGTTAGACATGCAGACCAGGAAGGGCCCAGGATCATCTCTGTTCCATGCTGTTATCTGACCTCAGCTGAGGCAATAGTAGGGGTATCACTTGTTCAGTGCTTCTAGTATAAGGAGCAGAAAAGTGGGTTCTTGCTTCTGTCACTATTCAGTATCCCATTCTGAGGAAAAACGCACGTCTGGGCATCAGCCTCAGTTGCCTATCAACAGCCACTGTCATTTCTCACTCAACGGTAATGGTCACTTGGGCAATATACCAAACAGTGACCAACCATCAGTCGACTCCTCCAGGAGAGATGGGGAGAGGAGAACTTCAGAGCATAAAGTAAATGAAGAAAAATGTAAAAATAAAAGTAAAGATGGACCAAAATTATCTTGCCAATTGTGTCCGCACCTTTCAAAAGAATATGCATAACTTTTATGGTCCATCCTCAACTTTTACAATTTCTTGAAAGAGTTGAATAAGCATGGAGAAAACTTCCAAGAGGAAAACATCTGGTGAAATTTCACCCTGACTCCTAAAGGTAATTGAGAGGAAATTCCAAAATATTGATCTGGTACAACAATTGACATTACTGTTAGTATTCTACAGGTAAAAAACCTTTGGTCCCTCTCTTGACACCAGAATGTTCCACAGAATATTTCACTATTTATATTTGCACGTATCTTTAGAACTTTCAAGCGTGTTTGCAATCAGATATTTGCACAGTTTAATTTTTAAAGCTCTTAATCATCACGTCATTAATGATGTGATGAAATGTAGTTGACTCTTAACTGTCTTCTGAAACAGCCTAGCAAGCCACTAAGTTCTATCAAACCACAACAACAAAATAGGAATAAAACCAGGTGACATCAACCTAAACACCGGACATGACAAAGGCACACCCAACCCAATCAACCCTGCAGAGTCTTCCTCACTAACAGCTGGGAGCTTGTGCCAAAATTGGTAGATCTGTCCCACAAACTAGTCAAGCAACAACCTGACATAGTCATATTCACAGAATCATACCTTTTAACCAGGTTCCTCCCATGGTCCTTCATCACCATCCATGGGTATGTCCTGTTCCACCAGCAGGCCAGACACACCAGAGTTGGCAGCACATTAATATATGGTGGTGAGGGAGTGGCTCTAGGAGTCCTCAACATTGCCTTCAGACTTCATGAAGTCTCAGGGTATCAGGTCAAACATGGACAAGAAACTTCCTGCTGATTACCACCTACCACCTGTTCTCAGCTGATGAATAATACATCTCTCCATCACCAAGACCACCTACTCCCATCTCCATAAAATTGCCTGCCTCAATTCATCAGTTGCTGAAACCTTCAACGGTCTCTTTGTTACTTCTGGACTTGACTACTTCGGTGCATTCCTGGCCAGCCTCCCACTTTGCACCCTCCAAAGTATTGCCACCTGTACCCTAGTTTGCTCAAGCCCCATTCACCCATCACTCAAGTGCTCGCGAACCTGCATTGGCTCTTGGCCTTGGAACACCTCAATTTTAAAATTCTGATCCTCATTTTCAAAGTCCTCCACAGCTTCACTCCCTCCCTATCTCTGTAAATTGCTCCAACAACCTTCCAGCTTAAATATAAGCTTTTAATGGATGACTGTCACAAATTATTGTTAAATAATAATTCTGACATCTATTTATATGGGAAACAACAAAAAACAAAGGACTTTCTAAAATGAATTAAAACAAATGTTATTATTGCTCATAATTATGTGAATCTTAATTTTATTGCATATTCAACTATCCTCCAGACTGCTAACTATAGGTTCCTAACACTCTTTAGTTTTTCTCCATATGGTTAGGTCAAATAAACAAATGCAAAGGACAAATAACAGATTTTCTATTGCAGGCTGTCACCTCATTGGAGGGTGTTAGCTGTTGGCTGATCCAGAGCTACATCCAAGTGCTGTAAACTGCAAGGAAAGTAGCTAAAATAAAATAGCAGTTTTAAGGCAAGCCATCTATATACAACATTTGATGCACTTAGTGCAACTCTTCTGTAAATAAACAGTAATTTGATGCAATAAGTTCATGTTTACTTGCAAATCAATCTGCTGTAAACATCATTTAGGGTAATTTTAGGTTTAACGAAACAAATGACGGAAAAGGAAATAGCAAAAGCTTGACAAATGTAAATAAAACTGAACTAAAATGAAGAAATTTATATAAAACTAAATATATTACAACACAGAATGAAGAAAATTAAACGTTTTATTAAAGAGCAATGACTAGGGTAAATTTGTGATTTATTATTGTGTCCCATTATTTGAAGGTCCTTTGTAATTCTCTGCTTATTATTATCCACCATATCAAGCCATTGGCAATCCTACGTGTTAATTTGACATCGATGCAGTTAAAAAAAAAGGATGTACCTGGATAAAATGTAGCTCTTTCAAGGTAACAGCTCCAGAATGTGAAGGCTATAGTTCAGATAATGAACTGTTACACACGTGTTTTGCAACATATCTCAGTGCCGATTCTGACATAAATCGCATTCAACACAGTTAATCATAAAGCTCACGTTTTACATCTTTTGAGAACCAAATAACCCAACAGAGCGTTTACCTTATACTGGCATTAATGTGTCACTCAAAAGATGCGGGAGAAGCTGGCGCTTTTATTAGTGCATATGTGCAGTGTGAACTATTGTTTCCCCTCAGCTTGATCATTTCCATTTTCCAGGGCGGGGGGGAAATCCTCCGGTCTGAAAGCACTGGTTGCCATGGATTTCACTCAAACCTTCCCAACGAGCGGGCACGTCCTCCTGGTGGCGTCAGAACAGTCTTGCTGGAGACAATTAGCCTGCAGCCTGTTGGCTCTGATCCTCTTGTACTTTACATACCATTCCCACTCTTTATACTTTATATGGGCAAGGCGCTGGGCGCAAGGTGTAATTGCCGCGAGTTGTTGAGTGACAAAACCGCGGCGTAAAGTAACTTTGCCGAGCAGAAACCCGAGGAACTTTCGCCGTGGGAAATTATATTCGTGGTAACGCGTAAGTGCTCAATATTAATAGTTGGGTTGCAATTGTCTTCACGCAGTGGCGACCGGTGTTTTTAAATGTTCCTGCATGATGGGACGTTGGGAAGGAAATTCAGACTAAACGAGGTTATTATTCCCGGTTTAAGGAGAGATCGCGGAATCCTTTTCGAAACTTTAAAGCGGTCGCAACGTTAGGAAACGAGGGGGAGAAGCACCTACCCATCCAGTCAGCGTTAACCGTTACATACAGCCATTTATTTCCAGTTAAATAAGGCTTTTTTTAAATGTCCATTTGCTTGGGTCCTCTAATATTGTCAACACTTGTAACTCTGTTGATTACCAATTACTTCGTACAGTCTTTAGTAAGTAACATACTTTCCACATCAGGAAGTTAACTGAGCAGCTGTCTTGCTGGCTGTTTTTATTATAGTTGTGATTTGGAGTACGCGGTTCATGTTATCCTATTTCTTGAAGATGTTAAAACGTTTTATCCCTAATCACGGAATCAGCATAACCATAGCTAGTTTTTGGTACGCTGGCGGTGCTTGTTTTACATGTTACTGCGTAGCAGCTTGTGGTGACAGATTATAATGAATAGTGTTTATTAATGAGTCCAGTGTTTAAAAAACACAAATGTTTATCACCAATCTGCAAGTGCAACAGGTGGAGATATATAATAAATGTGCGCGTGGTTTCCTGTTTTGACAAATAAAAACAAATCTCTCGAAATAAAACCATTAATATTAAAAATAAACTGATGTGATTTCAAACGTAATTAAGAGTCGACAAACAAGGAACGGATTTAATTAATTATTTTTCCTTACATTGTTATCAACATAAATTCACTTTGACTTCGGTCAGCGATTTGACAAGATGCTTTTGAAAAGCTTAAATGTACACAATGTTCTATTTTGGATACACTGCATGTTGTTTAATGAAGGTTCTATAATTAGAGATCTGCAAGCTGTCATTTGTATTCCTTTAGAAATGTATAGCTAGAGACTAAATCCGGGTTTTTCAGTTGAGCAGCTCTGATTTATTAATCTTTCAGAAGTTGTTTCAAACTGAATGTCCACACCAGCTGAATGTTGAATCCACTTGGTAATGTCAGTAATTTTCTATTATATTACATACAGTTACAAGATGGAAAAGGCTTCTGTGAGTACGGTGTAACATCTTCAAAAGGCTCACTGAGAGGCAAGTAGTGTCGTTTATGAAACCTACTGTTGACAGAAACAAGTTTTAAATTAAACAAGTTTAGATTTTTTCTGGACTCTGGTTATCTACAGGATTGTACAAAGCCTTTTTGGAAAGTGTCAATTTAGATTTTAGATTTCAGAGTAATTCGCTGATGCCCATTTCATCTGGACAAATTATTGCAATTGATGCCCGGCACAGTGAAAAAAATCATTAATCTTTTGGATTTAATATCATACAGGTTATTTGAACATGCAAAAATAAAATTACAGAAGCCTCTTAATGGAACACTCCAACAAATGCTGCCTTTCTCTAAGTCTTTTATTAAACACATATAACTGAATGTATATGGAATGGGGCCATAGAAATATACCACCTTTATTAATGCATAGTGCCCATATTTTTATATTAATAGTTCCACAAATCAATGCAAAGTGAATTCCCTAAATGTATATAAGACTTTTATTGATTAATTACTTGGAATTAAAATGCTGTAATTTCACAAGGCTCTGTGAGATTGGATTCGTATCTCATGATTTAGCTGACACAATCATTCATATTGAGTTAGCAATTAAAATGGTTAAAGTTCAAACTGCAATTTTTAAACAGGAACTTAGTTGTGTGGATAAAGACCATTGAGATGTGATTTATATTCTCCACTGCTGATGACTACAACTCATGAGTTATCAGATAAGCCCATTTGTGTTATAAATCATATTGTAGGCTCTTTAAGACACAATAAGGGCATCTTTTAGTTAGTCGTGCATACTTTATAGTGGCCTCATATGCTAAATATTAATGTTCATGAGTGATTATCTGGAATTTTCAGTCTCTATCTGATTTCTTATAGTTTGCTGCACTTTCTAAATGTGCTCGGCTATAGTGATGTGAGGAGCTGCAGTCAGGATGACGCTGCTGGCAGGAGACAGTTCGGACTATGATTACAGCGCCCTCAGCTGTGCCTCTGACAACTCCTTTAACCAAACAATCTACAATGAAACACAGACTCTAAAAGGTGTATTTTACAATAGAGCCCACCTCGTACATTCTCAAGAATACTTGTATGGCAGTGCAATTCCAGAGGATCGCAAACACCATGTTATAATAAATGTCGGGGGGATAAAATATTTATTGCCATGGACCACACTGGATGACTTCCCTTTAACACGTCTGGGGCAGCTCCGATCTTGCCACAACTTTGATGAAATAATGAAAATTTGTGATGATTACGATGTGACATGCAATGAATTTTTCTTTGATCGGAACCCAGGTGCCTTTAGGACAATTTTGACTTTCCTGAGGGCTGGGAAGTTGAGACTTTTGAGAGAAATGTGTGCTCTTTCTTTCCAAGAGGAATTGTTGTACTGGGGCATTGAAGATGACAATCTGGAATGGTGCTGCCGTCGCCGATATCTGCAGAAAATCGAAGAATTTGCAGAAATGAACGCTTTTGAGGAAGATCTGGCAGAAGGTGAAAAGCTAGGTGATTTTGTTGAGCCATCGAGATGTAATCACTTAATGACAAAACTCAGGGATATGGTGGAAAACCCTCAGTCGGGGCTCCCAGGAAAAATCTTTGCCTGCCTTTCTGTTATATTTGTGACAATTACTGTAGTTAATCTATCCATCAGTACCATGCCTGACCTCCGAGCAGAAGAGGATAAAGTAAGTGTGGTTTTGCACTTTAATTCACAACAATTCAAAATTACTGAAAAGGTTTACAGTTAAGGAATGGTATATTTTCAAATGTCAAAATGTAAGATGCATTTTGGTTTCAACACTCAGCAGAGCTATTCTATCTAGTAATTTAGGAATTTGCAAATAAAATCTTAACACTGATAAATATTTGATAAAATTTATAATTACTAAATATTGCTAAAGTCAAATACTTGGTTACATCTTATTTTCCATTGTATAAAATATTTTGCATTAATATATTAATCAGTTTCATAGAATCTTAGAATGAAAGAGGCCATTCAGCCCACCATGTCTGTGCCAGTTCTTTGGTAGGGCTGTTCAATCAATCCACTCCCTTTCCCTTTCTCAATAGACTGTTAATTTTTTCCCATTCAAGTATTTATCCAATTCTCTTTTGAATGTTACTATTTAATCTGCTTCCACCATCCTCTCAGCTGGTACATTTTAGATCACAACAACTCACTGTGTAAAAACATGTTTCCTCATGTAGCCTCTTGTTCTTTTGTCAATCACCTTAAATCAGTGTCCTCTGGTTACCAACCCTTCTATCACTGGAAACAATTTCTCCTCATTTATCTTATAACTATTTATGCTTTTGAACACCTCTATCAATCCTCCTCTTAGCCTCCTCTGCTCTAAGGCCCCTTCTGCCCTCTCAGATGGATGCAAAAAATCCCACTTTACTATTTCAAAGAAGAGCAGAATAGTTACCTCCAGTGTCCTGGCCAATAGTTATCCCTCAATCAATATCATAGAAACAGATTATCTGGTCGTTCTTACATTGCTGTTTGTAGAAGCTAACTATAAGCAAATTGACTGCCTCATTTCCTATATTACAGCAGTGACCACAATTCAGAAGGACTTTGTTGACTGTAAAGTGCTTTTGGACATACTGAGATTGTGAAAAGAGCTATATAAATGCAATACTTTCTTTCTCTTTAAGGTGAACAACCCCAGCTTCCTCAGTCGTGCCACATAACTGAAGTTTATCTGCATATATGGGAAAGAAAGAGCACAAAAATAGATTGTCGTGTGACAAACATGTTCCCTCATTATTATATCATTCATAAGATCATACGAACAATGACACTGACAAGAAAAGCCCCATTGATCCACCCAGTCTGTCCCACAATCATCTCTGTACTACAAGCCTGGTTAGAACTATAGATCGCATTTGGGCTTTCATAATTTTCAAAGGACGGTTGCCAGGGGTCAAATGTGTATGTTCCACAAGACACCTGAGAATGTGTGTACCTCCCCGCTCACTAAATTGGTAACAATATGAGGGATAGCAAGAACCAAAGAACAAAGAGAAGTACAGCACAGGAACAGGCCCTTCAGCCCCCCAAGCCTGAGCCAATTGTATTGCCTGTCAAACTAAAACATTTTGCACTTCCGGGGTCTGTATTCCTCTATTCCCATCCTATTCATGTATTTGTCAAGCTGCCTCTTAAACACCACTATCGTACCTGCTTCCACCACCTCCTCTGGCAGCGAATTCCAGACACTCACTACCCTCTGTGTAAAAAACTTGCCCCGCACATCTCCTCGATAGTTTTCTCCTCTCACCTTAAATCTATGTCCCCTAGTAATTGACTCTTCCACCCTGGGATAAAGCTTCTGACTATCTACTCTGTCCATGCCACTCATAATTTTGTAAACTTTTATCAAGTCGCTCCTCAATCTCCGTCACTCTAGTGAGAACAATCCGAGTTTCTCCAACCTCTCTTCATAACTAATAACCTCCAGACCAGGCAGCATCCTGGTAAACCTCCTCTGCACCCTCTCCAATGCCTCCATATCCTTCTGGTAATGTGGCGACCAGAATTGCACGCAATATTCCAAGTGTGGCCTAACCAAGGTTCTATACAGCTGCAGCATGACTTCCCAGCTTTTATACTCAATACCTCTGCCGATGAAGGTAAGCATGCCATATGCCTTCCTGACTACCTTATCCACCTGCGTTGCCACTTTCAGTGACCTGTGGACCTGTACACCCAGATCCCTCTGCCCGTCGATGCACTTAAGGGTTCTGCTATTTACTGTATAATTCCTACCTGTAATAGACCTTCCAAAATGCGTTACCTCGCATTTGTCCGGATTAAATTTCTCCGCCCAAGTCTCCAACCGATCTATATCCCGTTGTATCCTTTGACAATCCTCTTCACTATCTGCAACTCCTCCAACCTTAGTGTCGTCTGCAAACTTACTAATTAGCCCAGTTACATTTTCCTCCAAATCATTTATGTATACTACAAACAGCAAAGGTCCCAGCACTGATCCCTGCGGAACACCACTAATCTCAGCTCTCCATTCAGAAAAGCACCCTTCCACTGCTACCCTCTGTCTTCTATGACCAAGCCAATTCTGTATCCATCTTGCCAGCTCACCTCTGATCCCGTGCGACTTTACCTTCTGTACCAATCTGCCATGAGGGACCTTGTCAAAGGCCTTACTGAAATCCATGTAGGTAACATCCACTGCCTTTCCATCGTCGATCATCTTTGTCACTTGCTCGAAAAACTCAATCAAGTTAGTGAGACACGACCTCCCCTTCACAAAACCATGCTGCCTCTCACTAATACGCCCATTTGCTTCCAAATGTTAGTAAATCCTGTCACGAGGACAGTTCTTTGGTAGGGCTGTTCAATTAATCCACTCCCTTTCCCTTTGCAGAGGACAGCACTAACCCAAGAGACTTGGATGGGCACACATACAGGATTAAAAAACAGACAAACTAGACACCAGGGATCAACCGTTTGATCATTTGGGACAGGGCATTGCCCAATCCACACATGCCCATGCCTACACTTTCAGTCACTGAATATTTTGGGCTCCCATCTTAAATATGGCCATAAATGTGCATCAGAACCCAAACTGCTGCAAATTCGGAAATTTGCATTGGAGTATACAGTAATCCAGTTCACATAATTTAAGATTGCAAATTCAGTTTCATTCTTACAACTGGTTAAAATTCAATATATCCTTTGCTCACAATTCATTTATAAATAATTTTGTAAAACAGATCGTTATCTTTTATACTCTGAGGAAAATGTCAACAAGCTCCCTTAAAGAGAAAAAAAGTCTAAAGGAATATTTTTCAATTAAAGATCTCGCTCATTTTACGTTACAAAAACTCTCCTGTTTATTGATTTAAATATTAATATTATTACCCAGAGGTAGACCCTTGATTTGGATATCCCTACCTGCTAGCCTGCTCCAGTAATGTCAATAATAAGTGGTGCATGTGAGCAGACCTATAGGAAATGGCATCCCTGCAACTTCAAACCACCTTCAGACAAATCGGAAGCCGTGTGATCCTGAGAAATTACACTGTAAGGTGGGGAAACATAGTCGGCAGCAACTCTCAGATTTTTCTAAAGTCATGGCCATAATAGTTTCTTTTATCACCACATTAACACACTTTTTTTCAAGTGGCATCCTAGATTTGGTCAACAGGATTGAGACTCAAGGCTTGAATATCTCTATGTGGTAGGAAAGTGGGTGCTTTTACAAGAACCATAGAACACTACAGCACAGAAAACAGGCCATTCGGCCCTTCTAGTCTGTGCCAAAATATTATTCCGCTAGTCCCATTGACCTGCACCTAGTCCATAACCCTCCAGACCTCTCCCATCTATAATTTATTCTTAAAACTTAAGAGTGAGCCCGCATTTACCATGTCAGATGGTAGCTCGTTCCACACTCTCACCACTCTCTGAGTGAAGAAGTTCCCCCTAAACCTTTCCCCTTTCACCCTAAAGCCATGTCCTCTTGTGTTTATTTCTCCTAATCTAAGTGGAAAGAGCCTACTCGCATTTACTCTGTCTATACCCCTCACAATTTTGTAAACTTCTATCAAATCTCCCCTCATTCTTCTACGCTGTAAGGAATAAAGTCCTAACCTGTTTAATCTTTCCCTGTAACTCAACTCCTTAAGACCCAGCAACATCCTAGTAAATCTTCTCTGCACTCTCTCATTCTTACTGATATCCTTCCTGTAGTTAGGCGACCAGAACTGCACAAAATACTCCAAAGTTGGCCTCGCCAATGTCTTATACAACCTCACCATAACATCCCAACTCCTATACTCAATACTTTGATTTATGAAGGCCAGTATACCAAAAGCTTTCTTTACAACCTTGTCTACCTGTGACGCCAATTTCAGGGAATTATGTATCTGAATTCCCAGATCCATTTGTTCCTCCGCACTCCTCAGTGCCCTACCATTTACTGTGTATGTCCTATCTTGGTTTGACCTTCCAAAATGTAACACCTCACACTTAACTGCATTAAATTCCATCTGCCATTTTCTGGCCCATTTTTCCAGTTGGTCCAGATCTCTCTGCAAGCTTTGAAAGCCTTCCTCGCTGTCCACAACGCCTCCAATCTTAGTGTCATCAGCAAACTTACTGATCCAATTCACCACATTATCATCCAAATCATTGATATAGACAATAAACAACAATGGTCCCAGTACAGATCCCTGAGGCACACCACTAGTCACAGCCCTCCAGCCTGAGAAGCAATCATCCACTACCACTGTCTGTCTTCTCCCACACATCCAATTTCGAATCCAGTTTACAACCTCTCCATGGATACCTAGTGTCTGAACCTTCTGAACTAACCTCCCATGTTGGACCTTGTCAAAGGCCTTACTAAAGTCCATGTAGACAACATCCACAGCCTTTCCTTCATCTACTTTCTTGGTAACCTCCTCGAAAAACTCTACAAGGTTCGTTAAACACGACCTACCACGCACAAAGCCATGCTGACTATCCTTAATCAGCCCTTGGCTGTCCAAATAATTATATATCCGATCTCTCAGAACACCTTCCAATAATTTACCTACTATTGACGTCAGGCTCACTGGCCTGTAATTACCTGGTTTACTTTTGGAGCCTTTTTTAAACAACGGAACAACATGAGCTACCCTCCAATCCTCCGGCACCTCACTCGTGGCGAAGGACATTTTAAATATTTCTGCCAGGGCCCCTTAACGTAAGAGATAAGCCTGATGAATATACTTTTTCTTTATGAAATGGGGGGATTGTTTTAAATATAGAAATATATTGAACCCCTCAATTACAGTTCTGTAATTCTATTAGATCATGGCTGATCTGTACCTCAACTTCTTTTACTAGCCTTTGGTCCATATTTGTTGGTGCCTTCAGCCAAGAAAAATATATCTATCTCAGTCTTGAAAACTTCAATTAACCCAGCACCCACAGCCCTTTGTGGAGACAGTACCATATTTTCACTACCCTTTGTGTGAAAAAATATTTCTCTCTTTCACTCCTAAACAACCAGGCTCCCCTTTCTTCTGGGTTCCTCCACCAGTGGAAAATGTTTCTCTGTGTTTGCCCTGCTGAGTCTTTTATCATTTTGTATGTCTTGATCAGATCAGTCCTGTACCTTCAAAGCTCAAGGGAATGCAAGTTAACTTAATACAATCTGTCCTCATAATTTAAGCCTTTAAGTGCCATTCTGGTGAATTTATGCTGTATCCCCTAGAAGGCCAATATATCTTTCCTGAAGTGTGGTGCACAAAAACTGTACAGCGTACTCCCGGTGGCTTCTGCCAAGGCTCTGTACAAATGAAGCATAGCTTCCTCATTTTTGTATTTACATCCCCTTGTATTAAAGGGCAACTTTTCACTGGACTTAACATACCTGTACACTCACTTTTAGTGATTTTCATACACACATTTCTAAATGCTTTAGGTTCTCACCATTAAGAAAATATTTTGATTATGTTTTTCTTAGATCTAAGGTGCGTGGACTCATGCTTCCCCATATTGAGCTTCATCTGCCAAAAATGTCCCCACTCACTTAGTCTAGTCATGTGGAACTTCAGTGAAAATTGTGCCTGATATTTCAGTCTTCTAATTTGTTTTATTCAAAACACAATAGTCCCAAAGTCATGCGAGTCAGCACTTTTCTTAATGGGAATATAGCTTGGAGGTGCAAGTACGTTGACCTCCACACTTATTTCTCCAAACTGCACTCTCGCCAAGAGAATTCTGTCGACGTGCTGTCGAAGAAGCCTTGGTGAAGTTCCACAGTGCATCTTGAATATGGTACATGCTGCTGCCACTGTGCATCCAGTGGTGGAGGGACTGAATGTTTTAGATGGATGGATGGGGTGGTGATCAAGGGGGCTGCTTTGTCTTGCATGGCATAGAGATTCTTGAGTGTTCTTGGAGCCATACTCATTCAGAAAAGTGGAGAGTATTTCATCATACTCCTGACATTGGTTTGGGGGGGTGGGTGGGAGGCAGTGATCAGCATTGGTCATCAGTTTGTAGAGCCAGGAGCAGTCGTTCATTTTTTTTAAAGGCCTGCCTGTTTGGTAGCAGCCTGTAGCACTGTCTTTAAGGACGCCTGGTTAGGCCGCAGGTTGACTCGATTTTCCATCTGCAGGCAGCTGGCAAAATGGACCAGGCCTCCCGCTGTGATTATTAGGTGGCCAATTGGTGTGCCAGATGGGGGCATGAAGTCCACACAAGAGGAATCTCTACCTCAGTAGGTGGGATTTTCAACTTCAGTGAGTGCCTAAAACAGGAAAAGCCCATCCACCTGATTTCTCATGGCATTGACATCAATGAAAAGGAAACTTGGGGAGGATGTGTAACAGATGAGTGATCCTGCCTGTTGCACACCTCTGCCAAAGTTGAAAGTTCAACACCAATGATACAGTTAAACGTTACTGCTTTAATGATAGTGCTGGTAATTTAGTTTATAACTGAGGATAAACAAAACAACTACAGATTTAACTAATCACAGTTCTTAGATAACGTGGACTGAAACTTTGTAATATACTAAGTTAATGGAAGGCTGAAACCTAGTATTACTGAGCCAAGTTATTGTTCCACAGCCATCGATCCAAAGATAATATGTATTTTTTTCATTAGCAACCATTAAAATAGAGTTGGTTCATTAAAATCAATAGGCGTTGCTGGCAGTATTTGTGCCCATGTTAGCACTATGTTATAATAAAATGGTAGTTTGTTTTTATTCTTTCACAGGATGTGGGTGTCACTGGCTTGGTTGGCATTTACTGCCCACCCCTAATTACCTTTGAGAAGGTGGTGGTGAGCAACCTTCTTGAACTGCTGCAGTCAATGTGGTGTTAGGAAAGAAGTTCCAGGATATTGATCCAGCGAAAGTGAAGGAATGGCGATATAGTTCCAAGGATGGTGTGTGGCTTGGAAGGGAACATGCAGGTGATGGTGTTCCTGCAAGTTCCCCTGTATTAAAATACAGAGATAGTTTCCAGCGCTTTGGAAGTTTCCACTCACTTTGTCTCCTGAAGTAATAATTGGTGCTGTTTCATCTATTTTTAAAACAAACTTTTTGAATTCATGAACTTGAATTCTAAGCTTCAGATAATGGTGCAAAGCTTTATGGGATAGTGCAAATGTATCTGCAGCTCTTTGCTGATGCTGACATGATATCAGGCAGCTCAGAGACTGAAGGAGGGGTTATGGGGAAATGTGATCTAAGGTGTGGAGGGTGCAATTGTTGACCATGGGGATCCCAGGGCAGCTGTGGCCCACATTGTTCTAGTGGAGCCTAGAAGAACATTCTGTTCTTCCCATCCCCATAATAATAATAATTTACTCATATTTGGGACATCTTTCTTTTCACCACTTGGTTCAACTTTGCATGAGGCTCTTGGCAGGCCTGCCTAATAGAAGACCCTAGCAAATATGGCTGAACAGCAGTAAGTGGTGCACTGCGAATGTAATACAACTTGCTTTCATCAGGCAGGCTTCTTATTTCTGAGGGGATCTTCTTAAAACACAATTCTGAACATTTTCCAATTAAGGAGAGCTCCTTATTAAGTCACCTGTGCTTATATTTAACCTTGGACCTTGAAAAGTTAATTACTTTGCCTATGTTGTCTGATTAGCAGACAACTCCTACCAGAGTCTTGCATCCTTAGCTGTTCCTTACCTCATAGTGTTTCTACTGCCTCTTCACCCATTCTGAAATCCCTCATTTCTACTGTGATAATTGTGTATTTTATCAATGCTACTCCCCAAATTCCCTGTCCTCTCTAATGGCCCTATTGCTTCAAATATTTAGCTCCCAATCAAGCCTGGTCCATTACATCATACTCTTTTGCAGAATTTCTGCTTCCAACTCACTTTTATTTCTCGTGCTATGTGCATTTGTGTACAGAATTCTTAGCTGGGTAACTGTACTCACCCTGCCCATATATTCTGCAGATCTTCTTCCCACACATTTTGATTTGTTGTGTAGATTTTCCCCTCCCATCTATGCCTAAGAGTTATTGATGCATACATTTGGCTTGCTGAACTATCTTGTACCAGCCAGTTTGGGCTATAGCAGCATTTGCATTAACATGCTCCTATATCTGTCTACAGAATTGCTGAGTAATTAATTAACACTTTCCAATTATCAGTCAGACAAAACACCACAAATTAACAATTGTTTATTAATTTAGTATCGAAGTTAGCTGCACTTAAACTGAGTTGGGAAATGATTAGTAGAAAGATTAATTGATTAAATAAATAAGACGGACCAGAGGCAGTTCAGTTATGTCATAGTAACGTAACATGAACTGCTTGCTGATTATAAATTTAGAGTTGAGATCAGTGTCTGAGACTGATGTAAATTGATAGGATTAAAGCGTTTTGCAAGTAGATGAACTTACATTCCTTAACACCCTAAACCAAGTACGATTCAGGTGAGGTGCAGTGATGGAACGGTGGAATGGAATTCTTCCTCTGGTCTCAGAATAAATCAGATGAGTGGTGGACATCAATTAGATAAGTTCAGAGGTGATTGGGATAGAGGTGAAAGTGGGCCTGGAGTTATCTCCTAACGCTCTAATCCTGCCTGTATGAAACATGCCCTTAGCTTTGACTTCCCACGTGCAATATTACAAAAGGTTGACTAGAATTTTTATAAATAATCATGGGAATTTAATATTTTTCTACTTGTTGTTGACTCATCACATCTTACATATCAGCCCATAACTTCCAACCTCAGGGGCATCATACCTGGGGGGGGTACCCCAAGGATGCACTACCCACCCCCCACAAGCCCCTCTCGGAAGTCCCCACATAAGGATTGCACGGCAATTGCCTGAGAAGTTCAAACTTCTATTGGGAAATTACCCTGCACCGGGAACAATCCGATAGTCCGATCTCAATCGCAGACTTCGGGTGGTCCCACCTGTGCTAGGAATAGTTGCCCAGGAACTGTCGGAGGAATTAAAACCACTTCTAACTCCTGGCTAACCATAGTACTGATCCTCCCAACCCCCCCCACAGGACTCCCCGACTACCTGACACTTTCCCAACTACCGTCCTGAACCCAGACTACACTCAACCACCCCAACTACCACCCCCTGCCCCCCACACCCCCAACTACTGTCCCGACCCCCCCAAGACTACCCTTCCAATCCCTGAATATCCCCTCACACCCCCAACTACCCTACCGACACCCCGATACCCTCACCCCCGACTACCATCCCAACCCAGCAACCACCATCCACATCCCCTGACTGGCCATCCGATGCAGCCCACTGACCATCCAAACCTCCTGTCCCCAGCTACCCTCCCAACCTCACCAATGACCAGCTGAACAGTCCCCACTGATCAGCCCCCCACTGATCAACGTCCCCCAATGAACACCTCGCACCCCCCCACCAGCCCTTCCTACCACTCACCTTACCTTCGCCCTGATTTCTCAAAGTGGCTGAACCTTTAAACTTACCTAAACAAAAACAGAATTACCTGGAAAAACTCAACAGGTCTGGCAGCATCGGCGGAGAAGAAAAGAGTTGACGTTTCGAGTCCTCATGACCCTTCAACAGAACTGAGTAATATTAGGAGAGGGGTGAAATATAAGCTGGTCTAAGGTGGGGGTGGGGGAGGGGGGGGAGGGGTGAAGTAGGGGGGGGTGGTTGTAGGGACAAGCAAGCAGTGATAGGAGCAGATAATCAAAAGATGTCACAGACAAAAGAGCGAAGAGGTGTTGAAGGTGGTGATATTATCTAAACGATTGTGCTAATTAAGAATGGATGGCAGGACACTCAAGGTACAGCTCTGGTGGGGGTGGGGTGGAAAGACTAACAGGGCATAAAAGGTATAGATTTAAAAATAATGCAAATAGGTGGGAAAAGAAAAATCTATATAAATTATTGGAAAAAAGAAAAGGAAGGGGGAAGAAACGGAAAAGGGGTGGGGATGGAGGAGGGAGTTCAAGATCTAAAGTTGTTGAATTCAATATTCAGTCCGGAAGGCTGTAAAGTGCCTAGTCGGAAGATGAGGTGCTGTTCCTCCAGTTTGCGTTGGGCTTCACTGGATCAATGCAGCAAGCCAAGGACAGACATGTGGGCAAGAGAGCAGGGTGGAGTGTTAAAATGGCAAGTGACAGGGAGGTTTGGGTCTTTCTTGCGGACAGACTGCAGATGTTCTGCAAAGTGGTCGCCCAGTTTACGTTTGGTCTCTCCAATGTAGAGGAGACCGCATTGGGAGCAACGAATGCAGTAGACTTAAGTTAGGGGAAATGCAAGTGAAATGCTGCTTCACTTGAAAGGAGTGTTTGGGCCCTTGGACGGTGAGGAGAAAGGAAGTGAAGGGGCAGGTGTTGCATCTTTTGCGTGAGCATGGGGAGGTGCCATAGGTGTGGGTTGAGGAGTAGGGGGTGATGGAGGAGTGGACCAGGGTGTCCCGGAGGGAATGATCCCTACGGAATGCCGTCAGGGGGGGTGAAGGGAAGATGTGTTTGGTGGTGGCATCATGCTGGAGTTGGCGGAAATGGCGGAGGATGATCCTTTGAATGCGGAAGCTGGTGGGGTGATAAGTGAGGACAAGGGGGACTCTATCATGTTTCTGGGAGGGAGGAGAAGGCGTGAGGGCGGATGCGCGGGAGATGGGCCGGACACGGTTGAGGGCCCTGTCAACGACCGTGGGTGGAAAACCTCGGTTAAGGAAGAAGGAGGACATGTCAGAGAAACTGTTTTTGAAGGTAGCATCATCAGAACAGATGCGACGGAGGCGAAGGAACTGAGAGAATGGGATGGAGTCCTTACAGGAAGCGGGGTGTGAGGAGCTGTAGTCGAGGTAGCTGTGGGAGTTGGTAGGCTTGTAATGGATATTGGTGGACAGTCTATCACCAGAAATTGAGACAGAGAGGTCAAGGAAGGGAAGGGAAGTGTCAGAGATGGACCATGTGAAAATGATGGAGAGGTGGAGATTGGAAGCAAAATTAATAAATTTTTCCAGGTCCCGACGAGATATATATCATATATATATTTCACCCCTCTCCTAATATTACTCAGTTCTGTTGAAGGGTCATGAGGACTCGAAACGTCAACTCTTTTCTTCTCCGCCGATGCTGCCAGACCTGCTGAGTTTTTCCAGGTAATTCTGTTTTTGTTTTGGATTTCCAGCATCCGCAGTTTTTTGGTTTTATCTCTTTGTTTTTATCTTTAAACTTACCTGCTTTACAGCAGTTAATGCTGCAAAAAAAGAGTCGTGGCTTCCTTTCTCCCGACTCTACTGCACTAGACTGAGGATCCCTGAACATCTGCACTGCACTTTTCTCACCCGGCCTGGGTCGGAAGGTCGGGTGAGGAAGGTGCAGCTCCTGATAAGGTAAGTATAAACGATAGGAGTGGCAATCCGACGGTGATTGCCACTCCACAGAAGTTCTGACCCATCATCTCACTTTACTTTGGTGCTTGACCTCACGACTTCCCCATCACTCCCTGTGAGCTGGAAATAATGCTGGGCCTTGACTCCCCATGTCCAACACCACAGGAGATCAGTTGTGTATTGAAAACCCTTGAGAATTCCCACTATAACACTTACTTGCTATTGCCATGATTTGATAATGTTTCTGTGACATTAGTAAAATTTGACTAATGCTTAAACCAATAACATGTTGCAAAGTATCATTGTAACAGCTAAGGCCTGCAGCACATATTTTGTCCATAGGTGTCATGATTTGGTTCCTGTTTTGGTTCCAACCCTTGATCTGTATCAGCCTTTCTGTAGATAGGTGTAAAGTAATAGTATTACTGCCTGAGTAGCGGAGGTGAAAGTTTACCCCATAACCTTTATGCATGGGGAAACCCAGAATTACAGTTCAAATTTCCAGTCAGGTTCAGGACAGTTTTAAACCATATGTTGACATCTTGCTGTACCTGTGCTGATATTTGTAGAGTAATATACTTAAACACTGCCCAGAAGTTTTCAATTACATTGAAATTATTCAGATTAGTATTTTAAATGATAGCAACGATCATAAGTTTCACTGTATGAAAAAGATATTAGCATATCAGTTAAGATGCTACATCTCCATTATTTGTGTAAGTCTGAAAGAAATAATTTGATAGTTTCTGAAACAGGTTTCAAATATAACAATTTGTTTAATTTTTGGAACTGTCAGTAGTGTTTTAAAAATTGGATGAAGAACCTCTATATAATTTTTATTGCAAAGACCATCTTTATAAGAGATTAGTAAATATTGTACAGTGTAAGTGGAAAACTTTCTAATGAGTAACAGATTGCACAGTGGATAGGCATTGCTTATTAAACAAGTTAAAGACAAGGATTTAAATGGAAAAATCACCCAAATAGAATCCTACGTTGGAAAGGAAATTGAGGATAAAATTTGTATTTTATGTATCCCACATATAGTTATAATTGAAGGAGATTTTAATTATTATAAAGTAGATTGGGATAGGGAAAATGTTTGTCGTAAAAATAAGTGGACTTATTACATGTTCAAGACCTTTTTCTCAATGTTATAACTCAAGGAAGAAGATCGAAGCATCTAATGCAAATACATTCTAATAAGACCTAAAGTGTGTGAAAAAATTTGTTCTAATGGGCGAAAATAGTGTTGAGATAAATTTGAAACCAAAAAAGAAACATTTAATGCTTACCAGGCAAATAATAAAGTGAAAGCTAGGCATATCTAAAGAACATATAGAAAAAATACAAAAAGTGAAATTAGCAAGACTGAGAGGGAGTATGAGAAGAAATGAACAAAACGACATAAGGGCAATATGGAGGCTTTCTAAAGTCTCATTCATCACCATCAATGTCAATAATAAATCCTTAGTCCCCCTTCTTCCTCATCTGCAAGCAATCCCTCAGTGACAAGAACAGGGTCAAGTAGGCTTGTTTTCAAGCCAATTGACTCTGATAATATGCTGCCCACACCATAAAATGTTTGGCATGAACAGCAAGGCAGGAGTGGGAAGCCCGTTTATTAAACTTTAATGTTTAAAGAGCAGGAAGGAAGGAGTGGTCTCTCTTCGGGGTCTGCCCTTGGCTGATCACGAGGCGACACCCCTTAGGTCAAACATCCACCCCCCCCACCTCCTTCCCACCACCTCCCTCCCTTAAACCCCAGCTTGCTACCTAACCTCCACAAGCCCTCCCTGCCCAAGACCCCGGACTGACTTGCTCCGGGGATCCATGGGCCTTGATCATCTTTTCCTTCTGCAGTCCTGGCAGCGGCCACTGGCACCTTCCTGGCACTGCCAGGACTCATGTGGCTGGCAGCTCCAGGTGCCGGACTTCTGCCCCTCATCTCACTTGGCCCTTGATAGTCTGCCCCACAGGTGCTTTATGGCTGTGGAGCAGGTCGGCATGGAGCCAATGTGGTTTCGAGGGGTGCGTGCTGTCTGCCCCCCACCCTGTGTTATTCCACCCACTATCTTTGTAGGAAACTTAGACTTTAAACCCACAGAATGGAATAACCCCCTTTTTTATTTTTAGCACAACCAAGAAAACGCACTTCACAGCTTTACATTACACTGTCTTTTACGTAGACATTAAATTCTCCTGAAATTAGTCCAAAGTGATTCTTAGTTCCTAATGTTTTAGTTCTGTTCTTTTCCTTTCTCAGCCTGGTAACTTTTAACCCCAGAACTGTCCTAGCTAGGCAAATCTTCCAGCTTAATTTTACTCCTCATGAATTTGATCTTTTCAAGCCGACCACGAGAACATAAAGAACATAAGAAATAAAGCCATTCAGCCCTTTGAGCCTACTCTGCCATTCAACAAGATCATGGCTAGTCTTCTGCTTCAACGCCATTTTCCTGCACTATCCCCGTGTCTCTTGATGTTTTTAATGTGTAGAAATCTATCAATCTCAATCTTGAACATACTCAACAACTGAGCCTCCACAGCTCTCTGGGACAGAGAATTCCAAAGATTCACCACCCTGAGTGAAGAAATTCCTTCTCACCTCAGTCCTAAATGGCCTGCCCCTTATTATGAGACTATGTCGTCCCAACCGCCCCCACAAGCCAGGGGAAACATCCTTCCTGCATTTATCCTGTCGAGCCCTGTAAGAATTTTGCGTGTTTGAATGAGATCACCTCTCATTGTTCTAAACTCCAGAGAATAAAGGCCCAATCTATTTAATCTTTCCTCATTGGACAATCCCTCCATCCCAGAAATTAGTTTGATGAATCTTTGTTGCACTCCGACTATGGCAAGTGTACCTTTTCTTAGGTAAGGAGACCAAAACTGCACAGAATACTCCAGGTGCGGTCTCACCAAGACTCTATATAATTGCAGTAAGACATCTTTACTCCTATACGGAAATCCTCTTGTAGTAAAGGCCAACATACCATTCACCTTCTTAATTGCTTATTGTGCCTGCATGTTAGCTTCCAGTGACTCATGAACAAGGACACCCAAGTCCCTTTGAAGTTTAATACTTCCCAGCCTCTCACCATTTAAGCAATAATCTGTACTTCTGTTTCTTGTACCAAAGTGGATAACCTCACACTTATCCACATTGTATTCCATCTGCCAAATTTTTGCTCACTTGCTTAGCCTCTCCAAATCCCTTAAAGCGTCTTTGCATCCTCCTCACAACTCATACTTCCACCTAGTTTTGTGTCATCTTCAAATTTGGAAATATGACATTTAATGCCTACATCCAAATCATTGATATGGGTTGTGAATAACAGGGGCCCAAGCACTGATCCTTGCGGTACCCCACATCTACCATATTCCAGTGTAGAGAACCATAGAGACTTTCGGGCTTTAGCTGCTCCCTCTGTCCTGGACCTGACAGACTAATTATGAATTGTCAGGGATATCTTCGAAAGTATTTTCCTTTCAAAATCAATTTCCATGGAAATGTGAATCACACGGGCCTTGGATCCAGGTAGCAATGTTGATTAGCTGCCTGTGAGAATCCAAATCCCTTTCATATTGGAACTAAATTTAAAGCATAACTCTTTACTATCTAACATTTCAACACTTTTCTGGGACATTGTAGAGTCACAGTCTAGCCACTGTTAGCACCCAGGCTGCTGCCATTGTCTCGAATGCATCTTTTACCCAATAAAACAAGTTGGGCTCCCTTTAATCTCAAACAATCAAACTACCCAGGCTTGCTGTCAGGCAGACTTCAGGTCAGGTCACATGACCTCCTTCATTTTGCCTTAAATTAAAGGCACAGTCCCAAAACATAACAATCTTATAAACCTCATAACTGTAACAATTCATTCTTGGGTTAGGAGTATCACTGACATGACCAACATTTGTTGACCATCCCTAATTACGCTTGAGAAAATGGTGGTGAGCAGCCTTCTTGAACTGCTTCAGCCCGCCTGGTGTAGGTACAGTGAAATTAGAAAGGCAGTTCCTGGACCTTGACCCAAAGAGTGAAGGAATGATGACATAGCTCCAAGTCAGGATACTGGGTGACTTGGAGAGGAACTTGCAGGTGGTGGCGCTCCCATGCACCTGCTCCTTCTAGGTGATAGAGGTCACAATTTTGGAAGGTGCTGTCAAATGTGCCATGTCAAATTGCTGCAGTGCCTCTTGTTGATGCAATTACCATGTGCCTGCGGTTGAGGGAGTGAATGTTTAAGGTGGTGGATAGGGTTCCAATCAAGCAGGCTGCTCTGTCCTGGGTGGTGTCAGGCTTCTTGAGTGTTATTGGAGCTGCACTCATCCAGGCAAGTGGAGAGTATTCCATCACACTCCTGACTTCTGCCTTGTAGACGGTGGACAGCCTTTGGGGAGTCAGGAGGCGAGTTAATCAACACAAAATACCCAGCCTCTGGCCTGCTCATGTAGCTACTGTATTTATGTAGCTGGTCCTGTTAAGTTTCTGTTTGACATTAACCCCTGGGGTGTTAATGGTTGGGAATTCTGTGATGGTAATGTCATTTAAAGTCAAGGCAAGCTGATTAGGTTCTCTCATGTTGGAGATGGTCATTGCCTGGCACTTGTGTAGTGCAAATACTGCCACTCATCAACCCAAGCCTGAATATTATCCAGGTCTTGTTGTATGCGGGCCAGGCCAGACTGCTTCATTATCTGAAGAATTGCAAATGAAACTGAACACAGTTCAAACATCCCCATTTCCAACCTTGTGAAGCAGGGAAGATCATTAATGAAGTAGCTGAAGATGGTTGGACCTAGAACACTGACCTGAGGAACTCCTGCAGCAAATGCCCCGGGGCTGAGATAATTGGCCTCCAAAAAACACAACTATCTCCCTTTGTGTTAAGTATGACTCCAACCAGTGGAGAATTTTACCTTGATTCCCATTGACCTCAATTTTATTAGGATTCCTTGTTGTCACAGTGAAATGCCTTGGTGTTAAGGGCAATCATTTTCACCGCACCCTGGAATTCAGCTCATGTTTGAACCAAGGCTGTTATGACTTCTGGAACTGGGTTTCCCTGGTAGAATCCAAACTGAGCATCAGTGAGCAGGTTATTGCTGAGTAACTCCCACCAACCTTCACTTTGATGATTGAGAATAGACTGACGGGTGATAATTGGCCAGATTGGATTTGTCCTGCTTTTTGTGAGGTAGGTAGATGCCAGTGTTGTAGCTTCTATTGCCTGTATTTTTGATTATGCCAACAGTTTCCTTCCTGGCCTTCGATTTTCCAATCTCTTTAAAAACTCCAACTTGTTCAAACCTCAGCTACAAGTCTTCAAATCAATCCTGAGCTCACCTCACAATATCTCTGCAATCTCCTCTGACCTTACGTCCCCTATCATATTCTTCCATCCTCCAACAGTGGTTTTTTGTGCAGCCCCCTGCCTTTTCATCCAGCCATTGGTAGTTGCACATTCAGCTGCAGCAGGTCCACTTTCTGCACAAAACCTTCCACCTTTTAAAAATCCTTTCAAAACACCTCTTCAACTAAGCTTCCAGTCACCTTTCCTGATGCTGGTGCTCATTCTTTTTATTGTCTATTTTTTTCTTCTCCTCCACACATAAATAGCATTAGGACATTCTGTGCATTAATTTTCATCTAATTGGCACTGTTGGATTACAAGAGCAGTAAGAGTACAGGTAACAAATTGTCCACTGAGGCATCAAAGAGGCAAGAAAATGGCTTAATTACTAATGAAATACTTTGGGTGAGTACTCAGAGGATGTAGATATTCAGATTGTATAACTACTATCATAAAATATATTATCTAAAGAGAAACCCACTAAAGAAGAGAGAGAAATGTTTTTTTCACCTCTATTTTGATGGACACTTGAGGCTCACAAAAACTTAAAGTCCAGTTTCACCAATGCTAAGGATATTGCTTCCATTTTGATTTAATATGCTTGCTTTAGAGTACAGTAGTTACATTTTGGTACCTCACGCACACTAACCTGGTCGATCTGAACAGGATCAAAATTTAAATGTGAAGTGTGGCTGTGTAAATTTTTTAAGTGATGACAAGATTGGGCTCACCTGGGATTGCATCTGCTACCACAGCCATATAGCCTGTTAACATTAACACATGAAACATGACAAATTACGAGAAAGTGACCAATTCCTATAGGTAATATACGCCAGGAGGAGTCAGCACCTTCAAAAAAAATAGAGGACAAAAGATTAGAAGATGACTACCAGAAAAAAAACAGTATACTATTAAAAGCAACAGTGGAATAAAAAAGTATATTTATATTTATCCAGTGAAGAAATACCCATAAGAAGTTAGCAAAAATAGAGTAAAATGTTGATAAGATACAATCTAGAAAGTGTAAAAATAACTTTTGAAAACAGTAGTCATTTATTTACTGTTGTTTACTATTTTTCATCTGCAGGGTGAATGCTCACAGAAGTGCTACAACATTTTCATAGTGGAGACTGTCTGTGTAGGTTGGTTTTCTCTGGAGTTTGTGTTGCGTTTCATACAGGCTCGCAGCAAATTTGTTTTCCTGAGGACTCCACTAAATATCATTGACATTATAGCTATCTTACCCTATTACATTACCCTTCTGGTGGACACCACATCAGTGGAAAATGGAAAACCTGGAGGAGGAAGCAGCTACCTTGACAAAGTGGGCCTGGTTCTGCGAGTCCTCCGTGCCTTGAGGATTTTGTATGTCATGCGGCTTGCCAGGCACTCCCTTGGACTACAGACACTGGGGCTAACAGCTCGCAGATGCACACGTGAATTTGGTCTCCTCCTTTTATTCTTGTGTGTGGCCATTGCACTCTTTGCCCCATTGCTCTATCTTATTGAGAATGAGATGTCTAGCTCACACGAGTTCACAAGCATACCAGCATGTTACTGGTGGGCTGTTATCACCATGACAACAGTGGGCTATGGAGACATGGTGCCGCGAAGTATCCCAGGCCAAGTGGTAGCATTAAGCAGCATTTTAAGCGGCATTCTTCTCATGGCCTTTCCTGTAACCTCCATCTTTCACACTTTCTCTCGCTCATACGTGGAGTTAAAGCAAGAACAGCAAAGAGATCAGAGAAGATTACAATTCATGGTCAAATCTAAATCACAGATGAACAATAGTTCACAAGAAAGTGAGAACTTATTTTCAAGTCTCTCTTCAGAACCAAGAGAAAACTAAGCTACATTATTTTGAGATTAAACAGCAGATGCGAGAAACAATCTTCATTTGTGAAACATGGTGCATTTTCTTTTCGCAGAAAAAGGAATTTGAGTCACTATCAGATATTTACTGTAGTATGTCTGAATGTGAAATGTTTTTTGGGAATGCAGTAACTTATAACTATCTGGACAACACACCAAATATTTAAGGGTGATTTCTAAGTATATTTTATTTCAATCTGCCTAGAAGTGACCAGTTGGAGAAATTTGCATGGTGTTGAATTCAGGCAAAATTTAGCATAAAGAAGCTGAACAGCTGTTTCAGCATTGGCTGCCCCACTGAACATCCTAGAAATCATTATTGATAATTATACAATAACCAACGTGTGTAATAACCTACAACATATCACACCAAGTACTGTCAAAAGTAACAAATAACCACCTACCATAATTCTACATGTGACATGAATGAGGGTTGCCTGAAATATCTGAGGAAGCAATAGCCATTTTGTTGGACTTTTTAGGATGTTTCTTTTTAGTTTTGAAACTGTTTGCCTTCCCAAGCATAGATTATTTCATCTGAACTGCAGTCTAATTGGTAGGGGAAAAAAAATGAATGTAGTCCAAAGGCTAAAATAAATCAAAACTCAGTGTTTCAAAAATTCTGCATGGAATTTACATTCTCAGCAAGCAGAGAATCTACAATCAGTACCTGTGCTATAAACAATTTAAGTAAGATCAAGCTTTAAAAAAGTCAGACTTTTGAATGATATTTCAGCCCTGAACACGAGACAGTCATTTTTTCAAAAGTCAAGTGATTTGGTTGGCAAACTGTTGCTAAATAGTTTAAATGATAGATACGTTTTGACCTTGGAAATTTTTTTGTTGAGCTAATTGGAGAATTTAAAGGCATTTTGCAATTCCTGAGGAGTCTCTTCAGAATGGGCCATGTACTTAACTCTTCACTAGGATGATCCCTTTTGCTGAACTGTATAAAGATAAAAAGGAAATTGGAGAATTGTAAACTTGTGATTTGTTGCCCTGCCACAATGTTAGCCTTGAGATGGCAGCGGGGACTGGTTATCCTGCAAGACCGCCTTCTTGTGCCACTTTTTGTATTGTTACCTGTGTTATGATACCGTTTTAGGCAGTAGTTGGAAAGCTAGCACTTGGGATTCAACTTCTGTGAGGACAGAGCATTTATATAGAATTACTTACAACACAGAAACAAGTCAATTGGTCCAACTAGTCGTGCCGCTGTTTATGCTCTACACAAGCCACCTTCCACCCTTTCATCTAAACCTATCATTGTATAACCTTAGAATCATTACAGCACAGAAGGCGGCCATTTGGTCCACTGTGCCCGTGCTGGCTCTCCTTAGAAGCAATTCACGCACTGCCACGCCCTCGCTCTCTCCCCACATCCCTGCACATTCCTCCTTTTAAGATATTCAGAAAATATAGAAAAATTTACGGCACAAAAGGAAGCGACTCTGCCCATTGTGTCTGCATTGGCCAAAACACACGACTCCCAGCTTACTCCCATTTTCCAGCACTTGGTCTGTATCCCTGGAGGTTACGGGACTTCAGGTGCATATCCAGACACTTTTTATATGAGTTGAGGGTTTCTGCCTCATCTACCCTTTTAGGCAGTGAGTTCCAGACCCCTATCACCTTCTGGGTGATAATCTTTTCCTCATCTCTCCTCTAATCCCTCTACCAATCACTTTAAATCCATGCCCCCTATTCACTGACCTCTCTGCTAAGGGAAATAGGTCCTTACTATCCACTCTATCCAGGTACCTCACAACTTGATATACCTTAGGCAAATCTCCCCTCGGCCTCCTCTGTTCCAAGGAAAACAAACCAAGCCTATCCAGTTTTTCCTCATAGTTGCAATTTTCCAGCCCTGGTAATACCTTGGTAAATCTCCTCTGTACCCTCGCTAGTGAAATTGCATCCTTTCTGTAATGAGGTGACCAGAACTGCACACAGTACTCAAGTTTTGGCCTAACTAGTGTTTATATAGCTCCAGCATAATCTCCCTACTCTTTTTTATTCTATGCCTCAGCTAATTAAGGAAAGTATTCCATATGCCTTCTTATCGTCCTGTCCTGCTACCTTCAGGGATCTGTGGATGTGCACTCCAAGGTCCCTCACTTTCTCTGCACTTCTTAGTACCTTCCCATTTATTGTGTACTCCTTTGCCTTGTTTGACCTCCCTAAATGTATCACCTCCCACTTCTCCAGGTTAAATTCCATTTGCCACTTTTCTGCCCACCTGAGTCCTTTGATATCTTCCTGCAGTCTACAGCTTCCCTCCTCACTGTCAACCACGTGGCCAATTTTTGTATCATCTGCAAACTCCTTGATCATACCTCCTACATTTAAGTCCAAATCATTAATATATACCACAAAAAGCAAGGGACCTGGCATTGAGCCCTGCGCAACCCCACTGGAAACAGCCTTCTAATTGCAAAAATACCCATCAACCATTACCCCTTGTTTTTTGCCACTGAGTCAATTTTGTATTCAGCTTGCTACATTCCCCTGAATCCCATGGGCTATTACTTTTTTTTAACCAGTCTGCCATGTGGGACCTTATCAAAAGCCTTGCTAAAATCCATGCAGACCACATTAACTGCACTATCTCATCAATCCTTCTTGTTACCTCCTCAAAAATTCAATCAATTCAATTGTGTCTGATGAAAATCGTCAGACACGATCTTCCCTTATCAAATCCATGCTGGCTGTCCTTGATTATTCTGTGCCTTTCTAAGTGACAGTTTATCCAGTCTCTCAGAATTGATTCCAATAATTTGCCTGCTACCGAAGTTAGACTGGCTGGTCTGTAATTATTTGGTCTATCCCTCGCTCCATTTTTAAGCAAAGGTACAACATCAACAGTCCTGTAATCCTCCACCACCACTCCTGCATCTAGTGGGGATTGGAAATTGATGGTCTTCTATTCCTTTCTCCATCTGTTTATCCAGCTTCTCCTTAGGTGCATCTATGCTATTCACTGCAGCTACTCATGATAGTAAGGTCCACATTCTAATCATTCTCTCAGTAAAGAAGCTTCTCTTGAATTACATATTGAATGTATTAGTGACAATCTTATATTTATGGTCCCTAGTTTTGCTCTCCCCCAGAAGCAGAAATATTAATATTCTCCATGGCTGCTTTTCAAACCATTTTGTAATCTTAAAAACCTGTATCAGTTCACCCATTCGCCTTCTCTTTTCCATAGTCTTTCTTGATTGATATTACTCCTCTCTTCTGGTACCTTTAGAAATGAATTTGAAACCTATTTAATCCAATCTGCTGTAAAGTTGGTTTGAACCCCACCCAGACTACATATGAAAGTGGTATGAAAACAATACTTGATGAGCCAAAGCTTCACACTGTGGCACATGAAATTGGCACTGGTTTTCCATGTTGTACATGAAAACATATGCTTTGCATTTCAACTATATAATCTGCCCTAGTGTGCACTCATTACACAGTAAAAGCAAACAGAACGTATTAATATATAGTGTATAGATTCAATATTAAATCAGAGACAGAGCACTGTATAAATGTAGCTTATGATGCATGGCTAATACAATAGTGATTTTCATATATTCCCAGCTGAGGTAAATGAGGTCTTCCGTTAGCAAAATGATCCAACTAATTTTGCTCCCTTCAGAGGTCACTGTCAAGGGATTTTCTAAGTTATATTTAGAACCACAGAAGTTTACAGCACAGAAGGAAGTAATTTGGCCCCTGTGTCTTTGTCGGCTTTTTGGTAGGATAATCCAAAACTAATCTCACTCTCCCACTCTCTCCATATTACTGTGTCTTCCACTGCTTCAAATATATATCCAGACTCTCCTTTAAAATATATAATGATCTCTTACATTTCTCCTCAGCTCTTAATGACAATTTTAAGTTGATGACATCTTGTCACCAATTCTCCAGCCAGAGGAAATAGTCTTTCTATATTCACTCAATCAAAACCTCTATTAAATCTTCTCTTGGCCTTCTCTGTTCTGTGGAAGTAATCCCAGCATCTCAAGACTTTCATCCTAATAAGTTCCTATCCCTGTCAAGAATCTTCACACACTATGAAGTTAATGGTGTTTTTGTAATGGAATACTCAAAACTACAAACACATAAATCTTACATAAATCTTGACCCTGGTTCAGCATGTGGATTGATTTAGTAGAGGTGCTATGTTTAAACAGTAAGACCAGAAGGACAACTCTAATGTTGCAGTTTTGTTGGGAATGCTAGGTAAATGCACCGATGACTTGTTTTGCCTACCAAGTGAATGGCAGCCATTATGGGATGGGTGGAGTAAATGCTACAATGGATATGTGTAATTTGGTCAGGGAGAATGAAGCCATGAACCTGTTAAGCATTCAGACTATTCTTCCTCTGAATAGATGAAATGCAGCCTTCAGAAACTAGGATTAATTTGGAGCACAGAGTGTAACACATACATGTACGTATGTGCACATGAGTTGGGAAATTTTCCTGCTTGCTGCACCCACCTCAGGAAGCAGTACCCTGAAGTGTAGTATTTTCACTCCAGGAGGGGGGGTGGGTGCATGCTAGAGTTGAGGCTGCCACCCCTAGAAACAGTTTGGAGGCTGCCGAGTGTTGAAACAGGCCAGTTAAAAGACCCATTTCGGTTCTCTGGGATTTCATTCCACTTGTGTTGTTCAATATTAGGCCCTCTAGCCTTCATCCTCACACCCCCCCATACACATCCCATGCCCCATCCACGCCAACCAGCTCACCCCCAATAACCCCCTCATATCCCCATGTCAACTCATGACACCCCCATCCCTTTTTATAGCCTCTATGCCAAGTTAGTGTCAACTCATGACAATCCCACTCATTCCCATGGAACCTTAAAGCCCATATTCCAACTTAGTGCCAACTCATGACCTCCCCCCACTCATCCCTACCATCCTTATAACCCCTATCCTAACTTAGTGCCAACTCATGCCAACCCCTGACCCGCCAGCTTTTGCTCTTACACCCTCCTTGCCAACTCTCCCAGTTTCCACCATGGGTGGAACCATTCTGAGATGAAGTAAAATGAAATAAAATTCTATCTATCTATTACAGTCTTTACTACATAGAAAACACTATCATTGATAAAAACCCATGTAATACATTTAAGTCCCCTCAATAAAAACAAGCATTTTTATTCATAACACCACATCAAAGACAGCTAAATCCTTAATAACCTTTTGGAGCTGTCAATCAAACTGTGAACTTACAGCCCCTCACTGACAATGACAGGTTGTGGAAGCAGTCAAGCAGCAATAATTCTATAATGATAGCACTTACAGTTATATCAACAAACTGCTATTGAAACTGAAAGCAGAGATTTATTTTCAACTTGGAGACAGACAGGTTTTTTTTCAACTTTGCAAGGCAGGGGATTTAAATAAATTCACAGCTTGACAGTTCCACAGATCTTATTTGCCTTTTATGTGCATATGCATCTGCTCTTAAAAAAATCATAAGTCACAGACTCGCAACACAGCACTGAGTTCAAATGGCCCGGCTGGGTTCTGGTTTCCCCATGTGTGAGTCACATCTGCCCCATTCCCCAACCTGCAAAAATATGATCTGCAAGAAATGGGGGCAGGACTTCTTGATCTGGGGTCCCAGCACCATTTTAGATAAGACATGGAGCCTCTGCGACTCTGTGAAAATCTAGACCTAGATGTCAGTAGTTTCTAGGTACATGTGGCTCACTACTTTCCTGTATATGTAATGCTGTCGTTTCTTTCCCTTTTATTTTCCACATATCCTGAAGCAACGTGGTTAAGCTTAGAACAGTACTGCAGTATTTTTTCAACTTCCCATATAAGGATGGGACCACTGAACTGAAAATAAAATATCCTTCAGAAAGAATGTACCACTAAACCTGATATTGACACAGTAAATCATTAATACTGTTATCAACATAACACAGTTAATAAAACCTGATGACCTTTTCAGGGTGCACCAAACTACATCTTCACTTTTTTTTTATTATGGTGTAATTCAGTTTTCGCACATATGCAGCAGGAAGTGATAGCCAATTATTTTTCATTTTTTTACTTGTAATGTTCTTTGATCAAATGTTGTAAAGCCTTTTTTATTTATTTTCAGCAAAAGGAACATTGCCTATTTAATCATCTATATTGGTGTTAGAGTGAACATCCTTGAGTTGAATAGTATAACTGCTGAGCAACCATTGTATTTGCACATTCCATGCTTGAATGTAAACATGTCATTTAAAACATAAAAGCTTTGATCTGAATCATCCATTTATATATCCTGTGAGTATTTACAGATCCACAGTACTTGTAGTTGGGTGAGCAGCAAAAGAAATCTATCCACAAATGTTAAACTTATTTATTATGTGAACAGTAAATCAAGTGGAAATCATAATCATTCATGAACGACTAATCAACTGTAGAGTCAATATACAAGAATGAATTGTATCTGTTTTTCACATTCCTTTTTTTGCTGACGGATAATCTACTCCATAGCTGTAAATGATGCGTGCATAAAAATCAGTTGCTTGATTAAACTGTGCAGTTATACTACCAAATGTTCAGTTATTGTAATTGTTTCACCTGAGCTTAAAATAAATCAAATTAAAATGAAGAGTCCTTTAATATTGTGCTTTCTATGTATTATTTTAAGAGAATAGTTGCATAACTGTTATAATAGAACTAGCTTTGATTGTACCCTTTATTAGAAATTACTGGTAGTTTTCATAAATGATTTCCTGAATAAAGCTTGTTCCTAAGGAAAAGGAGTCAAGAGTTGGAGTTGGTTAATTGCTGAACATTTTTATATTAAATGTTAAGCTGCAGTTAGTGTGTGAGTGGTTCCATGTGATGTGCCCTTACCCTTTCATTGGAAGGCTGTGGGTTCTGGCACTGCCTACAGACTGACTCATGCATCAAGTAGCAGTTTATCCATAATATGAAAATGAAATGTAGTGTTAAAAAAACAATCCAGTCAGTATCAGAGTAACAATAATACTGAATTGAATAGCACTTTTATTTTAAGTTGCTGCAGGTTGCCAGCATTTGAAAGATGAACATTTCATTTGCATATATTTGCAAATTGTATATTTTTGAAATTTTGAAAGTTAATTTTTGGAAACTGGTGGCTAGGTAAAGTTAAGTAAATCCACAACAATTTTCAAACAACTTGCTCTTCTATGAGAGCCCTAACATAGAAAATGTCCCAAGGAATTTCACAGAATTATAATCAGACATAAATGGATGCCAAGCCCAAGAAGGAGATATAGGGGTGGGTGTTCAAAGAGATGGTTTTCAAGGAGGAGGTGGAGGTGGGAAATGTTCAAAAGGCCAGAGTCAGAGGAATGGAGAGTTCTGTGGGATTGAGGGAAACCAGGAGACAAGTTGGGTAAAAATACACAGGAGTGATAAATGAATTGGACATGGTGCAGGATAGAATATGGATAGCGGAGTTTTGGAAAAGTTAAAGTTTACAGAGTGTGGAGGGGATGGAGGTGCCAGCCAAAAGAGCATTGCCATTATTGTACCTGGAGGTGACAAAAGCATGGATGAGAATTTCAGCAAGAGATGGGCTGAGGTCGAGTGAATGATGTCATGGAAATGGAAGTAGAAGGTCATTATAATGGAGAGAATATGGGGTTGGAAGGTCAACTCAGGGTCAAATAAAATCCCAGTTTATTTGCGCAGCGCCTGGTTCAACCCAAGCTGGGGAGGTGACGAAATCAGTGACCTGAGTAAAGCAATTGTGCACCTCCTTAACCAATCAGCCCGAAGGATTGAGGAAAAAACAGTGGAAGAATTGAGAAGAAAGTGTAAATTAGAATGGGTGAATTTACATCAAATAAGGCACAGAAGGAGAAAGAAAGAGGGGAAAAGAAAGATTGGATTAAGAGAAAAAAGTGACAGAACTGAGAATTAAAGAAAAATTCATTTTAAATTTAACATTTTTAAGATCTCCAATGGCAATTAATACCTGAGGGAATAAGACTGCATACTTGTAATAGATAATTTTCAATTCCAGAAAGGTTGATTGGGGATAATTGATGCTTATCACATTGTTAAAAGTGTACTTATACTTGAAGTGACAAGACTTGACTTTGTGTTGTTCTTATCTAATGTACAAATAGGGCAACTTCACACCATTCACTGTATGTCAATGTAGAGGTAGACAGCAAAATGTGTTGTTGCAAAGCTAACAAAACTCAGTCAGCAATATTTGAATATTTGGTTTTTAACTGCACCTCAGCTCCTCGCCTTTTAAAGAACCTATTTTTATTTTTCTTGGACTGTGGCTTTAAAATTGGACTGTGGCTTTAAAAACTACCATGGCTGCAGTTGAAAAACATGTTCACCAGAATAGAATGAAGAATGTCTACAATGTTGCTATCCAGGAACAGAGTGTGCCATAAAAGATCAGGATGGTGCTGGAAAGGAGTGCTGGACTAAGGGGAACTGTCTGACAACAGCATTTTAATTGGCTCCTGACCAGGTGATCAGGGTTTTGTGTGGTAACAACGCAGGCAGAACAGCTCCTAGTCTGCAAAGAGGGAAGATCTAAAACCTCTCTCTCCTGTGTTTGTAAGATTCCAGTAATTCTGCCATAGTAGCTAGCTGGCTATTCTTCACGTCTCTGTAACCTGCTTTCTCTGAAAGGGGAAACATCACCAGTAGAGACATTGAAAAGCAAGTTTTTCAACCAGTGAACCACAGACTGGAAGTGCTGGGAGACCACCTCGTGTCATCAACAACAAACCACAAGGAATTTGGAAGACATCAATCAAAATCAACCCATCTAATCTGGTTCTCCGGATTGGTGCTATTGAATTGTTTTATCTCACCCTTAAAATTCATGTTTTGTGTGTCTTATGTGTATGATAGTGTGTGTTTGAATATAGGGGTTTAAGAAGGGGTAGAGTTTAAGATATAAATTTAGAAATTAACAGTTCATATTTATTTCTTTTGCCACTGGTTAAAGACAATTTGTTTAATAAACAGTTATTTACTTGGTAAGTTTACAAACCTGGTACTCTGTTAACCTAAATTAAACAGGTAGAATTGGAGCAATTTGGTGGTCTGATCAAACTTTTCACATTTGTCGCGGCTCAGGGAAGAGTGAGGTTTGATATTACAGCGCACTATCACCAGTCAGTCATGACAGCCTGAAGTTGCTGTATCATTTCCATGTAAATAGCAGCAAATGCCATTAGCCTGTTTTTTTGACAGCAACTTCTGGGCTGATGACTTTGGGAAGACAAATGTCTAACTGGTGGAAATTGCAAGTCATTCCAGATTAGTTGTTGGGCAATCAATGTGGCAGCAGAGACAGTAGAGGGATCGAGAGAGGCGATGCAGAGGGAAATCTGGGTGTTGTCTGCTATGGAAGCTAATCCTATGTCTTCAGATGACATCACCAAAGGGTTGTATGTAAATGAGGAACAAGTCAAGGTCAAGGATGAAATTATGGTTTGGGGGCACCAAGAGAAGCCAGTACTGGCGATGATCGCATTATGATTGGATGGGTAAAAGCAAAATCAAATGAAGGTACTGCCACAGAGTTAGAAAGTGGAATAGATATGGTGGAAGACGATGGTATAGTCAACACTGTCACAAATTGCCGAAAGTTCTAAGAGAAAATGCACCCTGGTTAGAGTCATTTGTGACTGATTAGTGTTATGGCAGGGAAGATACTTAGGGAAGAATTTTCTTCCCGTCGGGGGGGTTGGGCGGGAGCAGGCGTGCAGCCATTCGCCGCCCATGATCAGCTGCACGCCGACATTTTATGTGGGCGGGCCAATTAAGGCCCGCCCAGCATGACGTGCACCCGGAAGTGCTGAGTGCTCCCTCCCTGTGTGGGCGGGGGGAGTAGGCTAAGTCTGGGCCTGTGCTCTTTTGCGCATGCACGCAAAAGAGCACAGAAATCTCCCTGAGGCACAGAGCTGCCTCAGGGAGATTAGTTTGATTTTTTAACATTTTAATAAGGAAAAAAAAATTTTTAAGACATGTCCACTCATGTGACAGTGTCACATGAGCTGGGACATGTCAATGAACTTTAATAAAAACTTTCAATTTATACTTCATGAAACCTCATCCCGCCTGTGGATGAGGTTTCATGATAAATGCGAAGGCCGCCTGGGCTCTTTGCCTGCCCGCCAACCTTAAGGTTGGCCAGGCAGCTCAGTTAATTATTTTTATTGGAATTTAAACAGCCTTAATAGGCCTTTGATAGTTCGGCAGGCGCGCAGCCATCTCCAGTGCGCACCCACCAAACTGAAGATCTGAATGATCTGCGGTGACATCGGGACGCACACCCGACGTCACCACACATCATTTTACGCATCGGTGAGCGGGGCCCGCCCCCATTTGCCAACCCGAAGATTCTGGCCTTAGTTGCAGAAATTCAAACATGGAGCCATGAGAATGATGGGCACAGATTTGGGAAATGATATCAATTAGGGAGAGATGGTGGTGTGGTGGTAATCACTGGACTAGAGGCCCAGGCTAATGCTCTGGGGACATGAGTTCAAATCCCAAAATCTGGAATAGAAAGCCACTCTCAGTAATAGTGACCAAGAAACCATTGTCAATTATCATAAAAACCCATCTGGTTCACTCGTGCCATTAGGAAAGGAAATCTGCCGTTGCTACCTGGTCTGGCCCACATGTGACTCCAGACCCACAGCAATGTGGTTGACTCTTAATTGCCCTCTGAAATGGCCTAGCAAACCACTCAAATCAAGGGCAATTAGGGATGGCAACAAGTGCTGGCCTTGCCAATGATGCTTACATCCCATGAGAGAATGAACTTTAAAAAAAATTCAAAGATTTTGAACAGGAAAGAGAGATTAGAGATGGGGCCGTAGTTTGTAAGAGAGGGATTGAGGATTGACCATTAAGAATTTTTGTGGGAAATTTAAAAGGACAGTTCAACATCTTTTCTCCCCTAAATTCAGGTGGCACAAACTTGAGCATGTATAATCCAAAACTGGTTTGTCCATCCGTTATCAAATCTGGTTGGACGACATCAACACTGAAAGAATGATCTCAATCTTAATAACAGCAAAGAACATGAGTTACTCATACTTGTTAGAGGTGAAGATAGAGTGGACTGGAGAGTCAGGTTTTTGGAGATGGTTACTAATGGATAAAGAAGCCAGGGATTATTTGTGCACTTTAGGAAGATCCTGAAGTAGCGGATGCTTTTGAAAAAGGAGTATGAGGGTCAAGGATCCCATATTTAAACCATAATTAAAACATAATTTTAAGTATTAATTGAAGAGGTGCCCTTCATAGGAAAATGAATAATGATCAACTCTTTCACAGTGGGTCACTACTGCAATTAAGATTTCTCCTGGTAGGATGGATCAAGCTGTGGAGGATTCATGAAACATGAAATGCATCATTAAATCAATTTCCTGGGGCATAGGATTATGAGATTGTTGGACTCCCATAGGTGCTCAACAGTGTTTTGTGCCATTGGCCTATTGACTAACTTTGAGTATTTAGTTTGAAAAGCTGAAGGAAATGAAAGACAAAGCAACAATGTTACTTCATGAGCAAAGAAAACTGCATGCAGAAAAGATTGCTGAACCTCTTTGAATGACCATTGCGGAGACAGAGAAAGGCAAGCGGATACCTGAGGCTCGAATATACACATCCAAATCCAACAAGGATCATTGGATGGTGATTTGGCTGGGAACCATGGTCACATTCTCCCTCCATTAACCCAGGGGTACTTAGAGCCTATTACTTCTGAGAACAATCAAATGTGGATCATTTTACACAACTTAAATAATACCAGCTATGCTTTCAGTAAGCAGTTAGTTGTTGAGCAATAAATTATGGAGCAAGCTTAATAAAGAAAAGGAAGGCACAACAGGAATAAATATTTTGTAATCTTTTAAACATGAAAGCTCTATGTTCTTTATGGCATCATAAATCCCAAAGTACAGCAACAACTGTCATGTTGTTTGATGAAATGTACTTAAGATATTTTGATCCTTATAAAAAATTGGCAGGAAAATGTATAATAGTTTGTCATTCAGATCTCATTTTCTATAATTTATACTTTTTTGTTTCCATTATTTAAAAAAAGATTATTACCCCTGACAGAGAGGAGTTGCTTTCCTTACGCTGATTTATTCGCAATATAAATTGCTGATATTGTGATTTTTTAAAATATTGGTCAAATAAATGTGCCAGCTTTAAAATCCTTAAAAAGAAGCTCTTCAGTTTGTGGGCACCACTAGTTGTCCATCCCTAATTGCCATAGAGTGGTAGACGTTCTTCTTGAATCACCGTTTTTCCCTCTTGTTGGTTCCCTCACCACCTGCCACAGACCCAGTCTAGCAGCTACATTCTTTAGGACTCTACCAGCTCAGTTGGTAGTGGCGTTACTGAGCCGTTCTGTTATGACACAGCCGATGGTAAATGCTGAGCTGCTCAAATTTCAAAGGGAAACTTGAAACTCCTGCCGCAACCGTTTTTCAATTTGTATAAATTTCGAGGTGCATGCTTTAAATTCAGTAGTCATAACACCACCGAGTCTTATAGGTTTCTTACAAAACTAAATTAAACCCTTATTAACAGAAGAATTAATTTTAAGTACATACACATAGATCTACAAATTACTTCTATGATAACTTCTAAATCCCCTAGTTAATCTAACTCCTAGTTACACTTTTGATAGGGCAACAGAATTCACATAGATTTTTAAAAGACCCAGGCAAAGAAACACGATACCCTGAACAATCTAATTCAAAGTGAGTTTTCTTAACTTCAGTTCCTTGTAGACAACAGCTTGAGGCTTAGATGCTGAAGGATTTTCACACTTGTTAGACCTTAGAATGCCTACACTTACACACAGCCTTCGCTCCTTGGTACATATTTTCCCCTCTGAATGCAAATTCCCATTGTCCCTCGGTGGGCGGAATTTTCCTAGCCTGCTGGCGGCGGGCGTGATAGGTGGCGTGCGCGGAAAATATAGCACAACCTGCTTCACGACGGCGTGAAGGCAGGTCGCAATCGTCCGCTCAGCCCCCCCGACGGCAGGCCATGTTTCCCGCCATCAGTCGGCAGGGAGCTAATTGTAATACATCAGCATATAATTAAAAGGCCATCTCACTAGGCTCTTGGAACCCACCGTATCATCATGTTTCACAACAGCACGCAGGCGACGTGCACTTGGCGGCCTTCACTTTGGGGGAACTGAGGTGAGTGGGCAGCAGCGTTCTCCACAGCTCACCTGTCGCTTCCACGCCTCCGGGGTGCCGGGGGCAGGGGCAACCGATGCCTGGCCCTGGAGGAGACTGCTGGGGAAGGGGGTGCAGTGGTGTCTGGGGGCAAGTACTGGCCAGCCTCGGAGGCAACTGCTGAGAGGGAGGGATGTCCGAGGTCAAGTGCTGGCCAGCCTAGGAGGCGACTCCTGGGGGGCGGGGGGAGGGGGTGTGGGCAAGTGCTGGCCAGCCTTGGGGGGGCGACCGTTGTCGGTGGTGGGGGGAGCTTAAGTGCTGCCCTGGCACCGCATCCCACGCAGAGGCAATCGAGGTGGGAGTCAGGGTAAGTGAAGGAAGTGACCATGCATTAGGGACACTGACCATGGCTCTTCAACTGAGACGGATCAGCTGCAGCCACAGCGATTTGATTGGGGTCGAGCTCCTAGCCTGCCCGCCCAAGCAAGCAACGCAGAGACACAAAAAGGTCACCACCCGCTCCATACCTTACCCCCCACCCTGTGCTTCCCTCCCCCCCGGCACAGACTTCATGTACACCACCACTTTATTGGACCGCGGAGCAGTTGTACAATCTCCTCGCCAACGCTGGCCATGTAGCAGTGTCATGAAGATATTAATTTATATAGTATTTTGGAAAATATTTTTCTTTTAAAATAGAGGTTTAGTCTGTGAGTGTGTCTTAATTGGATTAAAGCCAGCTGTCTGGGTGCTTTGATGGGCACTAGTTTTGATATGTAAGGGAGATAGTGTGTACTTGCATTTTTTGAATAGAGCATTCAAGAAGTGGGGTGAGAACTGACGTCTTTCTAGCAGCTACCAATCCATATGTTTGTATTACTAATAAAATTGGTACTATGAAAAGGGTTTCATTGTTAAAAGGTGAAGTTCAAAGAGACTGGTGAGACAATGAGAATTTGAATTCAATCAGTGGTGGTTGGTATAACTTCAGCAGTTTTCGGGTGTGCAGAGGAGAGGCAATGTGAGATCAAAAGGCAGCTGCCAGCCTCCACAATGATCAAAGTGAAAGAACCTCATTTTGAATTCGTAAGGTGAAAATGCTTTGCCTGGTGTTTGGCTAAGTCTATGGGTTGCTGTTGCCTTAATGGAGATTAGTTTGGGAATTTGGTAAAAGTTATGATAGTAGTAATTTGTAGCCATGTGTATATATATTTTAACCTGTGTAAACTAATAAAATGTTTCTTTTAGTTTAATGTAAAGCCTTGAGAACTGGAGGTCTGATTCCTGAATTTAGAGTCATATCTCAAACATAACACTTAAAATTATAGGTTATGATAGTTGTTTAAAGTTTCCCTCTGGGATTTTTAAATAACTCCGCTTTACCAACAGCATCGGTCATAACAAGCAGTCACTGCTGGAGGCGCTCACAGCCCCTTGCAATTTCAGCATCCTGGTTTGGACCAGTGTCCCCCATGACGCAAGTTGACAGGGCAGCCATGCAGTGCACTCATCTCCAGCCATCTGAGGGGTGACCAGCATTCTCTGGGATGCGTTAAGGGGTGGTCACACAGGGCCAGGAAAGGTGCTAAGCACATCCATGATAACCACATCTCTCTGTCTTTCATGCTGCAGGAGGACCACGTCAGTATCATGGACTCTGGTGATCTAGCTGTATGCCTGATGGCCTACAGAGGCTGTAGAAGACTGAGGAGAGCGCGACTGAGGCTCCTGGCTGCACAAAGGCAGGAGCAGCAACCTCATGAAGAAGGGACAGCAGGGGCTCCCCACATGCTACCCAGGAGCGACAGTGAGCCATGGCTGGTCAGCACCTAGCGACACCCAGGGTCTATTGACGCCGCCTGCCATTCCTGCAGGTGACTGAGAACCAGTGTCACTGACGACTGCGCATGTCTAGGGACATGGTGGCTCACATCTGCCACTTACTACAGGACTTGGCGCCAAGGGACACGGAGGGCATCAACTGCCAGTGGTTGTGAAAGTGACCATGGCACTCAATTTCTATGCCAGTGGCTCCTTTCAGGGCTCCACAGTTGACCTCTGAGGGATTTCACAATCCGTCACCCACAAATGCATCCATGAGGTCACGGATGCCATCTTCTCCAACTTTGTACATTTTGCCCAGGACTGGGACAGCCAGGATGCAATGACCATTGGATTCATCCTGATCTTGGGGTTCCTACAGTTGCAGGGTGCAGTTAATTGCACTCATGTGGTGCTCAGGTCTCCGTTGCTACACTCAGTGGATTTCATAACTACAAGGGCATCCACTCACTGAACGTGCAGCTGGTATGCAACCACCAGAAATGCATCCAGCAGGTGTGTGCACAGTTTCCAGGGAGTGTGCATGATGCATACATCCTGAGACGCTCCCAGATTCCTGCAATCTTCCAGGGTCCACAAAGGCTGCAGGGTTAGCTCCTTGGGGACAAGGGCTGCCTGCAGATGACGTGACTGATGACACCCGTGTGGTGGCCTCAGACTGCAGCAGAGCGACACTATGATGAGGCTCATGCAGCAGCTTGCAACTTGGTGGAGCAGACCATCAGGATTCTGAAGATGCGGTTCCAGTGCAAAGACCGGTCTGGTGGAGCCCTGTAATAGTCCGCAGAGGGTGTCACGCATCGTCATCGGCGTCTGCTGCACCCTTTACAACCTGGCGCTGCAACAGGGAGACTAGCTGGCTGAGAAGGAGATAGAGGAGCTGGACGTCCCCTCGGATAAGGAGGACGCTGACGGGGATGAGGGTGAGTGGGTCCTCAGTGGTGACAATGATGGGGATGGGGCTCTCATGCTGGCTAGATGAGGCAGGAGTGCTCGGGAGGTCCTCATAGCTGCCAGATTTGTGGAGGATGAAGACATGCAGTGAGGTGTCCCCGTAGATCCTCACATTGCAGTTGTGAACATTTGACTTTTTTGCGCTGGAGCTTTAGGGACTTCCTGACCCGGCTACATCCGTGAAAAGAACCAAGAAATGTAATGGCGAGGTGCAGAAGTGCCGAGGCCAAGCCCACCTTAATATGAGCAGTGGAAGAAATGCCCCTTTGAGGTCCAGCAGTGTTGCAGTGTTATGGTGACTGCTTTATCTTTAAAGTTCTTAAGCATTTTTTAAACTATATTTAATCTTTCAAAGGCTTTTAATTGCTTTGCATTTGGAAGGTGGAGGGAAGGATGGGTGGTGTGTTGCGGTGTACGGGTGTTGGGCGGATTCTGCAAGCTTGCTCTTAAATACATTTTGTATAAGAGAAAGGCCTTCCTGACACGGTTTTTGCTGTAAATCACTTCCAATCCAGGTCCTATGTTTGTGATTAACAGATGTAAATATCCTGGAATAAACTTCTGGGCAAATTCAGGACATCTAGCCTAAGTCTACAGCAGCAGGACCCAGTGTCAGAGGCATTCATGGAGAGGTCTGAACAACATCTCCCTGCCCTCCACAAGTTTAAAGTTTCCACATAAGTACGGCACAAGTGCATGAGTCAGGACTTCCTGAGGGCCTCGACAATGAATAGCAGTGAATGTCTGAACATTCGCCGCTACTCCAATCAGAAGATCTGAGCTAACAGTTTTGGGAAAACAGCATTTTGCCTGAACATTGACACACAGTGGATGGTGTGAAGTTGATGTATTTGTACAGTAGATGGAAACGACACTCACCACAGCAAGTCAAGTCTTGCCATTTCAAGTGCAAGTGTTCTTTTAACAATTTAATAATTGTTCATTAATGTTAATCATCCTCTGGCACTGAAATTTAACTAATACAAAGTCTCATTCCTTCAGATTTAAATAGTTGTTTGAGATTTTTTTTTTAATTACTTTTTTTAACTTTTTTACACACAGGGGGCAATGGCAAAGGAAGGCTTTGCAAGGGGTTGAGGGTGGGGAAGGGTGAATTCATGGGGGGGGCAATGGCAGAGGAAGGCTTTGCAAGGAGGCAGAGGGGGAGCGATGGGAGGCAAAGGGTAGGCGAGGTGGGGGATGCTGGGTAACTGAAACGATGACAGACAAGCGGGTGAAAGAGACCACATGTAAGGGTGGGGGGGGATGCACACAAACCCTCTAATAGGATAGGGGTGGAGGTTGTTAGTGTGCCACAAGAGGGGTGGGTTGCACACAAACTCATAAGGGGGTGGGGGTGGGGTTTGGAAGGGAGACAGTGCAGTCTTCAGAACTGAGGGCAGTGGTGATCTCAGTGAAAGGTACAGTCATTAGCCTGGGGCTTGCACTCAGGAGTAAAAGTGGAGACAGTTCTGGTGCTCTGTGGACCTGACAGTCAACATTCAGAGAGTGGAGACAGTGATGGGGTACAGCGGGCATGCTGCAGGAGTAATCATTGGGAGCACGGTGTACTCCCACTCCAGGGAGGGCCAAGGGCTGTGTGCCCAACATTGCGCAGGGCTGGCTCACAGTCCCTGTCCATGGGCTTGTCTTTCTCTGTACTGAGCTGCAGATGGGATGGTGGTGGTACTGGGAGGCATCTGCAGACTGTATTTGGGAACACATAATAAAAGTGGGGACGTGTGGCGGGGGTGGTATGCTGTGAAGCTTTTCCTCTGAGTGCAGTCACCTTGGCAGATCCACATGGGGCATAGGCACGTTGGTAGTGATGGGCTCAGATCAGAGGGTAGGAATGTCAACCACAACAACTATGGAATCCAGTGTTATTGGGAGAGGCTGGGGAATAACAGGAGGAAGCTCTACCTTCACATTGTGAGGTTCCACGTAGATTTCTGGGACACGGACAGTTAGAGAGGGAGCGTCGGATCTCATTTCGAAATAGTAGTGCAGAACCACTATCTTGCTCTATCGGAGTTATGGCGCAATTATAAATCGAAAGTAGAAGCGAATCTGAATGGGTGGGGTCTGAGGCTGTGTGGGAGGAGCACACTGCTGGAATAAGGGGCCCTTTCTAGGGGCGCCCTCTAACTTGGTGCGTTAAGAACAAACTGGAGCCTTATTACAGGGAAAGGAGGAAGACCTCCTTGCGAAGAAAGCCATTGGAAGCCAAAGCCTTTAGCAACGCTCTAACAGGGATGCTCAGGAGTCAATGGCTTAACATTACATTTGCAGCATATCAGCATTAACACATCAGAATGTGAAATTTGGGAATGCAGGCAATCGGTGAGGGGACACAGGTGCAGCATATATGACATTGCATTAATGGAGGACAGTCACATGCTCTCCAGAATTTGCATTTCTGACGGGCCAAAGGCATCCAGTCACTAATCATCAGCAACTTATTGTTTATAAGTATGCCAGATCAGAGACTGGAGAATAAGCCTGGTTAGGTAGCGCTTGTCATTCAAACCTTCTCATAGCAATGAGGGATTCAGATGTAACATTTCTGGGATAGCATCTTGGTCACCTCAACGTGGGTGGTAGCATCTCAAAGACAAGGTAGCATCAGCAACAGTGCTAATAGGGCTGAAACCACTATAGACCATGTAGTTGTTATAGGTTACGGATTGTGAGCTTCAATATCTGGACCTGTTACTCAATAATGTCTTCAACGTTTCATTTCAGAGAGAAGGTAAAAGCAAAAATGGATCCAGGGCTCAATGCTGTCTTTTTGAGGGTCCGAATGCAATGGAGGAGGCGAAGGAGGGAGAGGCAACACAGAGCGCAGCTCCACCAGGAAGCCCCACCTGATGTCTAGGCACAAGGGGAACCAGAGCAAGGACAAGAGGATCAGGAGGAGAGACTCAGACAGCGGGGGTGAATCGCCAGACCAAAGGTATACTGAAGAATGCTCTCCGATTTACAAATGAGTGAGGGACAATGCCAGGCATGTCTGCGCTTGTGCCGAGCTCTGGTGGATCATATATGCCACATTCTTCATGAAGGCCTGACGCCACGTGGAGTTGGCGGAGAGGTGGGGTGGGGGGGAGTATCCCCTGCCAATGGCTTTAACGGTGACCACCGCACTCAATTTCTTTGCCTGTGGATGCTTCCTGGGAGCCACAGGGGACCCGTGCGGTATCCCAGAGTCTGCAACGTATAGATGCATAAAGGAGGTCACGGATGCCCTTTACACCAAGGCCCATCGATATGTGAGGTTTACTCTGGATGAAGATAGCCAGGCTGTGAGATTCACCAGCCTTGCAACTATCTCAGGCTTCCCAAGAGTACAAGGTGCAGCCGTGTGTGCCCATGTGGCTTTAAGGGCTCTGTGGCAGTAGCCCCTAATGTTTATAAACCGCAAAGGCTACCATTCCATTAATGTACAATTGGTGTGTGATCATCGGAAGTACATAATGCACATTTGTGTCAGGCACCCTGGGAGTTGCCATACATTCTGATTCACACACAGGTGCCTGAGATTTTCAAAGGGCCTGAACGTCTGCAGGGATGGCTGCTTGGGGATAAGAGGTACCCGCTGAAATGCTGGCTGCTGACACTGGTGCGTCGTCCTCAGAGTCCATCCGAGGAGAGGTAAAATGCTGCTCACAGCTCCATACAAACCTCAAAGAGCAGACCATTGGGATTCTGAAGGTACGGTTCAGATGTTTGGAGCACTCAGGTGGTGCACTACAGCACACTCCCAATAGGGTTTCCCGCCTCATCACTGTGTGTGGTGCCCTTCACAACCTGGCACTGCAAAGTGGTGATCCCTTGCCAGAGGGGGAAATGGAGCAGGATGAAAGCTCCTCAGAGGATGAAGGTCAGGAGGCCCAGGAGCCTCAAGAGGGTGATGAGGGTCCCTTTGAATGCGACAAAGCCATAGAGGAAGCAAGACATGGGAGATGTACCCGTGACACTTTAACAGCTGCCAGATTCCAGGATGAGTAAATTGAAGGTAAGGGGAACTGGCCACAGTCTTCCTGGCCCTCAATGCCATTCCCTTCCATCTCAAGGAATTTCCAACCAGTTGATTCGAGAACAAATCCAGCATTGACACTTGCACCTTCTGGCCTCATGATTCACCAGGCCATGATCTCCACAAAGGTCTGCAGTGCCCTCTGTATGTGCTCGCTCTGGGAAATGAGAGAGCACTCAACAATGAGACCGACACGAGAAATGACTTGAAGCAGCTCGTCACATAATTAAGAAACTACAGCGGACAGTGAGTTGAGGACATGGTTAGGGATCTCCTCCTCCCATCCATGTCTTATCCTTTTCCACTGGCATTTAGGACACACAAGTGCCACTAATCAGTCAAGGTTGATGTGCTGCCCTCGCACAATGGTCTTCCGTGAGGAAGAAGGGTTAGAACTGCATAAATCACACACTTCTAATGAAGATTTTAACACATCTCCCTGACATCACACAAGGTGTGGAGACTATCTTCACTGAGGTTGACCCCACATGAATGTGAATCTCGCAGAGGGAGACTATCACTGAGTGGGAGGATGAATAAACTTCGAAATAAGAAGATTCCAATGTACATAATCACAACGCCTTCAGTTGACCAAGCCACTCACTTAAACATCAAATGTATTTACAAAAATGCAACATTTTTACAGTGGGTAGCATGCCCGTGACCCAAAAGTGATTTCAAAATTTCTTACTTCCCTAACCCTACCACTACACCTGGGTGCAGCCCTGACATCCACAGCAGAGATGGAGGAAGCCTGCTGACTGCTACGTCCTGATGACTGCGATTACCTTGGCGGAAGTCCTCTGGTGGCCATTGGCCTGAAGGGCCCCGGCCTGATAATGGTCTTGTGCTTCGGGGAAGACGCATCCTCCTCGGCCTGAACAGCTGGAGTGGATTGGGTCACAGGCAGAGGGGACTCTGAGCGGCAGCACACCCTTGGAGTGTCCTGAGAGGAGGCCCACGGGGCGTCCAGCTGACACTCATCCTCCCAGTGGGTGCCTGAGGGCCCTGCCCTGACTCCTGCAGGAGATGGTGCACCTGGAGGGGGGTCAAGGGGCCTCGTTCCAATGTCGCCTACGTCTTGATAGTGCCCATCAGGGTATGTGGCCATACAGTGCAGGGCCGAGTGCAAATCCGACATGATCTGCTGGACCAAGGTGTCCATGGTAGTCGTCAAACTTCCCATGGTGACCTCAAGGTGCCTGCATGTCGGAGCCATGACATTAGACAGAACACGGACGCACTCCTCCATCGGTCATTCTAGTCTGACTGCCGAATCTCTGCCTGATTTTCCATCGCCTGTCGTTGCATCTCCAGCATTGCTTTGGTGGTCGCTTGCAGAAGCTCATCACCTGACTCGGACTGAGTGGGTGGTTGGTCTCCAGCAGCTCTCTGAGTGCCGGAGACCTGAGCTGTCCCTGCCTCTGCCTGCTGCGGGAATGTGTCAGTGAGGTGTTCTCCAGTAGGTGAACCTGGGCCTAATCTAGAGCTATGCCCCACTGAGACGTGTGTCTCTGCGCTGGTGGATGGTGCGGTTGAATGCTGTGACGGTTCCTCATCTGCTTCCTCTTCAGACATGGTCTTGGGCTGGGACTTATGGTGGGCACCCTTGTGTACCTCAATCTGCTCGTGCATATAGGTAAAGAATAGAGTTTTAGCTGATGAGCATGGGGAATATAAGACTGCATGTCACTTACTGTGATTATCAGGATGTGATGAACTGATGACGGTGTGATCTGTACTGGGTTACTGAGACAATCCAATTTCCCCTTCCCCATAGGAACAATCCCTGTCCTCCCCAATGATCTTGGCAGCATCCTCCTCGAATTCTGTGTGGGTTACGATGTCGGCTGTCCTACCCCAGGTTTGGGATCTTTCCCTTTTATTGTGGGCCAGTTTGCCCTGGATGAAGATAAAGGAAAGGAATGTGATGAGAAGGGATGGAACAGAGTTTGAGGAAGATGCATGTCCCCTGTGTGTGGTGAGCCCTCCCCAGAAGGGGTTGAGGATGGAGTGTGAGCTGCATGATAGATGGGATGGTGGTGATGTGAAAGTTTCTCTGAGGCAATCAGTGGTGATATGTGTCCCCCAAAAGTGGTTGTGTAAGATCCCTGAAGAGGCTAGCCCTTTGAGTACATGATGCCATAATGAGATCTTGATAATGGAGGGAGCTGAAGGATGACTCACCCTTGCGGAGTGGATGAGATCATTCATCCTCTCTCTGCACTGGATGGCATTTCGGGTGTGCTGGCCAGCTGTGCTGACATCCTTTGCGGGATCCCAGGCCAGAGAGGTGAGGTTGGTGTGCTTTCTGGAGCCATCCCTGGGATAGAGCACATCTCTATGTCTCCACACTCCTCTTATCGAGGCCTAGAGGGCACTGTGGCTGAAGCGGGATGCAGCCGCCTTCCTTTGGCTCACAGACACCTCTAACGTCTCCTGGAGATAGCTGGGCTGGAGAGTGTGAGATGTGAGATGTGCTCTGGTGGGGTTTAAATATGGTGTCCAGACCTTCGACCCTGCCAGGTAACAGCGGGCCAGATGAATCAGCTCCCGACCTGCCAGGTGATTTGGAGAGATACTCACTTGTGCATAATTAATCAGCATCCAAGCACGGAATCGAGTGCGATTTCCCGCCATTCTGAGTAGCGGGATACGCACCGCAGAACCCACCCGCCACCGCACTTAGTTTCAAAAACACAAAATTCCACCCTTTATTTCACTTTGAGGACTTGACTTGTCATTAAATTCATTTAATTTACACTTCCTTGTTCAGACATTGTGCTGTTTATTTCTCAAAGCTTCCATCGGATTGGTCAAGGAGATACTTGCCATGTTCACTTGGTTCCCAGCTGTTCTACAGAGGGTGCCACATTATTTCCACCTCTTACTTTCAGCATGGAGATTACATGAGCAAGGGCAAGTCCAACAAATGGTGGCTAACTAATGGTGGCTACCACTCATTGACTTGCCACAGTCATTTTGGGCCATTGGCATTTATTGGCAGGCACTAGCAAATATCAAGTGCCATTTTGAAATGGTGCTGAAGGAGGCGAGATGAAAATGGTTGGTTATTGACTTCTCCCTAGCATTGTGTGAGCCTTGTCAAACTATCAAGCCATGATTCCATGAATTGGCAGAGAAAACCCAAGTGTAATTTTCTGTGAGGTAGATATGGATGATGCACCAGATCTTGCTGAACAGTGTCAAATAAGTTGCATGCCAACATTCTATTTCTACAAGAATAGAGAGAGGGTGTTTGACTTTTCTGGAGCCAATCGAACATCATTGGAAGACAAAATTCGAGAGCTGCAGCAATGGCCTTTAATCTTAATGAAACCTGGGGTTCAATCCAAAAATAAATCAATAATTAATCTTAATAAAAAATTAAATGTGGCGCCAGGTGCAGCAGCGCCATCTCATGGCCTACACTCAGAGGTGCAGGGTTACCTTCACCCCTCACGACCTACAGTGATGAACAGCAGTCTGGCACCCCACTTTATTCCTTCTACTCAGGGAGAAATTAGAAACAGTGGTCGGATAGGCAGTGGAGGAGTCATAAATTGTAGAATCTCTAAGGGGAAACATAATGGCAGGCAGTAACAACATATCATTATATAAGTATCACCTAATATATTTGGAGCAATTTATTTCTCATTAGTGATGACAGCTTCTATTGAGATGGACCTTGTTAAGATTTTAACTGATAGAATAGTAGAAGATATTTGGTAAGCTGCAGTAGAGGCTGTTAACAGGAAATTACTGGGAACAGTTATCTATGAGTGCCTGCTATACTGCTCTTTTAAGGGAGTGCATCTGCTTCCTTCATTTCCTTCTTTTCCTGTTCTTCACTTTCGCTGTTGCTACTGCACCGACAGCCTCCTTACCTTCCTGTTGCCTGATGGCAAGAAGACAAATGTTTAATTTCTATTTGTTTGGAGAAGTTTTTCAAAAGCAAAATATAAGTGGGAATAGAGTATTTTTTAATTAAAATTATTTTCTTCCTTGTAATGTTCCTTCCAAATAATTATATTAGCACCAATTGCAGCATCACTATGAATTGCAAAGTTATGCTGTAGACATGATTATCTTTGACATCATTCCATAGCTGTAGAGTGGTCCTATCTACTGTAGATCCCAGCAGATAAGTTGACCTTCAAAGCCTGAAAAAATCCTTCCAAAACTGGGGTCAACTTACACACTGAGCTTAAAATGTGAGCCACTGATGTTGGTGTAGGTGGTCACCATTTTGAAATGTGAAAAAAAGGTAATGCAAATTAAATCAATATGACATGTTTTATTGAATGAATTGATTCTACAAGCATACCTTTAACAACAATCAAAACATTTTAAAAACCATCAAATTCATTGTATTCGGCATCCAACACAGAGATCAAATTCATCCTGAGTCACTTTGGCATCATCATAAGGATCACACTCAGGATCAGATCTGGAATTTTCGGTTACAGAATCATCCCTCCACAACAAATCATCTTCTTCTCCATCCATTGTATTGGATATTCTGCATTTTTTTGAACGATCTGATGACAGGTTGTTGTTGGGTCAAAATCCTGGGACTGTCTCCCTAACAGCACTGTGGGTGTATCCATACCACATGGACTGCAGCAGTTCAAGAAGACAGCTCGCCACCACCTTCTCAAGGGCAATTAGGGATGGGCAACAAATGCTGGCCTTGCGAGCTATCAATGAATCCGCATCCCATCAATGAATAAAACAAATAGCATCCCATGATATTATGCTGAAACCACGCAAAACACCAATGGCACAGCATATTTTCATTCTGTGAGGGTTTTTTTCCATCAACCATCTACCTATTCCATTCAGCACGAACATGGTCCTTGAATGGCTTTTTAAGGCACACATTCAAAGGTTGAATTATGGAAAATACAAAAACTACAATTTGGGTGTTATTTGTTTGCAGGCACTTCTTGATCTCATTGGTTATATGGGATCAGAACATGTCTGAAACTAATAAGCTGCGTTGTTTATGCAAACCACTGGGATGCCCATTATCGATCTATAACTTCACTCCATCCTCACCCATTCAACTGTTGTCATGACCATGCACAAAACCCCTGTAGAGAACTTCATTTTCAGTATGCTTTTATGTTTGAAAATTACTGCTGCCTTTAATTTTGTTCCATCAGCCATTCAGGCTAATAACACTGTGAATCTTGCCTTCTCATGTCCTGTGGCTATCACTAGAACTGTTTTCAAACCTTCCTACTCCATAGTTCGATTGCTGGGCATAAGGAAATTCATGGGTGTTTCATCCTTGTTGCCCATGTGACGTAATGGGTACTGGTGCTTTTGCCACTGTCTGATAATGAATTGCTGGAAACTGGTAATTTTGGCATCAAGATGTTTTGGTGGTCTCTGAGCGATCTTGGTCTTCTGCTGGTTCCCAGACCCTGATTAAACATTCAGCCCTTTGAGTCTGCCAGTGAATTTTGACATGGGAACTTATAATCATAATTCCACCTTTGTGGGGAGGATGTGCTGACAGTCAGTGAGGTTTCTAGCCGATCCTCTTTTTAGATTACCCCAAATTACAGCACACCGTGAATGGGTTGCACCCATGCATTAAAAATTGTAACCCAAGCTTGCCTACAGTAAGGCTTGACACTGACAGCAAAACATTAAAATTTCATGGCACAAATTTAGATCTAACTTTAACTCAGATGTGCTGTTCATCCTCATTTTCAATTACTGGCTTGGTCCTGGTCAGAAAAAATCAAAGTGTTTTGACTGTCAGTAGCCTGGTAGTGGAAAGTAAGGCACATGGATCACCTATTCCAAGGAAACATTCACTGTCACCTTTTTCCAAGTTCTGAACCATACAGGAAGAAGGGAATGGTGCAGGAAACAGAGGGTAGGAAAATGGAAACATTATTGTTTGAGTTATGATTGTTGAAAGCTCATTAAAAATCTGAGTAACCATAGGAGACGGAAGTAAATGGGAAAACCAAACTTTTGCTATTCAGTTTTCATTTACAATTTTCTGGGAGATACACATAGAAACAGACTATACCATCCAAAAAAGAGCAAGAAAAATTGTTAGTTAACCAATAATTTGGCTAGACCAATGACTATTGGATAAATAAGCCCTACCACACATGGGTCACATCCTCATGACCTCAAAAAATAGAACAAAGATATGTCACATCATTTGTAGTACATAATTGATTTTTTAATGAAGTTAAATGCTTTCTGGTTTACTGTACCATCTTCAATAGCATAGCTTGGTTGTGCAAAAAGTTAAAATGTCAATTTGTTTCCTGTTATTTCTTCTGAGAAACTAATTTGATTCATGACAATCTAAAGCCAATCTTGCACTTGACATTTTTCATACCTCAGTTATTTACATAATGAGCCGTAACCTCCGACTAGCATCGGAAAGTGCTGGCCCACAGAAATTAGAAGAAATAAATACATACTTACCGGGTCTTAAAATAACGTTGACACTTCCATTTGTCGGAGCTGCTTGAGGCCTGCATCGAAAGAATGCTGAGATTGGGCTGAGGTGTTGGAGGTTTGGGGATGTCCAAGGTCCGGGGTAGGCAGGGTCCTAGGTCCAGGAGATGGGGGGTCCGAGGTCCAGGGGGAGGGGGTCTGAGGTCCAGGGTGGGTGTTGGTGGAGTCCAAGGTTGGGGTGGGGGTATTGGTGGGGGTATTGGTGGGGGTCGGAGGTCGGGGGTGGGGACACCGGTTGGTGGGGCCCAAGGTGGGGGGGCGGGGTTTGGGGGTTCAGCGGGGAGGTCTGAGGGGTTTGTCCGAGGTGGGGGCGACCAAGGTGGATAGGGTCCGAGATCGGAGGGGTTGGTTAGGGGTACCATTGGGTTGGGGAGGCGGGGTTCTTGGATGTTGAGGGTGGAGTCCCGTGGGGGGGAGCAGGGGACTCGGAGTCGAGGGTGTGGGGGTATCCCGTGGGGTCGGTCTGGGTCTTTACAATAGTTACTCAGAAGTTAGAAGAGGTTTTAATTCTTCTAACTTTTCCTGGGTAACTATTAGTATAACCTCGGCGCAACCATCTGAAGTTTGCCATTTAAATCACATTTCGGATGGTTCCCAACGCAGCATAATTGTCCAGAGAAAGTGTGCACTTCTGGGCAATTGCCATGCAAACCCTGACCTAGGAACTTGCCGAAAGGATTCCCCAGCGCATCTTTGAGGTACCCTTAAATCCGAAACTGGGGAGCGCGGAAGTTACGGGCCAATATTTTGCCTTTCTGACTCCAAATTCATTTCTACCTAAATGCCCTGTACTGCATAGTTAATTGCATCATCATGAGCTAACCAAAAATATAATGAATTGACCCAGTCAACACTACTTATTCTTCAATTCGACTTATAAGTTCTGTGTCCCAAAATCACTTAGCAAATTCTTTTTTGAAAACTACTGATTGCTGCTGTTATCCTGCAAGTAAATCACTGCTCAGTGGTTAAATATTTATTAAGGTCACGCCTTTTGGAGTCACTGAAGAGGATTTTACCAATAATGGTTCTTAGGAGCATGAAAAAATCCATTGCAACAATAGCTTCACCATGTGCGCCTGCTCAGTTTACCTTGAACTTGCATACAACATGATAAAATAATTAATTTAGGGCTTTGTTTGTCCTTCATTTGCATCAATGTGCAGTTTATGATTCGTACCTTAATTTACCATTCAATTTTAGCTTCATAAATACTGTCAGATTTATGTGTGGCTTTTATTAGTCCCACACACATGCTATTTGCAGTACCATGACAATATCGATCAACATATAGGTAAAGTGTGAAATTTTTAAAATGCTGAGTTAGTCACATCAAAATGATCGCCTGGTATCTATATTTTCCTCTGTTTATGAATTTTTTAAAAATTGGCCTTGTTTATCAAGTGGGGGGGGGTCATTGCTTTGTTTTCATGTCTGTTTTTATTGCTGAAATTTAACAGTGGAAAATATGCCTCTAAAGTGTCTTTTTTGTAGCAGTTGATTACGCCCAGTTAAACATGATACATTTAATTATGTAATGATTTCATTATTTGGCATTTGCTGCTTTTACGATGCTTGTATATGCCAAAGTACTGACGTGTAGTTGGGTTGTTAGATTGCTTTAAAACTGATTTGTATAGAAATATTTAGTGGTTCATGCTGAGAATTAATTGTAACTCCAAAATATCTTTGTTAACATATCTTCTTTAATGTTTTGTCAGTGTCCTTTTGCTACTTCCTAAAGTGTATTGGAAATAGTACTTATGGTATATTCAGAGCCAACTATATTTTTCCCTTATATTCACTTCCTTTCCCAAAAGCATTTAATCTTGCTGGGGGAAAGTTCATGGTCATGAATAGTCCTCAAGTGTCTTGTCCAAGTGGTCATTCTTGATCTGAATTCCTAACTATTCAGTTGACAAGTTAGTTATTCAACCTTTAAAGCTGAATCTACTCATGTGCTCATAAGATGCCCATAAACACATCAACTAACAAACTACAGAGCAGGAGTTGAAACTGACTCAGATACTGACAGTGTTAAGCTCTGAGCTACTGGGGAGCTGCAAAAAGTACTTCATTAATTGGAGTTGTGTATTATTGTTCATCTATTCATACATAAATATATTGGGTGGCATTTGACGCCACCCTATGAGTGGGCTTGGATGCATGGAGTGCTGGAAAATGGGACGGAAAGGCATGGGGTGAAGAGCCCATTGCCTTCCCCATTCCCCCAAATTAAGTCAGAGGTGGGAATGATTGAGGATGACCTTCCCGTCTGGAGGCCAGCAATTGAGGCCCTTAAGTGGCTTCAGCCCGCCTCTGCTGGTATTTTTGATGGGCCCGCTCCCTCAGCCATTAAATCCAGCCCATTATATCAGAGTGTAACAAGCTAGAGCAAACCCAGGACCCAGTGGTCAATTGGATTTACAGACCAGAACTTAAAAGTGAAATTTATTCACCCACAGCAATTGTTGCTTTAAGTGCAATAATAAATAAACCAGTAAAAGGGATTCCTTTCCTACACTTTCTCACTCTCAGTCTGCTTCTCTACATATTTTTCTTGTTACAACTATGAAGTTTGTAAGATTGTTATGTTTTGGGACTGTCTCTTTAACTTAGGGTAAAATGGAGAAATGAAGGGGATCACGTGACCTGTTCTGAATTCTGCCCAGCAAAACAAGTTTGGTTATTAAAGTTGTCTTACTGAGAAGAAGATACAAGATATTCATGCCTGTAAACAATGACCAGAGCAGCTGTGCTGACAGTGAATATCTGTTAGCCACCAGGTACCATGGAGGTGTTAAGAATGTCAGATTTTGTAAATGGCTATACTTTAGACTGTCTTTTTAATTCCAAGATAGAATGGAGTTGGGGGTTTTGAAGATAGTTAATCGGCATTTGTATCTTGATACAAGGCTCATGTGATTCAAAACGGAACCATTTCTTTCATTCTTACAGGCTTGGCAACATTCTTGATTAAAGCCACATAAGGGATATGATTTATTAAAGTTAAACCGCCCTTTATATAAATTCTTAGGTTATATCACCATCTTGGATACAGAACTTTCCAGTACAGTACTGAGGCAGTGCTGCACTGTCAGAAGTACCATCTTCAGAATGAGATGCTAAATTGAGGTCCCGCTTGCCTTCTTAGATGGATGTAAAAGATCCAGTAACATTGGGCAGAATTTTCTGCCTGTCGGGCGGCCCGGCCCGTGCGGGAGCGGGCGAGGGTGGGCGAGGACCCGATTGCTGCCCGGGATCGGGTCCATGCTGCCATTTTATGCGGGCGGGCCAATGAAGGCCCGCCCAGCGTGAAATGCAGCTCCCGACGACAGCGGGAGTGGGTGGGCAGTGGCAGGACTGCAATGACTGCCGGGTCCAATGGCGACCCCGGCGGCCTGTTTCAAAAAGTTGCTGCAGCCTTTCAAAGGCTGTCAACCATGGGCCAGTGGAAGGGCTCCCCAGAGACGCTGCTGAGCAGGCCAGACAGGAGGGTAGGGCAGGGGGCACTGTGCCCCTCATTTTTCTGATGATTGCCTTGCTGCCCTCCTCGAGGAGGTGGCAGCACGGCGGGAGGTCCTCGTTCCCAGGGACGGGAGGAGGAGGACCCCCCACATGACCAAACGTGCCTGGGAGGAGGTGGCGGAGATCGTGAGCTCCCGCGACGTGGTGCGACGCACTTGGATCCAATGCTGCAAGCGCTTCAACGACTTGTTGCGCTCGGGAAGGGTGATTATCATGTTGGCATTGGTCACTTAACCCAGCAGGTAAGCTTCCCCACCTGGCACCCTCCCCCAAGTCTGAGTGTAGTGATTGTATTGAATCATTGACGGCATGTGTCCTTCGCTGGGTGGGCCAGCAGATATTGCCCATGCCGAGATCACCCTGAGAGGGTGGTGAAGAGATGGATTCTGCACCCGCAGAATGTGGTACACTGAGACCCACATTACTGTTTTGGGGGCAACCTGGAGGAGCTGCACCTAGGCGCAGTGCTGGAACTCCAGGACATGTCAAAGTCAGGGTGATGACATGCTGGGAGGGGAGCTTCAAGGTGGCGTGGCACCGATCGATCTGCTGCCCTCTGTGCTCCACATGCTTGTGCTTCCTTGCTATGGAAGGTTAGACTGTGTGGTGCCAAATGTGATGTCAGCAGCATTTGGCCAAGGGGGTGGGAGTTGGGGACAGGCCTAGCATCTTTGTGTGAGTGTTCGGCAGCAGCGGGGCAAGGAGGCACTGGAGCCCTGCAATGTCCCACTCTGGTTGGGGTGGGCCGTCCGCGAAGAGAATTCAGGTGCAAGTAGCACTAATCAATGCTCTTCTCTCCTTTTCAGGAGAAGAATGCACATAATGCCGCAGAGCAGATGAAGACTGGCGGGGGGCCGGCCCAGTTGGTGTTTCTCAGCTGCTTCGAGCAGGAGGCCCTAGATTTGGAGAGGCGCCATGCACCCAGGTCCACCAGTGTTGGTGAGGTTGGGGTGCCAAAGGCAGGTATGTATACCCAGCAGTGAGGTCAGCATTGTTCTCCCAACAGCCATGGCAGTGCTGAATGTTCAGTGATTGAAGTTTACAACATGGCTTGACCATTGCTTATGGAAGGATGAGTGCATAATGGAGACATTGTCTCCACGTTAACTAATCAAATGTCCTTCTTCTTCCTTTCAGCATCAGCGGAGCAGGGCCGGTAGGAGGAGCAGCAGGGGCCCCTTCTCACACCTGAGGGCCCTGAAGTCTCGGACCCACCAGCATCACACCATCTCTGTCAGGCAGGCACCAGTGCAGATACTAGCACCACGGTGGGAATTACAACATCGGCTAGTGTCCCAGGTCACAGCGGTGCGGGCACTTCACAGTCGCTGGAGGAGCTGGCAGAGACAGAGAGTGCCCATGGCGTCAGCAGTCAGAGGACTGCAGGGGACCAGGCACATGCTCAGTCGGTGACTGACGATGTGCCTCTGGAGTCGCCCGCAACGCAGGAAATGCGGCTGGGTGTGTGGGAGCATCTGGTGGAGATTCATGAGGCTATGCTTGGCTTGGTGTCCGTGGTAGAGGAGTCTACGTGGGCCATCGCCGATGCAATGAGCCTCATGGCCAAGCGCCATGTTCACCATGGAGAGAGTGGCAACTTATGTGGAGAGGCTCCTCCAAGAGACCCATCAGGGCTTCCTAGGGATGCGCACGGACCAGCAAGCCCTCACATCAGCATTGACCTCAGCTGGTCAGTGCCAGTATGGAAGATGGTCTGGGCACCAAGTTTCCAGCTTGGTGCCCATCCATCTACTGTGAGCAGGGAAGGCTGAAGTGACCTCATGGTGGCGCAGCAGCTGCCTGTTGTCTCTGCGGGCACCTCTCAGGGCGCTCCGGATGAGGGCGGCAGCTCCTCCGCCTCTCTGCCAGCGACCGTTGCATCCAATGAGGCTGTGATTACTGGGGAGATGCCAGCTGTGGAACTGGTAGCTCCCTCCCAGGCGTGGCCAGCGCAGGCTCCGTGGGCCAGAGGACAACCGCCAAGGTCATCGAGGCCAACAGGACAGCAGAGTCAGCAGGCTGTCTCAGATGCCACTCACAGTGAGCGGGCAGCACCAAGACGTAGCACCCGAAAACATACGCATAAGACACCTTAGGCACACCATGGGTTTATCACTGGTGCTTTTGTGTTGACCTGCAATGAGGTCTTTATGAGCTGGTGTGATGTTTAACACCTTTGTCATTTTGTTTTCTTAAGTTCCTTTGGTTGTAATATTAAATTCAGACATGTCACCATGGCTGAGGGTGCCTCTTTTCTTCTGCAGGTGGATGGTTACCATTAATGTTATGAGTGGTTTGTGGGACATTCAGCTTTATTAACAAGGCCCTTAGTTAATGTTCCAATCCAGGCAGATTTTACACTCAGGCGTCGAGTATGGAGCCTGCAGCCCAGGCTTGTCCTGGGGGTCCATATGGGGTGTGCTAGCTGAAGGTTCGTTGGATTAAAGCCTTCCGGGTGTCCTGCCTCCCTGGAGTGTGCCTGGGTCAGCGTCTACCCCCTCAGCATTTCCCTGTGCATGCTCATCCTTGGACTCATTGCTGGACTCATCATGCGCAGCCACAGCCACTGCGTCGACGTCTTCATCGTCCACAGCGTCCCCCCTTTCCAGCGCAAGATTGTGGAGAGTGCAGCATGCAAACACTATCAGTGACACACGATCTGGGCGGTATTGGAGTGCGCCCCCTGAGCGGCCCAGGCATCGGAAGTTCACTTTGAGAAGACCGATGGCTCTCTCCACCACAGCCCTTGTGGAGGTGTGGCTCCTATTATACCACTGCTCAGCTTCTGTTCTTGGATGGCAGAGAGGCATCATGAGCCACCTTCTGAGAGGATAGCCCTTGTCATCCAGTAGCCGTCATCCAGTAGCCATCTTTCCAGCTGGGCTGGAGCACTGAAGAGCCCCGGCACCTGGAAGTGTCTGAGGATGTAGGCGTTTTGGGAGCTGCCTGGATACCTTGTACAGACTTGTAGAATCAGCATCTTGTGATCACACACTATCTGCACGTTCATGGAGTGGAAGCCCTTCCTGTTGATGAAGGCACCAGGCTCACCTGCTGGCGCCTTGATGGCCACATGTGTACAGTCTATTGCACCCTGGACGCAGAGAAAGCCAGCAATCGCCGCGAAGCCTCTGGTTCGCTGTGTCTGGCTTGCCTGGTCCCAACAGTAGAGGATGAAGTTCAATGCACACCTTAACAGAGCATCTGTAACCTGCTTGACACAAGTGTGGACAGCTGATTGGGAGACACCTCAAAGATCACCCACCAGCACCTGGAAGGAGCCAGAGTTATAGAGGTTGAGGGCAGCTGTGACCTTTAGAGCCACTGGCATGGGGTGTCCACCCACACAGTTCACGGAGATCTCAGGCTCAATCATCTGACAGTTGACTGTCTCCCTTGAGATGGAGCCTCCTGCAGCACTGCACCTCAGACATATTAAGGTAGCTGCTTCGCCGCCTGTATACCCTGGCAGCAGGATAGTGGCGTCTTCTGCGGCCCCTTCCGCCTTGGACTACCTCTTGGCCCTGCACCCCTTGTGCCTGCGCCTGACCTCCTAAAGTTGGCTCCCCTGGAGGCTGAATGTGCACTCCTGGCCTCCTCCCTCTTCTAGCCCTCCCTTCCTCTTCAGAGGAGGTGCCTCCAGTGGGGAGTTCAACTCCCATTCCCAGGCTAAGGGAAGGCTTCCTGAAACCTACAGGCCCAAAAAAGATATTCACTGCAGAGTGCTGACCTGAAGGTTGTGAGTCCAGCCGAAGCAGCTGGTATGTGTTTTGAAGTATTGCAGATCACACAGGCAAGTATCAGTAACTTTGAAACATCAATATTTGACAGAGCACATTCGTGACCCCCTGAGCCCTCTTATCCCCCTCGTGGATGAGGTTTATACAAATGTGTCCTACCCACCTGCCCATTGCGCCCGTGCGCCGACCCGAAGATCACACAGACGCCGAAAAATCGCTGTGGATTGGTACCTCAAGGGCCTTAAGTGGCCCGTTAATTAATGGCGGGCGCGCGTCGGATATCATTGCGCGCCCGCCCAACGAAATATCGTGATGGCGCGCCATGACGTCGGGACACTCACCCGACGTCACCGGGCATCATTTTATGCATCGGCGTGCGGGTTTGAAAAAGACCAATGGAGTCAATATTTATCCCTCAATCAGCATCACAAAGAACAAATGATCTGGTTGTTATGACATTGCTATTTTGGGAGCTTGCTTGCTGTGCACAAATTGACAACTGTGTTTCCTACATTACAACAATGACTACATATAAAAAGATACTGCATGGGTTGAGATGTCATGAAAGGTGCTACATAAATGCAAGTCTTACTTTTGCAACAGCTGAAGGCTGCTGTATCCCCCTCTGACTCTGCTACAGAGACAGGTAGATCAAGTTGGGAAGCTTCCTGACTCGCCAGACCCGTCTGGGTAAAAAGTGCCCTCAATCACAAGACTTTTTGTTTGTTTGGGCAGGGCAGGTGAGGGGTGAAGTTGAGCCCACTGAACCCGGAAGTAGATTCTAGGAGGACACAGGGTGGGCAAGTGGTCAAGTGGCTGGTTAGAAGGCCTGCTTCAGTTCTCTGGTACTTGGTCCCAGTTGTTTTAGAAGATATTAGATGCTCTAGCCCTCATCCCTTGCACTCCTTACTCCCCACCCACACCCATGGACCCTCCATGCAAATTCAATGCCAAATCATGTCCCCATCCATTCTCTATGGCCCCACACAGCCCTATGCCAACACAATGACAACTTACCCATTTTCCACCCTGGGCAGACCTCAGGAACCATGTGGAAATGAAAAAATAAAATTCAAAAAATGTAATACAACTCTCACTATACAGACTTGATAGTGGAAAGAACTTCTATTCATGAAAGCATCTAAGCTTTTTGATCTCCTCAAGTGGTTAATCTCATAAAAAAAACAAATTTTTGTTCATACCCCAATCCTTTAATAGCCTCTTTAAGTGATCTATCAAACTGTGAACTCAGAGCATATTGCTGAGATAATGGTGGCTTTTGAAACTCAGCTAAGTATTAATAATGAATAGCCCTTAGAGAAAAGTCAACAAATAACTATTGAAGCTGCTTGAACAGCTGCAGCAGCGCCTCACCTATCAATCAAAGCAGTCCAACAGAGTTTTTTTATTCACGATCACCGACACCTGTAGCCCAATTTATTTTTATAGTTTAAAGTGCTGGAATTTTTTTTTAAACTTAAGGTCATGACACTTAATCAAAGCTTATTTGCCTTTCAATAGCATTTAAGTCTATCCATAAATTTGCGACTCCCACACTGCAGGTTAAGGCCTTTGCAACAGCCAAAATGGGATCTGTTTGATCTCAGCACTAAATTCAAATGACCCTGCTGAGTTTGGGTTTCCTGTCTGTGTGATTCATGCCTTACACCCTTCCCCCTGTTTGATTTATGTCTTGCCCCCTTTCCTCTACCAGCAAAAATGGGATCTATTGGAAATGGGGGCAGGACTTCTGCATCCAGGTCCCATCAGCTATTTTTAAAGGCCTGCAGAGTATTCCTGACTCCATTAAACTCTGGCTCCATGTGTAACAGAGCCAATGTAATGAAAAAATGCTGCAAATGCTTGAATGCTGCTTTGACATATTCTTTATATTTTTTTTAAATTCACTTGTATGTGCTATCAGAGAGGGTTTCTCACATAATCAAGTCTAACGAGGAAGTGTTTATGTAGAACAGAGGACTAGAGTAGATTAATGGACTTATTTATTCAAGAATAGGTTCAACCTTATTTAAAAACGAATGATTTTATGTGAAAGATGTTAAACTCTGCTAAATAGCAGCATTGTTTCCCAGCACAATTAAGCCAAAAAAAACCAAATAATTTCACATTTTACAATGACAAAGGGGTTGTCGATCTGACTATTGATAGCTAGTAGTTGAATCTTTTTCATTCATAAGGACGTAGGAACAGGAGAAGTCCATTCAGCCCGTCGAGCCTGCTCCTCTATTCAATACGATCATGGCTGATTGAACACCTCAATGCCTTTTACCCACACTACCCTCATAACCCTTTACTTTATTGTTAATCAGAAATCTATCAATCTCTACCTTAAACATATTCAACAACTGAGCTTCCATGGCCCTCTGAGGTAGAGAATTCCAAAGATTCACAATCCCCTGAGTAAAGAAATTTCTCTTCATCTTGGTCCTAAGTGGCATCCCCCTTATTTTGAGATTGTGTCCCCTGGTTCTAGGCTCCCCAGCCAGGGGAAACATGTTATCTGTATCTACTCTGTCTATTCCTTTAAGTATTTTGTAGGTTTCATTCATCGAAACTCTAGAGAATACAGATCCAGTTCCCTCAATCTCTCTTCATAAGACTAATCTACTTTCAACTCCACAATTGCTGTTGCTTTTAATGCCATAACTTGCAGTAGAGAATCTGCAAACGTGTGCTGGACAGATTGGTGACATGAGCATCACATCATGTCATGCATGGATGGCTCTGCGATGTTGGTCTTGTTTCATAAAAGGTTTATTTGGTGAGACACGTGGTCGTTATTCCTGCTGAGCTTATTCTAAAGCACCTCCAGTCCTGTCCTATCAAGTACTGTAGTCAACTGAGCTGATTTTTTTGTGTGTGCAATGTGTAACTCAACAGTGTTCCCACTGCCAAGTTTGTGTTTAAATTCTGTATAAGCAGAACTGTCTTTACACATATTTGGTACTGCAAAGGAACATAACTTTAATTACTAGATGAAGGTTGATTATTGTTAAATTTGGTTGTGACATTTAATTGCAACTGTCTTGAATTAGCCTGGCCTGATTCTTTTTTTAAAGTTGGTAAAACAGATAACAAACAGACAGAAAGCTGAACATCATCTTTGTAGAATTACCAAAAAAAATCAACACCTTCCCTAAAAAAAATGAATTAAATTTGCTCTTGTAGAATTTTTTACACCTAGTTAAACAGGAAGTGAGAATCAAAGTGTTACCCACTATAGAGGAGACTTAGAAAACATTTTAAGAAATCATTAGGAATGGTGCCATAAGGTTATACCAACAGTTGTAGCAGTTTGAGACTTGGCTACAGCAGTAATGTTATCAAATCAGCAGTATGCAACCTTATGCAGTCTCAGTTCCAATTTATTCAAGCAGAACATAACACTCTTCCAAAAATGACTCTTGCACATGGTTGGAAACACCACACATGGGAATATCAGAAGTTGGCAGCAAATACCTTCCGATGAAAGAACACTGCAATATGCCTGTGGTTTGATAAAACAGGACAAGACACAAGAAATATCCCAAACAATTTTATGAGGTATTTGGTAAAACCCTGTTAATTCATCTTTCAATCTAATTACAATACTACTTCCCTGAATCTTTCCCCAATGGAAAGGTATTTACCTAGTGGAAGAGTTCTGTATTAATATAGCAGGCAGAAAAATCTTCCAAAAAATTTAAGAATTTGGCCTATTGTTTATATTGTTGTGATTATTGTAGAGCAATTGAATGTTAAGTAAAGGCCAACATTAGGCCTTCTAATTCTTCTGTAAGAAATTAAATTGATCAAGGCTGTATCAGAGAATTGAGGTAGGAACCCTCCTTCATGTTTAGTACACCCAGGAAAATGAAACAAATTTAAGAAAAAGGAAAGCGGAGTTAAGTCTGAATTTGGAAGATAGTGAATTGACAACTCATTTTACATCTCTCCTGAGATTGTCTTCAATGGAATTAAAAATTGGGAGTGATGGATGTCATATTACTCAGCTATCACTCATTTAACAGCATTGTCCAAAGTCAAAACTACTACCATTGTGTCACCAGCCAAGAGCAAAAACCATTAAACCTACAGATACTTCAAAATAGGTGGCTTCATAATCACATTAAAGAAGCTTTTTTTTTCAAATTTGACAGCACATGCTGAAGAAATTTCTTCCTGTATCAAGTTCCAGCTTCTTCATTAGCTCAAAATTTCCTGAAAACCTGCACAGAAACAATGAGGTAATGCTGTTTCTTGGTGTAGAAGATTGAGGCAATTCCAAATTAAGTGACTTATGCCACTTTTCTTGCTTTGCTCAATTCTCTCTATCTTTTACACTCATTCCACAAAACCCATGCCGAACCATTGAGCAGCTTATTAATATAGCTCTGTCCATCCATGCTAAAGTGCATTTTGCACTCGAAAAACAGGTAACAGCCAGTTGGAAGTCAAGTGAGGGCAGAGAAAAGACCACCTCTGATTCTCAAGACCATCTGAGCCACCTATCGGACTGATTAAATATGGTAATTGTTGGACCCCAACTGCTAACTCCACCACACAAGCATTGAGCCAACAAACCAGCATCCCTTAAAGGAATCGTTAGACATCCCTGAGGAAAAAAACCCATGGGCCAGGATTTTTCAGTTGGCATGCGGGGGCGGCCTGACATTGCACTGTCTCACAATGTTTCATTCAGCGGACACATGCTGGAGTCGGCTGCCCACCTGCTGATAATTGATAGGCCAATTAAGGCCATTAGCGAATTAATTAACGTCAAGCGGGATGAGGTTTCCTAAAGCTTTTATGGATTAAATAAAAAGATTTCCTAAAAATAAAAACATTCCCATCTCATGTGACACAGTCACACGAGGGGACATGTTTCATTAAATTTTTATTGATTTTATTTATTATTTTCAAAAGAGCTTCAATCTCCCTGAAGCAGCTCTGTGCCTCAGGGAAATTGAAGCACTCTTTCGCGTGCATGTGCGAAAGAGCACAGGTCCCAACTCTCCCTCCTCCCCCCACCCGCACAGGTAGCGCTGACACTCGTGTATTACGCTGGGCAGGCCTTAATTTGACCACCCATGTAAAATGGCGGTGCGGAGCTGATCGCGGGTGAAGGTCAGCTCCGCGACTGCCCCTGCCCGCTCCCGCCAAGCCCGCCCGAAGCGGGAAAAGTTCAGGCCATGGAATTTTCATGTTTTATTTTTGTAGACCCTGGACAGCCATGAGTGTCCAGCATTCATTTGGCACCACTTAAATGAATTCTGAAGCAGTATTTCTCTGAGACTTCAGGCTGGCATGAACCCTATGTAGTTGCTCTACTGATTTTATGTGTTATAGGTGCAAGTTAAATTTGTCCCTATTAAGTTCTGTGACAGGTTTATTTATAGGTAAGAGATTATAAACTTTTAGAAACATAGGAACATTGTTCTATTCAGCTGCCAAGCCTGTTCTGCCAGTTGATGAGATCATGGCTGATCTGTACCTTAACTCCATTTAGCTGTCTTTATTCCAAATGCTTCAATACCCTTGGCTAGCTAAAAAACCTATAACTCTCAGATTTAAAGTTATTAATTGAGCTAAAAACGGAAGAAGTTTCTCTCTACCTACCCTATGAATGACTCTCAAAATCCTAAAAGCCTCAATTAAATCACCTCTTAACCTGGTAAATTCCAGGGGATAAAAGCCTAGTTTATGGAATCTCTCCTCATAATCTAACCCTTGGAGCCCTGATAACATTTTGGTAAATTTGCACTGATTTTCTTCGAAGGCAAATTATGCAGTGCTCAGGACTGTACATAGTGAGTGGGATCATCCCAGATTTGCACAGTGCAGTGGTGGGTGGGGAAAAGGGCGTTTTACCCACTGGCCGCAATGGCAGCTTTTCACGCCATACCATCCCAATCTCACCTCATTAATCTTCCATTCCCGGGAAACATGCCATTTCGATGGCGGGTGGGCTCCGATTCACCTGCCATGCCATCACCTCACTGCTTCATCATGCTGGGTGCGACATTTAAAGTGCAGCCACATGCACACCTCTCACTGCTTCCAGCCCAGGACTGCTGCAAAGAAGACATGGCTCCAAAAGACAAGAAGACTGCAGCCCCCAGGTTGAATGACATGTCCCTCGAGCACCTTCTGGATGCCGTGGAGGCCTGCTATGATATCCTCTACCCCTCACTCTGGCCGCAGGAGGCCCATCTGTTTCACCACTCTGGCATGGAGGGGAGGTGGTCAGTGCCAATGCTGCAAACAAGAGATCAGCCATCCAGTGCAGAAAACAGATGAATGATCTCATCTGTGCCTCCAGGATAAGGCAACCATTTCACCACTCTAAACTCACTCATTCAAGCCCATTACACATTCTCTGGCATCTCACTCACTGCCAGCTCAAGGGACATCACCACTCACTCTCTCACACACACCCTCACAACTCCACCTGGCCTCATCTCCTCCGGAGACTGCCTCCTCAGCCCTCCGTCTTGAGGACATTTGCACAGATCAACTTGTGCCCCCACATAACACCCTGGGATACCTCCCTTCCCCAGTACAGCCGTCGGCCTGAAGCCTCTTCCTTTGCCTGAGGCCATTTCTCCTCCTCCCACAAGCAAGCCCTAGCCCTGTAGCCACTAAAAACCCACCCCTACCTTATGGCTGGTCTGATAGGTAGAGACCTGCCCATGAGCCACCCCTAAAAATGATGTGGTGCTGCCTGCAAAGCCTGGCACTGGTGACTGCAAATGCTGCCCAAAGCAAAGTAGGCAAAGAAACCTCGAAGTCCCTAGCGAAGTGCAGCTCACCAGGTGCATGTCACTTATGTACAGTTGTGTGCTCGGATGATCCAGCATGGGGGGCATGATTCCAGTGAGCTGGGCTTATAATGATATGCAGATGTATTACAATGAAGTTCCCAACGTCAGACGGCAGGAAACACGGCCCGCCATTGACGGGCAGAGCAGACAATTGCAAACTGTTTTCATGATGTCGTGAAACCAATTTTAGGCCTTCTCGCCATATTGTCCGCTCACGCCACCAAGCAAATCTGACGACAGCAGGCATGGAAAATTCCGCCCAGTATTCCAGATGTGGCCTAACCAAGACTTTGTATAGCTGAAGCAAAACCTCCTCCACTTTATATTCTAGCCCTTCCCCATATTTGTAACCTCCTCCAGCCCTACAATCCCTCAAGATCTCTGCGCTTCTCCAAAACTGGCAACCCACTCATCCCTTATTTTTATTGCTCCACTATTGCCAGCCATGCCTTCTGCTGCCGATGCCATAAGCTCTGGAATAAGCCCCTAAATCTTTCTCTCCTCCTTTAAGACACTCTTCAATATCTACCTCTTTGACTAAGCTTTTGGTTACCTATCCTAATTATCTCCTTATGCAACTCAGTGTCAGTTTTTGATTGGTAATACTTCTATGAAATGCCTTGGGACATCATAGTATGTTAAAGGCACTATATAAATGCAAGTTGCTGTGTTTTTGTAGCCCTCTCATTACAAATGTTCACATTTCATTAGCCTTTTTAATTATTTTTGTACTTTACTACTATGGTTTAGTGATCTGTGAACATGGATCGCTTAATCACTTTGAACTTGCACATTTGAAAAAGCATTCTCACCTATCTTTTTTTGTCCAAGATGAATGTTTTCACACTTAAATGCATTGAAATCCATCTGCCACTGTTATACCCACTCACTTAATCTATCAGTATATCTTTGTAATTTTATGACCCTTTTTATATTATTTTCTATGTCACCGATCTTTGTGCCATTAGCAAACTTGGTTATGCGGCTCACTATTGTATAATCTAAGTCATTAATTAATGTAGTGAATCACTGAGGCCCCGGCACAGATGCTTGTGGGACAGCATTAATCACTTCCATACAATTTGGTTATATACCCATTATCCCTAATCTCTTCTATTGCCTGACCAATCTGCAATGAACTATAGACCAATTAACTTAATGTCAAAGGTAGGAAAGATAATGGGATTTTTAACTCGAAGAGGTAATAGCAAAACATTTGGAAACTGAAAAAATAATCACTGCAATTCCTGCTGCTGAACAGGAACTCAGCTCTGGTTTCGTCTGTTGGCACATGCATGGCTTCTCCCACCACTGACGTCACTATTGTGCATCCGCTGTCCACTCCCACTTCTTGCTGTCCACCCCCAGCTCCCTGCCATCCTTCCCTCCCACTTCCTGCTCCCCGTCATCTGTTCCCCACTAACCACCTGTTATTCTCTGCTCCCTGCCATCTGCTCCCCGGTCTCTTGATTGCTCATTCCCTTTCCCTCCCAGTCCTCACTCCCTGCCACTCGTCACTCCTTCCTGCTCTTTTCACCGTTCCGTCCAGCACCCTCCAGTCTGCCTCCTGCCGTTGTTTCCTCCCACTCCCTGCTCCCTCCCTTCGCCGCTTCCTCCTATTCCCTACTACCTCCCGCTCACCAGACCCTCTCACTTGAGTGGCGAGTGAGGCGGAACTGTGGAGGGAGCGGCAGCGAGAGACAGACAACGGAGAAGGAGGGAAGGAGCAGGAAGTGGAAGAAGGCTGCAAAGGGAGCCGGGGAACAGGACAGAGTGGGAAGCAAGGGCAGGAGGGAGCAGTGGCCAGGGTCAAAGGTAGGAAAGATAATGGGGACGGGAGTGAGTGGTGAGCAGGGGGGAGCGATGGAGGTGCTGGAAAGAAGCAAGAACATTTGGGGTTAAATTAGTTACTCAGGCTGGCAAAAAGAATCGGTGCTGGGACCGCTGTTGCTCATCATTTACATAAATATTTGGGCTCAGTGAATTAAAAGTGCAATTTCAGGATTGAACCAGATTGGAGGGCATAATTGATGAAGAGGAGGATTGCATTCCCTAGAATTTAGAAGGCTATGGGTGATTTGGTCAAAATTTTCAAGCTATTAGGATAGTGAGGGTGAAACCAATCAACTACAACAGGACATAGATAGGTTGGCTGCTAGCAGAATGAGCAGACAGGTGGCAGATGGGATTTTAAACGGCGAAGTGTGAGGTGATACATTTTGGCACAAGGGATAGGGAAAGGCAATATCGACAATGGAATAGTTCTAAAGGATGTTCAGGGACAGAGGATCCTGGGGATTCATATGTACGGATATTTGAAGATGGCAGGACATACTGAGAGTAATTAGCGAAGCATATGGGTCCTTAGGCTTATAAATAAAGGTAGTGAGTACAAAAGTAGGGGATTTAGGTTGGACCTCTATAAACTTTTAGTTAGGCCACCAGAGTATTGAGTCCAGTTCTGGTCACTATGTGTTAGGAAGGATGTGAGTGTCTTTGAGAGGGTGCAGGGGAGGTTTACAAGAATGATTCCAGGGATGAGGAATTGTGACTACAAGGTTAGGTTGAAAAAGCTGGGGTTGTCCTTCTTGAAGCAAAGGGATTTGAGGGAAGATTTGATTGAAATGTACAAGATTATGACAGGTTTAGATAAGGTAGACAAAGAAAAGCTGTTCCTATTAACTGATGGCACAAGGACTAGGAAGCTTACAAATGTGTTAGAAGTGGAGGTGATCAATGATTTCAAAAGGAAATTGGATGGGCACTTCTGGGAAATAAACTTCTAGGGGAAATAAACCTCTACTCACCACCCACTCATGCCAAGCATTCTCATCATCTGCCCTGGCATGCATCCTGCTCACACTCTCCATCTGTCTATATGCAGGACAAGCTCACGCACAATCGCAGGAAGAGGTCCCAGACTGGGGTTGGAATGCTGGAACTCAAGGTCCTCACTGCCTTGGAGAACAGAGCCATCGAGCTGGCCAGAGAGGACATGGACCATGCCTGTGGCAATGCTGAGGACGGCGGCACACACCCACGTGAGGATTTTGCACCAGCTCATCCCTCAGACATTGATACTGTGAGTGCATTGTCCTGTTTTACAGCTGTCTGCCATGTACTAATTATCTCTACATTCTTTCATAGGCACTACTGCCAAGCGCCCGAGACCCTCAACCAGACAAGCCCTTAGCTCGGGCCCTGACGACACCTCCGATGAGAAACCTGAGGGCAACACCATTGAAGACCCGTCACAGTGCTTACCCAGGATCCACGAATAAAGCAGTTATATCAGACAGCTTATTCGGAAACAGAGGCGGAATGTATTCCAGAATGTTATTACCTTATAGGTAACATGTTAATGAGAAAATGGAGGCTGTCTCATATTCCAGCAGATGAGAAGAGGGTGGTAGTACATCAAATAATTATACCGTCTGGAATCAGAAATGAAATATTGAGAGGAGCTCATGAAATTCCAATAGCTGGACATTTAGGAATTAGGAAAACTCAGGCCAAAATACAAAAACATTTTTATTGGCCTGGACTGCATAAAGATGTAGTCAAATTCTGTGGATCATGTCACACACGTCAGGTAACAGGAAAATCTCAAGCAGTGATTAAACCTGCACCTTTAATTCCAATTTAAGCATTGAGGAACCTTTTACCAGGGTCCTGATTGATTGTGCTGGCCCCTCCCAAAGACCAAAAGTGGAAATCAGTACTTGCTGACAATTATGGATGTGTCTACATGGTTTCCAGAAGCAAAACCTTTATGAAATATTACAGCAAAGAGAATTGTAGAGGAATTGACCAAATATTTTACAAGGTATGGGTTACCAAAAGAAATACAGCCGGATCAGGGTTCGAATTTCATGTCACAGCTGTTAAAGGAAATAATGAACAGCCTGAAGATAAAGCAATTTAAGTCATCAGCTTAACATCCTGAATCTCAAGGTGCTTTGGAGAGATGGCATCAAACTTTAAAAACTATGATGACAGCTTATAGTCAAGGCTACCCACAGGACTGGGATCAGGGGATTCCTTTCTTGTTATTTGCTATTAGGGATGCCCCAAATGAATCGACAGAATTTAGTCCTTTTGAATTAGTCTATGGTCATGAGGTGAAGGAACCACTTAAATTGATTCGGAAGAAACTAGTGGGTCAGAGTTCAGAAACTACTCACCTGGATTATGTGACGAAATTCAGAGAAAGATTGAACAGAGCATGTGAGTTAGCTAAGGAACATTTAAAGATATCACAGCAGATGATGAAGACAAATGCAGTTAAGAAGGCAAAAGCTCATAGGGAAGAATTACCCCCCCTTCGGGGGGGAAGTGCAGGAGTGGGTGCGGGCGGGCGTGCCTCCGATTGGCGCCCCCAAATGGGGGCGCGCCGCCATTTTACGTGAGCGGGCCAATTAAAGCCCGCCCAGCGTGACGTCCGCCAGGAAGCTCCCTGTGCAGGCAGGGGGGCTTCCCTCAGCCGAGAGTGCGCTCTTTCACGCATTCATCTCCCTGAGGCTAAGTGCTACCTCAGGGGGATCAGCGCCAAATTTTAAGATGGTGAAGGGGCAAAAATAAAATTTCCCTGACATGTCCCCTCATGTGACACTGTCACATGAGTTGGGACATGTCCATCGCTTTAAAGCATACATTTATTAAATTTTTAAAACCCTAAGGTTGGACGGGCACGTCCATTAAGTATCTCAATTACTTTTTAAATGGCCTCAATAGGCTGTTGACAGATTGGCGGGTGCACAGCTGATTCGGCTGCGCCCCTACCAACCTGAGAATTTAAATGATGCGGGGTGATGTCAGGAGTTCTGCTCGACATCATCCCGCATCATTTTATGTGTCGGCAAGCGGGCCCCGCCCCCCACTCGCCGACCTAAAGATCCTGGCCATAATTTTGTTGCTGAAGAAGAGGTATTAGTTTTGTTACCAGTGTCAGGTGAACCATTAAAGGCAAGATTTAGTGGGCCTTACAGGATTGAAAAGAGACTGAGTGAAATGAATTATTTAATAAATACTCCAGATAGAAGAAAGAAATGGAGAGCGTGTCATGTAAATACGCTCAAAAAGTACTTTGACAGGGAAAATAACTTAAAAGAGGTAGTAGCAGTAGATAAAGAGAAAGAGGTAGAAATGATGGATTCTGAAATTGATTTTCCTCTAATCAAATTGGACAATGAGGGGATATTTAAAAATTTAAATGTAATATTGAGTTACCTTCCAAGTGTCAAAGTGATTTGGAAAAGCTATTGCAGTCACACAAAGCTATTTGTGGGAATAAGCTGGGGAAAACAAATTTGGCTACACACAACATAGGATGTGCGAGATTCAGTTTCAATGAGGCAACATCCCTATAGATTAAATCCAGTAAAATTACAAAGTAGAAGTACAAAAGGGAATTGAATTCATGATTCAGAATGACATCATAGGGCAAAATTTTCACCTTGGCAGGGGGGCACGCGCCCAACTCACTTGAGCGTGAAATGACGCGCGATGACATCAACAAGCAGTCACACGACGGTTTGGTCAGCGGGTGCGGGCGGGAATCGGCAGCGTGACCACCAACATTTAGAAGGCCTAATGGTTGGCGGGCTGGCGAAAAGGACAAGCGGCCTTTGCATTTTTTTGGAAACCTCATCCATTGGCGGGATGAGTTTTCCAAAATCAAATAAAAATAAAATACAAATTTTAAAATTTCATTTATAACATGTCCTTACTCATGTGACAGAGTCACATGAGAGGACATGTTTTATAACATTTTCTAAATCTTTATTTCTAATTTTTAAAACTTTTCATTTCCCTGAGGCAGCTCAGGGGGATTTTCAAGCACTCATTCGTGCACATGCACAAAGTTCCCCACTCGCCCTGGAGGAGGGCGACTCCTCTCCCAGCTGCACAGGCAGTGCTGAGCGCTGCTGCCCACATTTCACACAGGGCAGGCCTTAATTGGCCTGCCAGCATGAAATCACGGTCCGGCACCAATCGTGGGCGGTGGTCGGCTTCCCAACAGCTCCTGCCAAGCCCATCCAATAAGGGCAAAATTCTGCCCATTGTCATGAAGCTATTAATGTATATAGTACTTCGGAAAATAATTTTCTTTTAAAATAGAGGTTTAGTCTGCAGGTATGTCTTAATTGGATTAAAGACAGCCAGTCTGGGTGTTTTGACATGTACTAGTTTTGATATATAAGAGAGATAGCATGCATTTGCATTTTTTGAATAGAGCATTCAAGAAGTGGGGTGAAAATTGATGCCATTCTAGCAGCTACCAAGCAATATGTTTATATTACTAATAAAATTGGTGTTATCAAAGGGGTTTCTTTGTTAAAAGGTGAAGTTCAAAGAGGTTGTTGATACAATGGCCAGGATTTTCCTCTCAGCGATTTGGGGGCGGGGCCCGCTCACCGAGGGGAAAATGGCGTGGGATGACGTCGGGAGGAACCCCCGACGTCATCCCAGTCCCGTTAAATATTCACGAAGGCGGGCAGATAGCGAAATCAGCTGTCTGCCCGCCGACCTGTCAATGGCCAATTAAGGCCATTGACAGGCCAATTAACATTATTAAACACCCTGCTCGGCCAACCTTAAGGCTGGCGGGTAGGCCAGGAGCCCCTGCGGGCTGCAGATTATTAATGAAACTTCATCCACTGGCGGGATGAATTTTCATGTCCGTTTTTTAAAAATTTAATAAATTTTATCTGTTTATTATTAACATGTCCCATCTCATGTGACATTATCACATGAGGGGGCATGTTAATAATTTTAATATTTATCTATTTTTAGAGTTTACTTACCTCTCATGAATCTCCCTGAGACAGGACTTTGCCTCAGGGAGCAGTGAGCTCCTTTGCGCGCATGCACGAAAGAGCGCACTTTGACAGATGGGGATCCCCTCCACCCCCCCGCACAGGAAGTGCATAGCACTTTATGTCGGGCAGGCCGCTGGGCGGGCCTTAATTGGCCCGCCCACTCAAAATGGCAGCAGGCCCCGTTTCGGCGGCAGGGTTCGGCTGCCCGTCCACCGCCGAGTCCACCCGCCAGCCAAGGGCTAAATTCTGCCCAATGAGAATTAACATTCAATGGGACTGGTAGGTATAACTTCAGTAGTTTTTGGGTGTGAAGACAGAGGCAATGTAAGATCAAAAGGCAGCTGCCAGCCTCCAACTGGCTCCACAGTGAAAAGAACCTCATTTTGAATTCATAAGGTGAAAATGCTTTGCTTGGTGTCTGGTTAAGTCTATGGGTTGCTGTTGCCTTAATGGAGGTTAGTTTGGGAATTTGTTAAAAGTTATGATAGCAGTTAATTGTAGCCATGTAAATATATTTTTTTAACCTGTGTAGATTAATAAAATGTTTCAATTAGTTTATGGTAAAACTTCAAGAACTGATGGGCTGATTCCTGAAATTAGAGTCATATCTCAAACATAACACTTAAAATTATAGATTATGACAGTTGTTTAAAGTTTTCCTCTGGGATTTTTAAATAACTCCTCTTTACCAACTGTATCAGTCATAACACCATAGAGTCTAGTTGCAGTAACTGGAGTTCACCTCTTGTGATGGTTTGGAAGCTAGATGGAACGCAAAGACTGTGTGTAGATTATCGAAAAGTAAACGCAGTGACAAAAGCGGATTCATATCCTATTCCACAGCTAGAAGATTGTATTGAGAAAGTAGGACAGTCAGAGTTTATCACAAAGGTTGACTTGCTGCAAGAATATTGGCAAGTACCATTATCAAAAAGAGCAAAACAGTTATCGGCTTTTGTAATGCCAGATTGACTATATCAGTTTAAAGTTATGCCATTTGGTATGAAGAATGCAATAGCAACATTTCAAAGACTGACAAATAAAGTAATTGCAGGACTGGGCAATTGTGCTGTTTATCTTGATGACTTGGTAGTTTTCAGTCAAATGTCTGAGGAGCAGTTACAACATCTGAAAGAACTGCTGATTGACTGTAGAAGCTAGTTTGGTAGTGAACTTGGCTAAGAGTGAATTTGCAAAAGCGCAGGTTACATATCTAGGCCATACCATTGGACATGGTCAGGTGCTTCCAAGAGATGCGAAAGTAAATGCCATCATGAATTTCCCATTGCCTACAACAAAACAGGAAGTTTTGAGATTTCTGGGCATGTGTGGATTTTACTGGAAGTTTGTACCAAATTTTAACAGTGTGGTTGCTCCATTGACTGAACTGCTAAAAAAGACCAAGAAATTGCAATGGATATAGGTGTGCCAGATGCATTTGACAGTTTAAAGACTGTCGACTACTACACCAGTTTTGACAGCACCTAATTATGCCAAGCATTTTAAGTTGGCAATTAATGCAAGTGATTTGGGTATTGGTGCTGTGATGGATGAAACAGGAATTGAACAACTGGTAGGATATTTTTCATGGAAGCTGAATGTACATTAGAGAAGATACTCAACCATCAAAAAAGAGACTCTAGGTCGGGTGTTAGTGTTGCAGCATTTCGAGGTGTATGCTGGAAGCACTTCCTCAGAAACAATTGTTTACACAGACCACAATCCTGTAAATTTTCAGGACAAGTTTTGAGAGCAAAGTGCAAGGCTGTTCAGATGGAGTTTATTACTTCAACCATTTAATTTACAGATTATACATGTGGCTGGACAAGAAAATTGAATTGCAGATGCATTGTCAAGAGTTTAAATTTCAAAGAAAATTGGACATTCGAAATGTGGTCACTGGACTGAAATGACCTCTGTTGATACAAAGGATTTGTATATATTGTTTTGTTAATGCATGTACCTGGTCGTGTAATAGTTTTATGTATATAGATAAGTATAGTAAATAATGTGAAATGGGTTGAGAAAATGAAATGGTCTTATAAGATTATAATGGTTCATTTTTCCATAAGGATGGAGATGTCAATGAACTATCATATTTTCCTAGTTTTACTGTGGGATACTTTAAAGCAGGTTTAAGTGTGTGTGTGTGTGTTTGTGTGTGTGTGTATGGTTCTGTGCGTGTGGCTAATTTAATTAAACTAGAGATGGTTAGACTGCAAGGTTTAAATTATCAAAGAAATGAGGTGTAAATCAGGCATTTGAAAGGAAGATGAGTAAAGCTAAGGTGAGGTCAGCAGATATGGTGTGAATGAAATTTACATTTTTAGAAAAATGGAGAAGTGTTTGATTTTCAAAGGGACAGGGAAAATGTTTACAACTGGCAAGATAAATAAGACAAGGTTATTATGTTGATTTTTCCCAAAAGTGTTTGCCATAATGAGAACATGAAAGATTTTTATATTCTGAGAAAAGTAACTTTTAAAGACAAGTTGAAACAATGGGATTTTCAGATCAAAAAGTGGGAAATATATTTAAAGAAGAATGGAAGGCTGGATGGGGTGCGGCCATGTAAGATCTTGAAAGGTGACTGTGTGAAACAGACTTGTGGAAAAGCCTCTAGCCACCCTGAAGAAGTTTGCTGTTCCAGTAACCAAAGTTGTGTTAAAAGCCTTTGGAAGTCCATTGTCCAGTGGGTGCTTGTGGTAATATTGCTTTATAAATTTGGAATCTATTTCAACTGTTACCTTAAAGGGGTGTGTAGTTGGGAGTCTGGTTAAGTAAAAATTTGAGAACTGTTCTAACTGTGTAACTGTTTTAAGTTTTTTTTTCCTTCTTTTGGTAATATTTGTTTTAAGTTAATCTTTAAAATCTCTAAAGGTGGTAGTGGACTCATTACTCCTGACTTCAGTGCTCAAGCCTTCTCGTAATAAATGCAAATTGCAAAATCATTGTGATAGCGTGGCCAAGTTTCCCTTGTGGATTTGGTCAGCCTGACAAATACCACCTGCCATATCACCCCCACCCTCCAGCAGCGCAGAGACACACACCTCTGTGAGACTTAGTTCGATAGCAGCTCGGAGTCACAATCTGGTGAGTGCAGCACACAATCTGGTCAACAGCAGGCAGAGGCAGGGATATCTGAGGTCGCCAGCACTCAGATGACTGCTGGAGGCCAGGGTTCCGCTGAGTCCAAGTCAGATGACGAGCCTCCGGACTGGGTCCTCAATCAGTTGGTGGAGCTGCAGCAACAACCACGGGAATATCAGGAAGTTGTGTCAGCTGCATTCCTCAGAAATCCAAGGGACAATTGAGGAATCCGTCCATGTTCAGTTTCAGGTGATAGCACTGGCATGCCAATGTACTGAGGTCAACACTAGTAGGATGGCGGCGGCCATGAAGACCTTGGTGCAGGACATCGGTACTGCACGGCTGCAGGAGCAGCAGTCCATTGCTGCAGCCACTGGGGGCATCCATCAGTGGCTATGCAAGAGGGGGCAGGGCACCTTGATCTCACCCCAGCTGCCCCTTTTCCTCAAGGAGTCAGCCAGGGTCCTTGGGCACCCATTGGAAGGAAGACCAGCAGCTGGACACCCCGGGGCCATCCACCCAGGTAATTCGAGGACTGTCCAGCAGATCCCAATCTCCTCTTCCTGTAAAAACTCAGCAGGTCTGACAGCATCTGTGGAGAGAAAGACAGAGTTAACATTTCGAGTCCATATGACTCTTTAGAAGAAGAAGAGTCATATGGATTTGAAACGTTAGCTCTGTCTTTCTCTCCACAGATGCTTTCAGACCTGCTGAGTTTTCCCAACATTTTTTGTGTTTGTTGTTGTTTTTGTTTCAGATTTCCAGCATCCACAGTATTTTGCCTATATGCCCCCTCTTCCTATGACCTCATCAGCTCCAGCTCCACAGGCTGAGGAGGGTGCACCTGCCCCACAGCAGGACACCCAAAGCATGTTCCAGGTCTCAACCCTCTAGAGGATGCCTGTAAAAGTCATCACAGATAACAAGGCTCAGCAGGCTGCCTCCACCTCCATTGTGAATGTTGAGGAGCACTCAGATGTAACAGTAGGGCTAGGAAGATCAAGAAAATTTAGGAACACAACTGTGGCACGGGTGTTCACATGTACGCAATGTTCACAAATGTAAACCACACCCATTTCACATCTCCTCTTGTGTATTCCTCCTTTCTATGATGAGCTGTGTTGCTGTCAATCAGGTGTGATACCATGGTCCCTCCCCTCACTTAGCGCAGATGTCACTATCATGGGCCTCTCGTCTAAGTAGTGTGCTTCCGTATCACCACACTGCTGCCCCTTTTTCAGATCATTCTCAACATCAGTGATACCTCAATCTTAATGTTAAGTGTGCTTCTGGAAGGAACCTCATTCACATGCTTGGCAGGGTCATTTCATGTTTATTCTTGGCTGTGTAAGATTGAGGCAGAGGCGTTCTCCTATCTCGTCTGCATCCTTGAAAGGTGAAGGTGTAGTGTACAATGAGAGATGTGTTGATGCATGGAGAAGGGTCATATACCATACAACTCCATGTGCTCTCTGTCATCCAGCAGGGTTTTCATGTAATGAGCCCATATACTCAGAGCTCATGTGCGCTGCTGTCTGCCAACTGCACTTCCAACTTTCTGAGTGTATATCTGCTGAACTCACAAATAAGTGGTAGCGCTTTGCCAACTCAAGGTGCCGAAGCTCTGCCCCTGTCAGCCACATTATTGTCCTGGCGCTCGATCCTATAACCTTGAGCATTTCTAAACCTGTAATTGTCTGTATTGCGGCCACAAGGCTCTCGTCACAATGTTTGGGATGCTGCACTGTGCATCTCATCACCTAAACACATGCCAAGATGAGTGATTCTCATTGCAAATGGTGATTCCTGTGGTTCAATGGAGACTTTGAGCTTGCTCTGGAAGTGCATGTTCTTTAGACAATGTTGAGGGGAGCAATGGAATAGGAGCGAGGATGAACTGAAGCTGAAGTGTGCTCTTTATTAGCTATGACTCATCACCTTGAGGGCTTCATGGTGTCTGAGCATTTTGGTGTTTGCAAGGTCCAGGGCTGGCCATGAGGTCACAAAATGTGTCTTAAAGAGGAGGCATTTTAATGTCTGGCACGCAAGTGGTTGAACATCGTCATTCTCAGGTGGTCCACATTTATAGTAAGGTGAGGGTAAAAGCAGACCACCACTCCTAACTGAGAGTGCCGGATGCTGATCTGATAGAGAAGGACAGACGATTGAGATACCTCTGATTAGATGCACATCTGTGGAGCATCCTGGGCTGCTTTGGCCCAAGTGTTCCTATCAGTTTCACCATCGAGGTTATACAGGATGTGTTATTCTGTTGCTGGAAATGGATCTCATTGAGGAGCTTTGTCAGATTGAAGGCACACAGCTCCGAGCCCACTGAGGATAGTGGAACAGCTCCTGGCTCTTGTAGGCTGCCGTTGCCAATGAGATGCTAGAGATACGCTTGAGGAGGTAGCACCTTCTGATTTCTGATGCTGGGACTCCCTGCTCCAGTTAGCACCTCATCCCAGCAAGGACACACGCTGCCGAGGCTTCATTGTCCTTCAAAGGATCAGGATAATATGAGCCTGATGTGTAACTATTCACTCTCAGGTTGAAGTGTATGGTTGAAATGAGAGGAATAGGAACTTTGGTGTTCATGTTGGTCCATGTTGGAAGGCACATGTCTAAGAGGCCACTCACTGCAACTCGTCATCCTCCTCATGGACTGGTGGCAATGACAGCCTCATGCACACCTGCCTTGTCTGGCCCATGCTATGGCCTCTTCCCCTGCAGCCTCGGCTTCCTCGAACTCAATGCCCTCATCCCCTTCAATGTTCTCCTCACTGGAAGAGACGTGCAGCTCCTCCATTTCTGCATCTGACCAGACCTTCCCTCTTTACAGCGCCAGGTTGTGCAGCATGCAGCAAGCTACAATGATCCATGAGACCCTCTGGGTACTGTACTGGAGTGCTCCCGTCAGCTCGACCTAGGCATCAGAATCGCAACCTTAAGATGCCTATGGTGTACTCCACCAATGTTCAGGTAGCGGCATGAGTCTCATTGTACCTTCTCTCTGCAGAAGAGATGTGTCATCAGCCACATCCTTTGCAGGTACCCTTTGTCACCGAGGAGCCAGCCTTGGATTCTATGTGGTCCCTTGAAGATATTTGGGATCTGCGATCTACTCAAGATGTATGAGTCATGAATGCTACCTGGGTACCTGGTGCAAACCTGCATGACAAGTTTCTTATGGTCAGAGTCCAGCTGCACATTTTGCGAGTGGTAGCCTTTCCTATTTATGTATTGCTGTGCCAGTATCCAGGGAGCTTTTATAGTCACATGAGTGCAGTCAGCAACACCCTGCACCTGTGGGAATCTGGCAATGTCAGCAAAGCCTAGTACTCTGGCATCTTGACTTTCTTGATCTCTGTTGAAGTTGATGTAAATGTGGGCCTTGGAAAAAAATGGCGTCTGTTACCTCATGTCAGCATTTGTGTGTGGACGCCTGAGAGGTCCCGCAGAGTCCCCAATGAAGCTTTGGAAGATGCCACTGGTATAGAAGTTCAGTGTTGCCTTTACTTTCAGAGGCACTGGCAAAGGATCCCAGCAACCGTAATGCCAATTCCTGGAGAATGTGGCAAATATGAGTCACCAGATCCCTGAACATGTGGCGGCATCAGCGACACTGTCTCTCATTCATCTGCAGATAAGACATGTGAGTTCTGTACACCCTCGGTCTTGCAAGACGTTTCTGTGAGCCTCATCCTCTGCGTCTGGAGAGGACCCTGCTGACCCTTGGTCTTGACAGGCGAGCCAGGCACCTCCGTCGCAATCTTCTCCTTCTTCTCTCCTTCCTATATGTGATTATGCAGCCACAATAAATTGGGCTTCATCTTCCTGATGGTCTCCTCTCTGCTGTATCAAGAGTCACAGACTTGGAGAGGCAGTGGTGTTGTGGTATTGTCACTGGACTGGTAACCCAGTGACTGAGAGTAATGCTCTGGGCACCCAGGTTCGAGTCAGCAGACAGTGGAAATTAAATTCAATTAAAAAAAACCAGAATTAAAAGTCTAATGATGACCATGGAACCATTGTTGGTTGCTGTAAAAGCTCATCTGGTTCACTAATGCCCTTAGGGAAGGAAGTTGGCTGTCCTTACCTGCTCTGGCCTACCTGTGACTCCAGGCCCACAGCAATGTGGTTGACTCTTCAAATACCCTCTGCAGAAGGGCAGTTAGGGATGGGCAATAAATGCTGGCCTAGCCAGCGATGTCCGCATCCCATGAATGAATACAGGATCCTCATTCACTGCACGCTATACTTTGGAATAAACATGAGGGAAAATATATAGTAAGGACTTAAGAATTATTTGAGAGGAGCCTGAGTCCTCTCTTCAGTGAATCTGCCATGATTCTAACACGCTTCTGAAACTTGCCAAATTGCTCTGGAGTTTGTTATCGTTCTGGGGTGAACAAGGAGATCGAATAGTCTCACATAAATACGCATCAATTCTTTACTTTCCTGATTCCTTGCATTGTCATTGAGAGGCTCCTAACATGTGTCAGCTGTGCATTTGGGAATACACAGTTCAGTTGGGTGCCCCTTTAATCACCCTCTCAGTGCATGCACCTGCCCTCAGAGCCCTCACCAGCAGAGTATATCCTCATTTTAAATTTGTATTGCGCTATCGCTGCAGGTTGGAAGATGGTGGTGCTGAGCTCTCACTGCCAGAGCAGCTTGACCCTCCCTGTGTGAGTGTGGAAACCCCTCCCATCGTCTCAGAGGAGCTTAACGTTCAGATTTCCCTCTGTCTAAGACATCTCAATCCTCCCCCTATATTTCTTGATCCCATCATGATTGTGGTGGATGTCCCTTTGTTCGCTCCTGAACATTTTGAGGTGGATGCGCCAATGCCTCATGTAGACCTCACCCCTCCCCATCTTGAGGCCACTTGCACAGTAAACATATGCCTCCCCCCACCACCCCCCACACACCTTGGGATGCCCTCACAATGCCTTTTCTCCATCTAAAGGCTGCAGATGCCTCCCCAGACTGAGTGTGCCATATGTAGCCCAGTATGATGCCAGAAACCCCATAGACCGAGGTACATGATGTTACGACAATGCCCTGCACACAACATGCTAGGCATGACTAAGATTGCATTGACATCCCTCCCCCCTTCCTGGACTGGGTCAAGGACAGTCTTTGTAAGCTCAACAATGTAAACTGAAGTGTTTCTTCCCTCAGCGCTCCTCCCATTCTGGCCCCAAGTGGCTTATCATTCTGTAATGTACTCTCTCACTCTTTCCTCATTCTGACTCTTCAGAAGAGTCATATGGACTCAAAACATTAACTCTGTCTTTCTCTCCACAGATGCTGTCAAACCTGCTGAGTTTTTCCAGCAATTTTTATTTTTGTTATGGAATGATTAAAGTTGGGGATGCCAAGAGGCTAGAATTGGAGGAGTGCAACTATCTTGGAGCATTGTAGGGCTGGAGGACACTATAGAGATAGGGAGGTGGAGGGAGGCCATGCAGGTATTTGAAAAGAAGGAAGGGACTTTTAAAATTGAGGCGCTGCTTAACTGGGAGCCAATATAGCTCAGTGAAATAACATGATGGGTGAATGGTATTAGGTGTCTAGTTTGCCTGAAAGGGTGGTAAAGGCAGAAATCCTCATTTAAAATATTCGAATATACACTTGTGGCACCATAACCTACAGGTATAGGGAGCAAGAGCTGGAAGGTGGGATTAAGCTGGATAATGCTTTTTCGGCTGGCACAGACATATTGGACTGAATGGCCACCTTCTGTGCCATAAATGTTCCTATGTTTCAATGTAGGTGTAAGTTAGGATATAGGCAGCAGGGTTTTGGATGACTTCAAGTTTATGGAGAGTAGAACATAGAACGCCAGCCAGCAGTGTGTTGGAATAGACAAGTCTGAAGAAGGCGACAGGATGGATGAAAGTTTCAGCAGCAGATAAGCTGAGGCACGGGTGGAGTTTGGCAATGTAACAAAGGTGGAAATAAGCAGTCTTAGTATGTGGTTGGAAGTTCATTTCAGGCCCAATATAACACCAAGGTGTGAACAGTTTGGTCTCAGGCAATTGCCAGGAAAAGGGATGGAGTTGGTGGAAAATAAAGTTTGTAGCTGGGACCAAAGACGACAAAATTTGGGAGAAGGATTATGTGAAGCGTAAACAGCAAGGATCTGTTGGGCTGAATGCCCTGTTTCTGTGTTGTAAATACTATGCCATACCCTAACCAGGTCAATAATTTGCCTTCAATTCAATGATTTTACTTAAGTCTCTTGTGTGGAACCTGATTAAATGCCTTTTAGGTATTTTGTTTATACTTGGGCTGTTTAGGGATATTTGCAATATTTTAAATGCAGACAAAAGGGACTGAAAAAATGCAATCATAAGCCTGAATCTTCCAAGGATTGGCAATCACCTTCGGATTGTCACTCTGCTCCTATTTTCCTGTGCCTCACCGAAGCTTTTCCAATCCCAGCTTCTTCAAAGGTGCAGAGCGTACTTTCAATCCAACTCCTTCCTTGTAGCGATGGATTGTCTTCCCCCAGACAAGCTATGCACTCGTTTTACGACACTAGCTGTATTATTCTGGTAAGTGTTCATTAACGCACTGAAAAGCCGGGATATTTAAACTGTTTTTCAGTGTGTTAGTGTATGAGTGAACGGGTGCGTGAATGGGAGAGTGAATGAGTAGGTAGGTAGGTAAGGGTGCAGGGTGGCAGCTGGGTAGGGCTGTGAGGTCAGGTCAAGTTGGGTTGGGGGAGTTGGGGGATCGGGGGTGGGGGAGTTGGCTGGCAGGGACTAGTCATGTAGAGCCTGGGGGAGTTTGTGGGGTCGGTGGGGGAGTCACGGGGTCAGAGGGGTAGTTGGGGGGTTGAGGAGGAGAGACGGGAGTGTCAATTATACAGTTATAGGAGTTAGACTAGGATTTTTCAGTCTAACATTTCCTGGATAACTATTCAGTTAAGTAAGTCAGAGCTGTCTTTTTCGGAGGGTCCCGGGGAGCAGGGGAATTGCCCATCGGAAGCTCAAAATTCCTGGGGAATTCCCATGGAGTCAGTACCTTGGGACTTTCAAGAGGTCCCATAGCGCATCTTGGAGAGTATGTTGAGTCTTCAGCAATCTGCAGACTGGAAGGTCTGGGCCATAGTGTTGACCAGTAAAACTGTTTTTGTGAATGTGTGTGAAAGAGAGAAGAGAATAAAAGGGGACAGAGAGAATAATCCAAAGCAATCTGTGAATCTTCTGTAACAAAACCACACAATCTGGAAGTACTCAGTGGGTCAGTCAGTATCTGTGGAAAGAACAAGTAAGTTAAAATTTCAGGCATGAATCCTTTGTCAAATCTGAAATGCTAATTTAAAAGCAAATACTGTGGATGCTGGAAATCTGAAATAAAAACCGAAAATGCTGGAAAAACTCAGCAGATCTGGCAGCATCTGTGGAGGGAGAAACAGAGTTAATGTTTTGAGTCCAATATTACTCTTCTTCGGAACAAGAAGAAACTCTGCTTCTCCATCCACAGATGCTGCCTGAAATGCTAATTTGTGTGTTCTTCCTGCAATTATTGACTAGCTTGCCAAGTGTTTCTAACACATTCTGTTTTGGTTTCAGATATTCAGCACGTGCAATATTTTGTTGGCCTCTAGTTGACCTGAAGAAGCAGAAGGACACATTTAAGAAATTATTCTTGAGAAATCTATTTTCCTCCAAGAACCTTCTCAAATAAAAACACAGCCAAGTGAACTGGTTGGAGTAAACAACATGTTTCAAGTAAACACTCAAATCTACAAACCTTTACACATTAGAACATGATTGTTCACACTGCAATCTATATGAAGATTATACTTCATAGAAAAGATCTAGTTGTATGGAATAGTGCATGACTTTGGACATTCATGGGGCTGAATTTTCCCCACGTCGGGGGGGGTTGTGCGGGAGCGAGCGCAAACCCGATCGGCACCCCAAATCGGGTGCGCACCGCCATTTTACATGGTCCGGCCAACTAAGGCCCGCCCAGCGTGACGTGCACCTGGAAGTGCTGACCGCTCCCTGTGTGGGCAGGGGGGGTTTCCCTGAGTTGGGGCCTGCGCTTTTTCGCGCATACGCGCGAAAGAGCACAGAAATCTCCCTGAGGCATGGGGGTGCCTCAGGGAGATTAGTTTAAGTTTTGAAAAATTTAATAAAGGGAGTTAAAAAAATTTTAAGGGCATGTCCCCTCATGTGAAACTGTCACATGAGCTGGGACATGTCCATTAATTTTTACAAAAATTTTTATTTAATTAATAAGCTCTTCATGAAACTTCATCACGCCCATGGATGAGGTTTCATGAAAAATGCGGAGGCCGCCTGGGCTCTTCGCCTGCCCGCCAACCTTAAAGTTGGGTAGCCGCATTCTTAACAACTTTAATTACTTTCTTAATGGCATTAATAGGCCTTTGACAGTTCGGTGGGCGTGCAGCTGCATCAGCTGCGTGCCCGCCGAACAGACAATCTAAATGACGTGCGGTGATGTCAGGACGCATGCCCGACATCACCGCGCCTCATTTTACGTGTCGGCGAATGAGCCCCGCCCCTGCTCGCCGACCCGAAAATTCTGCCCATGGACAAAAAACATTGAACTTATAACTTTTAATAAATGCCCCACATTTAAATTAAGTTTTTATACCAAACCTTTGTCACTGATATTTCAATTTTAGTTCTTCTGTATACAACTCAAACTTGCTCATGTCCCTGTGCGAGAGTCAGGAAATGACAAACATAAAAGACATAAAACATTAGATTTAAGAAGGCTTAATCAGATTACTATTTTACAGTTTCCTCTGTCCTTAACAGGCTGCAATCCACACTGAACCTCAGCCCAGAAGCATTCAAGCATTCAGATTAGAAAAAAATGTCACATTAAAATGAATTAATATTTTCTCATAAAAATATAATTGAATAACCGTAGAATATAGAAGGTCAGAGGGAAAGTATCACTCACGTTAGGTGAGGACTTGACCTTATGGAGCATTCTCCCACATGGCTATCACTTCTCAATTTTAAACTAAGCAAAGAGAGAACATAGTAAATTATGAGCATCAGGAATGTGAAAGAGACCATGCAGATTCATAATGTAGTGACAACATAATTTGGTTCAGGCATTATGGTCATTGGCTGCCCAGAGATTTTTATTACTGTCTCTCATTTCTAGTGAGTTTCATAATGGCCTCAGAAATCATGGGCAGAATCTTCTGCCTGCTGGGCAGGCCAGTCAGGAGCAGGCGCGGGCAGGCGTGGAGCTGATCACCGCCTGCAATTGGCTGCGCGCCGCCATTTTACGTGGGCGGGCCAATTAAGGCCTGTAGCACTTAGCACTACCTGTGCGGGCGGGGGGAGGAGGGAGAGTCGGGGCCTGTGCTCATCCGCGTGCAAAGAGCGCAGAAATCTCCCTGAGGCACAGAGCTGCCTCAGGGAGATTAAGTTCAGTTTTAAAGTTGGAAAAAAAGAAAAAAGAAAATTATTCAGACATGTCCGCTCACAGTGTCACATGTTTATGAATTTTCATTAAAAATTTTATTTAGTTAATAAAACCTTCATGAAACCTCATCCCACAGGTGGATGAGGTTACATGCAAAACACAGAGGCCACTTGGGGCTCTTCGAATGCCCACCAACCTTAAGGTTGGACGGGCAGCCCTGTTAATTTATTTACTTGGTTTATTGATGGCCTTAACAGGCCTTTGACAGTTCAGCGGGCGTGCAGCCGATTCCAGTGTGTGCCCGCCGAACGGAAGATCGGAATGACGCGCAGTGACATCAGGATGCACGCCCAACGTCACCACACATCATTTTATGTGTCGGCATGCGGGTCCCGCCCCCACACGCCAAAGAGAAAATTCTCCCCCATGTAAATACATCATGCTGGTGGGACTATGATAATGGAGCAGCCACACAATTAATGCAAAATGAAACAAATTTCAACAACACATTCTTTTAAATCTTTAATTAATATGCATAATACAATTCAATGACAGTCGGGTGTTACATATACTGAAGATATATGGTGATCTTTACATTGTGATAGACAAATGGATATACAGCACATTAAACCCTAGGACGTGAGTCTAAGTTTCCTCCCAAATTTAGGCCTTGATATTAATCCTCCCATGACAAGCAAGAAACGACTAGGTTAAAAATTTTAAAAACAGTCCCTAATCCAGCATGCATGTGCCTTTGACGATTTTATGGTGGTGAGTTTCCAAGCCTCCTGATGTTTCTAAATGCCATTTATCTGCTGATTCCTGCTGGTTTTGGGCAAGAGACTAACTGAGGTTGTGCAGATGAGGTCCAGGAGTTAAAACCACCTAACCTCCATGTTGCTGAGGTTGGATCTGTTTGCTTGCTTGCCTTAACCCTTGCCTGAAGATATAATAAAAATAGACAGATTTGGCAGGAAGTAGTAAGCATATCAACTTTAGGTTAAATATTGCATATTTTAGTTTAGAGCCTTTTATGACGTTTTTAGAAAAAAATTGAGTTATTTTTAACCATGTGACTTATTCAAATTCTGACAAAATATTGCAAAATAAATAAAATTATACGCAGCTCTTAAACAGAAGATTCCAAATCCATTATAATTGTGAACCAAAATAAAGTGAATTTTCTGATAGCATAATCCAGTTAGTATTTTACCACACTTACTTAAGCAAGGAATGGCTGCAATGATTTAATACAGTGAGATTTAGGATGCTAATTAAATTAAGTCTAATACAGCAACACATCTAACGAGTTTATGCTTAATATTTTAGTAATATTGTGGCATTTACTAGTCAATCGATAAAGCAGGTACCTACTCAATGATCTAATTTTAGCTATATTTACATTTTTCTTTATCTGTCACGCTTACTTTATAATTTGAAACAAAAGCAAGCTCTTTTATAAAGGCTTTCCTCTGTTCTGCTTACAAATTGTGTTCGTACAACCTCTCTAACCATTCACTTCTATTTCAACTGTTGTTGGCACTAATTAGTTTACTAATTTCTTACGGCCTAGTTTTACTCTTTTTTTCAACTCCCTGCTGTTCCTAACTGACTACAGCATTATCAACAGTAGAGGAAGATTTTTTTTCATTTTATAACTTGACTGCTCCTACTTTTCCTCAGCACTTGTATAAATTGTAGCATTTTGCAGTCTGTTATTGGTGTTCAGGGCAATGCTTATTTGTCAGTGTTGAAGAACATTACCTCATCTGAGAAAATAATAGCATCCCCCATATCAACATTTTAAAATATGGCTACATTCATTACAATACTAATTTGTATGGACACCCACATAAATATAAATCAACACGCAGTTGGGGGAGGCAGTGGTGTTGTGGTATTGACACTGGACTGGTAATCTAGATACCCAGGGTAATGCTCTAGAGACTTGGATTCAAATACCACCATAGCAGATGGTGAAATTTGAATTTAATAAAAAATCTAGAATTAATAAAACCCACTGGTTCACTAATGACCTTCAGGGAAGGCAATATGCTGTCCTTACCTGGTCTGGCCTACATATGACTCCAGACTCACAACAATGTGGTTGACTCTGAAATGGCCCAACAAGCCACTCAGTTCTCAAGAAAAATTAGGAATGGGAAATAAATGTTAGCCCAGCCAGTGACACCCACATCCTGTGAATGAATTTTAAAAAGTATGATAATTGGCATAAGTCATAGAATCTGTTTTGTTACTTTGTTAAAGACAGAAAGTTGGTGAAACATTTTTTTAAAAGTGAAAGAACAACACATATAGAACAAAGATAAAAACAAAAAGCTAAAAGCTACTGCGGATGCTGGAAATCCAAAACAAAAACAGAATTACCTGGAAAAACTCAGCAAGTCTGGCAGCATCGGCGGAGAAGAAATCAGTTAACGTTTCGAGCCTTCATGGCTCTTCGGCAGAACTGGAGCATAGTTAGAAGAAGGGAGAAATATAAATTGGTTTAAGGTGGGTGGGGGGGGTGGAGTGGTGGGGGGGGGTGGGGGAGAGACACATTGAGGGTGTGGTGTGGTGATTGTGGAGATGAGCAGATAATCAAAAGATGTCACAGACAAAAGGGTCAAAGAGGTGTTGAAGGTGGTGGTATTTGTCTGAGAAAAGTGCTAATTAAGAATGGAAGACAGGATATTCAAAGTACAGCTCTAGTGGGGGTGGGGTGGAAAGACTAAAGGTTTTAGTTTTAGATTTAAAAATAATGGAAATAGGTGGGGAAAGAAGAATCTATATAAATTATTGAAAAAAAAAGCGGGGGGGGGTGGTGGGGGGGAAGAAACGGGGTGGGGATGGGGGGAGGGGGAGTTTAAGATCTAAAGTTGTTGAATTCAATATTCAGCCCGGAGGGCTGTAAAGTGCCTAGTCGGAAGATGAGGTGCTGTTCCTCCAGTTTGCGTTGGGCTTCACTGGAACAATGCAGCAAGCCAAGGACAGACATGTTGGCAAGAGAACAGGGTGGAGTGTTAAAATGGCAAGCGACAGGGAGGTTTGGGTCTTTCTTGCGGACAGACCGCAGGTGTTCCGCAAAACGGTCGCCCAGTTTGCGTTTGGTCTCTCCAATGTAGAGGAGACCGCATTGGGAGCAACGAATGCAGTAGACTAAGTTAGGGGAAATGCAAGTGAAATGCTGCTTCACTTGAAAGGAGTGTTTGGGCCCTTGGACGGTGAGGAGAGAGGAAGTGAAGGGGCAGGTGTTGCATCTTCTGCGTGGGCATGGGGAGGTGCCATAAGTGGGGGTTGAGGAGTAGGGGGTGATGGAGGAGTGGACCAGGGTGTCCCGGAGGGAATGATCCCTACGGAATGCCGTCAGGGGGGGTGAAGGGAAGATGTGTTTGGTGGTGGCATCATGCTGGAGTTGGCGGAAATGGCGGAGGATGATCCTTTGAATGCGGAGGCTGGTGGGGTGATAGGTGAGGACAAGGGGGACCCTATCATGTTTCTGGGAAGGAGGAGAAGGCGTGAGGGAGGATGCACGGGATATGGGCTGGACACAGTTGAGGGCCCTGTCAACGACCGTGGATGGAAAACCTCGGTTAAGGAAGAAGGAGGACATGTCAGAGGCATGACATATAGAACAAAACTGGATTCTACCTTCCTCTTTGAGTACTGTTAATGTCTTTGATTTGTTAAGCACCATCATGTTACAGAGTTTTTACTTATCAGCAGCAGTTCTTCCAGCTGTGATGTTTTTATGAGTCATAAGTTGACCAAGTCACACATTATCAGGTGAACCTCGACTTCAGTATCTAGACTTTAATTGGCTAGAAATGGAGACTGTAAATGCTTTAAGTCTAAAATAAATCTGAGCCATATAGGAGTAGGTCATTCAATACCTCAAGCCTATACCACCGTTCACTTTGGTCATGACTGATCTGTACTCAATTCCATTTATCGATCTTTGTCCCAGATCCCTAGATAGACTTACAAGACAAAAATCTATTGGTCTGTTTTAAAATGTTCGATTGGCCCAGCCTACTGAGGGAGCGAGTTCTAGATTTCCGCTACCATTTTTGTGAAAAGCGCTTTTTAGTTTTATTCCTAAATGGCCCAGCTCTTATTTTAAGAAAATGCCCTCATGTGTTGCATTCCCTACCAGAGAAAATAATTATTCTGTGTCTACCTCATCAAATCCCTTAATCATTTTAAATACCTTGATTAGATCACCACTCAACTTTTAAACTCAAGAGAATGCAGGGAAGATGTATGCCTCATCATTTATCCCCTTAAGACCAGTCTTCATTCTGATGAATCTGCACTGTGCTGTTTTCAAGGCCAAAATACATTTCCTGAAGTTCAGTGCCTGAAACTGAAAATAGTATTCCACAAGTGGTCTAACCAAAGCATCACTTCCTCACTTTGAATTCAAAGTTACGATAAGTGATTGGTTGGTGCATATTTTCTTGTTTATCCTTCAAAATCTAAGTAATTTATTCATAATTATAAGGTTCAATTAATAGTAGTAAGGTTTACTAATAGTAGTTAAGTTTATTAGGAGTAGTTATTAATTATAAATTAAGAAAAATAACTGAATTAACACATAATAAAGATGGCAGGGCAGGTGATGTGTTGTGGATGCAGTATGTGGGAGTGATGGATGCCAGTGTCATCCAAGGGAACCACAGTAAGTGTCTGCGGCTCAAGGAGCTTTGGCTCAGAGTCAATGAGCTGGAGGCTAAGCTACAGACACTGCGATGCATCAGGGAGGGGGAGAGTTACCTGGACTCTTTGCTCCAGACGACAGTCACACCTCTTAGGATAAGGTTTTCTGATTTGGTCCATGTTCAGGGACAGGCGGGTGTGATTGCAAGTCAGGCAGGTAGGGGGATCGAGGAGGTAGAAGTGAAGCCCTTACAATTGTCCAACAGGTTCGAGGTTCTTGCAGCTAGTAGGGATGAGAGCAGAGGCTGCAAGGTGGATGAGCAAACTGACCATGGCAGATTGTACAGGAAGCCATTCAAGTGGGGGGAGTAAATAGGAATGTAGTGGAAATTAGAGATAGTATAGTCAGGGGAATAGACAGACTTCTCTAACCGAGAGTGAGAGTCCGGAAGGCCTGGTGTTAATGTTACAATCCACAATGAAGTGGATGCTCTAGTTGTGAGAGCAGTTGATACTAATTGGGGAAAAGTTAGGGTACTGTTGTTAAGTACATATAAGAACTAGTTTCCACCTGTGGGCAGAAGGAAAAGGGAGTCTGTGCCTATGTTCTCTGGTTTTTGTGAATAAACCTATGTTAAGGAAAGACTGGCTCCAGATTCCTCCTTACTCGGTGAATGAGCAGCAAATTGTGTTGCCTGTGTTGCCTGCCTGGTGCCAGAGTTTGGGGCATCTGCTCGGGGCTGGAGAGGAATTTGCAGTGGGCAGGGGAGGATCCAGTTCTTGTGAGTGTTTGGGTACCAACGACATAGGTAGGACTAGGAAAGAAGTTTTTCTTAGAGAGTATGAGTAGCTAGGGCTGAAATTAAAAAGCAGAATAACAAAGGTAATAATCTCTAAATTATCTCAAGCAAATTGGCATAGGGTAAATAAGATTAGAGTGTTGAACACATGGCTCAAAGTCTGATGTGGGAGAAATGGGTTTCAATTCATGGGGCACTGGGACCAGTACTGGGGAAATTGGGAGATGTACCATTGGGACAGTCTTCACCTGAACCATGCTGGAACGAGTATTCTGGTGAGTCATATAACTAGGGTGGTAGAGAGGGCTTTAAACTAAATGTTGGGGGGGAAGGGATCATGTGAGAGGAGATCTGATAAATCAAAGGGAAACAATGAGATAATAGAGCAGGGTAGCAATTTGGGTCATGATAACTAGACTAGCTGGAAAGGACAGAGCATACAAACATAAAAGTGCCCCAGCAGCCTTAGACCATAAGACCATAAGACATAGGAGCAGATTTTAGGCCATTCGGCCCATCGAGTCTGCTCTGCCATTCAATCATGGCTGATAAGTTTCTCAACCCCATTCTCCCGCCTTCTCCCCTTAACCTTTGATCCCCTTACCAATCAAGAACCTATCTAAATCGGTCTTAAATACACTCAATGACCTGGCCCCCACAGCCTTCTGTGGCAATGAATTCCATAGATTCACCACTCTTTGGCTAAAGAAGTTTCTCCTCATCTCTGTTCTAAAAGATCTTCCCTTTACTCTGAGGCTGTGCCCTCGGGTCCTAGTCTCTCCTACTAATGGAAACATCTTCCCCACGTCCACTCTATCCAGGCCTTTCAGTATTCTGTAAGGTTCAATCAGATCCCCCCTCATCCTTCTAAACTCCATCGAATATAGACCCAGAGTCCTTAAACGTTCCTCATATGTTAAGCCTTTCATTCCTGGGATCATTCTCATGAACTCCTCTGGACCCTCTCCAGGGCTAGCACATCCTTCCTGAGATACGGGGCCCAAAATTGCTCACAATATTCTAAATGTGGTCTGACCAGAGCCTTATAAAGCCTCAGCAGCACATCCCTGCTTTTATATTCTAGTCCTCTCGAAATAAATGCCAACATTGCATTTGCCTTCCTAACTACCAACTCAACCTGCAAGTTAACCTTAAGAGAATCCTGGACTAGGACTCCCAAGTCCCTTTGCACTCCAGATTTCTGAATTCTCTCCCCATTTAGAAAATAGTCTATGCCTCTATTCTTCCTACCAAAGTGCATGACCTCACACTTCCCCACGTTGTATTCCATCTGCCACTTCTTTGCCCATTCTCCTAACCTGTCCAAATCCTTCTGCAGCCTCCCTGCCTCCTCAATACTACCTGTCCCTCCACCTATCTTTGTATCATCTGCAAACTTAGCCAGGATGCCCTCAGTTCCTTCATCTAGATCATTAATGTATAAAGTGAAAAGTTGTGGTCCCAACACAGACCCCTGCGGAACTCCACTAGTCCTCATATGTTAAGCCTTGAGAAGGACCTCCTTATCCCCACTCTCTGCCTCCTGCCAGACAGCCAATCTTCTATCCATGCTAGTACCTTGCCTCTAACACCATGGGCTCTTATCTTACTAAGCAGCCTCCTGTGCGGCACCTTGTCAAAGGCCTTCTGGAAGTCCAAGTAGATAACATCCATTGGCTCTACTTTGTCTAACCTACTCATTACCTCCTCAAAGAATTCTAGCAGATTTGTCAGGCATGACCTCCCCTTGATGAGACCGTGCTGACTTTGCCCGATTTTACCATGCACTTCCAAGTATTCTGAAATTTCATCCTTAATAATGGACTCTAAAATCTTACCAACGACCGAGGTCAGGCTAATCGGCCTGTAATTTCCCGTCTTTTGCCTCACTCCCTTCTTAAACAGGTGGGTTACATTAGCGATTTTCCAGTCCTCTGGGACCCTCCCTGACTCCAGTGATTCCTGAAAGATCACCACTAATGCCTCCACTATCTCTTCAGCTATCTCCTTCAGAACTCTGGGGTGTAATCCATCTGGTCCAGGTGATTTATCCACCTTCAGACCTTTCAGTTTTCCTAGCACCTTCTCCTTGGTAATGGCCACCATACTCACATCTGCCCCCCGACTCTCTTGAACTTTGGTGATGTCACTCGTGTCTTCCACTGTGAAGTCTGACGCAAAGTACCTATTCAGTTCCTCCGCCATTTCTTTGTTCCCCACTACTACTTCTCCAGCGTCATTTTCCAACGGCCCAATGTCCACTTTTGCCTCTCTTTTACCCTTTATATATCTAAAAAAAACTCTTGCAATCTTCTTTTATATTACTGGCTAGTTTACCCTCATATTTAATCTTCTCCCTCCTTATTTCTTTTTTAGTTGTCCTCTGTTGGTCTTTGTAGGCTTCCCAATCCCCTGGTTTCCCAATGCTCTTCGGCACATTGTATGCTTTCTCTTTAGCTTTTATGCTGTCCCTGACTTCCCTTGTAAGCCATGGTTGCCTTGTCCTCCCTTTAGTATGCTGCTTCTTCCTAGGGATGAATTTTTGCTGTGTCTCCCAAATTACTCCCAGAAACTCCTGCCATCGCTGTTATGCCAGAGATTGCAAAAATGGTAAAACAAAAAGAGTTAAAGCCTCTGTATCTGAATACGCACAGCATTCATAACAAAATGGATGAATTGTTAGCAACGATAGAAATAAATATATATGACCTGATATCCATTACAGAGACATGCTTGCAAGGTCACCAGGACTGGGACCTGAATATTGAAGGATATTTGATATTTTGAAAAAACAGAAAGCTAGGAAAAGGTGGTGGGTAGCTCTGTTAATTAAGGATGTCATTAGTCCAGTAGTGAGAGATGACCTTAGCTCAAAAGAGCAAGATGTAGAATCGGTTAGAGATAAGAAATAGGAAAAGTGAGAGATTTGTAGGCCCCTAACAGTAATCACACTGTAGGACAGAGTATCCAGGAAAAAATAAATGGGATGTGTAAGAGAGGTACTGTAATAATCATGAGTGACTTTAATCTACATGTAGATTTGGTGAATCAGATTAGCAAAGGTAACCTGGAAAATGAACTCATAGAGTGTACTCGGGACAATTTCTTAGACCAGTACATTCTAGGGCCAACCAGGGAGCAGGCTATTCTAGACCTGGTAATGTGCAATGTGACAGGATTAATCAATAACTTCATGTTAAAGGAGCCACTAGGTGACAGTAGTCATAACATGATAGAATTTCACATTCAGTTTGAAGAGAAGTGTGGATCTAAGACTAGTGTTTTAAACCTAAATAAAGGGAACCATAAAGGTATGAAGGCGGAGCTGGCTAAATGAATTTGGAAACTAGGTTAAAGGGTAGAACAGTAGAGATGCAGTGGGAGACTTTTAAGGAGATATTTAATAACTCTCAGCAAAGATTTATCCCAATGAGAAAGAAAGATTCTTTGCAAAGGATGCATTATCCGTGGCTAAATAGGAAGTTAACTCTTTGCAATCTATATCAATGACTTGAATGAAGTGAGACCAGATAAGTCAGAAAGTAAGTTTTAAAAGGAGGTGGAGAGTCTGCGAAAGGATATAGATAGATTAGGTGAGTGGGCAAAAATTTGGCAAATGGAAAATGTGAACTCATCCACTTTGGTGGGAAGAATACAATTTAAATGGAGAGAGATTGAAGCACTTGGTGGTACAAAGGGATCTGGATGTCCTGGTACAGAAATCACAAAAAGTTAGTATGGAGGTACAGCAAGTGATTTGGAAGGCAGATTGAATGTTGGTATTTATTGCAAGGGGAATGGAATATAAAAGTAGGGAAGCTTTACTGCAACTGCATGGGGCTTTGGTGAGCCCCCATCTGGAGTACTATATGCAGTTTGGTCTTCTTATTTGAAAAAGGATATAATTGCATTAGAGGCAGTTCAAAGAAGGTTCACTCAACTTATTCCTGGGATGAAGTGCTTATCTTATGAAGAAACATTGAACAGGTCGGGCCTATGGCCATTGGAGTTTAGAAGAATGCGAGGTGACCTTATTGAAATATATAAGATGCTGAGGGGACTTGATAGGGTAGATATTGGGAGGATGTTACCTTTTGTGGGGGAGACTAGAACTAGGGGACACAGTTTAAGAATAACGGGTCTCTCTTGTAAAATGGAGATGAGGAGAAATTTTTCCTTCAGATGTGGTTAGTCTGTGGAATTCTCTTCCCTAGATAACAGTTCAGGCTGGGTCGTTGAATTGATTCAAGGCTAAGTTAGATAGATTCTTGATTGACAAGTGAATCAAAGGTTATGGGGGAAGATGGGACAGTGGAATTGAGACCAGAGCCAGATCAACCATGATTTTATCAATTGGCTTGAAGGGCTGAAAGGCTTGCTCTTGCTCCTATGTCCTATGTTCCTATGAGATAATAGCCATAATTTCAATAACCTTTTTGATTACTTTTTGTACTGGTGATTTTCGGTGATTTGTGTACATGGATACCTAAATCCCTTTGCGCCTCCAAACCTCCCATCTTCATGATCTACTATGGAAATATATTATAAAATATTATTAAAGATTGCTCCTTTAACAAAAACTATAATTTCTTTATTTTATTTTCAGAATGTATAAACATTCAGTAATAAGAGCTACAAATTTACAATAAAATGACCAAATACCATCCCTCATAAAGTTTCTCTTTCATTTTATTTAACAGTTAAACAATGCTGCCCTCTACTGTAAGATATTTATCTATACTTAAAAGATAAAGTGCAATTATGGTGCCATCTGCAGTGCCATACCATGTAATGGCATCCTTCCATTTGCCTACATGAGCTACTATTAGCTAATACTTGATATAGCACTCAGTGCTGAAATCTAAACAACATTTAAATTTGCTAACCTAGTTAGTTCCTGTTGTAATGTCATGATCTATAGTATGCGTGGAATAATAAGTTTATTCGTCTTTCTGTTTGAGGGATAAGTACTGGCCAGAAGACTGGAGGAACTCCCCTGCTCTTCTTTGAATACAGCCCTGGGGTCTTTTACATCCACCTGAGAGGGCAGATGGGACCTTGGTTTAATGTCTTTTCTGAAAGAGGTCAATGAATGTCAACAGGTTATCAGCCATGGCAGCATCACAGCCAATGTCCTTACTTGGAATGCACATATGCACACTACCAGCAGGGGTCACTAGACTAAAATCAGACCAGGAAACTAAACCAGGGTATGAAGGCTACCTGCAGCATTTAAAAACATAGGGCAGAATTTTATCTTTACAGATCTGCACACAGCAAGGGAGCCAGTAGCGATTAGTAAACCTGTTTGTTCTGTCAGTGGACCTTGCCATGGTTCTTTAACTCAGCCATGACATTAGCATTCCATTTCCATGTTTCCTGACCAATCACAGAGTGTGAACGTGATGACCTGCACCCTATCAATGGAAGCTCTCTATTTAGAAGGACCACAGGAAAGCTTTCATCTGAAAGATATTGAAGCCAAGGATATGGAAGGAAGGAAGACTTCACCCTAGTTTTCTGACTCTCCTCTAGAGATGATGCTTGAGGTGCTGAGGGTCAGAAAGGAGACCTCCTTCCTGTGAACAGGAGGAAGAGGTCAGCCACTCAAAATAAACAGGTGTGGCTGGAGGTTGTGAGCAGGACCTGAATTCAGTATCTTAAAAGGTTTAATGACCACATTAGTTCAGGAAAGCTGAATATCAGACAACTTTCAGGTGGGATCCATTTTTCTCTAACTTCCTTGACATTCTCCTGCACAGCGATCTTCTGACCAAAACACACTCCTTTCTCTCCAGGTACGTCCTCAAGCCTCTGTCTGAACAGCCAACACGCACACTCACCCTCATCCTATTGGCATCCCGCACCCATCCCTCACAGTCACTCTCCTCAAATGTTCTCATTCCATCCTCTCTATATATTCCACTTTTCACATGTAACTATCTGCTTTCTCTCAGTGCAGAAGAGAGCATGCCCCTCCAGTGACAGGCAGAGAACTGGTGGTGGGCTTGCAGTCATAGCCACCCTGATCGCATTGGAGGAGGGTGCCCTCAAGGTCAGCAGGGTGGGACACATGCAATGGCCCAGAAACTTGGGGCAGGATTTTCTGGTCATCGGGCAGGCGCGGCGGGCAGACTCAGGGGCAGCTGGGAAACGGCCCGCCACCCGCTATCAGCCACCAACTGCGATTTCATGCTGGCAGGTCAATTAACGGGCAGTCAGCATGAAAAGCGTGCTGAGGAGCTCAGCGCTGCCGAGGTGAGGGCGGGAGGAGTGCGAGCACAGAAGTCTGCGCATGCGTGTGGTGGTGGGGAGAGGGGTGCACTGAAAGCTCCCTAAAGGCAGGGAGCTGCTTCAGAGAACTGAAGAATTGTGGAAACAAAAATAAAGAATTTTAAAAAGAGGGAAACATGTGCCCACATGTGACTCAGTCACATGAACAGGGGCATATTGAAAATGATGTGTAAACATTTTTATTTTTTTTAAATTACTGCTGGAAACCTCATCCCGCCCGTGGATGAAGTTTCATAAAAAATCCAAAGGCCGCCTGGTCAATTCGCCCACCCACCAACCATAAGGTTGGGTGGACAGTGAAAAATTGCTTTCAATTATTTGATTAAGGGGCCTTAATAGGGCCCCTTAATCGTTGGCGGGTGCGCTGCCCACTCTTGCGTGCACCCGCCAACTGAAATATTGCGCGAGTGCGCGATGACATCGGGACACTCGCCTGACATCATCGCGTGCTATTTTATGCCCGATTGGGTCAGGCGCACACCCGCTCGCGGGACGTAAAATCTTGCCCCTGGTGACAATGTTAGATGGTGCACTGCCACTTTAAACAGGATAGAGCACAACCTCGCTTTGGTGGCTCAAAGCCTCACTGACCTGCATCTATATATCCTCCAGCTCTTGGCTAGCAGGAGAGTGCAAATGAGCCCTGAGAGGGAAGATGGCAAAAGGGCAAGTGGTGGTGGGAACACCAAGGTGCTCCCACATCTCAGTCCTTGACCACCCCCCACTCCCACCACACCCCAGTCAGAGCCCTACATGCTGCCTCCTGTCCCAATGACCCCTGCACAGATACAGATGGGACACTTTGGCAGACACCTCATGTCAACATATCAGTAATTACATTGATACTCTTTCGAGTTATCAACAGTCACAGATTGCAACTCTTTTGAGTACAATCACAGTTCTTGGTTTCCAGGAGTGGGACATGAACCCACAACCCTCTGATTCAAAGGCGAGGGTGCTATGAACTGAGTAATTACATTGATATTGGACCTTGACAATCTTCCTGTTGACTGCCAATTACATTGTTAAAGACACTGGTTGTTAAAATGGGTGATGGGCATTGGTTCACCCACCAAAATAGTATAATATTTGGTTTAGACAGGAAGTGTCATCAAGATAGTATAAATGGGTACAGCTATAACACTCTGGTGTGGAAGGGACTGGAAAAGTCTGCTGCACTGAGGAGTTGTCTTGAGAATAAACCAGCTTGAGGTAAAAGACTAGCTTTGGGCTCATTCTTCCATGACAAGCATTTATTGTGAGTAACACCTCACGGGCTCCAAAACCCAGAGGATAGCCACCATGGTTATCTCATTTATCAGAGCAGTGGAACAAGCAGCCTGCATCTAGCCTGGCGCTGAAACCACAGGGTTACACCACGAAGGAGTAAGAGGAAGCAGATGAGCTTTATTAGATGCACAAGGAGGATTCATTTGGGTGTGTATAAAAAATGTAATAGTGATATGTTAAGGTTTATTTCAATGAATGAAACACTTTATTTGAACTCATTCTCCTGGCCTCGATCTGTTACATCCCCTGTTCCCCCTGGAAAGTAGCCTTCAGGTAAACTGAACAAGCAGCATTTATGAGAAGGAAAGATTGTGAATGTGATGGTCAGATTATTGACTGTTGTATTGATAGTGTCAGGGGAGCACACAAGGTTTCTGATGGGAATGGTAGATGCTTCTATGTACACAGGTGAAATAAAGCGGCTTGGATGAAGTCTATGCGGGTAACTGCAGGTATAGCTACATCTGGCTCTTCCTCCTTAGTCGGTGGGGAATGCCAATCATTTTGCACCACCTTCTTCCTGTAGTTCCACTCTCTCTGCAAGGCACAGCAGACCACAACTATTCTAGAGACCCTTGATGTAGCATACTAAAGGGTGCCACCAGATCTGTCAAGGTACCTGAAATGCATCTTGAGCAACCCAATGGCTTGCTCTAGCATTGTCCTTGTGGTCATGTGGCTCCAGTATATCTCCCCTCTGGTTCATTGATAGGGTTCCTTATAGGACTCATCAGCCAAGTCCTCAGAGAGTAGCTCTTGTCTCCCAGGAGCCAGCCACTGACATGCTGTAGAGGAGCAATAACCTGCAGGAGATGTGACTGTGACAGAATGAATGAATCTCGGAAGCTCTGTGGATATCTTGCGCTGATATGTATGATAACCTTCCAGTGATCACAAATGATCTGAACATTGAGGGTGTGGAATCGCTTGTGATTGATGAACAGTCCAGACTGATCTGAGGGTGCCTTGATTGTCATGTGTGCAGTCAGTGACTCTTTGCACCTTTGGAAACCCAGACACTGCAGTGAAACCTACAGACCTCTATGGTTTTTGTTTTTATCTTAGCGTTTAATTGACTGCCACTTCTCTTCAAGGAATGCCTACCTTGAAGAAGTATTGCTCTTCTCTCCGACAGGATTTCTGCCTGTCTCTTTTGCCCTGTTCGCCTTCATTGCTTTCCATTTCTCTCCTGGTGTTTGACAAGGTGTTTACTAAAACTCGCTTTCACAGCCATATTTCCTTCCTCAGTGACTGTCTCCGTCTCCGACTTACCCCACTTGGATTTCAACTGAAGTTCCATCCCTTATGTTTCGAACCCACCCAGGATTACAGGTATCTCGGGGACATACAACGCTCCTTGGACTGCTGTTCTCGATGCATCCTGAGATCCACACTCAGTGCCATGTGCCGCTATATGAACACACTCGACCTCTTCCTCCAGCAGCACCGACGCACCCTATTTCTAAGCTGTCCTTGCCCCCCGTTTCATTTTATTCTTCATCTCATCTGATGCCTCAACAAGAAACTTTGTCTCTTTCTTTCAGGTGCAAAGGAATGCAAACTCCAACAACTCATTGACACCAACGCCCATCCAGGACCCTCCACTCCTGCCCGTCCCTCTGTCCCCATCCCGTCTTCCAATCCCAGCCCCGGCCGTGTATTCACCATACCCCCTGACCTTCCCCTCTCTGATGCTGAATGTTCAGTGCTCAGCAAAGGACTCAGTTTCATACCCTTACGCCCTCACCTCAATGAATTTCGGGCTAGGCATGATGCTGAACTCTTCTTCCGCCACCTTCATCTCCATGCTCACTTCTTTGGGCAGGAGTCCTCTACCCGTTCAACGGATCCTTTTACCTGCCTCCAATATTCTCCCTCCACCTGGACACCCCCCACCCCCGCTCTGGATTCTTACCTGCTCTTGATCTTTTCATTGAGAACTGTCAGCGTGACATCAGTCATCTCAATTTCTCTGCTCCTCTCATCCACTCTAACCTGTCTCTTTCTGAACTTGCCGCACTTTGTTCTCTCAGGTCCAACCCTGACATTGTCATCAAACCTGCTGACAAGGGTAGTGCTGTTGTTGTCTGGTACACTGACCTCTACCTCGCAGAGGCTGAGCGTTAACTCGCAGACACTTCCTCCTACCTCCCCCTGGACCATGACCCCAACACTGAAAATCAAGCCATTGTTTCTAGGACTGTCGCTGACCTCATCTCCTCTGGAGATCTTCCCTCCACAGCTTCCAACTTCATAGTCTCCCAACCTCGGACGGTCCGCATCTACCTCCTACCCAAAATCCACAAACAGGACTGTCCTGGCAGACCGATCGTGTCAGCCTGTTCCTGCCCCATGGAACTCATTTCTTGCTATCTTGACTCCATTCTCTCTCTCCTTGTCCAGTCTCTTCCCATCTACATCTGCGATTCCTCTGACACCCTACATCATATCAACAATTCCCAGTTCCCTGGCCCCAACCGCCTCCTCTTCACCATGGATGTCCAATCCCTCTACACCTCCATCCCCCACCGGGATGGTCTGAGGGCTCTCCACTTCTTCCTCGAACAGAGGCCCGAACAATCCCCATCCACCACTATTCTCTTCCATCTGGCTGAACTTGTTCTCTCACTGAACAATTTCTCCTTAAACTCCTCTCACTTCCTCCAAATAAAAGGTGTGGCTATGAGTACCCGCATGGGCCCCAGTTATACCTGTCTGTTTATGGGGTATGTGAAACATTCCTTGTTCCAGTTCTACTCCGGCCCCCTCCCACAACTCTTTCTCCGGTACAACGATGACTGCTTCGGTGCTGCTTCATGCTCTCATCTGGACCTGGAAAAATTTATTAATTTTGCTTCCAATTTCCACCCCTCCATCATTTTCACATGGTTCGCCTCTGACACTACCCTTCCCTTCCTTGACCTCTCTGTCTCAATTTCTGGTGATAGACTGTCCACCAATATTCATTACAAGCCTACCGACTCCCACAGCTACCTCGACTACAGCGCCTCACACCCCGATTCCTGTAAGGACTCCATCCCATTCTCTCAGTTCCTTCGCCTCCGTCGCATCTGTTCTGATTATGCCACTTTCAAAAACAGTTTCTCTGACATGTCTTCCTTCTTCCTTAACCGAGGTTTTCCACCCTCAACAGTGTCCAGCCCATCTCCCGTGCATCCACCCTCACACCTTCCTCTCCCTCCCAGAACCATGATAGGGTCCCCCTTCTCTTCACTTATCACCCCACCAGCCTCCACATTCATAGGATCATCCTCCGCCAACTCTAGCATGATGCCACCACCAAACACATCTTCCCTTCAAACCCGCTGGCAGCATTCCGCAGGGATCGTTCCCTCTGGGACACCTTGGTCCCCTCCTCCATCCTCCATCACCCCATACACCTCAACCCCCTCTGACGGCACCTTCCCATGCAACCACAGAAGGTACAACACCTGCCCCTTTACTTTCACCATCCAAGGCCCCAAACATTCCTTTCAAGTGAAGCAGCATTTCATTTGCACTTCCCTCGATTTAGTCTACTGCATTTGCTGCTCCCAATGCGGTCTCCTCTACGTTGGAGATTGCCAAAAGATGTCATAGACAGAAGGACAAAGAGGTGTTGATGGTGGTGATATTAGCTAAGAAATGTGCTAATGGTGACATTAAGGGTAGAAAGCGGGACGAGCAAGGCCCTAGTGGGGGTGGGGTGGGGGAAGGGATCGAAATAGGCTAAAAGGTAGAGATAAAACAATGGATAGAAATGCATTTAAAAATAATGGAAATAGGTGGGAAAAGAAAAGAAAAATATATATAAATTATTGGAAAAAGGGGGATCGGAAAGGGGGTGGGGATGGAGGAAATAGTTCATGATCTAAAGTTGTTGAATTCAATATTCAGTCTGGAAGGCTATAAAGTGCCTCGTCGGAAGATGAGGTGCTGTTCCTCCAGTTTGCGTTGAGCTTCACTGGAACATTGCAGCAGGCCAAGGACGGACATGTGGGCATGAGAGCAGGGTGGTGTGTTGAAATGGCAAGCGACAGGGAGGTCTGGGTCATGCTTGCGGACAGAATGAAGGTGTTCCGCAAAGCGGTCACCCAGTCTGCGTTTAATCTCTCCAATGTAGAGGAGACCGCATTGGGAGCAGCGAAAGCAGTAGATTAAATTGAGAGACATGTACGTGAAATGCTGCTTCATATTTTAATTACTTAACCTGACAGTTCCACATAGATTCCCTGCTCAACATCATCACACCCCCCACCCACCCCTGGCTTAGAGTCACACAATAGTACAGCAAGGAAGAAGGCCATTCGGCCCATTAAGTCTGCGGCAGCTGCTTTGAATGGCAATTCAGCCAGCGCCGACCTCCATGGGCAGGATTTTCCCTTCGTAGGGTGGGCATGGCCCAGGAGCGGCCGCGAAACGGACCGCCACCCGCAAATGGGCCCGATCGCAGTTTCATGCTGGCTGGCCAATTAACGGCCAGCCAGCGTGAAAGGCACGCTGAAACGCTCAGCACTGCCGGGGTGGGGGTGAGCGGAGGGTGAGAGCCAAATTCTGCACATGTACGCTGACACCTCCCTGAGGGCAAAGAGTTGCCTCAGGGAGATGAAGATTCGGACAAAGAAAAATAAAGCTTTAATAAATGATATAACCATGTCCCCACATGTGACCCAGTCACATGAAGACGGACATGTTTAAAACAAAGTCGAATTTTTTTTTGAGCTTTTTACTTACCATTGGAAACCTCATCCCGCCCGTGGATGAGGTTTCATAAAAAACGCAAGGGCCGCCTGGCCTATTTGCCGGTCCGCCAACCAAACAGTTGAGTGGGCGGTGAAAAATACAACTTAATTAATACTGTAAGGGCCTTAATATGCCTCTTAATTGCCAGCAGGCACGCTGCTGACTCTTGCACGTGCCTGCCGACCGAAAGATCACGAGAGTGCACAATGATGACGGGGCGCTCGCCCGATGCCATCACGTGAGATTTCACCCTGATCGGGTTGGGCAGGCACCCACCCGACGGACGTAAAATCCTGCCCTATATTCCTGCAATTTTTGCCTCTTTCAAGTATTCATTCAATTTCTCTTTGAAGATTAATATTGAATTTGCACCCACCATCAGGTAGTGCATTTTAAACCTTAACCATATGTTGCATAAAGTTTTTCCTCATGCCACCTCTGGTTCTATTGCCAATCAATTTAAATCATTTTAAATTAACCTCTGGTTAATGACCTTTCAGCTATTGGAAACAGTTTTTCTTTATTTGCTCTATCTAAACCCTTCATGACTTTAAACACATCTATCGAATTTCCTCTTAGCCTTCTCTGCTCTAAGGAGAACTGTCCCAGCTTCTTCCATCTATCCACATAACTGTAATCACTCATTCCCGGAACCATTCTAGTGAATCTTTTCTGAACCGTCTCTAAAGCCTTCACACCCTTCCTAGATTGGACACAACCCTCCAGTTAGAGCCAGAATAGTGTTTTATATTGGGTTAACATAACATCCTGGTCTTTGTAAAGTCCAGGACCCGATAAGCTTTAACTGCTTTAACCTTCCAAACATGCCCTCTCTCTGCATGCAGCCCCTTTAAGTTTGTGCCATTTAGTATGTATGGTTTCTCCTCATTCTTCCTCCCAAAATGTATCACCTCACATTTACTTTGCTGTGTGTGCCCATTGCACTAGCTGATCTATGTTCTTACAGAGCCTTTTACTATCTTCCTCACTTTTACTATACTTCTAAGTCATGTCACGTGCAAATTTCAAAATTGAGCGATGTACCATATTGAAAGCAGCAGTGGTCCTAGTAATAAACCTTAGGGAACAGCACTGTATACCTCCCTCCAGTCTGAAAAACAACCATTCATCACAACTCTGTTTGCTATGCCTTAGCCATTTCTGTAAACATGGTGCTACTGCCCCTTTATTTCATGGAATTCAATTTTACTGACAAGCCTAATATGTGGTAGTTTATCAAATGCCTTTTGAAAGTCCATATGCATATTAGATTCAGAAATGCAGAAGGTATGTGATAGGACAGAGAGCTGGAGAATATAGGCTGCAGCAAGGCCATGGTAGGATTTGAACATAGTGCACAGAGAAAATCAGCAATCTACCACCATCCCAGCTGAATTAGCTTTCTTGATGTGGATCAGAGAACAGAACCCCCAAATTTTAGAACTCACAAGTAGGCCATTCAGTCCTCCATGTTTGTGCTGGATCTCAAAACTATCCAGTTTGTCTCATTTCCCCATTCTTTTCCAATACTCTTTGTTTTCAAATGTTTATTTACTTTGTTTTTAAAAGTTGTTGTGCTTCAAACTTATTTTTATAGTAGGGTATTCTACATTCCAACAACCCGGGGTGTAAAAAGGATTCCCCCAATCTCTCCTTTTGTTCTTTAGCGAGAGTTTTAAATTGATGCCCTGTATCGACTCACTGACTTGTGGAAAGTTTTTCCTGATTCACCTTATCAAATCGGCAGTTTTCTGTTTTATGTATCTTAACTATTCACTTGATAAACACACCACTGTGGAAGCTTCTAGGCAGTAGGTTCACCACCCAGAGACACTCAGCCGGTATTAATGGCTACCATTCTGTAAAATGACTCATCTTCCTCCCCATTCCCAGCAGTGGCGGATTACCAACAAAAGGCAAATGTTAATTAGGGTTCTTGAGGGAAGAGCTACTCACACCACCATGTATGCTCATTTTCTAGTGTTAAACTGTTGCCATGGAAAAGGCCAATCATAAATAGGCTTCAATTCCGAAAGCCAATTTGTGATTTATTCATTTTTTAAAAAAACCCTCTCCTCTTAGATTCACTTTTTTCATTTCCATAATACACCAGGAATATTCATGTTTATCTCTCTTTCATGATTCCTTTGACTGTGTTATGCCAAATGTAGAATTGGAATCACATAACTAAAACATCTGGCTGGCAGACAACTCAGTGATGGTTTTGAAAACATCAATAAAATTTTTGAGTGAGGCAATTTTGTACCTTTTCAGATAAAAACTGACATATTATACAACTACACAGTGTAAAAAAAAATGACCAAATGGTGTGTTGAATAGTTAAGTGATGTGGTGCACCACTATGACTACAACAACAATGTAAAAAAGCATTCCAAGGCACTTCACAGAGGCACAATCAAATTGACATAGATGCGGACCTAAAGAAGGAAGCATCAGAAAGTGACTATAAACTTGGTCAAAAGAGGTGAGTATAAGGAGTGTATTGAAGGAGTCGATGAAGGAAGGGAAGTGGATGGGCTTAGCTGGACATTCCAGGGTGAGGGTCTAGGCATGTTACGGCACAGCAGAACTAAGAGGGAAAATGCACAAGATGCCAGAGTTGGAGGGACATAGTGCTATAGGAAAGTTTGTGGGGCTGAAATAGGAGGAGCAAGATCATAAAGGGAATTAAACAAAGCGATCAGAATTTTACATTTAGACAGTGATGAGGAACCAATCTGGTTCAGCAAGAACAAGTGATAGGTGACTGGGATTTGGTGCAGAATAAGATATGTTAGCAAAGTTTTGGATAAGTTGAAGTTTACTGAATATGGAAGACTGGAGGCTGAACATAAGAACACAGGAAATAGGAGTAGACCATATGGTCCGTCAAGACTGCTCCATGATTCAATACGATCGTGCCTGATCTCGGACTTCAACTCCATTTTCCAGCCTGCTCCCTATATCCCATAATTCCCTGAGAAACTGAAAATCTGCCTATCCCAACCTTAAATCTATTCAACGATGAGGCATTCGCAACCCTCTGGGGTAGAGAATTTCAAAGATTCACAATCCTTTGAGTGAAATAATTTCTCCTCATTTCATTCCTAAATGATCAGCCCCTTATCCTAAGACTGTGCCTCCGCGTTGTAAACTCTCCAGCCAGCAGAAACAATCTCTCACCATTCACCCTTCAGAATTTTGTAGGTTTCAATGAGATCACCTCTCATTCTTTTAAACTCCAAGGAATCTAAGCCCAATTTATTTAGGCTCTCATCATAGGACAAGCGCCTCATCCCAGGGACCAATTTAGTGAACATTTGCCTCCAATGCAAGTATATATTTTCTTAAATGTCGAGACCAAAACTGCACACAGTATTTCAGATGTGGCCTCACCAAAACCTTGTACAATTGTAGCAAGACTTCTCTCTTCTTGTGCACCAATCACCTTGCAATAAAGGCCAACATGCCATTTGCCTTCCTAATTGCTTGCTGCCCCTGCATGCTAACTTTCTGTGTTTTTTGTATGAACACACCCAAGTCTCTTTAAACATTAGCCCGATCCTGAATATTGCCCAGGACTTGCTGCATATGGACATGGACTGCTTCAGTATTTGAGGAGTTGTGAATGGTGCTAAACATTTTACAATCATCTGCTAACTTCCCAACTTCAGACCTTATGATGGAGGGAAGATCCTAGGACACTACCCTGAGGAACTCCTGTAGCGATGTCCCGGGACTGAGATAATTGACCTCCAACAACCATAACCAACTTCCTTTGTGCTAGGTATGACTCCAACCAGTGGCGAGTGTTCCCCCTGATTCCCATTGCCTTCTGCTTTGCTAGGGCTCCTTGATATCACACTCGGTCAAATGCTGCCTTGGTCTCAAAGGCAGTCATGCTCACCTCACATCCTGAGTTTAGCTCTTTTGTCTATGTTAGGACCAAGGCTGTAATAAGGTCAGGAGCTGAGTGGGCCTGGCGGAACCCAAACTGAGCATCAGTGAGCAGGTTATTGCTGAGTAAGTGCTGCTTGATTGCACTGTTGATGACCCCTTTAATCACTTTGCTGATGATGGAGAGTAGGCTGATAGGGCAGTAATTGGCCAGGTTGGATTTGTCCCGCTTTTCGTGGACAGGATGTACCTGGGCAATTTTCCACATTGCTGGGTAGATTTCAGTGTTGTAGCTATATTGGGACAGCTTGGCTAAGGGCACGGCAAGTTCTGGAGCACAAGTCTTCAGTACTATTGCCGGAATGTTGTCAGGGCCCATAGCCTTTGCAATATCCAGTGCCTTCAGCCATTTCTTGATATCACGTGGAGTGAATTGATTTGGCTGAAGACCGTAAGTCTGTAATGCTGGAATCTCCAGAAGAGGCCAAGAAGAATCATCCACCCAGCACTTCTGGCTGAAGATTGTAGCAAATGCTTCAGCCTTCTCTTTTGCACTGATGTACTGGGCTCCCCCATCATTGGGGATGGGGATATTTGTGGAGCCTCCTCCTCCATTCACGACTGGATGTGGCAGGACTGCAGATCTTAGATCTGATCCGTTGGTTGTGGGATCGCTTAGCTCTGTCTATCGCTTGCTGCTTATGCTGTTGGCACACAAGTAGTCCTGTGTTGTAGCTTTACCAGGTTGACACTTCATTTTTCAGAATGCCTGGTGCTGCTCCTGGTATGCTCTCCTGCACTTTTCATTGACCAGGGTTGATCCCCTAGCTTGGGGTAATGGTAGAGTGGGGGATATGCCCGGCTATGAGGTTACAGATTGTGGTTGAATACAATTCTGCTGCAGTTGGCCCACAGCGCCTCATGATGCCCAGTTTTGAGTTGCTGGATCTGTTTGAAATCTATCCCATATACTACGGTGGTTGTGCCACACACCATGATGGAGGGTATGCTCAATGAGAAGGCAGGATTTTGTCTCCAAAAGTACTGTGTGGTTGTCACTCCTACCGATACTGTCATGAACAGATGCATCTGTGACAGGTAGATTGGTGAGGATGAGGTCAAATAGGTTTCTCCCTCTTGTTGGTTCCTTCACTACCTGCTGCAGACCTAAGCTAGCAGTTATGACCTATAGGACTCAGCCAGTTCAGTCAGTAGTGGTACTACCTAGCTACTCTTGATGATGGACATTGAAGTTCCACACCCAGAGTATATTCTGTGCCTTTGCCACCCTGACTGCTTCTTCCAGTTGCTGATCAACATGGATGAGTACTGATTCATCAGCTGAGGGAGGACGGTACGTGGTAATCAGCAGGAGGTTTCCTTGCCCATGTTTGACCTGATGCCATGATACTTCATGGGGTCTGGAGTCAATGTTGAGGACTCCCAAGGCAAATCCATTCTGACTGTATACCCTTGAGCAGCCACCTCTGGTGGGTCAGTCCTGCCAGTGGGATAGGACAAACCCAGGGATGGTGATCGTGGTGTCCGGAACATTGTAAGGTATGATTCGGTGACTATAACTATGTCAGGATGTTGCTTGACTAGTCTGTGGGACAGCTCCCCCAATTTTAGCACAAACCTTCAGATGTTAATAAGGAAGACATTGCCGGGTTGACAGGGCTTGGTTTGCCGTTGTCATTTCTTGTGCCTAGGTTGATGCCGGCTGGTTCATTTGGTTACATTCCTTTTAGACTTCATAGTGATTTGTTACAACTGAGTGGCTTGCTGGGCCATTTCAGAGGGCACTTAGGAGTGAGCCCCATGGCTGTGGGTCTGGAGCCACATGTAAGCCAAGCCAGGTAAGGATGGCAGATTTCCTTCCCTAAAGGACAGTAGTGAACCAGATGGGTTTTCATGACAATCAGCAATGGTTTTGTGGTCACCATTAGACGAGACTAGCTTTTATTTCCAGGTTTATTAATTGAATAACAATAAAACTAACTCTTTACCTGTTAACTTAAGGAAACTGGCTAGCTCATTTCTTACACTGAGCTACACACAGTTAAGAATATATATGGAATTGACGATATCATCTGTTTAAATTCACACAGTTATAATTAACCCAGAAATGGGACAAAGAGAGGAGTCAGTTCATCTCTCCTAACCTGGTTGCAACATATGGGAAAAGAGAAATATGGTTGGAACTCTTTCAAAGATCTGGAATACGCACAATGTATTGAATAACCTCCTTCTGTGCTGTAGGATTCTATGAAGATACTGAAATGCATCAGCAGAGGGATAAATTATGAATCAAAAATGGCTTTTATTATGGCTTGGTGGGCTGTGGGGTCATCATCTACACGTCTTGTGCTTGCAACCGGTGACAACTTCAAAAAAACTTTCCAGATTCACTAAAGCCAATGGTAATGAAGACCCATTTTATTGCCCGGCATCAGCAAATCCAAAAAGTTTAATCTGGGTGCACAAGGTTATCACTTCTGGAAGCACTCACCCTTAAGCCCCACTAGTTGCAACAAAAAGACATATTCCACATCATCTTGCAAGTTATTTGAGACTTTATAATAGATTAACCTGCCTGAACATGTTTTGCTGGAATTGCAAAGGTATTTTCAGTCTCCAACAAACAATCTATGATGAATGAAACAGTGTGAATGTAATGTCTTTTTAGAAGTCTAGAATTGCTGGTTAGTTATAATTAGCTAATGAATGTATTTCATGAGTTATAAGTTGTAAAACAAATAGCTTACACTCAAAGTTGCTGGCAGCTGACAAAAGTCAAAAAGTTACATTGTCAACTGAAAAATTTTAGCCCTAAAGTTTGGAATTCCCAATCTCTCTTAGAAGCAAGTTTAACAGGGGTGTTAGTTCTCCATAATTCATGCTGCTGTACCCAACTTTCATCCCCGGTCCATTTGCCACCTTTTTGATGGGGGCTTTCTTAGGCAGACACCTCAGTAATGCATTTAAGTCAGGGTCGTATGACATAATTGTAACTCGATGCCCCTTTAAGATCAATAATCAGTAACAATGCATACCACAGACTCGCTCAGTACCAGTGGGTGGTACAAGCTGGATTTGAAAGTCTTATTAAAAAGAGCACACACTTTTAAGTACTCAGGTCATTTGCAATTCACTGGAGTGGATTTTTTCAGAAGTTTCAGCCTTGGATATCACTGTATTTCTGATTTGTTCTGTTTAAAGCCATCAAAATGCTTAGTGGAATAAGGGCAGAGAGTGAGGGTGGGGGTGAGCAGCCTTCACAAATAGAAAAGGCATTCCATTCATGTTCACCTGTTGTGTGATCAACATTAGCATATCATTCAGGTCTGTGCACACTTTAATATTTGCATACATTCTGCACCAGTCTTCCATCCACCCCAACCATGTCCCTTTGACCTAGCTCTGCAACTAGAAACTGACAGCTTGGAAGCAAGAACTATGCTTTTTACACCTCATTCATGACACCTCTATGAAACCCATGCTTACAGGCTAAAAGGACGTAGAACCTGTAGCATGCAAGCACTAAAGCCCTCATTGAGCAGACCATTGGAGCATTTGAGGGCAGATTGTCTGCCGTTATACATGAAAAGGTTAGAGGGGATAGTGGAAATAAAGCAAGGAGTGAGGTATGTAGGAGGAGTAGGATCAGAAGAAGAAAACAGAAGTGAAAGAGGGACCAGGAGAGGCACTGGCATCCAAAAATCATCGAAGCTTGTGATTCTTGGAAATCAATTCTTCTCCGAGAATCCTGCATTAATGAGAGAGTTTTCCAAAATCTGAGCTCCTAAAATCGGCACCTCTGTTCTTTCCATCAAATCCTGCTCCTGCTTACTGGCATTCCCTGATTCATCCAGTGTTGATGCTTTTATGTCAATATCACTCAGTGTATGTTCTGGCTTTTGTGAGAGATGAAACAAGCTAAATTCCTATGGGAATCCCTGAGGTGCATGGCGCCTTTCCATCTACGTAAGATGATGGACATGCAGCAAATAAAAACTGTTGGGGATGGGGTAGCTTCATGTGGTGCACTTTTGCCAATGAGACTAATCTGTGAGAAGCAGGTTCTGCCACGTGCATATGAAATGGTTATCAAGTGTTGTTGTGGGTTATTGTTTTTGGTTTTGGCACCTGTTGCCAAGACGCCGTAGCCACTGATCATAATGGTAGCACATGTCGTTCCACAGTGATGTCTGCATTTCCCTCTGTTGTCTGCTAGTATCCCCCAGGTATGAAAAATAGATGCTTAGGGCCTCATGTCATGCTTGCAAGCATCCTTGAGGCAGAGCTTCGGCTGTCCCACTGATCTTCTGGCTCAGGCTAAACCGCAATACAGAAAATCCTTGGTAGACATCCATCTTCCATCCTGCTAATGTGGCTGGGCCAGCGAAGCATAGTTGGGAGATTTACCTTTGAGGAGGCTGTCAGAGTTGTGATTTTATCCTTCCATTAGATGTCCAAACAACAAAGTTGAAAGTAGTTATATTTCCTTTCTTGATAGCTGGAAGCGTCCATGGTTCACAGCCACACAACAAAGTGCTGCGAATACAGGCCTCATAAACCATCATCCTGGTCCTAAGGGTCAACCTGATGTTATTCCATGCCCTGAGGTGGTGAAAGATGTATATACAGATCACACCCACTGTTCTGGTCTCCATTTAATAAAAGGATATGGAAGCACTTGTGAAGATGCAAAAAAAAGATTTGCAAAGATGATATCAAAACTGAGCGGTTGCAACTATCAGGAAAGACTGAACAGGATGGGACTAAGAAGTCATATTGGACTCTAAATGTTAATTCTGTTTCTCTCTCCACCGATGCTGTCAAACCTGCTAAGTTTTTCCAGCACTTTCTGATTTTATTTTTGAACAGGATGGGGCTGTATACTCAAGAAAAGCAAGGGTGAGGGGTGACCTAATAAAGGATTTTAAAATTATGATAGAGTAGTACAAAGATGATTATCATTTGTGTGGGACTCTGAAACTAAGGACGATGAATATCAAGTAGTCATCCATAAATCTGATGTCAAATTTAGGAGAATATTTTTAGTGAGAACTTGCTACTACAACATGGAACAGCTGAGACGAATAGCATAGATGCATTTATGAGGAAGCCAGATAGGTAAATGAAGTGAAAGGAATAGAAGAATATGCTGATAGGGTGGGATGAAGTAAGTTGCTAGGAGACTCATTTGGGCCATAAACCGGTTGGCCTGTGTTTTGCAGTAAATTCTATGCAAATATACATTCCTTATTTCCTTCCTCTCCCCTCAGCTCTGCTTCTTCTCAGTGCTGTTGCTCATAATCGAAGTGATTGTCGTAGCTGCATACTGTAGACAGGAAATCTTGTCCTGTGAACATTCCTGATTACAACATAGAGTGGCTGTTATTTTGTTATATTATTCATAAAGAGCTAGGAACTAATTGTTATGTGAAAATATATCCTGGTGTCACATTCACTGTCACACTGAAATCATGTGCCGAGTAACAATGGGCCAGTTCTTCTGGTATCGGGAGCAGCAATGCACTGAACTTAAGTCTTGGATGCGCGTCAGGACCCCAAGGAAGACCTGTTGTATGCCAAGTGCTGTTATTGCCTGGGAAGTTTAAACTTCCAACGGGCTGATTTGTGCTGTCCGGGACCCTCCACAAATGTCTCTTACACTGATCTGTGTCGGAGACTTGGGGTGGAATTTTACGGCTCCATTATGACAGGGGCGGGGCCGTAAAATGCGGGGAGCCATACAAAAGTTCATTGGCTTCGGCAGTACCGTAAAATCTTGCCGGCGTGAAATTCAGCCCTTGGCTAGACATGCGCTACTTAACCAGATACTTACTAGAATTGTTTAATCTTTAGTGTAACTCAGTGACTAACAGAGCAATCCAACTCAACACCCCCACACATACTGTCCAATACCCCTAACCACGGCCTGACCACCCACCATCTGACCTGACCCGACTACTCAACCCCCACCCAACCATCCCCGGACCTGATTACTCACACCCCTGACCCATCCACCCACACCCCTGACCTGACTACCCTCCCCGAATGAACCACCACCGCCCAACCTGGCTCTCATTCCCATCCCACACACACTCATTTACCAACTCACTCACCCACCCACCCACAACCATCCACTCGCTCACCCATCCACCTACCCACTCATTCGCTTTCCCACTCACTCACCCATTTACTCACTCACCCATTAACCCCACTGAAAGAGTAGAGAACTTTCCTAAATGCAGCAGCTAATGTCGTAAAAAGGTGGCATGTCCTCTGCTCTGCTCCTCTTTGCTATTCCTATGTGTGGACGGCTGTGCTGAGGCTTTGTTGTCCCAGCCAGGATCAGAAGTACCGGCTGAAAGTGCAAAAAGTTAAGCACACAATGATCTCCACCGTCAGCAGCGATGCAGGCAACATCACCACTGATTTAAAAAAATCTGGTGCAATATATCAGTCTTCCAGCCACATGGAGAGCTGAAAGAAATATATTCGATGAAGCTCCAGCATTCTGAGTTCAAAGTGTGATTATTTCTAACTTACAACCAGAAAATATAACAATGTCTGAAAAACTTCCACCAGTGCAGGGTTGTCAGAGGAGAGCGTCCTCCTGCTGCACTGCATTTTTGTCAAGAAAAAAAACTGATGGTTGCTTGCAATTCAGTTTTTTTTTTCTTTCTGTTTGTGCGACTGTAAGTTTCTGAGATCAGGTGGTGTACATCAGTACAAGTTTTTTTCTTCCAGCTGCTGCAACCTGATGTTGAGTTTCGTTGTAAACTCAGATGTTTGCACCTTGCCGAGCTCAGGCTGTCAGGAGCGGACACTTTAATCTTTCCCGCAGCTGCTGGAGGGATTGTTGGAGGTGAGGCGTCGACTTCCTGTCGGAGAGGAGAGGAGCGGAGCCTCCAACATGGCAAGCGGGGAGGGCGCTGAGAGGCGGCGGCAGCGGCGGGGCGACAGGTACTCGGTCCTGCTGCCCACCTACAACGAGAGGGAGAACCTGCCGCTCATCGTCTGGCTGCTGGTCCGATACTTCGATGAAAGGTAGCCGGTTGTGCATTTAGCGGACAGCGAGCTTTAACTAATCCCGGGCTGGGGCCGGCAGGCAAACAGGGGACCGGGACTGTCCTGCGAATGGGCAGAGGTCCTAGCACCACCCGCCAGGCCCCTAGGCAGGCCCAGATCAGAGCTGGGAAGGCCCTGGCTGTTGAAGGTAAATGCGGAGACGGCCTGTCCAGTAGCAGAGGGAGGAGGACAGCTGGCCTCCTCAAATAAAATGCTGCAAATGATTAACAGGCCGATTGGGAGAGAAAGCTCTGTTAACATTAGGAGTGGGCTGCTTCAACCAGAATCTTTCTGAGATGGTTTCCAGAGTATTCTTCTCTGCTGACTGATACTAAAGATATTTCTTTTTGAAGGATCTTAGTAAGTGTCATGCCAAGGAAGTCTGGCCAAGGGTGGTAAACTTGTGCTGCACGGTTAGTTAAGTACTGTACTGCAGAATTTGGTACATTTACCTTTTGTTACAAGGCAGGGAGATGATTTGCAGAATCTTTCAAGGTAAATTGTCTGTACCTTATGTACTCGCTGCAAAAGATCGCCTAGTGGAAATTGCCCCATAAATGGATTAAGTGCCATGATAGAGTGAATAGTACATGGCCTTTGGAAGACTTGATGAGTTAATAAGGAGTTGGTCATTTAATACTGAGATGAATAGAAATTTCTCCACTTAGAATTGTGAGTCTTTGGAATTTGAGAATTCTGAACTGTGGATGCCATGTCGTTGATTATATTCAAGACAGAGTTTGATAGATTTTTGGGTACTAAGCAATTAGAGGATGTGGAGAGGGCAGCAAGGTGGGGTCCAAGTCAAAGATCTTGTTGGATGGCACAGCACGCCCCTGGAGCTAAATGGCCTAATCATTTCCTATTTCTTATGTTCTTAATTGGGTTTCCTTATTCCATTTTCTTGTAAATGATCAAAAAAGTTGACCGATTGCAAGCCTGTTTAAACACAGGAAACTATATTTTTCAGATTGATATCCATCAAATATGGTTGCATTTTTAATTTGAAACTTTTGCTCTCAATGAGTAATGCTTGATAAATCCATAAAATGTTTTCTAGCCAGAGGTGATGAAAAGATAAGTACATAGGAGAGAGAGGCCATTCAGATAGTCTTGTTCAAGGTTTCCATAGAAACCTATGATCTCCATCATAGCATCTGTTTCTACTACGCCACCCAAAAGACCCACTATGGATTTCCTGATATCAGCCTTGAACTTGCCCTTCAACCATTTATGCCTATGTTTATTTAGTTCTGCAGTTATACTTTAACTTGAAGTAGTGCTCTCTCTTCCTTTAGGACACCACTTAAAACCCACCTCCTTGACCAAGCTTTTGGTTACGTATCTTAATATCTCCTTTGGTGATATGATGTAAAATTTTGTACGATAACTCCTGAGAAGTGCCTTTGGACATTTACTACATTTAAAGGTGTGATATAAATGCATGTTATTGTTGTTGAATAACCTTTTCTATTCCATGTGGTGTCATGCATACTTATGAAATATTTCCTCCTCATCATTTACCTCCTTTTGGGGCTGGAGTGCAAGGTTTTCTCACCTTCCTTCATGATTCAGTTCTCTTACAATTGTGATTAGCTTTATTATTGGTCTCTGCGCCACTTTTGGGCTTGGATGCTTTTCTTATACCTTGCTGATCAAAGCTGAAAGGATATAGATAGCAATGATAATAACACTGAATTTTTGCATCCAGCTTGAGGAAGAGAATGGTGAGTCTAAGACTAGTGTTTTAAACTTAAATAAGGGCAGTTATGAGGGTATAAAGACAGAATTGGCTGAAGTGAACTGGGAAATTAGGTTAAGGGATAGGTCAGTAGAGATACAGTGGTATTTAAGGAGTATGATACTTAGCAAAGATACAATCCAGTGAGAAAGAAAGACTCTGGGGGAAGTATGTACCATCCGCGGCTAACTAAGGAAGTTCAAGATAGTATCAAATTGAAAGAAAAATGTACAATTCCACGAAGATTAATGTCAGAAGACTGGGCAGAATATAAAAAAGGATGTATCCCCCTGTGGGAGGGACTAGAACTTGGGGACACAACTTAAAAATAATCAGTCTCCCATTTAAGGTGGAGATGAGAAGAATTTTTTTCTGTCAGAAGGTCGTGAGTCTGTGGAATTCTCTTCAGCGAGTGATGGAGGCAGTGTCTTTGAGTATTGTTAAGGCAGAGTTTTATAGATTCTTGACTAAGATGGGAGTCAAAGGGTGTAGGGGTAAGCAGAAAATGGAGTTGAGGCCGCAATCTGATCAGTCACAATCTTATCAAATGGCAGAGCAGGCTCGAAGGGCTCAGTGGCCTACTCTGTCCTAAGTTGTATGTTCTTATGATCTAATAAGGGAGCTGCTGTTGGGTAATATATGCTGGTTGCTACCAGGATTACATTCTAGAGTGTTCTTTCCAGATATCCAGAATTTTAATTTCCCTATCTCAATAGTTAGTCTTCTACCGGTATCTTGATTCAAAATTTCAAAGTGAAAGCATTTCAAAAGTTCAGTGTTCTATTTCATATCTCTGCCAATATCATTGAACTCTTGCTATGGGAAGTACAGTATTTTAGCACAGGGATGTTGGCATGGAGCAGTCTTTGCACATGATAATGTGCACTGTACTCTACCCTTGTCTGACCCAGAAAATCTGATAACCTTGCAGTCTACCCCAGAATCTGCAGACTGCAATTTTGTGGCACTCATTGAGGGAAGAATTTTGCCCAGGTTACTGGATGAACTCCCTGCCCTTCTTGCTAGTGGTCGGAATGTTGAAGTAAAGTTGAATTGGCATTAAGATTATTTAATTCAAAAAGGAAGAAATACCATAATGGAAACACTAATATTACTGGGTTATAAAGCAGTACCGCTTAACAAGAACCAACTTTCCATCAGCTGTACCACATGAAGTATCTTTTTTCTTTAGCTGTGGAAATAAACATAATGAATTGGTTTTTGGATTGTTCCCACAGAGTTGCTGAACAAAGCTTTTAGAAAAGAAATAGAGGATTTAAGATAGTGTTGAAACTGTGTGACCTCAACATAGGTGAACATGGCATGTATTTTGATTTTCTTCAGTAATATTTAAATATATTTGTGTATATAAACATTCTTAAAATCCTCCCTTCATATGTTCAAAAGTATTTATGTTGCATAATGGTTTCTCTGCATAGTGTTGTCACTAGGACTTCGATAAGGTCCAGTGGCTGCTGTGTGACATTTCTATGCTTGAACTGCAAAATATCATAGAAACAAGATGAGGTCATAATGTCCTTGAGTTTGTACTGATGTTTAATTGGATTATGACTGATCTGTATCTCAACTGCATTTTTCTGCCTTTTCTCCATATTCCTTGATAGATGTTGCCCTTTCAAATATGGCTTTGAGCTGTATAACGTTAAAGTGGAATACTGATGACTTTAAGTTTGTCTTTTGCAGCGAAAGCTGTATCACAGAATAGAGACAAAAACAAAAATACCTGGAAAAACTCAGCAGGTCTGACAGCATCTGCGGAGAGGAACACAGTTAACGTTTCGAGTCCGTATGACACTTCACCAGAACTAAGGAGAAATAGAAAAGAGGTGAAATATAAGCTGGTTTAAGGGGGGGTGGGGGGATAGGTAGACCTGGTTTAAGGGGGGGTGGGGGGACAGGTAGAGCTGGTTTAAGGTGGGGTGGGGGGACAGGTAGAGCTGGATAGAGGGCCAGTGATAGGTGGAGATAGCCAAAAGATGTCTTAGACAAAAGGACAAAGAGGTGTCGACGGTAGCGATATTAGCTAAGAAATGTGCTAATGGTGACATTAAGGGTAGAAAGCAAGATGAGCAAGGGACAGATATCCTTAGTGGGGGTGGAGTGGGGGTGGAGTGGGGGAAAGGGATCGAAATAGGCTAAAAGGTAGAGATAAAACAATGGATGGAAATGCTTTTAAAAATAACGGAAAATATAAATGTATTTCCATCCATTGTTTTATCTCTACCTTTTAGCCTATTTTGATCCCTTCCCCCCATCCCACCCCCACTAGGGCTATCTGTCCCTTGCTCATCCTGCTTTCTACCCTTAATGTCATCATTAGCACATTTCTTAGCTAATATCACCATCGTTGACACCTCTTTGTCCTTTTGTCTATGACATCTTTTGGTAATCTCCACCTATCACTGGCCCTCTATCCAGCTCTACCTGTCCCACCCCCCCTTAAACCAGCTCATATTTCACCTCTTTTCTATTTTTCCTTAGTTCTGGTGAAGAGTCAAACAGACTCGAAACGTTAACTGTATTCCTCTCTGCAGATGCTGTCAGACCTGCTGAGTTTTTCCAGGTATTTTCGTTTTTGTTTTGGGTTTCCAACATCTGCAGTTTTTTGCTTTTATCACAGAATAGAGGTATTGGTACAACATTGAAGTCAATTGGCTTTTAAAAAAAGAATCCTTTATAACCTTTATTGATCTTTTTATAAAAATTAATCTTTGTACTCAATAAGGTGATCAAACATATTGGTGCTGGAAAATCTTCAATTTTGTTAATGATCCTGTTAAAGCACCTTGGGACATCTTACTATGTTAACGGTGCTATTTAGCATTGAATACTTCCAGGCTAGTAATGAGGGGTACAACTCCTGTATTCGAGCCCGCCCAACAATGTGCTTAAGTTCAAACCTCATTGCAGTAGTGCTACATATTTTAATTTTCCACATTCTGAGTTAGTATTATGATATGGCAGGTGGTATTTGCTGGGCAGATCAAATCCCAGAGGGAAACTTGGTCAGGCTATCACAATGATTTTGCAATTTATATTTATCACGAGAAGGTGTTTGTACTGAAGTCAGAAGTAAAGATTCCACTACCACATTTGGAGATTTTAATATTAAATTAAAACATTTATTAACAAAAAAAATCTTAAACATGCAAGATTACAGTTACACAGTTAAATTTAGTCTTATAACATTTCCCAAAAGATTTCTACTTAGCTAGACTTGAAAATAAACACCGTTTTGGAGGCAACCATTCCTATAGATTCTTAATCTATATAACACCTAGTAGTATTACCACAAGGCACCCACTGTTGCTACGGGGGAGGTATGTCACAAATTTCTCTCTCCCTCTCCCTCTCCCTCGAAACAGAAATCCAAGGCTTGTAACAAAACCTTGCTTTCTGGAACCAACCAACACTTCTCTGGGGTGGCTAGAAGCTGCTACTTCACAGTACACTCTTCCAGATCTCACATGGTCACACCTTCAGGAAAAATAAAACTTAGTAACTTTGCTTTATTTATTTATGATCTTTGCTAGTTGTAAAACTTCCTGTTATGTCTGTTTGAAATTCAACAGCTAAAAATTCAGCTCCTTATCTATCTCCTAATGCGAATTCCTATTCACATTGTATCTACTGGGATCCCATTTTAGCTCATCCAACTGCACTTCAAAATGCCTGCTTTTACACCTAATCCCTTTGATTTAAACCTTGCAGCCTGATTGTCTTCAGTTTAATTTAAATTAGTCACACACACATATGCACACAGTTCCCACAAACCTGCTTCACAGTCTCCCACAGTAATATTGGAAATAGATTATATTTTCTTTACAGTTAGCAGTATCTAGGATGTGACTTGGGAGTTTTGGCTCATGCACACATAGAATCCTTTATAGCCCACAGGGAGAAAACACTTTCATCTACTTAGTCAGGGCTGGATTTGAGCTGAACTATGAAGAGCTAATGACAAACTTGATTGCATCACTACTTTAGATGGAATTGCAAATATAAATTGCGAAGAGTATCATGGTTCTGTTAGTATGATATTGCCAGTGTAAACCATCCTTGAATAAAAATTATAAATCTGTTAAGATTTGGCTTCAAAGGGGCTTCCTACTAGTTTTGTACCAGTGAAATCAGTAGGTGGCTATAAATTGTTTTCTTTTCACAAAAAGCGTTTAACACAAAACTGATGTTGTTGTTTGACCCAAGCCCTGCTCCAGAATATGAGCACTGAATCTACACGGAGACCTTGTGTAGTACTGGGGTAAGGATACATTCAATGGGGATGCAGCTATTTTAGATGAACTGTTAAACAGAGGCATCATTTTGTTAAAAACAAAAACAGAATTACCTGGAAAAACTCAGCAGGTCTGGCAGCATCGGCGGAGAAGAATAAAGTTGACGTTTCGAGTCCTCATGACCCTTCAGCAGAACTGAGTAAAATTAGGAGAGGGGTAAAATATAAGCTGGTTTAAGGTGGGGGAGGGTGGGGGGAGAGAAGTGGGGGGGTGGTTGTAGGGACAAGCAAGCAGTGATAGGAGCAGTTAATCAAAAGATGTCACAGACAAAAGAACAAAGAGAGGTTGAAGGTGGTGATATTATCTAATAGAATGTGCTAATTAAGAATGGATGGCAGGACGCACAAGGTACAGCTCTAGTGGGGGTGGGGTGAAAAAAGACTAACGGCATAAAAGGTATAAATTTAAAAATAATGGATATAGTTGGGGAAAGAAAAATCTATATAAATTATTGGAAAAAACAATAGGGAGGGGGAAGAAATGGAAAGGGGGGGGGATGGAGGAGGGAGTTCAAGATCTAAAGTTGTTGAATTCAATATTCAGTCCAGAAGGCTGTAAAGTGCCTAGTCGGAAGATGAGGTGCTGTTCTTCCAGTTTGCGTTGAGCTTCACTGGAACAATGCAGCAAGCCAAGGACAGACATGTGGGCAAGAGAGCAGGGTGGAGTGCTAAAATAGCAAGCGACAGGGAGGTTTGGGTCATTCTTGCCGACAGACCGCAGGTGTTCTGCAAAGCAGTCGCCCAGTTTGCGTTTGGTCTCTCCAATGTAGAGGAGATCGCATTGGGAGCAACGAATGCAGTAGACTAAGTTGGGGGAAATGCAAGTGAAATGCTGCTTCACTTGAAAGGAGTGTTTGGGCCCTTGGACGGTGAGGAGAGAGGAAGTGAAGGGGCAGGTGTTGCATCTTTTGCGTATGCATGGGGAGGTGCCGTAGGTGGGGGTTGAGGAGTAGGGGGTGATGGAGGAGTGGATCAGGGTGTCCTGGAGGGAACGGAGGGAACATCATTTTGTTATTGTTTTGGTTCAATGTGAATGTTAAAAATCTCATGACACTATTTCAAGAAGAGCAGGGGGTTCATCCACTGTCCTGATCATTGTGTTGGCATCGAAGTGCCACCATTGCTATTTATAGGATTTTGCTTTTCAAAATTAGTATACATGGGACCCCCTACAGTCATTGACACACTTCTAGGTGCCTTTGCCCCAGCTTATGAAAGGCATTGTTTTCCATTGGAGTAGCAAACAATGCCATCATTGCAGGGTTTTTTTCTATATTAAGTGGCAACAGAAATAAGTCAGTGAACACAGGAAAAATAAAGTTTCATTACACTATGCATCTGATACGCACAGTCCCAGATAAAGAGAAATCAGAACCTTTACAGATTTCCTACGGTCCAAAGATCCCAGTATGAAAATCTATGAAAATACTTTCCACATTTGCCTATATAATAATCATTATGCTCAAAGTAATTCATTATATCAAGCCTTTGATTGCTTCAGAGACATTATATAGATGCAAATCTTTTTTTCTTAATTTGTCAAGATTCAGTGTACACATGCAAAAAAAGGTAACACTAAAATCCTAAATATAGCTGCTTATGAAGAGCTAGAAGTGATTGTAGTAGCATCATCAGGCATGTGTATTTTTGTGTGATTAAATTGATTATTCAAACCATTATTAATGTATTTGTTTACATACGGGGTTTTCTTTATTCCCTACCCCCTTGTTAAAATTTTGTCAATTGCTCGTCTAAATAACTTTTAGTACCATATTTGCAGTGTATGGGGGTGCTCAGTTGGCTTGATGGCTAGGGTGTGGATCAGTTTAGTGCCAGCAGAACAGGGTTCAATCCCTGTTCTAGCTGAGGTAGATTCGTGGCACTTTGCTGTGGTTTGGCGAAAAATCACTAAGGACCTGCCTTTGGGCAGAGAACTCAAGAGGAAGATCATTAGTATGTCAGTCTTTGTTCAGTGGTGGCACTTTTGTTTCTGATTCAGATGTTTGTAAGTTCAGGTCTCACTTCAAAGGCTTGAGTGTATAATCTAGGCTGACATTTCAGTACAGTATGGGGGAAATACAGCAAGATTGGAGGCACTATCTTCCTGATGAGATGTTAAACAGTATCTGGTGAATCCCACAGCACTGTTTTAAGAAGAGCAGTGGAGTTCTGCGTTCTAGATAGATTACCTGGTCATTCATCTCATTACTGTTGCCTACGTAGCTAGTAACTACAGGTCATTAATTGGAATGTCCTCAGGACATGAACGGCATCTATAAATGCAAGTTCGGTCTTACAAAATAATGTGTAGTTTTCAGGTGGAGTTGTGTTAGATGGCAATAATGGGTTGAGGGCCTGCAGTCCACATTTAAAAGATTAGCATTGTCTTCATTTTTATTCTTCCATTTTAATTCCAATGTCCATATTAATAATGAAAATAGCTATGTAAAATTATCATACCAATTACATCTTCCCATTAGTTTACATAGGCAGTTTCCATTACAAAAGTGGACACAAGGACATTGAATGGAAACAAAATTAGCAGGAAATCCATGCAAACATGGATTTTAAAAATATTTTATATTCCTTTTCAGTTTACTATGGCTTTGCACATGGGAAGTCTATTAAGGGCAGGAATATTATAGCATATAATGTAGAATATATTATTTTGATAATGTGGAAATAACCTGTCCTTTAAGGCCACAAAATCTAATAGAGCGTAAAAGGCACAATCTGAGGTTAATTAGAAGCTAATTGCTGTTGGTTTGTCTTTAGATTCACAGGAATTTGTAAATTGCTGATTCCTTAGGATAAATTTATGAAGGTCATAAATGGATTTAATTTTTCAAACGTTGCTTTGTTCAGTCAGGATTCAAATTCCACCCACCCCCTGCTTTGGCTGCTGTCTGAATGATGTGGTCCACTACTTCTCAAAAACTATGATTAACTCCATTCTACAGTTACGTGAGTGAGACTGATCCTGACAGTTTTTTTATAGTCCCACAGCAGGAAATGGTGTACCCCAGTGGTACAACTACAGTCTCACAGAAAAATGATAAAATTTGTCCACTAAAAAAAGTTAGTTCAAATTACAATCAAGGTCCTGAATTCTGCTTGGGAAACTTTTAAGTGATAAGAGGCAGTTAGGATGATCTGAATTTTAATGTACGTTATCCAAGAGAGTCCCATCACACTAAGAAACACTTCATGAGTGAATGCAGCTGCTATCACAGACTAGATATGATCCTGTAATGAAGTTTTAAATTATGCATAGGAAACATATGGCATCAACCATAAGGACTGCAAATCCAATTTGTTACTCTGAAGCATAAACAAATAACAATAGTGATCATGTGCCTTGGAGATGTTAGTGACAGTGAACTGATAGCAATAGAATTAAAGTATTGCAGATAATGGAAGAATGTGTTTCTTACATGAGCTGAAGATACCATCTCCTCTTACCTAGCTTACATCCTTCTACACCTTTAAAAGGCCTTTACCCCCTCCTCCGCACCCCCTCCCCCCCTCCACCGAGTATGAATACTTGTATTGCTCCATATGTGTACTGATGCTGCACTATGAATACAATGTATATATAAAACAAAATAGTATTCATTAAGGGAAATAATACTTAGGCATCTATTTCAATCCTGTTTAAAATGGTAAATACATGAAACATCTTGTATACCATTTTGCTAGATCTGTAAACATGGGAAAGAAGACAATGTTGTTTTGATACCATTTTCACTGGTCTCTTCCACCCTACGGAAATGACTATGTAAAAATACCAAAGTGTTGCAGCAATTCACAACAGAACAGATAGACATCTCCTGAAGTGTATCATTAACATTACTATTCAGTTGAAAAACTTCCAGTAGAACATTTGGGATAAGTTATTCCCCACTGTTGCAGGATCACAGCTGATTTAAGATGTCTGACATCTCTTAAACCTTCATTCTCGTGAGATGATGATTTGCACCTTGATGGTTAACCCAGTGTTAAACATTACCTGTTGTAGCTCAGGAGGCCTACTCTGGCTTGGCAGTCCCTGCCATATTTGATGCAGATAAAGACAGTGGGCTGAGAAGATGCAGGATTCACTGGCCTCTGTTTTCTCTGTGCCTTTTGAGGGCCAGTTGAGCTTTCTCCTCCCCTCTTCCAGACTGCCTCCAGAGGTCACAGCCATTGGAGGTTGTCCCCCCAGTTGTCTGAGTTGATGTCTGCCAACTTCCTATCTTGCTTGCAGGTGTCTTTGTAGCAGAGGTATGGACGTCCATTAGGTAATGTTACCCAATGACTCTTTCAGCATCTAGAAGGTCTTTGGGTATATGCCATTAACCATCCAATGAACTTGCCGAGCCAGTGTAATCCTCGTCTGCTTAATTATGAGCATGTGCTGATGAATTAGCATGCTCCATGACCTCTAAGTTGGTGACCTTGTCCTGCCAAGTGATGCCGAGGATACATCTGAGACAGTGAAGGTGGAAACTATTCAGCCTTTTCTCCTGCCTAGCATAAGTTGTCCAGATCTCACTACTGTAGAGGAGTGTACTGAGGGCCCAGGTTTGGTAGACTCGTTGGTTTTGTGTTCTTGGTCGGTCCAGTTGCTGTTGTTGCACACTCTTACTCAGCTTGGACATAACAGCTGCAGCTTTTGTGATGCATGTATTGGTTTCTGCAACAAGTGAGATAGCTGGTGATTGTGGAGCCTAGATATGTGAAGCTATGAACAACCTCCAGCGTCATATTGCCAAATTGCCATCAATCAGCAGTGACAATGTTCTGGACCATGACATTTATCACCCCGATACTGATGGTCAAACCAAACTCCACAGGCATGAGAGAGTTTTCCAACTTGCTGCTGAAGGTGTTCCTCGGTATGGAATGCTAGTGTGGCATCAGCAGTGTAAAGCAGCTTTCTGATGGGACTTGGCGCACTTTTGTGGTGGATCTCAGACAGGCAAGGCTTGAACAACTTTCTAGCTTGTAAGTTGACATCCTATGTAGGTGAAGTGAAGGTATATGACAGCAGCAAACAGAACATGCCAATGAGTGTCTGACATAGCATACTCTATATTGGACAGCTGATTATTTAGTTCCATGCTTATTGACCTCAACCTGATTCAATCCTTATTTTGTTAGTTACGGACAGTTGTACATTTTCAAATGTAAATGCAGCAAATCAGATATGATTCTAATCCTGTGTAGCAGCAATGAGAAGGGTGAAAAAAGGCCACCTATGATTTCGCATATTGCTGATTCATCACTAAACAAAACACCAATCAATGGCTTGGATTTTGCAGTCAATGGTGAAGAGATAGTGCTTCCCATAAAGCAGGGTGTTCTGTTGCCATGGTTGAGCATTTGAGAGTGCATGGAAGGCAAAACTTGAATGTACGTGGCAGTCTCGGGGGAGGAATGTTGGAAGGAGAGTTCGAAACCCTGGACCCTTGTGGAAGGCGTCTGAAAGAAAGCGTCGCTTGGGAGAAGATTCCAAAGCAGGTTCTTTGAGAGTGAAGATTGGAAACTTTCGTGTGAGAGACAGAGTTCAGTGAGACCGGTTGGCTCACAGTGTGGCAAGCATCTGGGGGAGTTGATGAGGGATCCATAGTTTCTGTTTGGGTGGTATCTTACATTTGGTTTCAGAGTATGGTGTGTCTGACCACAGGTCGCCTATTGGCTTATATGGATTGTGTACTTACTGTGAACATTAGAGTACAAGATAGTTTTTGTAACTTGTGTTACCCTTACAAATCTGATGTGGGGAAGGAGAATAGTAATATAGTTAATCTTTTCCTGTTTAATAAATGTTTTATTCTTTTGTTAAAAGTTCATCAGCTGAGTCCTGTGACTCTGTTTAGTAGCCGCCCTCCACGTTTCGAAACACAAAATAAAAGTTAGGATCTATCATCCAGGTTCCACCCTGGGATCTGGCTTGTCCAGTAGTAACATCAGCTGGGATCATAATACTGATTATCCTTCACTTTTTAATCATTTTACAATCAGCAAAATGGAATATATGTTGGGACATAAGTATTGAGTTATGTTGGAAGTTGAAATAGCATAAACAAACTTTTTTAAAAAAATCTGTATTTATCAACGTTTGACATTCTGTAAATATAAATTTAGTTTTTCAGAACCAGAGAAATTGTTGAGCTGTAATTATGAACTTAGTATGCTGTTTAAAAACTCTGTTATACCTCACTCAACAAGGTGTAACTTTTTCAAGTGTTTTTGCAGCTATGCTATAAGTATAGCTTAAGGCAGAAGTTCATGTCAAATCAAGTGATTTCAGAAGGTTTTCATCTGTGGGTACTTCACTAGAGCACCCTATGAAAAAGTAGGGAATCGCTGACATTAACTTTTGGATTTCTTCTTTTCTGGTGGACACTAGACACTGCTGTCAGTTTCACAGTTGTAATGAAGATGAACTCTGACAGCTTCATTGCATTACAACTGCAAAACCTGGGTCATATTGGCTACATTCCAAACAGTAATATCTCACCTGAGATTTAAAATGGTGAAATATTAAAGTTATAATTTGCCCTTTATCTCATCATGATGCCTGCTTTAAAAAAAGATGGAAACAAAGTGATATTAAATATATATTAAATGGTACACAATTGTCCTGGGTATTAAAATTTAAAAGCTACATTTGGATTTCTAGCAAAAATATTAATAGATAGGAGGAGGGGGGCACATGGCAGGCTAGAACTGTACTTTTTGAAACAGACTCAAAATATGTAAACTATATATGATTAAAAAGTATGATTAAATGTGAAGTTGTAAGATCAAATGGTACAGACAGGAAGTGTGCACAAATCTAAGGCTTTTAATGAGATAAATTGTAGTTCAACTTCGTGACTGACCTCCGCTTATCGGACAGTGGATGTATTTCACAGATTGCATTTAGTTTTGATGGTAAATTCCTAGCAATGAATAGGTTGATTAATGCCTACAGCTAATGTGGCCAAATACCTGGTCTAGACACCATTGTCCCATTTTGTTCCATTATGCTCCTGTGAAGTGTCTAGGGACATTTTATTATGTTAAAGGCGATATATAAATGCAGGTTGGTGTTCTGAGCTCATTGTTAGGTTGATTATAGTGATTGACAAAGAGACTTCTGATTGGTTTACCATACTGCTATCCATTGTTTTTTTTCTGAAACATTGCTCTGACTTATTTCTAACACTTTTTTTCCACAACAGTTTGTTATTTTTAATTGCTTATAGCATAGCTTTTCCTGCATTGATGCAATAGAACTATGCTATTGGACAACAGCTACTGGTGCTCTGAGTTGAGTAATAAAAACTGCAGGCATTGGTTCTTGTGTTGCTGTGGTCCCAACATAGCAACCAGTTAGAGCATACACATCTCCAGATGTGATACAGCTGAATAATAGCAGGCACTAAATCTGGTTAAACAAAAAATGACAAAGTGGCTCCAGGCACAGGTATCATATCCATGAACCAATTTTTCCAGACTTCATTTTTAGTATTTTTAAGTTATTTTTAAAAAACCTTTTGAGTACAGTATTCTGTTTCAGACCTATGAACTGTAGACATTTAAACATTTTAAATCACAATTTAATGCTTTGAAATTATGCTTTTTAAAAATCTTTTCAAATCCATTTTAAAAACCTTTATTTTTTTGGGATGACTATCAAAGTGACTGATGTAAAGTGCTGCAAAATGGACTGCTGTTCTATTTTGTCTTCCAACACCCTACCATCCCCCAAATTTGCATCAGGTGTTTCCCCCCTCTGATTATAGGTTAGGTGCAGAGCAAAACTTCCCACACTCTTCTATAACTTCAGTAGACCATCCAAATGCACCAGCATTGCAGTCCATCGTCACACCTCTTGACGTATTTGTAGCATTTCTGAATGAGACTGCTAGTTAGTCCAATCATTGGCCCACATGGATCACCTTAATTCAGTAGATAAGTTGTGGGAGGAAAGGTCCAAGAGTCAGACACACAGAGTAAAAAAAATTTAATACCAGGACTTATTGGTGGACGAGGACTATCATTGAGCTGTCCTTTTTAACAAATTTGAATTTTACACCAGTTTCCTTCTTTGCCTGCAATCGCTGGTGACCGTAGAGTAGATAGATGCCTAAAATATCCGATTAAATGGAATAATACATGACAGAAGTTTATCACTGCTTAAATTCTTAATTCAATCTAAAAAAAAATGCTTTTTTCTCACAAAAAAGCCATAGTACAAATTAACCAATTTAATGAAACGGCACAAAGATTAACTAAAAAATGCCATAAAATATCAAAGCAACTACATGTAAATTCTCATGATTAGAACTTGAGTGCTCTACAAGATGCACGCTAATAGTTCATTCATTTCATAAAAGTTCTTTGTTTGTGGTTTGCTTCCTATCACCAGTAAATTCATCCACAAAATTTTCCACTTAGTGCTGAGACTAGCTTCATCTGGATACTTGGCTTCATTTCAGCCTCCAGCCCTAACTGTCAGAATTCACTCATTAGTTCAAAAACATGGTTGTTGGGAAGGCTGGTTTTGCTTACTAGATCTAGCCATTTGGGCTTATTCTTCTCAATTCCACTTCTGACAGCAGCAGTATCCTTGGGCACAACATCACTGATTTCCATGTTGATCAGCAGCCCCTCAATTTTGTTACTGATACTGAAATGGATTCAAAACTTGTGTATGCAGGGCAGTCACCAACAGCAAATTCAAGCACTCAACAAGGTTCTCTGCTTCTGTCAGTCGTTGGTGTCTGTGTGGGAGACTCAGTTGTCATATGCAGCTGCTTCAACTGCTGCTGGGATAAAATTACAGTGCTAAATACAATTTGCACTGATTCTTCTTTCAGCTCCTCCCAAGCTAAATGGCTCATGCCTGTACAATATCCAATGAAAATGACAAAACTGCATCATGTATGGTAAACACTTCTTGGCACTTAACATTTTTGGTAGTTCTGTTTCATGTTATGAATCTCATCTGTGATCCAGCCAATGGATGCTGTTATGTTAACATGAAAGTATTAACTCAGGTACATCTGCATGAGAATCCCACAATTATCAGCTGTCAAAAGATTACTTTTTTTCCTTGTGTTTTTAAAGTAACTTACAGGCTGAGCAATAGCACCGCAAAAACAGAGAGAGGTGGTTTACATCCCTGATCAGCAGCAATGTTCTTTATTCCTCAGTTATGCTAACTCATACCATAACCGTATAATGCTTCTAATTTTTTTTCATTACCTGAGCCAATTCCATCAGTGAAGCTTGTAAATAGTGTACAGTTTACCTACAGTGAAGATATTTTCTGGCTTATGATTAAATATAATTTTTGAAATGTTATTGCTTTTTGTTGTTGCTTTTTGTGGGATTGCCCATCCCATCTTTCAACCTGGAATTGATCGTGCAATGATTTTGAAGCAGCTGATTCATGATATAGGAATAGGGCCAGTTCTAAATTATTTGATGCAATCAATTCACCTTTGACTTCAGGACAAGTTGAAGTGCACGCCCTCTTCCTTTGGTTAAAAAACTCTGCTGGTAATCAGTGATAGTTCATACGCTCCAAATGGATGGTAAGTGCAGTCGGAGAGTTATTAATTTTTGTGCTGCAGCTTTCTTCATTTATCTAGGTTGCTCTAGCACATGTTTGATCTTGTACTTTTCCCTTGACGGTGTGGAGGGTGGTGCACTTCTATCTACCCATCTTCTCAATTTGCTCCCCGCACTCGATAATGTATTGTACTCAGGAGACTCAATTTTAATCACCCAATGTTGATCATGGGGTTGAATTCAAATTAAGCAGTGCATTTCACTGTTGAGGTCCTATTTGAATTGGGAAGTTGAATTCAAATTAAAGAATAGTTCAAATTATAAGGCACAAATTAAATTATCTTCAATAATTCTATCGTCAATAGAAGGAATATGTGTGTTTTTAATTCAAATTGCCATAAACCAAAATAAGAGGAGACTATTAGTCTTAGGGTATTAAGATGACATCAGTTCTACTTGATCCTAATTTACATAACTATTATACTGATGGAAGAAGCTAAGGTCTATTACTTATAGAAATATAGTATTGAAACTATCAGGTCTACTATATGATTCCAGATTCAGTTGGTCAACTCTTATGGGTTCTAATGCAGTTGTCCAGTTGTGTTCTCTTTCTTTAGACCGCAATGCCTAGTTTCATCAAAAGTTGTTCAGATTTATTCCACTATATTGGTGTAATGGCACAGCGGGTAATGTCGAGCGGCTCAAATCCAGAGGGAAACTTGAAACAGCTGCCACAACTGTTTTGCAATTTGTATTTCATTTCGAGATGCGTGCCTTGAATTCAGTAGTAATAAGTCCACCGAGACTTGTTTTTCACAAAGCTAAATTAAACATTTTTTGATAAAAGAAAAGATTTTAAGCATATACGTAGGTCTACAGGTTACTACTATAATAACACCTAAATCCCCTAATTAATCTGGCTCCCAGTTACACTTCCATTAAGGCAATGGTAAAACAAATAGAATTAAGCAGACCCAGGCAAAGCACATAATACCCTGGACGGTGATATTCAAAGTGAGTTTTCATGGCTTCGGTTCCTGGAGACAGCAACTTGATGCGTAGAGGCTGGAGGCTTTTCACACTTGTGTTAGATCTTAGAATGCCTTCTTCCTTACACATAACTCCCTTTATCCATGTTTCTCCCTTTTTAATGTAAATTCCATTGTTCCAATATGTCTTTGCAACTTTTCTCATAAAATTAGTACTATGAAAAGATTTATATTATCAGTAACCTTTAGGAAAAATAGACACACCGTTTGGCTTAGCTTCTTTTGGCTAGGCGTAACATCTTACCGTCTCTTTGAAATTCAAACTAACCTAATTTATCTAAACATGCAAATTTTATTTACACCTCACATTTTAAACCTTCAGCCATGTTTATGTATTTAGCATTTCAAACCTAGCTTCCCTTTTGATAACTCAAAAGCTCCAGACCAGCTGTCTCCAATTCAATTAACCCCCCCAACACATCGAAACTAATCCAAACCCCACTATTAACCTACCTTTACAATAAATCACAAATTATTATATTTGCATGACAATTGGAAATATTAAAACACTTTGCAGCAGAGACCTTGACTGGTTATTGACAGATGGAAAGTCTTTTGCCATGCAAGTAGATAAGGAAGTTCAGTCCAGCTGGGTTCTCTAATGAAAAAATAAAACATAATTGCTTTTATTTTCAGTTTTATTTAAGTTGCAAAATTCGGTGTTTTGATTTTGTCCTTTTGGAGAGGACAGAGTAGATTTCCTAGAATGATACTGGGAATAAGGGGCCTCAGATATGTGGAGAGACTAGAGAAGCTGGGATTCTTCTCCACAAAGAGGCTAAGGGGAGATTTAGTACAGCTGTTCAAATTGTTAAGGGTTTTAATAGCGTAGGTAGGGCCAACATTCCACTGGTAGGATGTTCATTAGCTAAAGGACACATATTAAATATAATTGTGAAAAGAACTATGGGGTAAATTAGAGAACTGTTATTAACAAGTAATTACTGCCTGAAAGGGTGACAAAAGCAGATTCATTAGTGACTTTTGGAAGGGAATTGGATATATACATGGAAAAAATTACAGTGCTGCGGAAAAGGAGTAGGGGAGGGTAATTGTAGCTCTTTCCAATAGCTGGCATAGGATTGATGGGCTGAATGGCCTCCTGCACTGTAACATTCTATGATTTCATAATTACTGCGATGACCAGTGAAATTATTTAGGTGCTTTAATATCAAAAGTCCTCCAACAAGAAGGAAGTGCAGGGGGTTTGCTGCTACTTTTGATGGCTGCTTGGAACTCAGAAAAGGGCATGGATGGTTAAAGTTTGCCTCCTTTGTAATATCAGATGCTGGCAAGCTGAAGATGGACCTATAAAAGGAAACATCTCTGGATTGACTCTTGAAAAGCTTAAGTTTCATATTTATGCTTGGAGATATACAGATGGTGTATCAGTTCCATATCTCACTCCAATCTTTTTGTAAAAAAAATCACGGTGGACCAGACAACTAACAAAGACATGTCAGTGAACCTGGCTAGGTGGAGCATGAAATGGTATGGCTACATTTTGAGATGAAGGATAAACTGCTCCTTCTATCAAAGAAAAGCTCCATAATTGGGCATACACTTGCGGTTCATGAGATGGAAGACAACTTGGGCAAAGTTAGAAATAGTGAGACCTCTTAAATAGGAATTGCTGGAGGACGTTTAGCCTGTGGTGTGGCTGGAATCACTAAATAATGAAATGAATATCTGTGGGGTGGAGAGTTGATATATAGCAGCATAACTCTTCAATCCTGTTTCCTTTTCTACCAGTTTTCCAACCCCCACAGCCCCTGTCTGTAACTTCCAAGCTTTTGGGGGATTGTAACTGGGGAGGTGTGGGGGTACCCCAAAGATGCACTGGGAAACCACCCCCAGAAATCTCCAAATGAGGATTGCACGGTAATTGCCTAGGAAGTTCAGACTTCTGTTGCCCAGCACTGGGAACCATCCCAAAGTACGAAATAAATCGGAAACTTTGGATGGTTCCAACTGTCTCACTGGAATGGTTACCCAGGAAAAGTTAGAAGAATTAAAACCACTTCTAGCTCCTGGCTAACTATAGTACTGACCCACTGTCTGCCCCACCCCCCCAACCAACCGACACCCACCCCCCCCCCCCGCCTAATTGACCCCCCTGCCGACCACTCAGAACAACACACCCCCAACCAATTGACCCACCCCTGACAAGCCAACACCTCCGCCTCCAACTCCCAACAGACCCGCCCCCCGATTGACCGACCGACCACCACCCCCCTTCCACTTCCCCAATCCTACTGACTTACCTAACAGACTTACCTTCTCCCTGGCTTCTGAAAGTGGCTGGACCTTTATACTAGCCTGCTTTACGGCAGCTAACACCGTAAAAAAGGGGGCGTGACTTCCTTACCTCCGATTCTCTAGCCCTCGACACAAGGCCTCTGGAAAGTGCTGCACCAGACTGTTCTCTCCCAGCCTGAGCTGGGAAGTTGGTCGAGAAAAGATTGGCTAGATTTCCAGGTAAGAAACTAGGAGTGTAGTAGCAATTCGACTCAGATTGCCACTCCATGGAAGTTCAGGCCTCCCATTTCTTTGTATAACTGCAACAGCTGGAATGCTGGAAATAGCATCAGAGATAAGATTTAAAAGTTAAATTTGAATTGCATATCAACACACAATTTAAGACGGCTCGCCTGTAGATGATATGTTGTGGCAACAGGTCAAAATTCTGAGTGGCGCCACAGCATAAATACAATAAATTAGGAAAAACAATTGTTCATTATAGAATTTGCATTGTGTACCTTCCTCCTACATCCTGATATATTTTGCTAATTACTGTACTTTTAGAACCCCAATTCATGTCCTTAAATTGCTGCGATATATTTAAATCTTGAATTGATAAAAATGTGCTATCTTTGAGTGATATTTGGAATGCAACGTCTGAAAAATCATGTAATGACAAAGTTCAAATATGTACTGGATTAATGTACAGTATGTGAAATCTGATCTTGATTCACAGTTTGAGCCAAAGGTTTTTTTAAAAAGTAATGTATTAGAATCCACGTCAATGAAACATGCCTACTGAAAAATGCAATAAAAGTTTGCCCCAAGATTGTAGTAATTGGCAAATTTTAAGTAATATGAGCAAGGTTTTCAGTTTATTTTCTTAGTGAGGGATCAACTTGGAGTTGTTAATTGCGTAGCTCCTGATCCTTCTTTATATATTTTATAGATCTCCGGACAGCTTATTTAACATCCTGCTACACAAAATGTCAGCAAATTTATTGAAACTTCCCTTTTCAACTTGATTTTTTGTCTCCGATGTAATTTCATGCAAGACTCTGCACAATGGTTTCAAATTGTGAACCCAAATACAACTACTCGGGCCTGTACTTTTGTTATACAATGTATAATATCAATCTACTGAACTGATTATGTACAGGTCTGCACCAAAAGTTTCCATTTCTGAATGAAGACCTGAAAAGTTGCTGAAAAGGATCTATATTCCTTAATTTGGCATTGCTGGCAGCAGACAGTTTATATTATTATAATGTACTGAATAAATATTTAACATTGCCTTGCAATACTACACAGGATTTACGCAATTTTCCTTAACTGAGTCCTGTTCTTTTTCAACCCTGTCTGTAGAATGCACATTGTTATAACATGCCATTTGGCCAGCTTCCAAGTAGCATGTTCCTGCAAGAGCCTACCATATTTAGTTACACGAACAGTTAGATTGTACCCCATCCTTCCTAATGTACCATGTGTTAAGAACCTACATTAGAAATAATATCCATTCCAATAAAATGTCATTTTACCTGAGTATTCAGAGTAGCTTTCAGGATTTTGAAAAGCAGCTTGTTTGTATTAAGACAAGTGTATATATCATATAATATAAACAGTTAACATATAACTTTCTAATCTGACAGCATTAACCCACAAGCTAGAGTTTTGCTGCGTGTGTTTTCTGAAAGCTGAAACATTGAAGCCCATGGCAAAAGGCTTTTAAAATGTATGCTTTTACTTTCTGAAAAATGACAGATGCACATCATTTCATTGGCCACATGTGCTCCTGCCAAACTCTCAATTAATTAATTATTGGTGCAGTGAAAGTGAGCTGCACAGAGGAAAGAAATTACAGTATACTATGTGGGCAGTTAGAAAGATGGAGTCCACAGGCAAAACAGATGCATACCAGAGCACAGATTGTTGGGCTATAAATTTGACTGTAACCTGTTTCTATGTGGAGTATGTTGGTACAATACAGTACAATGTCAATGCCACTTTTCTTAAGTAATGTTCCACTCCGATATAACTTGACTTGAAATTGATTCACGACATGAACTTTAAAAGTTTTAATGTTAGAATTGATACAAATTATACTTTTTTCTCTTTAATTATCATGTCTATTTAGTCTTTGGATATAGCATCTTTGAAATTAATAACTCCCATAGGAGGAGTTTTGGTTGCAACTTAACATTGGTAGAGGCATTGACTGGAGCTGACATGCTTTGTCCAGTGAGGTAGGAAAAATTGAAGGACAGGCAACCCAGTAACTCTGATGAACATTCCAGTCTTTAGTTACAAGGCAAGATTGACTAAACTCTGAGAGTAACTTGGCTGTCTGCCATTTCAGTCAGAAAATGTGGGACCTAAATGAAGGAAGGAAAACCACAGGAGGAAAGTCTTTAATAATAAACTGGATAGGGTGTTAATCTTAGTTGTTTTCAAACCTAATTGTTTATTTTCCTGTAGATTTGATAAACTTGTAGCTCTATTAGAATATATAACAGGGGTGGCTGAATCTTCTGAACCATAGAGCTGCACACGATAATCTGCAGACATTCGAGAGCCGCAAGACACAGACTACCTTTTCTCGACGTTTTTATTCTATTGCACACACTTCTGTGAGGAAACTTTCAGCTTTTTCTCTCTAAACTTCCAGGCTTCCTTCACACTGCTTCTTCATCTCTTATCTTCTAGGCTTCCTTCACACACAATTCAGATCATGGCAAAAACAAATCTGCTTCACTGATATACATCAGGGCTAACACACTTTTAAAAATTCTTTAACGCGATGTGGGCATCGCTGACTAGACCATTTTTATTGCCCATTCCCCTTAAAGTAGGTAGTTGTGTGAGCTGCTGCAGTCCATGTGGTGTAGGTACATCTATAGTGCTGTTAGTGAGAGAGTTCAAGGTTTTTTACCTTGCTACAGTGCAGGAATGGCGATACAGTTCCACGTCAGAATGATGTGTGGCTTGGAGGGGAACTTCCAGGTGGTGGTGCTCCCATGCATCTGCTGCCCTTGCCCTTGTAGGTGCTAGAGGTTGTGGGTTTAGAAGGTGCTGTCGAAGGAACCTTGAGTTGCTGCAGTGCATCTTGTAGATGGTACACACTGCTGCCACTGGTGCGTCAATGGTGGAGGGGCCTGGACGTTGAAGGTGGTGGGGATGGGGTGTCAATCAAGCAGGCTGCTTTGTCTTGGATGGTGTCGAGCTTCTTGAATGTTATTGAAGCTGCACTCATCTAGGCAATTGGAGAGTATTCCATCACGCTCCTGACTTGTGCCTTGTGAATAGGCTTTAGGGAGTCAGGAGGTGAGTTACTCTCTACAGAATTCCCAGTCTCTGACCTGCTTTTGTAGCCATTTCCAATCTCTGACCTAGTAATGTAGCCCACTGCTTAACTGAATTTGGCAGTCTTCCAATGTGGAAAATAAATCAAGAGGTTTAAAAAGAAGATTGAGTTTACTTGAAAAAAAGCTATAACCACCTACTGAATAACAAATTTGAATAAGAGTACCTGTGTCCCATAGCAATAAATTCTTACATTCCTGTTCTGTATTAAATTCTTTCCTCCCTTTCCAGACATAGGCTGCAAGTTGGAGGGTCAGCAATGAGAAGCTGGGTTAGGAAACTGGAGAAAATGGCGCTGAAGGTCACATGGCCCTTCGTAAGCCCGGCAGGAAACTACGAAAGAAATCTTGTGATGGCGCTGGAACGAATTGTTGATCTTAGCCCTCGTCCCTTTGCTGTTGTCTGCTCTCCGCTTCTCTCCCTCCATGAAGCTGTTCATGGCTGAGGCTGAACCTGGCTGTTTACCTCCCACCAATAGACGATTTAAGCGGTTTCACAGCACAAGAAATGAACTGCACTCTTGTGTGTCAAAGAGCCACATGCGGCTTGTGAGCTGCGGTTTGACCTGATATATAATGTAGCTGGAGAAACCATCTTTAAGATGGTGATGGGGTACAGTTTCACAGGCGCCAAAAGCCATCCATATAGCTATTGTTTGTTTGTAAGCCTAGACACAAAGTTTCAACAGGCTATTGTACTGGGAAACTGTGGAGAGTACTGCAGTCAAAATGCTGATGTCCATGCATGTACTTTGCAGCAGGCTCTAACTGACCAGCAATTAGGATTAGCAGCTGTATTTTGTTTCTCCTCCCCTCTCCTCCCAGCTGAGGAACACAAAAATTGGTTGTAACAAACCCTCCCCCTGCCCCCCCGCCTCCAATTCTACTGAGGTTAATGAATTCCATATGTTAATGTCTGCAAAGCTTAGTGATGTCATTGATGCATTTACACACACAGTCATCGCAGTGGTGAATTTTAGTATTTGAGACATGTATAATAGTAAGGTTACTGAGCTCAATTCATGCATTTCACATTTGTAATCTATAATAAGTAGAAAGAAATAACTTGAATTTTATCATGTATTGAAGACATCCCAAAAGTGCATCACAGCGCAGACGCTGTTGTTAGGTTGGAAAATTCATAAACCAGTTTGTGCACAGCCAAGTCTTATGAACAGCAAATCAGTGAATGGCCAGATAATTTGTGTTTGGTGGAGCTGTTTGAGGGAACATTGTTGTCTAGGACACCAGGAGAATTCTCTGCTTTTCAGAGTGGTTAATTTATCCACATCAGAACTTGCAGACAGAGCCTTGGTTTTAGTACCTGCTGTGAAAGATAGCACTTACAGAAATGCTGCATTTCCTCAGTACTCCACTAGAATGTCAAACTAGAATATTTGCTGAGGTCCAAAGTGGGTCTTGAATCCACAACCTGACTGAGGTATGTGTGGTACCAGATGAACAAAGCTGACATTTGGGTAGAATCGAGTAGCTTTTTATATATTAAAAAAGTACTTTGAAATCAACTTGTAAGTAAGGAGTAATGGATTGATAAATGCTGTAAGTAGGTTAATTCGTATCTGCTTGCTGACTTCCTGATACAGTATACAAATTCCATTCATCATAATCGAACATCTTTTTGTAAACGCTCACAGTATCCTTCCAATTTTACTTCATTGCTATGTGCCACAATAAAAACATCATTTATTTTGTTCCTATAATGTAGTAAACATCCTAAGGTGTTACTCAGGAAGGAGACAGATGTCTAGTAGTAATAGAATTAGGGGAGATGATGGCAATTTTGGTTGAAGAGAGGTTTGGGGAGAGAGATGACAATGCAGGTGATTGGATAAGGAGAGTTGAGCCATGATGGTTGAAAGTTCTCAGATTGATGGAGTATGGGATGCTTGACAAGACTGGAAGGCATTGGCTGAATTCTAGGATTTTAGGCTGCAGAAGTAGGATGGATTAATACTGTGGAGAAAATTGTAAAAGAGGATGAGGTTTTGGATGTCAATACCTTGGGGAGTAGGGAGAGAGTGGAGGTTGACAAGCAATGGCTGAGTGGGACTTAATGTGCAACAGAACGTGAACAGACTTTTAAAAAAAGCTTTATGTAGGGTGGAGCTAGGGAGCCGAATGACAAAAGGTCTGAGAAATTGAACCTGGAGATAAGAAAAATATAGATTAGATATACAATAATACTGGGAATGAAGTAGAAGTGCATGTGGAAATATTGCATTGTAGAAGGAAGGAGTCTTGATAATGGCTAGGATATGGTGTTTGGAGTTCAGCTCAGGGTCAAAAGGACACCAAGGCTGTGCGCTATTGGGTTCAACTTGATTGAGCAGCCAGGGTAGAGAATGAAGTGGTGACAAGTTTATGGCTTTTGGCAAGAGCCAAACAGCAGTAGCTTGATTTACCAATGTTGAGTTCATTCATCCATGATTTGATGTTTGACAGGCAGTCTGACAGCACAGTGGTAACTATGGAGTTGAGGTTTGCCATAAAGTTAAAACTCGGTGTTGTTTATGTGTGTGTGGAACCTGAACCTCATGCCTGTAGATGATGCCAAGAGGCAATGGGTAAATGAGGAAAAGCAGTGATGTATCAGCCATATCAAGACAAGCTGGAGTCTCATTTAGGTGGATCACAAAAGAGAAGCTTTGAATGGTCAACATGGAGAAGCTGAGGGGGCAAGAATAGTGCATCACAATGCAACCACAAAGGATATCATTTGTGGCTTTGACCAGAGTGGTCTCTGTATTGTCAGAGCACAGAAATTGGGAGAGCTGAGCATGGATCTATGTAACAACGGTGTGCACAAAGACCTTAAGAGGGATAAAAAGAAACTAAAAGGCATACTGTATTGTGTGGGAAAGGATATTTTAAACACTGCGAGTTATTTTCAACTGTGTTTAAATATGTAGTATCCAGCCTACTTAAACACTATAATAGTGGTCGGACCAAAATGTTTGTAAACAAGTTCTAACTAGTTTTAATCACAGGGAACAAGGCAATTTATATAAGGGAATCCATGTGAGGGATGCAAGGAAGTATTAAAAGCACATGCTTCAATGGAGGAGTCAGATTTGAGTGTCTCTCAAATGTGGTTGGATCCTAATAATAGTTCTTAAGTTTAGTTGAAAGGGTCAGATTGTTCTGATAGGAAAGGAGAGGTCAAAAAGGAAGAGTGAAGCTTCATACAAGACCATATAGTAGTAATAGAATGGGAGAATATTACTCATTAAGTTCTGGTGCTTCTGTTAAAAAGTTGATTCTTAGCATCTATACTGGATCCTGTAGCAATGATAAACCTTTTAATGCTATTGACAGCAGAAAATGATTAAAGACCATTTGGGTCCTTTTGTGAACTTTAGCAGGGCAAAATTTGGTTGAAATATTGAATGTTACTCTGCATCTGTTTTCACTATTACAGATGTTTCTGAGGTATGACTGATGCTGAAGAGGGATAATGCTTTAAGTGTGGGAATGGCCTCAGCTATAATTAAGATACTCAAGGCTATCTTGGATAATGGACGTGATGGCATTTATTTCAGGGTGCTAAAGGAAAGGCAGAGATATAATGTGAGCCAGTGGTTCATAGCTCTTTGAGGTTTAGGCTAGTTCCAAAGGAACTTTAATTATAGACCCATTAGCTTGTCATTAATGCTGTTTGAAGAATAGATGTTTAAAACAGTGTAAGGGTTGCTACTAATGGCCATTAGGAGACTTTGGTTACTACTAAGGAATCTCGGCATGGTTTTCAAAAATGGAGATCCTGCTTCACTAATCTGAGTTTTTCTTTTGAAGAAGTGATCAGATTAGTGGTTGATGGCAGCCTAATTGATAAACTATATCTTGATTTCCAGAAATGTTTACTTATTCTGTATGTGGGCAGTGCTGGCAAAGCAGCATTTATAGTGGTGGGCTTTCTCCTCAAACCACAGCAGTCCTTGGGGGTAACAGTGCTTATAAGATGGTGTTAAATAAGGAATTCCAGGATATTGACCCAGTAATGATGAAGCAAAGACATTATATGTTCAAGTCAGGATGGTGCATGATTTGGAATAGATGGTGTTCCCATGACATTGCTGTTCTTGATGGTAGTTATGGATGAATGAGGAGTTGTCAAAGTAACGGTAGGGAGTTGTTGCTGTGGCTTCCTGTGAATACTAACTATTGCAGCTTTAGTGCCCTAGTGATGGAGCAGAACAATATTAGTAGAAGGGATGCTGATCAAATGAACTGCTGTGTTCTGCGTGGTATTGATTTCTTGAGTGCTATTGTGACTGTATCCATTCATGCAAGTGGTGAGTATTCTATCACACTCTTGACTTGATTGGAATTGATGGAATTATGTTGGATAAAATGGTTCCAAACTTGTAAGCAGAAGGTCATTATCCATGGGAATAAATCTTCAAGGGCCAGGTCAAGAACAGTACTGCAAGAACATTTATTGTGGCCATTGTTATTTATAATCTTTTAATGATTTAGATAAGCACAATAATGGAATCATCCACACATTTGCAGAAGACACAATAATATGCACAAGAGTTGGGATTTTAGACAAGTTAATAGACCAATTTAGCTGAAGTAAGAGAATAGGCCCATATGTGACAGATGTTCTTCAGTGTGGATAGATAGTGTTATGCACATGAATTCAAGATATAGTTCATCAATTAGACTGCCATCAACCACTAACCTGATCACTCCCAAAAAAACTCAATCAGATTAGTGAAGCAGGATCTCCATTTTTGAGTGTGAAATGCTCGAGGCATGCGTTGGGGTACTTGTTAAAAATTATAAAACAGGAGAGGCACCTAGAAGTCATAGTTCATACATCATTGAAGGTCCATAAAAGTGGCCTGGAATTTGCTGTGGTGTCATTATGCTACTGAAGCTGACAGCAACTTTCACAGTCCAGACATGGGCAGAATAACAGAGAAGTCCAGAAGTTGCTGTCCATACTCCTCTTTAGGGTGCACTGTATAGGTTCTCATAAACTGTAGTTCGTTGCAGTCATGAATTGGTGAGGTCCTCCACTTCTACACCATTAGTCTCGCTGTAAAGACCCTTGAAAAAGATGCACATCTTGAAAGAGTTGTAACTGGGTTTTTAATGGCATACTAGCTTCATAAGTCTTACTAACCATTCTGATTGTCCTTGAAAAGCTAATTTTCTTTTCCCAGAGGCAGTGTCCTCCAGAATAGTTTAAGAGCATATGATGAGTATGGATTCTCTGCAGCCCTTCAAAAAAGATCTGGACACGTTCCTGACAGAGGAGACCATTTTCAGATCTAGATTGGTTGAGAATAATAGGCTTTTATAAGTTACCACGATTTCCTGGAGCTTTGCTGAATGTCTAGGGAGTTGGAAAGGAATTTTTAAGAGGTTTTCTGAAATTGGTCTCAGGTTTATTTCCTCTCCCAGCTAGACTTGAAAGGTGAACGAATGAAATGACTGAACCTTTCAGGATGAGTTGGGCTTGATGGGCCAGGTAATCTTTTTGTATAGTTGTATAAATGTTGAGTGTATAGAATGTTATAATCTGAAAGATACATATAATTGTAGTTTTTGGAATTTTTGATTTTAATGAAAACCCAAGCTTTTTTTCATGACCGTTTGAAACAATCCACAGGCCCTGATGCTGGCTCAAGGCAAGTTTTGGGATGTTGGGTGGTGAGGTTAGCTGGAAACTCACCGACTGCTCCAAAAAATGTGGCAAGAGCTATTTTAGCTTTTTTTTAAAAAGGTGGATCAAGTTTTTGTAAAGGGGTTCCAGGGCAGAAATGGCCAAAGCTATCTTTGTGGGGACCAGAGAAGCACTTGTGTTTCACCTGGCCCCACAAAACAAAGGTTTTTTTTTACCTTTTTGCAGCTAATGTACTCTGATTGGTTCAGCCTGGCAGGAAAGCTGCAGTAACTTCACTGCTCGGGCTTAAGTTAAAATTGCAGTTGTGTCCCAAATCTGCCATCAAGACTTGACAGGTATATGTAAAGGTGGGTGGTGGTGGTGGGGGGGGTGGGGTTGGGCACCAGTTTCTTACAACTGAACAGATCTCTTTTGTCTGGCTGATTGATAAAAGATGATTTCCCATGTTTTGCACTTTAATAATGATATGTGTTCTGTTCTTCTGTGCTGTAACAATTCTGTGATGTGTGTTCTGTTCTTGTTTACAGTGGATTTGACTATGAAATTATAGTGATTGATGATGGAAGTCCTGATGGGACACTTGAGGTTGCCAAACAGTTGGAACAGATTTATGGATCTGATAAAATCGTAAGTGTTTGGGTAGTATCTGTAAATTAGTATATGCTGAGTCTTTTTCTTCAGGGAACTGGGTGGTCTATTGGGTGGTATAATCTTTTCACCTCTGGGACTTTTCTGGAATCAGTGCAAATAGGATAAAAATAATCTCTCTGTGCCAGCTACTAAAAGTTCCAAGGGAACTGAGTTTGTGGCCAAAGTTGGTAGAACAGAACACCCCATAATTTGGCACTGACTGGTAGTTTCACTGAGATAGGCCATGAGGATAGCTCTTGTGGGAAATAGAAATGTTATACTGTAGCAGTAAGAACATAAGAATGTAAGGAATGAGGCAAGGCCACTCAGCGATTCAAGGTCATCAAGCTTCTGTAGTTCCATCTGGTGTTTATGTGGTACTGTAGTTAGTCCCCATCTTTAGTTCCTTCTGAATTCGTCAACCCAAGCCACAGCTTCTATCACCATTTTGTCCTAGATTTAAACTATGATTTCATTACCAAATCCTGTCTAGTTCTCTTTTGAAAGGCTCTACCACTTCATCATTCACTGGGCAAAATTACATCTTTTTCTATGTGAATTCAATATAAGCAATTTCTTCAAAACTTAAATTCTGAATTATTTTTTCGAAGACTTATCCCCTTACAGGATCCTGAATTATCGTAAAGAGATGACTACTTTTTGTAGGAAGGGGAAGTTGCCACCAAGACCTGACAGGCAAAAGTATAAAGGAGGTAGAAAGATGTTGTAATGTGGGCGTCTTTATTTAATACTGGGAGGCATTGCTAAGTTGGAGCTGCAATAAATACTGCTGTAGACCAGCAGTAGAGATTTTCAAAATGCATACTGATTCCATCAGCATCGGGACCACCAGACTGGCTGATTTCCTATGTGCTGATCCTGCTGCTGTTCAATGAGATCACCTTTCATTCTTCTATACTGCAGAGAATATAGGCCCAATTTACTCAGCCTCTCATCATAGGAGAGCCTCCTCATTTCAGGAACCAACCTAGTAAAACTTTAAGTATATCCATCCTTAAATATGGAGATCAAAACTGCACATAGTACTTCCGGTATGGTCTCGCTAAAGCCCAATACAACAATAGCTAGACTTCCTTATTCTTGTAATCCAATCCCCTTGCAATAAAGGACAACATCCCAATTGCCTTCCTAATTGTTTGCTGTACCTGCATGCTAAGTTTGTGTTCCTTGTGTGAGTACACTCAAGACCACCATCTACAAGGAATAAGTCAGGAGTGTGATGAAGACTAATTGAAAAGCAGAAAACTATGGATGCTGGAAATCTGAAATGAAAACAGAAAATGCAGGAAAAAAACTCAGCAGGTTAGGCAGCATCTGTGTAGAGAGAGAATCAGAGTTAATGTTTCAGGCCTGTGACGTCATCAGATTGCCTGGATAAGTGCAATTGCCACAACACTGAAGAAGCTTGATACCATCCAAGACAAAGAGGCTGCTTCTGCCACCTAAACATTCACTCCCTCCACCACCAGTACAGTGGCAGCAGGGTGTACCATTTGCAAGGTGCACTGCAGCAACATGCCCAAGCCTCCTTCGACAGCACTTTCCAAGCCTGTGACCGCTACCATCTAGAATGACAAGAGCAGCAAATCCATGGGAACACCACCACCTGCAAATTTCCCTGCAAGCCACAAACCATCCTGAATTGGAACTACATCCCCATTTCTTCAGCGTCACTGAGTCAAAAACCTGGACCCCTCTTCCTAAAAGCACTGTGGGTGTACCTACACCTGATGAACTTCAGCTCACCTTCTCTAGGGCATTTAAGGATGGACAAGTGCTGGCCTTGCCAGTGATGTTCATATCCCATGAACAAAAAAAAACTTTTGCTTATTTTTATGGTACCTTTAACACTCCTTCAACCATTGTTAGTTCTGAGTCACACCCAGGCTGATTTTGATGGTTTACTTTCCTGAGAGAGGTTCTCTTTTATACACTGTCAACTCAGCTCACTGCAACAATAAGGATGTCCTCTACCATTTCATTAATCCTTTTTGAGCATTTGAAAGCCTACAACATGTACCTAATTAGTAACTGAGTCTGTGATTTAAGGTGTTGTAGGAGGAATGTACCAAATTCTCTGAATAACATCTAGCTTAAGTAATGCCTGATAGGGACTACTTAATCTTGAACAAAGATTTCAGAATCAGAAAAACATGTTCTTTTACCCAATGCTTTGTTCTTTTGACCTTGATATGTCTACATATGTGAGGCAGGAAACTGGACTGCAATCTAAAAATCACCATTTCTATTTTACATGAATCCTGAGAGCTCCACTGATTTTATGTTTAATCTCCATTTCCCCACAAAAACCTGCTATAGCATCTTGCCTTTCATAAACTAAAGCTGATGGAGCACAGTGATTTCAAAAGGAGAGTTAATGAGAGATCCTGCACTACCAGGTGTAAGAATGGGCAAACATTCATTGGAAAATTGGGGCTACAATCTTGTAATTCCATCTCTGACGCGTCCTTCTTCCAAGTTTTGACCCTTGCTGCGACCATGCCATCATGGAGTTATTCCAGCACTCAAAAAATTAGGAAGTGCAGTAGCCCCTTTTAAACTGAATTCTGCAAACTCTAAAACTTAAATAAGTCATTCCTTTAAAAACTAAGGCATCCTATTATGTCACAACACCATAATTAAAATAAGAGTAGCACATGAAACTTACATTGCTTATGCTTTTACAGAATGCTTCCTCTTAATCATATACACATTCATACCAATAAAATAAATCTCTTGTATCATATGTTCTTTTAAACCAGCCTTTTTGAAATCAATCTTTTTATTTGTCTGTAGCAGAAAGAGGACATATTTAGATAGTTAAGAGTTATCTGCATGCTTTATAGCTGTATCTTTATCCCACTGGTCATCTGTGAGCCAGCTTTTTCATTAAAAGAGCAGGGCATATTTCAGTGAATTGCTATCTGTCTGTTCCTTCTTAGCCTCTTGAACATTAACATTGTTATTGCAAATAACCAACCTTGATTTTTCTTTTTTTAAACAAAAACTGGAAGGTTTAAAGAGAAACAGACGAAGGCAGGCAAGAAGAGGTTGGAGTAATAATGCTGTGCTGACCAATTTTTAAAAACTTCTCTACTCATACTTGGATGTGATTACCAAAGAAGTGGTCATTGGTTTGATCTGTTCTAGTGTGACCCATGGAGAATTGTTGGGTCAAGAGAGAGGAAAACTTTGTTGAGGAGTGGAGAAAATGAGAAAAACCATGCTGGAGACAGCAACTGAAAGAAACTCTGTTAAAGATGAGACAGATTGATAATTGGGGGGGCCAGGTGAAACAGGGCTGCTCCTCCCCACAAGGGTAGCTTAGGCCACCCCCATTGGGGAATCCTCCTTTGCAAAAGCCTTTTTTAAAAAAAAAGCTAAAATAACTTTTGCCTCATTTTTGGAACAGCAGATGAATTTCCAGTTCACCTCACCACCCACCGTCCCAAAATCTGCCACGAGCTAGCATAGGGCCTGGGTATTGTTTCAAATGGTCATGAAAAATCTCAGGTTTCATTAAAATCAAAATGAACTATTTAAAAAACTGGAACTCCAATAATTAAAATTCTGCGTACTTTTCAGATTATATATATACAACATTTATACAATTATACAAAAAGGCTACCTAGTCCATCAAGCCTGCCCCCTCCAGGTAAGGTGTTGTCATTTGATACCTGGCCAGCAGTAAAAATGGCTCTGCTGACTTGCCTGCACTGATCCCACTGATGTCCCGGTGGTTGTGATCTTTAACTGCTCACCTAAGCAAGCGAGATGGACAGCCTTTAGAAAGCAGCAGACTCCTTTTTAAATATGCAGATCCGCTATTGTAAACAGAGGCGGCCCCCTGAAGCCTGACATTCTGCTGGTTAACTACCACTTTCTACTAGGTTAGAGTTGAAGACCAACAGAGCCTATGCAGATGGAGCCAGGTGTTAAAATTTTCCAGGTCTCAGCTGCAAAGGGCTGAACAATTTGACTTCTCCCATGGGACTCCACTTACAGGACTCACGGTTTGGAGGAAGGGGAGTTTTTCTTTATTCTTTCATGGGATGTGAGTATCCCTAGTAAAGCCAGCATTTGTTGCCCATCCCTATTTGTCCTTAAGAAGGTGGTGGTAAGCTGCCTTTTTGAAATGCTGCAGTCTATATCTGATGTAGGTACACCCACAGTGTTGTTAGGGAATTCAAAGATTTTGATCCGGCAACATTGAAGGAACGGCAATGCAGTTCCAATTCAGGCTGGTGTGGGGGTTGGAGGGGAAGTTGCAGATGGTGTTCCCATTCGTCTGCTGCCCTTGTCCTTCTAGGTAGTAGAGGTCGCAGTTTTGGGAAGTGCTGCTGAAGGAGGTTTGGTGAGTTGCTGTAGTGCATTTTGCATATAGGATACACTGCTGACACTGCGTTGGTGGTGGAGGGAGTGAATGTTTAAGGTGATGGATAGGGTGACAATCAGAGGGACTGCTTTGCCCTGAGTGGTGTCAAGTTTCCTAAGTGATGGAGCTGCACTGATCCAGGGAAGTAGAGAGTATTCCATCATAATTGTCATGAACACTTTGATCACAGAAAATGGTTCATCTTAAAGGACTTAGGACATTTTGGAAGAATTTGTGTTTTAATAGACATTGTCCCTTAAAGGGTTAATGCAAGACTGTCATTCTTGGAAAAAGCATCCTTTTACAAGAAAGGGTAATTGAGCAGTTGAAAAAAACTATTGTCAATCTCATGACGCAGGTGAACTGTACAAGGGGGTCACATGGGCTGTGTGGCTGTGAAAAAGAAACATGCCTGGAAGACTTTGGTTTAAAAGTAGGTTTGGGTTTGGGTTTTGCTTTGAGAAGAGAAGGACCAACTGCTTGAGAAGGAAGACAGCAGCCTTTTGCAGTCCAGAGCCAGTCCACTGCTGGAAGTGAATGTAAGCTGCTCTTGAGACGCTTTACATGCTGGAATAGAGTACCCTCGAGTATTCCATGAGTCCACCTAAAAAGCAGTGCCAGAGTCATTGATTGTTTCACAGATCAGTGCTGAGAGACCAACCATATAACCTGGACACCATTTCAAGAACTCCACCGTCTATCCTTTATGTTTGAACCATTGATTTTTGATCTTTGGTCAAATTCCTCAATTTCTATTTTTTATCTCTTTGTTTGTGTGTGTGTCTGTGTGCAAGAGACTTAGGGTATCTCGAAAGAATAGTGAGTATAATTCCATATTCCATACTGTATGTTGATAAGCTTTGCCTTTCTATTTGACAAGCCTGGTTTTATAATAAACTAATAAGTTTGTTGTTTATGAAAGAAGTCTGGTTAAAGTCTCTTTTACTCTGGGTACTAGTAGTGAAGGTAAACAATTGGCCACGTTGGTGAGTAAATTAAACTTTTAAACTAATGGTACAACCTGTGGAGTAGTGGGGCTAGATCAACTGCGCACTTCTCCCATCCCGGCCATAATACAATCATGACTTGTGCCTTGGAGATGGTGGACAGATTTTGGGGAGTCAGGAGTGTAGTGTTATTATAATGATATAATACCTTGGCTTATTTACTATACAAGACACAAGGCAGCAATTGCTTAAGGGATTGAGTAAGCACGTTGTGGGTTCATTTATTAAGACTAGGCACATGAAAACAGTTATACATAGATATAAAGCTTGACGACATCAGAGCTGTGTGTGTGTGGTCTGCTCAAAACAAAAGTAAAACTAAGATTGGATCATATGACACATTTCCCTTCTGGTGATGTCATGCTATTATCCCTTGAAGGCATATTAAAACAAGGAGGTGAGTCACTCACCACAGAATTCCCAACTTCTGACCTGTATTTTTAACCAACTTTATATGGTTTCTGTTGGTCAGAAGGTTGAAAGATAAATTGTTGAGAGGGTGAAAAATTGTGTGGAAGGCGAAGAGCATAAGTGAGATGGTGACTGGGTACAGTTTCACAGGCACTGAAAACCCCTTACCCAAGTAGCCATTGTTTGTTTGTCAGCCTAAAGAGAAAAATGTGGACTTCCAGAAGGCATCAGTGTGCTTGCACATGAGCAGGGGAGAGACCTCATCCTGAGTGAGACAGCAGGAGTGAGTGTGGGTATTGGCAATTTGGTGCACAATGGGATTTCTGTGCAGAGGGGAAGAGGTGCTCTTTGCATTTTTTCTTTGCTATCCAACTTCTTAAATCTTAAGAGAGTGGTCTTGCCCTGCTGCAGCAGTAGAGGCTACAAGGGAGAGAAATGATTGGTAAGTAGTGGGTAAGGTTGGGTAAGTATTTACTACTTTTATTGTTTATAGCTTAAGGTATTTTTGTGGTTTATAGTTTGTATATTCTGTAGTAACGAAGATCAGGAAAGAAGGACCCTAGCATAATTGATTTAAAAGGTTTAATTTAAAGGGATAAGTCATGGCAGGAGAGCTCAAAGTCATGGTGTGCTCCATGTGGGAAGCCGGGAACATTTCCAGTGCCCGAGACCAGCACGTGTGCAGGAAGTGTGTCCAGCTGCAGCTCCTGGAAGCTCGGGTTTCAGACCTGGAACGGCGGCTGGGGACACTGGAGCATCCGCGAGTCTGAGAGCATCGTGGATAGCACGTTTAGAGAGGTGGTCACACTGCAGCTGAAGGGACTTGAGGAAGGAAGGGAATGGGTGACCACCAGGCAGTCCAAGAGAAACAGGCAGGTAGTTCAGGAGTCCTCTGGGGTCCCGCTCGCAAATTGGTATTCCATTTTGGAGGCTGATGAGGGCGCTGGTTCCTCCAGGGAGTGGAGCCAAGAGTGGAGCCAAGCTCCTGGCACCACAAGCAGCCTGTCTGTACAGGAGGGGAGGAAGAGCAATAGTAATAGGGAATTCTATAGTCAGTGGAACAGATAGGCGCTACTGTGGCCGTCAACGTGACTCCAGGATGGTGTGTTGCCTCCCTGGTGCCAGGGTCTGGGATGTCACTGAATGACTGCAGGGCACCCTGAAGGGGGAGGGTGATAAGGCAAGGGTCATGACACATGTTGGTACCAATGACATAGGTAGAAAGGGGGATGAGGTCTTGCATCAAAAATTCAGGGAGTTAGGCTGGAGACTGAAAAGCAGGACCTCTTGGGTTGTAATCTCTGGATTACTCCTAGCGAGCACAGAAATAGCAGAATAGCGCAGATGAATACGTGGCTTAAGAGTTGGTGCAGGAGGGAGGGTTTTAGATTCCTGGATCACTGGGACCGTTTCTGGGGAAGGTGGGACCTGTCCTAGCAGGACTGTCTATATCTGAACCAGAGCGGGACTAACATCCTTGCGGGCGGGTTTGCTAGTGCTGTTGGGAGGAGTTTAAACTAATTCGGCAGGGGGAGGGGACACAGAATATTAGCAGAATAGGGACACATCATAATACAGTAAAACAATCAAGTCAGAGGGAGTACAGCTGCATTAAGTTTCAAGGGAGTAAGGCAAGGCTGGATGGCCTCTAATGCCAGGAGTATTACAGGTAAAACGGATGAGTTAAGGGTGAGGATTGAGATATTGTGATATAGTAGCCTTCACAGAGACGTGGTTGAGGGAAGGGCAGGATTGGCAACTCAACATTCCGGGATATAGAATCTTCAGGCGAGGCAGGGGAGGGGGTAAAAGAGGAAGAGGCATTGCATTATTAGTTAAGGAGTCAGTTACTGCAGCACGGAGAGATGATATCTTGGAGGGGGCATCGAATGAAGCTTTGTGGGTAGAGTTTAGGAATAAAAAGGGGCAGCCACATTGTTAGGTGTTTATTATAGACCCCCAGATAGTCGGCGAGAAACTGAGGAGCAAATATATGCACGATTTGCGGAGGTGTGTAAAAACAATAACAATAGGGTAATTATATTAGGTGATTTTAACTTTCCCAACATTAATTGGGATAGACATAATGTTAAGGGCTTGGATGGAGTGGATTTCTTGAAATGTGTAGAGGAGAACTTTTTAGGTCAATATGTAGAGGATCTAACAAGTACTGGACCTAATACTGGGGAATGAAGCCGGACAGGTGGCTGAGGTGGTGGTGGGGAGCATTTTAGTGAAAGCGACCACAACATGGTACAATTTAAGCTTGTTTTGGACAAAGAAATAGACAAGTTGCAAAAAAAGTGTTTTGGATTGGGGGAGTGCGGATTTTAGTAAAATAAGGCAGGATCTGGCCATGGTAGACTGGGAATAGTTACTTGTAGGGAAATCTACAGAAGAGCAGTGGCGGGGGGCATTCAAAAAGGAAATGCGGAGGCTACAGGCTCAACATGTTCCCTTTAGGGTGATAGGAAGGAGTAACAAGCCTAGAGAACCATGGACCAGAGATATTCAGGATACGATGAGAAGGAAAAGGGAGGCTTTTACCAGGTACAAGGGGAGCAAATCAGCGGAGGCATTAGTGGAGTAAAGAAGATGCTGGGTGGAGCTTAAGAAAGCAATAAGGAGAGCAAAGAGGGGATATGAGAGGAGGCGACCAGATGTGTAGATGAGGGTAGTGCAGTTGATGTAGTTTATATGGATTTCAGCAAAGCCTTTGACAAGGTCCCACATGGGAGACTTATAAAGAAGGCAAATGCACATGGGATACAGGGTAATTTGATAAGGTGGATTCAAAATTGGCTTAGTTGTAGGAGACAGAGGGAGATGACAGAAGGATGCTTTAGTGACTGGAAGCCAGTGTCCAGTGGCGTACCACAGGGATCTGTGCTGAGTCCCCTATTATTCGTCATTTATATAAACAACATAGATGACTATGTAGGGGGTAGGATTAGTAAATTTGCGGATGACACAAAGATTGGCAGGGTGGTTAACAGTGAGGTTGAGTGTCTTGGGCTACAGGAAGATATAGACAGGATGGTCAAATGGGCAGATAAGTGGCAGATGGAATTTAACCCTGAAAAGTGTGAGGTGATACACTTTGGAAGGAGTAATTTGACAAGGAAGTATTCAATGAATGGCATGACACTAGGAAGTTCTGAGGAACAAAGGGGCCTTGGTGTGTGTGTCCATAGATCTCTGAAGGCGGAGGGGCATGTTAGTGGGGTGGTGAAAAAAGCATATGGGACACTTGCCTTTATCAATTGAGGCATAGATTACAAAAGTAGGGAGGTCATGTTGGAGTTGTATAGAACCCTGGTGAGGCCACAGCTGGAGTACTGTGTGCAGTTCTGGTCGCCACATTATAGGAAGGATGTGATTACACTGGAGGGGGTGCAGAGGAGATTCACCAGGATGTTGCCTGGGATGAAACGTTTAAGCTATGAAGAGAGGCTGGATAGACTTGGGTTGTTTTCGTTGGAGCAGAGAAGACTGAGGGTGACCTGATCGAGGTGTACAAGATTATGAGGGGCATGGACAGGGTAGATAGGGAGCAGCTGTTCCCCTTAGTGGAAGGGTCAGTCACGAGGGGACACAAGTTCAAGGTGAAGGGCAGGAGGTTTAGGGGTGATGTGAGGAAAAATGTTTTTACCCAGAGGGTGGTGACGGTCTGGAATGTGCTGCCTGGGATGGTGGTGGAGGCGGGCTGCGTCACATCCTTTAAAAAGTACCTGGATGAGCACTTGGCATGTCATAACATTCAAGGCTATGGGTCAAGTGCTGGTAAATGTGATTAGATAGGTAAGTCAGGTGTTTCTCGTGTCAGCGCAGACTTGATGGGCCGAAGGGCCCCTCTTCTGCACTGTGATTTGACAAAATTCCTCATGAGAGACTGTTAGCTAAAGTTCGTGGAATTGAAGGCAAATTATTGACCTAGTTAAGAAATTGGGTGAGTGACACGAAACGGTGAGCAGGTTCTTGAAGTTGGAGGGCCAATCAGAGGCTTGCCAGCTTGAAAACAGCAGGAAATAAATGCTTGTTGAGGGAGGAGGAGAGAGATCCTGTTGATGAGGGGAGTATGGGCAAGGACCCTGCTGAGGCGATGGGAGACACAGGCACACATTCAGTTGTGAGGAGGAGTTGAGATTTGGCTTTGTGTCCGTGTGTATGTCTGTATTAGAGAGATATTCTATTGCTGGAGGAAAGATGTTGGAGGGAAGATACCATTATTCAAGTTTTGGAGACAAATTTAGTAACAATTACCTAATTTTTGTGTTCAAGCCCAACTCCTAGATTGAGCTTACTGCATTGTTGGAGGTATTGTCTTCTGGAATGAGGTGTTAAATCATCTGCCTCTTTCAGTGATCCAGTGGGCATTAACGATTATGAAGAGGAGTAGAATATTCTTCCAGTGCTGTGGTAGCATCTTCTCTTAGCTAAGATCACCAAAAATAGAATAACCTGGTAATTCATTTAATTGCTGATTGTGGGACATTGCTTTTGTAAAATGGCTGCCCTACCACATTTGTTTTGATGGGAGTGACTATTTTATTATAATAATTCATTATAAAAGGCTCTGGGACATTTCTGACACATGTGATCAGATATTCTGTAAAAGTAAGTTTGTTTCTATTTTTAAAAAGCTCTGAATTTAAACTTGTTTATTAAGCTGAACCTTTTAGCAATACTAAATACTTTTGTACAGATAAAAGCAAAATACTGTGGATGCTGGAAATCTGAAACAAAAATGCTGGAAAAACTCAGCAAGTCTAACAGTATCTGTGGAGAGAAAAACAGAGTTAATGCTTTGAGTCCATAGGACTCTTTCTTCAGAGCTAAAGAGAAGTAAAAATGTGATGAAATTTATACTGTTTAAGGGGGGGTGGAGCAGGTGAAGCTGAACAGGAGGGCAACGATAGGTGGGGTCAAAGGAGAGATTGACAAAGATGTCATTAACAAAAGGATAAAGAGGGTGTTAATGGTAGTGGTAAGGGCTAAATGAGATGCTGTTGGTGGCATTAAGGTAAGAAAACAGAATGTGATAATAGCAGGACAAGTGTAAGCACTCTGGAAAGAACAATATGAACAAGTGACAGATGGGACCTTGTGGGGGTGGGGGAAGGGGACGGTGGTGGGAAAAAAGATCGAAAATAGGATAAAAGGTGGGGATAAAACAATGAATAAATGAATAAAAATGAAAATAAAAAGTGGATAAAAAATAAAAATTAATATTGAAAAAACGGGGTGAGAATAGAGGAGAGAGTTCATGGTCTGAAGTTATTGAACTCAGTGTTAAGTCCGGAAGACTGTAAAGTGCCTAATCGGAAGATGAGGTGCTGTTCCTCCAGTTTGCATTGGACTTCACTGGAACATTGCAGCACGCCAAGGACGGACATGTGGGCATGAGAGCAGGATGGTGTGTTGAAATGGCAAGCGACAGGATGATCTGGGTCATGCTTGCGGACAGACCGAAGATGTCTGCAAAGCAGTCACCCAGTCTGCGTTTGGTCTCTCCAATGTAGAGGAGACTACTCTGGGAGCAGCGAATGCAGTACTCCAAATTGAAGGAGATGTCAATGAAGTGTTACTTCACCTGAAAGGTGTGTTTGGGCCCTTGGACGGTGAGGAAGGAGGAAGGTAAAGGGGCAGGTGTTGCCACTTCTGCGATTGCATAGGAAGGTGCCTTGGGAGGGGGATGAGGTGTTGGGGGTGATGGAGGAGTGGGCCCGGGTGTCCCCGAGGGAACAGTCCTTATGAAATACTGACCGGGGTGGGGGGTGAGGAGAAGATGTGTTTGGTGGTGACATCATGCTAGAGTTGGCAGAAATGGCGGAGGATGATCCTTTGAATGCTGAGGCTGGTGAGGTGAAAAGTGAGGAGAAGGGGGACCCTATCATGGTTCTGGGAGAGAGAGGAAGGTGTGAGGGCAGAGATGCAGGAGATGGGTCGGACATGGTCGAGGGCCCTGTCAACCATAGTGGGTGGGAAACCTCAGTTAAGGAAGAAGGAAGACATGTCAGAAGCGCCATTTTGGAAAGTGGCATAATTGAAACAGATGTGATGGAGGTGAAGGAACTGAGAGATTGGGATGGAGTCCTTACAGGAAGCAGGGTGTGAGGAGCTGTAGCCGAGATACCTGTGGGAGTCAGTGGGCTTGTAATGAATATTGGTGGACAGTCTATCACCAGAAATTGAGACAGAGAGGTCAAGGAAGGAAGGGGAAGTGTCGGAGATGGACCATGTGAAGGTGATGGAGGGGTGGAGATGTTTGGTAAAAGTGAAAAGCTGCAGGTTTTATGTTTTCCCAAAGCCTGCGTCATAAACAGATGACCAGTAAAAGTTTTCCCATGTTACTGCAGCGATTACTTCATAATACCATGAAGTGTTCTCCTTACGCATAAGGAAAGCATTATTTATTTTCCAGGAACTAAGTTTAAAAAAAACATTTTCTCCACTGTTTTGGAGTTTATCTATAACAAATTTCTTTCTAAGTTCTTTTATTGGAGGTGTGAATCCTCACTTCCATACCACAGAAATCCCCCCTCATTTTGAGCAATGCCAAAGTAATAGAAGTACTGAGATCAATCTATGTGTAATATACAAAGTTGCCTATAGCTTTCAAGTTGATTAAGGATAATGGGCTCTCTATTAACTGTGCCTTACTGTAATATGTGGCTTTCTAGTAGAATTCTTAGAGATTTTGCTATAATTACTATTTCATGTTTCCACAGCTGCTGAGACCTAGAGCAAAGAAACTGGGATTAGGTAAGAACTATGTTGTCTTCCTGTATGAATGTTCAAAAACTATTTTAACCTACAGTTTGTATGTTAAGTTACTTGATTTATATGCAGTGGTTTGCAAAATACATAATTGATGAAATTGGAACTTCTCATTTACTAATTTTAACAATCTAAATATTCTGATCATTGCTCATGCTAAAAATGGGACAACATTGTTGTATTGTAGAATTGTTTAAATCTGTTTATGTGGATTAGTGTTTTTGTTTGTATCTTGGGTACTGTAAGAATAGTAGTTACATTACTGGGCTAGTAATCCAGAGGCCTACGCTGTTAATCCAGAGAAACTCATATGTTATCTTTAAAAACTAAATTAGCTCAGAATGTCCTTTTGAGACTGTCTGGCTTATATGTGACTCTTAACTGACCTGTGAGGTGACCTAGCAAACCAGCCAACTAGAGATGAGCAATAAATGCTGCCAAGCAGAGGTGTGTCCAATAATAATGCTTTCTGTAAGTCTAAATATCTGTATTGTGTCTTTGAATTAATAATGAATTGACACCAATGACTACATTTTTAAAAAATTAATTACTCACTAGGGGATGAAAGTTGTCTTTTTTAATACATTGCAACACTGTGTTCATTGATGGCTCAATAATAAATAACTCTAGATGCTCCTAGAAAGGCATGTTAGAGTCCTTGAAAACATTTGATACTATCTGTTTATTGTACAATTCTGCCAATTTCAATATTTTATTTATTTATATTTACGTAAGACACCTAATTTTAATTGGCCTCAGGCTCAAGCTTGGCAATCAGACCAGTTGAGTTTGTTAATTTGTAGCTAGCTGCTTGCCTCACTCTGGAATCCAGAATATCTTAAAAAGATCCGACACTCCTTTTCTCTCACTTATCTTTCCATAGTCAGCTTGCAACCTTGCACAGCACTTTTTTCCATGTCATCTTTGGCTGCCGCACAGAGCTGACTGAAAATATCTTACGGGAAAAGGGCTTTACGAAACATATCTACAAATATATTTCATACATGTACATTTAAGTACTAGCACACACACAGCAATTTTTCTTTTGCTTCCCCTCTTCAAATTTTCTTTAGCTGTTTGCCAGCCCCCTTACTATCTAACCAAGAAAGTGCTATAGAAGCTCATGTGCTGGCTTTAAAAGGGCAGGAGATGCTAGGGAAAGTGGATGTCTTTTTCCTTAACTGAGAACTGCTCTAATCCACTTGGCAAGACCAGTAACATCTAATTTGTTGTGAATGTCATTAAATCATATTTCAAAATTAAATTCTATTCTATACTTATCACTGTACACCCTATTCTCCCTAAAACGCTATTAAAATGCTTAATGAGTTGTAGCGTTCCATTTCAAATTGAAATTCCTATGTCAGGCTCTGCTTGTGGCAAAATCCATTTTAAAAGTGTCAACATTTGAGTGTAACATATCCATTACAGCTGTAGGTGGCACCAATATTCCTTTCTTTTTGTAGAGAGTGCGGGCAGCTGTTAAGTGCACGGTCCCTTTAAACTTATTTTGTGCAGCTATACATATGTGATAATTTAAAGGAACTGACTTGTGTGCAGCCTACTCAGGGACTTCTGGGATGCTGCACAGCTTAGAGGGAATCTTGGATAGCACTGCGATAGACTTTGCAATATTAAAACTCCAGTCGTGTAATGTTGATTGCTATAAAATTAATTGAAATTGAAATTGTGCACTGGTGATTTGAGTTAGTAGTGTAGAAACGTAGAAGTTTTTAGCATGGGAAGAAGCTACTCGGTCTGTTGTGTCATATCGACTGTCAACTAGACTGATCCAAAAAAAATTCAGTACCCTGCTTTCTACCAATAGCAGGCTTGTCCAGCTCCTCTGTGACTTCCAAACGATTGTTGAAAATTCCGGTAAGAGGGGTCAGTGAGTTTGAAGATTTCTGCAGGGGACTGCTCTCCAATCACAGTCTGTTTCTCTCCCACGTTTGCTGCTAATCGGCTGTGATTGACAGAGCGGCAAACACTGGCAACTGCGAGTTTGTGAAGACAGAGCGAGAGAGACGCTAGAGCACACGGGGCCTCCGCTTGCCACACTTTCCCTTGGCTCCGGCTGCTTTCCCCCAGCTCCCAGTGCTCTGACCTAGCTGTGGCCATGTTCCCCTGGCTGTGGGTGGGTGGCTGGTTGAGTATGTGTGAGAGAGATGGGGAGCGTGTGTGTCTGGCTCACTCCCAGTCTTGGGATTCTCATTCACCCTCACCCCCAAACACCAACAGGCACTCTCACCCACTCTGATGGGGTGAGGGTGAGTGAGTGAGCACCCCGAGACAGGACGTGAGCTGGGCACACACACACACTCTTACCCTGTCAAACTTGATTGTCTTTATTTATTACTCATTTTTCTAAATTATCAATTTATCGGCTGTGACTTTTTCTTGCTTAACAAATTGTTCTTTTCATACTTCAGCATTTTTTGAAATTCATGTTTAATGTTGTGTCAAACCTTATCGTTCCGAAATTTGGTCATCGGCCCTGAATGGAAGAAAAATTGAAATGTGCCCACCCTACTCAAAAAGATTGGACAAGCCTGACCTATAGCCTTGTTCTTGAACCTGTTTCAAATTTATAGAACCATAGATGTAAATATATTCTACACACTAACCACTCCTGGGTTGCTTGATAATGATTGTGCGTTATATTTTAGAAGATTATTGTTGGATTGATTTTTCTTTGAATTGTAAGTATTCACTGTAATGTAATTATGTTAAAATTTACTGTTTCAACACCAGACTGTAATTTACCAGGCTTCTTGTCCTGAATCTGTGGCTTGACCCTGCCTCACAGACACTAGTCATGATACCATTGGTTCATCTTTTAATTCTCCTGGCTTGTCAATCATTGATGATTTATCACTCGGTTCTACAATTCCCAGCTTTACAAATGTGCAAAAGAAACCTAATGGCAATGAGATTATCAGTCAGCTTGAATGCCAAATCAGAGTGGATACCAGTAGGAGTGTAGAGAAATGTACAATGCAGCTGCCTTCATACCATTACTTAGTGACAGTTTACACTGTATTCTTCTCTTTTTCTTTCCTGCTCCAGTTACCTTGCAACTCCCAATTCCCTCCTCTTCTCCCCCTTCCTTGTTCTCCTCCTGTCTTTCCCCTCACGCTCCTCCACTTTCCCTTCCCTCATTCCACCCCCACTCTGCTCCCCCCCCCCCCACTTCACAATCCCCTTCCTCGCCTCACTCCCCCAACCAACAGGCTTTATCTGTTGTTATGTAATAATGTTAAGAGTTAATAGTAATACAATTCAATTTCTAATAAGTTTTAAAAAGACCTTAAATCATGTTATGCAACCATTATACGTACTGCAGTTGGTATGCAATGTTATAATTCCTCTTGTTACAGAATCCTAACGTTAATTTTGCAAAATCAGCAATGCTGTGCTATTGAGCCAGTGGCAGATGTGCAGTGTAACTACAAGGTTGGCTCATTATGGTGTACCAGCCATAAATATAAAAACCTACTTGTAAATAAAGTAAAATCTCCTTTTGATACAGTAGCTCAAATCTGATATAGAAATAATTTAAAAAAATAATAAGACAAGCTTTCACAAACTGCTGGAATCCATCTTGCTCTTCAAGGAATTGTGCACTTTAGTTTTGGAAAGCATCCAGTTAGGCTGAAGTTAGCTATCATGAGAATACTTAGTAATTGCATTTTCTTGTAGTAAGATCCACTTTCAGCAACTTTGTAAAACATGATTTTACAAGATATGGACTACTAATAGGAGAGTACAGGTGCTTGGAGATCTGACTTCAAAATGGTGATCTTAGAAATAGAAACATAGATTCATGGCACAGAAGGAGGCCATTTGCCTATTGTGTCCATGCCAGCCAAAGAATACCTATCTAGTCTAAGCCCACCTTCCAGTTCTTATTCTGCAACCTGTACGTTACGGCAGCTTGAGTGCATATTCAAGTATTTTTTAAAATGCAATGGGAGTTTCTGCCTCTACCACCCTTTCAGGCAGTGAGTTCTACACCCCTTCTGGCTAAAAAAAATTACTCCTCAATCGTTTTACCAATTACTTCAAATCTATGCCCCCTGGTTATTGACCTTGCTGCTAAGAGAAAGAGGTCCCTCTGTTTAGACCCCCAATAATTATATAAATCTCCCCATAGTCTCCTCTGTTCCAAACAATCCTCAGCCTATTCAACTCCTCCCTATAGTTAAAATGCTTTAATCCTGGCGACACACTCGTAAATCTCCTCTGTACCCTCTCTAGTGTGATCACCTCCATTCTGTAATGTGGTGACCAGAACAGTCCTCTGTGTTCTAGCTGCAGTCTAACCCATGTTTTACACAGTTGTAGCATAACCTCCCTGCTCTTATACTGGAGCCTCAGACAATGAAGGAAAGTATCCTATAGTCTTTCTGACCACCTTATCTACCTGTCCTGCTACCTTTAGGGATCTGTGAACATACACTGCAACGTCTCTCTATTCCCCTACACTTCTCAGAATCCTACTATTTATTGTATATGTCCTTGCCTTGTTTGAACTACCAAAAGCATTGCCTCATAATTCTTCGGATCGAATTCCAGTTGCCACTTTACTGTTCATTTATTTATTTACATCTTCCTGCATTCTACCTCTTTCCTCCTAACTATCAACGATACAACCAATTTTTGTACTTTTTGCAAAATTCGAAATCAGGCCACCCCCACATGCAAGTCTAAATAATTTATTTATATACCACAAACATCAATGGACCCAGTAATGTTGACAAGTAATCCGTTTTATTTTTCCTTAATAAAGAACTACTATAATTATCATTTTATTTTAATGTTCAGATGGAATAGCATAAAATCATTTATAAATATATATCCTTTTTAGTGGGCTATCCAGTACAACTGATTTAAACAACCTGCTTTGTATATTAAACTGCTTTTTAAAAATATGTTTTGGTTATAATCTTTTTTATACCTGTCCTGGAAAGTCAACAAAATGAACTGCTCAAAATATTTATTCTGAGTATTCGTTTTTACTTTAGGAACAGCATATATCCATGGAATACAGCATGCCACTGGCAACTTTGTCATTATAATGGATGCTGATCTTTCACACCATGTAAGTTTATCTTCCCTTTATTAGTAGATTTTTACATTTAATATATTGAAGTAACCAATTCCTTTTTCCTTTACTTTTAGCCAAAATTTATCCCTGAATTCATAAAGTGAGTATTATTCTTTGTTTTTGTAGCCAACTTTGTATCATTCATTGGTTATACACTAGGTGATAAGGTTATCTTTTCAATATTTTGTGGTTCTAGGATATAGTATAAATGATGAATAAATCAGCTCATGATGACATCAATCTGTTCCCAGTTAATTCCATTGATTTCATGCCTGATTTTATGGTACTTTGTTTTATAATTGTTGTGATTCAATCACAAAAAAGGGACATGACATGAAATAAACCAGGTCTAACAAAATCATTTTCATTGATTAATTCAAAACAGCCCTCATATCCACCTTCAGCACAAAAACATCACTATTGTACTCTCCTCTCATGCAAAATAGGTGTGTTGCATTCCAGCTATCTCTCAATATTTTATTATGGTAATACCATATTCTAAATGAAATTGTACTTTAATTCGGAGTTCAGAAGATTACAAAAAACTGCTTCTCCTTATGGAGTCTGAATAAAGTTTGTGCCTCCTAAACTCTTGATCTACTAAATTTATGATACTGAGTGTTGCATCTACTTTTTACTTTATATACTTCATTTATTTAGTAAATTGTTCCTATTAGATTTAATGATATGTGACTACACATTTTCCATTCCATAATTGGAAAGTACCTTCCTCAAGTCTGTCTCCAAATCCCCTTAAAAACAAGAACAGTGGCCTCACTATTAATCCTCCCTTTCCTATCCATTGGGTGGGGTGGGGAGGAAGGGCATTTAATTTTTTTTTATATAAATGGTCAGTACATCCCTGCCAGCTGCATATGTACCCATTTTCGTTATTATGGGATAGCCTGTTGTTAATATGCTTAATCAGGCTCCTACAGTGCAGTTGGGAGCCTGATTTAAATTTAACAGTTGCCATCCAGGTTTCTCAGGGTTCAGGAAAGTTGGCAGTAAAATGGGGACTGGAATTGCTGAGTCAAGAGGTAAATAGCGCAGATGAATATGTGGCTTAAGAGTTGGTGCAGGAGGATGGGTTTTAGATTCCTGGATCACTGGGACCGTTTTTGGGGAAGGTGGGACCTGTACAAGCGGGACGGTCTACATCTGAACCAGGGCGGGACTAACATCCTTGCAGGCGGATTTGCTAGTGCTGTTGGGAGGAGTTTAAACTAATTCGGCAGGGGGAGGGGACACAGAAAGTTAGCAGTTTAGGGATACATCATAATACAGTAAATCAATCAAGTCAGAGGGAGTACAGCTGCATTAAGTTTCAAGGGAGTAAGGCAAGACTGGATGGCCTCTACTTTAATGCCAGGAGTATTACAGGTAAAAAGGATGAGTTAAGGGTGAGGATTGACATGTGGAATTGTGATATAGTAGCAATCAGAAAGACGTGGTTGAGGGAAGGGCAGGATTTGCAACTCAACATTCCGGGATATAGAATCTTCAGGCGAGGCAGGGGAGGGGGTAAAAGAGGAAGAGGCATTGCATTATTAGTTAAGGAGTCAGTTACTACAGTACGGAGAGATGATATCTTGGACGGGGCATCGAATGAAGTTTTGTGGGTAGAGCTTAGGAATAAAAAAGGGGCAGCCACATTGTTAGGTGTTTATTATAGACCCCCAGATAGTGGGATATTGAGGAGCAAATATATGCACAATTCGCGGAGGTGCGTAAAAACAATAACAATAGGGTAATTATATAAGGTGATTTCAACTTTCCCAACATTAATTGGGATAGACATAGTGTTAAGGGCTTGGATGGAGTGGATTTTTTGAAATGTGTAGAGGAGAACTTTTTAGGTCAATATGTAGAGGGTCCAACAAGGGACGGCGCAGTGCTGGACCTAATTCTGGGGAATGAAGCCGGACAGGTGGCTGGGGGAGCATTTTAGTGATAGCGACCATAACATGGTACAATTTAAGCTTGCTACGGACATATGCTATAGACTATTTGCAAAAAAGTGTTTTGGATTGGGGGAGAGCGGATTTTAGTAAAATAAGGCAGGATCTGGCCAAGGTAGACTGGGAACAGCTACTTGTGGGGAAATCTACAGAAGAGCAGTGGGGGGCATTCAAAAAGAAAATGGGGAGGTTAATGGCTCAACATGTTCCCTCTAGGGTGATAGGAAGGAGTAACAAGCCCAGAGAACTATGGATGACCAGAGATATTCAGGATACGATGAGAAGGAAAAGAGAGGCTTCTAGCAGGTAAAAGGGGAGCAAATCAGCGGAGGCATTAGTGGAGTACAGAAAGTGCAGGGTGGAGCTTAAGAAAGCAATATGGAGAGCAAAGAAGGGATATGAGAAAGCTCTGGCTGGTAGAAGTAGGAAAAATCCCAAGATATTCTATAAGTATATCAATGGGAAGAGGATAACCAGGGAAAGAGTAGGGCCCATTAGGGACCAAGGGGGCAATCCATGGGTGGAGCCAGAGGACATCGGTAGAGTGTTGACCAAATACTTCACATCCATCTTCACCCAAGAGAATGAGGATGAAGGTATGGAACTCTGGGAGAGAGACTGCGAGGTTCTCGAGCAAATTGATATAGGGAGTGACAAGGTATTGGAGGTGTTGGCAGGCTTAAAAGTGGACAAATTTCCAGGTCCGGATGATCTGTGTCCCAGACTGCTGAGGGAGGCAAGGGAGGAGATCGCAGGGGCTCTGACCCAAATTTTTAATTCCTCTCTGGCCACGGGGGAGGTGCCAGAGGACTGGAGAACAGCTAATGTGGTTCCGCTATTTAAGAAGGGTTGTCGAGATAAACCAGGGAACTACAGGCCAGTGAGTCTCATGTCAGTGGTAGGGAAACTATTGGAGAAAATTCTGAAGGAGAGAATCTATCTGCACTTGGAGAGGCAAGGTTTGATCAGGGATAGTCAGCATGGCTTTGTCAGAGGGAGGTCAGGCCTAATAAATTTGTTTGAATTTTTTGAGTTGGTGACCAGGTGTGTAGATGAGGGTAGTGCAATTGATGTAGTTTAGTCCAGTGTCCACAGGGATCTGTGCTGGGTCCCCTATTATTCGTCATTTATATAAATGACATAGATGACTATGTTGGGGTAGGATTAGTAAGCTTGTGGATGAAACAAAGATTGGCCGGGTGTTTAACAGTGAGGTTGAGTGTCTTGGGCTACAGGAAGTTATAGACTGGATGGTCAAATGGGCAGATAAGTGGCAGATGGAGTTGTATAGAACCTTGGTGAGGCCACAGCAGGGGTACTGTGTGCAGTTCTGGTGAAATGATGTGATTGCACTGGAGGGGGTGCAGAGGAGATTCACCAGGATGTTGCCTGGGATGAAACATTTAGGTTATGAAGAGAGGTTGAAGGGTCAGTCATGAGGGGACATAAGTTCAAGGTGAGGGGCAGGAGATTTAGGGAGGATGTGAGGAAAAACATTTTCCCCAGAGGGTGGTGACGGTCTGGAATGCGCTGCCTGGGAGGGTGGTGGAGGCGAGTTGCCTCACATCCTTTAAAAAGTACCTGGATAAGCACTTGGCACGTCATAACATTCAAGGCTATGGACCAAGTGCTGGTAAATGGGATTAGGTAGGTAGGTCAGGTGTTTCTCACGTGTCGGTGCAGACTCGATAGGCCGAAAGGCCTCTTCTGCTTTGTGTGATTCTGTAAGTGCCTCTTACAGCATTCTTTGTGGGCCAGCAGGAGCATGTGATACTCCAGGCCTTCGAGGAAACCTACGGCCTCACTCCTGCTGATTGCAGCCTCTCTCCACCCCCATCATGATCACCTCCTTCCCATGTGTATGAAGATCCACAGTGAATCTAAAACATAGCAGCAAACATGGTTTCATTCGCTGCAGCAGATGAAATCTTTAAAAGGTTGGACTGAGAAAAACTTCACCTACTTGCCCAAGCAGCCATTAGTTTTTTTTTTAGTGGAGACATACTTTTGACTGAAACATTAAATAGAGCGCCGAAAGCACAGTGGGCCATCTGCCACTGATTGCATCTACTAATTTGTTGGCTTGCTGGCAAAGATAGTTGGGTCTGTGGTATGATGTGCTGTCATTGTGGTGTGATAACTAGTTAAATTCTCAATTGTTACATGTTTCAATGGAGTAATACTAAAATCAGAAGAGATTTGCCTTTTGGGCTTTTTGCCTTTTGGGTCAAAATCCTGGAACACTCTTCCTAATAACACTGTGGGTGTTCCTACAACACATGGAGTGCAGCAGTTCAAGAAGGAAGCTCACCTTCTCAAGGGCAATCAGAGATTGGTGATAAATGCTGGTCTAGCCAGCGACACCCACATCCCATGAATGTATAAATAAAATAGTTTTCTGGACGAGTTACCTGTGCCATCGTGCTATTGCGACATGTAGTGAGGGTGGGTTAGCGTCTTATATGTAAGGAAGCAGTTTTATAATACTTTGAAAGTTACATTTTTCAATAGATTCTAAATTTCCATACATTGATTTCTTTAGATGTTATCTTAGTTGAGTTTCCTGGATGAGCAAACGGTTGTCTTTTTCTTTTGTATGGAGTGAGTAAATGGATTGGTTTAGATGCGTAACTTAGTTTCATCATGCTATAACTTGACAGTTTCTGGAAGTAGTTGTAGTCACATGCCTTTAAAATTAAGCCAAGCGCTGTCAACAAATTAGAAAAATATGGTTTCCCTTCTGCTTTAAGTTGAAAATCCAGTTTAAATGCATTGTTATTAATATACGAGACAGGCACTAAAAATACATTTCAAATGATTCTTCTCACATCCAAAATACCTAAATATATTCATTGTTTTTCAGTGCAATGAGAAGGTGCCTTTCTGGCAAGTGAAGGCAGTAGCTATTGAGAAGTTTGAAATGAAAAGATACAAATGCATTTTCCATAGAATGACTTTGTTACTAGCTTTCTCTATCAGAAACCTCAAGCTGTTCTGTAAATTTGAGTGTAATTATGTTTTTTTAATACATAAAAATTACAGAAAACAAAAGGAAGGAAATTATGATGTTGTGTCTGGTACTCGTTATAGAGGGGATGGAGGAGTATTTGGCTGGGATCTGAGAAGAAAACTCATCAGGTATGAAGCACATCTGATAAATACTATGGACTCCTACCTAAAAGAGTGAATGCAGCACTAGTGAAACAGCATTGTAACTGAGTTGGTTTAGTTTAGTTTTGATCCCAGCAGTTTCCACAGAAAATAGTTGTGGAGTATTCTGTCTCAGTTCTGCTTTGATTAACCTCAGCTACCCAAAACTGGAAGTGACATGGGTCAAGAGGGGGACTGCTGGTTAAATTATTTCAATGTAAATGTAGTCATTCTGAAAATGTGTGTAACAGTGCTGATATTTATTCTTTTGATCTGTTGCAATAACGTTTCTTCTGAAGTCCTATTAGGATTATCCTACTTTTTTTAATTTGTTCATGGGATGTGGGTGTTGCTGGCTAGGCCAGCATTTATTACCCATCCCTAACTGCTCTTGGTCAACCACAAGGACAGCAGATTTCCTTCCCTAAAGGGCATTAATAAACCAGATGGGTTTTTACAACAATCAGTAATGGTGTCGTGGTCATTGGCAGTCTTTTAATTCCAGATTTTTATTGAATTCCACTTCTGCCATGGTGGGATTTGAACCCAGGTCCCCAGAGTACTTCACTAATCCAGTGACAGTACCACTATGCTACTGCCTCCCCTAGATATATTGTATAATCAAGGCTCCAAAGTTTTGTTTCTCTCAGTGGATTTTACATAAAATTACATAAAATGTACTGCACAGAAACAGGCCATTTAGTACACCTGCTTAATGCAGGTACTTTTGCTCTGAATGGGCCCCTCCCACACACTTCGTTTAATCCTATCAACAAAACCTTTTTTCCTTACTGTGCTTATTCTTCCCCTAAATTCATCCATGCTGTTCACCTCAACTACTCCTTGTGGTACCGAGTTCTACATTCTAACAGCCCTGGGTAAAGAACTTTCTCCTGAAATTCCCTATTGTTTTCTTGGTGACTCTTATATTTATGATCCTTAATTTTGGTCTCCCCAAAAGTGGAAACTACTTCTCTATGTATACCCATCAAATCCTTTCATAATTTTAAAGGCTTTCATCAGGTTAACCATCAGCCGTTTCTTTTCTGAGAAAAGTGCGCTAGCCTGTTCAGTCTTTCTTAATAGTTATAACCTCTCAGTTCTTTTTGATATATTTTGCACCTTCTCCATATAATTTTTGTATATGGAGACCAGAATTGTGAACTATATATTAGAGAGGGCAGGAGGAGGTTGGCCTCAACTCAACTGCTGCTGAAGCTCTCATCCATGCTTTTGGTGCCATGGTGTCAGTTGTGACTCCGCTAGTAGCACTCTTGTCTCTGAGTAGAAAGCTGTGGGTTCCAATCTCACTCAGAACTTGCGCACAAAAATCAAGACTGGCAATCCAGCACAGTACTGTTGGAGGTGATGTTTTTCGAATGAGACATTAGACTGATGCCTTGTCTGCCCTCTCAAGTGGATATGAAAGATCCGATGACACTGTTTCAAAGAAGAGTAGGGGAGTTATCTTCGATGTCCCGGTTAATATTTATCCTTCAATCAACATTGCAAAAATAGATTCTGATTATTATCACATTGCTGTTTGTGGGAGCTTGCTGTGTGGAAATTGATGTTTCCTACATTACAACATCGACAACACTTATTAAAAAGTACACCATTGTCTGTAAAGAAATTTAAGATGTCCTGCATTCTGAAAAGCACAATATAAATGCAAGTCTTTCTTTTCTTTTTGTTACCTGCATGCTTGACTATTCCAAAGCTCTCCTGGCCACCTCACAATTTCCGGCCTCCTGAGGTTGAGCTTATTTAAAACTCCGCTGCCTGTATCCTAACCAGCACCAATCCCTGTTCACCCATCACTTCTGTGCTTGCTGACTTGTATTGGCCTCCAATCCACAAAGAGCTTGATTTTAAAATCCTCAGTTTCATATTCAAACTCTTCCACGGCCTCTCTCTATCACCAACCTCCTCCAGCCCTACAAGATCTCGGTTTTCTCCTCTGGCCTCTCGTTAATTCCTCATTTGCTTCACCCCATGTTGGCAGCCATGCCTTCAGCTGTCTAGGCCCTCCACCTCTCTTTGCTCCTTTTAAACCCTCTTTAAAAACTTGACCAAAGTGATAGATTTTAGTCACCTACCCTAAAAGTTCCTCTTTGGCTTGGCTTCAGTTTTTGACTCTGTTCCGTGGAATTGGTCTACTGTATTGAATGGAAGACATACAATATTGTAATTGTATAGAGCCTTGATGAGACCACACCTGGAGTATTGTGTACAGTTTTGGTCTCCTTATCTAAGGAAGGATATACTTGCCATGGAGGGAGTACAACAGAGGTTCACCAGACTAAGCCCTGGGGTGGCGGGACTGTCTTATGAAGAGAGATTGAGGAAACTAGGCCTGTATTCTCTAGATTAAGCATGAGAGGTGATCTCATTGAAACTTACAAAATTCTTATGGGTTGTGACAGGGTGGATGTAAATAGGATGTTCCCCTGGCTGGTGAGTCTAGAACCAGGGGACATAATTTCAGGATAAGGTGTAGTCCATTTAAGACTGAGATGAGGAGTGTATTCACTCAGGATGGTGAATCTTTGGAATTCTCTACTGTAGAGGGCTGTGGAAGCTCAATCATTGAGCATGTCCAAGACAGAAATTATAGATTTATAGACACTAATGACGTTAAGGGATATGGAGGTAGCGCGGAAAAGTGGCATTAAGGTAGATGATCAGCCATGATTTAACTGAATGGCCTACTCTTGCTCCTATGTTCCTAAGACTGAAGCAGGAAAATCATCTATACGATAGTGCCCCTGTGCTCCCAAAAATGTACCAGATGGAATGCATCCAAGAGAATATATTAAATATAATTTTATTATAATCTATCAGATCAAGCTCCCAGCTATCTGATTGACTGTTTTAACCAGCCAGGGGAGGGTGGTCATGGCCCACGTTGGTACCAATGACTTAAGTAAGAAAGGGCATGAGGTCCTGAAAGCAGACTTTAGGGAGCAAGGAAGAAGATTGAAAAGCAGGACTTCTAAAGCAGTAATCTCATGATTACTCCCAGTGCCACGTGCAAGCAAGTATAGAAATAGGAGAATTGAGCGAATAAACACGTGGCTGGAAAGCTGCTGTAGGAGGGAGGGCATCAGACTTCTGAGGCATTGAGACCAGTTCTGGGGAAGGTGGGACCTCTACAAACCGGATGGCCTACACCTGAATGGAACTGGGATGTTGGAGGGGGGTAGGGGTTTTAAAATAGATATGGCGGGGAGGGTGGGAATCAGAGCAAATTCAGAGCAGGGAACAGGAGATGGAGAATTAGTGAGTGACTCTGAGAGACACAAGCAGCACAGGTTAAAACATGTACAGCACAGAAATTTGGCAGTGTTAAAAGGGTATATATGTACATGCAAGGAGCATAGTAAAGCCGATAAGCTGAGGGCACAGACACATGGCAGCATGATATCATCGCTATAATGGAAACTTGGCTTAAGGAGGGGCAAAAATGGCAGCTCAACATCGCTGGATATAGTGTTTTGAGGCAGGATAGGGAGGAGGATAAAAAAGGTGGGGGTGTAGCATTATTGGTTAAAGAATCAATTACAGCTGTGAGGAGGGATGATATACTAAATGAACCATCAAATGAGGCCATATGTGTTGAGGTCATAAATAAAAAAGGGGCTGCCGCACCACCAGGAGTGTACTATAGACCCCCAAATAGTGGAAGGGAGTTAGAAGAGTAAATATGTAGACAGATTCCTGAGTGCAAAAACAACAGGGCAGTAATCATTGGGGACTTCAATTGCCCTAATATCAATTGAGAAACAAACAGTGTGAAGGGCACAGAGGGCCTAAAATACTTGAACTGCATTCAAGAGAACTTTTTTAGCCAGCACATAACAAGACCAATGAGAGGGGACACAATTCTAGATTTTGTCTTAGGAAATGAAGCTGGGCAAGTGGATGAAGTAGCAGTGGGGGACCATTTTGGAGATAGTGACCATAATGCAATTAGATTTAGCATCATTATGGAAAAGGACAAAGATAGAACAGGAGTAAAAGTTCTAAATTGGGGGAAGACAAATTCAACAAAGTTGAGAGGTGAGCTGGTGAGAATGGACTGAATACAGCTATTAGAAGGAAAAACCGTTGGAAGGGGAGTGGGAGGCATTCAAAGGTGAGATTCTACGGGCACAGTGTAGACATGTCCCCACAAAGAAAAAGGGTGGTACTGACAAATCTAGAGCCCCCTGGTTACCCAGAAGCATACAGGCCAAGATAAAGCAGAGAAAGAAAGCTTATGACAGTCACAAAAGACCTAATTCTGTAGAAAGCCTAGAGGAGTATAGAAAGTACAGGGGTGAAGTAAAAATGGAAATTAGGAAAGCAAAGAGAGAATACGAAAAAATATTGGCAGGTAAAATCAAAGAAAATCTTTAAAGATGCCTTACCAGTATATTAAGGGCAATAGAATAACTAAGGAAAAGGTAGGGCCCATCAGAGATGTACATGGTAACTTGTGGATTGGTGCAGAAGGTGTGGGCAGTGTTCTCAGTGAGTTCTTTGTCTCTGTCTTCACTAAGGAGAAGGATGATCACAGAATCACACAGTGCAGAAGAAGCCTTTCAGCCCATCGAGTCTGCACCGACACGTGAGAAACACCTACCTAATCCTATTTACCAGCACTTGGCCCATAGCCTTGAATGTTATGATGTGCCAAGTGCTCATCCAGGTACTTTTTAAAGGATGTGAGGCAACCCACCTCCACCACCCTCCCAGGCAGCGCATTCCAGACCGTCACCACCCTCTGGGGAAAACAGTTTTTCCTCACATCCCCTTTAAACATCCTGCCCCTCACCTTGAACTTGTGTCCCTTCGTGACTGACCCTTCAACTAAGGGGAACAGCTGCTCCCTATCCACCCTGACCATGCCCCTCATAATCTTGTACACCTTGATCATGTCGCCCCTCAGTCTTCTCTGCTCCAATGAAAACAACCCAAGTCCATCAAACAACCTCTCTTCATAACTTAAATGTTTCATCCCAGGCAACATCCTGGTGAATCTCCTCTGCACCCCATCCAGTGCAATCACATCCTTTCTATAATGTGACCAGAACTGCACACAGTACTCCAGCTGTGGTCTCACCAAGGTTCTATACAACTCTAACATGACCTCCCTACTTTTGTAATCTAATGATGCAGACATTCTAGTTAAAAGGGAGGAGTGTTTAATATTAGATACAATAAGCATAGTGAGAAAGGAAGTACTGGAGGGACTGGCATCCTTGAAGGTGAATATATCACCAGGGCTAGGTGGATTGTATCCCAGGCTGTTGAAGGAAGCCAGGAAGGAAATGTCAGATGCTCTGAGGATCATTTTCCAATCCTCAGGGTATAGGCGAGGTCCCAGAGCTTTGGAGATCTGCGAACATTTGTAGCATTATTTAAAAAGGGTACGAGGGACAGGCCAGAAAACTATAGGCCAGTCTGTATGTCTTCGGTAGTGGGCAAATAATTGGAAACAATTCTGAGATACAGGATAAACTGTCACTTAGAAAGGCATGGATTGATCAGGGATGGTCAGCATGGTTTTGTTAGAGGAATATCGTCTCTTGTTACCTTAAAAGAATTTTTTCAGGAGGTAATGAGGAGGATTGATGAAGGTAGAGCAGTGGATGTTGTCTACATGGATTTCAGTAAGGCATTTGACAAGGTCCCACATGGCAGACTTGTCAGGAAAGTGAGATCTCATGGGATACAGGGGAAGGTGGCAGGTTGGATCCAAAATTTGCTCAGTGACAGGAAACAAAGGGTAACAGTCGATGGATGATTTTGTGAATGGAAAACAGTTACCAGTGGTGTTCCACAGGGCTCAGTGTTGGGGCCCTTACTGTTTGTTGTATATATTAATGACTTAAGACTTAAATGTGGGAGGCATGATTGGGAAATTTGCAGATGACACAAAAATTGGCCGTATAGTTGATAGCGAAGAGAAAAGCTGTCGACTCCAGAATGATATCAATGGTTTAGTTGAGTGAGCGGAGAAGTGGAAAATGGAATTCAATCTGGAAAAGTGTGAGGTAATGCATTTGGGGAGGACAAACATAGCTAGGGAATACTCAATAAATGGGAGAATGTTGAGAGGCATTGAGGAAGTGAGAGACCTTGGAGTGCACGTCTACAGGTCCTTGAAGGTGGCAGGGCAGGTGGACAAGGTGGTCAAGAAAGCATATGGAATGATTTTTTATTGACGGGGTATTGAATACAGAAGCAGGGATGTAATGATGGAAGTGTATAAAATGCTGGTTAGGCTACAGCTGGAATTTTGTGTACAGTTCTGGTCACCACATTACAGGAAGGACATGATTGCTCTGAAGAGAGTGCAGAGGAGATTTACAAGAATGTTGCCAGGGCATGAAAATTGTAGCTATGAGGAGAGATTGGATAGGCTGGGGTTGTTTTCCCTGGAACAGAGGAGGCTAAGGGGTGACCTAATTGAGGTGTACAAAATTATGAGGGGCCAAGATAGGGCAAACAGGAAAGATTTGTTCCCCCTAGCTGAGGGGTCAATTACCAGGGGGCATAGATTTAAGGTGGTTGGTAGAAGGGTTAGAGGGGATATGAGGAAACGCTTTTTCACCCAGAGGTGGTGGACGTCTGGAACTTACTGCCTAAGTTGGTGGTTGAGGCTGAAACACTCAACACATTTAAAAAGTACCTGGAGCTACATCAGAAGTGCTGTATCCTGCAAGGCTATGGACCAGATGCTGGAAAGTAGGATTAAAATCAGCACCTGGTGTCTTTTTTCTCTTTTTGGCTGGCGCAGGTATGATGGGCTGAATGTCCTCTTCCTGCACCATAACTTCTATGGTTCTATAGATATGAGGAAAAGAAAATTCCAGCTCCCTTTCAGCCATCATAATGGTTTATGTTTCAGTGGCTATGTTCAGACTTCAAAAGTTGCAGATTTAGGAAGATGTAGGTCATAGTTACCTCCACAGCTGAACTGCGCGCATTCCCGCTCTCTCAAGCCATCCGCCTCCCTGAACATATCATCAGTATTGTCACAGTTAAAACTCTTCCAGTTTTTCTACACACCTCATGGTTTCTGGACCTTGGTCTTTGCTTGCTACTCTTCTACTTGTTCTTGGGCCTCTTCTTCAACCTACAAGCAACATTCCAGAATATATACATTTTACAGTCAGTTAGAAATAAAGATAGCTGCCTTGGGAACTTATAGGAACTCATTGGCACACAGCCCTTTAATAGGGATCAGAAATATGATGTTAAAACTTGAAGCCTTCTAGCTTGATAGTCATAATGGAAGAAACATCGTTTATTATAAACAAATAACAATCAAAACCAACAAATGTCAATACAAATAGTAAATCAAAGCTAAAATAGATTTTAAAGTAGGCTGCGACCAACAAATGTATTTTTTTGATGTAATGAAGTCGGGGGATGATGGAAATGTTGTTATTATACATCTACACTTTCAGAAAGTCTGCGCTTAAATTGTGGTTAAAGTGAAAGTTTGTAAAATCAAAAAGCTGATTTTAAAATGAAAATAAAACTGAGGGTAGTTGTCAATGCCTGCCGTTTCTGTTTGGCAGCTGCAGCAACCAAGAGTCCAGTAATGGTGCTGTGAATGATATTAACAACCTTTAATGAGGATATTGTAAGTAGAATGAATGTAAGTGATATAAGGTTGTGTGAGAAAGCAGGATGATGGATAAAAACGCAGTTTAGGGAGATTTAGACTTGGCAAATGCCTAAACTAATATTGGAAGCCATTTAGTATAAGTTTAATGCAATGCATACTGTTCCGAAAGTAGAATATGTAAGTGTGTGAAGTAGGAAAAAGATTTAGATGTGTTAATTGACCTTATTTTGATGCTGTGAAACTATATATAGATTATTGTAATCAATTTTGGATACTGTGCTTATGAAACTACATTCAGGAGCAGAACGGTTCAATATTTAGAGATTATTACGATCCCTGTTGACGCCAATAACTTTTTAGATGAGATTGGAATTCCCAGTGACTGAGTTAAAGGAATCGCATGACAAGATTTCAAGTTTTAAGACTTTTACTGTAACAAACAAACTAAAATCAGCATTGACTAAACATTACTCGGTAGGCAACTAATACTCTAAACTACTGAAAAGATATCACTTATTAGTTTCTTATGATCAATAATCCCACGCCACATTTATACATTACTTGGCACTCTTCACAGAATTATAGTCTTTACATGAACCAGTCCAAAGTAACTCCCAGCTTCTCCCCGTTTCGCTGAGTGGTACTGTCCAGTGTCTGGCAAAAGTCGTTTCCCTCAGTCTTCTGAGAATCGCCGAACTGACTTCCAGCAGCAAGGCCCATTCCAGTGATTCATTCTTCCAGCTTCAGCAGGGTGAATCTTCCAGTGACCTTAAATTTCCATGGGTTCCATCTTTTCAACCAGAGATCATTTGCCAAGTCTAAAACTCTGAACTGCATTTTATCCATCATCCTGCTTTCTCTCACAACTTTGTATCACTTACATTCATTTTACTTACAATAACCTCATTAAGGTTGTTATATTATTCACAGCATCATGGGTAGAGTCTTGATGGTTGCAGCTGCCAAGCCTGAACGGCAGCTATTGACAGGTACTCCCACCTGAATTTTGCCTGGTAGCTAACAGAGAACAGTCTTTTTGCCTGCTGTCCATAGCAGCAGCATGTCTGTCTGTCTACCCCTCTCTTTCTCTTTCTCCAGGGTTTCTGAGTCAAACTGCTGAGAGTCTTTAAATTTACACAAAACCAAGCCAGCTGATTCCAATAAGGCTTGACCTGGGCTCCCTGTCCCCATGGTAACCAGACCACACAGGCATATCGTCAGGCAGAATGAGTAGCGGGTCATATGACCCTCTTCATTACTCCTTTTTTTAACCTTGAATTAAAGAGACAGTTTAAAACATAACCATCTTGTGATGTCTAGCAGTCATAACAAGATAAACTATGAAGAGAAGCAAATGGAGCTTAGTTTCCTCGAGGGAAAGATTGGATTAAAAAGAATAACTAGGATCGTATCTGAGAGATGTTCTAGTTTCAATTGCTTGACGACTTGTTTTCAAGTCTGTAGAATTGATCAATGAGAGAGAATCATCACTTATTTTTCTCTTTAGCCCCAGATCCACCAACTCCAAACCCCATCTTTCAAAGCTAACTTGCTTTGCCCCTATTTTTATACCCTCCCCCTTAATTGCAATGCTTAGCATTGGGGCATAGAAGAGAGACTATTTGTTTCTCAAAATGAAAGAGGCCTTTGTCTTAGTAGACTCGATGCTTAATGGGTCCAACCAATACAGAGCAGCAATTAACAAAGGCAGTATGCTGACTATTGAAACAGTAGCAGTTATGATCAGACTACAGTGCATTGCTCATAGCACATGCTGAGTACTGTGTCTAATTCTTGTCATTGTGACATTTGAGTGCTGGAGGCAGTTAGTGCAGAGCCACAACTTTGATAATTGGGACAGGATTCTCAGCTCCCAATGGGAAAAAGAATGGAGGTGGGCGGGTATGAAAACCTGCGCCATTGATCAGTGTGCCAATTTGAGAGCCCCCATCCCACCCCGGGCCATTTTTTCAGAGGCAGGATCAGCGGCCAAAGGGCTATCTGCCCAAAGAGGGTAGTCGATTGAGGATATTTAATGGCGTATTAAGGCCTATTGTCAGAAGCCGACTAGAATTTTCTACCCAGCCTGCGGGCTCCCCTGAGTCGTCAGGGACTAAGCCGACTGCTTGGAGGCAGCTTTCCAGCAGCAGACCAGTGAAGAAGCACTCCAAGCAGGCTTTGAAGCCTTTCCCACTTGCCTGACTTCAGTGCACTGTGGAGGAGTCCCTCCACAACGGTGGCCTGGCTGAGTCCATTTTTTAACTTGAAAGTTTATAAGGTTGGAGAGAGGGCACCACAAAATAGAGGCACCCTCCCTCCCTCTCTCTGTGATGAACTGCAGGCCACTTCTCCTTCTGAGCTGAAGAACCTCCTATCGACATTCCCCTTAGAGCCCGCTCACTCTCCTTAATTGGACAGTGAATCTGCCCTGTGGCCACTAATTGGCCAGTTCGGGGAAATCAATGCCAGGTGACTGTTTCCCCACATGGTGTAGGCTTGTGCCTGCCCCCGACTTCAATATTCTGACCCAAAAGGTAAAATCCTTCCCTTAGTGTCAAAGGTCTGAGTTATGAGGAAAGACTAGAAAGACTTATGCTTTTCAGCACTGAGATTTTCAAAGTGATTAAAGAAAGTAAGATAGCTAAGAGTATGGAAAAGATACTTCTGGAAAATACTTCAGCTAAATTGTGAGACCAAGACAAAGAGACCCATTTTCAAATTGGTATATATGGGAAATTCAGGATTTGTGTTAATACATGGAATAGACTTCCAGATAGAGTAATAGAGGCAAAAAACCTGCAATTTCAAAAATAGTTGGATGCTACAATGGTTCTGGAGGGATATGACTTTAGGCCTTTTACTGAGATGGGCTGAATTGCTGTGCGCATGTCCTCATCTGTAACAATCTTGTGAAGATGATGGACTAAATTTCAGTGATGAAGTAAACTGGATGGGCTGAATGAATTTTCTTAACCCACGTTTACCTGCATTCATTTGGTAGAAATGATTGAATTTTATTTCAACAAAAAAGTCAAAAAGTTTCCGACTTGATTATTAGCGCTGCTGTCATTCTTTGAAATATCAAATGCAAATTAGTAATAGCAATGTGAAAATAAGGTACAAATTTACTTATGGATTTTTATTATTTTTCTCCTTTTTGTCATCTACCAAAAAACACTAATTATGTTTACGTACATATTTTGCAGTGGGTTAATCTATTTCACTGTTCTATGTTTAAATCTGGTTAATTTATTCAGCTGCTAAGTGTGGAATTTAAACAAACATTGACTCCAAATTCTCAAAGTTAATGAAATTATATCACTTTGTTCTCGGCTTGTATTTATTCACTATGTTCTTTAATGCAGCCGAGGAGCAAATTTCGTCACTCAGGTTTTGTTGAGGCCAGGTGCTTCAGACTTGACAGGTAGCTTCAGGTAAGAATGCGGTTTAATATCTGCTAATCTACATTTGTGTGGGTGTAATGCTATAACTTCAGGGCATGTAAAGGAGTATATGTATTTATAAAACCACAGCCAAAAATACAATCTTCCTACTAAGATCCATGTTCAGATTAAGCAAATTGTGCCTACTGTATTGGGAATGGTGAAGGATAACATTTAACCTTTCTTTAATAAACATAATTTGGGACTAATCTTCCAATACTTAATTTTGTATCCCACTGATCTTGCAGAACAGTTAGCTGACATGCATCTGACTCTTATTGTATATAGCCGTAGGTTTCTGGTATGGGTAGAGTGGAATGACAGAAGATTTTTGTATCAGCATTTTTACTATGTACACTCGTGTAAAAGTTGAAGTTTTGAGACCAATTTTTAATGCCAAAATTCATGGGGTCGACTTTTAGTGGGCAATGTTTTTGAGGGGTTGCTGTGTGTACTTCATTTGGGCCTAAATGAAATCTAAAAAAGAACATTGCAATGGAATAAAGTAAAAAAAAATCAACAACACTAAAGAATTCATATCATCTAACATTTATTCACTCATTTACTGGTACTCATTGTAAATGTATAAATACTAATAAAAATGAAACCGAAAGCATTAACATCTCCAGGATTAAACTTTGGTTCGAAAATTTTTTTGGGCTTTCATCTTTTTAAAAAAAATCCAAGGATCAATTTTTACATCAGGTATATGAAAAATTAAGTTTTTTTTGGCTGAAAATCATGGAGTTGACTTCTACGAGATTGAATTTTGCACTAGTATATGCAGTTTTTTTATTGTGCATCAGTTATCATCCACTGTGTGTATTCAAGTTTAAACTATTTGATTCTAAATCTCCTCTATACATTATATTATGTGTAAAGTTAAGCATCATGAATTTTTTCAGCACTTTCCACTCATTTTGGTTGAACTTGTTCTTTTGCAAACATTGAAGCATTGTAGCCTAACCTAATCCTGCCCTTCACATGAACACTAAACGCTTCCCAGCAGGAGGTCAGTAGAAAGGAATCAGAGGAGTGAACCCTCGCTGATTTCTCTCCCCATTCCATCCCACTTTTCTAGCTGGGGCAAACTGTACTGTCCTACCACTGCCCGAACTGAGCCGAACTCTGTTAATATGAAAAGCAAATCAAAAATTTAAGCTTTCTACTCTGTGTGGCTCAGTGCGATATCATTTTTCTCGTGTTCATGGGATGTGGGCGTCGCTGGCTAGGCCAGTATTTATTGCCCATCCCTAATTGCCCTTGTTCAGAGGGCATTTAACAGTCAGCCACATTACTGTGGGTCTGGAGTCATATGTAGGCCAGACCAGGTAAGGATGGCAGATTTCCTTCTCTAAATGGCATTAGTGAACCAGATGGGTTTTTCCGACAATTGGCAATGGTTTTGTGGTTGCTATCATACTTTTAATTCCAAATTTTTATTGAATTCAAATTTCACCATCTGCTATAGTGGGATTTGAACCTGGGTCCCCAGAGCATTACCCTGGATCTCTGGAAGACTAGTCCAGTGACAACCATGCTCTGCATTTTCCCATGAATTATTTCCTCAGTATTTTGCTTCTGGAGATGAAAGGTATACATGCTACAGAATAGCACTTTAACAGTTGTATTGCCAGTTTTGGATTAGAAACTGGAGGAAACACAGGAGTTGTACTGTTTTTTCCTTCAGTTTCTGTTTAGAATGATGCATTTAAATAAGGCTAAATGTGTTTGTATCCATAGATTATACAGAAAAGAAGTACTGCAGAAACTGGTTGAAAAGTGTGTATCGAAAGGCTATGTCTTTCAAATGGAGATGATCGTTAGAGCTCGCCAGCTGAACTACAGTATCGGGGAGGTATGAAAATGAGTACCATAAAATAAATCTAAAAATTAATTTCTGAGAATCAGCTGTTCTCTATTACAAAATGTATCATTGCTATGGAACATAATGTAATGACTAAGGTAAACTTTTTGAGAAAAAGCTTGATGAAATATAACTAATGTTTCAATGTATGTCTGCTGCACTGTCTTCAAAAGATAAAATGGGGGACATTACAATTTTTCTATTGTTACAGATTTATTTTTAATACTGCCATTTATGGTACATATAGCATACCAACAAATTTGTTTTCCTAGAAAATTAAACAGTAAATTAAATACACACAGTGCTTGTAACCACACCAGCATAAAATATAGATAGGTTCAACTTCTGATTTAAAAAAAACATTTCAGATATAGTTCAATTGTTACCACTGCCAAATGTTTGAGCATACTGGAATAGGCAATACAAAAAGGAAAGTCAAAATTTGGCTGGGATATCCTGCACAAAATAGAAAGCTATTTCTCTTTTTTTAATAAAAACCTCACTGATTAGTAACTAAGAGGAAGGGTCATGCTCGTGAAATTGTAAATGTTTTTTTAAAACATGTCACTACAAACTGGGCCTGTCCTTCCACATCCCTTTTTTCTCTGCTGCCAACAAGGTAAAATTATACACTGATTTTTTTTGTGTCTCTTATGACCTTTTCCCCTTTTATCTGCATGTCTCTTTAAAAATATATATGTAATGTACAAATATTAAAAAATAAATAGGAGCAGGAGTAGGCCATTTGGCCCCAAGAGTCTGCTCTACAATTCAACAAGATCTTGACTGATCCATCTACCTCATCTCCGCCTTTTCGCACAATCCCTTAATTCATTTATACCCAAAAATTTATCAATTGAATATGCTCAATGACTGAGCATGCATTGTATTCTGGAGATGATAATTCCAAAAATTCACAACCCTTTGAATGAAGCAATTTTTCCTAATCTTTGTCTTAAATGACTGAATCCTTATTCTGGGTCTGTGACCCTATGTTGTAGATTCCCCAGCCAGAGGACACATTTTTGCAGCAACTACTTTGCCAAGGCCCTTAAGAATTTTATATGTTTCAATTAGATCACCTCACATTCTTTTAAACTCCAGGGAAAATAGGCCTGGTATACTCAATCTGTCCTTATAGGAAAATGCTCTCATCTTAAAAATTAGTTCAGTGAACCTTTGTACTATCTCTAGGGCAAGTATGTCCATTTTTTGGCACACTTATTCCAGGCGTGGCACAAAGACCTGTATAATTGTATTAGGATGACTTTATTCTTGTATTAGGACTTCTTTATTCTTGTACTTGAATCCCTTTGTAAATAAAGTTAACCTACCATTTGCCTTCCTGATTTAACATGCAGGTAACAGCAAGCACTTTGTGATTCAAATACATGGGCACCCAGTCCCTGTGGGTGCAAACAGTTCCCAGTTTCTCACCATTCAAAAAATATTTTTAGTTTTTGCACCAAAGTGGACAACTTCACACTTTGCCACATTGTATTGCAACAGCCATATTCTTGCCCGATCACCCAACTTGTCTATCTCCCTCTACATCCTCTTTGCACCCTCCTCACCACTTAGTGTCCCACCTAGTTTTGCATTGTCAGCAAACTTGAACGTTACACTTAGTCTCCTCAACGAATTCATTAATATAGATTGTAAATAACCTGAGGCCCAAGTACTGATCCTTGCAGTACCCCACGAGTTACAGCCTGCCAACTTGAAAAGTCCTGATTTTTCCTACTCTTTTCTGTTCCTTAATCAATCCTCAATCTATGCTAACATTACCCCAATCCCATGAGTCCCAACTTGTGTAATAACCTCGTGACACACCTTTTTGAATGCTTTTAAAAATCCAAATACACTACATCCACTGGTGGATGTTATCCATCTTTCCAGTTACATCCTCAAAAAGCTAACAGATTTGCCAAACGCTATGTGTCAAGCCTTTCATAAATCTGTGTTGACTCTGCTTAATCACATGATTCTCCAAATGCCCTGTTATCACGTTCCTAATAATAGATTGTAGCATATTACCTTCAACTAATTGGCCTATAGTTCCCCATTTTCTCTCTTCCTCCTTTCTTAAATGGCAGAATTACTTTTGCTACCGTCCAATTCTTAGGGATTCTAGATGATCAAAACCAATGTGCCATCCACTATCTTTGCAGCCAACTCTTAAAATCCTCAGATGCAGTTTGTTAGGTCCAGATTTGATGCTACTTAATCCCATTAATTTTTTCAGTTCTTCACTAATACTAATTTCTTGAAGTTCCTCATTCTCACTAGACCCTTAGTTCCCTTAATTCTGGAATGGTTTTTGTGTTGCCTACTGTGAAGACAGACGCAAAGGCTTTGACTTCACTCCTGGGTTTAGAACTCCAACATTAAACATACCCAATGTCTGGAATTTTCTACCCCAGAGAGTTGTGGAGGCTAGATCACAAAGTATTTAAAGAGTAGGTATATAGATTTTGCAAATATTGGGGAGTTCAGGGTTATGAGGAGCTGGCATGAAAGAGGAGTTGAGGCCTGGAGCAGATCAGCCATGATCTTATTGAATGGCGGTGTAGGCTTAAGTGGCCTACTCTTGCTCCTATTTCTTATGTTCTTATGTTTCTTGGTCCCGACCCCGCATTGTGTCGGCACCAGATGTCAATTTTTGGCAATGGGCCAATTAGTGGCTAGGGAACGTGCTCACTCTGCAATATTAGGCCCTCCAGCTCTGCGACATTGGTAGCCCCACTTCAGAGGTGGGAGCTGCCGATACATGTAAGAGAGAGAGAGAGGCCGCAGCTGTGGTTATCTCTCAATTGCGGCCATGGGGCAGGGCAGAAGGGCAAAAAATTATAGATGGAGCATTGCCCCCTCCACCTCTTCCCCCTGGATTGCTGTTGTCTTTGGACCTTAGAAGTGGCAAGGGGGTGGTGGCAGCATCAGAGTGGCTTTAATAGGCTCTTGATTATGCCTGATGATGTTTCCGCCCCTGAATCAGCATGCTCCAAAATGGCTCGGTTGTGGGTACATGCCAGCAGACCAGTGCTAGCCAGTATTGAGAAATTGCGGGTCCGTTCAGCTCTGCGACCATTTATAAATTGAGCTCCAAGTGTTTGTTTAATGTCTTTTCCTTATTCCCTATTATATTTTCATCCAATTCTGCCTCTAATAGGCCACATTTACTTTCACTAACCTCTTCCTTTTTATGTACCTAAAGAAATGTTTGCAATCTGATCTTCAGTCTCTTGTTAGTCTATTCTCATTTTCCTTCCTTACCAATTTTTGGTTCTCCTTTGCTGAATTCCAAAATCTTCAGACATACTACTTTTTTTGGCAATATTATAAGCCTCTTCCTTTGATCTAATACTATCTTTAATTCTTCTCATTAGCCACAAATGGTCCATTTTTTTTTGTTGATTTTGTGCCTTAAGGGAATATCATTTTTTTTTGCAAATTATGATTGATTCTTTAAATCCTGGCCATTTCTTGTCTAACATAACTTTAAATGTAGTTTCCCCAATCTACCTTAGCCAACTTGCCCATGTGTAGTTTGCTTTGTTTAGACTTAAGACTCTGGTTATATCGTTTTCAAACTCGATATAAAATTCTGTCATATTATGGTCATTCTTTCTAGAGGCCCCTTCACTACAGTTATTAATTAACTCTTTCTCATTGCATCAAAGTAGCTTGTTCCCTAATTGGTTCCTCGACATACTGATCAAGAAAACTGTTTGGTCAGCATTCCTAGAACTCGCCCTCTACACTGTAAATTTGGTTTGCCCAGTTTATACAAAGATTGAAGTCTCCCATAATTATTGTAATACTCTTATGACATGAGCCCCTTATTTTCTGATTCATACTTTGCCCTGCACTAACTACTGTCAGGGGGCCTATAAACAATTTGCACCATTGTTGTTTCCTGCCCTTTTGTTTCTTATCTCCACCCAAACTGATTATACTTCTTGATTTTTTGAGCTGAGATCATTTCTCTCTACTTTCTTTATTCCATTCTTTGTTATCAGGGCTGCCCCCACCCCACCTTTTCAATTTTGCCTATTGCTTCTTGTAAGTATCCTGGAATATTTAGTTCCCAGCCTCGGTCACTTTGCAACAATGTCTCCATAAGGGCTACTAAATCAAACCTATTAATTCCGTGTGTACTATTTATTCACCCAATATGTTGTGAATTCTTTCCATGGACATATAAATTTTTTTCTGTCTTGCTATCCAATATCCATAGGCCAAAACTAGCTCCTACTTCTGTGATGTCACAGATGTAGCTGCTCCTACTCCAGTGTTGCTGCAGTATTTTACTTCATTAGCTGATGTTCCATAACATTACTTCCAAACAAAAATAGAAAAATATATTATATATAGTATAATATAAATAAAAACAAAAATAGCTGGAAAAGTGCAGCAGGTCTGACAACATCTGTGGAGAGGAAGACGGAGTTAACGTTTCGAGTCCATATGACTCTTCGTCAGAACTAAAGAAAAATAGAAATGAGGTGAAATATAAGCTGTTTGAGGGGGGTGGGACAGGTGGAGCTGGATCAAGGGCCAGTGTTCGGTGGAGGCAAAGAAGAGATTGCCAAAGATGTCATAGACAAAAGGACAATGGGGTGTTGACGGTGGTGATATTAGCTAAAGGATGTGCTAATGGTGGCATTAAGGGTAGAAAGCAGGATGAGCAAGTGACAGATGGCCCTAGTGGAGGTGGGGTAGGGGGAAGGGATCGAAATGGGCTAAAAGGTGGAGTTAAACAATGGATGGAAATAAATTTTAAAATAATAATAGAAATAGGTGGGAAAAGAAAAATATATATTACAAATATATATAAATTATTAGCAAAAAGGGGGATCGGAAAGGGGGTGGGGATGGAAGAGAAAGTTCATGTTCTAAAATTGTTGAACTCAATGTTAAGTTCGGAAGGCTATAAAGTGCCTAATTGGAAGATGAGGTGCTGTTCCTCCAGTTTGCATTGGAGCCACTGGAACATTGCAGCAGGCCAAGGATGGACATGTGGGCATGAGAGCAGGGTGGAGTGTTGAAATGGCAAGCAGACAGGGAGGTCTGGGTCATGCTTGCAGACAGACCGAAGGTGTTCCGCAAAGCAGTCACCCAGTCTGCATTTGGTGTCTCCGATATAGAGAAGACCGCATTGGGAGCAGCGAATGCAGTAGACTAAATTGAGGGAAGTGCAAGTGAAGTGCTGCTTCACTTGAAAGTAGTGTTTGGGCCCTTGGACGGTGAGGAGGGGGGTAGTAAAGGGGCAGGTGTTGCATCTTCTGTGGTTGCATGGGAAGGTGCCATGGGAGGGGTTGAGGTGTTGGGGATGATGGAGGAGTGGACCAGGGTGTCCCGGAGTGAACGGTTCCTACGGAATGAAAGATATATATTCTTTGGCATGATGTGATTAAGTGATATTACCCTTGAATCTGTAGTGGGGTTTCAGCTTTTCACCATTTAAATGATGGATTAAAGGATAGAGAATTGTATATGAAAGTTTTCAGATGACACGTTTAGGAGGCACAGTAAATCATGTAAAAAGGGAGCAGGAAGCTCCTACAGTAGATACACAGCCTGAGTGATGGGCAATGTTAATACCAATAATTGTATGTTGAGGAAAGAATAAAGCCAGCCTGTATCTTAAGACAAGGTTTATTTCCAAGCCTGCAAAGTGAAGACATGGACTCTCGCAATTCCCCCAACACCCAGTGTGAACACCTTTTTATACTCTTGTAATGAAGTCCTAATACTTCCCCAATTGGGGACAGCTGCTCTTGATTATCAGCTCAAAGCATGTACTCAATTGCAGCACAATTCCAACATTAACAGGTTCCCTTCTGAAAAAAAAAAGTGCATTTTCTTTTCAGACAGAACAAAACTGAAGACAGAAAAAAGTCTCACAATTTCAAAACTCATATCCTGAGTTGTGCCTCTAATACCCTCAATAATTTTTCACTACAAGCATTTCTTTTGGTGAAACAGCCTCATAACTGAGGCTTGTATCAAGCATAGATTTCTTTTTTCCCCACATTTTAGACTTGCAATATCAATTCATAATCTTTTTTTCACTTACACTCTGTGGAGTTTACATTATCCAAAAGGGATCGATTGTCAATATAACATTCTATTGAGACATTTTCTTCTTTATTTCCCTAGTAGTATTTTCCCTAACGTTTTAGATAAAAAGAATGCCATGTCAACTGCTTGTACTAGTGCGAGAGTTTCTGAAGCCAGGGTGCTCTTTACTACTCGCCTTTTTTTCCTGGCTTCCCAAGCCAAGGGACAACACTTCCCATTTTCACTCAAGAAATATTATATAATCCACTGCACTTGAAAACCCATCAACAAGGTTTGTGTGTAAGGTGTCACTGAACACAATCAGTTTTATTTTCTTAGGGTCGCCCAAAGTTGGAAACTTCAGTGCACATTTCTCTATCTTTAATTTTTTTCATGTTTTGTTTGCCCGTAAGATGTCCTGTAGCTTGCATCCGCCCTAGTCTGTGTGCCCAGTCAGTTTAATTGTCCAATCAGACTTTGCAGCTGCTCTCATATTTGATAGCATCTGCATCTTTTTGCAAGGACCTAGCCCAACTGACTGCAATAGGGCTAACGCTTTCTAAATAAGATTGCTAGTGTAAAATAACCACAGACCCATACTGCTGTATTTTTAATCCAATATATTTAAAGGTCCCATTAGCCTGACTCCCAACCTTAAAGTCTGTTTTAATCCTGTCAATAACTTTGTTGGAAATGTACTAATGCCACCCCGTAGGAAGTCGTCAACATACATAATGAAGATGCCTGCAAGTTGCCCACCATGGTACCAGTAAAACATGGCAGGATCTGCCTTCAGTTGGAGACAACCCAACTTTAACAACACTAATTGAACTGAAAAGCACCGCACCCTGGAAACATTGTTTAAACGCTTATTCAACTTCTAGAATTTTCCATCTACCTCGGGCACCTCCTTTGGATGCTTGAGAAACACTTCCCCCTGGAGGTGATCATCCTGCAGAAATGCAGCTTTTATATCTATGGACTTACATTCCCACGAAAACGTCACCAAAAAGGCCAGAAAATTTTTCAAAGTTACCTTTCTTGCTGTGGGTGAATCTAACTTCTTTAAGTATTCTTGAAATCTCCAGGCCACTAACCTAGCCTTGGCCTTATAAGTTCCATGTGGTAGGATCTTTTCCTGACAGACCCACCTATGTGACAATGCTGGCTGAGCCCCATTTGGGACTTCTGAATACAACCAATCTCCCTCCAACTATCCAATATCCTCACCCTCTGTTTAGCCTCGTGTAGCTTTGTCCCCTAACTTGTTAAACGTTTCAAAAACCTTTTGGTCATGAGGTCTCCTGCTTCTATGTTGTCACAGTGGTTCCGCATTCTCCACTCTACCATGTTGTCTAGTCAAGCTGCAACCCCTACTTGCATCTTGAAGTCTTTCCAGGCTCCTACTGTTAGATTCCTGTATACGCCATCTGAGGCCCTATCCACCGTACATGAACATTTCCTCAGCCAGGATTCGTCACCCATCATTGTAATTTGGGCTATGCTTTCTTATTTTCCATTCTCATACATTGTGCTCCCAGTCCATGGCCTTCACTGCTTGTCCATCATCCTGGACATTCAGCCAATTCTTATACTTTCCAGTAGATTTTCCTGCCCGTCCCATTACTGTTGCATCCCTCCAGTTATCCGATCCTTCTGAACGATACGATACCCAGGAACCACTCTAGGCAGCTGGCCTCTGAAAAAATAGCCCCTTTGTGGTTATCACAATCAGATTTTCTACTGATATCTAACTTCTGATCTCCATCATATCTTGTCCCTCTGGCTCTGCCCCATGATGAGTATGTGATGCACACGGTGCTTCATCATCATCTATCTCATTGTCAGCATTTGCAAATTCAATTCATTCCGATGACCCATGAGGAATAGGTCTTTGTTTGATTTCCATGTTGAATAGTCACAGTTTTTCCTTCACATGCTAGAACTTTCCCTGGGCTTTTCCATTACCTTTGACCCCCCTCTCATAATAAACCAAATCACTTGAAGTAACTTCTACCTCAGATGGTCTTAAGCGGTGTTGCAATGCATCCTAATTCTTTCCGAAACCTCAGCTTTGATGAAAGCTTTCCTGCCTGCTTGCAAGGCATTTAAGTAGCAGAAAAAATGGAATGAATGGTAGCTCCTTCAAAAGCAGCGGGAAGCATCCAATAGCACTGAAGGCAACTTTGGATTCCAACCATAAACCAAGCGGTACGGACTATTCCCCCCATCCCCCAACCATTTGCAAATAATTTTTGCATGTACTGACTGTACTGGTGTCATTTGCAACTTGCAATCTGGTTGGTCAACCAGTATCTTATGTAACATTTCTTTAGTGTTCCTAATCCAGTACCCACCCATTTCTCCATGGCCTTGTCTACAACGGTCCTGTTTGTCGTTGTCATTTATTATCGCAGAAAGGCTAAATCTACTCGCCATGTTTACAAAGTGTAGCAGCAAAAAAAAAAACCCCAATCTTTTTCCCATATTTTTAAGTCCATTGCCGCTACATCATTAAATTCCCTGGCCAGTGGCAGACTTGCAAGAGGATGTGGTGGTGTCCTTCGATATTTAACACAAATATCATATTGAGCCATAACTTGGTCAATAATGGAGTCGTTTTCTTTATCAACTATTCCAGCATCTCACAATCGGGCTTTCAATTTCTGTGGCGCTGGATGTGTAAATTATCTGTGTAACTTCCAGATAATCCTTTTCTTGTCCACTAAACTTTTATCCCCAGAAGTTAACAATACTGCTTGGACTCCCTGATGAGAAGACGTATCTGGCTTTCGCAATGGAAGGCAGTAACGGCCTGATCGGGTAAAATGCAGATCTTAGGTTTTCCCAAACACAATTGCTTTGTCGTTCTCCATGTTTAATTTAAAATCTGTGTTTTTTTTTCCCAATCAAAGATTTGCTCAATAATAGAGGTATCTCACTAGAGACCACATCAGTACTGATGAAGAGACTGACCCCAGCTATCTTGCATGGGAGTACTAATTTTCTGGAAGACGTTAGTGTTGTCACCCCCAAACCTAAAGCTGGTGGAGCTTCCATTCTCCTTAACCTTCAGCTGATCTGCCTCATAGGAGAGACTCCAGGTAGCAATTAAGTCAATCCACTCCACACACTGTGGAAGTGCAACCACTATCCAGCACTGTGCAGTTAACGAATCAGCAACCAAAATACTCATCACTGGATTCAAACTCCGTGACCAACACAATTCTTTCATGGCAGTAACCATCATCATTCTCGGCGTGGAATCATCTGTTTTATGCCTTGCTTCAAAAACACAATATTTTTGGTGAGGGCAGTTCATTGTGTAATGATATTTAAAATCTCACCGATTAATCATTCCTCGTGCATTTCTTGGTTCATGTGCCTACGCCATCCCAGACCCACTTGTCTCGATTCTCGAATTGGCTAAAAGTGCAACTGTCTCCAGATGGCCTATCAACAACTCCCTCTTTGCACTGAAATCTGCATCTACTATTTTGGTGATCTCGAACTTCGGTAACCATGGAGTCTTCTATCCTTCACTTTATGGCAGAGTTGTATTTGATAGGAAAGTAGCTGGAAATTACTGTTTTGCCCCCCAAATCTTTTAGGACAGCAGCCATTTGGTCTAGGAGCAAGTCTTTGCCATGAAATTGAACCCCCGTCAAAACCCAAAAATCTATCAACGTGAGAAATGTGTGCACTGTCCAGTAATTTGAAAGCCAATACAGACTCTGGGAGTTCAAGGTTAAACTTTTTCAGTCTCTTATACCACTATCAAAGTCCATAATGTACTCCTCCATGGACTAATCGTCTGTTTTCTTAAATCTATCAAAAGTTGACCATACTTCATATGCTTTTGACAAATCATCCTTTTTGTAAAACGTATCCAAAAACTGTAATAGATTAATCCCTCTTCAGTGTCCAAGTCATCCATTTCCAATTCTGAAAATACTTTACCAACAAACAGTAAAATTAGGGGTAATGACAAAGCCAAGGTCATACATTGCTTCCTGTGTGGTAATGAAGTAACTTGTGTCCATAATTGAACTTCATTTTTCCATTGCTGATATGGTTACACCTCCAAAAAACCTGTTGGATAGTCAAAGCCTGAGATTTTGCATAGTCCTTCCACTATTCTGTAACTGAGGTTATCAGGAGTACTATGCTTCTTCTCTGAGGATAGAGCCAAAACACTTATTCAACAACCAAAATCACCAGTGCTTAATGTTCATCCTCTGCTACCATGTTAATTCTAATAATTGTATGTTGAGGAAAGTACGAGTCTGAAGCCAGCAAGACAGGTTTATTTCCAAGCCTGCAGAGCCATACGACTCTGCCAATTCCTCCCAACATCCCGTGTGAACACCTTTTTATACCCTTGTAACAAAGCCCTAATACGTCCCCGATTTTGAATACCAACTTAAAGCATGTACTTTATTGCAGCAGAATTCCAACATTAACAGGCAAAACTATGGCAGGTGAAGTTCAATGTGGGAAAGTGTGATTTTGAATTTGAGAAAGACAAATCAGAATATCTTCTTAATGGTAAGAGATTAGATCTTTCAAGGAGCAAAGGGATTTAGGTATCCATTGAGGACCCAAATCACTTAAAGCTAGCAGATAGGTGCAAAAAGTAACCCAAAAAAGTCTAATGGCATATTGGCCTTTATCTCAAGGGGTTTGGGATTCAAAAGTGAGGAAATTATGCTTCCGTTGTCGGATCCCATCTACGCATTACACCTCAAGAAAAATATATTGACCTTTTGAGGGGATATTGCGCAGATTCACTCGGGATACTAGAACTTAAAAGGCTCAAGTATGAAGGCAGGTTCCATAAATTTAGCTTGTACTGCCTTCAGTATAGATGGTCCATGGGTGATCCAATTGCCTTGTTCAAAGTGATTCAATAGTATAGATGCAAAGAAAGTATTTCGTCTGGGGTATCCAGAACAAGAGGCCATAATTTTAAAATTAAGAGCTAGGTCATTTAAGAGTAAAATCAGGAGACACTTTTTTTCAGACAAATGATAGTAGAAATCTGGAACATTTGCTCCAAAAAAGCTTGGTCAGTTGAAACTTAGAAAACATTGAAAGCTGTGATTGCTAAATTTTTGTTGGGTGTAGGCTATAAGTGATATGAAGCATAGATGAGTAAATGAATTCAAGGTAGAAATCAGCTATGATATAACTAAATGCTAGAACGGACTTGAAGGCTGAATGGTCCATTTCTGTCCCTCTTATTTTTGGATTTGGTATGTTTATAGTTTCTATTTGGATTGCCTGCCTGTACAACATGGCATTTTGTTTCTAATATTGGAAAAAAAATATTGAATTCTCTCCTCAAAATTTAATTGAGGGGAATTTTTGTTTATATTTTTGCAGTTCAAAAAAAGTCGTCACGTTGTCATTATGATATTATGCGTTGTTCTGGTCATGTGATTGCTAGGGACCAATGAACAGCAGCCACCATGGTCCAATGAGAGATGAGATTTTTCATTGTTTCTACAAACCCATCATTTGCTTAAAAGAAAAAGGGTTCATGGAATCAGTCACATTATTACCAGGGACCAAACAAAGCTGTCAATCTCACCCCGCCAGCAACCTTAATCGGCCTTTAGGATCATTGGATTGATAGGTGTCTGGAACAATCAAGGTCTATGATGTGATTACCTACAGCCATATGATACAAATAGAATGGTCACTTGTACACCATTGGCTGATGAGATTGCTAGGAAGTGTTATCCTGTTGGAAAAATTATGATCACATAACCCAAAAGGATACGCATTTTTATATAACTCAAAAAGTAGATGTAGAAAATCCAATATATTGTAAGAAATTCCTAAAATTTAAAGTAAGTTGCCAGTGTTCTCCACAATGCACATTTTGAGCCATTAACTTCTGAATCAAAATGATAGAAGACAATATTGAAGTTTACAATCTGCAATAAAGAATGCATGCAAGACTGTCTCCTCATAATATACAAACACCTGTGGCTTGTGTTTCTTTCCACCATAAAATATACTAGTTGGTGATTTATCAAAAAATATTCACTTTTGGTTGGGCATGATTCCACACCAGTCAATTTTTTCAATATCTTACTCAAAGGGTTATTTATATGTAGGCTTTGATGATGAGTGTTTGCAAATTACTGGGTGGCAGGATGGGGTAGGGAGGGGCATCTCGGCTGCATTTGATTCTATCATGTCTTTACATCAATATACTGAGGATGTCTTATGTCTATTGTTTATTACAATTTGTAAGCTTAATAATCTGCTTCAGTCATTGTGATTTCAGCAAAAATCACTCTATACCATTTAAAAAGTAGGAACCTTGGCTACTTTGTTTCTGCTATCTTATACAGGGACACTAAGGCTAAATGTAACCCATCTATTGCTGCCTCAACTAAAGTCAGCTAATTCTGCATAAGCTAGGGTTCAAGCCTAGGATGTATGGTCCAGCTGCTGATTATGTAAATCTGCTGAGCCATTAAGTAGCCCATTGAGATGCTTCCCTTTCCTTCAACCTTTCTTTACTACTATTAGAAGATACAGAATTCAGTTGTTTTCAGTTCTATAATTTTAGTTCAATTTTTAATTGAATAAAGTTGAGTTCACTGATACTTTTACATTTGTATGATGGGTGTTTTTTTAAAACATAAAATTGACTTGGAAAGAACAAATTGGGAAATTTGTAAGATATTGCCAATTTATTTCAGCATGCACACTACCTACGGCATCAGGGTCCAAATATTCATGCATATTCAAAACATTAAAGAAGGGAGATGGAATTATCTTCAAATCAATACCCTACACCACGAGAGCACGTTGACATTGCTTCTTATTTGTGCAAGATGTGCTTTTTATTCTTTACTGTGTGAATGAAAATACATTTACATAGCCATCACAATCTCCATATGACATCATAAAACAGATTCAACTGATTTTTGGGGAAAATAAATTCCTTCAAAGTTATATAATCAGTTCCCTAAATATATTATGAATTTATTCCCAGTGATAAAATTGAGATGTGTAGTACTGGTGGGTCACACTGCTACAGAGCACTAATATATTGACAACTAATTCTTGATATATTGCTGAAAAGGGAAACATGTTGCTGAAGCTTTTCATCTTGCACTCATCAGGACAAACACAAGAATGTCAAATTTCAAATGGCCACAACAATTTGTACTATGGGAGAAAAGGGTGCTGTTAGCTACGCTCACAACCAATTTCAGATTGTCAAACTCAATGGGAAGAATTTTCCCGTAAGTGAGCAGGGGCGGGGCCCGCTCGCTGATGCGTAAAATGATGCATGGTGACGTTGGGCGTGCGTCCCGACATCACCATGTGTCATTTAGATTTTCAGTTCAGCTGGCGCGCAGCCAACTCAGCTGCGCCCCCACCAAACTGTCAAAGGCCTATTAAGGCCATTTAAAACTGAATTAATTCAATTCAGTGAGCTGCCCGTCTAACCTTAAGGTTGGCGGGCAGGCGAAGAGCCCAGGCGACCTTCGCGTTTTTCATGAAACCTCATTCACGGCGGGATGAGGTTTCATGAAGTGTTTTAAAACCTAATAAAAATTTATACTTTTATTCTTTGACATGTCCCAGCTCGTGTGATAGTGTCACATGAGGGGACATGTTTTAAAAGTGTTAAAAGCCTTTATTTAAAAATTTAGCACTGAAACACCTCTGCCTCTAGGAGATCTCTGCACGAAAGACTGCAGGGAAACTCTCAGGGAATCCCCACCCGCCCGCACGGAGCGCTTCGCTCTTCTGGGTGAGCGTCACCCTGGCAGGCCTTAATTGGCCCGCCCACGTAAGATGGCAGTGCGTCCCTGATTGGGGGCACCGATCGGGTTCGCGCCCACCAGCCCCGCACAACCCCCTCCAAAGGGGGGAAATTTATGGCCAATGTGGCTGATTTACTCTTGCTCAAAGCAACATATATTTATATGCAGGGATATATTCAAGCCTTGCACCATTTTTGAATTATTCTGGAGCTTGTGGAGCCTATATTTCCCTGTTGCTTTCTCCACGGCAATGCTTTGGCCAGTCAAAGTCAACTTGCCAACCAATCAGCACCCTTTCCTCCTGTAGTACAAATTGCGATCTTTTGAAATTTGGCCTGCTTGCGTTTGTCCTAATGAACGCAAGACGAAAACCTTCGGCAACATGTCTCTTTTTCAGCAATATTCAAATTCTGTAATTCTCAATGACTTCCTTTGTTTTGTGATGCCCCTGTTTATATTGAATTAACACATCTTTCTACCCCTCCCAATTATTACAGGTTCCTATAACATTTGTGGACCGTGTGTATGGTGAATCTAAACTGGGAGGAAATGAAATTGTGTCATTTCTGAAAGGACTGCTGCATCTCTTTGCCACCACTTGATCAAAACTAATATTTAGTACTGAAATCTTCTATGTCTAGAATGTTTTAAGACTAGGTTTGTGTATCTCCCTATTTCACAATGAATCTCATTGTAAAGTCTAATTTTATATTTGTACAAATCTGTAGCACACCTCAGTAAGTGAACAATTGTAAAATACAATTTGAAATAAAATCATTCCAGTCTGTCTATTAAATATTAATTTTACTTGACTCATTGATTCTACCTCTTCCATAGATCATATTGTTATATTATTTTAACTCTTAGTTATTTTATATAGTTAAACATGCAGGCATAGCCTTATTACAATTTATCACCCAGTAAAACCAGAAGAATCTATGCTATGATAATTGCTGTTTAACATGTTTGTCACGATTGTAATCAAACTTCCTGAGTAACAGATTTTAACAGATGCACTTAATTACCATAGTATTTTGAGGTGCAAATCTACATATGTAAATTGGGATATAATTGACAATTCATTCTTTTGCTCTGTAGAACATTGAGTTGTAAAAGTTTCTATGTAGCTTAATTTCTTATCTATAAAAATTCCACTTAGCATAATATCAGTATAACAATTTTACTCAAGTTCTTTTAAAGGTTTCTGATCTTTTTTTCCTTTTTTTTTCTCCTAATTTGCATACAAGTTTGATTTTAGTGAGACAATTTGTACATTACTATTCCTAGCTTAACTAATCCTTCATTTTTCACGAAGATAAAACAGATTAAAATTTACAAATGTCCTTGTAAACATCCATGCAAACGCAATTTACTCTTCTATCCTGTTACACTCAACAGGCTGTAGGTTCATCTGTTATACTTTAGTGTCCTTGGACACATTTATTGCCTCAATATCTCCAATGCCCATAATTTCTTTTTCTCTAGATCCAATTCAGGGAACCAACTCTCAGGGCTATCCCAGTGCCACCAACAAGAGGCACTGTGTGTGCTTTTATTTGATGAAGTTTCTTTAACTTTAACTGATGAAGTTTCTAGACTCCACTTGGCATCTCCACCAATCTGACTGTGACCAGAATCTGGCCATGGCAGGAAAATAGACGTAAACCAGTGCCTTACCTTTCCATGGCATCATGTGTTAGCGAAAGTAAAAACAACTCATTTTTAACAAATTTAGTACAGTTTTTACTTTCATGTGAGCATGCTTGAAACTCACTGACTTATGCATGTATTTTATCCAGTTAATTCTGCATTCAAATAGGTCCAGAAATTTTAATCTTTCAATTTTGCATTATTTCAGGTTATCAATGAAAACTGCGCAGGTATGTTTACTGCATAGTCTCATTGGAAAAGCAGGTTGCATGCTCACTTAACTAATTTGTGTGGTTTTAAGTGGCATTTGTGTAATACTGTAACTTAAATTCCTGACTTGTTTCAACTTCTGTTAGATTAACATAAAATTTTCTTTATATTGTGTTCTGATCTTTTGACACAGGTTAAACCAAATGATTTTTAAATTAGATTCTTATCATAATTGGTCAGATACTGGTTACCTCTTGAAAATAAGCATTCTGGCACCTGCTATATGCATTGACTTTGGGTGAATAAACAAATTATCACCAACAACTCACAAATACCAAACTCTTGTGGATTTTCACCAAAAATAATTTCTGACTATCATGATATTGCAGGTTCTTTTACAGAATGGTTACTCTAGGTTCTGTCTTTGCACTAACCATGTGCCTGAAATGTGAAATGACATTGTTGTCCCAGTGGGGTAAATGAGCAATTATCATAGCAGCTAAGATAACCTCCACTGTTAACCACAATGCTTGGCTGGTTGCAATCTTTCAAAGAATCTCATTTTTGAAGACTGTATAAAAAAGATTTATTTACAAGCTTCAATGTAATTTTACCATAAGTAAAGTTTAACTAATAGAATATAAATTTAATGAGAAGGCTGTGTTTGTGCCTGATGTTCCTGATTTAGTGAGTTCACATATAAAAACAGAAGCTTTTGAAACAAAGAACTTCCATCTATATATCATCTTTCACATCCTTGGGACATCATAAATCTGTTTCACAAGCAATGAATTATTTTTGAATTGTGGTGATTGTTGTTGTGCAAAGTACCAAGAAATTTATGCACAGGTGGTTAAATAAATGATTAGACCATGTCTTTTTGGTTGTTTTGTTGAAGGTGACCAGGACAAAGAACTCACTGCTGTTTTTTTTTAATTGTGGCATGGGATATTTTGCAGGAATTTGAGGCACTTAGAATGTTGGTTTAATGTCACAGCTGAAGGACTGCATCTCTGACAGTGCAATGCTCCTCAGCTGTGCAATAAAGATCTGTGTAGATGACATGCTCAAGTCCATAGTGGGGCTTGAACTCAATCTGATTGAGAGGTGACCTAATTGAAACATATAAAATTCTTAATGGACATGACAAGGTAGATGCTGGTGAATGTTTCTGTTGGTTGGGGAGTCTAGAATTATACAAAATTATGATGGGCCTAGATAGAATGGATATGAAGGACCTAATCCCCTTAGCAGAGAGGTCAAAAACCAGGGACATAGATCTAAAGTAATTGGCAAGACTAGAGGGGAGTTGAGATTTTTTTTCACCTTGAGAGAGGAGGGGGCCTGGATCTCACTGCCTTAAATGGTGGTAGAGGGAGAATCACACATTGCATTTAGAAAATACTTGAATATGGTTGAGGTAGCCCACAAGGCTTCGGACCAAAAGCCAGAAAGTGGGATTAGGATGGATAACTTTTATTGGCTGGCACAAACAAAGTGTGCTGAATGGCCGCCTTCAGTGCTGTAAATGCTCTATCCTTGGAATGATCTACCCCAAAGAGTTGTGAATGCTCAGTCATTGAGTATATGCAAGAGAAAGAGGTCAACTGATTTTTGGATACAGAGGGAATCAAAGGATATGAAATAGGACAGGAAAATGAAGTTATGGTAGAAGATCAACCATGTTCTTAACAAATGACTGACTAAGCAACCTCAAAGGGCCAAACAGCCACCTTCTGATCCTATTACTAACGTTTGTTTCTCATTACTGCTCCATTTACTTAGTACAGTACTCAGCATGTTCTTTTCATGGCCTGACTGTTACAGTAAACAGGGTAGTGGAACTACAGTATTTTGGGGCTTGATTTTTAGGCCTTGCTGGTGCCAGGATCAGAGCTAAAAACAGCCTGCTTGCCAGTTCCCTGTTTTGAAACACTGTCTCCCTCACTTAACTTGCACTGCAAGCTGCTGCTTCTTTCAAGCTGAAAAACACTTCGATTGGTCCCCCAGCTTCAAGAGCCCGCCCACCATCCTTAGTTGGGCTGTGACCCTGCCCTCTCACCATTAATTGGCTGCCCTGGGGAAAATCAAAACGAGTGATTGTTTCTCACACAGTGGAGGCTTCTTCACCCACATTTCAGCCAGTCGGTGGGGTTCAGAAGCCCCACAGAGTCGAAATGCCATGGCAATGAATGGTAGCCTGTGGATATATGTTTATGATCCTCCAACTGAGTTCCTAACCTTATAGTGTACTTGAGAATAGGCATCCATCACACTCAAATCCCAATAAGGAAAGAGAAATACAAAGGTAAGGCCATCTAAAGTGATACCTATATATTGTAAGTGGAGTCAAAGTGGCCTGGAAGTTGCTTGCTCTTATGCATGTTACTGACAGATATTAGCTGAGGAGATAATTTTTTTTTGAGACCAGACTTTTCTTCCCATTTACCCTTCCCACCTCAAAGAAAAAAGCTAGGTTTGTAAAATAATAAAACTCGTTTGCCCTATTGGTTAGCTCACTGAAATTATTACATAGTACAGTTATTTTAAACTTTATAATTTCTACTTGTGTCAGCACTAGTGTAGTGCTATGTATTTTTTGCGTTCAAGTGGGAAATAGCATGGTTTACTGATGCACCACAATAGCAACCATGTACAATCATTTGAGTATCTGAATTCTTATCGGTGCGAAGCAGTTTGAGGTGAACATTGATATCAAATCCATAGTTTAGTATGGATGCCAGGCTATAGATCAGGTTAAAGGTCCATGAGGTAGTTTCTCACTGGCTGTGATGTATTTTCAGTCTGTACTGGCCAAAATTAATTTCATTTAGTCAAAAAATTATTTTGACCTCATACTAGAATTTACTTTGAAAACAAATAATTAAATGGGAATGAGGTATGTGTGAAAACTAATCCGTATTCTGAAGTGAGATTTTCAAGTGAATTATAACCACTTAAAAGTGAATGCTAGAACCTACTTATTTCATCTCTATACCAGGAGAATTTTACATTTCATGATGGTATATATTAAGAGGAAGTTACAGATTTAAAACCAAGTTGTTACATTTTGGAGATTAAATAATCTTCAGCCTCCTTTTGCTTTCTTAGATACAAATAAAACTAACCTGAGCCAACTCGACAAACACGTCTCACTGGTGCAATCTAAGTACTGTACATAATTGAGGAAAAATAACATTTTGTTTAAATCATTGATTTCATTCTCAGGATAATGTAACTTTGAGATAAATTGGTATTTGATAGAAGGTACTATTAAGCATTAACAGTTTTTTTTCCCCTCCAGGTTAGTTTAGTCAGAACTTTAGTTAAGTTTGAATATTTTTTAAGGGCACAAAGGGGAAGGAGGGGCAGGGGAGAAGGGGAAGAATGGGTGTGGGATGGAGGGGGAGAAGTGAAAGGAGGGAGTGACAGAGGTGGGTTGAGGGCTAAGAGTGCCATGAATTGGGAAAGTTGAAATCTAAAATTATGTATATCTCTGAATTGGGAGGGGATGGGGTGAAAATTGCAATGTAAACTGGAGCAGGTTAACAACATAAGAAATCCTCTGAGATGGAGGAGGGGTAGTGGCAATAGTGCTTCTGTTAAGGAAAGAGAAACTACTGTTCAAGTAGCCTTTGAGAAAGTGATGGTGTGGTGCTAGTTGCAGATGAATAACCCTGAAATGTCACTTTGTACCTTAATGATTTAGATGAAAAATCCATTAATTATGCTCAATTTTCTAAAATTTAACCAGAATTCACAATTTTAATATATTAGTACAAACAGTTCTGGTGGAACATGTTCTTGGACTCCCTAAATGGAGTGGTGCAGGGGGACATAATTTGGAAAGAGTGTACAATTCTAAGTTGTCCGTGTCTTTCTTTCAAATTACTTTGTTTTTATGCATGAAAATTGCAACATTAAATTATAAAGTAAATTTCAAACTTTCTCACAAAGCCACATAATATTGCAATTTTCACACAAGTGATTGTTATCTGTTGAATCGAGGCATAACCTGCCAATGTTAACTATGAATTTCCCTTTTAATGTAAATCACATTTTCTTGGGATAACTTCTAATCACTCCAGTAAGTGCAAGTACCTCTTCAATACAAATTGTGAATAAATATTCAGATATTGACTGGAAGACAAACATGTTTTTCCTGGTTGGGGCCAGTTGATGTATCCCATTTATATTCTCTTTAGAAGATCATAAGATAAAAGTCACTGCTTTGTTGACTTACAAATGCTATCATATCTTAAAGCAGTTGTTTCAATCAATGGGTAGCACTAATTGATTATTTTGGCATTAAAAGTTGTAAATGTAAAAATCCTACATTTGCAAAATGATCTGTTCCTGTTAACCACTGGTAGATGCATTCTATCGGTAACAAGCTAAGTATCTCCCATAACCATTTAGGCAGATACAAAATATTTTCAGTTACAATTGGAATACAATTGTCACTTGAGCCATTAAAAATTCACAATCCATTTAATTTCAGATAAGGTTTTCTAAAATAGCTGGTACAGAAGCAACGGAATGTGTTTTTAATAAAAGAAAGCTTGTTCAGATTTTGTCATAATTGTTTATGCTCAGCTTCCAGTACAAGAATACCTTTGAAGGAATTGCAAAATGAGGTAATAAATGTTGCATCACTTTTACCTTGCATCATATAATGAAAATCATCAGAATGTATACAACACAGGAGACGGCCAATTGACCCATCATGTTTTTGCCGGTTTGGGGCAAGAGCAACTCAGTTAGTCTCACTCCCCTGCCCTTTCTCCATAGCCTTATGTCTTTTTTTCTCTTCAGGAGCTTATCCCATTTCCTTTCGAAAGCCATGATTGAATTCACCACCACCACATTCTCAGGCAGTCCATGCCAGATCCTAACTACTAACTGCGTAAAAAAAGTTTTTCCTTATGTCAGTCACCTTAAATTGGTAACCTCTGGTTCTTGAGCCTTCCGCCAATGGGAAGTTTATCTCTATCTACTCTGACTAGACCCCTCATGATCTTGAACATCTCCATATTTCAGAGTTAAAGGGTTAAGTCAGTTAACATAGCTGTTGAAAATTTTGGTGTGGTGGGGAACCTCACTTGAATACACTAACTTGAAACACAGTGACCACTTGCTAATCAATATGATGTAACTCAAGGAACACCTTGAATAACCACATTGCATAATCTTTAAACATGCAACTCTTGAAGTCTAATTTCTTACCATTCATAAATGAGAACCATACATTTCAAGCTATTGAAATGTTGGGCTTTTGTGAGCTGAATGGTACAATTCTTCATCTTTCCATATCTCACTGTGAAGTTAGCTAAGCTTGTGACTATTTATGCAGCTCTGAGCCAATGAGCTGCTGAAAGATGTCACGTGTGTAAAAGTAACTGAACCCTGAGGTTTGAACATTAGCATATTTTTTTCCCCTTTGTCAATTGCAACTTTCTGGTGTGACAAAATGGAGGACATCCCACCAAGATCTCAGAAAGTAGTGCTGGAGCAGGCCTGAGGCGCAGTGATAATCCAAATGCTGAATCAGGTTGTGTGCACATATGTGTGCTGAGGTCTGTGAGTGCACGCCGAGCAGATGGAGGCGCCAGATGCCCTAGTTCGCACCTGCGCAGTGGTGCAGCCTGGCCAGCAGTGAAAGGGCGGGTGAGGAATAGCGCCCCTAGCGGTGGCTCGGGGAAGCCTCGTTCTCACACGCCCTGCTCCAATTCTCGCGAGGCTACAGCAAGGGGACTTATGCAACATGAGCTATTCCTATTATTCCATCTACTTTGCTCCTTTTAACCAATGTTAGCAGAAGTGGGATGAATAGCAGGGGGCCATGAGCCCGAAGTTTGGGAGAATTGCCCTCAAAGTCATGCTCAACTCTGCTCTCTATTGGACAATAGTCCCTATGCAAATAAAGCGCACACGTCACTTCCGTTCTTTCTCGGACGCCATTTTGGCCAGGGAAGGCTCAGTGAATTATTGTCCGAAAGCAATTGAAAATTTTCACCAACCCCCTCCCCTTTTCTGTCCTCCCTTCGGGGTTTGCGCCTCAGAAAGTTTTCGATCAGAAAAAAAGTTTGCTCAGTCGGTTGAAGTTTTTTTTCTCTGTTTTATTCCAGAAGCTGTTTTGTTCGGTGGCCTTCAGTTGTCTTTTTTTTCCCTCTCCTCCCTCACCCCCCCCCCCCTTCTCTCTCTCTCTCTCTCTCTCTGTATAAAGAGCTCCCTCTTTCAGTCAGCGCTGGAAGCACCGCCGCGGCCGCCGCTCGGGGTTTGATGTGAGGAGGAGATTGAAGCGGCAGCAGGAGGAGGAGGCCCTTTGTTTGCGGCTCGCGCTCTTCTCTCTGCTGCCGGTTCGGCCGACCGACCGACCGGCTCGCGCTTAACTGAACAATTAAACCAAAATAAGAAAAAAAAAAGCAAAAACAAAAAAAAAGGTGAGAGCATTTCATTTTTTTCAAGTACTACTGCCGAGATCTTATACAAATAATTATCCTCCCAGGGAAAAAAAAATCCGTTTGCAATTTTGCAAAAAAAAAACTGGGTGGGAAAAAAAACCTGGAGCAATGTGTGTGTTGCATGCGAGTAGTTCTCCTTTATCTTTGTCCATGTATAAAGTGCCGATTGCTAAAGATGCATCGACCCAAGGTACAGAGATCCATCTGCAACGATTGCTTTATCCTATTTGTATGTTGTCTATTTGCATGATTAAAAATACACGAACGCCCGGATTTTTATTTGCTGAATTTGACAAACGCACGATTTGCGAGGAGAAATTAGTTGCACTAACCCATCATTTCGTGATTGTAGTCGATCATTTGTGTTCATTGTTCTTCAAAGCTAGGTGCGGGCTCAGATATTAGTATAATTTTACTATGTATCGATTTGATGCATATGTGATAGGTCGTCACCCAATCGATGTTAGTGTTACCTTTCCTAATCGCGGAATACAATATTACCTGAGCGTATGTCTCCAGCTAGATAGATCGAGGCATTTTAGAGATTTTTTTTTCCTAGGGTCTTTTATGTTTTAGGGTTTGTTTGATCCACAAGTAAATTAGTTCTGATAATTTCGAGCCCCTTTGAAATCGTCGCTGCTTCGGGTGCCTAAAATGTAAAATAGGAATTGTCGCCGGCTATTCTGTGTGTGCCATCAGTCATGAATCTGATCGAACATTTGTTTACACATTTGCTCAATACCTTTTCTAGTGCTCTATGGTCTTTAGACAGCATGCTCAACCAATCCAGACAGCAAGGAACGCCCTAGACACAAGACGGGGTGGATAGAAACTGAGATTTAATTTATTTGTTAATTCGCATACAGTGACTCCACTCGGTGACCGTTTTGCATATTTTATGATGCTGATAATATTGGGGATGGGATAAGTTAATGGTGATAATGTTAAAATGTGCACCTCTGGACCGGTTGCCGGCTGTGACGTTGCTGTAAAATGGCGCGAGTACTGCTCCACTGCAGACATGAATAGATTTAGGGATTCCCAGTTTTGTAATTGCTTAAGTAGAAATGTTTGGCACGTGTTCTTTGGAGAAATCTTATCGGGACCCAACTGTTATCAGGTCCATTGTGTTGCAAACTATGGCACCGAAATGCAGGAAAATGCATTTAGTACTGTTTTGCATAAAATATGTTTAATGTTTTTCTAGTCCTTGTGTTAAAAATGTATTTTTTTAAATAAATAAGTTGGAGTGGTTCTTGATTTCTGTACCTTAAGCTAATGACAACATTTTTCCACTTTTCCGTGCACAGCCGCCCCCACCCATGTTGTAGTGCAGCCATGCAGAGAATGAAAATCAATGTTTGGTGCAGCAGGAGGCGCTCTTCAGAGGCTAGTTTTGAGGCTTCAGTTGCAGGATGAGGAGCTGTTAGTAAAAGAAGTCCTCCATTGGTAAAATGCTGACGCTCCCAGTACAGCGCCACCTGTAGCTTAGGCGCCGAATACGGTGACTGAAGACTTTGGGTTACATACAAAACGCAAGCAAGGACAATATATGTGCAAAACAATTACGTTAATTATTTTGACAAGTGTATATTCCCATTGGTATATCCATATTATTTGATAAAACCCATAATCTTTGGAGCTAAATGCATTTAGTAACAACCAGTGCAAACAAAATGCATTGGTGAAAATGGTGGTAAGTATGAAAGTAAGTGTATTTGGCCATTGCTGAAAGGATAGATAAACCAAGTTGTTTGGAGTGAGGTGCCAACTCGGCCAAAGAATTGGTTCTATTGATTAGTACCATCATTCAAGTAAAGCATCTGTGACTTGTATCATGATGGTTTGAGTTGGATGTTTCAGAAGGTGATTGTGAACATACAAATTAATTGGCTTAGTGGGATGTCGAGATTCCTGTTTAATTATAGTTGGCCAAGTAATCATGCCTGTTGTCTATCATACATCTTGGCAGAAGGTTTTGTTTCTAATGATGAAATATTTAAATGAGGTTACTGAGAAATTGTTCAGATGGCACCCTGTGCTATGCCCATCAGCTTAAATAGGATAAAATATTTTGTCTTTAGCTGAAAATGTTTTTAAGTTTCAGGCATCCAGTCACATTTTAGTTCTTTGCTAAGGCAAATCTAAACTGTGCCCCTGCTTCTTGAGTCAGAAGCTCTGGGTTTGAGTCCCACCTCAAGAATTGATGGCCAAGGAAGATATGTTCATAATGCAGCCAAACGAGTTGATTATCAACCTGCAAATCCTTCCAACATACACTAATGGCAGGTGGTAAGACTGGGAGAAATTCCCGGTCAGCCATGTTATGGGAAGAAGGTTGGAGCCTCTACCATCACTTTCCATAGTTCCAGACTACCACATGCATGTAAAAATGTATATTGCCACAGAAACTTGGACTCCAAGTGATCTGTAGCACGCCACTACCATATATAATGAAAATCAAATACCTTGAATCCAATATATTTTCTTATATTTCATGTTACTGTAGGTGAAATGAGAGAGAATGATGTCAGTCCTTGGGAGAGGGCAGTATGAAGACATACTTTAAGTTAAGGCTATAGGTGGTAATGTTCCACTTGTTTTTATTTTTATAATTCTTTGACATGCATCCTGTATTATGTTTGGGATGCTTCATGAAGACAAAAAACAGTGTGGGTGTTATCTTGGGTCCAACATGTTAGGACTTTGGAGTGAATCTCAGGTTGCCGTTTACCTCCAGCGCACAAGTTCCATTTTCAGTAGTGATGCCCACAATTTCTTTATACTTCCATTTTACTCCTTTCCTTTTATGCGAATGCATTGCAAGCTCTGTTTCAGTTGTTATAGTATATTGTAGAGGAAATTGTACTCTGAAAATGTATGACGGGAGGATGATGTTTATTGGCTCTTATTTTTAGCCTGTTGTCTTTTGAAGTATGATACTAGATGGGTTGCTGCCCTTCAGTATTTTGTCCAAGTGGTTATTTTCACAATGAACTTTGCAGGATATTTGACTGAGGTTTCATAACTAAACCTGATCTTACTGACACTTGATAACTTTCCGACAAGGATTACTGGGAAACTAGTGACTTTCTCCATCACCTCTCCTCACCACCAGCTGAGGGGGAAATTATTTTAATAGCTCTAATGCCTGGTGGACAATAGCTAACTTGGCTCATTTGTGGTCAAACCTGAGACACCTCTAGCCTGTATAGTTCCGTCACACTGCTTTACCAGCTGAACCATTGGGGGGGCTGAAGAGCTAACTCTAAAATTCCATGTATGCATTACTTTTAACCATTGCAATTCCCTGGAGCCGCCAGTAGTCCAGTGTCCCTGATTCCTTTGTTTTCAGATTGCAGTTTGCGGTGGCAAAACAAATGCTAATATACAGCAAGAAAGCAGTTATTCTGGTGCCGGGATAAGTTTTACTGCTGCAACATTACCTTCATACTACTATAATTTTAAATATGAAATTCTTCACTTAGCCTATTTCCCCATAATTTCTTTAGCTATTTTTAATAACATTTTTTAATTGTTTTCCTGAGCTATTTTGGAGGGGCTGTATAATGGCTGAAAATGAGAGACTGACTAGAAAGAAACAATTGAGCACAACAATTTAGGATTAACTTGATGCTGCCATTGTTTTGATCAGATTGACTTCTGATGAGATTTTCAAGCATCAGATGAGTTTATAGCCTCAGGGGACTTTCACCCTAATGCGAATACATTATTAGTACTCCACAGTTTACTTAGGTGAACTTGTTGAAAACTTATATTAACTTCTCTTTTAAAACTTAAAATTAAACTTATACTCATAGCACCATGTTCTTTCACCTTGTGCCCAGTAAATTTCTTCTCAAGTTAGTTCTTATTTTCACCTTAGGTTCAGATAATTAAAAGGCTACATTAATTGCAGAATGTTTCATTAAATTTGGACGGTCTGAATATTAACTTCTTGGTAACTCTGGAAACATCCAACTAAAAAAACACTCATTGCATGTTTCTGTATTATGCTTATGCTTCTAACATTCACCACCACTGCAACAATCAAAAAATGATTCACCATAACAAGGTGAGGCTTTGCCTTTTGCTATGGCAGGGTGGAATTACTGTGATACACCTTTCCGAAGAATTCCCCCTTTGATGCCGGAGAAAGTAAGATTTGATATCAAACAGTTGGTGCATTACTTATCTAGAAGGTGAATTCGTCAAACTTTTTATAAGTAATTGCCTGTGATAAAATCTAAACTTTTCAGATCTCTTATAGTAGAATATAACTCTAGGACAATTTGGGTTTGTTAGACTGGCTATACTGTCCACATGAATTCATTCAGCATCTTTTAAGTTCTTGGGCATAATATCACTCCAAGTCCAGCAGTTTAAATGCATTTTAGAAACACGGTTGGGTCTTGAAGTTTTGAGATTAATTTAAGCTGAGAAATTGACAGGCTGTGGTCCTGAAAGTTAGAATGTGAATACTTTTTAATGTACAATGGTGTCTGCAATGCGTATAAGTTACAAATAACTGCTTTTCCAAATTCTCTATTGAGAGTGTTGAAAATTTGGAATGGGGTGGGGGTATTCAGTTACTAAACTAATCAAAATTGGTAGCTCTTAGAAAATGAAAGTTTTAAAAGTTGCCAATAAAAACTAATTACTTATGAATTAGTTATTGTAGGTGAAATGCATTAGATGGTGCGTATTGTATCTGGTCACTGCATAATTTGCAGTCTGTGCTTTAATTGAACTTGGAAACGTTTAGATCCCTCTTGAAGGAGAGATTTTATATAATATGCTTACAATAATGGTTTGATACAAATAGCATAAATTTTCTTTCTTGGCTTGTAAGTAGATGTCTAAATGTGTATAACATTATGTCCTTATGCACCTTTTAAAATTATGTACATTTGTGTGGTTGCATGCCATACTGGTTTTGCCCAGACTGAATGTGAAAGTTAGTTGCTTCAGGGCATGTGGTTAATGTACATTTTACATTCCCTCAGAGATTGAAAACTTCTGTGACCATAAGTATAATGATTAGCAGTGGCTAAATCACTGCTAACTAAAGGAAAAATGTCATATGGGATGCAATGACAGAAGAAATTTATATTGTAGATTTGTACTTTTAGGGCTAAAGTCCCTACTTTATAAAGTTAATCTCATCTTGTACAACAGCATGGGTGTCTTCCAGTTTTCCTAACTGCTGTAGATGAGGGTTGGAAAATATTGGACAGAGTTCCCGTTGCCAATCATTTTCTGGTAAATTCTTTTGGCTTGTGTCTGTGTGTTCATGATAATCTGGTGAGGATGAGATTGTACTTTGCTAATGCTCCTGCTCTTGATCATTATGCAGTGAACTTTAAAGGAAAATGCCTGTTGAAGACTAACATTAATTGCAATGCACCCATGGTGGGTTCCTTGACATGTTGATAGTGTGTAAAAGTAACAGTCTTGCAAGGCTCCTTAATTTTTCCATCATTACAGTTTTGGGACAGTTGCATGTATATTGAAATTGTATTCAATCTTTGTGGTGTTTGGAAAGGAAGAGCAAGAATGGTAGAAAGGAACTTGCAGTGATATCAAATGAATTGGATTTGTATGGAGGGGAAGATTGGAGTAGTGGGAAAAGTGGCAATAATAAAAACTGATGTAATAAACAACATCCAGTGTGCATTGCAAATGCTTTTCTTTTATAAAATTGCATAAAATAATTAAATTTACAAAAACAATACAAAGAAATTGATGGGAGACGTGTGATAGCAATTGCAATGGGCTGACAGTTCCAATACCTTGTACCTGAAACCCATAATTGCTTTGTAAATGGTTCATGATAAAACAAATTGTTTAGAAGCTGTCAAGCTGTTGTTTTTATTTTGAACTGAATTTGGTCTAGTGCCATGGCCCTAAATCAGGGCACATATTGGACAAGTACATGTGACATGTGAGCAGGAATTTAAGCAAAGTGTTTATTCCTTTCTTACTCAAATTACTACTTCAATTGTCTACAGTGGGAATGAGACAGTTTGTAATTTGGAACTAGCATGGGAGTATATGATTAAAAGCTCAGGTTTGGAAATATATTCTTTTAGATATAAAGAATGGTGACAGTCCTGTTGACTTAGACTTTGGCAAACTTAATACAGTGGCTTTTAACATGTCTGTAATCTCATTTAGTAAACCCCTCAAAGGGATGACAGTGATGTAATGGTAATGTGGACTAGTTACCCAGGGGCCAGTGCTAATCCTCTGGGGGCATGGTTTCAGATCCCACCACAGCAGTTGGTGGAATTTAAATTCGGTTAATATATCTGGAATATACAGCTAGTTTCAGTAATGGTAACCATGACAAATATCATCGATTGTTGTAAAAATCCATCTGGTTCACTGATTTTCTTAGGAAAGGAAATCTGCTATCCTTACCCAGTCTGGCCTACATGTGACTCCAGACCCACAGGCAATGTGATTAACTCTAAACTGCCCTCTGAAATGACCTAGCAAGCCACTGAACTCAAGGGCAGTTAGGGATGGACAACAACTGCTAGCCTTGCCAGCGATACCCACGTTCCATAAAAGAAAAAGAAGCTAAATGATTTTACCCAGTCAGTCTGTTATGCTCACCTTTAAAACAAGTTAGTCATACAAAGCAACAATTTCTATGAATTTATTAAAGTTTTACTAAACTGTATATATTTTAACAAAGTTATGATTGTGCTGAGTTAAGTTGTAAACTCAGTTTTGTTTCATTGACATAAGCAATCATTGTGTCCTGTATGTTTTGTTGAAGTACCAGAACTTGAGGGAATTTTCATTTGGACCTGCAAATAGCAAAGTAGCTTCTAATATGTGTTTATTGTTCCACGTGCCTATGTATATTGATTTTAATTCTCTTGTCAGAGATGAAATGACTCCATTACTATACAGAGAAAAGGTCTAAATTATTTGTTGACTTGTTTTGCAATTGAGATTGTCCCTAGTCTGATCACTTTTTGACTTGCAGGGTGGGACAGTAAGACCATGGATGGCAGACATAATCTAAACTGATGTGAAAGAATAGAAAACTGAATGGCGAAACAAGTCAGAATCAAAAGAAAGGTTGAGTTAAATTGTAATTTCAAAGCATGGAAGGCATCGAGTATCAAGCGAGTACTGTGCAAGGGGTTAACATCTGCATTTTGGACTTTGGGGTCATTGTTTCACCCAGCAGCATAGACTCTTCCATTATACATTGGAAAAAGTGGTGGCGTAATTAGCTGATTCAACGTGCAATCCGATGATCAGTAATCTGAATTGGCAATCACATCCCAGACTTGACCATTGATATTTTCACTAGGTTGTTGGCCTGAGCAATAATATGATAGAAACTGGGACAGCTTCTCTGTGTTCCCTTTCAGAGGGGGCTTCCAGACATTTTCTGCAGGGGAGGGTGGAAGAAGCTTTTTTGTAATTGTGTGATAAGATTTGATTGCAGATCACACATTAAAGCTGATATTTATTTTCCTATCCATGAAAAATCATTTAACATTTAAGCAAATCAACTTTTTCCTGATGTTACCGTTGCTTGTAGAGTAAATCCTAATAAATTAAATTGGGTACTGTGTAAGTAACTAATTTCTCCTGAAATCTGCCATTGTGTCAGCAGAAAATAAACTCATTGAATGCATCGGCAAAATAATAATTCTGAATGACAATTGATCAATTCATGTCTGATTTGAGGATGGGTAAGCAAACTGCTTTTAATGAGAAAATAGTTTTTTTCTATTCCATATGTGCCTCAATGTTATATGAGACAGTGTACAAGTTTGTAAAGTGCATTTCCAAAACCTCAAACTGCTCTTGTTGTCTGAGACAGGAATGTTTTATAATTGCTGTTGTTCTTGACTTCCACCCTCCTAAACATGAGGCTAATTTGAAATAGTTGTTCTGGCCTCTTCGATCTTTTTAAAGTAAATAGAAAAGCAAGCTTTATGCGTTGCTGATTTGTGAATCCAAGGAGTCATCTACAGATATGCACAATACTACCTTGCAGCCTAGAAAGTTCTAGATGCGGCTTTGCATCATGTGCATTACATTGTTTCGGTCCTTTGGCTAAGGATTTCAATTCCCTGAAAACATTGTCGCTTAAAAAGGAAGTGTTGAATGTTCAGAAATAAATCAGTTATGGTTGCATTGCGCACACTCAATTAAATGAGCCAATAGGAAATTACCATTATAATGTCTATATTTATAAATTGTAGATAATGGTGCCAAATGTAAACTTTTAAGACCACTATTTGCTTTGCGATCTAACTGTGTGTGTATATATATATATATATATATATATATATTCTCGTACACACGCATGACTAAAAAACATTAAGAATACTTATTTTTAAAGTAGGATAGTTCGGGTGGTGTCTACAACCACCATTTCTTGGGTTGAATCCTGATTAATTTGTGAAATATTTCGCTTGAACAAAGTTTTCTAATAGACTTGTGCATTAGAATTATTGTTTTGGAATTAGTTGAAGTTGAATCAATTTATTCCTATGAAAGCAAAATTTCATTGTTTTCGTTTTTGCCATGTACTAATGGTATGAAAAGGATGGATAATTGCTGACGAGGACCATTTGTAAAACAATTTTTAATACACATTTTAAAATAGATAGGATCCATATATTGTGCAAATGTGTTGAGCATAAACCAGTAACTGTATGAAGATCAGAACTATGTGATTGTTGCTGCTGTTACAGCAGCTATAATGTGAAATGAAGTTCCTTGCAGTCCATTATTCTCTCATTATATATTGATTATGCACACAATTGTGGAATTTTGAGATTGGTAAAGGGGTAACTTATGCTTCCAAACGAACATTGGTATTTCCAGCAGCTGCTTATTGGGGCAAAGAAAAGTCACATCTTCACATGATAGTTCTTTTGTTCTCGTCTTTACACAGCATGGTTCAGCATATCATTTTGTAAATCCTTTGTGAACAGTTGGAGTATGAGATTCTCTGTATTTGTAGCATAGCTGCACTTATGTTGACAATTCGTTTGAATGTCATGCTGGTTAGCATTGTAATTTGGTTTGCTTAGGAAATGTATTTTTTATATATTCCTAAATGTTTGACTTCTGACCTCGTTTAAACATGTGTAACTTGCTTAATATTACCAGATAGATGGTTTGTTATAACACATTTGCATGCTGCAAATATCACATATATGAAAGAATCTCAAATTACTTCAGAGATTTAAGCAAAATAGCCAAAGGGATTAGGAAGTGTGACCAAAAGCTTGGTTGAAGTAAGTTTTTTTTTAAGTAAGATTCTTAAGAAGTAGAGTGAGTGCGTTAGAGAGTGGGACCTAAGCAGCTAATGGCCCAAACCCAAATTTGAAAGGGGAGGGAGGGTGTTGATGACAGGGATTGGATAATATGGGCTGATAAATTATTGAACAATGGATGTTAGAGGGGCAAAGCCATCGAGGAACCCTTAATGGAAGAAAAATAATTTGAAATTTGAGCTGGGGGCTAATGTACATCAGTAAGGGTGGGAATGATAGATGAGCATGACTTGACATGACAATCTGTTACATGTAACAATTTTTGATCAACTGAAGTTTAGGTTGCTGAGAGTCTGGAGGTGACAAAAACATGAATGAAGATTATAGTAATGAGTGAAGATTATATGTAAATGGTGGAGGCCGAGCTGGACACTAACAGAAGTGGGAAGTAAATGATATGCTCTTGGCATCTCAGTTTCTGGTCAAACAAGATAGACGGTGAACAGTCTAGTTTGGTCTGAGATAGTGACCAGGAACAAGCAATAGTGACAAAGCCAGTGGCTTTGATCTTTTCTGCTGTTTTGCTGGAGGAGTGTATTGCTCATCCAAGATTGGATGTTGGTAGTGGTGACACAGGCAGTGTACATGTGCAAGCTGACCTCTTGTGGATATCAACAAGGAGCAGCATATAAATGAAGAGGTGGGATGGATCTTTGAGGAAATCTCTTTTAAGATAACTCATTCTATTACCACCATTTAAAAGATTCTGAATTGTGCTAATTTGAATCTCCCATTTATGACATCTAAAATAGCACAAGCAGACTGTGCACAGAAAATTGCTGAAGCAACTTGATTCAACTTGTAAAAACTGAGCTCCCTATATTGACATTTAGTGACTGGTTGAATGCAGGAAATTCTTTGTTGTAATATGTTTTGAGTAGTATTTGCGACTATTTTTGTATTATGTTTTTTAAATATATATATATATATATATATATATAGTGACAAGTCTGATATATGCACGATATAAAATTTACTCTGCAAAAACAGGCCATTTGTCCCCTTCAATTTGATGGCATTTCCCCCAAAATATGCTCCTTACTCTAATTCCATTCTCCTGTACTCTTTCCAGCTTTTTTCAAATAGTTACCTCAACAAGGAAGTGCTACTTTTAAACATTCCTGCATTTAACTTTTAGTATTGCAGGAAGGCAGTGTGAATCGTTGCCATTTGTTCTAGACTGCTCTGCAAGCCAGTGTCCTAATAGGCAAACGGTCCTCCTTTTGTTCCAGTAGCATATTTGCTCATTTTGAGATAGCCAGTGTATTGTGGAAGTAAACTGGGGAGGTGATGTTGGTGCGAGGGATACCTGTGCACTCATTCTACTGCACTCAATTAATGAATGTTCATTAACTTTAGTTTAGCTGTGGAATATCAGAAAAGTGATTGTTTATGCTTTTGGCTAGATAATTTTAATTTTTGCAGTTCCTTTGCAAACTTGTGATGTCATTTGTGTCAATTCAGTGTACTTAATGATGTACTAGTGTTGTTTCTCCTTTCCTTTTTTCCTGGACCACATGTCACAATGGTCAAGTGACTTCTCAGGTCTGATCTTATTATAGAAGGTGAACTAAAGCAGCCAGATATGACTTTTCCTGGCCTAATCCATTGGGATGGCTAATAAGTAGAACTCAAAAGTAGGTGGAAGCCAGGCTATTATGTTTCAGCATGTACCTCAATATGCTATTTGCATAGCTTCTCTGGGGCATGTAATTCTTTACTAAGGTTATTCTCTTCGCTCCCACCTTTCTCACTCTCTGATGCACAAACACATCCATCTTGTAGCATAAACTTTGTAATTGTGATTTTTTTTGGCTTTAACTTTTTGGCTTCCTTTAACTAAAGGAAGGATGCAAATTATTTTTATTATTTTGGCAAGCTGTGAAAGAAAACTCCTTCACTCACCAGTGACACTGGTGTATCTAACTATAATTTTCGAACCTCAGGCCCTTGATTATTCTGCAGTACAATAAAGTCATGAAAAGTTTGGTATTTCACCCAAAGGCACATTTTATAAGGTAAAGAGTTCTATCCCTTATTGCAGCAATGTGAATGGAAATGATATGGGAATAAGAGAGGCATTTTTTAAGTTGTCCCACATTGTAACAGGGAAAAGGAAATAGCAAAAAGTTAAAGGTCAATTGAGGAATAAGGCTGCCAGACAGCTTGTGGGATTGGTCACACTTTTAACAGGATCAGAGTAGTCTGTAGGTATTTAACTTTTTTGAATTTACATTTGACTTTCACTTTCAATTAAACTTTGTATGTTGTTGTGCTATGATGCGGTGTATTTTTAAACCGCAAAGGGTATAGCAACCAGTCTTCTCAACAATTATCCATAAACAGTACTTTAAGGAGGGTTTTACTCAAGAGTGCTTTGTGCTTGAAGCTCCAGGCAATACAGAGAAGACAACATTCTTTTAAGAAAAATGACAATCACTTTTAAAATATAAAATGAAACGGAAAGATAGAACTTTATTTGAAAATACTGCTTGTTCTGCAATCCTGGTTGATTACAAAAGATATAAGATACTGGATAAATGATTGAGAAAGAATAGCCCATATGTAATGCTGACTGCGAGAGAAATGTGATTAATTTGTCAATGACTGCATAGGTTTGTTCCATACTGAAAGCTTAAACTTAGTGATGGTGATGAGACATGGAAGATAATTCATGGGTGTTGACTGGAATACCAGTTTATCAGATTGAAACATTTTTTCTTTAAATTTGTACTTGTATGTGACTAGCCATTGCTTGGGAAATTACAAATTAATTAATAAGTGACTGTATGTATTTTCTTTCAGGGCTTTGCATGTTGGTACTAAGTCGTAATCCAAAAATCTGGGAATAATATTTGAATGCACTGGTTCTGATTTTGTACAATACTATTTATACCACAGAGCAGCTCCACTAGTGCATCTAAGTCTGCATGCCTTTGTCTTCTAATGTCCGCAAGTAGCTGTTTACAGATCTCAATCTGGCTCAGTATTTTATACTGTTAAGTATTAGCATACATCTAAATTGGCCTAGTTTTGTGACCTGCCTTTGCGAAAATGTTAATTGGAGTGCAATTTTAGGAACCTGTTTTTTTGTGGTGACAAATGGATCAGATTGTATGATGAATCGGAATTAAATCTGCCTTTGTAAATAGGACTTGCATGCTTGCTATGTGAAGTAACTTTAGTACGTTCCAAATGTTAAGATTTGGCTACAGAGAGAGAGAAAATCTTGGTCAGAGTTTTTAAACTCCTTCCATGAATCCCAAAAGAAGTCTCCTCTTGCACTACATCTAAATTAAGCAGTTTATGGGGGATTGTAAATGAACATTGTTATCAATCCATTTCACCCAGTGTTTTTAAATTAAATTATGCTTGTCAATCCAACATTTTGCTCTTGCTGTTTTCCACTATGCAATAAGTTCCTGAGTCTAGACTTGGTAATATAAAAATAGAAAATGCTGGAAATACTCAGGTCAGGCAGGATCTGTGGAGAAAGGAGAGTTAATGTTTCAGGTCAGTGACTTCACCAGTTTCATCAGACCAATCTCCTTGCAACAAAGGCCAACATGCCATTTGCCTTCCTAATTGCTTGCTGTACCTCATGCTAACTTTGTGTTCCTGGTACGAGTACACCCAACTCTCTCTGAGCAGCCAAATTTACAAGATTCAAGCCCTTTAAAAAGAATAACCTCACACTTCCCATGTTATACCCCCTCTCTATATCTCTTTGCAGCCTCTGTCCTCCTCACAGCTTACGTTCCCAACTAGCTTTGTATCATCAGCAAACCTGAGACTGAGTAATTAATATAAATTGTAAATAGCTGGGGCCCCAGCACAGACCTGTGCAGCACTCTATTGGTTACAGACTTTCAACTTGAAAATACCCCATTTATCCTCACTCTCAGCTTCCTGTCTGTTAACCAATGCTCCATCTGTGCTAATATAAAAACCTCCAACTCCATGAGCCCTTATTTTGTATGCTGGCCATTTGCATGGTACCTTATCAAATACCTTTTGGAAATCCAAGTATATTATATTTACCCTTCATAAATTTGTCACACAAAATTTCTCTTCCGTAAAAACCTTGTGGTAGGGATGTACCTCTTTGCACCACCATGGCTTTGTGAAAGACTGATATAGGCTAGAGTGTTTTGCAGCTACAAACTTTTTTTGCTATAACTTCACCTCAAGTGGTGTCCTGGATCTTTAATTTCGGCCAAATGAAGCCATTCGTTACATGTTAAACCTGCTTTGGGACTTGAAAGCATGTTTCCAAAGAGCACTTGTTTGAGCTACAATTGACATCCAACTCGCGTATATTCGTGAATCAACAATTGGGCTAGATACTTGTACCTTTAATATCTCCTTGAAACACAAAACCGTAGACATGAGTGCATACCACCACCATACCCCAAAGGCTAGATCTTTAAAATGGCAAGTGTAGCATGCTAGATCCCAGGTAAGCTCACCAAAAATGCAGCCTTGTAAAGAGTAATGCAATTTTTTCAACGTGTGGGAATGTCCTTTATATCTCTGTCCAGCATATATTTGAAGACAATCGACAGACTTGCCTCCTTAATTCCACAAGTTTGCAGTTTAATGGCTGTTGATCAGTATTCTCTCTCAAATTATAACTGATTTATTATGGACTCATTTTAATTTCCCCAGTGGCTAAAGCATTGTTACTTTATTTAAAAAGAGAACTTCTGTTTCTCATCTGTAAGTTCATCTTTTAGTTTAATAGTATTAGTCAAAAGTTGTACTTTATTTCCCACAGAAATCTCCTCATCAGCAAACTCTTAAACCTGGGGACAAAAGTTCAGGTGAGATGTTTTACTTAATGTGTGATTATATTGCATGACCTCTAGGCATGCATACTGATTTCTAATAAGTGGAAAAAAGCTTCTATAATTTCTTTCAGAGCTGCAGTTTGGAACTTTGTTTGATTATGTGGACATTTCCTATTAATCAGTGTTCTTAGAATTAGAGATTTCATTCTCGGCTGAAAGTAATTGGCATTCAGGTTCCCCATAAATTTGAGTTTTGGTTAAATTCCAGGAAACTTGTCCTGAATGCATGCCTCAAAAGTTTGCCTTGTTCTTTCACAAGGATTTAAAATTTGTGTAAAAGACTTTTTTTCTTTTCTGTCTCTTAAGAATACTTATATGACTGTTAATATTTTTCACTATTTGTTGGAGTGGATGGATATGTTTGCTCAAGTACTAGCAGCTTCCAGTACTTTGCCTAAGTAGTTGTTCTTCATGCGTGACATAAATAGACTATTTGACTGGCGAGCATCATATCTGAACCAGAACCTGTCCTTTAACATTTTCCATACACATGCTTTCTAGCAGGGTTGGAAATGCTGGCTGGCTTTTTCCCCCATCTTGCTTGTCTGAAAGCTAATTATAGTATCCACATTGCCCCAGCTGAGATCAGATAGCTGACGTACAGTCCATTTATCAAACATGGGGCCGTTCTGGCCTGTATGTCAGCACACATCATGCAGTGATTTTAGCCATTAGAGATGTTCTTGTAAAAGTCTGATTCTGAACTATGTAAATGAGTGATTTTAATTTGTGGAGAATTTGATTTTAGATTTTGTAAATTTCAATCAATTGCTCATTAGTGTTACCATGTTCAGAAATATGTGCCATACATTTCCTAGGAGGGATGGGAGCAATGATCATATCACTTGTCCTTTGGCTTCTACATGCACTGCTTTCTAACCTAGTGGGTATTGATAGAAGTATAGAAGATCTTGGGCACAAAATTATTCTGTTACTATGTCAGTTGGTCCACCCTTGGAATGCTTTATGTATTTCTTTCAAGAGGTATGCTGCATTCCATTATTCACCCCTCCCCAATAGCTTTTATTTACATTTTCCCAACCTTTCCCCTCATCCCCTGAAAGTACTTACACTTGGTTTGGATTCAAAGATACTGGCATTTCTGTGCTACTTCACCAAAGTGATTGTTCTTCATGCACAAATCTACGCAATGAATTTTGTCAGACTGTTGGAGACCACCACATAGTCAGCCAGTCTTATGCTAGTTAAACATCCATACACAGACTTTGCAGCAGGGACACTTGTCTCAACTAACTTGACACAAACCAGAATAAAATCTGTTCAGGTCTGTATAGTGCAATTCGGTTTCCAGTAGAAGCTTTGCTATAATGAATAATTTCAACATTAACAAAACTCTTTTGTGCAGATTAATGTTGCTTTAGAACTACAGAACTGTATCTGTTGTACAAAAAAAGATGTAGTTTCTAAAAACAGAATTCTCTGGAATTTGTAAATGCTTTTTCTATTAAGTGTATTACTTTTTTACTGCTGTCCTTAGTCAGTTGTTCCCTTCCTTCCTAATCCATGAGTATTAGATGCTATTCTGTGTGCTAACACAGAGATCCAAGTCTTGAGAGCTCCAAAGCATATACAGAGGCTGTATAAAATCTGATGCCCTTTTAATTGGCATATGTTCCATGGTCTTCATTCTAATTAGTCTTTTTATGATTTATTCACCCATAAGTCAACAGTACTAAGAACTGACCGGCGCAGACTCGATTGGCCGAAGGGCCTTTTTCTGTGCTGTAGACCTCTATGACTCTATGATATTGCAAAACCTCAAGTCCACAAAATTCAAATAGTACAAATTGGGATACACCAAATTTAAACACAAATTTAACTGAATTTCCTGATCTTTGGGGCCTTGATTTTCAAGATTTGAGTATCATAGATTCCTAGGGTTGCATGTTGGGCAGTTGTGTGCCAAGGAAAACTAAACTGGGTACACTGAATTCTTTGTAGTCCAGAGCTGGTGAGAGGGGGACATGGAAATAAAGCAATCAAAATTAGAGGGGTGAACAGATTCAGACTATTTTGATTGCACATGTTTAGTTTCCGACTTACATCAATGCTACTAGGATTTATTTGTTGTAACATTTTGTGATTTCACCTACTTATCCTTGAATTATTTTAAAGCACAGGTGAATGGCTAGAATTGCATTTTACTTTACAAGCCAGTAAGCAAATTTTATTAAAACTTACAGCAAGCTATTTAGCCTCTGACTAGTCTCCAATTTCCCTGATGCCTGCAATATTTTGTTTGCTATAATTCTCTACTCGTGAAGCTGAAAATTGAGGTTAATTGAATGCTACGTGAGATTCTATCTGGTCACATCACTTGAAGTGTGTTCTTTGTTTTGCAAAGATAGCATTATTGATGAAAGGGTTCATGAGAACATAAAGCATGGAACAAGAAAAGGCTATTTGGTCCATCAAGCTCGATTCCTCCACAGACCATACACAATCTACCCTATCATGGATTCTACCCCATCTATTTAGTCTCCTGAGAGAAAGCTCTGCATAAATATTCCCTCATTCCAGAAGGTAATCAAACAAAACTCCAGAATATTCATCCATCCATATATTTCCACCACTGAAATTAACAACAGCTGAGTTACAGCAGCATTAGGAACCATTGCTTCCTGTGGAGTTTGTACCATTTTAGATTGCAGATAATCCTAAAGTCTCCCACCTCAACCAGTCAGATACTTATCCCATTCTTTACTGCTGCTGTGATCCACTCACTTGATGTGTAGCAGAGCAGTGATGAATTTCCTGGCTTTTCCTTGTGAGAAAGATGACCTCTGCTTAGCGCTTCATCACAGCAGTGCAGCTGAGATGAGAAAATTAGTCATGTTATTCAATTGCAGGCATGAAATTGTCATCCGTTCATGTCACTTAAATGTTGGTGGTCACTATCCTTCAGATGTACCAAAAAGTAAAAAATGTATCTCGTGACATGCCATTGTGGTATCAGAGGTTACTCATCCATATTGAAATCCACAATACCATTATGCATCTATATTGTGCACCGTTTTTGCTCCCAGCCCACCCACTTTCAACTTCAATCAGATTGCAAGTGAACTGAACTAACCTGACACCAGTGTGCAGTTCAGTAGTACTTGAATCATGTAACTCTTTAAAAATTAAAAATAACTGATGTTGGAGGGGAGTGGTGGTCAGGAAATTGTAGAAAACAGAAAGTGTAAAAAAAATTTGCATGTATAAGTTACCTGAGTATTACCTTTATCCATACAGAAATTTTATTTGCTTTTTCTAATGTTTAAGCATGCTCAGTTAAGTTGTATCACGCTAACAGTATGCTGAAAATACTGTGTACCCTTATTGTCCCAAACAGAAACTATGTACCAGCTTCCTGTCAACAACCTTGCAAATCTAAGAAAGGCTCGTAAAACAGTGAAAAAGATCCTTACAGATATTGGCTTGGATTATTGTAAAGATCATATAGAGGTAAGTAGAAATTCATGTTTTTAAAGGAGAAAAAACTGGATTCAATTCTATCACATACTGAAGGAGTTTTGCTAGCTTTAAAAGTTTAAAGGGCAACAAGTTTGAGTAATTTTTGGAGACCTAAGCCTGTAACACAATCGTACAGAATTTACCATTTCCAAATTTTAGTCTTGCAGAGCAGCTACAAAGGTAGCTGATGTGGGGAAACTGTTGCATTTGCTCTTTAAAGGATGAGTTTCCTCTGTTTATGCTTGGTAGTTCTTATGCACTGTATGATTATGGAGGAAATTGCATCATAGGTGCTGAACAGAATTTTGAGGTTTGTTTTCTGAGTTGTTTCTTAGTGACTGTTGACTCTATAATTTTAAATAGATGAAGACCCTTGCTGCCTTATCAGCAAATTACTGTGTACTCCCATCTGTTACCTGAATGCATACTGGTGTACAGTGTCTTACTTGCATTTTCACCCGTCAGTTATAATCTATGTAAAGGCAGGTCCAGTTGCATTTGAAAATTGATTTTTCTTTTTTGATTGTTGTGATTTAAGAAAACCATACATGTTTTGCTGGAATTATTTAAAGTGCTTTCCCCTTTAAGTGTAGATGGTTATACAAATGTTAAAAACCCATGGCTTTTTAAAAACAAATCATTTCTGTTACCTTTTTTTATTGGTTGGTAAATTTTCACGAGTGTATGGTTTGTGTGCTTGTCTCTAGTCTTTTTTTAATCAAAATACTGTTTGTGCTAATTGAACCTGAGCAAAGGATAACAATTGGGGAAAGTGGTAGTAGTACATAACCACACAATTGATTTTTGGTATCTGGTGGAAGTAATCATACCTAGTCATTTGAGAGCAATGCATTTGGCTTTTTGGCTTGAGTATTTCTTGTCAAGAGTTGAGAGTGAGGATAAGCTAACCGGCAATACATGTTTCTTTCTCACCAAGACTCATTTTGAGAAGGAGCGTATACTTGTATTAATTTTAAACATGGAATATTTTCAGTAATTTTGTATAGGAGATTTTTGAAGGACCAATCGAGGATCTTAACTTCCATTTTTATCCTCTGAGCCCAAAGAACTAGTTTTGAACTCTGCTGATTTGAACACAAACTTGAAGGAATTTACTGACTACTCTAAAGCAAAACTGCACTAGTATGAAGTTTACATGCAGAGACCCACAAAACATTTGCAGTCAGATTAGTACCTTGGTTGCAACAGTGCTTCTAGAAATATAGAATTTCCAGTTATTCTTTCACCGCTTTAACAGAATCAAAACTTCTAATTCTGGTAAAAGTTACATAAAGCTGTCCATATGTAAATACAGGCCTGGGAATAAAATACAAATTTTGTCAAGAGTCTGGCCTTCTGTCTTGTTTATAAGCCATAGTCTAATTAAGAACTATGTTTCTCCTGTGTTGAAAAGGTAGGTTTACATTTGATGGGCTCAATATTATTTGAAGAATAAACACCTTTGGTAGAAATCAGCCTGTTATAATTTCAGCATCTGTTGTGAAAGAAAACCACTTCCTAACCACCAATCTTATTCCGTGACAAAGTCCTTGTACAGGATTCAAGTTTTGTAGCAACATTATAACTGCCCCTTCCTTGAGTCTGTTTTTGCTGTGGCATATCCATTGGAGTTACACCATCTAGAAATTTGAGGGTATAGACTGTTATCATCAATTTGTCTAGAATTAATTCTAATGTATTCTTATAATTCGCCTGACAGCTTTTCTATAACCTTTTCATTCAAATCTAATGAATTTTCAATTTTGGAACAAAGAATAGCTTTTGAATAATAAGTTGTATGAATGACTAGTCCACACCATTTTGCCACACTTAACCAATTCCATTTAGTCGTCTGCCCTCAACTCATCTGCTATTGGCCTACCTTCTGCTGTTTGTGTTCTCATTCAACTACTCCCAATGCACCACCATCACAACCATTGCCAGTTGCCTGTGCATTGCATGCTCCAATCCTCCACGCACCTCTGCATGCACCAGACACTGGCCACCAAATAGACCCACCAACAAGATGCACCCCTTCAGCTGACCAAGTAAAACAGTCTAGACAGACAACTGAGTATTATTATTATGGATTGTGGCATGTTGCTACTTGGCCTGTTTTAAGTGATTGTGATTTTATAATTTTTGTATCCCCTTTGGGAGGAGAGGAATGAAAAATTGAAAATCTATTGCTTTATTACCAAGTTTCAGTGGAACTTTTTTTTGCTTAATAGCAACGAATTGAAGTATTGTATTAAAATCTGATCTATTTAATTTATACAAGTAAAACTGTTCTTCCAGGATTTCAAACAGTTTGAACCAAATGACTTTTACCTGAAAAACACTACGTGGGACGATGTCTCACTTTGGGACCCTTCATCTACAAAGCTACAGGTTAGTTTATTTTCTATGCTAAAGTGTTGATTCTTATTTTCAGTTTCTTTAATGCTTCATTCAGAGTTATACCTAACTAGCTTCATTGGTAAAAATATTTTCTTGTTATCCACTCATCTATTATGCATGTCTCTGACTAATTTATTTTACCTATAATTAATGATTTGATTAGTTGAAACTCAAATCACTCGTAACCCTGCAGCAGTGCTGCCAGTTCAAACCGTTGAGAAATTATTTCTGTGGCGGAGTGCAGATTTTATACAATATTAAGCTATGGAGTTAGCTGCCCTCCATATGTCACTTGCTAATTTTCATGCTATTGCTAAATGAATTGATCGTTTTTTCAAGTATGTAGTTTCCAAGACAAATAGAATATGATACAAAAACAGAAAATGCTGGAAAAACTCAGCAGGTCTAGTAGCATCTGTGGAGCGAGAAACAAGTTAACGTTTCGAGTCCATATGACCCTCCTTCAGAGCTGAAGAAAAGTGGAAATGTGATGAAATTTATATTATTAAGTGGGGTGGGGGGGGCAGGATAAAAGGCCAGCGATAGGTGGGGACAAAGGAGGGATTGACAAAAATGTCATGAACTAAAGGACAAAGGGAGAGGTTTTTTTATTCATTCATGGAATGTGGGCGTTGCTGGCTAGGCCAGCATTTATTGCCCTTGTTCAGAGGGCCATTTTAAGAGTCAGCCACATTTCTGTGGGTCTGGAGTCACATGTAGGCCAGACCAGGTAAGGACAGCAAATTTCCTTCCCTAAAGGACACTAGTGAACCAGATGGGTTTTTACAGCAAATGACAATGATTTCATGATCACCATTAGACTTAATTCCAGATATTTATTGAATTCAAATTGCACCATCTGCTGTGGTGGGATTCAAACCCAGGTCCCCAGAGCATTACCCTGGGTCTCTGGATTACCAGCTCAGTGACAATATCACTATGCCACCGATTCCCCCTTAATGGTAGTGGTTAGTCCTTAAAAGGTGCTGATAGTGGCATAAAGGTAAGAAAGCAGAATGTGATAATAGCAGAACAAGGGTAGCATTGTGTGAAAGAACATCTTGGAACAAGTAACAGTTGGCCCCTGGTGGAGGGAGGGGGAAGTGGTGTGGGGGGGAGAAAGGATAAACAATGGGACAGAAGGGGGGGGGATTAAAAAGGGGATGAAACCACGGATAAATGAATAAAAATAAAAATGAATGTAGAAAAGGGATGGAGGAGAGAGTTCATGGTCTGAAGTTGTTGAACTCAATGTTAAGTCCAGAAGGCTATAAAGTGCCTAATCGGAAGATGAGGTGCTGTTCCTCCAGTTTGCATTGGGCTTCATAGAATATGATGTTGAGGAAACAACTATTAACTTAAATAGCTCTGGTCTATTTGGCCTTGCAAGCCTGCTTTGCCATTCAACAACATCTTGGCTAATCTACCCTAAATATACCTTTCTACAATATCCCCATTTCCTTCGATTCCCTTAATACCAAAAATCTCTCAGCCTCTGTCTTGAATAAACTCGACAACTGAGCTTCCACAGCTCTGAAGTAGAGATTTCCAAAGATTCACAACCCTTCGAGTAAAAAAAACACACATCTCCTAAATGGCTGACCTCTTATTCTAAGACTCTGACCCTTTGTTCCAGCCAGGCGACACATGTATTTCTCAGCATCTAGTCTGCCAAGTTCCGTAAAAATTTTATATGTTTCAATTAGATCATCCCTCCTTCTTCACAACTCCAGGAAATGTGGGCCTAATCTACTCAATCTTTCTTCCATAGAACAATCCACTCATGCCAGGAACTAATCTAGTGAACCTTGTTGTATTCCCTCTGGGTCACGTATGTCCTTCCTTGGGTAAGGAGACTGCACACACTACTCCAGGTGCAGCCTCACCAATACCTTCTATAACTTCTTTACTCATTCTCAAATCTGCAGCCTCTTTGTGTCTTTCTCACTGCTTGCTTTCCTACCTAGCTTTGTATTAAAAGCAAGCTTGGATATGTTGCATTCAGTTTCTTCATCTAAATAATTCATATAGATTGTAAATAGCTGAGGCCCATAAACTGATCCTTGCAGTATCTACTAATTACAGCTTGCTGACCCAAAGTGTCCTAATTTATTCCTAATTTCCCTCTTTCTGACCCTCAACCAATCTTCAGTCCATGCTAATGGATTGAGGGCAGTACTATGAGTTATAATTTTGTGTGACACTTTTTCAACTGCTTTTTGAAAATCCAAATATACTACGTCTACTGGTTCCCCTCATTCATCTTGCAACAGTAATTCCATGCTTAACGTTGTAGTTACGTTTCTGAAAAGTACAAATTTGAATGAAACAACGTTAAACAAATCAGATTTTCCCATTACGACCAATGTAAATGCTTTAGTTAGGTTTTGTAGGACCTTCCTTTCCCATCAGAAAAAAATATTGAAATATTATACCCTGTAAGTTTAAATATTGTCAAATTACAATCTCCAAAAACCAAAATAACACAAAATAAATTTTAAAAATATAAAAGAAATTTTATAAATATACTAACTCTACTCCTGCTCACTGCCCTTTCCACCCATTACTGACCACCCATGCCCATGGTGAGGGCTCGGGAGGTGAGCGGCATGAGGCAGGGAGCAACCTGAGAGCAGCTTCAAGTTGCGGGGGTAAGCCCGCAAGCTGGAGAGGTGGCCAGCTGAAGAGAGATGGAGGTTGCTCCAAAATGGCGCTAATCAGGTCACAAGACTCTGTGTCACACTTAGCGTGAAACAATGTTGATGCGAATCCACAAAGCTAAACATGAATACCAGCCCCATGAGAAACACAATGTTAAATTGAAATGACTTTGACTTGAAGTTTAGGACTTGATGTAGTTGTATCCTCAAAAAAAAACAAATTTGTCAGACATGATTTCCCTTTCATAAATGGCGTGTTGACTCTATTTAATCACAATATAACCTAAGTACCCTGTTACCACACCCCTGTTAATACATGCTAGCATTTTGGCTACTACCGATGTTAGTTAGGCTAACTGGCTTCTGGTTCCCTGTTTTCTTGCTTCTTCCTTTCTTAAATAGTGGGGTTATGTTTGCTTTCTTGCAATCTTTGGGAACTGTTCTAGAATCTAAGGAATTCTTGAAGATCAAAACCAATGCAACCGCCATCTCTGCAGCTACCTCTTAAAACCCTCTAGGATGTAGATCCAAAGGTTTTGTCCCTCCTTAATCCCGTTAGTTTCTCCAGTACTATTTCTTTACTAGTACTGATTTCTTTGTTCTTGCTAGACCATTGATTTCTCATTATTTCTGGAATAATGTTTGAGACTTCTATGGTAAAGACAAGCATTTGTTTCACATCTCTGCCGTTTCCTTATTTCCCATATAATTTCACCTGCCTCTGCTTCTAATGGGCCCATGTTTATTTTCAGTAATCTCTTCCTATTTATATACTTAGTCATTTTGCAGTACAGGAGGCAGTCATTCGGCTCAGAGTCCCATGCTGACTCCCTGTGGAGCAGTCCAGTCAGACCCACTGCCCCGCTCAAACTCTGCAGCCCTGCAAGTGCCCATTCAGCTTTCTTTCGAAATCATTGTTTCTGCATCCACCACCCTTGTGGGCAGCAAGTTCCAGGTCACTACTACTCACAACGTCAAAATAGTTTTTCCTTGCGTTCCCCTGCCTTTCTTGTCCAAAATTTAAATTTGTGTCCCCTTAGTCCTTGTACCATCAGCTAGTGTGGAGAGTTTTTCCTTGCCTGCCTTATCTAAATCTGTCATAATTTTGTACATCTTTGTCAAATCTCCCATCAGTCTCATTTGCTCCAAGGTGAACAATACCAGCCTTTCAAAGCCAACCTTGTAACTAAACCCCGCACCCCCAATCCCTGGAAACTGACTGGTAGATCCTCCTCTGCACCCTCTCAAGGAACTTCACATCTTACCTAAAGTATGGTGATCAGAACCGGATGCAGTATTCTATTTGTGGTCTAACCCAGAGCTTTTATATAGATTCGGCATGACTTTCCTGCTTTCGTACTTGACGCCACTATTTATGAAGCCTAAGGTTCCATAACCTTTGCTAGCCACTCTCAATATGTCCTGCCACCTTCTAAGATTGATGCACGTGCACTCCCAGGTTCCTCTGTTCCAGCACACTCTTTAGAATTGTGCCATTAAGCCTGTATTGCTTCTTCCATCCCTTCTGCCAAAATGCATCACCTCACATTTCTCTATATTAAAATCCATCTGCCAATTCTGGTAGCCTATCTATGCCCTGTTGCAGGCAATTTGTTTCATCTTCACTGTTTGCCACTCTAAAAGTTTAATGTCATAGGCAAATTTTGCAATTTTACTCTGTATCCCAAGATCAAAAAGCAGTAGGCCTAGCACCAACCTTTGGAAAACACCAATGACTACCACCCTCTTATCCAGAAGGTAACCATCTGTTACAACTTGCTGCTTTCTGTCTTTAAGCCAATTTTTTAATCCAATTGGACACTGACCCTCCTATTCCATAAGCCTCAGTTTTGTTAACCAGCCTTTTGTGTCGATTGCTTTCTTAATATCCATATAGACATCCACCACATCCCCTTCATCGACCTTCTGTTACTTCATCAAAAAGTTTAGTTAGATTTGTTGAGCACGATCTGCCCTTTGCAAATCCCTGCTGGCTCTCCTTAATTAACTCAAGCCTCTCCAGTGCCTGTTGATTTTTTTCTTCTGATTTAAGGATTCCAAAACCCTACCTGATGTTAGACTAACTGGTCTGTTGTTGCTAGGACTGTCTTGCACTCTCTCTTGAATAAGGGTGTCACATTTACCATACTTCAATCCTCTGGCACCTCCCCTCATATCTAGGGAAGATTGAAAGGTTAAGGCAAGCCCCTCTACTATCTCCATTTCCCTTAACATTCTGGGATGCAAGCCATCTGGACTAAGTGACCAGCCTTTCCAGTACTACCTCCTTTCAATTTTCACACTGCCCATTGCCTATATGATCCCTGCTTTTACCGATTTATTGTCATATTTCTCCTCTTAAAGCAACATTTACAATCTTTTTTATTCTCTTGCTAGTCTACTCTTTTTTTAACTTCTTGGTTCTCTTTTGCTAAATTCTAAAATTCTCCCAATCCTCAGGCTTATAACTTTTTGTTTGGCAACATTATTAAATCAAAGGAAGAGACTTATGTTACCACTACCAGTTAGTAACGGTGGACCACATTTTTTTGGGATATTGTTAATTGGTGCTGCATCTACCCTGTGCAGAGATGTGCTGTCAAATTTTAATGTAATTACTTCATGCTTTGAACTGATACAAAACTTCGATTATCAAAAATCAAAACTTTTAATTGACAATACATATTTTGTTTAAAAATTTTTGTGCATCAGTACAGAAAGTGACATAGGTTAAACTAGAGTAATGTTACACGATATGATGTGGGTTGCTGGGTCTAAATCCTGGAACTCCCTCCATGACATTGCTGTGGTTAGAATACCACGGTCTGCAGCGGTTCAAGAAGGCAGTTCACTGCCACCTCAAGGGCAATTGGGGCTGGGCAATAAATACTAGCCAGCAATGACCATGTACCATGACCAAATTTTTAAAAGTAACATCCTAATGCTGATGAATTACAGTAGAATGGAACTACAATTATTTTTTCAGGTGTTTCAAACCTTTACACTAGATGCAGTTTAAGCACAACTTGTAAATGTGAAAGTAATATCCATCCTATCCCAATATAGGAACCGAGACTTTTTTTTAGTAGATTTAAAATCAAAAATATTCTATGTATAGTATTTTTGAGTGAAAGAATATATGGCTGGCAGGCAATCCATGGGCATCTTTGTTTTAATCATAACATAATCAGAATTAGACTAACTTAAATTGTATCTACCTGAACAATAATAACCACTGTTGTTTTCCATTTTCAGGATTATCGTACAAAACCATTTTGTTGTAGTGCTTGTCCTTTTGCATCCAAATTTTTTTCTGCCTACAAGAGCCACTTCAGGAATGTTCATAGTGAAGATTTTGAAAACAAAATTCTGATAAATTGCCCTTATTGCCCATACAATGCTGACAGAAAGACCCTGGAAACCCATATCAAGATTTTTCATGTTCCTCTGTGGAAAGTGCCCAGCGGAGGCAAGAATGCACACAATGAAAAGTCAAAACAGGATGGCAATCTTAAATTGAAACATGCTGACAGTGTGGAGCAAGCAGTCTATTACTGTAAGAAGTGTACCTACCGAGATCCTCTATATGATGTTGTCAGGAAACATATTTACAGGGAACATTTTCAACATGTGGCAGCACCTTATGTGGCAAGAACAGGAGACAAGTCAGTGAATGGCACATTTTCTGCCCCTAATGGACGAGAGGATGGGACTGTACATTGCAAACGTTGTCTCTTCATACCTAAGACATATGAGGCCTTGGTGCAGCATGTTATTGAAGATCATGAACGAATAGGATACCAAGTAACAGCAATGATAGGGCATACTAATGTGGTAGTACCAAGATCAAAGCCCTTGATGCTGATAGCACCAAAACCACATGATAAGCCTTCTCTAGCTGCCGCAAATTATCAGAGTATTAAAACTTCAATGCATCAGAGTATGAGTCGTGTATCCATGTCCAAAAGTGCACAGAATTCTGCAGTCAATCTTATGTCAAGTACCAGCCGTCTGCCACCAAAATATGCCATTTCATCAATGGCACATAACTATCCTTTGGGGCAACAAATTAGACTCCCACTTCCAGGTGGTTTACCGGTTTCTCTTCAGCAGCGATCACAAACAGTAAAACAACTTATCTCTAGTGGCAATGGAAGGCAGTATGGAGTTGGTGAACAGAGGCGGCAATCTCAGATGCAATATAATGTTCAGTCAGGAAGCTTGACTGGTAACAGTGCATCCAGTCAATTGTCAATGAAACAGTCTCAGTACAGTATTTCTCAAGCACAGAGGATGCAAGGATTGCCCACTTCAGCAGTAAAGTCACTAACTTCCCCAGCAGGCCTCACTAATTCTTCTACACAGAGCTCAGCTTTAGCTGGTTCTGCTGCTCAGAAATGGAAGATCTGCACAATGTGTAATGAGCTTTTTCCAGAAAGTGTGTATAGCATACACTTTGAAAAGGAGCATAAAGCTGAAAAGATCCAGGCTGTGGCTAATTACATTCAGAAGATCAACAGTTTCACAAGCAAGTGTCTCTACTGCAACCGTTATTTACCCAGTGAAACACTGCTTAACCATATGCTAATACATGGGCTGTCATGTCCCTATTGCCGTTCCACTTTCAATGATGTTGAAAAGATGGCTGAACATGTACGAATCCTTCACATTGATGAAGAAGTGGGACCTAAGACTGAGTCAACATTAACTTTTGACTTGTCTACACAGAAGGGTAGTCGCAGTAATATACAACTCCTTGTAACTACGTACAGTATTTCTGAGAGTGCCTCAATGGAGAATGCAAACTATCGACCCCAGAGTCAGAATTTAACATTCAGAAAGCCAGAAGGGCAGTTGCAGCAGCCAAAACCACAGGTTAAATCTAAAATAAAGCCAGATTTGAATTCTATACCTCAAACCCAAATACCCTATAAAAATGATGTTGGAAAAACTCTTTGCCCATTGTGCTTCTCTATTTTGAAAGGCCCAATATCAGATGCTTTGGCTCACCATCTGAGGGAACGACACCAGGTGATACAAACCATTCATCCAGTGGAGAAAAAACTCACCTATAAATGCATTCACTGTTTGGGTGTCTACACAAGCAACATGACAGCCTCTACTATAACCTTGCATCTGGTGCACTGCAGAGGTGTTGGAAAAGCACAAAATGGTCAAGATCGAAGTCTTGCTCATGCCAAGGCAACACACTCCCCAAGTGTAATGCCCATGAAACGTGAATATGAGTATGAATATGGGGACTTTGCATTAATGAAAAAAAGGAAATTGGATGGTGAGGAAACTGTTCAGAGTTTTACCTTGGGAGAAGATAAACCGGAAGAGCCAGTAGTTTTAGCTATTGACCCCAAGGGCTATGAGGATGAGTCGTATGAGGCAAGAAAAATGTTCCTCACAAACTACTTTAACAAGCAACCCTACCCAAACAGAAGAGAAATTGAAAAGTTGGCAGCTGGCCTATGGTTATGGAAATCAGATATTGCCTCACACTTCAGCAATAAGAGGAAGAAATGTGTTCGAGATTGTGAGAGGTATCGGCCTAAGGTATTACTTGGATTTAATATGATGGAGTTGCGAAAGGTAAAGCACAATATGGACTTTGGACCTACTTGGAATATGCTAAATAACAAAGAAGTAGATGGCAAAGATCCTGCCAGTTTGAAACCAAACTCAGAAAAAGTGAATCAGAAGCCAGAAAAAGAGAGAAGAGTTTTGAGTCTGGGATCAGAAAAGATAGAGGGAACCGTTTTAGATTTGAGCTCCCAAATGGAGGAAAATTCATATCCAAACTCAGAAAAGGTGGAAGGAAGTACTTTGAACCAGAGTGCTCAAAAAATGGGGGCAAGTGCTTTAGATTTGAGCACTCCAATGGAAGAAAGTCCTTCAAACGTGAGCTCAGAGATGGGAGCACCACTAGATTTGAGTGCTCAGATGGTAGAGCAAAGTCCTTCAATCAAGAGCGCTGAGATGATCGAGGAAAGTCCTTCATATTTGAGCTCTGAGATGGTGGAGGAAAGTCCTTCCAATATGAGCTCTGACATGGTGGAAGGAAGCGTTTTAGATTTGAGTTCTCAGATGGTGGAGAAAAGCCCTTCAAACATGAGCTCTGAGATGGTGGATGGAAGCCCTTCAAACATGAGCTCTGAGATGGTGGAAGCAAGTCCTTCAAATATGAGTCCAGATATGGTGGAGGAAAGTGCTTCAAATATGAGTCCAGATAATGTGGAGGAAAATGCTTCTAATACTTGTGCAGGTGAAGATTTGCCATCAACTGAAATGGGTGGTTTTCAGCCTAGAGAAGAAACATCTGAAATGGTTCCTGAAGTGTTAAATAATGAATTGCAAAAAACTGCATTTACAAAAACGGCAGCATTGGAGCTGAAGGATGATGAATCAAATATGGAAGAAGAGCAATATCCTGAGCCATCTTCAGAATCAAAAGATAAAGAATCAGAAAGTGAGGATTCTGAAGTATTCTCAGAATGTAAAGATGGTGCTTCTCCAGTTGAGGATGGACTACCATCTCCGCAAGCATCTGACCAGGAGGATGTTTCAGCTGAACTCAAACAAGAATTTTGGATCAAACGACCATGGACGGATGATGCATCTCAAAGTGAAGAAGAGCAGGAGCCCGCAAGACCTTCTGAAACAAAAGCTGCATTAGAAACTGATAGGCAGAACTGGGCAGAAGGACCAGCTGAGTGGAGTGGAGAGCCATTCCAAAATGAAGAGGAAAAATGGGCCAAAGAACAGCCTGAATGGAAGAATGTCTCACCAGATAATGAGGAAAGTTTATCTAATCCCCTATTGGAGTGGCAAGGTAACACAGCAGATAGTGAAGGTGAGGAGCTTGATCAGCTCCTTGATCAGTCAAATGATGGTCTTTCAGACAACGTGGCAGAACCTGTTTGTGGCTCATCCTCTGGTGTTGGGCTAAGTAGTCAGCCTGCATAAAAGTTTGACTTGTTTTGGAGTCTCTCTTGCTGTGAAATGTGTGCAGTATCTTAAAATGAAAGGAGCCAGTGTATAAAATTTGAAGGACTGTTCAGAGGTACAAAATTACAGACAGAGGAGGTTATAAAATGCAGCAGGTTTGGTTGCATTTTGCCTTTGGGTTGCTTTACAGTTGTACAAAAGTGGCATATTGTAATTTACTTTCTAAATGTTTTCTCATTTACCCATGGTAGTGAAAGGCCAACATGTACTTACTGGTTAACAGTGTACTGTACTATAGATTTCAAGACCTTTAAGTTTGTTTTATTCATTTACTCGGTCTGCGTAGCTGGAATGTATATTTCTACAGTCTTTTAGAGCCATTCTAAGTGAAGCTTATCGTATAGGTCTTGTGTACTTGTTCTAGATTTACTGTATGATTCACCTTTTTTTAGTGATATCCCTGCTGTTAAATAAATGCAGCATTTAGTTCACTTGATAACTGCTTGAAGGAGGTTGTGCTGTAGTGTCTGTCAACATTATTATAAACTAGTTTTTATTGCACATATCCTTATACAACTTTGGTAGCATTTGGCCAGTAGCTTACTGAACATAAAAACTGGCCTTACTGTAATATGGCAAATTGCTGTTTAATGTATCCTTTGCTCCAATATTGATGGTTACTGGCATTTCAAATGTTAATGCATTTTTAAAGTCTCCCTTCAACCTAAATTACTTACAGAACTAGAAATGAAATTCATAATATGCTGATTTCACTAACTTGTGTTTTGGATCAGCACAAATGAATTGGGTAAAACATGGCAAATATTTAGAAAATGCTGGGTTTTGCCTATTTCAAGGTTACATGTTAGGGATAAACACCATGGTGGTGTTTGTATACATTGTATCATCTATGTAATAGTGTCTGTGTAGTAAATTTCATTTTTGTGATCTTTATTTTCCTTTGTACTTTTCATTTACACTTCTGGAAAATAAAATGCTTTATCGTACTTAACTGTGTATCATATTTACGTGCATTTTACATTGGGACTAGAGATAGAAGTTTTAAAAGTAAAAAATGCAGCTCCCCTTAAGATGTTTTCACAGATTCATTTAACTTTCAGAATAAATGCTGTTTTCTCTAAGTGCAAGACATTGTTTTTTTTTGGAAATGCTTTATAATAAATTTGCAAATCAAGCCATTTTGAAACAACAATAAATGTGCAGGAATGACATTCTACTTACCTTTGATTTTGGTATTTTTAGTTCTGTTATAAATTTGGAATTGTTAATATTGAATGCACATATTGGGAATTAATGGGCTATAAATTGTATATTCATAAACTGCTAAAGCATTCAATGATACAACTAATTAATAACTTGGTGAAGTTGGATGCCATGCGTTTTAGCATGTATAAATTCTGTCACTTTATTTAATTACTTCATAAGTGCATCATCTTTTGAAAATTACCACTAATTTCACTCTGAGGGAATCTTCACTTGTAATTTGAAATTCAAGTTTCTTGGAACTGGGGTGTACTACCTGCAGCTTTATTTCACACTATTTAGATCATGCTCATGATTCTGGGTTGACCCTTTCTCTTGTACAGTCCAATACTTAGGTTTATATAAATTTGATTCTTTTTGATTTTTTTGTGCATTTTGTGGAGGATCCTGAGAAACTTCATAGTTCAATATCACACCACTAGTGCATTGCATAGTGAGAGGATTGAAATAGCCTTAATTTTGGTCTAGTTGGCATTTCTGGAATGCTGTGAGGGGTAGAAAATACATTTTTGAATAAAATGTTTGTAAAAATACTGTTTACAGTACATGAATGGATATGGTTGTTGCTGAGACCTGATTTCCAAAATAGATTCTGACACTTGCAAAAATGACTAACCAAAGAGGTTTTAACTGTTTAAAAACCATTAAATAGTAACCATCTAGTAATATGTGGTTTTAGTGATTTTTAATTATGGTATGTAATTTACTGTGATTTTGATAGTTTTTAAAAATTGATTGCAAATGAATGATAAGTGCTTATATATTTGATTTGTCACTTAAGTTGGTTGTTGAATATCAAATCTGCAAGCAAGTCCTAAAAGCTCCAGAACTTTCTTGGTAGCATTTGATTTAAATGGTTTATATTTCAAAGCATACAGGTTGCGTTTGACAACAGAACTGCAGGGAGTGAACTTCTCAGCCAGGCGCACCAAAGCCGTCTGGACCATAATTATCTGCAACTTCCATCGGCTTCCACGTCACGCATGGGTCCTGCATTAAGGAAGTTACTATAGAGGAATGGAAATGAATGGGGAAAGATTCTAACTGAAAAATTTCATATGTAAATTAGTCATCAGTTTAAACCAGATATAAACTGATCACCATTTTGGAGATTCAATATTGGTGTTTACATAGAGAATTTAACAATCTGAAAATATAATGGGCTTCAGGTTTGTTGCCAAATGGGATATTTTGTATTGCCTTTGTCTTTGTATATTACAGATATATTGATAATGTTCATTTTCTAACAAAGTCAATTATGTTCAAGCTTTGAAGTTGACTGTAATCCTTTTGAAGATATATGTATGACTGTCAAGATCGTCAGCTAGACTCAGTTGCTAACACTTTCCACTCTGACTCAGAAGATTCTAGGTTCAAACCTTACTCTAGGACTACTTTCATAAGGTCTAGGTTGACACTCCAGTACAATGTGTAACTAACAGGTGATGGACAGATTTAAGATACTGAACAGACTTGAAAAATATATGCACTGTCAACCTGCAGAGCAGGATACCTTTTTAAAAACTTTTATCAATTCAAAGGGCTGGTCTGAAACTGTAAAATACTTAACTCTTAGTCACTAGGTTGCAACATTGACATTGATCGTAGACTAATGCACGATGTGAACTATAATTCTGTATTTGGAGACTCTGGCCACAGCTCTGTCAGACAACCAGAGCTGGTCAATATCTCCTCAGAAGTCTGGCACAACTATTGCAAGCCCACTACAGGAATAGGCCCTGTTGAACTGTCAAGGTGGCTTGCAACTACACAAACAAAACACCACTTGCATTGGAATATCCAGTGGCCTGATTGACTACTGAATGAACTAACAATATGTTGCAAAATGTCATGTATTTGATGCATAATTAAAGGAGAAATATGCAGTGCTACTGGGAAAGCAAGGAAGTGGGAGTAATTGGAGAGCTCATTCAAAGAACTGACAGACACGTAGAACTGTATATGAAATGATGCACTAAAGTGTATGTAACTTGCCCACATGCAAGCTTGGTTGTTCTCTTACAGAAAGTAACTAGCTATATCTTGTTTGTGACCTATTTTAACTTGTTACTAATTATTAAAGAGATCATATTAAAATTGAATATACACCAAATACATCTATTGCTTTGCATAGGTAGAGTACTTCTGAAATGGATTTAAACATTGGCTAAAGCAGAGAAAGCTATTCATCGTTTGTGTGTGGATCGGGATCAGCATACAACGAGGTAACTAACAGGGTGCCTTGAGAATCAGTGCTGGGGCTATTGATGTTTATAATGTATAATGTACAACAATGACTTGGAAGTGGAAACACAAAACTCAATTTTTCAGTTGTTGCTAGCTGGGAACAACTGCAAATAACGGAACAGAACAGGCTAATCAGTTACAGGGTTAGTAGAGTGAAGTGTGGCAGATGTTGTTTAATACGAACATATCCAAAGCCATGATATTGAGAAAGGTAAGAATGCAAAGTAAAATTAATGGTATCCTACAGAGTACAAATAATTGGAGTGTGATGTTTTGATTGTTGAAGCTGTCAGTAGCATGCAGTAGCAGTAAAGAGACCAAATAGGAAATAAAAACAAAATGTTACACTCAACAATTCGGGCATCATCTGTGGAGAACGAATTAACATCTCGCGTCAATAATTTTTCATTAGAGCAATTAGGATATTCTGTTTCATATTCGGCTAAGAGTACAAATATCACAAAGTGGTTTGTCAATAGTGTGGGTCTGGAGTGCAGTGTACAATTCTGGTCATGATCGCAAAAAAGGATGGTGAGATACTGGAAAGGAGGCAGTAAAGAGGAACAGAAACTGATATCTGTCCTTGTGCTAAAATAAATCTAGGAAGGACTTCCAAGGGCGATTAATCTGTCATGGGGGTCAGCTTCTTGCATGATTTCTAAACTGGTGCAAAAGATCACCAATTCAATTTGGGCTTGGAATTCCTCAATCTTGTGATGATTTAGCTAATTCTGGGCAAATTGCACTGACATAAAAACAGCATGCTCCTGCCAACTAAGTTTAATACAGTCAAATTCTTCAAGAACGTAAATTGGAGGATGAAATGACAAATTGCAATACTAATTTGAGATGGTGGGGGTCAGTAGTTCCTGGATGGAGGCTAGCAAAAGCAAAATACTTCAAATTAAAATAGAAAATGCTGAATTTGGCATCACCTTTGGATAAGAAAAAGTGTTAATATTTCAGGTCAATGAATTTTCATCAGAACTGGCAGTGAAAGCAACTGACCAGAACTTAGCAACATATGCAGCCTTTGTATTGATGGGTGTTGCTGGCAAGGCAAGCATTTGTTGCCCATCCCTAAATGTCCTTGAACTGAGTGACTCCAGCCACATTGCTGTGTATCTAGAGTCACATGTAGGCCAGACTAGGTAAGGGTGGGAATTTCCTTCCCTAAAGGACATTAGCAAACGAGATGGGTTTTTACAAGAATTGATCGCCATTACTGAGACTAGCTTTCAATTCCATTTTTTTTATTAATTGAATGTAAGTGCCACCAGCTGCCACTGAGATTTGAACCCATATCCCCAGAGCATTAGCCTTTGGATTACTAGCCCGGTGATGTTACCACCACACCACCATAGCCTGCTTAGGATCCATTATCAGGCCAAAATGTAAACACTAATCAAAGTTGCAGAATTATCTATCAAAATGCTTTAATTGGAGATTTCCTTGAAGATTGGAGAAGCCTTCTGCTACTGGTGAGTAACATCACAATGTACAAGTTAGTTGGGTGTCCTTTGCAACTCTCATGGGTGCTGAATGTTTGGAGAGAACCATCTGTGTACCCTCGTGCCTCTGAAAGGACACTGCATGTGATCCGCCCATTCTATTATGGTATCTTGTTTACTCAAATCAACAGTCCAGATTCAGTCCCTGAGAAAGGCTATCACTGGCAACATATGACTAGGTAGGAGGTGCATAGGGTTTCATGAGATGTCAGTTGCTACTTATAAGTAACAGTTTTTGTGAAGGTCCTTGACCTAAGTAAAATCCTTTTTCTCTTTTCCATCCTGATGGTTTCTCCTATGACCCCCCATTTTGCTCCCTTGGCTCCAATGGATGCAAAATGAGTTTATGCAGTGTACAACTGGTTTAGCCATCCATTGTCCGATCTAGCTGGACCACATTAAGCACCATTAGACCCGAACTCTGCTAAAACCACTCTTGGATCATCCTGGTGAGCAACGGTAACTTTTTCTTAAACCCCTCTTCTATGCCCAATCCATTTACACCAATAAATACAAGGAACTTGGGGGCATCTTTGATAAATTGAGATCATCTATTAGTGTAACGCAGTGGTATTCACTAGAAAAATAGGGCCAATTGGGATATTGGATAATTGGGCCACAGGTAGAATTTAAAATACTTAGATTCATTGATTTTTTTCTTTAAAAGGTACTTGGTATATAAAAGAAACATCAGTAACTGTACAAGGTACACTCTGATTTAACCCGAACATTAAGCATTACTTATGTACTTATACACTGCAATTACCTATATTCTCTTTAATTACATCTATCCCTTGTTTAACACGCCAGTTTGCTAAACAAAATCACTTTCCATAAGAAAGCATGTAACAAAGGTGGGTTACATCCCTGACCTGTAATTTTTTATCTTCAAAAACATTACCTGCCTTGAACCTAACTGGCCCAAAAATCATCCTCCTAACTCAACTTACTAACTTGCTCACCACTGACCTTCAACCCCTCACTGTGAGCAAGGGCACGGCTGTGGAGTGGGAGGGTGGTCAAATGGGCTGCTTGAAAGACAAGTGTGTAAAGGCCGCGTGGTGAATACTGCTAGTGTCGTGTCTAATAAAACATTCTAAGGCATCTCAGGAGCATTATGAATAAAAACATGACACTGAATCACATAAGATACTAGCTTGGTCAAGAAGGTGGAGTTTTAAGGAGCATCTTAAAGGAGGCCATAGAGGGATTTGGAAACAAGGGTGATGTTTTAAAATTATGTTGCATGACCAGGAGCCAATGTAGGTTACTGAGAACAGGAACTTAGTGTAAGTTAAGATAGGGGCAGCAGAGTTTTGGATGCCTTCAAGTTTATGGAGGATGGAATTAATTTGTGGGATGTGGGTATCACTGGCTAGGCCAGCATTTATTGCCCATCCATAATTGCCCTTGTTTAGAGGACATGTAAGAGTCAACCACATTCCTGTGGGTCTGGAGTCACATGTAGGCCAGACCAGGTAAGGACAGCAGATTTTTTTCCCTGAAGGACGTTAGTGAACCAGATGGGTTTTTACAACAATCTGCAATGGTTTCATGGTCATCAGACTTATAATTCTAGATTTTTATTGAATTCAAATTTCACCATCTGCTATGGCAGGATTCGAACCTGGGTCCCCAGAGCATTACATGTCCAACAATGGCTTCTCTTCCTGCAGCGCACTGACCTTCCAAGTACAAGGAGTTATCCTTTGCCTCTTCCCTTTCTCATCTACATAAGTGGTAACACATTAGGTCAGCTTACCTCTCCATACATCCCTTGACTCCACTGCCTCAATATGGCAGACATCTTAACTGACATGCAATGTTGGATAAGCCACAACTATCTCCACTTATATGGAAGACTAAAGCCATTGATTTTGCTTCCACCCCAAACTCTTCATCTTTGCCACCAATTTCAACCTCCTTCCTGGTCTCTGATTGAATGAGGCTGTTGACAATGTGCTCCAGTCAACACTGAGGTGAGTTTCCTACCTCATATCCACTCCTCAATGCATCAGTGCTGGAACCCTCATCTAAACCTTCGTGACCTGGCTTTACTCATCCAATGTTAACCTGGCTGGTTTCCCCCCTCTCAGCTTCAACTCTTCCAAAGTTCTGCCTGCAATATCTATCCTGCAATAAGTCATTCACCCTTCGTTGCTCTTCTTGGTGACTTGCTCCCTCAACTTCTCCCATTTCAAATTGTTGGTGTATAAATCATTTCATAGCAATGCCTCCCCCTAACCATTGCAACTCTTTCTGCTTCACAACTAACCTTGCCCTGACTCCCTCAGCTCTACATTTGTTTGGCTTTGGCCTCTTGTGCATCCCTTTCCATTTAAAATCCATCAGTTTCCACCTGTGAACTATCCACAGCCATTGTTGCACACATTCAAGCGTTAGATCACTCCTGACTTTACATTCACACTTTAACCTTAAGATATCAGCTTTATGAATGGACAGAAAAGCGCAGGCTGGGATCTGCCAGAAGTGCTTATATGGTCTTAAACATAGATCATTATAAATGAAAATTATTTCAAAATGCACAAACTTCCATTATTGTAATTTCAAAGCTTTTATATGTAAAGGGTCACTCATAAAGTGCAGAAGGAGCAATTAAATTTTCAGCAACATTCTCAAATACTGTATATACATAAGGAATGATTGATCTCATGTAAAAGTTGACCCCTGACTTTTAGCCAAAACATCTACTCTTTGTACTTACTTACCACTTGCTAGCTGCTGAAATCAAACCTGCCCTGATGCAAACCTACTCATTGAAAGAATCATAGCTGCCTTCGAATGGTGTGCTATTCTGTTCCAAATCCTTGTGTCCGCACATGTCAGTATGTGATGTCAAGGCTACTTTTGGGGATGGGGTTGGTGGGAACAGTCTCCAACCTGGCAACTCTGATAGGGAAATGATGGGGTGAATTTCATCCCCTTGAAACTATTACTTGTGTAAAAATCACCCCCCCCCTACTTTTTTTGGCTAAAAATTTAGTCTTAGAAACTTGACTTACACGAGTATATATGGTAATCCATTTTGTTGAATGTTGGAAAAGAAAGCAAAGCAACCGTGAATAGAGGCTGCTGTATGCAAATATTGTTAATGGGTTTCTTATTAATAAATTTAAATAAATACCAGTCCTGCTTGAAATAACACTGACAATTCAATGTCTGGTTTCTTTCAAAGCATTACACACTGATAGGCTACCACCATTGAACTTCCATTGACATAGATTGAGTCCAGTACTACAAAATTCTGCAAACTGCATTATCAAAATGCAGGTATGGTTGAAAGTTTAGGACAAGTGCTATAATGTTAAAACAAAAATCCGTGATCACAATTTATATTGAAAAATTCAATTAGAAGTGATTAAAAGAGTTGTTAAAAGTTGACCTAAAAGTATCTGCATCAGGAATTTGCATGCAAGACTTATTACTGTGTGTATTGCGTATAGGGGATGCAGTATTAGAAGCTGTATAAAAATGCATTTTTGTTTGTTTCTTAAGATAACTGACTCTTGGAATATTGTATACAATAGTTCAAGCAGAGCAGCTTAATGTTGGATGGGTTAAATGTGACAAAATAAGTCTTTCAATTCAATATGGTATTGCAGTTGTAGGATTTTGCAAAATCCTCTTTCATTGTGATTAGTTACTAGCTTAGAAGTTGGTTTGAAGACTGTTCAGAGAGAGTGTTATTAATTGGTGGGAAGGCATCAAAACATTCAGAAGTCAGATAGCATAAAACAAATAAATATACTAACTCAACAAAACCTAAGAGACACTCCTGTTAGATCAGCCATCCTTATGGTACCTGAGCAAGAGTTGCTAATTTGTGGCAAATTGGGGATAGTTTTTTGCATATACTTGTGCCTACTGGGAATGTGTTGAGACTAAGCTGATTTCATAGTGGATCCTTAAGAACTTTCTTTCCATTTATCTAAAGTTGACCTTGAATCTATTGCTTGGAAATGATAGCACACTATCTCAGGAATTCCTTAACATACTTTTGTTTTAAAAAATAATAATCTGGTAGGAGCAACAAAGGAAGGTAATCATTGGAAAGTACCCCCTCCCCCTAAAAAGGCTTTTAAAAATAATTTTAATTGATTACTAAGAAAAAATTCTCAGCCTATCCAAATATAGCTTGTGGCTATTCACTAAGCTGTTAATATTGTGCTAATGTTGAGAGAAGGATCAGTTTTAACAATAATGGCTGTCAACTAAAAAAAAGGACTCAAAATAGTGGGTCGTGAAAAGTCTCCTATAGAGTTGGGACTCAATATTAAAGGCTTGACTAGGAAATACTCAAATTTGTTTTGAATGGTAGCTTTTCTAAAATGTTCCGATTGGAAACTGTTTTAATTATTTATTTGGTTTAAAAAAAAAGTAGGGAACACTTTATTAATCATGAACGTTGCTGTGTGGAATAATTACATGGAGACCAAATCAAAGAGGTCATTTTCCTACATTGTATTTATGGTAGGGAGTCTCAATTGCCAGGAAGAAATGAAAAATTCAGGCCTTGCTATATATTATTTTTCTTTCCATTATGATCATATGAATCTCCCAACTGGATTGTCAATGTGAACTCCTGTTGGACAAAGTCCTGCAATAGAGTTTGAAAATTATTCCTTGATTACTTATACAAGCTATGGTCCAGGATTCTGAAACTTTTTCTAATTTAAACTTTTATTCAAAGGTAAATATACAAAAACTGATTCACACCTGTTTCAAAATAATAGCTCCTCTGCATTTAAATAGTTGATTTTTGATCTAATGTGTATTAAATTTCATTTGGCAGTGCTTTGATCTCATACAAACAAGGAGTAGGCCATTCGGCCCCTTGAGCCTGCTCTGCCATTTAATAAGATAATGGCTGATCTGATAGTAACCTCAAATCTGCACCCCGCCTACCCTTGATAACCTTTCACCCCCTTGCTTACCAAGAATCTGTCCACAACAAAACAAAAACAGAATTACCTGGAAAAACTCAGCAAGTCTGGCAGCATCGGCGGAGAAGAAATCAGTCAACGTTTCGAGCCTCCATGGCCCTTCGGCAGAACAAAGGGCCATGGAGGCTCGAAACGTTGACTGATTTCTTCTCCGCCGATGCTGCCAGACTTGCTGAGTTTTTCCAGGTAATTCTGTTTTTGTTTTGTTTTGGATTTCCAGCATCCGCAGTAGCTTTTAGCTTTTTGTTTTTAAGAATCTGTCCACCTCTGTCTTAAAAATATTCAAAGACTCTGCTTCCACCACCTTTTCAGGAACAGAGTTTCAAAGACTTACGGCCCTCAAGAGAGAATATTTCGCCTCATCTCCATTTTAAATGGGCAACCCCTTATTTTTAAACAGTGACCCCCTAGAGTTCTAGATTCTCCCACAAGAGGAAACATCCTCTCCATATCCACCCTGTAAAGACCCCTCAGGATCTAATATGTTTCAATCAAGTCACCTCTTAGTCTTCTAAACTCCAGCGGATACAAGCCTAGCCTGTCCAACCTTTCCTCATTGGGCAATGCGCCCATTCTAGGTATTAGTCTGATAAGCCTTTGAACTGCTGCCAACACACTTACATCCTTAAGGTGACCAATACTCTACACAGTACTCCAAATGTGGTCTCACTAGTACACTGTGTAACTGAAGCACAACCTCCCTACTTTTGTATTTAATTCCCCTTACAATAAACGATAACATTCTATTTGCTTTCCTAGTTACTTGCTGCACCTACATTCTAGCCTTTTGCGATTCATGCACTAAGACACCCAGATCCCTCTGCATTTCAGAGCTCTGCAATCTCTCACCATTAAGATAATATGCTTCTCTTTTGTTCTTCCTGCCAAAATGGACAATTTCACATTTTCCCATGTTGTACTCCATTTGCCAGGTCTTTTCCCACTCACTTAACCTATATTCATATTTTTGTAGCCTCCTTTTGTCCTCTTCGCAACTCACTTTCCTACCTATTTTCTGTCATCAAATTTGGCAACCATCCCTTCATCCAAGTCATTTATATAAATTGTAAACAGTTAAGGTCCCAGCACTGATCCCTGTGGCACACCACTTGTTACATCTTGCCAACCTGAAAAAGACTCATTTATGCCTACTCTCTGCTTCCTGTTGGCCAGCCAATCTTCTATCTATGCCAATATGTTACCCCCTACCATGAGCTTTTATTTAATGCAATAACCTTTGATGTGGCACTTTATCAAATGCCTTCTGGAATTCTAAGTATGTCCACTGGTTCCCCTTTATCCACAGCACACGTTACTTCCTCAAAGAACTCCAATAAGTTGGTTAAACATGATTTTCCTTTCACAAAACCATGATGACTCTGCCTGATTATCTTCAACTTATCCAAGTGCCCTGCTATAGTATTTTAAATAATAGCTTCTAACATTTTCCCTATGCCAGATGTTAAGCCAACTGGCCTGTAGTTTCCTGCTTTCTGTCTCTCTCACTTTTTAAATACTGGAGTTAAATTTGCTATCTCCCAATCTCACTAGCTACTTCTTTTAAAACCCTAGGATGAAGTCCATCAGGACCCGGCCACTTGTCAGCCCGCTGCTCTAACAATTTATTCAGTACCACTTCTTTGGTGATTGTCATTTTCCTGAATTCCTCCCTCCCTTCCATTTCCTGATTTATCGTTGTTTCTGGGATGTTACTTGTATCCTCTATAGTGAAGACCAATGCAAAATACCCATTCAATTCATCTGCCATCTCCTTATTTTCCATTATTAATTCTCCAGAGTCGCTTTCTATAGGACCAAAGTTCACTTTGTTAACTCGTTTTTTTTTATAAGCATTTACAGAAAATCTTAGTATATGTTTTTATATTTCTAGCTAGCTTTCTCTAGTACTCTAATTTTTCCCTCATTAATCTTTTAGTCACCCTTTGCTGTTTCTTATATTTTGTCCAATCTTCTGACCTTCCATCTATCTTTGCACAATTATATGTTTTTTCTTTATGTCTGATATTATCTTTAACCTTTCTAATTAACCATGGATGGTGTGTCCGTCCCTTGGGCATTTTCTTACTCATTGGAATGTATCTATTCTGTATATTCTCATGCATATCTTGTTTACCTCATTCTGTATTTTCTGACCTGTCTCCTTCAATTCCACCTCTCCTGGCTTGGTAACATCTGCAAATTTGTATATTGGTATTGGGTTTATGAGGCAGTAGTAGATGCAAAACTGAGTCCTGGGGCACCCCATTCAGAACATCCTACTGCAACATGTATTCTCTAAGCAAATGACTATTGTTTTCTACCCTTTTAACTACTTCCTTATTTATTCCTAAACTTGCCCTGAATCCATATGGCTTTCAGCTTTACTAGTAGTTATCTGTCTTGTAAAAACTTCATCAAAAATCTTTGCATATCTAGATACAGCACATCTGAGTTGTCACTTTTCACAGCCACCATAATATGATTAAATTCAACGCTGTGTTTGAAAGGGAGAAATATGAAACTATTCTAGATTTAAGTAAGGCCAATCAATAGGATGAGACACAAACATCCACAGTAAACTGGGAAATTGATAGTGATCAGTGGCAGGTATTCAAATAAGAACTTAATGTGATATAGAATCCATTTAAACCCCAAAGAGACAAGAACCCTACCATCAGTATTTACAGTATAGAAGAGAATAGCACGCCGAACATCCCAAGGTGGCAAATATTGATTGAGTCAGGGACTTGCCAAAATTAACGTAAACAAAGTAAAAGTAATGAAAATGATGCCAGTAAGGAATGACAAATCTCCAGGACCTGATGATTTGCATTCCTAGAGCTTTGAATAAAGTTGGTAAGAACATTGCAGATTCCTCCAATGATTTGTTAAATTTTTCTCTATCCAGAATTGCTCGTTTTAGATTGGAAAATTGAACCTATAAACTCTGCCTGGTTTCCCTCTCCCCTTTCTTAAATAGCAGTTATAAACCAGTTAGCCTGACATTTGTTATCCAGAGTCTATAATTAAGGATAGAGTGACTGGGCATCTTAAATTTCCAGCTGATCAGATAGCTTGCATGGATTTCTAAAGGATAAATTATGCTTGACAAATTGATTGAATTTTTTTGAAAGGGCGACCGAAGTAGTGGACAGGAGAATGTCTAAGGATGTTATTTTATGGATTCCAGAAGGCATTTGATAAATCTCATAAGAGACTGTTAGCTAAAGTTGAAGCTCATGGAACTGAAGGCAAATTATTGATCTGTTTAGGAAACTGCCTCCTGCTACTTAGCCAGGGTACCTGTCCCTTATTCCTCCTCTGGGGTGATATGACTCTTGTGTTCCCACAGCAATTTGTTGAGGCCTCGGTTAGTCACTGTATTTAACACCAGCTTGGATAAGACCATAAGATGTAGGAGCAGAAGTAGGCCATTCAGCTCGTCGAGTCTGCCCCGCCATTCAATGAGATCATGGCTGATTTGATAATCCTCAATTCCACTTTCCTGCCTTTTCCCGCTAACCCTTGATTCCCTTGCTGATTAAAAATCTGTCTATTTCAGCTTTGAATATACTTAACCTCCCAGCTTCTACAGCCCTCTGTGCTGAAGAATTCCATAGATTCACTACCCTCTGAGAGAAGAAATTCCTCCTCATCTGTCTTAAACGGGCGACCCCTTATTGAGATTATGCCCTCTGGTCCTAGACTCCCACAAGGGGAAACAACATCTCAGCGTCTACCCTGTCAAGACCCCTAAGAATCTTATATGTTTCAATAAGGTTGCCTCATTCATTTAAACTCCAATGAGTACAGGCTCAATCTCTCCATACCTGGGATCAACCTAGTGAACCTTCTCTGGACTGCCTCCAATGCCAGTATATCTTTCCTTAGATAAGGGGACCAAAACTGTTCACAGTATTCTAGGTGTGGTCTAACTAGTGCCTTATATAGTTTTAGCAAGACTTCCCTATATTTATACTCCATTCCCTTTGAAATAAAGGCCAATGTTCCACTTGCCTATTACCTGCTGAACTTGTATGCTAGCTTCTTGTGATTCATGCATAAGGACCCCTAAATCCCTCTGCTGCAGCTTTCTACAATCTTCATTTAAATAATATTCAGCTCCTCTATTCTTGCCAAAGTGCATGACCTCACATTTTCCCACATTATATTCCATCTGCCAAGATTTTGCCCACTCGCTTATCTATATCCCTCTGTAGACTCTGTGTCATCCTCACCACTTGCCTTCCCACCTATTTTTGTGTCATCTGCAAACTTGGTGATAATACATTCACTTCCCTCATCTAAGTCATTAATATATATTGTAAATAATTGCGGCCCCAGCACTGACCCCTGTGGCGCTCCACTAGTTACAGGTTGCAATCCTGGATGATGGGATAGAGAGCCGCAACTCCAAGTTTGCCAATGGCTCAAAAGATAGGCAGCTGTGTAAATGGAAGCATAAGATTACAAAGAGATCATAATAGAATAAACAAATGGGTGAAACTGGCAAATGGATTTCGATATAGACAAATCTGAGGTCATCCACTTTGGATCGCAAAAAGTATAGTTCAGATTACTAAACGGTGAAAAGCTAGAACTAATGGAGGTTCAAAGTGACATGAAACATTAATTGTTTGATTAAAATGTCATGCACAGATACAAACAAAATAATGAAATACTGGCTTTTCTAGCTAAAGGGCTAGAATACAAGGTTAGAAATCATGCTGTAGCTCTACAAAGCCCTGGTTAGATCACAACAGGAGTGAACTGCTGTGAATGGGTCTGGGTAGCATATCTTTGGAAGAGTATATTGAGGGAGTGCGGCATAGATTTACTATAATCTAGGACAAGGGGCATAGCCTAAAAATTAGAGCCAGACCTTTAAGGAGTAAAGTTAGGAAACATTTCACATAAAGGGTGATAGAAGTTGGAACATAATCCCACAAACTAAAGTTGATGCTGAGTCAGTTGTTAATAGAAATCTGTCAATTTCAGATTTAAAATTAACTAAAGGTGCTAAGGGATTATGGGGAAACTGCAAGCATATGGAGTCCAGTCACAGATCATCCATGAGTTCTTTGGATGCTTGAATGGTTCAATGGCTGTCTTCTGTTCCTACATTCAAATAGAAATCTAGGAGGCTGGTCAAGCTGGGTCCTTACCTTCTGAAGCCATATTGACTGTTGTTTACTAAGTTATCTATACTACTATTAAATTTAAGATAAAAAAAATGAAATATTAAAATGAGAATTCTCAATTTTAAATGGAATTAAACTGGAATTGTTACACTTAAGGAATTTTGACCATTTTCCATGGAAATAATTTATATTGAAATGTTGCTTTTAAAGTACATTCACAATTTAATAGCCACCTCGTAAATAACATGCTAGAATTACTCATAAGGGATTTTATTGAGTGAACAACTATTAAAACTGTTCTTCATATGATTGGGAACAATTGAGAAATGATCTCATCTCTGATATTCCCACTTTAAGAAGCTCATATCTTGAGTTGGAATATCCCTTCCTGTCGAGCTTTAAAGCTAATTTCAGAGGGAAAGGGCAGTAGGAATATGACCACAAGGCTGACTAGCAGCTCTGCTAGCCAAGCCCATGACAGACGAAGATCAGGAACCAAAATCTGAACTTCCTGTGGACAAGACTAAGGCTGGGATTTTCCGTGCCCACCTGCGTCAGGCGTGTTTGGTCGCATGAGCGGACAATATGGTGTGATCAGTTTCATGATGGCGTGAAACGAGTTTGCGTTCGTCCGCTCAGCCCACCGATGGCGGGCCATGTTTCCCAACATCAGGAACCTCATTATAATAAAGCTGCATATTGTTATTAGTACAGACCGCCGGAATCGTCCACCCACGTCAGTGGGAAAACACGCCGATGTGTTTCTCAACAGCACAGAAGTGACGAGCACCTGGCGGGCTGCACTTCGCTCAGGACTTCTGGGGGCTGCAGTCTTTTTGCCTTTTGTGGACATCTTCCCTGCAGTAGTCCTGGGCTGGAAGCACTGAAATGTGTGCATGCATGTCTGAACTTTAAATATGGTGCCCAGCGTGATGAAGCGGTGAGGTGATGGTGAGGTGGGTGAAGGACCCCGCCTGCCATTGAAACAACATGTTTCCCAGGAATGTATGAATAATGCGGCGGGTTTGTAACGATAACAGCGTGAAAACCTGCGACCTGTGGGTAAAATGTTTTAACCGCCTGCTACCGCGCTTAGTGCATATCTGGAATGATTCCACCCTAGAGAACAAAGATCCACATTGGAAACAAGTTGGTGAGCTCTAAGGAAAGCAAGTAAGGGCCAAGCAAGTTAAATTAAGTATAGACCAACCATGAAGTTACTTGAACGTCATCTCCATGTATTTGTTTTATTTATTGCCTTACTTCTTTGAATTTAGTCATTTTAGTTATATAACTGGCTCCTGATCTCTGGTATATCTGAATCCCAGATCATTTAACCTTAGGTATTCTGTGGTTTAAGTTTACCCCATTCTTCCAGCCATGGCTACACTATCTCCTTTTCAGTCTACTCAGTTTTCTCTGAACACCAACTCCAACATGTTGTATTCATTTCCATTCTCTGGACTTAACCATGTTGCTGATATTCCTATTGCATCATAATTCTCTTCTGCCTCCAGTTCTGGCAACCTGTTTACAATGTCTGCATTCATATACACACATCTCATTGTACATTTGCCTTCTTTCATTCAACAAGCTTCTGATCATTAATCTTACAGAAAAATGCTTCATCTTTATTGATGACCAGCTGGGCAAGATACTGGACACCATATGTGGAACTGTATCTTAACAAAAAGTTGATACCTTCCAAAGATCAAAACAGCCGGTGGGGGTGGTGTCAGGACCATGTAAAAGGCGTTTCTTCAAAGTGGTCTGTGAGCTAAGAGTGTGTGTGTGTGTGTGTGTGTGTGCGCGTGTGAGAGAGAGAGAGAGAGAGACTTGTTTTAATTTGAGTGGTTCAATTTAGAAATAACCCAGGAGACAAGCCTTAACCTTTATCTTGTTTAAGACTAGTTTATTACAAACTACTGCTGAAAGTTACTCAAGAAAAAAGTGATAAAGTTATTAACTAAAATACAGATAAAAAGATACTTAGAGACTGATTTGAAATCTCATCTTTGTGAGAAATTGTTGTGGGCTTATTGCTTGAGTTCCTTCTTTCCGAAGTGAAGGAGTTGAAACTTGAGGTTCGGTTTTGATGGCTTCCGCACTTGACTAGTCCATGTTTGGCTTTTCAGGTGGACTCTGCAGTTCACACAGGTTTTGGGAGAGAGAGAAGCTTCCTTGTTCCCACTAGTTCTGCAGCTAGACTCTCGAAGATTGCCTGGCTTCTTTCAGCAGAACAGCAGTTGATTTCTTAATCCCTTGCTCTTTGACTCCCAGTGGCAGAGAGAAAACCCCTCTGATGTCTGAGAGTTCTTCTTGGGGGTTCCTGGCTGTTTCCGCTGAGAGCTGTGTGCTACTATTGTGTCTCACACACACAAGATGGCTTCTTACAGCCTCCTTTATACAGTTCAAAAAACACAAAAATTACTGCTATGTTAATTTTCAAAGAGTCACTTTTTCACCAGGCAAAGTAGTTAATTACATTGTGGTCCTTTGAAGTCCCTTCCTGCCTCCTGTTCGTTCAGAAGCCAAGGAGTTTTTACCCCTTTTAGAGAATACAATGGAGATCCCTGGAGGAGCCTTTACATAGTAAGCTCTAGAGATGAGTCTGACAAGGTTTGAAGATCGAAATGTACCTTTAAAACTGTTGTCCTTAAGATCTGTATTATCATAATTACACGTTCGTGACAGGAAGTGAAAAAGCAAATCTGGGACTTCAAAATATTTGTCAACAGTAAAGATAAAAATTAACCAAAATCAAATTTTCTCTAATCTTACATATGTTATTTACTATTTTTAACAATCAGAACAGTGAAGTTAACCAAAGCATAATAAATAGAATTGAGAATGTGTCTTTTTAACTTTTAAAGGCACCTACAACTGAGAGGAATGGGAAATATTTGTTGATCACACAATGTCCTGTAAATTATGTTATTGCTGGAAATGAAGCAGATAATGCAGAATGTATGCAAGCAGCCTTATTATAGAAATATACTATAGATGAAATCTTGAAGATAGCTCTGCCTCAGTATCATTTCATCCTACATCTGACATTAGTCTAGCACTACCTTAAATATTTCATGTTTTAGTTTGTCTTTTTGCAAAATGAAATGTCCAACATGCCACCCACAAAGTGGTTAACATTGAAATGTCACAATCCTTAACCTGACTTACGGGTCAGCAGGAAACCTTCTGTTACCCGCACAAATACGACTGGATTATGAAATGTGAAAACCGGCATAATGGTTAAGAACCAGATCCAAGAAATGAAGTTCAACAGAAAGAAATCATTCAAACAACTTGGATTTAGATAGCACATTTAATATAGCAAATTATCCCAAGGTGTTTCGCACCAGTGTAATCAGACAAAAATGAACACCAAACCAAAGGAGGAGGTATCAGGAGCTGTGCTAACTTAACTGGTTTCAACCAGGGTGATGGTAAGAGATATAAAATTGACTTTTGTCTGTTGAGTTCCCAGGTGGGGTAGGGTTGAGAGAGAGAGAGGAGAAAATGGTGTTGAAGTAGAAGATCAGCCATGATCTCATTGAATGGTGGAGTGGGCTTGAAGGGCTGAATGGTCTACCCCTGCTTCTATTTTTTTTATGTCTCTTGTGAGAGAGAGACAGACACACACACACAGATTGGTCAGGATTCCCTCTCCTGATTACCATCCAGTGATCCTTGTTGTGAAGTGTGCCTGTGGGATCGTTGGATGAGATCTGTTCAGACTCACTGTAAGGAACATCACAACTATGTTGCACACATTCACAATCTAGCCTGATACATAAAACATAACTAGATAGCCACCATCAAAATTATCAATAGCTCCTGATTGGTTTGTGGGCCATAGGAACACATCACCCAGTCTTCTAGGACTCTATTGTTGGAAACCCACTTCATGTATTGATATACTTTCATCTCCCTGCTGTCCAGCGATTCCCTCACAATTATTGTCAATGTTGTGTAAATTTCCTACCTAGTTTTTCTTGGCATACTGCTTTCAATGTTATCTATCCTTAACAATTTAGTACACTTCCATTCTTCTTAACCTGTCTACAACTTCCATCTCATATATAATCAAAGTTGTTAATTAGTCATTTCTATTTAAGGAGGATGTTACTAATATCCCTACTTGTGAATAATTGTAGTGCTTCTTATACTTATAGCCAGCACACAAGTACAGTTAAGTCTCCTGTCTTTGAGGAAGGGCTTGAATCTTCAGACAATTTTACAGCCCTGGCTGAAAATCCTTACATATACAGTCAATTTTTGAAGTTGTATTCTGAAAGAAAGCAGCAATCATGGCCAGACACCAGATTGGCCTAACACCCTGTGCTATAAAACTTAAGTTCAATGGATATATCTGTACTGCCACCAGTTTAGAAAATGAATATATCAAACACTATTAAGCAGCTGGATGATAAGTTTCTTTCCCATTCATGTGGTTGATACAGCTAACATTAGGGACATCACAGATTCCAAAATAATGAGCAACTTCTACACAAAAATATTAGAACTCAGTTACAATTCCTTGCAGTAATTTTCAAACTACAATTATTAATAAAATTATACTTTTGTGTTCCTTTACCTTAATGACAGAAACTAACAGTCCATGAATCAGTTAAGATAACAATATGATCTTTGGATGGAAGGTCTAAAGATTATAGTGCTCTAACATTATAATTTAACTTTTTTTTCCCCACTGGACACATATGCAATTACAGTATAATTTATCAAATCTTTGTCAGATATTGACTGAGATTAAATTAGGGTCATAGAAAATATTAGCTAGTAAAATTAAACCATTTATGTAATATCTGACATGAATATGGAATTCAGTAACTTTCCCATTCTGGACATGTGGAATTTATATATGCTCAATATATGCCTGTAATTCAATTCTGACCATGTTATTTTGTATTCTATATAAACACATGCAATTATTCTGCCATTAATTTGTGTACAAAAAATTGGAGTCAAAGCTTGCATAGATGAGAAGGCCACTGATACTAAACAATGGATGTGATACAAAGAGATGTGTCAGCATAAAATATGTTTGGTCTGCAAAATTAAAGGAAATAATCTACATTTTCAATAAGGATATTAGTACCAACATTTTGACATACTGCATAGAAAATAAATTATTGCAATTGCATGAACCTCAAGTGCAAACTTTGAGCAATTTGCTGGTTTTTAAATTGCACACAGTGACAATGATGTAGTTGGAGCCAAATTTGATCACGCTGGCAAAAGCAGAGGTTTTACATGAGTTGGATACCGTACTACGTTTCAGCAACTTGAGCACAGTTGACAAGTGAAGTTTAACCCTGTAGTTGAATTTATGCAAATGGACACGAGCTCCATTTTTATAATGAAAACCCATCGATCATTTATCTCCTATACCATAAATACTTGACTAACCTTTCAAAGTATTTCCATTGTAGTTTCACTGGAGTTTGTAACTTCTATCAATAGCACTGTAACTGCTGCCAGATCTCTGCCCGTGGCTTCGTTACTTGATAGGAAGAGGGGCTTTCTGTGCTTCTGCATCACTGGACAAGAATTATAATGTGGTTAGTTGGCAGGAAGTGTGTATTAAACAGATAATTCTTGTCCATTATTGGATTGATGTAAAACAGCTGCTCTTCCTATCACAATACAAAGTCACGTGAAAATTTGAGGCAATTAGTGGAAAATACAAACTTTAGTGGAAAAAAGGGATAAAAAGTTACCTTATTCTTCAGATAGGTAGGGTTGCACTAAAAAAGTTGTATGCAACTGGTTTGGATATCAAGTGAGCAAAGTCTGCACAATCTATATGGCCATCTGAATACTGACTGTATGACAGTCATCAGCCAACTTGTTCTTTTTATACAGTACTAGTTTTCTCTATTTTGTTGTTTTACTTTTCTTCCCTCTACCATATTCCCATTTTGACTTCACCATAATCATTAGGGTGGTTCAGCTTCACATCCTACGACAAGAAACATGAGTTTTGGAAAAGGACAAATGATGTTAGACTTGAGTACTTTACTAGAAATTAAAATTTCTAACCTTCTCCCATGATAGGAGAAGTGTTCTTTTATTTACAATATTCACGCACATTGATTGATAATTACTTCATGCTTGAATCAAGGTTGTAAATTTCAATGTTATAGATACATCAGGAATTTTAAATTAAGGTACTACATTAGAAATATTTCAGAGGATTAAAGTTTCATGCTTGGATTGGGTTTACATACCTGTAGAAAACTGTACTTGATTTTCAAGGTACTTTGCTTCACATAATTGAGGAGAACCACACAGCTAGGCTTTATTTCTGAATTTACTTCAAATGAGTCTTTACACATTCATAATATGGTAATTTAATTTTGTTATGAAGGGAAAAAAAATGTTCCATGTTGAGACATTGGGCTAAATTGCACGCTTTCCTGCGGGCAGATTGGCAGATGGGTGGAGGGTGTAAAATTGGGCGCCTACCCCCCCTCTGCTGCAATTTTATTTGCGGCGGGGAGGTATTAGACAGCCCATCTGCCCATGGACAAATTGAGGCTTGAGGGCTTCTTCCCACCCCTACTGCAATTTTTCTATGGTATGCGGAGGCCCACGTCAAGTGTGAAGCCCAGCAGCTTTCAATTCTCAGGCTTATGGTGGGCAAGGGTAGCAGTGTATCTCCTTTACCAGCCCCCGGATTTATCGGCAGCCCACCTCCCCAGGTCTTCCTTGCCATCCACCCCCATTTCCCCTCCCCAGGCCAGTCCACCCCTGCCCTCTACCCACTTCACCAGGCCTGGCAGCCTTGCCCTAGCAATACCCCTCCCACCCCACTCAATGGTGTCCAGCTCCAGTGACGAACTTCATTGGTGGGCTGGCTGCGGTTCCAGCAGTGGCCGCGGTTCCAGCAGTGGCCACTGGTCCCAGCAGGGAGCTGCCAACTATTTGATTGGCCAACAGCTTGGAGGTGGGACTTCCTCCTCAGATGGGGGCGAAAGTCCCGCCTCGAGCCACTTAATGACCCGCTGAATGTAAAATCCTGGCCTTGCTGACCAGCAGGTTGGTTATCAGACTAAGGGTCTGTATAACGTACAGCATAGGTAGGTTGTGACTACTGTTATATTCAGATTTTTGTAATCTTTCACGGCTAACTCAGAGTATCCCAAAAAAATTGAATACCCCAGTATCTTTACTTAAGCCCATTCTTCTTTGTAGTGTTATATTTCACAGAAAACACCTCCATAAATTCAATAATGCACGCACCACCTTTCATCCAAATGGAACTAGGTGACAAAACAAACTGTACAAGACTTGCTGTAATATGTTGAGTTTTGTTCTTTATGTCAATGCAAGTGGTATTTCTTGATAAAGTGTCCTTCTAGCTTGTGGGAAACATTGTTGCAATCAGGTGTTTGGTTTGCTGAAGTACGTCCCTTCAGAACTCTCAGGAAAATAGGCCTCAGTTCTGTACAAATTGGGTAGCTCATATGTCGAGTTCTGTTGGTTGTAGCAGCTGCCTTTCTTCTGTAACAGAAAACAAATTACACTGAAAGTGAAGTTCAGAAAAAGTGATTGATGAGAAGCAAAAATTGGAATACAGTTGCATTTACATGAACACTGGTGACTTGGTTAATGTATTGGCTTGCTACAAAAGAAAAGATTACCTTGGGAACAAAAATCAGAAGCCCCCCAAAAAAAAATAAAATCTGCAATGTCAATGGTACTAAAGCTGGACCAGCTACAATCTCACACTTTACACATTCTGACAAACTTAAGCAAAGAACCAGGCATTTATCCCCTAACGTTAACAGTTGTTGCACTGAATAGGTGATCAAGGAACAGAATAGTTATTATTTATTGAACAAAACTATATTTTCTGTTTTATATTTTCCACTTTGCTTACATTTAGAAATGAAGGTGCACTGATTGAATGTAGAAGTTTACGAACAGCACGTGGCAAGTTTCCACAGTCTTTTTCTGCCTGAATCACTTGTTGCTCCAGTATAGCTGCATTCTGTCCAACCATCTTCACAAAAGTCTATAATAAAAGAATTAGAAGATCCACAAAATATTTACTTCACATCAAAACTAAGAATTTACCATTTTCACCAAAAGTTGTGTCTGATTTCATGTTGGGTAGAATAAGATCTATAATGGGTGAAAGTAAAAAAACCTGAGAGAAATAGAGCAGTTATAAAAACACACAAAACTAAACTGATCCAACCTTGCGTTTGCTGTTATTTTTGGTGAACAGCAGAACTGCTTGCCCAAAGTAGGTAGGTTCATGTAAAGAAGGCTAATGATGTGGTGATTTTCATGCCTCAATATTCATCATTTCCAACACATTTGCACCCATTCATATCCATGCCAGTAGAAATGTTGTGAATCTTGCATTTATGGTTGCTGGGCATTAACATGAAAAGCATAAGAGGGAGAAGGAATAGGGGGTCATGATGGTAGATTTAGCTGAGAAAAGATGGGAGGAGACTAAAATGGAGCATAAACACTAGCATGGATTGATTGGGCCGAATGGCCTGTCTCTGTGCCCTATATTCTTTGTAACTTGAAGGCACAAGTTAGAGGGACAAGCTAACAATTGCACAGGTACAGTAAAAACCTAATTTCTCTATCATTTTTGTTCATTTTTCTTGTTGTTACGACCTATTGTCATTTGTTGAAGAATTGCCATTTGACTCCCATCATATTTTCATTTATAACAAAGCTTCCCTCCATTGGGAAGTTTTTTGCTAACTTTGATCTTGAAAGAACAGGAGGGATGAGACAGGAGGGGAGCTGGGCTTTTGAGGCTGTGCCATCGGTGCACAGTACCAACTTCCTGATATCACCAAATCAGAAAATAAGTACCTACCACTAAAGTAAATGAAACAAACCAGGAAGGCCCCAGGTGCAATCTCTAATGCCAATTTAATTGATGTCACCCAGGCAACAGTAAACCTACAACAACTGGCTTCAGCACCCAAGCTGGAGAACACTGCACAGGATCACAATATTTAGAAACCCTGGCTTGAAAAGTGACAGTGAGAAAGAATGTGTATTGAGGAAGTGGAATCAAGCTTAGCTATAATGCTCCTCCTCTTTTAATAGACTGTGGTACAGACTGCCAAGTCACACAAATGGATAATAGTCACTAATATGGGTAATGAGAGAGTGAATAGAAAATTGTATCTAAACAAGGAGCCAACAATTTCAGGAACTGCAGAGAGGAAGTAAGAAAAAAGATAGATTCTCATTGAATTTAATTCTAAACAGTGACGGTGGCATAGCAGTAACGTTATTGGACTAATAATCCAGAGGCCCAGGCTAATGCCCTGGGTTCCAATCCCATCATGGCAACTGCTGGAATTTAAACTCAATTAATCAAACTGGAATTGAAAGCTAGTCTCACTATGATACCATGAAACTAGTATCAATTATTGTAAAAACCCATCTGGTTCACTAATGCCCTTCAGGGGAGGAAATCTGCCATCCTCACCCGGTCTTGCAACTGTCTTTTAAATGGCCTAGCAAACCATCAAACCACTACTGAAGAGTCAAACCAAACAGACTGCAGCAGTTCAAGAAGGCAGCTCACTGCTACCTTCAAAAGGGCAATTAGAGATGGACAACAAATGCTGGCCTTGCCAGTGGCACCCACATACATACATACATATGAAATATATATTAAAAAGGTTTATCAGTTCATTTCTTGAAACGTCCTGTGTACTGACTGATAGCAATTTGCTGTTTCTTAAACTCACTTTACCATAGATTTGTTTCGTGCAGGCTTGTCCAACCTTTTCACATGGGTGGCCACATTTCAATTTTTCTCACACTTGGGGGCGGGAGGGGCAATGAGAAAATTTAGGAAAGATATGCTTTGGTATAACATTAAACATGAATTTTAAAAGAAATTAGCTGACGTATGAAAAGAAACAATTGCTGAGCAAAAAAAAAAATTCACAGTAAATTGATAATTTTTTAAAAATGGTTTTAAATAAAGCTGACCATTAGAGTGTGAAAGCGTGTTAGTGTGTGTCCAGCTCACTCTAAGGGTCTAAGGGTGCTCATTAATTCAACCCGTGAGAGTGCCTATTGGTGTGTGGGGGTAAAGTGAATGAGAACCCGGAGACTGGGGGTGAGCCAGACACATACACTCTCCACCCTCTCTCTCACACACATTCTGTCTCTCTCACACAGACGCTCACTTCTCTCTCTCTCTCCTATATACACTTACCCCTCTCTCTCACTCCCATAGATACTCACCCCCTTTCTTTCTTGCACACCCCTCTCTCTCTCTCGAACGCACACACCCACCCCTCTCTCTCGAACGCACATTCCCCTCTCTCTCCCTCGCAAACACACACGTGCACATACACACCCCTCTCCCACACACCCGTCATACACATCCACTGCTGTTTCACGTACGCATACATCATCCTCTGTCATTCACACACGCGCACACAGCCTCCTCTCTCGCACGCGCACAACCCTCTCTCGCACACACGCGCACAACCCTCTCTCGCACACACGCGCGCAACCCTCTCTCGCACACACACGCGCGCAATCCTCTCGCACACACGCGCGCGCAATCCTCTCGCACACACGCGCAACCCTCGCACGCACACACGCGCAACCCTCTCTCGCACACACACGCAACCCTCTCTCGAAAACACGCCCCCTCCATCTCTCTCTCAAACGCACGCCCCCTCCATCACTCTCAAACACACGCCCCCTCTCCTTCTCGCTCACGCAGCCTCCTCTCACTCTCGCTCATGCCGCCTTCCTTCTGGAACACGCACGCGCGCTCACCCCTCTCTCTTGAACGCACGCACGTGCCCACCCCCACTCGCGCACGCACTCACCCCCCTTTCTCGAACGCGCACACACACACCCCACTCTCTCGAACGCGCACACACTCACCCCACTCTCTCAAAGGCGCGTGCACTCACCCCCCTCTCTTGAACACGCGCGTACTCACCCCCCATCTCGCGCGCTTGTGCGCACCCACCCCCCCTCTCGCACGCGCACACTCACCCCCCTCTCGCACGCGCACACTCACCCCCCTCTCGCATGCGCGCACTCACCCCCGATTAGATTCTCTCTTGTTGGAGACAGTCATTGCCTGGCACTTAAGTGGCAAGTAACATTCATGCCACATAACAGCCCCAGCCTGAATGTTGTCCAGATCTTGCTGCATTTGCACATGGACTGCTTCAGTATCTAAGGAGTCGTGAATGGTGCTGAACATTGTGCAATCATCAGCAAACATCCTCACTTGTGACCTTATGATGGAGGGAAGGTCATTGATGAAGCAGTTGAAAATGGTTGGGCCTAGGATACTACCCTGAAGAACTCCCCGCAGTGAGGTCCGGGACTGAGATGAACAACCACATCCATCTTCCTTTGTGTTAGATATGACTCCAACCAGTGGAGAGTTTTCACCCTGATTCCCATTAAGTCCAGTTTTGCTAGGGCTCGTTGATGCCATACACAGTCAAATGCAGCTTTGATGTCAAGGGCAGTCACTCTCACCTCATCTCTGGAGTTCAGCTCTTTTGTCCATGTTTGGACCAAAACTGTAAACAGGGTCAGGAGCTGAGTGGCCCTGGTGAAACCCAAACTGAACATCAGTGAGAAGGTAATTGCTGAGTAAGTGCCACTGTCGACGACACCTTCCATCATTTTGCTGATGATCAAGAGTAGACTGACGGGGCGGTAATTGGCCAGGTTGCATTTGTCCTGCTTTTTGTGGACAGGACATACATGGGAAATTTTCTACATTGCCAGGTAAATGCCAGTGTTGTAGCTGTCCTGGACAGCTTGGCTAGAGGCATTGCTAGTTCTGGCACATAAGTCACAATAAGTACTATTGTGGAATGTTGTCAGGGCCCATAGCCTTTGCAGTATCTAGTGTCTTCAGACATTTCTTGATATCACGTGGCGTGAATCAAATTGGCTGAAGACTGGCATATGCGATGCCGGGGTTCTCAGGAGGAGGCCGAGATGGACCATCCACTTGGCACTTCTGGCTGAAGATGGTTACAAATGCTTCAGCCTTGTCTGTTGCACTGATGTCCTGGGATTGCCTATCATTAAGGATGGGGATATTTGTGGAGCCTCCTCCTCCTCTTTTTAGTTGTTTAATTGTTCACCACTATTCACAATTGGATGTGGCAGAACTACAGAGCTTAGGTCTGATCAGTTGGTTATGGGACCACTTAGCTCTGCCTATCGCATGCTGCTTCCACAGTTTGGCATGCAAGTAGTCCTATGTTGTAGCTTCACCAGGTTGACACCTCATTTTTAGGATGCCTGGTGCTGCTCCTGGCATGCCTTCCTGCACTCTTAATTGAATCAGAGTTGAGCCTCCGGCTCGGTGAAATGGTAGAGTGGGGGATATGCCAGGCCATGAGGTTACAGATCGTGGTTGCATACAATTCTGCTGCTAGGAATTAAATGGGGAGGGTGGACATAGAATACAATATTAAAATGAGGAAAATCAGTAAAGTTGTAGTATAAAAGTTAGTGGGACCGGATTAAAACACAGGAATATAAGCTAAAGAAGTTACAAACGAAAGCAGCTGAGCTTTCTCTTTTTTTTTCAAAAAATTGCTTTTAGGTTTTTATGATGATTATCCATTAACACAGAAATACTACATTTTCACTAACAGGACTTCAAGGGTAATTCATAAGAAATATAATTCAATGTCAGAACCCTGAGGTAAGCGTTTTAAAGTTTAAATTTTCTTCATCTCCAGCTCAACCTACAAAATTTCTCTTCAACAAATTTGTCACTGTGAAGGCTCCTTCAATCAAGTGGCTGGGGAGATGTAAACTGCAGAATTTTCCACAATACTATTTTGTAACTGAGTCACACCATCTGACATCCAAGTGAGGTAACCAAATAGTACTTTGGAGCACCTCAGTAAAGTGTAATAATTATCTAAGAACACTATGCAAGGACTTGAAAAACTCATCTGATGTAGGATTCATGCCACAGCTCAAGCAGGTAATTGCACCACCGCCTGAGGTCTATTTTATATTTAGACATTTGAGATTCAGAAATTTAATTTAATTAAGTTGTAACAAATGCACTTTAAAAAGTTGCAAACCTCCATCTTATCAATCTTTGCATACACCTTCTTCATTTCCAGGGCCTTGATCTTTATTTTTGGAACATTTTCATCAAGAATTTGTGAAGAATCATTTCGAATCTATAAGAAATGCAAAACTTTAGTTACTGTATACAATTATTTTAGACAATCAGAATATTTTTAAGGAATAACTTCATAAAAACATCACTGTAATTCCCGACTTGACCTGCAAGGCACCAGGAACAGTTTGCATGTGCACTTGCCGCTAGTGCATCTGTGGTTTGGAAAGATCAGTTAGGTGTAACAAACTGGATCTTTTTATAGTTTTCTTGCAGGTATTAATATTGCAGGACGTGTCCCAGATGATGCTAATATCTTCGGCAGAAAGAGGAGAAAAGTCAAATCGAATCAGATCAGCCATGATCTTATTAAGTGGCGGAGCAGGCTCAAGGGGCTGAATGGCCTACTCCTGCTCCTTGTTCGTACGTTCGTAATGAGATACGCCACGATCTACAAAAGGAGTTATGAGATGAAACATGCAAATAAGTAGCCAAATGGCAGATTTAAGTGTATTGTTCAAAAGGAAGGAAAAACAAATGCTATTCATACTACACAAATTGCTAAGGCTGAAGTTCAAAGAGATCTAGGTGTATCAGTAGATTTGGTACTTAACAAGTCTAACCACTTTCCATCAGCAACAAACAAACTGAATAGTACAGAATAAACTAGAGAATGTCGCGCTAAAACCATAATGCTTTGGTCAAACTGTAGCTCGAATGTTATGTCCTTAGACAAAAGGGAGACATTTAAATGGTGTAGATGGTACAGAGATATACTAAAAGAATGATCACTACACCAGAGGATCGAGTTAAGAGCACAACTACAGGTTTGCAGTGAACAAATATGTTCCATTCTTTTAAATGGCATGGAATTTTTATCATTATTTTGTGAATTGCGATCTGAAGTTCTGTTCCTTTTCACCCCTTTTCCAATCATAAATGTCCAGGGAACAGGAGCTTGTACCATTAATGTTCAGTGCTATTGTGATCTCTGTTTGATCAGTCACTGACTGCAACTGCATATGTAGGAAGTCTCCCCCTAGTGTTTCAGTGTCAATAGATACATTGGCCTGGATTTTGCAACCTGCAGCGAAATGACGACACTGGCCGCTGACTTCAAAGAAAGCTCTCCACAAAGATCTAATGGTTCCTGTGGGATGGATTTCCCCTTTTCTAACATTCATTCTGGCTCCAGCTACAGGGGACCTCAGGAATCCAGCAGTGATGTCATCAAGCAGGCGAAGCAGCCAATCATATTGAAGAATTCTCTCAGACAGAAAAACAGATAATAAAAGCCACTGAATATCCTTCACTTTTTAATCATTTTAAGCAAAATACAGATTGGGATATATACATGGGATTAAGGTAAAGCTGGAATTTTAAGCAAGCTTTTAAAAAAATTATTTTAAAAACCTATGGAATTTTTATCGTTTTGGAGAAATTTCAGATTACATAAATATAAAATTAGTTTTCCAGGGACAGAGCGGTTGTTCTGCACTAATTATGACTTAGCATGCTGTTAAAACTCAGTTACACCTCAAACTGTAATTTTATCAAACATTTTTACAGTGAGACTAATAGCGTAAAATGTGGAACCACATAAAACTAAGTGATTAATATGAGTTACATCTGTGGCGATTTCAACAGTGTTCCCTGTGAAGGAGGAGGAGTGGGGGGAAATACTGAAAGCAACTTTTAGATTTCCATATTTACCTCTGCACGTGCAGATGTCAGAAGTTGCTGTCAGTTTCACAGTTGTGATGACGGAAAAAGCTGACAGTTTGACTGTCATTACAACCACAAAATCTGGCCATTATGTTCATCTGAAGTCTTTATTTCCCTAGTCACTTCCTTTGTTCAACTTAATTGCTCAATGCCTATCAAGCACTGAGCAGCCCTTACTAGACAGACAAATATACACTTCTTGATGCCCAGCGTATTTCTAATTAACCCTATTTCTAACATAATGGAACATATTATACCATCCTCCCCAAGAAAGTAATACAATCCAGATTGCTGCTTTGTTCCTGGAAACTGGCAAGACCAACTCGTCATTCTCTCTTGGGTTACTGATCAAATTAAGATAGAACCATAGACAAAACTGATGAGATTGAAGAAACGTTTACCTTTGCATACATGGCTATCTTGTACCAGCCTGCAAAATACAACAGCCAAGTTTGATAATCAACATTCACAATCACTAAGAGTAATCAAACAGCAACTTCCAGCATCCACACATGCACAGTTGAGCACACAGGTCAGAATGTTGCTGTACGAGTTGTCCTACTCCTCCAAAAGCTCACTACATTGGTGCCTCCCCAAGATACTCAGCAGTCACACACCTGAAACAGTATGATGACAGAGTACTTACCCATTAGAAAGTCATTAAATGTACCAGAAAAGTTGGGGCTTGTCCATTCAAGTGTAACTGAATTTTTAACAGCGTGATGAGTCTCAGTCACTGGCTATCAACCTGTAACTGAAATTTTACTTTTAGAAGTGTGGAGTCTCATTCACACAGATTTTAATTATTGTTTAAGATTTTTAATTTTTTTTCTTACTTTTGCTTATTGTTTCCTTAATCCCTCTCTCTTAATCACATTTCTCTTCCCCCTCTATTTTCCTTTTTGTATATGAATTTATATTGAATTAAATATTCTAACTTGCAATTTCTGGTTTTGACTCTTCCTGTCTCAGTAAGGATTCTTCAATCTGATGGATTAAGAAAACACTTTGCACCTTTCACATAAGTTCCAAATCCCCTAACATATGTGCAAGGAGCAGGAGTAGGCCACTCGGCCCTTCAAGCCTGCTCCTCCATTGAAGAAGATCATGGCTGATCTGATTGTAACCTCCCACCTGCCCCCAATAATTTTTCACTCCCTCATTAATTAAAAATCTATCTAGCTCTTGTTTAAAAGTATTCAAAGACCCTGCTTCCACTGCCTTTTGAGGAAGAGAATTCAAAGACACACGACCCTCAGAGAAAAAAATTCTCCTCATCTCTGTCTTAAATGAGCGACCCCTTATTTTTAAACCGTGACCCCTAGTTTTAGATTCTCTCACAGCAGGAAACATCCTTTCCCCATCCACTCTGCCAAGGCCCTTCAGGATCTTAGAGGTTTCGATCAAGTCACCTCTTAGTCTTCTAAACTCCAGTGGATACAAGCCTAACCTGTCCAACCTTCCCTCATAAGACAACCTTCCCATTCCTGGTATTAGTCTAGTAAACCTTCTCTGAATTGCTTTTAACGCATCAACATCTTTCCTTAAATAAGGGGACCAATACTGTACACAGTACTCCAGATGTGGTCTCACTAGTGCCCTGTACAACTGATGCATAACCTCCCTACTTTTGTATTCAATTCCCCTCGCAGTAAGCGATAACATTCTATTAGCTTTCCAATTACCAGTTTTACCTGCATAGTAGCCTTTGTGATTCATGCACTAGGGCACCCAGATCCCTCTGAATTTCAGACTCCTGCAATCTCTCATCTTTTAGATAGTATGCTTCTTTTTTATTCTTCCTGCCAAAATGGACAATTTCACATTTGCCCACATTATACTCCATTTGCCAGGTCTTCATCCATTCACTTAACCTTTGTGACTTTGTAGCCTCCTTACATCCTCTTGGCAACTTACTTTCCTACCAATTTTTGTGTCGTCAGCAAATTTAACAACCATACCATCTGTCCCTTCAACCAAGTCATTTATATAAATTGTAAAAAGTTGAGGCCCCAGCACTGGTCCCTGTAACACACCACTTGTCACATCCTGCCAACCAAAGACCCATTTATGGCAACCCTCTATTTCCTGTTAGCTAGACAATCTTCTATCCATGCTAATACACTACCCCTACCATGAGCTTTTATTTTCCCCAAAAACCTTTGATACGGCACCTTATCAAATGCTTTCTGGAAATCTAAGTACAGTACACCCACCAGTTCCCCTTTATCCACAGCACATGTGACTACTTCAAAGAACCTCAATAAATTGATTAAACATGGTTTCCCTTTTACAAAACCATGTTGACTCTGCCTGATTGCCTTAAATTTTTCTAAACGTCCTGCTATAACATCTTTAATAATAGCTTCTAACATTTTCCCTATGACAGATGTTAAGCTAACTGACCTGCAGTTTCCTGCTTTCTGTCTCCCTCCCTTTTTGAACAAGGCAGTTACATTTGCTATTTTCCAATCTAATGGAACTTTCCCCGAAACTGGGGAATTTTAGAAAATTAAAACCAATACATCAACTTTCTCACTAGCCACTTCTTTGAAGACCTTAGGGTGAAGTCCATCCGGACTTGGGGATTTTCAGCCTGCAACCCCAAAAATTTGCTTAATGCCGCTTCCCTGGTGATTGTATTATTTTGCTATCTAGTGGAACATTCCCCGAATCTAGGGAGGTCTGGAAAATTAAAACCAACGCCTCAACAATTTCACTAGCCACTCCTTACAAAAAGAGGGCAGCGAGCTGTTTTGACTGGTTGATAACCTCAAATAGCAGTGTCAAAGCTCACAAAAATTCCATAGGCAAGAGTAAATCTAATAAACGGCAAGCAGTGTTCGTTTCATCCAGACCATCATATATAAGCCCAAACAGGTAGAGTCATCATTAATTTTCTGAGCTAAGAACTGTCATAGGACAGCTATCTTGGTATGTACACACTTCGGTTTATTGTGCAGGCAGCTGTTAGGTCCCACCTAGAAGACCATAAAACTTCTAAAGTAATGGAAGTTGCTGTTATGACAGATAGTGACAAACAATCCCACAAACACACAGGTGGCAGCACACCTTTGTTTGCAAACCCACACAGAAACTGGAAAGATAGGAAAAGGTATAATGAACAGGGCACTAATTACCATGAAGGGGTGGCAGAAATGAAAAGACAGATGCTTCTCAAAGTAACAAAAAAGACAGTGAGAGAGATAAGTATGATTCGAGAGGACCGATATGTTATTTTGCCATATGATGGGGCATGTAAAAGCAGATTGCTGGTGTATCAATTTGGTGGGGTTTGAGGTATAAAATCCCTTTTAATTAAAATATCTAAGTTCTGAATTTTTAAATTCCAAAAATCTATATCAGGTCGACCAGCCTAATTTATCATTCACATCAAACAGGCGATCACACACAAGCTGGAATATGCTGTAATTTTCTGGATGCAAGTAGTTGGCTGGTAAGTTCATTCTCTACATACCAATGAGAATATTAGTGCACCTCACCCAAAGCTCAGCAATTTAAATGGGTATTTATCAAGCCCCGTCCATTTAGAATGTCAGCAAAACCTGCTGGAAACTCAATACAATGCTAGGTTCTTTTATTTTTATTCGTTCTTGTGATATAAAGGTTGCTTGCAAACCAACATTTATTGCCCATCTCTAATTGTCCTTGAGAAGTTGGTGGTGAGCCACTGCCTTGAACTGCTGCAGTCAATGTGCTAAAAGCCCATCTGAACTCCTGGGCAGCAGAACAAACCTGTATCAGAATATAATTTATCCTTGCTAAAAATAGGCAATGTATACATTGGCTATTCCATTACCACCATGTTTGGTTTAAAAATATAGTAATACTTACCATGTCAAGCATTGCACAAAATTCATCCAGTCTGATTAACATTTCTTCAATGCTCTCATCAAGTTCCTTAGCCTATACAAGAAAAAAAAACACAAGACACCGCATGAGCCCATATTGATAGAAAATGGATACATGAGCCATGCAGATTTTCAATTTCCTAATCAATGCCCATTCTCGTACATGGTATAGTTTACTCAATATATTAATGATGTTATACACTAGATATTAAAAGGGAACTCTACTTGCATAGTACATAAAACTTGAACAAAGATTCCTTCTCTAATAAAGATTTTTTTTGTTTATTTGCTCTTGGGTTGTAAGCGTCACTGGCAAGGCTGGTTTGTTGCCCATCCCTAATTGTCCTTGACAAGGTAGTGGTGAGCCACCTTCTTGAACCACTGCAGTCCATGTTGCACAGGTACACCTATAGTACTGTTAGGAAGGGAGGGAGTTTCAGGGTTTTGACCTAGTGACAGTAAAGGAGCAGTGATATATTTCTAAATCAGGATAGTGTGTGACTTAGAGGGCTATTTTCAGGTGGTGCTGTTCCCATGCGTCTGCTGCCCTTGCTCTTCTAGGTGGTAAAGGTTGTGGGTTTGGATGGTGCTGTGTTACAATTGCGGATGATCAGTCTGCAGATTATAATAAGACTGTTATGCTTAATGCATATGAGTTACTTCCAGAAGCTCACAGTCAAAAGTTTAGAAATCTGAGAAAGAGACATAATCAGACGTTTGTGGAATTTTCTAGAGAAAAAGAAATGTTTTTTGATTGATTGTGTAGAGCCATGAAGCTTGAAAATTTTGAAAACATTGCAGAGGTGCTGTTAATGGAAAAGAAAATTAAAAAGCATCCCTTTTGGAGTAAGGTCCCACCGAGAAGACCATAAAATTTCTAAAATATTGGATGCTGTATACATTACAGATCATGCCCCAGACACCACCATCACCATCCCTGGGTACATCCTGTCCCACCGGCAGGACAGACCCAGCAACAGGTATACAGTTGGGAGAGAGTTGCCCTGGGAGACCTCAACATCGACTCCAAACTGCATGAAGTCTCATGGCATCAGGTCAAACATGAACAAGGAAATCTCCTGCTGATTACCATGTACCGCCGCACCCCTCAGCTGATGAATCAGTACTCCTCCATGTTGAACACCACTTGCAGGTAGTACTGAGCGTGGCAAGGGTGCAGAATGTGCTCTGGGTGTCCATCAGCAAGAATGGCTTGGTAGCACCACCACAGACTGAACTTGCCGAGACCTAAAGGGTATAGCTGCTGGACTGGGTCTTTGGCAGGTGGGAAGGAACCAACAAGAGGGAAAAGCATACTTGACCTCATCCAACCCGCCTGCTGCAGATGCATCTGTCCATGACAGTATCAGTGACCACTGCACAGTCCTTGTGGAGACTAAGTCCAGTCTTCATATAGAGGATACCCTCCATCGTGTTGGATGGCTCTACCACCGTGCTAAATGGGATAAATTTCAAACAGATCTAGCAACTCAAGGCTGGACATCCATGAGGTGCTGTGGACCATCAGCAGCAGCAGAATTGTACTCAACCACAATCTGTAACCTCATGACTTGGCATATCCCCCACTCTACTATTACCACCAAGCCAGAGGATCAACCCTGGTTAAAGAAGAGTGTAGGAGGGCATGCCAGGACCAACATTAGGCATACTTATAAATGAGGAGTCAACCTGGTGAAGCTACAACACAGGGCTACTTGCATGCCAAACAGCATAAGCAGCAAATGATAGACAGAGCCAATCGATTCCACAACCAACAGATCAGATCTAGGCTCTGCAGTCCTGCCACATCCAGTTGTGATCGACAATTGTGGTCGACAATTTATCAACTCACTGGAGGAGGAAGCTCCACAAATATCCCCATCCTCAATGATATAGGAGCCCAGCACATCAGTGCAAAAGTTAAGGCTGAAGGATTCACAACAATCTTCAGCCAGAAGTGCAAAGTGAATGATCCATCTCGGCCTCCCCCAAGGTCCCCAGTATCACATATGCCAGTCTTCAGCCAATTCAATTCATTCCACGTGATATCAAGAAATGGCTGAAGGCACTGGATACTGCAAAGACTATGGGCCCTGACAATATTCCAGCAATTGTACTGAAGACTTGTGCTCCATAACTTGTTGCGCCCCTAGTCAAGCTGTTCCAGTACAGCCATAACACTGGCAACTACCCAGCAATGTGGAAAATTGCCCAGGTAATGTCCTGTACACAAAAAGCAGGACAAATTCAAGCCAGCCAATTACCATCCCATCAGTCTCGATCTTTAGTAAAGTGATGGAAGGGGTCATCAACACTGCTAAGCAATAACCTGCTCACGATACTCAGTTTGGGTTCTGCCAGGGCCACTCAGCTCCTGGCCTCGTCACAGCCTTGGTTCAAACATGGACAGAAGAACTGAACTCCAGAGGTGAGGCGAAAGTGACTGCTCTTGACCTCAAGGCAGCATTTGACTGGGTGTGGCATCAAGGAGCCCTGGTAAAACTGGAGTCAATGGGAATCGGGGGAAAACACTCTGCTGGTTGGAGTCATACCTAGCACAAAGGAAGATTGTTGTGGTTTTCCAAGATATCACTGCAACAGTTCCTCAGGGTAGTGTCCTAAGCCCAAACATCTTCAGCTGCTTCATCAATGACCTTCCTTCAATCATGTGGGGATGTTCGCTGATAATTGCACAATGTTCAGCACCATTTGCAACTCCTCACATACTGAAGCAGTCCATGTCCAAATGCAGCAAGACCTGGTCAGTATCCAGGCTTGGGCTGATATGTGACAAGTAACATTCGTGTCACACAAGTGCCAGGCAATGACCATCTCCAACGAGAGAGAATCTAACCATTGACCTTTGACATTCAATGGCACTACCATCACTGAATCCCCCACTATTAACATCCTGGGGGTTACCATTGGCCAGAAGCTGAACTGGGCTAGCCATAAAAATATTGTGGCTACAAGAGCAGGTCAGAGGCTAGGAGTCCCATGGTGGGTAACTCACCTCCTGACTCCCCAAAGCCTGTCCACCATCTAAAAGACACAAGTCAGGAGAGTGGTGGAATACTCCCCACTTGCCTGGATGAGTGCAGTCCTAAAAACACTCAAGAAGCTTGACAAATCAGCACGCTTGATTGGCATCCCATCCATAAACATTCACTCTCTCTACCACCGACAATCAGTAGCAGCAGTGTGTACCATCTACAAGATGCACTGCAGCAGCTCACAAGGCTCCTTAGGCAGCACCTTCCAAACCAAAGACCACTACCATCTAGAAGGACAAGGGCAGCAGATGCATGGGAACGCCACCACCTGAAAGTTCCCCTCCAAGGCACACACCATCCTGACTTGGAAATATATCGCCATTCCTTCACTTTCTTGGGTCAAAATCCTGGAACTCCCTCCCGAACAACACTGTGGGTGTATCTACACCACAGGGACTGCAGCAGTTCAAGGCAGCAGCTCACCACCACCTTCTCAAGGGCAATTTGGGATGGTCAATAAATACTGGCCTAGCCTGCCAAGCCCACATCCTTATTACGGCATAATTCGATTTAACCCTTTCCATTGGTTAAGATTAAGGGCCAACTGGTGTCACCCCACCTCCGTAACCCCAGCCATGTGGGTCACGTACACTGAGACAAATTTCCATCTCCTGTTTCCTGGGCCCCTGGAGATTACATTCCATTGTGAACAAATAATATATCCTTTCAGATACAGTTGTAGTTATACAAAAAATGCTACATCCCCCTATCAATAGTACAGACTGTTACAGGCAACTCACAAAAACAAGCTAACCTATTCTCATGAAACTAAAGAAATTAAGAGATGTTAGTAGCGATTTCAAGCAGGATATCAGAAAAGGATGTCTTTTTAAAATATAGGTGTTCTATCCTACAGATGTGGTTAATAGATTAAAGCAGGTTAATAGGCTAAATTCATTAAAATACATGGTTCTTGTCTAACAAATAGAGAAATAAGGTATCATGCTGAGTTCAAGCTGCTCGCCAAAACTTGCTTATTTCTTTAAGGCTGGTAGTGAGGCCTTGAATTGTACATAGTGTAATTAAGGCAGATATAGCTACTTAATGCTAAACATTTCGGCACCTTTAAGGTTATTAACTTATCAAGAAGAGCAGTTTCTCACAGGCAGCTGCTTTCCTGTTCTCAGGCTGTTTTTAACTGTTTAATTGTCTCACTGAGCAGACAGAAGTTTAAACTGGACTATTTAAAAGGTAGTTAAGATAAATCCATAAATATTAATTCAAACCAATATAAAACCTTGAGAATCATAAAAATCTTACACAGGAAATTAAAAGGTAAGCCAATATCGTTTGCAGGAATCTAGTGTTTCTCCAGAAAATGCTGTACCATTGGGTGAAGCTTGTGACAAACTGATACATCTAATATATTTACAGTGGGTGTAAATTGGAACTTGGAACATAAAAAATATGTTTTATATAAAAGTTTTATATTTGAAGGTGAAGTAGCTCCATTTTTGTCTGATAAAGGAGTTAAGATGATCATCAGGATATGGGACAAAAACAAAAATAGCTGGAAAAATTTAGTAGGTCTGACAGTTAACGTTTTGAGTCTGTATGACTCTTCATCAGATTAGGATATGGGGTCAGCTCTGACCCTGATGTTAGCAAAAATAAATGAATTTCTCTCCAGAGAGTTTGCTAAAAGTGCATTGATGTAAATTGTTTACCTGTTCCATTGTGTAGAGTGAATTTAAACTGTGCTTTTGTTAGTGGTTTTATTATTGGGGCAGTGGTGTCTAAATTGCCTATTAATGATATTGATGTTATCTTGGGAAACAATCTAGCTGGGGACCATGTGCTGCCTCCGGACGTTTCCACAAAATCCCTTGAACTTGTTAAATGTAAAGAAGTATCAGCAAGATCAATGAATCTGAGGGGTGGGGGGGTGTGTGCAGTGGGGGAGGAAGATGTGCCTGTCTCTCAATCTATTGTAAAGAACAATAGTTTGACTCAAAAGATGTCCAAAGAATCAAAAGCTCAGGCTTCTGAGATTAAAAAGATACTGAAACCTCAGACTGACAACAAAGAGTTAGAGAAAACTGAAAAAAATTGGCTCTGCCTGAACTAAACTTGTCTGCAGACGCTAAGCCACAGGTGTCAACGCAAAATACAGCAAGTTTCCAGGCTAATGGAGAAACAAAGGGAGACAGTAGTTTAAAACAAAATGACTTGGCTGTAACTGAAGCTGATACTGTGGAAATATGAGGACAGATTTGAGTTTTGGAGCTTAAATTAAAACTTCAGAAGGATGAAGCCATTGCTCTTGTGAGACAGGAGTTGAGCAGAGGTCGTGCTGATGGGGAAAAGAATTCAAAAGAATCCGGGAACTGGCTAAAAAGGAGTATCAGGATTTTTTGATTGATCTTTGACATGATTTAACAAGATTCTTAAAGCAACAAAGGAGAAACGTAATCTCACATTTAAACAGGAGAAGGACAATTCAGCTGTTTGGCTGAACAAAAAAAACTGCAACCATGAAAGAGAATGAAGATCAGGCATTAGAATCTGGACCAAGTGGTTCACAGACTTATTCTGAAGAACAAAAGGCATACTGAAGCCACATGCAAAGCGAAGTTATGACAGAGAATTTTATCTCAATTTACAGCTATAAATTTGAAAATCACAGGGATTGCCTGCAAGTAACGGTCTTGACAAAGGTGCCCGAACTGAATCAATCGGTCAACCTTTTATTCAAAGACATGTAAACATTGTGAAATTAATCACAACACATCAAGGAGGGCAACACCACTAGCGGCAAAACAAATTCTCATTTATATGAGAGAAAGATCTTTAAAAATCTACCTAAAGTGGACTTGGATTCCTTATTCTTACCTGCATTTAGTTTATATAAGTTAAACATTGTGATGTTGCCAAGACGGACTGTTTAACGGCCAAAATATGACAGCAGCAGGGAAGAATATTACTTCTACTGTATGTGGTTAATAAGTTGGTGTTAGACTGTTTACAATGTTATATTTTGGATAGTGTTTTTGAAAAGTTATCACTTTGGTGATGACTCTTCATTTTATTTAAGGGGGAGGTGTTACAAATGCAGGGATTTCGAACATTGTTATGTTTCAGGACTGTGTCTTTGTTTAAAGACAATGTCTTTAGGGTAAAATGGAGGAATGAAAGAGGTCATGTGATCATTTCTGAATTCTGCTGTCAGCAAGCCTGAGGACCAGGGCATTAAAGATTAAGGAGGTCCCAGGTTGTTTTACTGGGTTGAAAGTACTATGTGTTCACACCTGTAAACAATGCCCAAAGCACCTGTGCTGATGGAGGATAGGCTGTTAGTCTCCAAAGTCCCAGGAAGGTGTTAGGAATGTCAGGTTTTGTAACTGTTACACTCAAGGCTGCTTTGTCTTGAAAGGTGTTGAGTTTCTTGATTGTTGTTGGAGCTGCAGTCATCCAGGCAAGCAGAGAGTATTCCATCACACTCCTGACTTATGTCTTGTAGATGGTGGAAATGATTTGGAGAGTCAGAAGGTGATTTACTTGCTAAAGAATTCCCAGCTTCTGACCTTCTATTGTAGTCACAGTATTTGCATGCTGATCCAGTTAAGTTTCTGATCAATGTTATCCAGAGGTTTTTTTGAGGCTCTTCTTGAGATTTTCTCGAGGGCTACTTTTTGATTTTCAAGGGTTACTTTTTGACTTTGTTATGATATGGCAGGTGGTATTTGCCAGACTGACCAAATCCCAAAGGGAAACTTGGCCAAGCTATCACAGCAATTTGCAATTTGTATTTTTATTACGAGAAGGTATGTGCAGTGAAGTCAGAAGTAAAGAGTCCACCTACCACCTTTGGAGATTTTAAAGATTAAATTCAAACATTTATTAACAAAAGAAAAAACTTAAACACACAAGATAAGAGTTGCACAGTTACATTTAGTCTTACAACATTTCCCAAAAGAGTTCTCCTTAACTTGACTCCCAAAGTTTTCCAGGCAACAGTCCAAATAGATTATTAATCTATAAGACATTCAGTCGTATTACCACAAGGCTATAAGGAAGGTAGGGGGGTATTTCACAGCTTCTCTCTTCCTCTCACTCATGTTACAATCCCAGCTGATGTTACTACTGGACAAGCCAAATCCCAGGGTGGAACCCAGCTTGATAGATCCTAACTTGTATTTTTTTTGTTGAGATACATGGAGAGTGGCTACTGAACAGAGTCACAGAAGTCAGCTGATGAACTTTTAACAAAAGAATAAAACACTTATTAAACAAGAAAAATGAACTATGTTACAATACTCTGGGGTGGCTAGAGGCTGCTTCTTCATAGGTCTGTCGTCACATAATCCACCTTTTAAGATCTCACATGGCTATTTGCATATAGCTTTCAATCTTTCCTTAAATATATTTTCTCCCTTTTGATTCTTTAAATCCATTGTTTTGAACTTTCTTTGAAACTCAAACTCTTCCAAATATAAAATCTTTCATGTTTCTATCCTGTCTTTGCTTTTGGGTCACTAAAACATGATATCCCCATTACTTGTTTACCTATGAACTCCTGCAAGATGCAAACATTTTCCTTGTCACCTTCAAATTTCCCTTTGAAATTCAAACAACCTCTCAGCTCATCTACAAATGCAAATGTTAGCTTGCCCATTTCCATTTCAAAATGCCTGCTTTTATGCCTAACCCCTTTTTAAGATTTAAACCTTCCAGTCAGACTGTCTTCAGTTTAACTAAATTAGTCAAACACACACAGAAGCCTGCTTCAGTATCTCACTATAATTTTTGGAAAATGATACTTCCTTTGCAGCTTTCAGGGGCTCCTATTTCATTCTCACTAACTCATTCATTAGGTGATGCAGTTATCTGTATTTGTGCTGACTTACGGGGTATTTAGACTCCCGCAGAAGCAGACTTAGAAGAATTGATTAATATCCTCAATAATCATCATACCTCCATTAAACTTAAAGCCATAGCACTAAAGGAAAGCATTAATTTCCTAGACACCACAGTATGTAAATTGACACAAGACAACAGGTATAAATTAACAAAAGTCTAAAACTGACATGTACTTCTACATACAAAAAGCCATCACCCTAAAAACACCTTCCCATGACTGGTGAGGTCACAGCTAATGTATTTCCATTGCACATGCACAAAGCTTGACGATTTTAACGAGGCTGTTACTACCCTTTTTGCTGCATCTTTAATGATCTTGATCTCAGATTTAAATTTAACAATTTATCGAGCATTGATATTGATCTAGCATCAATTGCTGTTTAAAGAGGAGAATTCCAAACATCTACCATCCTTTGTGGGTAGAAGGGGTTCCTTATTTCACTCCTGAAAAATCTTGTTCTAACTTTTAGATTATGCTCCCTAGTCCTAGACTCCCCTAAATTAATTATTTACCTTATTACATTTCCTCCATTACAATAGTGACTACACTAAGGTATTTCATTGAATGTAAAGCACTTTGGGAGGTCCCCAGGTCATAAAAAGCACTATAAAAATACATTTGTTCATTACTTTGGGATCTTAGTTTATGCAACATGGTTGCATGTTCATCTCTAATACAGTCAGTGCACCTCAGGTAATTCACAGTATGTGAAACACTGAGATGTGATAACACATAAATGCAAATCTTGCTTATGAAATAAAACTGCTCTGTATTAAATTATCCAATTAACACAAAGTTCATTACAATAGCATCCACTATATTTTTCTCCATATAGCAGCTCCTGAGAATCCATATTCATTTGCAAGGAATTCATTACCTCAGGTGACTTCAAACTTTCCTGGCTCCCAGTCAGCTGAGTATTCCTTTGCTGAAAATTCTAAAACTGTTCCCCCACTTCACAGCCTCTTCTCCCCTGCCTCTCACCTTCGCAGCCTCTCCCCTTCTACCAGCCTCGGAAGCCTAGTTCCTCCTGCAATCCCCACCCCAGTCTAGGCAGCCTCACTTACCTGCCTGCCCCAACTCCACCAGCCACACTCTCCGCTGACCTCGGCAGCCTCGCTCACTCCATGCCAGCCCACAGTCTTGTTCACTGCCACCACTCACCTTCCTACTGTTCGCTGCTTCTCCAGTCATAGGCTGTTTCTCTCTTGAGCTTGTTCCTGATTGAATCTGTGAGCCTGTCACTTCCACGTATGGTGACTAATTTTCTCTGATTGGTTGCCCCAATAATTGAATTTTCCCAGGCATTTTGGGGGCTTTCAATAGCGAATTTGCCAGCCACCCCTGTGTATTATGAACCCTGATGGTATCGCCCCAAGATGTTTATGGTGGGGGATTCAGCAGTGGTAATACCATTGAATGTCAAGGAGAGATGGCTAGATTCTCTCTTGTTGAAGATGATCATTGCTTGGCACTTGTGTGGCATGAGAGTTACTTGCCACTTAGCAGTCTAAGCTTGAATGTTGTCCAGGTCTTGTTGAATATGGGTATGGAATGCTTTGATATCTGAGGAGTTGTGAATGTTGTTGAACGCTGTGCAATCATCCCATTTCTGAACTTATGTTGGAAGGAAGGTCATTAATGAAGCACCAGAAAATGATTGGGACTAGGATGCTACCCAATAAGGATGCTACCCCTGCAGAAAAGTCCTGGGATAAAAATGACTGGCCTTCAACTGCAACAACCATCTCCCTTTGTGCTAGGTATGACTCCAACCAGTTTAAGATTTTTCCATCTCTTTAGTCACAAGAACCATCATGTTAATTTTGAAAAAAGAACAGATTATATTCTTAAGTATACCAATAAATAATGGAGATCCTTGTGAATTCAACTCCCCAGGCATGATTTGAGCTTGTAACGTAGGCTGAGACTTCAGCGAAGTACTGAGGATGTGCTGTATTTTCAGATGTTGCCCTTCAAATGAGACATTAGAACAAAGCTTGGTCTGACTATCTGGGTGTATATAAAAGATCCGGTGACACAATTCCAAACCCACAACCTTTATCTCCTAAAAGGGCAAAAGAATGGGAACAGATACATGGGAACACCACCACTTGAAAGTTCCCCTCCAAGCCGCAAACCATCTTGACTTGGAACTATATTGCTGTCCCTTTACTGTCGCTGGGTCAAAATCCTGGAACTGCCTCCCTAACAGCATTGTGGGTGTACCTACACCACATGGACTGCAGCAGGGCAATTAGGGATGGGCAATAAATGCTGGCATAGCCAGCGATGCCCATGTCTCGTGAAATAATATTTTAAAAATTCAAGGAAGAGCATAAACACTGTGTTTTAGCCAACATCCTTCATAGAAATGTACATTGTGAAAATAGATTTACAGCAAATTGTCAAACGTAACCCATTCATATTCCAAATATATTAATTATATAATGGCCACACAATCTAAACCAGGAGTGGCAAGGCTCTTAGTCTTTGTGGTCCATTTTGGTGCCTATCATGGAGTTTCGCAGGCCACATATAAACTTTAAACAAATGCATAGATCTCAATCTATGGAAACTTTTGATGTCCTGATTTAGGTTTTATCAAATGAAGCAACAGCACCAAAAAATCCCATGCCAAACAACCAGGCTTACAAAATTCAAAGTAGCAAATAAGAAATACAAGTGTAAATAGAACCGAGATGCCTGAGGAAGTCAGATTATTAGTAGGCAAACACAAAGATGTACAGAGTCAGGCTGCTGGTTTCCTGGTAGCTAAGAATTCCTAAGGTGTGCCAATACAGTGTGGGGAAGTCTATCTGTTGGAGTTCCTAAGGGAAGATAACCTTAAAGGGAATAAAATTAAGCAGGACTCAGTTAGTAGCACTCTCACCTCTGAATTAGAAGGTTGTGGATTTAAGTCCCACTCCAGGATTTGAGCACAAAAATCAAGATTGACACTCTATGCAGCACTGAGCAAGTGGTGCACTGTCAGAGGTGACTTCCTATGGATAAGGCAATTAAAAGAAGTCTTGTCTGCTTTCTCTGGTGGATCACAGAACCTTTACAGTGCAGGGAGCTCATTCGGCCCATTGAATCTTCACTGGCTCGCTGAAAGAGCATTCTACCTAATCCCACTCCCCTGCTCTATCCCTGTAACCTTGCACATTCTTTCTTTTCAGATAGCAATCCAATTCCCTTTTGAATACCTCGATCGAACCTGCCTCGACCACCCTTTCAGGAAGTTTGTTCCAGACTCCAACCAGCCTCTGGGTGAAAAAATTTTCCTCACATCACTTCTACTCCTTTTGCCCATTATTTTGAATCTGTGCCCTCTAGTTCTTGATGTTTCTTGAGTGGGAACAGTTTCTCACTATTTACCCTGTCCATACCCCTCAGGATCTTGAATACTTCTGTCAAGTCTCTTCTCAGCCTTCTTTTCTCTAAGGAAAACAGGCCCAACCTCTCCAACCTATCCTCATAGCTACAGTTTTTTATCCCTGGAATCATTCTTGTGAACCTCCTCAGTACTCTGTCCAATGCCTTCACATCGTTCTTCAAGTATGGTGCCCAGAACTGGACGCAGTACTCTAGATGAGGTCTAACCAGTATCTTATACAAGTTCAACATGACCTCCTTACTCTTGTACTCAATGCCCCTATTAATAAAGCCTAGGATACCATATGCTTTATTAACTGCTCTCTCAACATGCCCTGCCATCTCTAATGACCCATGTACGTATACATCGAGGTCCCTTTGTTCCTGCTCCTCCTTTAGAGTTTCTCCCTTTATTTTATACTGTCTCTCCACATTCTTCCTGCCAAAACGAATCACCTCACACTTCTTTGCACTGAACTTCATCTGCCATTTGTCTGCCCAATCCAATATGTCTATGTACTTTTGAAGTTCAAGACTATCCTCATCACAGTTGACAATGCTTCCAATCTTCATATCATCCACAAATTTCGAAATCATGCCCTGCACATCGCAATCTAGGTCATTAACATATATCAAGAACAGCAAGGGTCCCAACACTGACCCCTGGGGAGCTCCACTACAGACCTTAATCCTATTTGAAAAACAACCATTTATCATCACTACTCTCTGTTTCCTGTCACTCAGCCAATTTCTTATCCAAGTGCCTACTTTCCCTTTTATTACACGAGCTAGAATTTTGCTCACAAGTGTATTGTGTAGCACTGTAACAAATGTCTTTTGAAAATACATATACACTACATCAACAGCATTGCCCTTAACAGCCTTCCCTGTTACCTCCTCAAAAAACTCCAGCAAGTTAGTTAAACATGATTTTCCCTTAATGAATCCATGCTGGCTTTCCTTAATTATCCTGCACCTGTCTAAGTGATTATTGATTTTGTTCCAAACTATAGTTTCCAGAAGTTTCCCAACCACTGAAGTCAAACTGACTGGTCTTAGTTGCTGGCATTATCTTTGCATCCTTTTTGAACAAGGGTATAACATTCTCCAGTCCTCCGGCACCACCCCTGTGTCTAAGGAAGATTGGAGGATCATCACCAGTGCCTCTGAAATTTCCACTCTCACCTCCCTCAATATCCAAGGATGCATCTCATCTGGCCGTGGTACCTTATCAATTTTAAGTAAAGATAGCCTTTCTAATAGCTCCTCCTTCTCAATTGTAAATTCCTCGAGTTACCTCCTCCCTCACCTTGGCCTGGGTAACATCCTCTTCCTTTGTAAAGACAGATGCAAAGAACTCATTTAATACCACTGCTACTTCTCCTGCCGCCACATGCAAGTCTCCTCTTTTATCCCTAATTGGCCCTATCCTTTATTTTACCACCCTTTTTTTTATTTACATGCTTATAGAAGACCTTGGGATTCCCTTTTACATTAGCTGCTAGTCTCTTTTCTGATTAGTTTTTTTCATTTCCCCTCTGGTCCTTCTATATTTAGCCTGATTCTCCATTGTATTTTCTACCTGACATCTGTCATACACGTACTACTTCTTTTCATCTTCACCTCTATTTGTCTCGTCATCCAGGGTGTTCTAGATTTATTTGTCCTACCTTTCCCCTTCAAGGGAATGTACCTTGACATTGCTTGCAATACTATCTCTTTGAAGGTGGCCCATTGTTCAGCCACCATATTTTCCGCCAACATTTGATTCCAACTCACTCAACTCAGATGCATTTTCATCCCATCGAAGTTTGCTTTCCCCCAATTAATTATCCCTGCTCTGGATTGCTCCTTGTCCTTCTCCATGGCTAACCTAAACCTTACAATACAATGGTCACTGTCCCCTAAATGCTTTCCCACTGTTATTTGATCCACTTGGGCCAACTCATTCCCCAGAACCAGGTCCAAAAGTGCATGTCCTCTCGTTGGACCAGAAACATACTGCTGCAGAAAATTATCTTGAACATACTCCAGGAACTTTCGCTCTTCTTGTCCCTTTGCACTATTCCTATCCCAGTCTATATTTGGATAATTGAAGTCCCCCATTATATTGCACCTCTCTGTAATTTCTTTGCAAATTTGTATTTACATCCCTCCTGCTAGTTGGTGGTTTATATACTACATCGATTATTGCGCCTTTTTCATTCCTTACTTCTAGCCAGAGAGGTTTCATCCTTGACCCCTCTCGGACACCCTCTCTCTCCAGAACTGTAATGCCATCCTTAATCAATACTCCCACTTCCCCTGCCTTTCTTCCTTTCTTGTCTCTCCTAAGTACCTGGCAAAGAATGTCCTGCAGCCGCTCTGTGACACCCTTGACCCTGGCACCAGGGAAGCAACATATCATCTTGGAGTCATGTCTATGGCCACAGAAACTCCTGTCTGCTCCTCTAACTATGGAGTTCCCTACCACCATAGCACTTCCACTCTTCCACCTCCCCTTCGGTGCAGCTGAGCCATAAACTTGGCCCTTGCTATAGTCCTCTGAGGAACCATCTCGCTCCCCAGTATCCAAAATGGAAAAAGATTCTATAGTGCTATTCTGAACAATAGTATAGGTGAGTTATCCACAGTATCCTTGCAAATATTTATCCCGCAATCAACTTAAAAAAGAACAGACTGCTGGTCATTATCACATTGCAGTTTGCAGAGCTGGCTGTGTGCAAACCGGCTGCTCCATTTTCTGTATTGCAACAGAGGCTACACTTCAAAAGTACTTCATTGGTTGCAAAGTGCTTTGTGATGTCCTGTGGTAATGAAAGACACTACAGAAATGCAAATCTTTCTTTTTAAGACCTTATCGAGAAGAGCTAGCTACAAAGAAAAAGCACTGGTTCAAAGGATATGTTCTAATTTATGAACAGGTATCTGTGAGCGTTGCTTTATTGTTTTCAGGAATTTTAAGGAATAAGTTACACATGAGGGTTTACTATTCTGTTTGGTCATGCATAATCTATAAAGTAAAACTGTTCCTTGATATCCCAAGTAATTTTTTATTACAGAAGCCAAAATAATGTGCTATGTGTGATCGATTTCCTGCACAGGAACTTAGCTGGGCTTCTCTTAAAAGGTCTTGGAGGCCTTAGTTGTCACCTAAATCAGGTTTTTCATAGAAGTAATAAAAGTATGATTGGATCAATTAGCTCTTAAAATCTCCAAAAGCTAATGCAATCAATCAACAATGTTTTAAAAATAAAATGCATAGTAGAATACTAGTTCACCAAACGTGCCACTGGACTGCCCAGCTATTTAGAACTTCAATTTCAAAATGGCAGACTTTGTAATAATGGGGATACACCAGCTTAATTATGCAAATTATTTTTCAAAAGAACTGCAAGAAAAATACCCACATAACATGGATTTATGCTCAAAGATATGAAAAAGCTAGTCTTTGTCATTTTAATTGCCTCTGACTAAAAGAAACCAAACCCAAAACCCTAGCTCAAAAAAAACATCAATTCAAGACTATAAAAATGATTGGTTTACATTATCCATTTGATTATATCACTTGTTTTCTGGTATTTTAGTACCTATTGGCAGATAAGAGAAAGAAATGCAATTGGGATCTTGTCACCATCTTTGTTATAACCAGTATTGCGTCACTACAGTTTATTGTTACTAGTAAAAGAAAAATTTACATTAGTGTCTTAAGCATGCTATTTCCAAGCAATCAACTTGGAAGTTGCGATAAACAATTATTTATTTTTCCTGAATCATTCTATCCCTGCTCAGAACCATTATTGAATAATAATCCACTGATTTTTGGATCTAAGGGAGATTTGACTTGCCCCTAATTTGTGTAATAGCTAACATTATGTGATGACAAAGTTCCAATTCCTAAAACATGCAGAAAAGCTAGTAATGGTAATTTGATAGCATGGAGGGGGAGAATGGGACACTGTCCTCTTACCTCTGAGATTAGAGTTCAGATCTAATTCAGAGTAAATGGGATCAAAGTCTCCTCTGGATGTACAACCGTGAAATGTGTTTGTACAGTCAATCCAATTCCTTATAGAAATGGATTTTGTTAAGAAACGCAAACACATACCTTGTTCTGTGGACGGAGACCGGAATCTTTAGTTCTCAGTAGACCTTGGGACTTCTACGCAAGCAGGTGCAGTTTGTGCTTTTTTACATAGTACAGGACTTCTGTGCATGCGCCAGCTAGGAAATGGCCACACATGTGCAGTTCACTGATTTCACATTCTTTAGGCAGGGAACTGGCCTTGCACACGCACGCAGAAGAAAAGAAGGGAAACAGCAGGTCAGGTGACCTGGAACCAGAGCGGCACTCGAAAGGAGGTGTGTTAGACAGCAAGACACGGGGAGGGGAACAGGCAGAAGGTACCAAATCAAGAAGAGGGTCCCATACTAGGGAGTGGAACAGAAAGAGGTCCCAGGAGAAAGTCCCAGATAGGGACAAAGACAGGGATCAGAGATAGATCCCATTGAGTCAAGATAAACGACCAGAACAGAGCAAAAGGCTCCAAGTTAAAGAAAGAGCTGCAAGGAGCAAACTTGAAGTGAAGTGGGCTTAAAAGAAACCCAGAAGATCCGAGAGGGAAGCCGAAGGTTGGTGACTCCATGCTGCAGGCCATAAGGGCAAAGGTACCCTTTTGGAGCAGTGCTGCTTAGTACGACCGAAGATCTGAAATTGTGCTTAGAAGATGAAGTTTGAGTGTACATGGAGATCCAGAGGAAAGGAATCTCAGAAGACGAGATTGAAACTTTGGAGGTGGATCCTTGTTGAAGCCGTCCAAGTGGGAGCAACATTTGGAGAGAATTCCAAGGCGAGTTCTTCAAACATGGAGATTGGAAACCCTCGTGAGAAAGTCAGAGTTTCAGTGAAACCGGTTGGCACAAGTGTCTGGGTGGGTTGTTGAGAAATCCATAGAATCGACTTCGGATGCATCTGTCATTTACTTTAGAGTGTGGTGTATCTGACCACAGTTTGCCAGTCGATTCACATGGACTGCATATTTACCCTGAATATTAGAGTATAAGATAGACATGGTAAATTGTTTTATCTTTCTGAATTTGTATGTATCTGTAAAGATATAGCTGGGTGAAGGAATAGTGAATATCTGAAGCATTTTCTTGTGTTGATATTGAGATCTTTCCAACCTTTTTGCCCAATGTTCATTTTTCGTTTAATAAATGTTTTATTCTTTGTGTTAAAAGTTCATCAGCAGACTCCTGTGAATTTGTTCAGTAGCCTTCCTTCATGGTTTCAAAGAAATATAAAGTTGTATCCATCAAGCCAGGGTTCAATCTGGGGTCTTACCTGTCCAGCATTATCATCAGCTGGGATCGTAACAAGGTGGGGGCTCTTGCAGGATCAAAAATCCATGAATTTAAATGGGGTCTGTGAATCCTTAAAGAAACGAGTATGTGGAGGTACAGGGCATAGGAACAGGGTTTGCTGTTAAGTATATTACACTGGTTGGAACTTAAAAATGGCATTGACTGTTGCTAAGACTTTTCTTGGAGTAGAATAAGGTTACACTAAGAGAGTCAGCAGATAAATTGAAGGTAGAAATAAAAGCAGGGTCTCGTAAGGATGGGATGATTAAAGAAATTACCCAGCATTTAGAATTAAAAGAAGGGAAACCTGAAATTGGTGTCTCACAGCTAGAGTTAACTAAAATTCAGTTGCAAATAAAAGCAGATTGAGATAGAAAGAGATAAAGAAAAGCAAAAGCTTGAACTTGAACTCCAGAGAGAAGTTAGCAAGGGAAGTAAATAAAAGAATGAAAAGATTAGAATGCGAAAGAGAAGAAAAAGAAAAAGAAAGATTGAAAGAAATGGAAATGAGAAAGCTTGAGCTTGAGTTCCAAAGAGAGAAAGAAGTCAGACAGCATGACCTGGCTAGAGAAAAGCTTAGAATAAAGGAAGAAAGGAGAAATAGTGATTAAGAGGGTGATTCTGATTCCACTGAGAATTTTGATTTAACTAAATATCTTTGTTTAGGTACCTAAGTTTACAAAGCATGGGAGTTGAAAGATATTTCACCTCATTTGAAAAGATAGCTGAGAGGTAGAAAAGGCCAAAAGATGCTTAATGTTACAAAGTGTCCTGACAGATACAGCTATGAATGTGTACACTAGTCTGTCAGAAGAGCAATCCATAGACTATGAAGTGATTAAAAGGGCAATACTCAATGCTTACGAGCTTGTCTCTAAAGCATATTAGTTGAAATTTTGGACTTTAAGGAATAGATCAAATGAAAAGTTTGTAGAATTGGCTAGGGAGAAAGAAATGCAGTGGGATCAGTGGTTTTATCACTGCAATTAGAGAAAAATTTTGAGAATGAGAGAGAAATTATGATTATGGAAGAATTCAGTAATGGCATTCCAGTCAGCATGAAGATGTATATAGGTGAGCATCAAGTGTCAAAGATCCGAGAAGCTGATATCTATGATATTTCACACATGTGGGGAAATGGCCATATGGGAATCAACAGGGAAACTGGACGAACAGGAAAGAGTCTAGCTTTATGGATAAGATGTTCCAATCAAGAAAAATGATAGTATAGCATAGAGAATAAAAGGGGTGAAAATAAACCAGTCTTCTTTTATTGCCACAAGACAGGGCATCTCAAAATCCATTGTTGGAAGCTGCACGGTAAACTGGGGGCATTTGTAGGAACGTTAAAGGAATCCTCAGAAAAGGTAGTACCAGAAAATTAAATGGGTTTTAAAACCATAGCAGTGGTACAGGTGAAACATGTTCCCTCAGACCCTACTAGAAAGGGGGATATGGCTCAGGGTAGTCAAGAGAATTTTTCCTTAACTACCACTAAAGGGTGTCAAGCTACTAGAGGTTCTGGATGTTTTATCTCTAAGGGAGAAGTGTTCCCTTACTCCTCTAACAGTACAAGTAAACAAATTAAAATTTTGAGAGATACAGGAGGTTAGTCATTGATGGCAGCTGATGATACAATTTGTGATCCAGATAGTTTGATAAAGGAAAAGGTATTAATAGGAGATATTCATGGAATTTATAAACCTGTTCCTTTATGTAAAGTCAATTTGCGAAGTGACATGGTAAATGGAATTGTTATGGTGGGAATTATTCCTTGGTCATCTATTGAAGGAATAGATTTTATTCTGGGTAATGATTCGGCTAGCTAAGGCAATAACATGGTGACAACTGTATTGCAGCAGGCATTTGATCATGTTGATCTTATCAAACTCCAAGGAATTACTGTGGCCAAAAACAAGAAGCTTATTGCCGATAACAAGCAATTGAAGGAAAACTTGATCTGTGTGGAGAACCAACTTCCACCCACGAAAGATGAATTTGCCAATGAAAAATGAGAATTGATGAGAACAATGGAGCATCAGTCACAGAAAGTAGAACACTTGAATGAGGACTTGAAATGTCTAAATGATAAACGTGTAGAACCAAATTTAACAAAAGATAAATCTTCGGTTAAAACTTTGAAATTCAAGCAGCTGATGTCTCTAAGAAGTATAGTGAAAAACGCCTTGAACAGGAAAAGGAATTGCTGGTGAATCAAAACAGTTGGTTGAATGCAGAATTAAAAACCAAGGTTGATGAACTGTTAGAACTTTGTCATGAAAAGAGCAATGATATTCTTGAACTCCGATATGATTTGGAGAACCAAAAGAACGAGATATGTGGTATGGAACAACGGATCCAGAAATTAAAAGCAGACAGGGAAAATTTTAAGAAGCAGATTGAGGATCTAACGAGTGAATTGAAGAAGTCTAAAGACCAGTCAGTAACCATGGAAGATTGATTCCAAAATAAACGGAATGTCCATGTGAAGTTGTTAACCTTGTTTAATTGATTCCAAAATAAACGGAATGTCCATGTGAAGTTGTTAACCTTAAGGGTTCCACAAATAACTCTTAAACAAAGACAACTAAAATTACCAGAGTAGTTGCTGAGCTGAATGAAAAGGTTAACAAGCTTGAGAAAGAATTGGAAAAGAGTAAACAACTACTTGGATAAAATTGTGAAAGAAGTGAAAATGAAGGTCCTATTTTTTGAAATGTCAACGAGAAGAACATAATCGTGTTCAGAAGGCTGTAACATATATCTTGGATAAACTAGACAATGACTTGAGCAAAGAGAGGAAAAGTCCTTCGGTCCAACTTCATTCGTCTGCTGGTGACCAAAACAATGAAGAGAGAAAATGTGTTATGGAAGAATGGAGTGAGGAAGATAATTTTGAAATAAAAGCAAAATACTGCGGATGCTGGAAATCCGAAATAAAAACAGAAAATGCTGGAAAAACTCAGCAGGTCTGGCAGGATCTGTGAAGAGAGAAACAAAGTTAGCGTTTTGGGTCCGTATGACTCTTCTTCGGAGACCTGAAGATTCAGACTCGAAATATTAACTCTCTTTCTCTCTCCACAGGTGCTGCCAGGCCTGAGTTTTCCCAGCATTTTCTGAAGATAATTTTGAAGTTGAGCAGCGGTGTTCTGCTTGGCATGGCCGAAGATCTGAAATTGTGCTTGGAAGGTGAAGTTTGCATGTACGTGGAGATCCAGAGGAAAGGAATCTCAATAAGCGAGATTGAAACTCTGGAGGTGTTCAAGCCGTCTGAGTCAGAGCAACATTTGGAGAGAATTCCAAGGCGAGTTGTTCAAACGTGGAGGTTGGAAACTCCCTCTAGAAAGACAGAATTTCAGTGAGACTGGCTGACTCACAGTGTGACAAGCATCTGGGTAGGTTGTTGAGAAATCCAAAGAATCTGCTTTAGTCGTATCTGTCATTTATTTTGGAATGTGGTATGTCTGAACACAGTTTGCCAGTCAGTTCACATGTACTGCATACTTACCCTGAGTATAAGATAGATATGGTAAATTGTTTTATCTTTCTGAATTTGCATGTATCTGTAAAGATATAGCTAAAGCGAAGGAATAGTGAATATTTAAATCATTTTCTTGTATTTGTATTGAGTTCTTTCAAACTTTTTTGTCTGGTGTAACATAGTTAATTTTTCTTGTTTAATAAATGTTTTATTCTTTGTGTTAAAAGTTCATCAGCAGACTCCTGGGAATTTGTTCAGTAAATTTCCTCCATGGTTTCAAAAAATAAATAAAAGTTAGGATCTATCAAGCCAGGTTTCACTCTGGGATCTGACCTGTCCAGTATTAACATAAGCTGGGATCGTAACAATCTACAGTTCAAAATTGCCCCTAGTTGGCTAACTCACTGTCAACATCCCTGAGTCTACTTATATGGAAAATGAAAAAAAAGTGCAACACTGCTTGCATATTGTTGGGCCAGAATAGAAAGAGCTTCACTCTCTATCTAGCTGTCCTATAGCTGTACTTAATGAAGCCTGAAATACAAATGGAAACATCCTTCCTTCATCTTGACCACAAAAAGGGGGAAAATTGGGAAAAGTGCATATTTAATAAAATTGCAAATAGATCTGTAGGTCAGAATTTACTGTAAATGACCTTTTAAAAATGTAACTACACAGATATTCAGTGGGGTTCCAATAAAATGTCATAAAATGTCATGGCATCATGACATTGGCAGTGAATAAAGTGCAGAGAATGGCTTTACATTAAGTCATTTGTTTACACTATTATGATTTCAAGGTTATTAAGAAAGCAATGATTAAAGGTATGAAATTTAAGAGAGCAATTTAAATATATACACTGCCCTACAAGTGACTATTCAAAAGTCCTTCTTTGTGAAGCACAAAGATATCCTGAGATTATGAGAGGTGCTATATAAGTGCAAAGCTTTTTTCTTTCTTCTATAAATATATTGGAGAAATATACATTGGCAAGAATCAAGTATTAATCCCATTGTTATTTATGTATACCACAATGCAGGCTGCAGTAATGTGTATAATTATATGGATGCAACTTCAACTATTTGATTTAATTGGATGTATTACTACTTACAGACAAAGTCAGTGAGAGCCGGGCATGGACGAGAAAAAATAAACGTGAAAAAGGAAATAAAAAAACTCTAAACATAAAACTAGAAAATAAAAAATGTCTGCATTGTGTCTTCTTATGGACAGGTTTAATTTGTCAAGTGGTTAGCACAGTTCAATCAATCAGGCTCACTGACATACAATGTTAGACAAGATTATTAATAATGAGTGTTTTTATCTTCATCTTATAAATTAGTATCTTTGTTTAAAGAGAAAAGATAATTCAAGTTACCTTTGTAAAAGGAGAAATTAGTCTAAGGAGAATATTCATCAACTTCTTTAAAAAGACTTTTTATATTCCTTTTATTTTTAACTGGCTTGGGAAATTCTGAAGTCCAGTTTCCTTCTCAATTCGGCCACTACACAAATTGAAACATCTGATATACCTTGAGCAACTTCATAAGGAATGGCAGGGACCGTAAATTCAGACCAACCCAAGAGCCACCTGACATTAGCAAACCATGTAATATGGTAAGAAAACAAATATTGCATCTGCGATATTGTTTCCTGGGGGATCCTGTGGCTCCAAAGCATCTCTTTAATGTAATCTCCCATCTACTTCCTATAGAGAAGCGCTACAGGGGTGTCACCAGAGCATCATGGGAGTAGGTGACCCAACTGTTGGCAGAAAAATTAAAACCAATCAAAATTTTCCCAAGACAAATATTCCCTCCTACAAAAGAGGCAAAATACTTTGAACAAAATATACTTGCTTTAGGCTTTCTCACCTCTTTATGAAATTAAAT